>NC_090923.1:949530140-950780140 GCF_040938575.1 Ambystoma mexicanum | reverse complement strand
TACCGCTTGCACATTCAAACTTTCAGTCTTACTTTCCTTCTGTGCTGCTTGCACTTTTAAACTTTCACTATTGCTTTCTTTCTGTGCCGCTTGCACATGTAAACCTTCACTCTTGCTTTCTTTTGCTTTCTTTTTCTGGTCACTCGGACCCTCTTACTTATTTCCTTTTGTTAAAAGCTTTCAACGCTTTTCCCTTTCGTGCCACTCGCACACTTCTGTTTCCTTTTCTTTCTGTCGTGCCGCTCGCACATGTCTTTCTTTATTTAAAACTCCTGCTCCAGCCTCACATATGCGTACCAGGTTTCTCATCCCATAGAAACTCACTGGTTAGTGTGGTGTGGTTGGGAAAGGCTCATTAGCTTCAGTGTCAAGATCAGGGTCTCACCACCTGCCCCTCAGGCACCCCTGGGACTTGTATACTACCTAGGGGAATGAGGAATTGCTTGGCCACAAGCAGTAGGGTTCAGCACGCCTCGATCCGGAACCCTGGAGACACGACTCCTTCGCCACGCTGCAACCCTTCTCACCCACCAGGTCACCGTCTAGATGTCCCGTTCTCCACCGGATACCTCAAGGTCTACCTTCTGCTGCAGCTTCCATGGCACCTTCAGCATCCACAACTCGCTCTCCTTCTGTATCAAAACCTGGCTTCAGAACAAGAAGGGATCCCCTGCTGGGTTCAGCCACAGAGCCTCCTTTCTGCTCTCCTAACTGCTGCTCTCCGCACTTCTGAGTGCTCCACCTTTTATACACATGAGCCCTGACAAGGGGCCTCAGGTGCGAGTCCTTGGCTTCCCTTGCCTGACTCTCAATAGGCCAATCAATGGGACATGCCTATCCCCTAGGTTTCTGTTGAATAAACAGGCACTGCTCATTCAAAGTTAATGGGTTTATTGAAGTGAAAACACAACAGGCAGCAGACACAACCCTGTGGCACAGCTGATGCTCTCAAACTGCCTGCCTCAAACGAAAACCCTCTAAAATGGAACATACCTGACAGAATTCTTCATACAGAATAATGAGTGGGTAAAGTTCCATACTCATAACATAGCATATATAAACTTAACACACCTTCCCCCCTTGCATGTTACACAGGACAAAGTACCAGGCATTTTACTCCAAATAAAAATCCTTATATCGATCCAGAAATTTCTTTGTTCTCCTAATTTGTCTATCAATGCTGAGATTCAGATCTTTCGAGTGTCCTTCATTAGATTTAGGTATATCTCTCATGTTGTTTTCCTCTGAATGTAATGTCCTTTGCGAATTTCCTTCATCTTGTTTATCAGTTGACTCACCACCCTCGTCAACACCCTCCATGTTGCCTTCGTCGACTATAGAATCTAAAGTGCTTTTGACAAGCCTAGAAATAGACCAACATTCACCACCATCGAGTATAGCCACATTGCCTCGAATGGTTACTATTTTTCTTGGACCTAAAAACTTGCTTTCAGAACATTTTACACCAAAGCGGGGATTCTTTATGAGAACTATGTCTCCTTCCACCAATCCCACTTCTTTAACATGAAATGTGGAATCAAACCTTTGTTTATATACATCTTGGGCCTCACATATCAAAGTCATTATCTTCTTCCTATCTACTTTCACACATCCAGCCAATCCTAACCATCCTGGGCATAATTTGGAGGCAGGTTGTCTCCCTTTAAGTGAGACAAATGGTGAAACCTTAGTGGTGGAATGTGGTGTGATACAATAACTCCACACCATTTCCCTCAACAACCTGGACCAATCAATACCCGAATTTAGTGCCAATTGAATGCCACCTTTAATGAATCTATTGGCCCTTTCAACCATGCCATTTGCCCTAGGATGATATAGAGCAGTCCTGGAATGCTTGATCTCATAGCATTGTGAGAACTCCTTCATTCTTTGTGAACAGAACTGCACTCCGTTATCTGTTATAATTTCTGTGGGAAACCCTTCTTTGTAAAATAGCTCCTCAAAAAACATGATCAATTCGTTGGTGGTAGCCTCTCTTAATGCCTTACGCTCTAACCACTTGGTGTGGTAGTCCATTAGTACCACAATGAATCTGAAACCATCCCCCAGACCTTGGATAGGGCCAATAATGTCCACTGCGAGTTTTTTCCAGGGTTCACTAGGAACTTTAACTGGACTGAGTGGAACTTCTCGGACAACTTTACTTTTATCAGCATTTCTACATTCCCTACAGTCTCTAACTTTCTTCTCAACCATGCTGTCCATCCCTGGCCACCAATATGACTGTCGCACCAACCTCTTGGTACCGCTTATGCCCAGATGGCCCTGATGAGCTAGGTCAACCAAGCGAGCTCTAATACTTACAGGGGGAATAATCTTGCATCCTCTTCTCAATATCTCACCATTCTCAGACAAATTTAATTCTAACCTAATTTCATAGAATCGATCAAAATTTTCTATCTAGAGACTCCTTCCTGGGCCATCCCAACCTAGTCCACTCCTTCACTCTGGAAAGACACAAATCCTCTAGATCAGCTTCACTCCACTCTCCTTTCCCCACAGTATTCTCTGTGATATTCGAGATACACAAATCCTCCTCATTCTCTATGCTGGGGACTAATCCCACCTGATCCAAAGGAAGCCTGGACAGACAGTCAGCAACTACATTGCTTTGCCTGGAATGTAACTGAGTGTAAAATTGTAACCTTGCAGCCCAATCATCCATCTCGCAATCCTGGGCGAGCCTTTTGCCCAATCACAACTACCTAGTAGTTGTACCAGTGGTTTATGGTCTGATTTAATCAGGAACTCCTGTCCCCATAGAAAATACTTAAAGTGTAAAATGGCGCAATAAACGGCCAAAGCCTCTCTTTCAATTACCGAATAATTGCACTCAGCTCCCTTTAATGGTCTGGAAGCGAAGGCAATCGTATGAACCTCCTTACCTGAATCTACTTGACACAATGTGGCACCCAACCCAGTCAGGCTCGCATCAACTGAGAGAACTGTCTTTCTACCACTAATGAAACTGCCTAGGGAAGGTGCTTTCGATATACTCTCTTTTATGGTGAAAAATGCTTCCTGACATGCTGTTGTCCAATTAAAAGACACCCCTTTCTTTAGCAAATTCCTCAATGGTGAGGAAATGGTTGCAAACTTTTCCACAAACTTGTGGTAATATTCGGCCATGCCCATAAAGGATCTAAGTTGATCTTTGTCTGTCGGAGCAGGAACACCACAAATATTCTCTACTAGCTTAACCTTTGGAGATATTCCTTGACTTGAAACCTTATGACCTAAGTATTCAACTTCTCTAAGAGAAATGCGACACTTTTCCCTCTGCACTGTGAGACCAGCTGACTTTAACCTTTGCAGTACATTTCTCAATATACAATCATGCTCAACCTCAGACTCAGCATACACTAGGATATAGTCTTGAAAAACTGCCACATTCTTGAGCCCCTTTAATACTTCTTCCATCACCCTTTGGAAAACTGATGCGGCAGATGCCAACCCAAAAGGCATCCGTAAGTACTTAAAGGTACCCAGAGGTGTTACAAATGCGGTAACATGTTGGCATTGTTCTGACAGTGGAACTTGATGGTATGCAGCAGATAAATCAATTACTGAGAACCAACTGGGTTCTCCCAATGTGGCTAGAGTCTCTGAGATGATGGGTAGTGGATGCCTCTCAATGAAGATGTTCTTATTCAAGTCCCTCAGATCGACACACAGCCTTAAGTTTCCATTGCTTTTTGCCACTAGAACAACAGGAGATAGCCATTCTGTCCCTTCGATGCGTTCTATCACCCCTTTCTGCATCAGATTATCAAGTTCTTCACTCAGTTGTTGTCGTAGTTTGAGTGGAACTGGTCTCACCTTGTGAACAACGGGTCTGGAATTTGGTTTTAGCTTTATATCATGTTCAAAGTTGGATAACTTTCCTAGATTGGATGTGAAAACTTCCGGGAATTCCTTTTTCCACTTGTCTTCAATCTCAGCAATTGTCACTGGTTCACTGGCATTAGCTTGAATGCGGACACCAAGTTCTCTTTGCTCATCCCACCCCAATAACGATGCGCCCTTTTTCGCTACCAAGATCTTGGCCATACATGCTCTCCCTTTGTATGCTACTCTTGCTTGGAATTCTCCAACCATGGCAATAGATGACTCTCCATATCCACATGGTTTTACTCCTGTTTGGGATAATATGCTGCATTTCTTCCCTAGAACGTTCTTGAACGTATCCAGGGATATTAATGTCCAAGGGGAGGCTGAGTCTACTTTCATTTCAATGTTGCAGCCATCTATTTCGAATTGATCAATAGGACCCTTACTGTCGTCGGATACTGCATAAATGTGGAATATGTGGCGAGTACTGTTTTCCTGAATGGGAGCTTCATTAATTGCTCTGCCCGATGTGTGACTATGACATTAATGGAGGATTCCCCGCACACATTTGCGAAGTGCCCTCTCTTCTTGCATTTGTAGCACTCTGCGAATCTCGCTGGGCATGTGGGACAATTTGCCATGTATCTTGAATTGCCGCACCTTGTGCACTTCTGAATCCACCACTCCTTTTTGTTGGGTGTTCTCTTCTTTTGTTGATCAGCACACACTCCTTGTGCCAAGCCTTGTGATTGTTGCTTGTCAATTTTCATCTCTCTCATGTACTGGGACGTCTGTTCAATACTACGTGTTAATTCTACAGCTTGCTCCAGCGAGACATCCTTGGCCAGTAGTTTCTCTTGTACTCTGGAGCTATTCATGCACCGCACTAGTTGGTCTCTAATGAGAGAATCAGCGAGTTCTCCAAACTCGCATGTGTGACTCAGTGTCCTGAGTGAAGCCATGTAAGATGCGACCGACTCCGCACTATCCTGGGTACGTTGAAAGAATTTATGCCTTTCAAAAGTAATGTTCTTTTTTGGCTCAAAGTGTCCTGCAATTTTTTGGATGGCTATAAGGTATTCATCGCCGTCACCAATACCTTCCTCATGGGTTCGTGTGAGGCCATCAAACACTATGCGACCCTCTGTTCCAAGATTGTGAAAAAGGAGTGCCTTTTTTCTCCCGGAGCTATACCTGTCACCACCTATGGCCACCAGATAGTTTTCAAAGGTTTTGATCCATCTATCCCATCTCAGCTGAGGTCGACCGGGTTCAGAGAGAAATGGAGCTGGCGGGGGTATTGCTGCTGCCATTTCGTCTGTTCCAGGTGAGGGGTGCAGGTAGGACAGTTTGCAGGTGAGCAGAGGGCCGGGAGTATTCTGTGTGCTTGCAGAATGGATTTATCTGAAGTTTGATTAGCTGCCCTGAGGTTACTGTGAATGAATTTGTGAAATGGAATGTTCCAAGTTTCTAATATTATTATGTGTCACAGTGGCGAGTCTTGTGACATCACAATGGGCCTCTCCAGCAGTCCGGGCTTCTTCCTTAGACAGAGTATGGTGTGTTCAGGAAAGCATTCATTGTTTAGTGGTACATGGAGATTCAGGCTCAGTTCAAAATTAAACAAGCGTCTAGTACTGTATATGCACAGACTCTTGATTACTGAAATACAATGTATAAGTCCAGTCTGTGAAAGTACATCCCCTAGATACTCTGCGCACACGGATAAGATTCCCTTCCCCTCCCAATCTGACCTGAAGGGCTCGCAGCCCTGCGCCTGCTGCCTTTGATGCTGTCAGCTGTGCTGGGAAAAGGGCGCCGCTCAAACTCCCATCACTGGGAGGAGCGGCAAGACGGGGAGCCGTTTCTGTTTGATCAGCCGTGTGCTGTTTTCATGTTCTGGTGTCCAGGCTGCTGGGAGGGAGACGCTGTGTCCAGGAAAGTTATGTGATACGGTCGGAGAAGCAGTGGGTTGATCCTCGTCGCCAATGTTGAATAAACAGGCACTGCTCATTCAAAGTTAATGGGTTTATTGAAGTGAAAACACAACAGGCAGCAGACACAACCCTGTGGCACAGCTGATGCTCTCAAACTGCATGCCTCAAACGAAAACCCTCTAAAATGGAACATACCTGACAGAATTCTTCATACAGAATAATGAGTGGGTAAAGTTCCATACTCATAACATAGCATATATAAACTTAACAGTTTCCTTTTCTCCTTTCTAGTACTGAAGTGGTGTTCACTAGAGTGCAGGTGTGCATAATTGCTGTCAAGTGCCTGACTCTTTATTGAGACAGCCTAGTAGCTGTCATGATTCAAGGTAGGAATCATGTCTTATCAATTCCCAGAACGAAGGGTGTGGTAAAAAGACTAAAACATCAATCAGCATTTTGCCGGTCCAAATCACGTTTGTCTGTGGCCCTTTCGAAAAATGACTCATGTTCCAGCAAAAGTAACAAGAATACGAGTGGACTACAACTACCGTTCCGTGGTTGCTGGAAGTTACCATGGAAACAGTGGCGTCCATTACACGTGAGCTACGTTTCCATACAGGAAACTGGACAAAGTAGTCACGTGACACCGCTCTTAAAAGTCCCGCCCGCTCTAAGCTTGTTGCTTCTGAATCTAGTCAAGTGAGCGTTTTTGCAATACTATGTATCAAGTTGCCAACCTTGTTCTGTTTTCTTCAACCTGCTTTCGTTTATTCCTTGTCGGCTTTGTTGAACTGTCTTGTCCTTGCCTTGTGTGCGAATCTACCTTGTCCTTACTGTTGCTGCCTTCATTCCTGCTGACTCGGAACGCCTCTCGGACTGCCTTGCATATTTGTTTGTCTCAGTCTACGCTCGATCTCCTGCTGACCCGGACCGCATATTGGACTGCATTGCCTACTCCTTGTACCTGTGCTGCGCCCGATCTCCTCTTGACCTGGAACGTCCAACGGATTGATACTTCTTATTCTTCTTCTCCTTTCCCTGCTGCTGGCAGACCCTGGAATTCATCTTCCGGTTACCTTCGTCACCACTCACATTGCTGGCCTGGTACGCCGGCTCAACTACTGGCTGTAATCCGTCCCAGTGTGCTCTACGCATCGGCTGCCTTCCATTGACGCCTCTACAAATGAACTATTCTATAGCACAATTTTCACACGGACTAGATGTTAGGCAGAAACCTGTGCAGTTCCCTTAGGGACCACTGTAAAAAGTTTAAGACTACAGGAGTTAGCAGTAAACCCAATTGGTAGCAGTCTGCACCACCCAGATTTACCTGGTAGCTGTGGCTGAGCAGTCAGACTTCTCCCAAGAAGAGTTAGGCAGTATATAGAGCATACACAATAGGGCAGATAAACACAGTAAAACAAGCAAACACTGACCAGATCTTGGTGTAGAAGATATATAATTATTTATTTAAAAACACATCTAAGAAAACACACTGGCACTAATATCAAGCAGTTCAAAAACACAGTCACTAAAGTATATACACTCCCTTCAGAGATTATTAGACTAGTCTAAAGTAAAGCCCCACTTAATTTTCAGACAGCGGTGAGTGCTTAATGCAGATGGCACTCTAATAATTCGGTGTAAAAGGGAGGGAAAGGCAGAACATAATTTGAAACAGATCCCAACACTTTCAGGCGAACAAAGCAAGATAGGAAGGCAAGATAAAACCGTGAAGTTAGAGTTCAGAAAGCCGGACCCACTTTAAGGTGGTCAAAACGAAATGTGTCCAAGGTCACACGGTTTAAAAGTGCATAAAAGTCTTGTAAGTGTTCAGAAAGAAGTTGGACCAAAAGAAAGAGACCAGTTAGATGGTCAAGAGGCCAGCCCAGTCCAGAAGGTTAAGGATTTACTGTCACCTTGTAGAAATCTATAGAAAGGGCAGCCAGACCGACACGGTACCTTAAAATGGTGAGAACGCTCCAGCGGGGGCAGTTGTTCCTGGCAGCGGGTGCAAGTCGGTGCTTCATCCGGGGGAAAAGAGGATCTCGTCGAGGAGGAGAGCAGCAGTCCGTTGCACTGCCAGGGAAGAAACCAGCCGCAGAGTTCTCAATTAAAAGGAGCGGTCCTTTTATTCGCGGATCAGTGGTAAGTGGCTATCCGGTTGCCGAGGTGCTTGGCACGGGCAATTCGACCACTAGACGTCCTGGAAGGGGAAAAGAAGGCGAAACTGATTGTTCCCACCAGTCAAGGGAAGAAGACTCTCCAGCAGAGAGATCTCCTCTGTCGTTGGGAAGTGGTGAGTCGGTTCAGCAGGGCTCCACCAGTGGTGTCGTCGTTGCAAGTCGGCTCAGCTTCTCCCTCTTCGAATTTTCAGGTCCTGTGGCGACTTCTGAAGTTCCAGTCCCCAAAGCCCTGCTTTTATGCAGAAAACCCCCATTCATTCAGCCTAGCTGTCAATCAAACATGCTAAGTGGTGAGCCGGGCGGCTCACCACTTGGGCCAATCACGCAAGAGTGCGACTCGAGTTGGCAAGGCAACTCAGTCCAGGGTGCCTAAACCCCCTCCCACACCCCCTGTGGTACCCAGACAGAGTGGCACCACTTTGGAGGGCTTCTGTGTAGAAGCCCGCCAAAAGTGGAACAAAGGGCTCGACCTTTGGTTTGGAGTTACAGAGGCGAACACAAATGCCATTTTAAAACCGAGTTCTGGCAAAAAATACCAACCGGTGAATTAATATTAAATAAATAAACCGGCGGTAGGTTAAAGGCTATGTTAAAAAGTATTAGCCTCGAACAATGGGAAAATCCCATAGAGATATATTTGCGGTCGAATATAAAGAGTAGTATCCATTGTCACCAGCCAAAACTCGATCAGGGGGGACTGGACAGTGCCCCCTCGAACAACAGACCCAGGGGTAATCGAATTGCCCCTACCAGTACGTCCACAATAGGATGGTTTGTACTGGTTCTGTTACTAAATTTGGGACTAGTAAAGCCAATGGTGACTTTACATGCCCTGGGAGACAGTAGTCGGTCCCAGGCTGTGGAGTCTATGGTGGGGGTCACTTAGGACACCCCTGTGTTACTGCACTGAAGGTGCTGTGTAACACACATTGTAAAAACACATGAGACCCTATGGAGTAAAAGACCCCATAGCCCATAAAACACATTAACAGTCAAAGGAACACCTCAAATCATGTCCAAGAGTGTGAGGAAAAGAGTCTCACTCTTGGCAGGAGAAAAAAACAAACTCCAGAAATCCAGCAAAGCTGCTGGGGGACTCACTAGGTTAGAAAATTCAGCCTAAACAGAGAATTCTCCCTAACACTAGAGACTGCCTTTTGTGTTATTGAATTTAGGCGCACTCGTGCCGTCGGAATAGGATTGTGCAAAGTACAAATTAGGCGTCCTCGTGCCGTCGGATTTGGGTTGGACTACCAGATTGTTACACTAAGGAACATTGACTTTAGAACACCACGGATTCATTACAGTAAGCCTGATTACTGTACCTACACTTTCTGTCATTCTCATTCTTCTATAGCTAATCCTCTTGTATGTAAATTTCAGTCTACCATCAGATACCGTTTATTCCTGTGCCTGCACTTGAAGTTTGGTTCATATACACAATCCTTATATCAGCAGAGGTCAGTTTTGACTTATTGGAGTCTGTATTATTGTCAGGTTCATTTGCAATTAAGTAACCTTGTACCTTGCATTCCTTTGCAGCCATCGGTGTCTCGTTAGGATCCCATCTTTCAATTAATAGTTCCCTCTGCATGTTTGTTTCTACATTCAGAGAGGTACATTAGTGGGAAGAACTCTACTTCTACACTACGGGATCAAAGGTCTGAAGGAGAGTTCTGACATATTCAGGAGCCTTCAATATGGACCCAAACAAGACCTTGGCTAACATTGTTTAGTTGGTGGCTGAACTACGATCTGACATGGCTACGGCACACGCCGCTATGCAGCATCGCATTGATGAGCTGCAAGCTGGGAAGAAACCTCCTAGTATGGAGGCCACTACCCCGGCGGTTGCCTCTGGTTCTGGTACCGCGCCAATCAGACAGGACACTGGCCCTGTGTATATGACTTCCCAGTTTCCCTTGGCCCCGCCAGACCGGTTCCATGGGGATCCTAGGTCCTTTCGGACATTTTTGAATCAATGGGCCACATTACAAGGTTGCCGGACCGGTAATAACGATACCGGTAAGAGAATACCAGCATCCTATACCGGACCAGTGCATTACGAGCCGCGATGCCAGTGCTACTGGCATCTGCAGGGACCCGTTGTGACCGGGTAGCATCTTTCCGGAATCGGCGTGGGCACGCGGTAGCCGTGCCAGTAACACCTGCTTGCCGTAAGGAAGTGTACATTACGGGGTTCACGGACATGCACTTACTGGCATCCAGATGCCGGTAAGAACGGGTACCATGATGCCGTTAACACCAGCATCACAGGGCAGCCGTTAATAGCAATCTGTGGTGCTCAAACCTGCCACAGTTGCACACAACCAGCACAGGTGGAGGCAATGGAGTCTGGCACAGCACAAAAGGAGCACACCCACACACCACACCCCTTCCAAACCCAAAACGCCACCATTAGCAGTTGCAATACTGGGGCTGGAGGACATGCCTGCACTGCTACTACTACTCCAGCAGGCATTGAACCAGGGAATGCAGCGGAGGAGAAGGAGGGTGAGACAGGGCTAGCACAGACCATCAGGACAGGCAGTTTTACCCCACAGGCAGCCACCAATCCCTCGCCTAAGGGCCAGTCCATTGACCTAACCCCTGCAAAGATCCACACCCTGTACCGCCTGGACAGGGTCACCATATGCACAATAGTGGACCTCATCCATGACAACCTGGTAAGCCTTGTAGTGGGGAGACCCCCGGCCGGCCCATAGAGTCGGGGTTTGCTCCAGAGTACTTTAAGACAAGATAGCTGCCCCTTGAGATGGATGGGGGTGCAGGTTTTCTAACTCCAACACCAATCAAAACGGGGAAACATGGAAATCAACAGTGATGCGATAGTCCGTCTCGCTCCAACTCCCAAGAACTTCATACAAACAGTAACATTTATACTCAAAACTTGTCATCATTGACGTGTAACACTCGAAAGTTAAGATGCAATTCTATTGGTTAGGAAAAGGTAACTTTACTATAGGTACTATATCTGTATATGGTAACGGAGTAAGAGGATTGGATAAACACTATCAGGTGGGCGTCTAAGCCCTTTCTTCTAACATTACTCTAGTAGACGTCACTATGAGTACGACGTCCCACTGGTTCTACTATCTATAGGACCCTAGATTATTTGGTCCATTGTGATTGGGTTGGCTTCAACCCCATGCATAAATCTCCACTTTACTTAGCAGCACGCAGAATGGTCAGCCAGGTGCAGGATGCCCCAAGATTCCCCCTGCCTTCCCTCAATCCATCATTAGTTTAGTGGCTATGTGTCAATTAGTTGGCTGTGGTCGGCCTCGAAACTGTATCTTCTTGTCAGAAAAAGTTATGATATCTCTGTCTGGGTGACAGCCATGCATAGGTGTGAACCCGTGCTTCTTCTTGCTCGGATGGTCACGTGCTGCTCACACTGTGAATTTGCCTAGTTTCCTTCAATTTGTGCATTTAATTCTTATTCGGCTTGCCAGCTGCCTGCGCCTCCTTATCTCAGCTTTCCTGAGATAGGCTATTCTGTTCTTAACTTTCAATTCCGCAAAGCTACTTTTCGCTCCTTCTATTGGTCTGACCTTGGCTCTTCCTGGCTCACGTTGCCTCTGCTGAGTTTCGGTTCAGCCATCTCTTCTCGTTTTAGCTGGAATACGAATCCTGTCCTGTTTGACCTCTAGTAACCTGAGTTAATTCTACTTTTGTGTAAAGTGGACTTGCACTTATATAACACGCTTCGTTTTGAGGTAGATTGTGTATAATGGCGCTTGCCGCTCTATTCTTCTACTTAGCATAGCAAGCCGCATTGTTTTCTTAGCTTTCTTGTGATTACAAGCATATGTACAGGCGTTTGCGGGTTGAATATCTTCATCCTGCTTACAGTTTACGTTTCTTTATATTTCAACATCTTCTCTCCTCCTAGGTTCACGGTATCCTTATTCATGGCATTTCGTCTCTGTGTGTCATCTCTGGGTCGTTTTATCTTCTATCTGCAAGTCTGTCCGGGTCTTCGTGACGTCACCATTTGTCTTCAATTAAGGCCTTTTGAGTTTCTTCTGGGACAGTGTTTAAGCAATCTTCATTTCGTTTCATTTGCTGGTAGGGTTTTCTCAATGGGTACCTTACTGTCCATGGTTGTCTGGTTATTGGTACTTCAATAGGTATTGTTCTTCTGATAGGCACTGGGCAAAGCCCTACTGCGGCTCTCTGCTGGTTTATTTGCTCATCGTACGTCACATATCTCGGTGTGAACGTTCCTGGTACTTCGAAATGGGTGGCTGGAGTGCAGGCTTTATTTGGGAGCTCCTCTACACTCCCCCCTCTGGTCGATTCATCGACCACTTCCACTTCCTCCTTTGGATTCATCTTACTTGGTTCTTCTGTATTCATCTTCACTTCATCTTCTGGGTTCATCCCCTCTTCATCTTCTGGGTTTGTACATGATGGTTTGAAGAAGTGTCTCTTTGGAGTCCATGGGCCTCATTACGATTTTGGAGGTAAGTACCAGTCATTACCGGCATGGAGCAACTACCGTGTCCGTGCTGGTAATAGACCGCTAAAAGCAGCCTATTACGACTTCGCGGGCATGAGCTTTGCGCCATGCCGGTAATGACCTCACCGCCTTGCCGTAAAAGGGCGAAAAATCTCCCTTACCGGCATAGCACGAAGCGCAAATAGCTCCACCGCCATCCAAGCCATCGGCATTAGCGGTCACTGCTATTAGCGGTCACCGTTATTAGCGGTCACCGCTAATAAGCGGAACCGGAAGTAGCATCATCGCACAGGAACGGGAAAGAGCACGGCGGCCATCTTCAAAAACACAATCCATTGCCATCCTCTGTAACCAGGACCCATCTGACCATCACACCTCCACCACACCTCTACCTCTACCTGCAGCACATCAAAATGCCCAAGGCACTCAAAAAAAGTGCAGAGCGCATGCGCAAGGAGCGCTTCTCACAAGAGGAGTTGATCATGCTGGCTGAAATGCTGCAAGAACATGCGGATGTCGTCTTCTCCTCCGACATGTGCCGACCTGCAGTGCAGCGGAAGAAGCAGATATGGGCGGAGGTTGCGCAGAAAGTAAGTGCTGTTGGCACCACACCCCGCACTCCTAAAGATGTCCGAAAGAGCTGGGATGATCTGCGCTTACGCGTGCGGAACATCCTCTCGGCCAACCGCAAGCAGGGGATGGCAACAGGCGGAGTTGCGGACTCCCCCATCAAGATGCAACCCTGGGAGGAGATCTGCGCAACCACCATAGGGATGGAGTCAATTGAGGGAGTGGGGGACATGGAGCGAGGAGCCCCGTCATCGGCTGATGCAGGTAGGTGTCCCAAATGAAACAATGCAAATACCAACACGATGATGTCCACCTGAACTGACAGTGCAGTGATGTAAAGCAGGGTCCACCAGACACATATACACAAGACTACCTACAGGAGTGCACAGCACCATCTTGTCCACATGCATGATGCACCCCATAAATGATTCATCCCAGAGGCATCCCTGCTTCACCCACCCAAAAGCCAAGCAACCTGTATGTCACTACCCCAATGGCAATTAAACTGCAATTCCATATGAATGCAGCTACCCCAATGCATGCCTGATGCATGTAGACCCATCACTAACCCGCTCCCTCTATTGGTCCCCCACAGGCACGCAATCAGACAGCGATGACCAGGACCCTAGGAAGGATGCTGCAACACCACAAAAGAACGCCAGGGGCATGGCGGGAGAACACCGCCCCTCAACATCAAGGGGAAGAGGCCAACCTGCACTACCGCGGAAGGGCAAGACAACCCCAGAACCCACAGCACCAATGTGCATTACGGCCCCCACCACAACACCCCCAACAGACACCAACACACAGGAGCCAGTGGCAGATGGCACTGCATCGGCTGCCAGCAGCACAGTGGGGGAGACAGCTGCCACAGCAGCCGTGTCCGACAACGAGGCAGATGTTCTGCCGCATGGCGCAACTACCACCACAGGCCCCATGCATTTACCACAACTCTCCCCATGCAGCATGCACAACAGCAGCATCCATGGGCTGTCTCCTGGGAATTCATGGCCCGGCAGTTTCACCCCCACGACAAGTGTGCATGAGGAACAAACCATGGCGGTAGCCCCTCACACATCCACCAGTGTCCCGACCAGCCAAGAGGGGATCAGGGCAATTCAGAAGCGGCAGGAGGAGCTGACAGGGCTGTTGACACAGCACATCACGGAATGTGGCCGGGCAAGGGATGACATAATGGAATGTGCTTCATCCCTCAAATCAGCAATTGAGACCACCTCAAAAGACATTTGCAGTGAATTGGCAGCTGTGAGGCAGGTCCTCACACAAATGGTGGCAGCAATGGAGGCCATGCGTCCGGCACAGGTGTTGGAACAACCTGGGACATCTTCCAATGCCAGCTCCATTAAGTCCAGCCCGTGGGTAGGTCTGGCCGGAACCTGCGCAGGTCGGACAGGGGTGCACCTGGTGCTGGAAGAGGGGGAGGGCTGTAGGTTCAGCCAGGCATACTGGTCTCATGTAGACTTATGGTGCACGGCAGTGCACACCATGTGTGGGTGAGTTGAGGGGGGAGGGAGGAGAGGGTGTGTGGGGGAGTTGAGGGGGGAGGGGGAGAGGGGAGAGGGTGTGTGGGGTGGAGGGCTTGTGCACTTGATTTGTTATGTTTTCTAAATACACCTGTTGTGAAATCTGAATTCACATGTGCGGACATTGATTTTTGTGTACGTGTGCTTTATTGGTGAACAGTCTACAGTCTCCATGTCCCTGACACACCTAGTGCCCTGAGTCCCACCTCCATGTCACACTCCCCATCCATGTGTGCTAGAAACATTGGTCAATCAGAGTCTGACGCATGGCAAGTCCCTCCTGTGCATCGCTGCCTCCCTGAAGTGCAGCCCCATCTCCACCCTCCTCATCCTCATCGTCAGGTGGTTGCAGTTCAGCGTCAGGGGGCAGAGGCACATTCCGTCTGATGCACATATTGTGTAGCATGACACATGCCATGACGATCTTGCCCACCTTCTCATGGCCGTACAAGAGTGCCCCACCAGACCTGCTGAGGCAGCGAAACCGTGCCTTCAAGAGGCCAAATGTCTGCTCAATCACCACACGGGTACGTGTATGCGCACGATTGTAGTCCTCCTCGTGCCTGTTCTGCGGGTTCCGGACTGGGGTAAGGAGCCACCTCTTCAAGGAATAGCCTGCATCACCTGCATGTGAGCAACAATGATTATGTGTAAGTCATCACATCATATGGGACCTGTATAAATTACAACATAGCATGCATTTATTTCCTGTTTGCATCCACATATCCATGCATGAATAGAGACACATCATGTGACTGCTATGTGTGTATTCCTCTTATCGACGGGTGTGCGTGCCATCGTCTAGTGGGCGCAGGGGGGTCCTATTCCTTGTGAGTACTCATGCACTGTGGTAGTCCACGCTGGTTGTTCCCATGATCTGGTTGATGTGCAGTAATCTGTATGCTTTCATCCTGTCACTGTTGATGGCAGCCTCATGATGATCTCACTATGCACGACAAATGGTGACATGCTGTTTTGGTGGACCTCTATGTTGGTGTAGGGGTGTGTTCATGTATTTTGCCCTCATGTGGCTCCTTTGTACGCAGTAATGGAGGCCTGTCCTTTTTGATGATGGTATTTGGTGCTGTGCATTGGCCATCCTAATTACTCGTCGCTGCATTGTGTTGTGGGGGCTACGGTCAGATTATGTGCAGTGTACATGGTGATGGCTATGGAATGGTTGTAGCATTGCATCATTTTCCTGGTAGGGCAGCTTACGTCTTGCATTTTGCGGTCAGGTGTCGGGTCAAGTCTGGCCTGTTTTGGGGTATGAGCATGGTCCATCCTCTGAGGTACTCTCAGCCAGGTGAAGTATGCATATCACCACCCAATCACCTACCTACATCGCATTGCCATGAGCCTGACATGCAACTCACGAGTAGCCAGGATCTGTGCCATGCATGTCCCTCCATGTTGCGTGGTATCGTGGAGTTCCACATGACCATTGAATCATGGGTGGATCCTGGGAATCGGGCACAACAATGTGTGATGATCTTGTTTGAGTCACATACCATTTGCACGTTGATGGAGTGGTATAATTTACGTTTGCGGTACACTGCCTCCATGGCATGTGGGACCACCAATTCAACATGGGTGCAGTTGATGGCGCCAATGCAACCAGGGATGCCGGCCAGTGAATGGAAACCAACTTTGGTGTTGGAGATCTCCTGGGCTGTCCGTGGTAGGAAAATGTGGTCGCATGTGTGCTTCAGGAGGGCATCGAGCACTTGGTTCAGCGTACGTGAGAATAATGGTTGTGATATGCCATGCATGTGCCCCACTGTGTGCTGGTAGGTGCCTGTGGCCAGGAAGTGGAGCACAGACACTACCTTCAGTAAAGGTAGGATGGCGGTGCGTATTTCAATCAGGCTAACAATGCCGTCATGTATCATGTCCACAATGGCGGTGATGGTGTCCCGGTCCAGACGGTACAGGGTGTGGATCTGCTCAGAGGTTAGGTTGAATGGACTGGCTCTGATGCGAGGGACTGGGGGCTGCCTGTGTGGTACCACTGGCTGCACTGGTGGGGCATGCTGGGCCTGTCTCACCCTCCTTCTCCTCCTGCGTCTCCTCTGTGCTGCCTGTTGTTGTTGTTGTTGTTGTCGCTGGAGTTCCACTGCAATCATGTCCTCCAGCCCCAGCATTGCTAGTAGTATTGGAATCATTTTGGTGTGTGACTGGGTGTGGGAAGGGGTGAGGTGTGCTCCTTTTGTGCTGGCCCAGTCTATATTGGCTCCACCTGTGCTGATTGTGTGCACCTGTGGCAGTTGGGAACACTGCACATGGCCGTTTACGGGTGGTCCGCGATGCTGGTATTTACTCCATGCCGGTAAGGTACTTTTCGGGCTTCAGTAGGCCGTTATTTGCATGTCCGCCTGACTTGTGATGTCCGCCTGTTTCGCCATGCCGGTATTGCCGGCATGAAGTGTCGCGTGCCCGCGCCCATGCCGCTTTTAGTGGCACCGTAATTTACAGTGCCGCTAATAGCGGGTTGGCGGGTCGTAATAGACCGGAGCGGTAAGCGATGCCGGTAATCCTTTACCGGCATCATTTTTCCCTTACCTCCAACCACGTAATGGCCCCCCATATCTTTATCATTCCTTTCAGGCTTCCTACTGTCCTTACATGTTCGTCTTTGTTCCATGTCATCAGCTGACATTGTCCGTTTGGGCTGCAGTAAATACATTTTCCTTCGTAATTTCTGCATTTTCTGGGATACAGAAACTTTGTACCTTCTGGTGCGTGCTTGCTAGCCTTCACAAAGTCTCTTATTTCTTCATCAGTCAGATCTCTGGGCTTCCATCCTGGTTTGACATCAATCATGATCTTCATCCCTATGGCTTTCTTCGCAGTTTTCTGGCATTGCAAGAGTATTATCTTGATAACACAAACTCCCAGTAATATCATCACTAGCAGGGCTCCCAAGAATTTGAATGCATCTGCCATCCATTGTGGAACCCATGAAAACAGTGATCCAAACCAGCTGTCATCATCAACTTCGTCGGTTTCATTGATCATCTGGTTCTGCAGTTTGTCAGCATACTTATAGCTTCTGTTAAAGTTCCATTTTCCTCGTCGTGACAAGGTATAAATGTGCAACATGATTCTCCTATTTTTGCACGAACTCCTCCATCCATAGCTGTGATCATGTCAAGCACATATCTGTTCTGGAGAGTCATCAGTCGAATTGCTCTTAACTCTTCCTTAATCGCATTAAGGTCTGCAATAACTCCCATCTGTTTATCTGCAACCATTTAGTATTTACACCAACTTGGATTCGTGGCATGAAAATCGTTGTGAATACTGATGAGGAGAGGCTGAACAGCCTGTGGTCATATGGAATTGCATGAAATGCTTCTTCTGATTTGGCGTAAAAGTCATTTTCTCTCTTTATTCAAGTTATCAGTTCCACAGATCTCCTCTTCATCAGGTGAGCATCTGCTTTCGGAAACTGTCAATGTTCAGGTCGCTTTTCGGTATTACTAATGCTGGAACGTGGACATTCACTATTGTGCATATGCCTCCCCAGTTTTTCGGCAGTCTGATGTATGCTTTGGGTCCACATGCCCAATAATGATCCATGATCACTGCAGTCCCATGGGTCATTCCTGGAGCCTCAAAATTTCGACCACAGTTTTGATTATCCCCGATTTTCCTTGTGCCATTGTCCCTGAAGCACAATTTCGGACTTTCTAGTGGCACTATCTGCAGGGGTCCTCCTCTGTCTTCGACCTATGTCAGTAGTCTTGTAAGTTTAGGCCATAGTGGTTTGCACATCCTTTGTGAGTTTTCGATGGCTTCCTTGCAGGCTCCGAGGACCATCCATGCTCAGATGATCACCACTCCTTGCTCCCAACCGTCTGGTGAAAGTACTGTTCCCCAAATCTGCATTTGGCCTCTGTTTTTCCAAATTTGAGCCTCTTCTGGAGTTTTCCCTTGGACGTTCAGTCTCGGGTTGACTTCCCATTTTATTCCTGTTCCTTTAACTCCAGGCTTCTCGTACCTGATCACATGATTCCTAGTATGGGCTATATTTCCCGTCTTAATGTCCTGGACATAATCATCTTCATCGGGATAAGCTGTTTCAGTTGCCCATATCAATGAGGCATCACTTCCCATGAACTGGCCTCTGGTATTGCATATTGCTATGTGTGAGAGACAGTGTGCTGTTGGGACATCAATTTTTACAGCCACGAATATCTTGGACTTTCCCATGCTGTACGGAAGGAGTGTGCAAACAAAGCATTCCCCTTTGGATTTTCGTCTTCCAACTTCCTTCATGTGCTGGTACCAAATGTTGTTACCTAAGTGTGCTGTGCTGTCCAGGTAATCGTTCAGTTCGGTGTCGTCTTCATGCATGCTTCTCTTGATTCTTAAGGTTTTCATGTAGTTTGCTATTACTACATCTCTGAATGCATCTGTATGGCTTTTTCTTGCTGGAGGGTTCTCAGGTATCCTGGCCCATGGTGCAGGCTTCTTCATCTGCACCATTTGAGTGGACAGGAGCCTGACAGATCTTTCCGGGTCCTCATGCATCTTTTCTCTGCTGCGTGCAAATGCCCATGCCAACCAGCCTGACACTGGTCCGGTATATGGCTGTATTGTGGAACTGGTACTTGTCCCTCGTGTTGCAACATATATGCTGGGTAATGCAGTCTCTGTGGTTTTATTTTTCAGTTCCTCATGCAGTTTCCTCGCTCTGGCTATGTGCGGTAATAGTAAGTCTACTAACATTTGTGTCCTTGCGGAGAGTTTTTCTGAGGCCGCTTCTGTTTTCTTAAGGGTTTCTGCTATGACTGCTTCTGTTGGTCTTTCTCTTAATTCTTCTTGTTTTCTCCCACTATCTTCTGTGAAGGTTTGTATGGCAGGCAGTCTCATCTTCTCTGCTACTTTTGTTTGTGGTTCTGTGGTCATTGACACTAGGCCTGTTTCGTGTGCATTCAGTGTGTGTGTGCGTGTAGTTGTCAGTGTTTTTTCTTCATTCATTTCATGCCGACTCTGTCTCCGGCTTTTCTGCTCATTCGTTCCCATAAGTGTGTGTATATCACTATTAATTAGGTTCATTTCAAGTTCATTTACTCTACCATCAGATTTTCTAGGGACTGGGATAACTATATAGGGTCTGGGTGCTCTTGTGGGTTTCATGCGTGCATCATTAGGTGGGTGCACTGAAATTGGAACGCTTCGTGCACCAATAAAGAATGCAGTTCTGATCGTTAATGACAGTAAAATAATGATAAATACAATGCATAAGTACATTATGGTTCAATATGTAAGGCAACAGCATTTCCTTCCAGAGAAGCGGGGGTGCCTCTCTGCTTGTGGGAGGACCACATTGCCGCTCTGGGTCCCCATATCGATAATTCGCCAAATGTCAATGTTATTATTTCCTTAACCAATATCCTCTTTCAAATACTGCGCTTGCGAGTATTAGATGTTTCACAAGTGTCCCCTCTTTTGCGGGCGACGGATTGTCTCTTATTACAGGATACAGTTCCTCTGTTGGAAAAACAGATTATATACCACTTCAGTGAGCCCTTTTACTGTGCATGTTCAAAGTAGGTCAGCTCCCAGTCCACCCCTCGAATCTGCTTCAGTCCTGAGGACATGTTGGACACTGGTCAGTATGAAGAAATAGGGAAAGAATAACAACAAATATGACAAATGAAGTTCTTGGCTCTGCTCCCTCGATCTGTCCCTCGGCGGAAAGTTTCACGCTCTTCTCCTAAGGATTCGATGGAGATTGGAAATTCTGATTTGAGCTATAATGCCATGGAGGAGCATGTTTAGCTGAGTACACTTTACTGGATCTCCGAGAAATGTAAGTATGTCAACATTGATTGGTCTTCCCACTAGCTCTGGAAAGTCTAGAATAAGGTGAAAGAAGACGTTGTATGCCAATCTACTGTCTTCTGGTGACAAGGACATCTGTTCTGTCTTTGTTAAGATTCAGGATCATGGTTTTTTTCCTTGTTGTAAACAATGTCTGCACTGTCCGGTCGCGTGGAGTGCGACCAAAATGATTATCTTATTCAAAAGATGGCTTAAATGTTCAGTGTTTGCTGGGTCTCGAAGAAATGTTAGTGTATCTGTCGTTCTTCCAACAATGGTTGGACAGTCTTCGATTATGTGAAAGAACAGTGTGTTGATGAGCTTATCTATTTCCGCCTGTGTTGGGAGCATTGGATTGTTTCTCACTGTACTCAGGGAGTAGGATGAGTTGTTCGGCAATGACAATAAGCAGTTGTCTTATTATTATTTGTTTTCAGGATCTTGGAGAAAGTCTGTGACACTTGTGAGCCTCCCTACCAATGACGGGTAGGATTTTAGCACAAGTTCAAAGTAGGTGACTAGGTCCTTCGTGATATATCTGCTGTGGGACACCATAAGTGATTCCAAACAAAGTCTCGGTATTGAATGAATCGGGATACTGTATTTGTTTCCAATGTAAATATCCTCGGTCAAAATTTGTCATAGTCTTTTTCTCATCAAGGCTTCAGCGTGCCTCAGCCCAAATTTCAAAGTCAACAGACTATGTTGTGGCTTACACGTGCAATTTTCTTCTTTGCCCTGCAACTAGGATGCACAGAGGGTCCGCTTCCATGTTCTTATCCCCTTTTTTGCTTAGAGGAATGTCCAAAAAGAAGCCACAACCTTTTGCACAAAAGTTATTTGTCTTTGTCTAGCTGGTCATGCGTCCTTCTTCCTCATCATGGATCTTGTCTGCATGTGCTGTGGTTCTTCCCCGTTGCTCGTCTATTCCTCTTGTTGGGGTGCAGGCAGGGGACCTTCTCCGATGTAAGATTTGATATCACCGAGAAAAATCCATACTCTCCTGCCCTGTAGCTTCACAGCGGACAGAGTGCAGTCCTCAATGATAAAAGGACTGTTGAATCTTGGCTTGTCCCACCTTTTCCTTGTATGGTTTCTCACCAAGACGGCATCTCCCGGGAAGACGAGTGGAACACGTAGACCTTGAACTGAGTCTGATCTAGTGTCTCCTTCTGTGTTCTGTGCTGCGCTGCACCTTTTTCGTCGTCGCTGCAGCTTGTCTGAAATTACAGTAAGGCAAGATGTCATACAGTTCAGATAGTTTTGCATTTCAGATTCTAAAACCTCTCCTGTTGACTGGGCATCACATCTAGCTCTATCTCGCGGTGTTAGGGGAGTTCTCATTCTTCTTCCTGTGGCTATCTCGTGTGGCGTAAGATGATGGTCGGAGCCAGGTTGGTCCCGAAGAGCATACAATGCCAGTGGAAGGCAGTGCAACCATCCCTTCCTTAGAGTAAGCTTCAACTTGGCTATCCTTTCCTTGAACAAGCCATTGAGCTTCTCACAGATCCCATTACCTTGTGGATGATACACTGACGATAACTTGTGCTTTATACCAAGAAGCAAGTTAATCTGTTCGAACACTGCATTGACAAAGTGAGGGCCATTATCTGATCTCATGACTTCGCACACCCCCTACCTGGGGAACACTTCCCTCACTAAAAATGTGGCCGCACAGGTAGAGTTTGGGTGTGTACATGGACCTGCCTCTATCCATCTAGAGAATGGACACACCACAACAATTAAGTATCTGTGCCCGTTACATACTTGAATCATGTCGACGTAATCGACATGCAAGTGCTGAAAAGGCCCATTTGGCCTGGGGATGACTCCTCTCATTACTTTTAGTGTGTGCCCAGCAGTGAATTGCTGGCAGATTATGCAGTTCACCATAAAGAATGCAACATGCTCCGCTAAATTCGGTATGAACCAGTCTTCCGCAAGCGTTGCTGCTAGATTCTCTTTTGTCATATGCGCCGGGTAATGTAACTGCTCCAGCGCCATTTTTAATAAGGCTACAGGCATTACTGGTTTACCAGTACTGTCTTGTCACCACAAGCTGTCAGAGGGGTTTAAAGAACACCCTCGACGTTTCCACAGGTTCTTCTCTTCCTGTGGTGCCTCCCCTTGGAGTTCCGTTAACTGTGTTTGCCCAAGATCGTTATAGGCTTCAGATGTTGTTCGTGCAACCATCATTCTTTCATTGGTGCACGCCACTTCCACTTCCATAATTGTCTCACTTTTGGATGCCATAGGCTTGGCTTCTGTGTCTGCTGCTTGGTTTCCGCTTGAGATAAAATCTGTCCCTTTGGTGTGGGCGGCGCATTTCACGACCGCTATGCCCACTGGGAGTTGTACTGCCTTAATCAGCCTATCCAACAAGGCTGCGTGCTGCACTGGTGTGCCGTCCACTCGGAGGTAGCCCCCCCTTTTCCAGCACACTTAGCCTGCATGCACTGTTGACGTTACATAGGCGGAGTCACTGTACACCGTTACTTCCTGGTCTGCGTGATTCTCAATGGTGAGTATCAACCCCAATAATTCTGCAGCCTGTGCTGAATAATGAGATGGTATTCGTGCACTAAGAAGCACTTGCAACTCCCCATTTTCCTTGTGCTTCATCACAGCAGTGCCTGTATATCTTTGCCTGTCAATGAAGACGATCTCTCCTCCTGCCAAGGCATTTTCTTTCACCCTGGGGATTTCATCATAGAACTCTTCATAATTTGCACAGTCGTGTATCGGCTCTCCCTCAGTGACTGGCTCTGCGATGAACATAGCTGGGTTTACTATCTTACATCGGACTATTTTAATTGATGGGTTTGATATGATCACTTCATAAGCGAAGCTCTCTTGGATGTCAATGTGCCCTTTGGTTTCTCTAAAATGGCAAATAATGAGTGCTCGACGTACAACGTCATGGAGCATCCCATCACAATAGTTTTTCCCTTCATTATAGCAAACGCTGCGGCAGCTAAACTTTGTTCGCATGGGAAGTGGCCTCTCATTACTGGGTCCAGATTCCCACTGTAATATGTCAGGGGCTTGTACCCCAACAAGGTTCTTTGAGCGAGCACTGCTGTCATGACGCTGCCATTTGTGTGTGAAAACGGGTAAAATTCCTCTGCATAATTGGGAATTCCGAGAACTGGAGCTGTACAGATAGCCCTCTTGAGTTCCGCACACCCTTTCTCGATGGCTTCAGACCATTCAATCTTTTCTTTCGTCACTTGGGCCTTCTTTAGGGACTGAAGTAAAGGCTTAGTATAAGAGCTGTAATCGAAAACCCATGCCCTAACATAGTTGCACAGGCCTAGAAAGCTCTGCAATTGCTTTATCGTGTGTGGCTTAGCCGTGTTCAATATGGCTTCAGCCCTTTCTGGGGTCACTCTCTTTCCTTCATGTGAGATTAGCTGGCCTATGTACAGCACTTCCTGTTGACAATATTGTAACTTTTCCTTGTCAACCTTATATCCTTTCTCAGCCAGTATAGTCAATAGTCGAATAGAATTGTGCCTGCATTGCTCTTCTGTTGTGCTGCAGATTAGGATGTCATCCACATATTGTAAGATGACACTTTCTAGTGCAATATTGCTCAAATCCATCTGCAGGACTCTGTTAAAACTAGACGGAGACTCACAGTATCCCTGTGGCAGCCTCATGCTTTTCAGATGCATTTGTCTGAATGTGAATGACGTCAGATCTTGTGAGTCATGGTGCAACGGGATTGAGAAAAATGCATTTTTCAAGTCAATCACCGTGAAATATTTTGCTTCAACAGGTATATAACATAGAATTGTAGCCGGGTTAGGGACTAAAGCGAATTCGGCCTCAACAATATCATTTATTGGGCGTAAATCCTGAATTAAATGCCAAGACCCTCCTTTTGATTTTTTGACAGGATACATTGACGTATTACATGGTGACTCTGACGTCACTAAGATGCCCTGGTCCATCATGGCAGAAATTGTCTTAAAAATCCCCTCATCTGCCTCTCTGGACATGGGATATTGTCGGGCTCTTGGTAGAATTGCTCCTGGTTTCAGTTTAATCCTTACTTCTCTAACCCCCTTAAAGAGACCCACGTCATAGGGTTTGGTAGTCCACACTGAGACAGGCACTTTAGCTATATCGTCATCAAAATATTCAGGACGTTTAAGTGCCAACATCATTTTCTGAGGCACTTCTCTTTTAATCATCTTTACCCAAAAGGTGAGACTCACTTCCACCATTGTCTCTCCTATTTCTGTTTGTTCTTCAAACAGATCATCATCGGTGACGTCAGTCACTCGATATCCTTCTTCAATGGCAATTATCGCGCACCATTGTCTGCCTTCATCATCGTAACCATCAACCAAAACCACTTTCACTTGCACTGCAGCTGTGTGTATCATCAAGGGAAATACTTGTCCCTCCTCCTCATGCATCGGTATTCTTGGTCTGAATAGGAACTCATCAGGGGTTCTCATGGTTTTGTCTGGAAGGCCTGGCAATCCCACCATAAGCACACGTATACCATATGGGAAATCTTCTGGCTCTAATGGTATGGCCCTCATGGCTATGTGTCCTGAGTAAGCTCTAATCATTTCACATACATTTGAGTAGTGCATTCCTGGAGTGGAGCATACTATGCCCTCCTCCGTGAAAGAAATTGTCATGTTCAACGTTTTAATAAAAACTTAATATTTTAGGTCATTAAGTTTTGACCTAAAATATTTACTGGGGTCTGACGTGAATATAATAAAGGTACATTCATTTTGCACTCTCCTATGGAGACTGGGAGTGCGTTTGTAAAGGGAACTCAACTGTGAGCTCCTGTAAAACTCTGAGTATCTATGGCCTCGTCGTACAGGGAAAACTTGCCTTCACGTATGCACGAGCGTGTCGCACCCGTGTCAACTAGGAAGGAATATTCTTTACCCCCTATAACAACATCCACCCTAGGTTCCCTATGAGGGTCTGGTGTCACTGATAGGATAGAGCACATCAGGGTTCCCAGTGAGCTGTCCTAGTTCATATACAAGTTTGGCCCACCGTGCACTTGCGGATTTTCCTCACTCCCATTGTTACTTCCCCTTCCAGGGTTCATGGTCTGTGATAGTTGCAGCGGTGCCTGTTGGGATTTTCCCTGTGGAAAATTCCCCATGCTTTGTGGTTGCGCCTCTTGTTGCGCTCCTGGCACTTGTTGCTGCACTGTGTGATTCTGTGCAACGCCCTGTTGAAAACTGCAGGTGGATTCACCATGCCTGCTCCTGTTCCTTGGCCGTTCGGCATCATGCCTTGACTTCTGCATGTGCGCGCCAAATGCCCGGTCATTCCACACAGCCAACATACTAGCGGTGGTCGGATCATTTGCCCATTTGACATGTCTTGGTTACCATTTTGCATATTTTGAAAGCCTCCTTGATTGTTTTGGAAACCTCCCTGATTGCTCTGCCATCCTCTTCCTCTAAATCCTCTTCCCTGTGGGTAAAACCCTACGTTACCCTGATTATTTAGTTGTGGACTAGCCACCTGCTGCATGCTTGATTCAGCTGCGTTAATTAGCATGGCTCCTTCAAGGGCATACTTGGATAATTTCTTCTGCACCAATTCAGCTTCCTCATGTCATGATCACAGCAAAAGTTCCTAAAATTGCTTCCAGAAAGAATTGGTCTTCTATTTACCATTCTTGGATGTTAGGGAAAACAACTCAGGGCAGTGTTAGGCATGGGTAGTACTTCCTGACACTCAACAGGGCTGCCTTGGTTATGCTGGTAGTGTGCGCAGTGTAGGTCTAGTTGTTTTCTCTCTGCTCCTATTTAAGCCCCTCCCCTCGAGCGTTCCCTGCTTCGCGTTCAGAAAGAATCCAGTCAACGCTTACCGCTGTCCAGCTTTAGGTCCTGTCATTTTTTCAGCGCCACTAGTTAGCCTTCCCTTTCTGTCATTTTTGTTCCCTCCTCTGCCCGTTATTCATTCTCTGAGTTTCCAGTAGTCCCTGCAATTTTCCAGTCACAGAACTCTCCACAGTCGGTGCGTGTGATTCTAGTCACAGACTTCATTCCTGTCACTCCTGTTGCCCCGTCACCTTCCAGTCACGGAACCGACCTCCGTAGTTCAAGAGTTTCCAGTCAGGCTATTCCGCAAGTATCATTTACCATTATACCCTGGAGTATCGTTGCGTTTCTATGGTATTGTGGAGTTCCCAGTGTTGCGCTGTAATCATTAATGAAGCGCATATCGCGCGTAATGTAATGGAGCCGGGTGTACGCTCCATTGGTTACTGAGTGTTTCCTTAGCTTTGGGTCTTAGTTGATGCGTGTTTGTACGCATTGTGTTCAGTTCAATCCACTGCAGGCATTTATTGTTGTATGTTGCCGCGCACACTTTGTACTCATTTCGAACGCTTGAACGCTCCGTAGGTTGTGAGCGTGTTTCCTGAGGTGAATTTGTTTCCTGTTGTGATTCACCATGAATGCGTGCTGCGTAGAATTTTTCCTCACATCAAAGGCATTCCCAACTCAGTAAAATCTTTCCAGTCCTAGTCACCAGTGGGGCTCCATTGGGTTTTGGCCAATTAGTTTCCTATTTACTTACAGTCAGGCACAGTTGTCTCAGGTTCACACTCATTCTCAGATTGTGTGCATGTCTGTTTGCAGTACCTCCTCCAGCTCATTGAACATTAGTGAAAACTTCCTTCCTTGCCACAATAGTCAGCACCATCTCCCCTCTGCAGAACTAGAGCCCCTGCACAGATGCAGGATGGAGAGCTAACCAAATAAATAATTAAGGTAAAGAGAAAAGCTGAAGTATAATGTCAGCATTCAGAACTTAGTTGAATTCCATTAGAAGTGCTAGTCAATATTCTTAGAAATCTCTTGTGTTTGTTCTAGGAATCCTTTAGTCACATGGTTGAAGGGAGAATTGGAAGCAACACCAATTGAGAAGAACTGTGTCACGTAGTTCCATCGTGAGTGTCCCCGCAGAGTCCAGGTAAGCGTTACACCTCACCCTTTCGAGTTGGCTCCTTTTTGCAATTCTTTTCCTGCAGCAGTCTGCAATAATGTGCGATAGTCAATTGTATTTCAGCCCAAGGTTTAGCCTCAACTCCTACCAATTTCTTGAGCTGTTTCTGCACCGGTTCTGGCCACCCTTGGCACAATATATGATAAAACACAGGTATTGATTTCATCCAAGATTCATGGGTTTCGAGCACCCATGCGTCTTGGAAATTCTGTATATAAATTAACGGATCCTCAGAATCCTTCATTTTTCGAGTCATTATAGCTCCCATATCGGAAGTATCTGGGTAAAGTACTCGTAGCGCTTTCCATACTGCTGCTCTACAATTGTTAAATGGTGCTCCGTCATGCACAGTATTAATTGTGGTTATGCCAGGGTAGCCTGCTCGTGCCCACACATCGTCTGCTCTCTCACCAAGTATGGCGATTAGGAGGCCCTTAATGTCCCCTTTAGCTAACGTGTTTCCTCCTGTCATTTTTTCTAACTCATGTATCCACTTTCCGGCTCCCGATGTCAGCATTGGAAGCTTGTTTAAGTTTTCTCGATCCATGTGTGGCCATGGAATATATTGTGGTCTTATTCCCCCCCTTCTCTAGTAGCGGAAATTGGAATGCGTAGCCCTCTTCCTCTTTTCTCATTATCCTCCTGTCTATTGCAGGAGTAATATTCCTGCATCACCGTCTACCTGGTAATGTCCTTAGTCTGTCTACATAGGGCGGTGAAGACAACCCCCTCTGACCATGAGGTACTCCTTCATGTCGGTCAGACTGTGTGGCTGACTCTGATGCCCTCGGTGCAGACTCGCTAGTTTCTGACCATCGTATCCCTTTTTCCCTTGGGAGTCGTCTTTCGTTCCGCCTCCCTTATCTGTTTTCCTTGCGCTCCTCACTTTCGGAGTCGGACATTGTTTGTACCCAATTCACGCAACGTCTTGTGTCTTCATTGTTTCTACTGATTTCTAATCTATCCAGGGATAGATCGCTATTCCCACTACTTCGGGTGACATCTTCAGTGTCATGCAGCTGAGTGCTTTCCAAGCGCTCGTCTTCCCCCTCTCCTTGGGGTATTTGTTCTAGGCCCATTTCATCATATATTTTATCAATCGTTTCTCCGATGCTTCTGGTGTCGAAGTCATCTTCAATATTTGCCCTAGACGTGCCTGGTACTGAATCGTACGCAGGAAAGAATTCTTCAATGTCTTCCCAGTCTACAACTGGATCAGATTTTTTAACATCCCTCTCCAAATACTCAAGATCGCGTGCTCTCTGTCTTCGCTTACGCTTGATATCGTCATCAAATTCTTTGCGCTTCCTCGCCTCTTCTCTGACCCTATCTTCTTCCTTTCTCTTTTCATTTCTACATTCATCTGCCTTTCGAATGTCCTCATCTCTTCGTCTTCTTATTCTTTTCTCACGTATCCTTTGCTCTTCTTCTAACCTTTGCTGTTTCTGTCTGTCTTGATCGTAGGCTGCTCTTGGGTTGCGATCGAGCTGTTTTTCTTGCTCTTCACAATATAGCTGTTCTCGCCTTTGTCTGTCTTTCATTCTTGCTCTTTTGCCTCTTAACTCCTTTTCTTTCCCCTTCCTCTGTGTCTCATCTAACCTCTCCTTTTGCCTTGCGTCATCAATGCCTTTCCCATCGAGTTTCAATATAATTTGTCCTCCCATCCATTCGTCTTTTGCGAATGCTATCTCATCAGTTCTGTCTTCGCTCCCTTTTCATCTCTTCCCTTCTCTCTCCTTATCGAGAGATGCACTTGTCTGTGCCTGATCTTTCCTTTCATCATCGCGTCTCCCCTTGTCCTTTGGGACTGTGGAGGTAATATTCTTGTCCTTATGTCTCCCTTGATTCTCGTCACTACTATGTGTAGGTGACTCATATGCAGGGTTGCTGTACCCCGTGGCTGCTTTAATTTCCCTTAAAGGGTATAATCCCTCGTCCTTACTCTCTTCGATTTTCATTTCGGGCAGGGCAGGTGGCGCAGTAGGCGTCTCACCCCCCTCTGTGCATACATTAAGTATCCAATCTGTTGGCGGCTCTTCCTCCTTTACCTGTTCGTACATTTTCCACAACTCGAGAACAGCAATGCGTTGTTCTAACTTCTTGCCTGAATATGTGGCGTGCAAATATGTCGTCATATGTTACAAGACGGCTTTAGATAAAGACCCATTTTGTGGCCACGGCATAAGCATCTTGTGGGCGGTACCTTTAACCCACTCGATGCGTTGTCCAGTCAAAGTTTCGAAACAATAGACAAACAAACAAAAGAAATATAGCACCGAGTGGTTTATAGTTATAGTTTCAACAGTCATAGTTTCGAATGGCAATAGTTCCAACACAAAAGTGCCGCAAAAAAAAGTTTACATTTTTTTTTATATTACAGTATTTTTATTTATTTCGTATTGTAAAAGAAGTGTTTTTTCAAAAAACAGTTTAAAAAAAAAAATCGACACTTTTTTTCCGGCACTTTTGTGTCGGAACTATTGCCATTCGAAACTATGACTGTTGAAACTATAACTATAAACCACTCGGTGCTATATTTCTTTAGCTTGGGTGCGTGTTTTGGCAATTGCTTGCATAGGTGTGCTAATGGAGTTATGTCTCCCATGCTTAAATCTGTTCCCTTTCCTCTTATATAACACTTGTCAATGCTTTCATGCAACTTCAACACTATACACAATACTATGATCGAGCACCAAATATCGCAAGCACCAATCCAAATTTTTCACGAAATTGTACACTTCCAATTTGTTCAAAAAACACCAATTAATGTGCGATTCTGTCTCACCATCAAATCGCAAACATTTGAAAACAGTTCTCTTAAAAAAATGTCAATACATATGACGTAAAAAAAAAATATACATATATATAAGACAGACACTTAACAGACTAGACAGACACCAGCGGGAGACAAATACCTCTGCCTCTAATCATTACCCTTTCATGGAGTGTAAACGTACCCCTTTCACGACGTCTTTAAACGTTGTGGTAGCCTAGTCGTTCCCCATTATGTGGGACTTTGGGTACACGTTTCTTCTGGCCGCTATATTAAAACGCAGGAATAAGGCGAATCCTCTCACTTCTCGGGTGTCTGCCCCGGTAACCTCTCTCTTCTCGGGTGTCTACCCCGGTAATCTCTCATTTATCTTTTATTGCTCTCGAGTCATTAAGCCCTTAAATATATACAGTCTTCTCTACTTCTAACTATCTTTTGTTTTCCCTCCTCCCTCCGTTACCTTGTCCCTTTACTTTTTCTAAGGCATACACTGTTTGCCAAAGCACTAAAAAAAAAAGTCTTCACTCACCATTCGCATGGTTCCTCTCTGGACCCTCGGGATCACCGCCTTTGTTACCGCCTCCTTCAGCTTTTCGCTCGCTCAGCTGCCCGTAGGAATGGGAAGGGAAGTGTGGGAAAACGGGTCCCTTCAGGCCCTTTCTGCAGACTCTTGCTTACACTAACATTGTCTATGGGGAGCTTCACGGTCTACTCAGCCGAATGGCAAAGGACTCGTGATATTGCCGAAGACCTAGAGTTACTTTATGTAGACGGTCAATAGCTGTCTTACTTTAATCCAATAATCGATAGTCGATAACCATCAAATCTCTGCTACCGAGTGTACTGGGGAGACCCCCGGCCGGCCCACAGAGTCGGGGTTTGCTCCAGAGTACTTTAAGACAAGATAGCTGCACCTTGAGATGGATGGGGGTGCAGATGTTCTTACTCCAACACCAATCAATAAGGACAACTCAATGGTTTGGCAAAGGGGAGTCCGTTTAATGACAAGTACAAAAAACAGGGAAACATGGAAATCAACAGTGATGCGATAGTCCGCCTTGCTTCAACTCCCAAGAACTTCATTCAAACATTAACATTTATACTCAAAACTCGTCATCGTTGACGTATAACACTCGAAAGTTAACATGCAATTCTATTGGTTAGGAAAAGGTAACTTTACTATAGGTACTATATCTGTATACAGTAACGGAGTAAGAGGATTGGATAAACACTATCAGGTGGGCGTCTAAGCCCTTCCTTCTAACATTACTCTAGTAGACGTCACTATGATTACGACGTCCCATTGGTTCTACTATCTATAGGACCCTAGATTATTTGGTACATTGTGATTGGGTTGCCTTCAACCCCATGCATAAATCTCCACTTTACTTAGCAGCACGCAGAATGGTCAGTCAGATGCAGTATGCCCCAAAATTCACCCTGCCTTCCCTCAATCCATCATTACTTTAGTGGCTATGTGTCAATTAGTTGGCTATGGTCGGCCTCGAAACTGTATCTTCTTGTCAGAAAAATGTATGATATCTCTGTCTGGGCGACAGCCAGGCGTAGGTGTGAACCCGTGCTTCTTCTTGCTCAGATGGTCACGTGCTGCTCACACCGTGAATTTGCCTAGTTTCCTTCAATTTGTGCATTTAATTCTTATTCGGATTGCCACCTGCCTGCGCCTCCTTATCTCGGCCTTCCTGAGATAGGCTATTCTGTTCTTAAGTTTCGATTCCGCGAAGCTACTGTTCACTCCTTCTATTGGTCTGACCTTGGCTCTTCCTGGCTCACGTTGCCTCTGCTGAGTTTCGGTTCAGCCATCTCTTCTCGTTTTAGCTGGAATGAGAATCCGGTCCGTTTTGACCTCTAGTAACCTGAGTTAATTCTGCTTTTGTGTAAAGTGGACTTGCACTTATATACCATGCTTTGTTTTGAGGTAGATTGTGTATAATGGCGCTTGCCGCTCTATTCTTCTACTTAGCATAGCAAGCCGCACTGTTTTCTTAGCTTTCTTGCGGTTACAAGCATATGTACAGGCGTTTGCGGGTTGAATATCTTCATCCTGCTTACAGTTTACGTTTCTTTATATTTCAACATCGTCTATTCTCCTAGGTTCACAATATCCTTGAGGAGGATGAAGGTGGAGAAGATGCATATCGACCATGGTACAAGGTGAATGAAGGACGTGTAGTACGCCAAACTTGCACGTGTAGATTGCACATTACTTTTGATGGACTGGGTTACACAAGACACTTGGAATGGCGGAACCTGGGCACTATTAAGAAATAAATTGACACACACTCAAAAAGCAATGTCCAGTCATGTGTTTTTCTTATGCACACCAGGTGTATTAAATGTATCATAACTATGTATAGTGAACAGGAAGCAACGTGAACCTCTACCCCTCAATATGCAACAACTACCCCCCATCCCCCAACACCCCCACACACCCACGCCCCCGAACACGCACACGCCCCTGCACCCACTTCAAGTTCAACTCGACTCCCAATGTGTGTCAGGCTACTGATGCCCCCTTTTAGGTGGAGGGGGTTGTTCGTCTGGATGAAGCAGACTGTGCAGTGACCTATACACCAGGCTCGTCTGGGTCGAACTCGTCGGTGTTGAGCTGGTCGATGGGGGGGGCGGGTGTGGGTTGGCCTCTGCAGCATGATGTTGACCATGGTGGCCACCAACTGGGTGACAGCCTGTGTCATTGCTGCCACGCCCTCACGCACGCGCCGGGCCACACGGTAGTCAGCACGGCTTATTGTCCTGGTGTTCTCTTGTATGGCCAGGCGTGTGACTTCCCCTTCCGCTACATATTGCTTGACCATATCATGCATGACCTGCTGGCGCTCCTACATGCGGGTCAACCGGCCCTCCAAGTCCCGGATGGATTGCGCAACCGGTGGTTGCACGGGAGGTGGTGGTGAGTGCGTGGTTGCGGGGCTGTGTGGTAGTACGGGCATGTCATCCACAGAGGCGTGTCCACTGGAGCCAGGCTCTGGTGAGAACTGTGGGTTGTCCAGCATGGTTGGGGTGTCCGGCATGTCCTCTGGCAAGCTATAGACTGCAGTGTCTTCTTCCTCCACATCCTCCACCTCCTGCAAGCTATGTTACGCAGATTGCGCTGCCTCTACAAGGTCACTGGTGGCTGTCGACTGTGGTCCCTCTACGTGTCTGGCCGTAGGTGATCCCTCCTCTTCCACCTGAGGTGTTTCCTGTGGGGCTGATTTTTTTTGGTGGGGAGATATGTTGCAGGTGTGCCTTTTGGCATGGGTGCCTTCATAGCAGCAGTGTGTCCTTGCTGCTGCACCTTCCCGGGTGTTGGTGATGGCTGCTCGCAAGGTTCTCCAGCCTGTGTGCCCGGTTGGCTGGGGTGGCTGTGGCTTGGGAGCGGTGGTTTGCTTATGGCCAGCCCTTGATGTGGAGGCCTGTAGGCGTTGTCGTGGCCTCAGCTCAGGCATGCAGGAGTCTTTGTTGGTGTTGCGGTGTCTTCCGTCTCACTGTCTGATCCCATGTCTGTGGGAGGGGAGAGAGGCAGGGCATCAGTCATGGGTCAACCTACATCCTACATACATCAATGCTACTTCATTTTGAGTCTTGTGAATTCTCGTGTACATGTTGGAGGGGCAGCCATGGTGCTTACAGGAGTTGGGGTGGGGGGTGCACAGTTTGGGCATCCTTCTGGCATCCTTCTGGTGCAGCCATGATGGTCAGGGTGTCTGGTGGGTGGCCGATAGGTGTATCGTGGCTTGCGTGTTGTGGCCATGCCTCAGGGGCTGTGTGCCATGTGGTGTCTAGATGTGGGTCTGACGTGCTTGCACAATGTGCGTTGTTGCATTGGTGTTTACGTGCATGGTCATGGTGGGTGTATCAAGTGTGCAGTCGGTAGTGGTGATGTGTGCACCATGCTATGGGATGGCACAGTGGTCAGGCCTGCATCTGAACGGTGATGTATATGTGTGTGTGTGTGTGCATGCAGATGATGCATGTGTCTGCTATTGGGGACTCATGTGGTTTGTGTCAGTGGGGTTCATCATGTGTTGTCATGGCAGGGATTTTGGGGTTTTGTAGGGGCTGACTTTAGGTCGGTGGTGATGGCCCATGTATTTGCTCTCATCTACTTGCCATTTCGACTCCACCATTGTAGTTGGGGTATTGGGTGTGTGTGGTGACTTTTGTATTACGCGAAGGGTCACTCACCTTCATTGTCCGATAATGGGACTCCCATCTGGGAATGGCCAACACCCTTGATGGCCTCCATGTCTATGACGGAGCTGCAGGTTTCCTCCCAACGTGCCAGCTTTATAGGGGATGATGCTGCACATCCTGTTGCCTGGGCATGGCTGCGGTTTGCTGAGAGGATGTTGCGGACACGCAGCCGCAGTTCGTCCCAGCGCTTCCTGCAGTCCTTCACGGTGCATGGGGTCATCCCTACCGCAGAGACCTTCTGCGCCATCTCCTCCCAGATTTGTTTTTTTCATATTTGTGCCGCACGGCGCAGGTCCGGGCAGAACACGACATCTGCATGCTCGACCAGTGTGTCGGCGAACATGTTGAGTTCGTCATCACTAAAATGTGGCTTCCGCAGCCGCACTGTGCCTTTTCGGGTTGCCTTGACCATCTCCTTGCTGACACAGTTTGCCAATCCAGGTGCTGTAGCCAGAGGATTGCAATGGATTGTGTTTTTAAAGATAGCCGCTGGTGCATTTCCCGTTCCGGCGCGATGACGTTGCTTCCAGTAACGGCACTTATGGTACCGGTATTTACGATACTGGTATCAACAGTGCCATCCATTACGGCATCTAGGATGATGGTGCCCGTGTCTGCGGCATTGATCATGTCGCTATCAGGGGATTGGAGGGCCTTACTGGCATGCCGGTGCAGCCGTTAACGGCATGCCGGTATGCGCGTGCACGCTGACCCAGAATCAACCATTGATTCGGGCAGCAGTGCTACACGGACACGGTTGCACCAGCATGCCGGTAATTTCAATTTTTTACCGGCCAACTCGTAATGAGGCCCAATGTCATCTACACTTTCTGTGTAGACCCAATTCCTTTCCAGATTCCACAACTAAAGCTGCTTTTGTATTATCCCATTTAGGGGGAACTGTGGCTGCCTGAGCTAATCCTCTTTTGGAGGAGAGCAGTCACCTCTTGTATAACTGCGATGCTTTGATCGATGCCATGAGTAAGGTATTCGATACTCGATACAAATCTCAGGCTACTGATTTGGAGCTGTTGAGTTTACACCTGGGGGACTCCACACTCCTAACATACTTAGCCAAGTTCAATCAGTTGGTAGCTGAGACAGGTTGGCCAGACGATAAGAAAGCCTCCTTGTTCTACAAGGGACTGTCTGAATCGTTAAAAGATACCCAAGCTACGGTACCAGTGGTTCCTACCACATTCCCTGAATTATTTGACTTGGGGCCTCATCACGAGTTGGGTGGTAATGCGGCGGTTTTCCCGTTGAGCTTTATTAGCGCGAACGCCAAGCCCCCCGGCGGATAGTCCGCCAGATCACGAGTTTGCATGCACGCGCACAGGGACATTTTTATTTATTTTATTTATTTATTTATTTTTTATTTATTTATTTGTTTATATAGCGCTAAAGCCCGCAGGCATCAGAGCGCTAACAAATAGACAAAGACAACAAGTAGTGATGACGGGACTAGACGGCAGAGGTCTGAATTAACTTAAAGTGGTGCTAGGTGTTTCTGGATTCTACTTAAAAAGAAAAGTTTTCAGTTTTTTCCTGAAGGTGAGGTAGTTGGGTTCGAGTTTAAGTAGGGTGGGTAGGTCGTTCCATTTCCCGATGGCTATAGTCGGGAAAGCCTTACCAAGGCCCTGTTGTTTTTTTGTGGTAATAGTTTGTAGTTTGCCTGTGTTTGATGATCTGAGGCTCCGGGATGGTTTATACCATTTGAAATGTTTCTTGAGGTACGCCGGGGCTGTGCCGTAAAGACAACGATGTACCATGGTGAGAGACTTGAAAGAAATTCTCTCCTCCATAGCCAGCCAGTGGAGGGCTTTCCTTTCTCCAGAGATGTGTTCTCTCCTTGTTGTTCCGGTGATCGTTCTAATGGCGTTGTTTTGAATGATTTGGCATCTTTTCAGGCACTTGCTATTAGCTCCTAAGAGTAGGGAGTTTCCGTAGTCTAATCTAGATAGTATAGTGGCCCTAGCAATGATGGTGCTATTCTTTTGGTCTAGTAGTGGCCTGATCTTTTTAAGGAGAATTTGATGGTACTGGCAATTTTTTTTGAGGTAGCTTGTGTGTGCTTCAGCTCCAAGAGAGGCTTGAAGGTACACGCCTAGTGTCTTTACTTTTGCTGATACTGGGATCTGGATGTTTTTGATGGTGAATGAGTTAAAGGCAGGGCTCAATTTCTTTCTGGCTTGTGTGGATCCGAAGATCATGAGCTCGGTCTTAGAGCCGTTTAGACACATCCAGTTTTCTTTCATCCAGTGTTCGATGGTGTTGTAGAGGATGATAAGTCTGTCATTGTCTATTTGGTGGTTTCCACTGAGTTCGAATACCAGTTGGGTATCGTCGGCGAAGTTGGTGAAGAATATGCCCATCTGGGATAACATGGTGCAGAGGCATCGCATATATAGGTTAAAAAGTAATGGGGAGAAACTGGCTCCCTGAGGGACTCCGCAGTCGACTGGCTTAGCGCTAGATGCTTTGTCTCCCCAGACAATCTTAGATTGTCTGTTTTGTAGGAAAGAGGCGATCCATTCAATGGCTCCCGTTGAGCAATTGCCTGATTTGTCAAGGGCCTCGCGGAGTTTGGCATGATCTAGCAGGTCAAATGCCGCCGAAAGGTCCAATAGTATCAGCAGCCCCGCCTTGCCTCTGTCCAGGATGGAAAGCATTTCAGTTTGGAGATCCAATAGTGCTGACTCAGTGCTGTGGCTAGATCTAAACCCAGATTGTTGTGGATGAAGTAGGTTGTTTTCATCAATGTAGTTTTGAAGTGGGTCAGTGGCTATTTTGTCCATAATTTTCAGCAGAAAATTACAATTTGTGATGGGCCTGAGGTTGGCAGGGTCCTGTTGGTTAAGGTCTGGTTTTTTTGGTAAGGGAGTGACCGTAACTGTTTTGATGGTGTTTGGGACAGTATGGTCTCTGAATGAGGCATTTACCATTCTAGTAAGAAAGGGACTAAAGATATCGGGATTTTCAAGAATGAATTTAGGGGGAAGAACGTTTTCTGAACACGAGGTACACCTCATGGTGGATAGCGTTTTCTTCATTGTGTCGACTGTGATGGATCGAAAATGAAATTTAGGAACTTCTATCTCGATGTTATGTTCTATGGGGGGAGTCTTGACTGGAATATTTGTGGTCAGGCAGTTGATGATGGTTTCTCTGGCTTTGGTTATTTTATTTTGGAAGGCGGTTTGGACTTTCTCACAATCTGTTTCCGTTGGTTGGAACGGTGGTGTGAGTGTTGTGGGCTTGTCAATGGATTTAAGAATTTGGAAGAGTTTTCCAGTGGAATTTGCTGCGGTGCTTATGCTGTCGTTATAGTGGTTTTTCTTCAAATCCACTAGTTTTGATTTATATAGTTGGTCTGCTATCTTCCAGTTGTTTCTGTTAGTTTCGGAGGGATCTTTTAGCCATTTCCTTTCGAGAATTCTTTTGTCCTTTTTAAGCTTAGTGGCTTCTGCGGTGAACCATTTTTGGTGATTTGGGTTCGGCCTAACTTTTTTGTCTTTCAGGGGGGCGTGGGTGTCTAACAGTTTAAGCATGCCTTGGTTATAGATTTGAATTATATGTTTACTATGGTCATTGTCCTTGGTGGAGCTCATGATTTTCTGCATTTCCTCAGAGAGCATACTACTCGTGATCTTTTTCAAGTTTCTGGTCATGACTGGTTTAGGTAGGTTAGCTGGTTTTCCCTTATTGAATTTCAATGGTAGAGAGATTTCGATTTTAAAATGGTCTGACCATATACAGGGGTAAGTACCGAGCATAGTTGCTTTAGGATTGTTAGTGACAATCCAATCAAGTTGATTCCCTGTGTTTGCGGTAGGCTCATTATTGATGATAGAGAAATTGCTGTTTTCTAGGTCCTCTTCTAGAGTGATGGCTAACTGGTCCTGTAAGTTCCCCCTCCATCTGTTTATATCACCTAGCATAATAGTCTCTGTGTTGGTTGATTTAGTGCTATTTAATAGGGTCATGATTTCATCGTTGAAGTCAGATACTAAAGATGGGGGTCTATAGATAGTGATTAGGTTGATGCAGTTATTAGGGGTGGGTGTGAGTTTGACGTGGATAACCTCACAACCTGAACACTGAATAGGAGAGGCAAAGAGTTTGAGTGAGTTTTTTGCGATGATCGCCACACCTCCACCCTTTCCTGTATCTCTATTTTTTGTGTAGATGTTATAGTTTGCAGGAACTGCTATGTCTATCGTGGGTCCAACAGGCTCTTGTAGCCAGGTTTCTGTAAGGCAAAGGATGTCTAAATTTTCATCCGTAATGTAGTCATGAATTTCTTGTGCATGTTTAGGCAAGGACCTGGTATTGAGTAATGCAATTTTGAGATGGACTTTGTCGTCTTCTGATTTTGGGTCGGGTTTGGTGTTAATGGCGGCTTTAGGTGGAGTACTACTTGTCAATGTGGCATTAGTGGATGTTGTCTCATATCTATGTCTGAGGTAATTTTGTACAATTCCTAGTTGCTGTAACCTTTCGTTTCGGGACAGTAGCTCGGTTAGGTTTAAATAGCCCATACCTTATTTAATTTGCTGTATCACTCTTGTTCTGGAGTTTCAGCGTTTCGGGCCGTGAGCCGTCGGACGCCGTGAACCGGCGTAGACCGGCTTCGTTGCAGAAGCGCCGGCGCTGAAGCGCCTGACGTTTCTATAAGTGTGCGCGAGAGCACTCTGGGACTTGTAGTCCTGTCTGCTTCCCGTCTGTCTAATCAAGTGAAAGAGTCAAGGGAAATAGTTGCTTCAGTCTTTAGGAGGCTGAGCTTCTATTTAGCAATATGAAAACAAGCAGTACACAAGCAGTAAGTCACGTACGATCAGCGTGACGGGATGATGTTACAATACTTTACTTTGCTTAAATTGTTCTTCAGGATGGTGCTCTGAGCACTGCCTCCTCTGTGCCTCCTGGGAATGTGAGACATGGCGGTAGCGCAAATAGCGCTCGACGGGAAAAAGGCCTAAGAACCCGTAAATCCAGCGCACCGTGCGCTCCCGCCATACTGCGATAATAGCGCGCGGGAAACGCGTCACTGCCGGAACAGGAAATAAATCGACGGCCATCTTGGAAATCACAATCTGTTGGATATCACAGCCCCTGCAAGCCATCCAACCCTGGGAAGAGTGAATTATGTCACAGGAGTGCACTAGGGGCAAGTCAGCCCTGGACAGGGTCAGGAAACCAAAATTTAGTGACCAGGAGCTGGCCGTACTGGTGGAGGAGGCAGAGATCCACCATGATGAACTGCAGCAGCGCAAGACAAGTGGGCAGCGTCGTGCACAGATCTGGCGGAACATCAGCCAAAGGGTGTCTGCAGTGGGGCGGGTGCCCCGGGATGGCGAGGACTGTCGCAAGCGCCTCAATGACTTGCGTGTGAGAGTCCGCAGCATACTCTCACAGCACAGGAGTGCAAGCAGGGGCACTGGAGGAGGGCCACCACCACCCGAACTCACACCCTGGGAGGAGAAGATGACTGCCCTAATCGACATGGGCACCATAGAGGGAATAGGTGGAGCGGAGGCAGGCACTGGTATCGAGCCGACTGCAGGTGAGTCCCACCCCAAATGCATGCATCTGAAAGGACCACACATGCAGACCCTGCGTGAATGAATGTGATGAAATGTGTGTGAGGCACTGCAGATACCCATAACTGAGCCCTTGAACCACTGAACCATAGTGCCGCCTAGACTCCCCTGCACGTGCAGTGCATCAATACAAGGGGCAGGGGACAGACATCCATAGCCATGGGACAGCTACGTAGAGTGCGAGTGTGCATGAATACACACACCCCCAGGACCTTGAGCATGGTGCATCCCAATCCCGCATGTGATGATGGCACACAAACATTTCCATGCAGTGTTCCTCCACACTCACACATTACACCAATCACTACATGGAGATTCAACAAAATGCAAGTGCCATGCATAATTGCTACTGCCTACAATCCCACTTGATGGCATGAACTGCTTGATACTTATGTAGGTTGCCTTGAACTCAATCCACACCCTATGTACCCCACAGGCACACGGCGATCTTCACGGGATGACAATGACGGTGAGGAGGCCACTCCATTAGAGCGCCCGAGGCAGCGTACCTCGACCAGCACCACCACCCAGCAAAGGGGCCACGGAAAAGGGAACTGACGCCGGACCCATCCCACATCACCACACCGCAGCCCTACTAGACCGCTGCAGCACCCACATGGCCGCAGGGTGTCAGCACCTAGCTCACCCCAAGCCACCATGCAGACTTCCGATGCAGAGGGAGTCAACTGTGGGTCAGAGCCTGATGTGGGACTGGCACCTCCAGCTGCGCATCAGGCAGGACATTTGCATTCCCCCAGAAGCAGCAATGCCGAAAGGATGGGCACACCACAGGGGACCCCAGGGCCAGTCACACAGGAAGCACAAACCCCACGTGTGCATGTGCATCGTGTCCGCACACCAGAGCCAGATGTAGACACACCATCATATGGCAGCCCTGAAGACCGACATTCAGAGCCCGGCAGCCCCATCCAAGCCGCCAACATGTCCCCATGCAGCCCCCCCCCAACAGCGCACGGGAGCAGCTGTGATGGGATGTCTGGACAATACTGAGGCCAAACAGGCAAAAGTGGAATCCATGGCCAAAGTGCACAGCCGGCACATCAAGGCCATCAGCGCGTCCATACGACATGGCTGCAAGTACATTGCCCGAGACAACGCGCACACACGGAGAGTGATGGAGCAATGCACCTCAGCCCTGACAGGTTTTGGCCAAAGGGTACGGGAGTTGTGCGAGGCAGTATCTGCACTAGCTAAGCAGACATGGGAATCGAACAACCTTCTCCGTCAGCATCTGCAGGCAACCGGGTCAGTCCCATCAACCTCCACTACACCCACGGAGGGATCCCTTGAGCCTTCACCTAGGCGCCGTTCATTGCGCCACCTGAGATCCTGCACACCAGAGGGGCCAGGACATGGAAAGTGCCCGCAACCATCATAGTTGGACATGGCATTGTTGTGGGTGCCCTGAGAACACGCACCTACCTGCACTGTTGTGGGGAGGTGACTGGGGGAGGGGTGATTGTGTGCTGGGTGTTCATTGAGGGGAGGTGGGATTGTGTGCTGGGTCTTCATTGGGGGGAGGGGGGATTGTGTGCTGGTGTTCACTGGGGGGAGGGAGGATAGACAATCTTTGAATAAATCACGTTTAAAATTCATACAAAGCATGGACAGTTGTGATTGTGATTAAGTGCTCTTTAATGTTCAAGTGACATGTGCAAAATGTAGCCGTCACCCGTATCAAAAAAAATAATCAATCAAGCCCTGTCTGGCCAACCTCCCCTCCCTCAGCCCATTCCTGTGTGCACGTGCAACACCTTCTGGTACATCATCATCTTCACTCCCATCCTCAGGTGGCTGCACATGAGCATCGGTGGGCAGTGGCACATTCCTGCGACAGCAAATGTTGTGCAGCTTGGCACATGTAAGTACAATTTTTCCAACTTTTTCAGGTGCATACATCAATGCCCCTCCCGTACGGTCTAGGATCGGAAGCGTGCCTTCAGCAGTCCAAATGCCCTCTCCACGCAGATGCGTGTACGTCGATGGGCAATGTTGTATGCCCGCTCAGCTGCAGTGTGTGGATGACGCACAGGGGTCATGAGCCATGAGTACTGAGGATATCCAGAATCACCTGCAGGGGAGAGAAAGCAGGTATGGGGACAAGGTAGGTTCAGTGGGTGCACAAGGCTCAGTCATCAGTGACATTGTCAGCAGGATCAAGTTTGTGTCGAGAAGGTCATGCTATCTCATTGCAATGTTGGCATCCAACCTTTGACTTCCAGGACATGCATGGTGTGAGGTTGCCATACAGCTGTGTATCTATGTATTTGTGAGTTGTTATGTGCATCACACTCACGTATTACATGTGGCCTACTTATCATTTGGTCACTTACATTGTGGAGTGTGCTGTGCTAGGAGCAGCATTAAATCAATGGAGTACTTACAACTTGCTACGCCTCTGTTTCTAAATGTAACAGTACTCTGTCCCTTGTCACTGGAGGAGGGGACCCTTCCATCTGCTTGTGCATGCGACATGTGGTTAGCCCATGTGTCATTGGCATTCCCTTTGGCTGCTGTTGCATTTGCGTGTTGCCACTTTTATGTACTGTTCTCCAGGCATGTGATTGGCCAATCAGGGGTCAGTGCTTCAGGGATGTACATTGTCGTTAATCAGACTACTTTTGTGCAGTGCTTTTGTGGATGTGCCGACTTTCGTGTAACATTGCCATGACTGTCGGGTGGCCAGGGTGGGATGTCTGTGCTGTGTCAGTGTGGGAAGCTATACTGCAACACACACAGGAGGCTTTCTGGTAGTAGGCCTTCCATATGTGACTGTGCTGCCACATGTCTTTGACATCCAGACTGGGTGTGTTCTGCTGTGTTGGACATGTCCAAGGGTTCGCGTGCAAGGTACATGCATGGAAATGCTGCAGTGATGGTGCTGCTTATTGGCATGCAGGGATTTCACTGTGTGTGACCAGCCCCATCAGATGTAATTCAACATGCATTACGGACTACATTTGTACTCACCCAGCATCCATGTGTTTTGGCCTCGGTGCCTTTCCATGTACGCTGGCAGGGTACTGTTGCGCAGGACCACGGAGTCATGGGTGGATCCTGGGTTGCGGGCACAGCAGTGGCTGAAGGTGAAGTCAGGGCTACATGTCATCTGCACATTCAGGGAATGGTAATTTTTCCGGTTTCTGTAGGCTGCCTCATGTGCCTGGGTGGTACGAGTGCTACATGTGTGCAGTCCAGGGCTGCTATTACATTCAGAACTTGGCCAATGGCATGGAATTGACCCTTCAGCTGGTTCACCTGTGCCTGTGTGGCTGGCAATGCAATGTGCTCATTCACATGGATCAACAGTGCATCCAGCACCTGTCCCAGCATGGCACTGAAGGTGGACTGGGCCATGCCGTGCATCATGGCAACGGTGTGTTGGTAGCTGCCAGTCCCGAGGAATTGTAACACAGACACAAGCTTCACAAGCGGGGGTACTGCTGTGCTGATGGCTATACGGCTGCCAATGTCAGCCTGGATTGTGTCCAGCAACTGGGTGATGGTTGCCCTGTCCAGCCTATATTCGGTCACCAACTGGCCATCAGTCAGAGCCCAGGGTGGTGGCCTGGGCCTGGGGATGGCTGGCCGCCTTGCTGGTGCTGCTCTCCTACTCCTTATCCTCATCCCCACCACCCCCTGCGCTCCCAGGACCCTGGCCTGGTTGGCTAGCCTCTGTAGCTCCAGACACAGCAGGTAAAGGTCCACATCAAGGCTCCCGGCTCCAAATGGCAGCACAATGTTTGGAAGTGTGTGTTGTGCATGGGTGGGTCTTTTGTAGGCCTCTGATTTGTATTGGTTTCATCTGGGCCCTTATTGCTGTCTCCTCCCTGCTCTTGCTGGTGTAATGGTGTTGGGGAGGGTGTGTTGTGCATGAGTAGGTCCTTTGTAGGCCTCTGATTTGTATTGGTTTCACCTGGGCGCTTATTGCTGTCTCCTCCCTGCTCCTGCTGCTTTAATGGTGTTTGGGAGGGTGTGTTGTGCATGGGTGGGTCCTTTGTAGGCCTCTGATTTGCATTGGTCTCACCTGGGACCTTATTGCTGTCTCCTCCCTGCTCCTGCTGGTGTAATGGTGTTGGGGAGGGTGTGTTGTGCATGGGTGGGTCCTTTGTAGGCCTCTGATTTGCATTGGTTTCACCTGGGCCTTTGTTGCTGTGCCCTGTGTTCTTTTACCTCCAGCATTTTGCTGGGGGTATTTTTGGCGGATTATCCGCCGCTTTTCTGGCGCTAATAGCGCCTACGCCAGACTCGTGATTGCTATGTTTTAGCGCGAATGGATACTGGCGCTTTTACAGCCGGCTGTACTTGCGCCGGCTGTAATGGCGCCGGCGGTATTTGTACTGGTGATCCGACGGACCCTTAAATTCGGCGCTGATAGCGTTACCGCTGATTTTAAGGGTTACCGCCAAACTCGTGATGAGGCCCTTAGTATTGCAAATTGACGCCCAAAAGGCTGAGAGAAGAGGAGAAAAGAGAACCCTGCCTCCTGCTGCCCTTCTGACCCCAGCTTCTGTATCAGGAAATCCAGAACCCAGGCAGATAGGAGCAGCCATCTGGGGTCCTTTATCCCAGTAAGAAAGGGAACACCGGAGAAGTAACAACCTGTGCTTCTATTGTGGTTCCTCCGAGCATTTGTTGCAATCTTGCACTAAGAAACCTACTAAGAGGCAGAGAAACGTGAAAGCTCAGCAATAGAAGGAGTCCAGTTGCCGGGCTGTTCTTCATCAAGAGACTCCCATGTAATTACACCTTTCACTATACCAGTCCTATTTGGGGTCATCAAGGGGAAACGTGGAAGGCTGTTGCAGTGCTGGATTCAGGTGCTACTGGGAATTACATTCATAACGATTATGCTCAGGAACTAGGGTTATCTGTTCTCAAAGAACATCCTGAACTGGTGAATGCCGTTGACGGAACCACGTTGTTGTCTGGTTTAGTTACAGAACAGACTGCAATTCTGGATATGACCTTATCTCATGGCCATACAGAATCTATATCCTTTGACCTGATTGCTGCGCCACAGTTTAGATTAATTCTTGGTCTACCTTGGCTTAAGGGCCATAATCCTGTGGTAGATTGGCAACAGGGTGATACAGCCCATGTCGTTCTTTGTTGGACGTTGCTCCTACCATCGGGGCAATCTTCGCCATTCCACTACCCAAACAGTACGAGAGATTTCCGGACGTATTTGATTAAGGAGGCTCAGGGGTGCGTCCTCCTCACAGACAATACAATTGTCCCATAGATCTGATACGTACAATCAAGATTCCCTTAGGGAGGATATATTCCTTGACCCAGAAAGAAGACGCCACCGTTAAAGAATACATTGAGAAGTCCCTGGTAACCGGGTTTATCTGACCCTCTGGTTCCCCGGCTGCCTCTCTGCTCTTTTTTGTCCCCAAGAAGGAGGGGGACCCTCACCCTTGTATTGATTATCGAGACCTTAATGCAATAACTGTACTAAATAAATATCCGCTAGATCAGTTGGGTTCCTCAGTAATATTTACTAAACTAGACCTCAGAGGGGCCTACAATTTGGTCAGAATTCGCAAAGGCAATGAATGGAAGACCGCTTTTAAAGGTAAAGTATGGTCTTTATGAGTATTGTGTTATGCCATTTGGACTTTGTAATGCCCCAGCAACATTCCAATACTTTATCAACAACGTTTTCCGGGACATGATTGACTAGTTCCTAGTCGTGTATTTAGATGACATATTGATCTAGTCTCCTTCATATGACACACAAATATTTCATGTCTCTAGAGTATTGCAGAGGTTACGCGACAATCATTTGTTCGCCAAATTAGAGAAATGTATTTTTCATGTCACTGAAGTTGAGTTCCTTGGCCATGACATTACAAGTAAAGGGGTTCAGATGAGCAAGAAGAAGGTTAAATGCGTCTTGGAATGGCCTGTTCCGAGTAATTTGAAATCATTACAGTCCTTTTTGGGGTTTGCAAATTTTTATAGCAGCTTCATCAGAGACTTCTCTGCTATTGTAGCCCCTTTAACGGCCCTTACTAGTAGCATGAAAATGTTCAAGTGGAATGAGGAAGCGCAACAAGCTTTTGTCGCTCTCAAAGATGTATTCACAACGGTTCCAGTTTTACAACACCCTGATCCCACACTGCCATTCATTGTAGAGGCAGACACTTCTGACATTGTCATCGGGGCCATATTCTCACAGGAATGTCCAGATGCTAGTGACTTCATCCCGTGGCATATCATTCCAGGAAACTAACTCAGTATGAACAGAATTACATGATTACAGAAAGTGAATTGCTTGCGGTACGTGATGCCTTTTTGGTCTGGAGACACCATCTGTTTGGTACTGCCACCCCCGTACAAGTGTACATGGACCATAGAAATCTGTTAGCACTCCAGTCGGTCAAATGTACTACAGCACATCATGCTAGGTGGCATGAATTCTTTTCCATGTTTAACTTTGTGATTACGTACTGGCCTGGTTCTCTAAATACCAACGCTGATGCTCTTTCCCGGGTGCATGGCACACCCACATTAAGTAAAGCAAATGGACCTCTTCTTCTTCCACACAATGTTGTTTGCATTTGCACCTTGCAGCCCTCACTACGTGCTTCTATTCAAGAGTGGGTCAAAACCAACCCTCCGGAGATAGGGGAGTATAAAATGGACATTGTACATTCCTTACCATATGTGCAAGGCTGGGTATACTTACTGGATTTTCCAAATCGCTGCAAAGCCATGCAGTGGTGTCACGACTCCATGATCGCTGCACATCCCGGTATAAGAAAAACTATGGACCTCCTACAATGGTGGATTTGGTGGCCAACTATAAAGAAAGACATGGCTGAATACATTGCCTCTTGTTCCATCTGTTCTCAATGTAAGAGTGTGAATTCCAAGCCTATTGGTCTGTTGCAGCCTCTACCCATTCCGGATCACCCTTGGTCAATGATATCTATGGATTTTATTGTTGAATTACCTCCGGTGAGAGGGTATGATACTGTTTGGGTGGTTATTGATTACCTCACGAAAATGGCCCTGTTTGTGTCTTGACAAGGGCTTCCAACTGCTTCTGTTTGGGCAGGTCTGTTTCTAAAAAATGTGTTCAGGTTCTTTGGGCTTCCCTCGATTATTATAACAGATCGTGGGTCTCAGTTTACATCTCACTTCTGGAGAGCTCTCACTGCATCGTTTGGCACAGATGAAAGATATTCAGGTGCGTACCATCCACAAACAGATGGCCAGATGGAGCAGTTAAATGCAACGTTAGAGCAATATTTACGCTGTCTCACGTTACATCACCAAGATTCCTGGCTTTCTGTTCTGACCATGGCCAAATTGGCATACAAAATTTCCAAGCATTCGTCTACTCACTCATCTCCATTTTTTGCTCTTTTCAGTCAACATCCTTGTTCCCTTCCTTTGTCCTCCACGGTGCAGTCTAACAACCCTGCAGCCCGGTCCTGCCTTAACAATAAGGCAAAACTACATGAGGACATCAAACACCATCTAATAAACGCACAAGAGCGTACTAAGCATTATGCTGATGCTCATCGCTCTCCGGCTCCTAAATATGCAGTAGGGATGAGGGTGTGGCTATCCACAAGAAATCTTTGTATACCTGGTTGGAAGTCACTGTTGCCCTGTTATGTTGGTCCCTACAACATTAAGGACATCATAAATCCTGTCACTGTGCGTCTCCATATCCCTGCGTTCTGCAAAGTGCATCCAGTCTTTCATGTTTCGCTTCTGAAACCCTGTCATTCCGCCTCGAGAGTTCAGTCACAACCCCTTCCTGTCCAAGCGCAAGGAGAGGATGAGTATGAGGTGAACAAAATCCTGGATACTGAGGTTTCATGAGGGGTGCGTTTATGCTATGTAGACTGGAAAGGTTATGGTCCCTAGGAGAGAACTTTGGAGCCTGTCTCCAACATTCATGCTCCTCGTCTAATCACCAAATGTTGGGCCACCCGGCGGTTAGGGGTTCCTTTGAGGGAGGATACTGTCATGATTCAAGGTAGGAATCGTGTCTTATCAATTCCCAGAACGAAGGGTGTGGTAAAAAACTCACGCATCATTCAGCATTTTGCTGGTCCAAATCACATTTGTCTATTGCCCTTTCGAAAAATCACTCATGTTCCAGCAAAAGTAACAAGAATACAAGTGGACTACAACTACCGTTCCATGGTTGCTAGAAGTTACCATGGAAAGGGTGGCGTCCATTACACCTGATCAGCGATAAGCTTCCGTACAGGAAACTGGGAAAAGTAGTCACGTGACACAGCTTTTAAAAGTCCCGCCCGCTCTAAGCTTGTTGCTTCTGAATCTAGTTAAGTGAGCGTTTTTGCACTACTACGTATCAAGTTGCCAACCTTGTTCGGTTTTCATCGACCTGCTTTTGCTTATTCCTTGTCGGCTTTGTTGAACTGTCTTGTCCTTGCCTTGTGTGTGAATCTACCTTGTCCTTACCGTTGCTGCCTTCATTCCTGCTGACTCAGAATGCCTCTCGGACTGCCTTGCATATTCCTTTGTCTCTGTCTACACTCAATCTCCTGCTGACCCCTACCGCATTTGGACTGCATTGCCTACTCCTTGTACCTGTACTGCGCCCAATCTCCTCTTGACCCGGAACGTCCAACGGATAGATACTTCTTGTTCTTCTTCTCCTTACCCTGCTGCTGGCGGACCCTGGAATTCATCTTCCGGATGCCTTCGCCACCACTCACATCGCCGGTACGCCGGCTCAACTACTGGCTGTAACCCGTCCCAGCGTGCTTTACACATAGGTTGCCTTCCATCAATGCCTCTACAAACGAACTATTCTCTAGTACAATTTTCACACCGACTAGAGACTGCCTTGTGTGTTATTGAACTTAGGCGCACTCGCGCCGTCGTTAATAGGATTGTGCGAAGTACAAATTAGGCGTCCTTGTGCCGTCAGATTAGGGTTGGACTACCAGATTGTTACACTAAGGAACATTGCCTTTAGAACACCACAGATTTATTATGGTAAGCCTGGTTACCGTACCTACACTTTCTGTCATTCTCATTCTTCTATAGCTAATCCTCTTGTATGTAAATTTCAGTCTACCATCAGATACCGTTCCTTCCTGTGCCTGCACTTGAAGTTTTTTTTTTAAACATCATTTTTATTGTTTTCTGATGCAAAAATAAACATTAACACAAATTATTTCTCCCAACTTCCCTCCCCCCCTCCCCGGAAGAGTGGGTCCTCATCAGTTTTCAGTTCTGGAACATTTACGTACTAAACATGTCTGATATTTTAATGTTATGTGGACACCATTGGTCCATGTAGTCTGATTTCAAATATTCTAGGACTTGTCCCCATTCCTTCATGAACGTGTTGTTTTGGTCCTGGAGATGGTGCGTAATCTTTTCCATGGTCATTTGGGACCACCCCTTTTGCAGCCAGGTGAATACCAGCGGCGGGTCTCGTTTCTTCCAGCTTTGGGCTATCGTTGCCCAGGCTGCAATGACTAAACCCATGAAGTTCCTCCATTGTGCTTTGTGGAGTCTCTTGGCCTGTGGGTCTTTAAATCCGCACAACCACACTCTTTCCCCCATTTGGTCTGCCTCTGGGAACATTTTCTGGATTTCCAGTCGCACTTCCTTCCAGAAGCCCTGTACCCCCTGGCAGTCCCACCAGATATGCCTCCAAGTTCCTGCGTCCGGGCACCCCCTCCAGCAGCGATCCGACGTTGCCGGGTACATTGATTTGAGCCTCTCAGGGGTGTAGTGCCATTGTGTGGTTATTTTCAACCACATTTCTCTGGTTTGGACTGCCCTGGTGAGTTTTGGGATGCCCGCCCAGAGTTCTTCCCATTGTTGGCTGGTTATTTCTTCCCCCAGCGTGGCTTCCCATCTCCTCATATATGCCCATTTTATTTCCTCTCCGTGTGTGTTAATGTTGGTATATAGGGTTGACACCAGTTTTTTGTCTCCTGGGTTGGAAATGATGTATTGTTCAAATGGTGTAAGGTCCCTTGAGGCCGCCTGGAAGATCTCTGGTGTACTTAGCCAGTGTTTTAATTGCTCGTATCTATAGCGGTTGGTCTCTGTTAGTTTCCACATGTTTTTGCATTCCTCGAACGTTCGTATTTCATTATCCTGGATCATTTCGCCTATTTTCCTGCATCCAGCTGTTTCCCATTTCTCAAAGGTGCCGAATTCCTGTCCCGGGGGGAACTGAGGGTTTCGGCAGATTGGCGTGAAGGGGGCCAGTGGGGTGGTCATGATTCCCTTCCTGGTTTGGTCATCCCATGCGTTGAGGGTTGCTTTCATGACCTCACTAACTCTGAGGTTCTGGTGTCTGTGTTGTTTTTGTTTCCATAGTAGGTCCTCCAGGGGGGTCCTGGCCACTGCCCTGTCTTGTGTTGCCCAGATCGTCTGTTGGTCCCCTCCCAACCATTCCTTGAGGATCCAGAGTTGGGCTGCCTGATAATATTTTTTGAAGTGGGGGAGGGACATACCACCTGCCTTGGTGGGTGCTGTGAGAATGGCTCTGGAGATCCTCGGTGGTTTCCTATTCCAGACGTATTGGGATATGGCTTTGGAGAGTTCTTTGAAGAAGGAGTTAGGGACTGTCACTGGGAGGGCATGGAAGTGGTATAGCACCCTGGGGAGTATATTCATTTTTACTGCTTGGATTCTGCCCCACCACAAAATCCTAAGCGGGGACCATCTTTCTAGATCTTGTCTGACTTTAGCCAGGAGATGTGTGTACTTGTTCTTATAAATCATGTCTACTCTGTGTGTTAGCGTCACCCCCAGGTATTCGATACCCTCTTCCACTATTTTTAGACTTAGCATGCCTGCAACTGTTTCTGTTGTCTCCTTGTCTCCGGCAAGGAGCATAATCTCTGATTTATTCTTGTTAATCTTCAGGCCTGAGATCACCCCAAATTCCTCCAATATTTCTATGGATCTTGTCAGGGAGTTCACAGGGACTTCCAGGGCCAATAGCATGTCGTCTGCATATGCAATAACTTTATGTTGCCTGCCCGCTATCTCGATCCCTCTTACCCCCACCGTTTCCCTTATCTTGATTAGGAGAGGCTCCAAAAATATGGCATATAGCAGAGGTGATAGGGGGCATCCCTGTTTCGTACCCCTCGTGATCTCCACCCTCCCAGTGACCTCTCCGTTTATAGCTATTCTTATCGATGGGGAGTTGTAGTTAGCCTTAACCTAGGAAGGACCATTCAATCCGGTCAAAGGCCTTCTCGGCGTCTAGTGAAAGTAGGATTGCTGGTGTGTGGGTGATGCCTATTTTTTCTATAAGGTGGATGACTCTTCTTAGATTGTCGTGTGTTTGCCTACCTGGGATGAAGCCTGATTGATCTGTGTTTATTAGGGTCGGGAGGAGTGGTGATAGTCTGGCAGCCAGTACTCTAGTGTAGATTTTGGCGTCTAGGTTTATTAATGCTATCGGGCGGTATGAGGCCGGGAGAGTGGGATCTTTACCTTTTTTGTGGAATACAAGGACTTTTGCGTTGTTCATGGAGAAAGTGACGTTCCCACTGTCCTTGAATGTGTTTAGCAGCCTCGTCAGGAATGGAACTAAAGTGTCCGCATATTTTTTGTAAAATTGGGCCGTGAAGCCATCCGGGCCTGGTGCCTTTGACATGGGGAGGCCTGCTATTGCCCTGTGGACCTCTTCCTCTGTAATCCTTGATTCTAAAGCCTGTTTGTCTTCTTCTGGTATTGTCTGAATGGGAATAGATTGCAGGAACTTGTCTTGTTTCTTTTCGTCCGGGTGTTCCGTTGCATATAGATCTTGGTAGAACGCCTTAAAGGCTCCCCCTATGTCCTTTGAGTTTGTATGAGGTATGCCTTGTGCATCCTTGATGTTCAAGATCGTCATTGCTTTCTGTTTTTCTCTAAGTTGTCTTGCTAGATATTTGTCCGCTTTGTTGGCCTTGATGAAGTGTCGCTGTTTTAAATATAGTAGGGAACTCTCTGCTTTTTTGTTGCTGAGCATCTCAAGTTGACCATGCACGTGTTTCATTGCTTTCTTGAGAGTTCTAGTGGGATGGAGTGTTAGCTCCTCCTGTATGTCTGTTAGTTTCTTTTTGAGCGTTCTTTCCCATTCTTGATGTTGTTTGTCTTTGGCTGCCTTTTGTGCTATGACATGACCCCGGGTTACTGCCTTAAAGGCTTCCCATACTGTTCCCAGTGGAACTCCTCCATTGTCGTTTAGGTCAAAGTATTCCCTGATTTTGTCCCTTAGTGTCACGCCACTTTTGGGGAGACCGGGGTCTGTTGCACCCGCTCCCTCTCCCACCTCCTGGCGGATCTACCCGCGCTTTCGCGCTTGGGCGTTCGCTGGGGGAAGAGGTGCTAGGGCCGGTGCTAGAGGGCTGCGGTGCATGCGCGGGAAACCACTGTCTCGGTTCCGCGCATGCGCCGTAGATTGAGCCTCCGCGCTGGGAAGGGCTTGCCTTCCAAGCCTCGTTCTGGGTCCGCCGGTGCTCGGAGACGAAACGGCTTGCGTTCCAGGCCTCGCGAGTGCCGGCGGCCCATAAGAGGAACCGCGAGCAGTAGCAATTCGCGTCTCAACGCGGTTGCTACGGTCGTGTTGCTCGCTCCTGCTTCTTATGGTTCCTGTTCCCTGTGCCTGGTCTTGCTTCAGCTCCAGCCTTCTCTTTGGTCTCCCTGCCTTGCTGGTCCCCAGCCTGCCTGGTTCCCAGTCTCCTGTTACCTGCTTGGGTTTTCCTTGGCTCCTGTCTGTTCCACGAGCCTCCCTGGGGTCCAGCTCCCAGTCCCCTTCTTTTCCCTGGGGACCCCTGCTCCTTGTCCTGGGTTCTCCCTGGGTCTTTCTGGGCTTAGCCTCTCCTCCAGCTTTCCTGGGGCCCTCGTTCACTGTCCTTGGATTTACCTTAGGGATCCCAACTCGTGGTAGTCTCCCCTCCCAATCTGGTTCCCTCTTCCTGTCTGGACCTGCCTGGCGCCTCATCCTTTGGACCTACTGTACCTCGAGCAGATCAGTCATTCCAGACCAGTTACGTGAAGCTGCTTGAACTTGTCTCCCTGTGGACTGGGGGCCTTACCTTGTATTCATCTGAGAGGTTCCTGGACTATCTTGCTTCATCACCGGATCACGTACCTTTGGAATAGACTCTTTTGGACTTCACCCGTATCCAGTAACTTTCCATCAGACTGTGGCCTCTCCTGCCTGTGCTTGCACAGTCCCTTCGTCACGTTAATCAGGAGAGTGCTTTCCGTGACGCTGGGAGTTGGTCCATTCACCACCCTGTGTCATTAGGGTGGTGGAGAGGCTGGTTCCCCGAGTCACATGCTCGTCATTTCACTGGATGCAGCCTGGCGGTCCCAACTAGATCCACTGTCAAGAAAACAGGTACACAGTTCTCACGCACTTCTCTGCTTGACAGATTGAGACGCCTGCCTTCAGACCCAGAGATGGAGGATTCGCAAGAGATGCGGAACGAATTACAAGCACTCAGGGCGGAGATGACCGCCTTACGCCAGGAAAATCAAGTCAAGGGGCTATGAGTACCTCGCAGGTTGAAGGATCCTTGGCACATACAACACCAATCAAGTTCGATGGAGATCCACGTCGAGTGGCTGAATTTTGTAACCACTGTCGAATCCATTTTCTTGTCAGGTCGACACATTTCAACAACGATAAAGCCAAGATTGGCTACATCTTGGGGAATTTAACCGGGAATGCTCTGGCCTGGGCGACTCCGTTTGTAGTAACAAACAGTCCGATTCTAAATGACTTTGCAGCCTTTGAAAAAGCATTCCTCGAGGTTTTCCAGACGCCAAACCTGGCCTCCGCTGCGCAGAATCAACTGATGGATTTAAAACAGGGGAGTGCCGACATGATAACATACATCAGTCGCTTCCGCCTATTGGCAACCGATTCCCAATGGCCTGAAATCACACAAAAAACTCTGTTTCGTCGTGGGCTGAGAGAGGAGTACAAGGATGAGCTACTCCACATTCCTGAACCAGAGTCTCTTCAACATCTAATCGATCAGGTGCTCCGAATTGATCAGAGACTGGCAGAACGAAAGGCTGAGAGACGTCGGCTTGAGAGAAGTTCTCCCAGAACGACCAGTTTACCTGCCGGATCGTTTGGTTCTACCGAGTCTGGGCCAGAGCCAATGCAATTGGGTGCCATGAGGGGTCCGTTATCTGAGGAAGAGAGAAGACGGAGAAGAACGTTTCGGTTATGTCTCTATTGTGGAGCTGCCGGGCATTATCTGGGTACGTGCCCCTTACGACCCCAGAAGAAGAAAGCAGGAAACTAGAGGACCTGTCGCGTATTGGGAAGGCAGCGACAGGTCCCATTTCCTCCTCAGACCTTCCCCCGTTTTGCTCAGAGCTTTACCCCATGAAACCCGCAGTGTTACAGACTTTGAAGATTCAGATCAAGTTGCCTGACAGAACCCTGGAAGTGTTTGGCCTGTTGGATAGCGGGGCTTCCGGCAATTACATTGATGAGACCTTTGCTTCTGTAAACCGGATTCCACTCCTGCCCAGACCCACTGCTCTGCCCGTGGAAGTCATTGACGGAACCCCTTTGTCTTCCGGACCCGTCCGTCAATGTACAGTGGGCCTACTTCTTCAGATTGCCGACCATTTTGAAAACCTCGCTTTGGAAGTCCCCTACCTACAAGGTGGTTTTGGGGTTACCCTGGCTGCAACATCATAATCCGGCAATTGATTGGAGAACGCACACTTTGACCTTCTCCTCCGCAGTTTGTGCCCAGAAGTGCGGTTTGTCCGCTCCGATCCGAGCTTCTTCGACCCCCTTGGAATCTATTGGCAAAGGGGTCAGTGTGTGTTCCACCTCTCAAGTTCCTCTGGTATATGCTGATTTTGGACAAGTGTTTTCTGAACCAGGCGATATACCTCTACCACCACATCGCTCGTTTGATTGTTCAATCGAGTTGTTACCGGATTGCGTGATTCCTCATGGGAAACTGTACGCTTTGACACGGGACGAGAGACAAGTGCTTCAAGACTACTTGTCGGATTGTTTACAGAAAGGATACATAGTTCCGTCCAAGTCGCCCACAGGGTTTCCCCTGTTTTTTGTGAAGAAGAAAGAGGGCACTTTGAGACCTTGTGTGGACTATCGACAACTAAACGACATAACTATCAAAGACCAGTACCCACTTCCATTGATTTGCAGTATCCTGGAAACTCTACACACAGCCCGGATCTTTACCAAACTAGACATACGTGGAGCCTATCACCTTGTGCGCATCAAGAGTGAAGATGAATGGAAGACTGCATTTAAGACACCTTTTGGGCATTTCGAGTATAGAGTCATGCCATTCGGTCTGTGTAACGCCCCAGCTATCTTTCAACGGTTCATGGACAACATCTTTGGTGATCTTATTGGCTTGTCAGTCTGGGTATATCTGGACGATATCCTGGTTTTTTCCAGAACCATCTAAGAACATGTGGGACATGTACGTGAGGTCCTTCGCCGTCTGTCTCTCAATCATTTATTCGCAAAGGAGGAGAAATGCTGCTTTCACCTGCCTAGTATAGAATTCTTGGGGTTTGTGATCAATCAGGACGGGGTAGAGATGGATCCCAAGAAAGTTCGAGCTATTCAGGAGTGGAAACAACCCTATGACATAAAATCTTTACAATGCTTCTTGGGATTCGCTAATTTCTATAGGCGCTTTATTCCACGGTTTTCTCAAATCTCAGTGCCCCTCACCAGGCTGACCAGCAGTAAGATCATTTTCAAGTGGGATTCCCTTGCGTCTCAGGCATTCGACACCTTGAATTCGGCCTTCATGGCCGCCCCGATTTTGCGTCACCCACAGGATGACTTACCTTATATTGTGGAAGCAGACGCTTCGAATTTCGCAGTTGGGGCGGTTCTCCTGCAAAGAGATCCGGTTACGTCTGTTGAATATCCAGTGGCCTACTTCTCACGCAAGTTGAATCCCAGCGAAAGAAATTATGCGGTCATCGAGAAGGAGCTGTTGGCCATCAAAACCGCATTTGAGGAATGGAGGCATCACCTACTTGGAGCCCGTTTTTCGGTAGAGGTTCGTACCGATCATCGTAACCTGCAGTACCTGCGCTCCCTGCAATGTCGAACGCCCCGTCAGACTAGGTGGGCCTTCTTTTTCTCCCCATTCGTGTTTCATGTCACATATGTCCGAGGAGCCTCCAACTTGAAGGCGGATGCCCTCTCCCGATCACTGGAAAAAGTGGAAGAAACGTCCAGTTCGGATCAGCCGCTGATTTCCCCTCACCATTTCCTGTTGACGTTGTCTCCTCATCTACAGTCAATTGCGGATGCCACCCGGACGGATCCTGAAAGATCGGCCCTTCTTCGGCGAATGTCAGTATCTGAGCATGACGGGCTCCTGTTTTGCCGGAAGAGGCTTTACATCCCCAAGGGTACGATTCGAGATGGCATATTGCATGGGTTTCATGATTCACCTATTGGGTGTCATCGAGGGGTGAGAGCTACACGTGAGCTGATATCCCGACAGTTTTGGTGGCCTAGGTGGGCTACCGACGTCCAGAAATACATCGAGAGTTGTCCCGTCTGGTTTCTAGAAGACGACCTTTGGGACTGCTAGTACCCACAGAATTAGCACCATACCCATGGCATACCATCGCTACGGATTTTGTGGTTGATCTACCTCCTTCTAACGGGTTTACTTGTATAATGGTCGTGGTGGATAGCTTCACTAAATATGCTAATTTCATCCCGTTTAACAGGATCCCTACAGCTACTCAGATGGCTTCAGCTTTTTTCCATGAGATCTATCGACTACATGGTCTTCCTGAAAAGATTATCTCGGATCGTGGTTCTCAATTTCTCTCTGCTTTCTGGAACAAGGTGTGTGGTCATCTGGGAATTCGTAAAGCTTTGAGCTCTGGCTATCACCCGCAGACCAACAGGCTCACCGAAAGGACAAATCAGATTCTGGAGGAGTATCTCCGTTGTTTTGCTAACGCAACTCAGTCCAACTGGAAGGCGTACCTAGATCTTGCAGAAGTATCCTACAACAATACTGTCCACGCTTCTATTGGAGTTAGTCCGTTCTTCTGCTCAGCGGGTCAACATCCCAAGTTGGTGCCATTTCATCCTGTGCCCACCAGTACAGTTCCATCTGCTGATGTCCTGGTCTCTACCATTCAACGACAACAGGAATTGGCTTGCAGGATCCTGAAGGAAGCCAAGAAGCGGATGAAGGCCCAGGCTGACAGGAAAAGGAGTGTGGAACCAGACTTTCGGGTTGGGGATAGGGTTTGGTTGTCGTCCAAGAACCTGCCACTTCACAATTTACCGGTCAAATTAGCTCCCCGGTATTTTGGTCCGTTCAAAATCACCAAACGGTTGTCTTCTGTGGCCTTTCGCCTTCAGCTACCTCCTTCTTGGCATGTACACCCTGTTTTCCATGTCTCCCTATTGAAGCCCTATGTGGTCGATCCCTATGGCCGATCCTGTCCTCGCCCAGCCTCTGTCCTTGTGCAAGGGGTCCCAGAATTCGAGGTTCAGGAGATTTGCGATGCCCGCTATCGCAGGGGGGTGCTTCATTTTTTGGTTGATTGGAAGGGGTACCCGGCTTGTGATCGTACTTGGGAACCGCGTCGGCATGTGCATGCTCCCCGCTTGGTTCGCGAGTTCTATGATCGATTTCCTTGGAAGCCTGGGGCCCCGGGCCTTTCTGGGAGGGGGCATAGTGTCACGCCACTTTTGGGGAGACCGGGGTCTGTTGCACCCGCTCCCTCTCCCACCTCCTGGCGGATCTACCCGCGCTTTCGCGCTTGGGCATTCGCCGGGGGAAGAGGTGCTAGGGCCGGTGCTAGAGGGCTGCGGCGCATGCGCGGGAAACCACTGTCTCGGTTCCGCGCATGCGCCGTAGATTGGGCCTCCGCGCTGGGAAGGGCTTGCCTTCCAAGCCTCGTTCTGGGTCCGCCGGCGCTCGGAGACGAAACGGCTTGCGTTCCAGGCCTCGCGAGTGCCGGCGGCCCATAAGAGGAACCGCGAGCAGTAGCAATTCGCGTCTCAACGCGGTTGCTATGGTCGTGTTGCTCGCTCTTGCTTCTTATGGTTCCTGTTCCCTGTGCCTGGTCTTGCTTCAGCTCCAGCCTTCTCTTTGGTCTCCCTGCCTTGCTGGTCCCCAGCCTGCCTGGTTCCCAGTCTCCTGTTACCTGCTTGGGTTTTCCTTGGCTCCTGTCTGTTCCACGAGCCTCCCTGGGGTCCAGTTCCCAGTCCCCTTCTTTTCCCTGGGGACCCCTGCTCCTTGTCCTGGGTTCTCCCTGGGTCTTTTCTGGGCTTAGCCTCTCCTCCAGCTTTCCTGGGGCCCTCGTTCACTGTCCTTGGATTTACCTTAGGGATCCCAACTCGTGGTGGTCTCCCCTCCCAATCTGGTTCCCTCTTCCTGTCTGGACCTGCCTGGCGCCTCATCCTTTGGACCTACTGTACCTCGAGCAGATCAGTCATTCCAGACCAGTTATGTGAAGCTGCTTGAACTTGTCTCCCTGTGGACTGGGGGCCTTACCTTGTATTCATCTGAGAGGTTCCTGGACCATCTTGCTTCATCACCGGATCACGTACCTTTGGAATAGACTCTTTTGGACTTCACCCGTATCCAGTAACTTTCCATCAGACTGTGGCCTCTCCTGCCTGTGCTTGCACAGTCCCTTCGTCACGTTAATCAGGAGAGTGCTTTCCGTGACGCTGGGAGTTGGTCCATTCACCACCCTGCGTCATTAGGATGGTGGAGAGGCTGGTTCTCCGAGTCACATGCTCGTCATTTCACTGGATGCAGCCTGGCGGTCCCAACTAGATCCACTGTCAAGAAAACAGGTACACAGTTCTCACGCACTTCTCTGCTTGACACTTAGATCCTCTCCCTGCACCTGGTCCGTTAGAATGTCGGACGGCATTCTCCATCTCCAGAGACCTCTTCCCCTTCCGGGGGCCTGTACATCGAGCCATAGCGGGGCGTGGTCTGACAACGCTATCGCTCCCTTTTCGATATCCTGGATCCTACCCATCAGTCCCACCGACACCCAGATATAGTCAATCCTCAACATCGTGTTGTGCACGTGCGAGTAGTAGGTGAATCCTGCATCTTGTCCCCTTATTTCCCTCCATGCGTCTCGTAGTGCCATCTGTTCCATTCTTTGCTTTAATCGTTTGGAAGGGGTCCCATGTGGCTGCGTTCCCCCCGCTCTCCTATCTATGTGAGGTTGCCATGCCAAGTTCAAGTCTCCTCCCAGGATTATCTCTCCCTTCGCAAATTCCTCCAGTTTCCCCAGAGTATCCCGGAGAAAACCATCCTGCCCAGTGTTCGGCGAGTATATTGCTGCTAGGGTGAGTCTAGCCTTCTAAGGAGATATTAACAAATGCAAACCTCCCTTCCCTGTCTACTCGAGTGTCTATGAGGTTTTCCGTCAGACCCCCTTTCGCAGCAATCAGTACTCCTGCTCTTTTTTCCCCAGCATTCGCCTGCGCCCAGATCGTATATCCTCTGAGGTGTACTTTCTTTTTGTCCTGTGCCTTAATGTGTGTCTCCTGGAGGAGCAAAATGTCCGCCTTTTCCCTTCTCAGCAGGGCCTCCATTTTTTTCCTTTTCACCAGTGAGTTCAGCCCCCTTATATTTTGTGAAAAAATTCTGAGCTTCCCCATCTCTTCTACTCTGCTTGTATTATTATCGTTCCCGTATACTGTGATCCCTTCCCTCTTCCGGATTGTCCCCCACTCTGCTTCCCCCCCAACTTCCCAACTCCCCCCCAACTATTAACATGAATTCAACTTCGATCCCGAGGAGGGCCCAGGCACCTAAGGTTGCTAGGGCGTTCCGCCTATCGCTCCCTGCCCTCTCATAGCTCGGGATTAACTGTGCGGGGGGTCCTAAACCCCGCTTCATCCTCTACCTAGGGTACTTCCCTCCCATTCCCCCGCCGGGCCTCTTCTACTTGGTATTCCGAGGTTTTCTAGTTAATCTTCTTCCGCCCTCTCCCTTCAAGGGGAGACGAGCCGGTGGCCCTGTTGATCATCTCTAGTGGTCTCCTGCTGGTTTCCCCGTTTTCCCCCAGCCATTTGGTTTCTTCTTTTGTCTCACTACCTCCCATCCTCTCAGCCTTTTGTGGGTCTCCCTTTTCGTCCTGCTATCCCCTGTGTCCGTCTCTTCCATCTGCTTGTCCATTATATTGAGCCCCTCCTCGCAAGTAGTCACCCTTCTCTGCTTGCCCTCCCACTCGAATACTAGGCCGAATGGGAACGTCCATTTGTATCTGATTTCTTTCGCCACCAATTCCTTCACCAATGGGGCCATTTCCCTTCTTTTTAGGAGTGTTGCTGAGGCGAGATCTTGGTACAACTGTATTTCCACTCCATTCATCCTAATGTGGTCGAGGTGCCTCGTTTTCCATAGGATCAGTTCCTTTTGTGGGTAAGAAGCGAGTGCTGCTAATACGTCCCTGGGTCTCTCCCCTGGGGCGCCAGTTCTTCTCGGACCCACCCTGTGGACTCTGTCTATCCCAATGTTCTCTGATTCTTGTTCTTCCATTATATCTCTGAACTCCTCTTGTATCGCTGTTTTAACGTCTTTGTCCGTCACCGATTCGGGGACATTCTTTATACGGATGTTGGATCTGCAGGAATGGTTCTCCAGATCTTCGCACTGGATTTCCAGATTATGGGTTAGCCGGATCAAGTGTTCTTGTGTTTCGCTGTTCTGTTTCGTTTCCTCTTCTATATTTTGTACAATTCTCTCTACTGTGTCTGTCCTTTCCTCCAGCTTGGCCACATCTATTTTCAAGTCCTGTACCGCCTGCTTCATCTCGTTTTTCATGGAGGCGAATTGGTCCTGGACTGTGGACATAAACTTGTCCTGGAGTTCCGCGAACCAGGCCTTCATATCATCCTTTGTCGGGGGGAGAGCGCTCTGGTTTGGGAGATATGTGTCGGAAGGGAGTTCTTCTCCTGACCTGTCTCTTGGGACTGCCTGGGCTTCTGAGGACCACATTTGTAGCAGACTTGTGTCCTGTTTGTGAGATTGCGATGTGGATTGAGAGGGGACCCCTTTCTCCTTTGCTCGTGACATCCTCCTTGTTTGTAAAGGGGGGGGTGACTGGTGGTGTTGTGGTCCCCCACAGGGCTGCCGGAGATTTCTTATCGGGGGGTTGTTGCCGCCTCCCCTACGTCCTCCTTGAGTGCGGGGGTGCCCTGAGTTATATTGGGGTCTTATTCCCCCTCTAATGTCGTTATGGGGCGGGGCACTCCTCCGCGCCCGGGCCGGCGTCTTGTGTATGTGCCCCCGCCTGATCGTGGCCTTATGTGCCGGGGATAGTGTACGGAGGGGGGGGGCGCTTGTGCGGGCGCGCTCACCTCTCGATCTCCTCTCTTATGCCAGCAATGCCCGCCGTGCCGTGTCCGTGAGTGCCCGGATGGTACCTCCTCCTCCTCCTCTCGTTGCTCTTCTCCCCCCGTCTGCGGTGATGCGGGGATTCTTCTTGGTGCCGGGCCGGGTCCCGTTCCTCTTTTCTGTGTCGGGATAGTAGGCGGCCCTCTCCCCGGGACTCTGTTCTTTCATGGGTCCGCTGCTGCGCGGCCTCCTCCGCTAAGCCGCCGAGGACGCCCTCGGTGGGGGAGAGGCGGTAGCTTCTTTCAGCGGCGGGATCGCCGGGGGCTGTGTTGCCGGGGTTGTCTCCGATCGCCACCGTGTCCACTGTCTCTTGGGTGTTGCGGCTCTGATTCCAGTGCGGGAACCGTCGGAAAAGCTCGTTTGAGGTGCTTTTTTGTTTAGGCACTGCGGGAGCGCGATCTAGACGCGACCTCCACTGCCGGCGGCCATCTTGGAATCCTGCACTTGAAGTTTGGTTCATATACACAATCCTTATATCGGCACAGGTCAGTTTGACTTATTGGAGTCTGTATTATTGTCAGGTTCGTTTGCAATTAAGTAACCTTGTACCTTGCATTCCTTTTGCAGCCATCGGTGTCTCGTTTGGATCCCATCTTTCAATTAATAGATCCCTCTGCATGTTTGTTTCTACATTCAGAGAGATATATTAGTGGGAAGAACTCTACTTTTACACTACGGGGTCAAAGGTCTGAAGGAGAATTCTGACAGTAGCATGGTGCAGTAGGCCTCTCCATTCATTTTCCTCCTCACAGAACTATAGGGACTTTTCTCATAGGTAATCTTTCTTACTCTTGGACGCCTCTCCCTCGTCTCAGTATGAGTTGGAATTGGGGAGGGGGAACCAGGATAGAATTTACAATATCCCATAAAGACAGAGAGTGTAGGGTGATTGATAATTGGGAAAAGGGGGATACCATATCTCAGTACTAGTAGATGTTACATGTGGGACAATGAGGGGAGGTTTAACAGTAGCCCAAAGAGATTGTGGTGGGGATAAGGGTAGATCGATCGCCAGTAGAAAAAGGGGGATATTGTGTCTTTCTTTCAGGCATCCTCTCCCCACTCGCCAAGGACCCCCTACTCAGGTGATCCCCGCTCGCTTGTCTGCCCCCAGGGTTGTGATCCAACAGCAATGGCCCTTCCCTGGCCACCTGAGGACCGAGGAGAGAAAATGTGAGGACGCCCTCAGGTTTCGCACACACCTAACATAGAAACAAAGTGGGTGGCTCCTGGCCCCTGGCACCTAAATGTTCCAGCCACCAATGTACGGGCCAGGAACATTATTATGCACTTGGTAGTAACAAGGGCAGCTTTTGGTGCCAGGGAGCCGGGCGGCTCCTGAGGGAGCACAGGCGTTATAAATCATACATGGTCAGTGGCAGTAGGTGAATATCTTTAATACAGGGGCAGTAATATCTTCCACAAATTAGCGCGACGAGAAAGCATAGCAAGTGAGCCCTAAGTAATGTAGGGGAAATCAGGCATTTCTCCTAAGAATATCTATTAATATAATAAGAGGCCAGGTGTATGTTTGACCGATGCAGTCATGCGCAGTAGAGACTGCCCGCTTCACCTGTTGTCACCGGAAGAGGGAGATGTTGACTTAGGATATATAGTGGTCCTATTGTGTGAATGAACACCTACTGTATCCCATTGATAACGCTCTACGACAATGAAAATATGACACTAATAAAATATATACATTTTAACTCCTTAACTGCTGATGGTTTTCCCTCCCAGTGCTGAGTCCTTTTTTTGTGATTTTGGTATGTCACTTGCAATCCCTTGAACATTATTGTTTCAACAGATGTCTAGGCCGAATTTGACCCCTTTTCTTGACACATGTAGGTGGTCCTAAGGCCACCAAGCAATCTGAGTTTGTTGTAGGGGGGTGAGAGAAAATAATAAAAAGAGTGAATTTTGTGTTTTTCCAGAAAATGCCAATAAAATGATGTACAAAGAAGCATGTGGTTTTTGAAGAGGTTGAGTGCATTTTTTTTTTATAAGATTACATTCAGTTTTGTGAGGTAGGCAATTTTTCCCTTTTTTCCCCAATAGGACATGCGTGGACGTAATGGAAGAGGAGGATAGGAAAGCTGAATGAGAAGACAGAAAGGAATACATTTCTGAAAAGTAGACAACATTCCAATTTTAGGAAGGGGTGATTTGCGCAGGTCAGGCAACAACCATGTAGGTAAAATTACCATAGTTTGGGGAAAAATTTGAAAAATGACAGAAAAAAAGGTATGTGTTGGACATGTTTGTACCTGCAAGGTAATGGCTTCTGTAAATATTGAGAAAAGCAATGCACCGCTACATTCCCCCGCCTCTTCTAGTTAGGAAATCACACATTTTCCATAATGTTTCATAAAACAAGTATTACCACAAGGTAAAAACGGAACCATGGTACACAGGATTTATATGCTGACGGCCTAAACAGACGTACTTAGCATTTGAAAATGAGGAAAACAAATTTGTTGAGGAATGGCAAGCATACATTTTTTGATAGAGCACAGGCAGACCTTTTGAAGGATAGGTGACATGTGCAGGTTACAAAAGCGTACAGTGCCTAAAGCAGCGACTAAATGTAGGTTACATTTGGGAAAGTTGTCAGGGTGCCAAGGGTGCCCAAGGTGCCCATACGTGTGTGTGGGGGAATAGGAGGGGTTAGGCAGGGAAAAAGACTGCCCAAAGCGCTCCTGAACTGTGTAAGGCCCTACAGAAGGCTTCTTTGCCCTTTTTTCAGGAAGAAGCCTTCGTGGACCACACTTCCCAGCAGCCCTAGCGGGAAGAACTACACTTCACAAGCCACACAGGGTGTGGCAAGGCAACGTGCATGCGCGAAGCTCCGAGCACGGGGCTTGTGCTCAGAACTCCGGTGCGAGTGGTCACATTCTTTGGAGCTCCAGCCTGAGGGGACAACGTGAGGGGCCACGCCCCAAGGACCAGTCGATCCGGCCCCTAGTGAATTAAAGATAAGTAGCGCATGCTTGACACAGCTGGGGGAAGGAGCCACAGGGGAATCACGCGCAGGGGGTAACGCCCTAAACCCAAAAGCCCCCCTGCGCTCAGAAAAGATAAGTGAAGCGAACAGTTTCTACTAGACGGGGGGGGGTTAACCCAGAAGGCTGCAACTAACTTTTGGTCCTCTATTAACCCGTGCGGGTTGTAACCTAACATTGCATGTGTAGACTACTAATTAGCCACGTGCGGCTCCCGCATGTCACCTAAAAACCCAACGCCCGCCCATAAAACCAAAACATTACGGGCAGCGAGTGCAAACAACAACGTGCGATTCTTTTAAACGCACGCTCTGATAACCTAAACATTACAGGCAGCAAGTGCAAACAACCACATGCGGTTCTATTCCACGTACGCCTAAGGCGAGAATGTTATCGCTGCATGTAACATTATTCACGTGTGAATCCGGGGAGAAATGCACGGCAGGAGCCCCAAGTGGCTTAGAGACTAATCACTGTGTTATTGGGGAGAGAGAGAGAGTGTGAATGACTGTGTGCATGTGAAGTGCTGTAATTCAGAACCATGCAGAGCACTGCCTAATTTTTGCTCTTGTTGCAGCGTTTGATCACTTCTGAGGGCAACCGGACCTGGAGTGCGCACGCAGGAGGCCAGCACTCAAACCCAAAGTTAAGTGCCTTGATATTTCGTTTGATTTGTTCGTAATGACACCCCCAATGGGTCTAACCATGCATGACTGAATGCAATGTTGAAATCTTGTTTTTGTTAATGTGTTTTCCCTAGTTACCCGTGTCCTATCCTCTACTGAACCCTGCAACCTCTATCCGGTGTTCCTACTTCCCCGTACCCATCCAACTAACGTTCCCTAACCCTCTTTCCCCGCTGGGGTTGCGGATGTCTGCGTAAGCTCTTGCTTGCAGGCGCCAAAACCTTAGAGGGGGTGGTTGGTTCGTGCCACTCCTGCGCCTGGACTCCTGGAGCGCTGACAGTAGCACAAGCCCACGTGTGGCAGGCGCCCGAGTGGTACGACCCAACCTAGACATGGAGGATCTTACCAAGGTGCTGCAGGATTTGCAGGCAGAGCTAGCCGCCTCTAGGCAGGACTATGCTACTTTGGTTGCTCAGGTGCGCAGCCTTAGTGCCCAGGTAGCCCCCTTGCCTAGTAGAGGAGCACCCACTCCTACTCCAGTTCAAGTACAAGTGTCTCTTGAACCAGTGGTACCCTTAGCTCCTCCGGAAAGATACACCGGGGACCCCCAAAAGTATCAGACCTTTATTACGCAATGCAGACTCCATTTCCTCACCAAACCTGCCGCCTTCCGATCAGTACAGGCACGAACAGCCTTCGTGATTTCTTATCTCAGTGATGATGCGGCGGCATGGGCTAATCCGCTGGTGCAACGTGATGACGGTGTTTTATATGATTGGGATGAGTTTTTGGCAGAGTTCGAGAAGATATTTAATCAAAGAGCTGCAGCACTGTGTCAGGACTGAGAGCTTTTAACCTTACTACAAGGTAGTAGGGAATTGATCACCTACGTAACCCAATTCAATCGCTTGGTAGCAGAGGCCGATGGGCCTCGAGAAAAAAGGATGTCCCTTTTTTATCAAGGTCGAGTTAAAAGACTTAATCGCCCAGGTGGACCCACAGCCGACTAATTGTCGAGCTATGATCGATCTGGCTCTGCGATTAGATCATCGCCAGGCAGAACGGCGGGGTGACAAGCGACGTGGAGATTCACGCCCGATTGCCAGACTGGATCAGTCACGTTCTACACGGGCACCCGAATAAACTAGCGGTGAGGAGCCCATGCAAATCGGCACAACCTGGGGACCACTTGCTAAGGAGGAAAGGGAACGCCGACGAAAAGAGGGTACTGCGGGACCTCAGGGCACTTCGTTCGAGAATGCCCTTCAAGGCCCAAGGTTCAGGGAAACGCGTCAGCTCGACAGTAGGGGTCATACAGTCGAGCCAGGACGTTTTAGTTGCCCCAAGTAACAACTGCACTAATTATGCGCCACATATCTCTCTGCAAGGGTACTTGGGCTTTCAAAATCAAGAAACCCAGGTTACGCTGTTATTGGACTCGGGTGCAACCGGTAATTTTATAGACATAGCATTTGCCGCTAAGTTGGGCATACCGTTATGCCCAAAAGGGTATCCAGAAGCAGTATGTGCAGTAGATGGCACAGCCCTAAGTTCTGGGCCCATAACCCAGAGAACTCAAGTTATGGAACTGCGTTGCTTGGGAACTCACCTTGAAAAGGTGAAATTTGATCTCATAGCAGTGCCGCAGTTTCGTCTTATCTTCGGGCTCCCCTGGCTCCGAAGACATGACCCACAGGTGTCCTGGTCTAAGGGCACAGTTACCTTTTCCTCAACCTATGGCCAGAAGCATTGTATTATCCACCAGAACGATCGAGAACCTTTGTCAGGGTCAACTATAATGTTGACGGAAGTACAAGATCTTCAGAACTTACCCTCGGAATACCATGAGTACCGAGATGTATTTAATAAACAAGCTGCTGAGACGCTACCGCCACACAGGTCTTGCGACTGTCGTATCGATCTGGAACCCGGAACGATACTGCCTTGCAGTCGTATCTATGCCCTTACTGAGGCTGAAACTGCCCACCTTAAGGAATACATCGAAGACAACCTTCGCAGTGGGTTTATTAGGCATTCAAACTCGCCAGTCTCGTTGCCACTCTTCTTCGTTCCTAAGAAGACTGGCGAATTAAGAACTTGCATTGATTATCGCGGGATTAACTGCATCACAGTGAAAAATCGATACCCGCTACCCCTAATACCCGTTTTGTTAGATCAAGTGCGTGACGCTGCGATCTATACCAAACTGGACCTAAGGGGGGCCTACCACTTAGTGCGGGTCAGAGCTGGGGACGAGTGGAAAACGGCTTTTCGCACAAAATTTGGTTTATATGTGTACCAAGTAATGCCGTTTAGCCTTTGTAATGCCCCTGCGGCTTTCCAACACTTCCTTGATGAAGTACTTCGTGAGTATCTCAATGTCTTCGCTGTTGTATACATAGATGACATCTTGATTTACTCACGGAATATGCAGGACCATGTACGGCATGTGAAGGCTATTTTGCAACGCCTTAGGGAACATAATTTGTTCGCCAAACTTGAAAAGTGCAAATTCCACTGTTCCACGGTCGAATTCCTAGGCTACTTCTTGACCCCATCAGGGGTGCAATGGATAAAAAAAGGTTCAAGCAGTCCTGGATTGGCCTGCACCTACTTCTGTGAAGGAAGTCCAAGCCTTTCTAGGCTTTGCTAATTTTTATCAGCGATTCATAAAAAAACTGCTCTGAACTAGTAACCCCGATAACTGCTCTTCTACGGAAAGGTTGAGTATTCCTGTGGGACGAATCTGTGGAGTGCGGCTTTAAACAACTTAAGTCGGCTTTCACAGCCGCACCGGTGTTAAGGCATCCGGATTTGTCGTTACCTTTTGTGGTTGAAACGGATGTGTCTAGTTATGCCCTGTGCGCAATCCTTTCCCAGCGTGATCCCAAGTCTGGTCTGTTGCACCCAGTTGCCTACCATTCAAGGAAACTGCTCCCGGCTGAATCGAATTATACGATAGCCGATACGGAACTGTTGGCAGTGAAGTCTGCATTTGAAGAATGGAGGCATTACCTATTAGGGGCCTGTCAAAAAATGACCGTCATGACAGATCACTGCAATTTGCAGTTCATTAAAACCACAAAGACCCTCAGTCATCGTCAATTATGGTGGGCGTTGTTCTTCGCCGATTACGACTTTCTCATTACGTATCGGCCTGGGACTGATAACCGTAAAGCTGACATCTTGTCTCGATATCCGGAACCGGAAGAAAAGAAAGTGAGCGAGACACGACCAATCATCTCTCCACACCAGATTGTGGGGGTAGCTGGTAGACCTAACATCTTTGAAGATGTGCTGGAAAACATGTCGGCTTCCGAGTTGCAAGAATGGAGCCCAAGGGGGCCTAAACATACTATAATTAATGGTCTCTCCTATTATGAGAAAGCCTTATACCTGCCAACGACCAAATTACAGACAGAAGTCATCCAGTGGTGTCACAACTCCACTCTGGCAGGACACCCTGGTATAGCGAAAACTCAAAGGAATGTGGCGCGACATTTTTGGTGGGCCACTTTACTACGGGACACTCGGGTCTATGTCTCTGACTGTGAAATATGTAGTTGACAAAAAGCCGGTCATCAAAAACCAGCAGGATTACTCCAACCGTTACCCACGCCATCTGCTCCATGGCACACGGTAACAATGGATCTGATTGTTGACTTATCACCGGTGGATAAATACACTTCAATCCTGGTTATTGTTGACTCCCATACTAAAATGGGTCATTTTGTCCCTTGTAAGGGTGTGCCGACCGCGGGGGAAGTTGCTGAATTATTCTTGAATAATGTAGTGCGTCTTCATGGGCTTCCCACTCGTGTTGTCACGGACAGGGGACCCCAGTTCACATCCCGATTTTGGCGAGCATTTTGCAAGCTGATTAACATGGAGGTTAGTCTGTCCTCTGGTTACCACCCCGAGACCGATGGGCAAACCGAAAAGGTCAATCAAGGCCTAGAACAGTATCTACAGTGTTATGCTACAACCGCTGAAACTTCCTGGGTACAGTATGTCTGGTTAGCCGAGGTTGCATACAATAATTCAGTGCACAGCTCAACGAAGTATACGCCATTCTTTGGCATGTATGGTTATCAGCCGCAGATCATGCCCATGTTGCCCATTGCCCCCTCCTTAGACTTGCCCACACTCGTAGGACGACATGCTCATGTAAAGCAAGTGTGGAGCGATATTCAGAATAATTTACAACACGCCAAAGAATCATACAAATCTTATGCAGATAGAAAAAGACAAATTAGCCCCGTGTAGCAACAGGGAGATCGAGTATGGATATCTTCCCAACACATACGATTGCAAAGGCCCCGTAAATTACAACCTCGGTATCTTGGTCCCTTTACAATCACTGATGTAGTAAATCCGGTGGCTGTTCATTTGGCCTTGCCAACCCAGATGAAAATCCATCCCACGTTTCATGTATCTTTGCTAAAACCTGCCAGACCATCTATTCGTACCATTAAACCACCACCTGTGATAGTACAAGGTCACCCCAAGTATGAGGTGCAAGCTATTATAAATTCTCAGCTACGAAAGAATGGTCAGGTTTACTACTTTGTGGATTGGGTTGGGTATGGGCCTGAGGACCGCTCCTGGGAACCAGCCTGCAACGTCCATGCCCCGAAACTGGTGGACATCTTTCATACAACCCATCCCGAGAAACCCAAACCTCAGACCCTTCGCAAGGCAGGGGGAGTACTGTCAGGGTCCCAAGGGTGCCCAAGGTGCCCATACGTGTGTGTGGGGGAATAAGAGGGGTTAGGCAGGGAAAAGGACTGCCCAAAGCGCTCCTGAACTGTGTAAGGCCCTACAAAAGGCTTCTTTGCCCTTCTTTCAGGAAGAAGCCTTCCCGGACCACACTTCCCAGAAGCCCTACCGGGAAGAACTACACTTCACAAGCCACACGGGGTGTGGCAAGGCAACGTGCATGCGCGAAGCTCCGAGCACAGGGCTTGTGCTCAGAACTCCGGCGTGAACGGTCGCATTCTTTGGAGCTCCAGCCTGAGGGGACAGCCCGAGGGGCCACGCCCCAGGGACCAGTCGATCCGGCCCCTCGTGAATTAAAGATAAGTAGCACATGCTTGACACAGCTGGGGGAAGAAGCCACAAGGGAATCACGTGCAGGGGGTAACGCCCTAAACCCAAAACCCCCCCTGCGCTCAGAAAAGATAAGTGAAGCGAACAGTTTCTACTAGACGGGGGGGTTAACCCAGGAGGCTGCAACTAACTTTTGGTCCTCTATTAACCCGTGCGGGTTGTAAACTAACATTGCATTTGTAGACTACTAATTAGCCATGTGCGGCTCCCGCATGTCATCTTAAAAACCAATGCCCGCCCAGAAAACCAAAACATTACGGGCAGCGAGTGCAAACAACCACGTGCGGGTCTTTTAAACGCACGCCCTGACAACCTAAACATTACGGGCAGCAAGTGCAAACAACAACATGCGGTTCTATTCCACATACGCCTATGGCGAGAACGTTATCGCTGCATGTAACATTATTCACGTGTGAATCCAGGGAGAAACGCATGGCAGGAGCCCCACGTGGCTTAGAGACTAATCACTGTGTTATTGGAGAGAGGGTGTGAATGACTGTGTGCATGTGAAGTGCTGTAATTCAGAACCATGCAGAGCACTGCCTAATTTTTGCTCTTGTTGCAGCGTTTGATCGCTTCTGAGGGCAACCGGACCTGGAGTGCGCAGGCAGGAGGCCAGCACTCAAACCCAAATCTAAGTGCCTTGATATTTTGTTTGATTTGTTTGTAATCATACCCCCAATGGGTGTAACCATGCATGACTGAATGCAATGTTGAAATCTTGTTTTTGTTAATGTGTTTTCCCTAGTTACCCGTGTCCTATCCTCCACTGAACCCTGCAACCTCTATCCGGTGTTCCTACTTCCCCGTACCCATCCAACCAACGTTCCCTAACCCTCTTTCCCCGCTGGGGTTGCGGATATCTGCGTAAGCTCTTGCTTGCAGGCGCCAAAACCTTAGAGGGGGTGGTTGGTTCGTGCCACTCCTGTGCCTGGACTCCTGGAGCCCTGACAAAAGTAAAGGGTTGTGTAACAAAGTGCAGTAGCAAATGTATGAAAACGTTATCAAAACCAAGAGAAAACAACAAATGTCCTACATTCCTAGAGGTGTGCCGATTAAACAACGGTACCTCACTTGTGTGGGTGCAGCTACCTGGGCGCAAAGGGAGAAGGCTAAACCACTTGTACATCAAATTCCTTGGGGAAGACCGGATTTGGCTTGAGGACAACCTACAGATTTGGGCCTGGGGTGTCGCAGCCACCAAGGAAAACAGGGAACCCCATGCATTTCTGAAAAGAAGACACCCGTAGGAATCCAAAGATGTCTGACTTGCGCAAGCTGCCCTAGAAAGTATTACCCACAATGCCCGGCAGAAACTTCCAAAATACGCCAGCAACAACACATTTCCTACCTTCCCATATTTCCACAGGTGTACCGACAAAAACGGTACCTCAGGTGTGTGATTTCACCTACCTGGGCGCAAAGGGAAAAGGCTAAACCACTGGTATCCCAAAGGGTTAGGGGAGAGGACATTTTTAGGATTTTGGTCTTGTGGACAACCTACAGATTTGGGCCTGAGGTGTCGCAGCCACCAAGCAAAACATTGAACCCTATGCATTTCTGAAAAGAAGACACCTGTGGGAATTAAAAGAGGACTGACTTGTGTGAATCGCCCTAGAATGTATTACCCATAAAGGCCAGCAAATTGCAACATTTAGGGAAAAAACACAATCTTCAGACATTTGCCACCAGGAAACCACTGAAACACGCCGGCAACAACACATGTCCTACCTACCCACGTTCCCACAGGTGTCCCAATGAAAACGGTACCTCACATGTGTGGGTGCACCTACCTGGGCGCAAAGGGAAAAGGTTAAACCACTGGTATCCCAAAGGGTTTGGGAAGAGGACATTTTTAGGATTTTGGTCTTGTGGACAACCTGCAGGTTTGGGCCTAGGCTGTCACAGCCACCAAGGAAAACAGTGAACCCCATGCATTTCTGAAAAGAGGGCACCTGTGGGAATCCAAAGAGGTCTGACTTGCGTGATTTGCCCAGAATGTATTACCCACAATGCCCGGCAAATTCCAAAATTATGGGGGGAAAACACAATTTTCAGACATCTACCACAAGGAAACCACCGAAACACGCCGGTAAGAACACATGTCCTACCTTCCCACATTCCCACAGGTGTCCTGCCAAAAACGGTAACTCACATGTATGGGTGCACCTACCTGGGCACAAAGGGAAAAGGCTAAACCACTGGTATCCCAAAGGGTTACGGGAGAGGACATTTTTAGGATTTTAGTCTTGTGGACAACCTACAGATTTTGGGCATGGGGTGTTGCAGCTGTGATGCTGGAAATGCATTGGAGGTACAGGGCCTCCATGTCCTTGTCCTGTACTCCCTTATCAGGTGTGTTCTGTGTTGGTTTCTACACAGGAGTCCAGTTGGGACTCCTGGCAGTGCAGCTCTTCTTCTTTTTGGTTGTGGTGAACAGAGACCTTTGGGACACCCTTATTGCACCCATGGGTGCGGGTACAACCCTGTAACCCTAGTGTATGTTCTTGGGCACCTGTTTTGCCCACAGAGCAGGGTATGGGCTGGTGGCAGCTCCATGCTGAATTTGACAGGTGCTCCAAGTATCCTCCATTTTGGTTTACCCAGTCCCTTTCATAGGAATCAGTGGTTTCCTGATAGATGGCAAGATGGCCCCTGTGGAGTCTTGGTTTCTATTGCCTGTTACCTTGTTTTCCCAAAGTCCTGGGAATCCCTGACTCTGTCCCTTCCCCTGACTGGCTGTTGGGTAGAAGAATCATATATGGTATTGTGGGGAAGTCCAGGCCAGACTGGGTGGAGCCTTCCAAGTGACTGTATGTTGTGGGTACTCCCTTGGGGTGGGACCTGTGTGAATAGTGTGTGACCAATATGCATTCTATGTTATGGGTTTCTGTATGTGTGACACAAAGAATGAGACAGCCCTGCCTGAAACTGACATGCATGCAGTGTGGTGTGCTAAAAGCCTGGGTGCTTGCCCCAATCCACATTCCTTGTTATGGTGGTCTGGGTGGAAGTGAATAGCCTGAATGCCTGTGAGCTTGATTGGCTGCCTGCCTGCATGAATGCCCTTCTGTCTGATTGGCTGCCTGAGTTTGGCTCAGCAGAGTGAATGAGGGACAGATATGTATATCTGGGGACCTCTCACTTCCCAATTTGTTCAGAAGCTGAAGTTGAAACTTGAAGCTGCTTATCCTTGAAGCCCAGCTGGAAGAAGAATAATTTCTGCTGCTTTCCTTCAACCAAATCTAAAGGCTGTTGAGTCTGTCGAGGACTTTGCTAGGAGACATCTACCCAAGCGACGAGGGAACATCGTGCAGAAGCTGATCTTCATCAAGGTACCCTGGAAGCCAGTCCCGAAAGGCTGTCGACCGGAGAAGGGGTTCACCGCGAAGCTTGAAGTAAAGCGCCAGGACATGGAGGCCATCGAAGTCCATTGCCGTCGACCGGGATTCAGAGGATTTCCGTAACCGCTGGAAGCCAGTCGAGTCGTGTTGCCCTGAAGCGGGGACAGCTTGACACTCTGCTGCTCAACATCCAGAGCCGCAACACTCACCTTGCCTAAGAACACTGAACGAAAGGCTACTTGCCATCACCATGGACTGTTTTGTCCCACCGGCGATAGTTGAGGTCGTCCACAACCGAGGAGAGTCCACCGGTGGGTTTCCCGCCACCCGAAGTCAACAAAGATGCTGACGGAATGAAGATCCAAAGTCCAGCCCGTGGTCAAGTCCCAATCGCTGAAGCTATCCCAGAGTAGCAGTGACGCAGTCAACGCTCTGTGAGTCTGCTTTCACTTGCTGTGGATCATGTTTCAAGGGAGGAGCTGCCTTTAAAAACTAATTACTACCACAGAGCGGAGCGGAGTAGCAGACAAAGCAGCCTGGGTGCTGTAGTGCTGTAGCATGGATATTTTTGTGAATTCTCTGGAGTAAGCAGCACGGGACCCTGAAAGTTGGCTTTGGAGGTAAGCTTGCGGAAAGACAGCTGGATGGATAAGGCAAGGGGGGTTCTTGAAGATTTCTTCTTTTTTTCCCTTGAATTTGGAAGTTGAATACCTTCTCCTTCTATTTCCCCCCTGACGCCGCCCCCAAATTCTGCCTCCTTCCCTTCTCCTTACCTGAGTCTGAGTGGCTACAAAAATTCTTAAAATAAAAATGGACTTTGGCTACTACGGGACTCTCGCTATGAAAAAAACTAAAAAAGGCCAACAGGTTACGCTTTGAAGTGATGCAGAACAGATTGGAAAGACAGCATCCAGTCTCCCATGGAAGAAGTCAAATACAAACTCTTCGCCTCACGAGAAAGGAATAAAAACAGAACGGGAGAACATACCGGATGCAGCTCAGTCTAAGATAGATGCCTTCTTTGGAAATACACTACTAGTGACTGCCTTGCCTCAGAGAAAGCCAATGCAGGAGGACCAGGGAGCACAACTAAAATTAGCGCATGAAGCTCAAAGAAGCCTTGAGGCTGAATCCTCAGTGAAAGTGAATACATCTTTAAATAACAATGGGTCTCTAGTGAGGCTGTGCAAGGTAATTCAGAGAAACTCTATGGGCCCCTCGGACTTCATATTTGATCATAATTTGGCCTCTAACTTGTCTCGAATTCTGGATCTAGAAAAACTACTTACAACCAAGGACTCTTCCTGCAGCAAAAGCAAATCAGCAGAAGAGGAAGAATTGCCAACCATAACCTCCTGCGGAGATCCTTTGAGCGCTCCTCGCGTTATGATCTAAAATTGCAGAGGACCAGCAGGGCCTTATGGATGTAGTGTTGTCCTTGCTAAAGTTGTTCCACTGTGAAGCTCCGGATGTGGGAAATTATGACAAATTAAAACAGAGGCTAATGCCTCAGGAAGTATGGGACTCTGTTGTTCCTATGCACATAGAGCAGAAGAAATTGTCTATAGATACAGGGGATTCAATAGAAAAGAGGGGTGAGTGAGTCTGATGTCCAGTAACTGTGGTCTCCCACCCCCCCGCCCCCTCCTGAGCTGACTTGTCAGGATTGTGCTGAGCGCTCTGCACTGGAGGCACTGCTGGCAAAAAACTCGCTTTTAAAGGCCTCATTCCCATCCTCATAACCCCCCCCCCGAAATAAATGCCACTCTCCCCCCACCCCAGAAAAGATTCCAGTTTTTCTCCCCCAAAAAGAAGTTGATGGTGCATATAAGGAACCAAGATGGTGATTCCACTCGGCACAAACCAACAAGGAAGAAAACGATTACTAAGGTAATGGGTGATGGCACGGAAAGAAGTGCCCAGTTACAGGGTCCTTTGGACAAGAGCAGATTCAAGCCTGCCTGCGAAATGCATCCCCAACGCAGCACTGAGACTCAACCTGCTCATCTAACCATCATTGTAGACAGGGGAGACAATCCCTCCATACAGTGTGCTGCTCCATTAGGGCTGAGGGCCATTAAGGGAAATTACTGTTTATCAAAGGAAGGACTCACACCCCCTGGCCCTAAGTCTGGAGAAAGGCTGAAAAAAGTGGAAGAACTTTGTCCGGCATTGCAGGCTTCGAGGGCTATACAAGCAAAATGGATGTCCTTTAAAAGGTATACACCACGTCAAATTGATTGAACTTAATCCTACGGAGGCAAGCCCCTTCCTAAACCGCTCCTGGTTGTTGGAGATGCTACATCTCATTGCTGAGTTAAATGATATCACTTCAAAAGACCTTAACAGGTTGGAACTACCTTTGTATCATAGCACTACCAACTGCGTGGTGGTTAAGTTTGAGTCATCATTCGTACTGGAAAGTGTCTGCAAAAACGCAGGCGCATTGAAAGAACTAGGTTTTGCGATAATGGTCTTTCATTCAACGGCCCATAAAATAACTTCCAACTCTCAAAAGCAGGGCCCAAGGATCATGGGGCTGGGTTGGGCCAGCCTTGGCTGATGGGTTATTGGTCCCTGATCATTCAGGACTCAAATTGACCAACGGGTGGGAAGGAAGGGTGTTGCCTACAGGTAGTAGCTTGGAATTCAAGGGGCTAGAGATCTTTTCTGAATCATCTTTCCAGCCCCCCTGAGAAGGGCCGCCCTAACGGTGGTCTTTGTATTGGAGCCAAGGCAAGTTTGAATCTTGTGGACTTCCCACATTCGAGGTGTCACCAGAACTTAATTTGTGGACATATTACCAATTTGAGAGCTGAAATAGGGGTCACATTGGTAGTGACCCTTTATGACCCTCTGGGTGGGGACGCAACAGATGCTTTGAAAGAAGTATTGATTGATACCCTTTGAGATTGTACAACCAAGTTCCCGAAGGGAGCCATTATTTTAACCAGCGATTTTAAAGGGGAGTTCCGGGCCGAAATTTTTATTGTCCCTATGGGTCGGCCATGTGTTTTTAAGCATAAATTGGTCGATTGTAGAAAAATGTCCTATGGACCTTACCCGACTTTTCGTCCACTAAACAAACGATAAATCATGCTGCAGGGCGCCGACATTTTGTGATAAGATTATCACTAGCCTCATCGCCCTAGCTGACCTGCTTTTGCGTCACTAAATCATATCCCCCGCCCTTGAGGCTTTCATCAGCAGACGCAAACCACCCATTTCCCAGCGCGAATGCACGTCTCGTGTCAACATTCGCTGCGCTTCAGCTAATGACGTGTCGCCATGGAAATGGCAGGACGCCTCTTTACTCCACAAGTATAAACACACCGTCTGACAACACACAGCAGCAGATTTTAGATTCCATTGCTCTCTCTGTATTACTTTGAGTATTCTGTGCTCTAGTCTGCTACCTTCGCCGCTTGTAGTCCGTGTGAACAGATACCTGTACCAACGCTATACATTATTTTTGTTTGCTGACCACACAATGTCTACAATAATGCCCTACATGTACGAGCCCGAGTATACCGAGGTGGAACTACTAGAAAGGGAAACACGCGAAAACGATGGTGCTTCGGACAGCAGTTGGCAGACCGATTCAACGGAGGAGGAGTCTGGACCTAGTCGCATGGACAGTGTTTCCACCTGGTGTATATGCAATCGGTGCGAGCTAATGCCAACTGAGGAGGAGAACTGCTGCTGCCGTGAAAACTCAGGATGCTTGGCCTACATTTCGGAAGGGGAGCCACGGCCGCAATGCATCACCGAGCTGCCAGACTTCAGGGCAGCCTGCCTCTCACGGTCCGTGTTGAGGATATTGATGGTGCTCATGCACGAACTTCGCGCAACTGTTCATCCTCGTAATCCGAGTAACGAGTAAGTGTACTCTGGTTGTGATGTCAGTGATGCCACTACTATTTCATGGTCGTCTCCCACATTTAGAATTACATCTACATATCATTCGAACGCATGTAAATTGGTTCAATATTGTGCAGTGTCTAGACAGCATTTTTTTCCAAGCAGAATGCCATTAGTTACAATAATTGTCATTGATAAGAAAGTTTTGTCATTTTAATACAGTTAGCAACTTTCTTTTTCACAGGTGGTACAGGCTGGTGGCCTATCGTTCCTTTACATGGTGGCTTCACGGGAGGCTCAGACACTGCATTCGGAGAGTAATACCCGTCTGTGCCGTAGTTGCCATAAGACATTTCCCCAGCGACAGTGGTCAGTACAGGGGATTTTCCCTGGCTGTGCTGCAACCTGACCTGTACAACGTGTAATGTTTATTATTTATGTGCAAGTAAAATTAACAACAAAAATAAAACCCAACATATATTTTAACAACGGTTGTTTCGATTTTTTAAATGAATCAAGTGTGTCTCCATTGAAGAGTCTTCCTGTGCCTTGTCTGCACGCCCACCGCCCCATTCAAGGCAGTTCGCACAGGGTACGAGCGCTGGCAAAGGGGGGCTGTCAGGGGGCGATAACGGCCAAGGTGCCAAAGACCATGTCCACCTCCAGACCCCGTGTCTCTGGCCAGCATCCCCCCTCACGCTGGCCGCCCCCCCGCAATCCACATAAGTGTGTCTCCATTCAAGAGTCTTCCTGTGTCTTGTCTGCACGCCCACTGGCCCATCCACCCCCCCTATCAAAGGCAGTTCGCACAGGGGTACGAGCGCTGGCAAGGGGAGCTGTCAGGGGCGATAACGGCCAAGGTGCCAAAGACAATGTACACTTCAAAGTGGTCTATCGTGCATGGGTCATTGTTCCCATGTCCACCTCCAGACCCTGTGTCTCCGGCCAGCATCCCCCCTCACGCTGGCCGCCCCCCTACAAACCGCATAATGCCACGACATATACACGTCATTTATTCACAAACACACCCCTGTTTCTAATACTTTATAACCCACTTCATATTTCTCATGAGAACTTCTTTGCGCTTTGCTAGTCAACTCGTGAACGTGCTGGTTATCTGCTCGTCGTCGTGCTATTTGTGAACTTCCGTGACCACTTCGAGCAAACTCGTCAGTTTGCAACCTGTGAACAGCTCCCTGTTCTACGACAACAAACTACTCTGATCGCTTCATCGAACTGTTTGTTGGTCAAGGTAAGGCCATGTACCATAATCATTCTGCGTCCAATTTTTAAATTTCTATCTATTTGCGAGTAGGCATCAAATTGCATCCCTCGCGGGCCCTGTCTGTAATGTAAGCATGTTTTCTTTTCGTGCAAGACAGTACATCCAAGGGACTAGTCACATGTTCAGAGTTTAGTCACAACATTTAACAATTTTTTAAAGTTATGCAAATACTAAGCTGCAGATGATTAACAGGTATAGTTCCGAGAACCAAAACGAACCTTGCATTGAACCTTGTATGGGTCATTTACTTTTTTTATCACATTTGTATTCATAGAGAATTTATGGTAATGTTGATCTTTACTTTTCAGAATTTTCAACAATGCCTGCCTGTTCCATTAGCGGTTGCCCTTCGAAGACCCATAATAAATCTGAAGGCACTATAATGCATGTATTCCCTAAAACAGTAGATCGGATAAGAGAATGGGTCCGATATTGCGGATATCCACCGTCTGAGCTTGAAAGTAGAGTCCTAGAAGTCTTTGCGGACAAGAGGGGTGATCGATACCGCATCTGCAGCAGGCACTTTAGCTCGGACATGTACGCCACATCCTTGCTAACAAAGAAGAATACACCGCGAACGACACGAAAATTGCTCTCAACCTCTATTCCCACTCTATTCGTCAACATCCCGCCACTGGTGAGTCAAGTTTCCGGATTTAGCTCTCGGCCTTGCGGTAGTGTGTAGGTAGACGAATGGATTGATATTTTCGATGTAGTGTGCCTTTATTATTACCTTGATTATTTGTACCTTTATTATTGGGATTTCATTATGTAACAATAATTTCCCCATTTATCTATCTAATTTATCTATCCACTGAATATGAAGCAAGAAGATTCTCCATCCGTGTTGTTATTGCAGTTATCAGCCACTTCTAGCGCGTATCAGGTAATCTTACTTAGCTATTCCGCCACTGACTTGTTTTATGCATGTAAAGTAATAGTTTTAATGTATCGTGTAATCATTTTACCTAATGATACACCCTAGTACTCGTCCTCTAGTATTTGTTTTCAGTTATAATTATTGTTATCCATACTAATGCAAGTACTGTCTTTCAGGGAGATGCTGAAGAGTCCAACGCATTGGCAACATCCCTTGATGAAACTCAGGTGCACGAGGTATGTTTACTGACAGTTCTATCGATGGAGATCATCAGATCTTGCATACTTGTAGCGTGATTGTTCCACACAATGTTTCATTCGTGTTTAGCCATTGATATGTGCCTGTGTTGTCGACCACAAGTGTGTCTTATTTTTCAATATTGTGTTCCTTACTAATGTGAATACTATGTTTCAGGGAGTCGATGGAGCGTCAGTCCGTGATGGATGTGCTGATCATGAAAACATAGTTGTTGCAGCTCAAGAGGCAGGGGAAGCATGAGGATACGAGTCGGCGCAACAGCTTTCGCAAGTGCGCACCGCATTTACAACATCCCTTGGTGTTCTTATGCAGTTCGAGGTATGGATACTGACAGTTCGATCAAGCGAGATCATATAACGTGATTCCATCTGCTATACTTCCTTCCTTATTAACGCAAGTACTATGTTTCAGGGAAATGACGGAGCTTTCTCTACAAGAACAACATCCCTTGTAGTTGATGCAGATCTATGGGTGTTGACATCCATCGATCGAGCCAATCGGATCATATTTAGATATCCATTATTTCTTTTAGACAATGGATCATTTGTGCTGATCTATTTAGATGTGCCGTTGATGTCTGTACAAAGTTTATGTTCTGTTTACAATATAGAAAACCATACTAATGTAAGTACTGTGTTTCAGGGAGTTGCTGATGCGTCCTCTCCAATAAAATCATCAATGGAAGTCTATGCGGAGCCCGAGGTATGGATCTTGACAGTTCTATCGAACTAGATCAACAGAGCTCGAATAATTGTCGTTTCATTGTTCTACACAAAGCTTCATTTGTGTTTAGCTATTGAGATGTACCTGTGTATTCGTCCACAAGTATGTTTTGTGTTTTCAATATTATTATACATACTAATGGAAAGTACTATGTTCCAGGGAGTCGATGGAGCGTCAGTCCGTGATGGATGTGCTGATCATGAAAATATAGTCGTTGCAGTGCAAGAGGAAGTGGAGCCATGCGCATACGAGTCGGAGCGACAGCGTCCAGATGTTGAAGTTCGAGGCAAGAAAGTTGCAAAGAAAAGAAACAAAAATAAGGTTAGTGTCCTGGGTACTATATTATGTTGTTTTTCACTGTCAATAGTTCAATACTGTAAGTTGTGTTTAAACTGAACATCCCTTTTCCAATCTGTCCTCTAGTTGCCAGTGGGTATACAAACTACATCTACACAGACAGTGAAGCGAACGAGAAATGTTGCTTGTCAAACCATTAACAATACGGAGGAAGTATTGATTGAGGGGCGGCGGCGTGTTGAGACTCGAGATGCATCGGTCCAATGGCCAGAACATGAATTGAATGTGTACGGAGAACTCAGCAAAGTTGTAATGGACCATTGCTACAGTGCGACTATACCACCACCAGCCGATGATAGTGAATGTCTTCCAGGTTGTTCTGATGCAGTCGGACATCAATTCACAGAATGTACACCCGCCAAAAAAAAGACAGTGAAAAAGTTTTTGACATTGTTTTACCCTCCCATCACTGTAGAAGGAACAGATCGTGAAATGGAAGAGAATGAAACAGAACACGATAGCAACGCAGTTACCCACAATGCGGGTGAAATGTCCTCAATTTTACAGCCCGAACCAGCTGTAGAAGTAATAGAAATGGACGACAATGAACCAGCATCAATAGCACTGGACGTATCAGAACACGATATCAAAGATGTTACCTACAATGCGGGTGACATGTCTTCAATGTTACAGGCCGAACCAGCTGGGATGGAGAGTGACAGTATAATGAAAGAGGCCAAATACATAGTATTCGATAGTTGTTTGATGGGTATTATAAGTATGCTGAAATGTGGGCATTTAGTTGGTGGGGAAGTATGTGGGGAGCCATTGATTAATGTGACTCGTGAAACACGAGGCAGTAACCTCAAAATACATGCCACCTGTACAGTACATCATCCGTTCTCATGGTCTGCACAACCGATGCTGGGGCAACTGCCAGCAGGCAATCTACTTTGTGCAGCGGCCTCACTTTTTAGTGGGTCAAGTTTTAAAAAGTTAGAGTTTTTCTTTCAGTTTGTGGGAATCCATTTCATTGCGAAAACGCAGTTCTACAAATACCAAACCGATTATCTATTTACGGCCATTAGTGAAGCTTGGAGAATTGAAAACATTTCTATAGAAAGTACATTCGCCGGCAAACGGTTCAGGCTAGCCGGCGATGGACAGTGTGACAGCCCAGGATTTTCCGCCAAGTACTGCACCTACCACTTTCAGGACATGGAAAGTAAGAAAATTGTGAGTTCGGTGGTCGTGCAGGTGTCCCAATGTACATCCTCAGTGGCCATGGAGAAACTAGGATTTATAAAATCATTGGAAGATCTACAATCGCGGGGAATGGAGATCGACCTCATAGCCACGGACAGACACGTTTCAATTGCCAATACAATGAGAGAGCAGTTCCCAAATATTAATCATCAATTTGACGTATGGCATCTTGCAAAAACAATCAATAAGAAAATCTCGGCTGCAGGGAAAAAAAAGATTTGCAAGGTATTTCACAGTGGTCCAAGTCTATCAGCAACCTTCTTTGGTGGAGCTCCAAAACATGTGAAGGGTCTGTGGAAATTCTACTTGAAAAATGGCGGTCAGTAATACACCACTGTACCAACTTTCACCGCTAGAACGAAAACCAACATTTCCACAATTGTGAACATGGCCATTTGTCCCCAGAGGAGGCACGGAAGAAGAAGTGGTTGATTCCTTCATCACCCGCACACAAAGCCATTGAGAAGATTGTATTTGATAAAACAATATCAAGAGATTTGAGGGGACTGACAGAATTCTGTCACACAGGAGGTTTGGAGGTGTTCCACAATATGTGCCTAAAGTACAGGCCAAAGCGATTGCATTTTGGCATGGAGGGAATGATAAATAGGACTCCCCTAGCGGTCTTGGCACATAACGAGAATGTTGGCCGTGAACAATGTAGGACACCGGGAAATTTAGGGATGCTTCGCTACAATAAGGCCTTTACAAAAATAGGTAAACAATGGGTGGTCAAACCAGTGTTTGAGGATATGCAATTTGAGTTTGTTAAAGGACTTATTGTTGATGTCCTAGATAGGCACATACATGTTGTGAACGAATCTGTGCAGGGCACAACTGCATTGCCACCAAACATTGCCTCTGTTCCATGTCCACCTAAAGCAGTGCTCATTGAGAACTACACATCACGGTATAAATTATTATAATCTGATTGTCTGTTCTCTCGAGTCTGCTCATGTCGCCGGCCTAGTGAATATGTGTATCTATGTATTGTAGAAATAAATGTTATTGCACAGTGTACATGCAATGTGTGCTCACCCTTGCCCCTCCCTTCACCGTCCAGAGGTGCGAACCACCTGGGTGTCACCTGTGACTTTGCTCTTGAGTCTCCTCATATCACCGCTTGTGCATTACAAACAATAAACCAAACAAAACAATAAATCTCACTTTTCCAAAAATATACAATGTATCCATATTTATGGTTCTCTAGGGCTGCAAAGCACGCGGACAAAATTCAAAGGTGGAGTGTAAAATTCAAGTTCTCGGAGATGGCTTTACACGGAATGTTGCAAAGTAAGAATGTATGCTCGTTCAGAGTGAAGGTCAGCTGCTTTTGATTTCTTGCTCGCGGGCCGGAGGGGCCCACGACTCACAGTATAAGGTTCTATTGTTTTTTTACCTTGACAGACAGGGACCGTGCCTAAAGACTTGTTTTGAGGGAGGGGTGCAATAACGTAAGAGACGATAAGGAATAACATTTCTGAAACTAGACTGATTTCAATGTTAGTTCAGTATAAGAAATAACGTTGGCACAGACGGAGTGGTATTTCGGGACTGCACTACGCATAGACCATGGAAAATGCCAATATAATGTAAGTAACTCTTTAGATGAGTTTATACCGGAATATAATAACAATAGCGTAGCGTTAAAGTCTGGTTAAGTTGTACTTGTTCGTTCTATGTGGCATATTGTTTTGTACCGCGCACTATCACCGCCGAAGTGGTCCATTGGCGCTCAGGCGACTCTGAAAAAGGCAGAGGAGGGGGGGTGAGTTAGTGGGAATAACGTAACATATTCCGTTGCACAATCCTCGCTAGCAAATAGTTTCACGCCCTAATAAAAAAAATTAATAATTTTAATAAAGATCGGCTGGTGAGACTAATTTCATTTTTTATGTTTTTAAAACAGGTACATCCTTCCCTATTGCCAGTGCCATCATTTCCAGACCCCGGCCGACGGCTTCTTCAACTGCCAGGTGCAGCTCCATGTAAACAACTTCGCCACTCTGACCATTTTATGGGACGATCGCCAAGGAACAATATGCCCTTGCGCGGTACTAGCGGCTAGAAGCAACATACCTACCGTTATGGTGGTCTAGTGCCTTGTTGTTGGAACAGCCTTGCGATTATCTGTGCGACCAAAGTGCTTCTTTTATCGTAAACCAACACCCTGTGTACCGCGAAGGAACAGCGCGTGCCCCAAGATGAACTTTTGCGGATCGAGAGCAAAGACAAAATATTCCATTCCGATTAAAAATGCAAATCGCTGAATATTCTCCAAACATTTAATGTCAAATAAATGTACTTTACCAAATGTACAATCTTGCTGTTTGCTTTTAAACTACAGTTTCATATTACGAATTGTGGCGCGCTGTGTTGTGAGATGATCTGTGTTGGTTTCCAGGTTCTGTGTGAAGTCGCGTAGAAGACGACTGGGCGCGTTTGCCTACGCAGCACAGTAACGTCACGGAGACAGGCGGGGAATATGAATGTTTTGATAATGTCTGGCTCAGGGGCGGGGGATATGATTTAGTGCCGCAAAAGCAGATCACCCAGGGCGATGCGGCAAGTGAGAAGATTATCACAAAATGGCGGCGCACAGCAGCCTGATTTCGCGTGTGTTTAGTAGACGAAAAGTCGGGTAAGGTCCATAGGAACTTTTTCTACGATCGACCGATTTATGCTTAAAAACACATGGCCGACCCGTAGGGACAATAAAAATTTCGGCCCGGAACTCCCCTTTAATGTTGATTGTGTCTATCCTAGTTTGGGCCGCAAAGGTAGCAGAGGAGAAGGGGGGGCTGGTCTTGCGTACAAAGCGATCGCGTGAGGCCTTGGATGGGTTTCAACTTCTCCCACTGATGGTAAAAGAGGGCGAGGATCAAACCACATGGTCGAATGGCACCTACAGTAGCTGCATTGATTTTATTTTTGTAAACCAGATACTTGTGAACTTCTACCCACAACTTGAAATGATACCTATGCCTAGCTGCGATCATGATATGCTCAATATGAGGTGTTGGCTGCATATAAATAAGCCCACCGTTATAGGTGGGGGAAATTTGTCAATAAACATACAAGGTGATATTTTGGCCCCATTGCTTTATAATTTGTATACAGTAGAATCACATTTGGCACTTAGGGTGGCGCCTAATTTTTCTCTGCTTTATGCAAATGAGGGGCTTCATTGCATTACCCATGCAGATGATACAGTCTTATTGGACCGTACTGCCGTAGGTCTTCAAAGATCCTTGGAGGCATTACATATTTTTGCAGCAGCTTTGGGATTATGCCCCAACCCCTCAAAAACTACAGTGATGGTTTTGGGTAGGGTGGCTCATGGGGTGCCATTCATCAAGTGGAAACTAGGAGGAAATACCCTAGAACATGTTGTTGAGTATAAATACTTAGGTCTGGGAATTATAACCAAAATGACCTCAGCTCGTTTTCTTGAGACAATTGGCAGTAAAGCCTGGAAGAAATGGACGACACTTAAGAATATTATTGACACACATGGAGGCCACTCACTGGAGGCAAAAATTAGAGCGTATAGGACTGCTATAGTGCCATGCATTTTGTACGCACTGGAGGTTTGTCCACTGAGACTAATTAATTGGCTACCTAAATTAGAGGATAAAATCTTACGCTCTATAGTGGGTCTGCCGACAATGGTCCCGGTTGAGGCGATCCGTTTAGAACTTGAGCTTCCCTCCTTGATGTCTATTTGGAGGATGGCAGGCTGCAAATTATGGGCTAAGATTCAGTTTGGGGAACACAGGAAGTGACCCTGCTGAATTTGATGATTTTTCATGACAAGTGTTATTCAAAAAGTAGTTGGTATAACGAACTGGCACAACTGGTCCTGCTTTACTTCAAAGAACTAGGAGTTGACATACCTCCAAGTTCATGGCAGGACTTCTACCTTCTGAAGTTGGAGCACAAAACAAAACAGCTGGATGTGACTCAGACAATTGATCATCTAACAAAGCTGTGACGCTATGCAGAGTACTCTCATCAAGGTTTTACAATTGGTTCCCGTAAGACTTACCTTATAAAATTCGCTCCCTTTGGCTAGATTCATCCGTGCTATGCATTTATAATTTCTTCCAGTCTTGGAAAATACTGGACCTTGGTCGGGGATCCCTTGGGAAAAGCATATTTGTAAACTATGCTCTATGCTGGCAGAGACCCAAAGGCACATTCTTACCAATTGTGTCAATATGAAAAAGGAATATGTGAAGGGGTATCAAAAATGTAGACTGGTGTGTTCTGATCAATTTTGGTCTATGCTCTTTTCATCAGACTCACTTGTATTAGCTACGGCTGCTTACCATAATTGGATTAAGGCTTTGGAAAAATAGAATAACTCAATGGAAAACTAATACTGTGGGCTGGACTGTTTTGAATGAAACTAGGAAGACGTATTCCGCACATTACTCTGAATTTTGGATTATTATAAAGTTTTAACTTCTTTGAAAACGTATTATATGGAATTTATGAATTGTAAGATAAGAAATGTTTTAGAATTTTAGTGGTTGGATCCAAGAATTGTTTATAATTATATGATTTTAAACAAATGTTGATTGTATACATTTTAATATGTTTCTTCTTTTATTCTTTTAATGTGTAAAAGGAGGATAATGTTTCTTCCATGCGCACATAAATAAATAAACATTTTTTTAAAAAGCTATCCCGATGCCCGCTGCTTGGCCTACGTTTATCACCAAGTCATCTTTGTGGCACCAAACTCTTTGCATCGAGGTGGACCGCACGCCTCATCTTCACAGGACTTGCATGACCGATCATCGAAGAGCACCGCAAAGGTCGAAGCTGCAGTCTCGACGCAAGTGTTCACCTTTCTTCAATGCATTTCAACGCCCTGTGGCTCCTGGTTTAAAGGGAGTCCACTCTCGAGGGATCCGTCGACAAGCCGTTGAAGAAACTCTTCTAACTCAGGTACATTGGGGTAGTTGAACATTTTAACCAGGAAACAAGAATATTTAAACATGAATGGACTGGGCTTTTTAATACTCTTTATTACAGGTTGCCCAGGCGGGGGGGATCCTCACTCCGAACTGTGTCTTAGTAGCAAGAGAACCATTCTGCCATTGTTTAACCCAACATGCCTTCCTTCCTATGATCTATGCTGTTAAACATTGCTGCATGATTGGTATGCCATTGTAACTGTCAGCAGTTGGTGCATTTTAAAGGAATCAATAGCAAAGTGTGGTACCACATAGACATTGTATATATTTGCCATATTAGAGTGTGTTATTAGCTGATGTATATATCATGAACCTTATTTTTATATAAAGAACTGTGTTGGCACATAACATAGTGAGTGGACATTCCTTTGTGGGGGCTTGACTACACTGTACTCAAGAACCAGCCCGCATCACCTCATGAGAGGTTAAGCCTTAGTTGCTCGTCCCTACTACCATATAGAGAATCTTGGCTGGGGTGCTCTGTTCCTCTATGCTGCCTTATAGAGAGTGGGAGTACAGATACCACCCTCCAGTTTTTACACTGGTGGCAGCGGTAGGATGCTAATGGTTTTAAGAATCAGTTTGTAAAATTGCCACCAACAAAATATCCACACTTTGCTAATTTGAGGTTTTAGTTGTGTACTAGGATAACACATTACAAGCAATGGAATCTATTGCAAATGGCAAGGGAGTTAGATTTTGAAGATAAGTCAAGGGACTCCAGGCCAGGAGATCCTTGTGATGGAGTCTACCAGGCCTCAAGCTTTGGCAGATAAGTGGACTGGACCCTTCAGGATAATCTCTAAAGTGGGCGAAGTCAACTATCTGGTTGACATGGCAGTACCTGGTATACCCCTTCAGGTATTCCACGTTAACAGGCTCAAGTCTTTCCACAGGCGAGAATTGGGCAGAATGGGGATCGGGAGCCCGCCCACATCGGCACCCCGCGAAGGGGCAATAACCAGCCCATTCATCTCGTAATGGGCCGGTAATGGCCCGTTCGTGGGAGCCGTTGCCGGTAGCGAGTTTGGTGGTAGCCATGCCCTTAATAAGGGCACGGCTACCGCAAAACTCGTAATGAGGCCCAATGTGTCTTGGGTTGACTGGGTGAGTGCTGCACATATGAACATGATGGGATGAACTGATGGATACAAGGTGGAAACATTTGTTGAATTGCCCCACCTTTTGTTTTTTGAGCATTTTTCTGACGCCTGATCACCAGAGCTGCGTCAGTACGTTGCTCACCAGAACATTTTGGATCCCTTTAAGTTGGCCAGGCTGGCTGACAAGTAAGTCTCCCACCGGTTGTCCCCTAATGAACCCAGTTGGAAGGACAAGGACAAAGAGAAATGGACCTCTCAGGAGTATGAGGAGTCCCAAAAGCCATCAGAGTCAAGTAAACTAAACCTCCCTCTCCTAAGAACCAGAAAGCTAGTGGGGATAAGTCTCACGGGGTGGGAGCAAGAGTAGCGGTTTTTCTGCTGTAAAGCAGGCTCCCAGTGGACCCAGTACCATACCTCACATTCCTGCCACTTGCTGGGACTGTGGGGCTCTGGACCACAATAAGGGTACCCCAAGTGTAAAGGTGAGGCACTTGGAGTCCAGGCTGTCAGCCTGACCTACCCTTGATTCATGCCTGAATCACATTCGGTGCTCCTGCAGATATATCCCTAGTGTCGCTTGGGGCCTGGGACCAGTACGCAGAAGTAGTGGCTAATATCCCACAGAATACCCACTGATTTTTTAGAAGTGTACACCTGAATGGCCAGCCTTCCACTGGTTTGAGAGACACAGGGGCAAGTATGACAGTGGTGGACAGGACTGTGCTCATTCCAGAGGACTATATAGGTGCTCCCTGAGAACTACCAGGTTAGCTGGTGGGCCTCCGAAATTATCCCCTGTAGCCATAGTCACCATAACGATTGCGGACAAGACAGCAAAGCTTCCCATCCTGGTTCAGGACAATGTACCTGCCATATTGTTGGGGAATGATCTAGTAGAGTTGGGGTTGATCTCGGACGGTCTACCCCTGACTGCTGCTGCAGTCACTAGGTCTCAGTGCACACAGGGTCTGACTGATAGTCAGTTACCTAAGCCAAAGGGGAACCCCAAGGCGAGAAGGAAGAGCAAGAGGACTACCTCTGTGAAGGGAGTTCCTTCTCTTCCTGCTGTTTCAAGCAGCACCCACTGGGATTCAGGCTCCAGACGGGAGGTGGGTCCAGTGGTAACCCGAGACTCAACTCTTGTCAGTTGTCTGGCAAGACTGGAGGCAGTGTCATTGCCCCACCAAAGCCTTTGCCAGTGGTTGGGACTCTATTTGAGAGGGTAGGCATCGACATTGTTTGTCCCTAGACTCTTCCACATCAGATGGACAGCGGTTTAGGTTAGTTTAGTTTGTTTATTTATATAGCGCAGCCAAACCCTGGGGTAGCTGGGCACTTAGTCTTAGGCAAGTCATATGTTACATACAGTTGCACATACAAAGGTGGGGTACAACATTGGAAGAAAAAGGTACAGTACAGTGGACCATGTTACAGATTGGTCCGGGAAGAGGCAGGATACAGTGGTAAATGGACAGGTTACAGAGTAGTCCAATGCATTGCTGTTAAACAATATCCCTGAGTACCGGATGCTGGCTTTCGCTAAGTGACGATAATAGTCTATTGGTGCGAAGAGAGTAGTTCCTTTACCTTGGCTCTGAATGACCAGAATGATGTATCTGCTCTGATTGTCATTGGCAGCGCCGTCCAATGTTTCGCTGCTAATAGAGGGAAGCTAGCTCCCCCTGCTGTTTTAAGATTGAACTTTGGGATGTTGAGCTGATGTAAGTACGGGGATCTGGTTGGTCTAGTGGAGCTGTGTCTGGTAGATTTGTCTGAGAGGTAACGAGGGGCTGTCAGATAGAGGCATGTTCATCCTGGTATTGGTTGATCATGCCACCAGGTACCCTGAGGCTTTACCCCTTTGGACCATTACTGCCAAGGTGGTTGCTAGGGCTCTCCTGGGCATTTTCACCAGAGTTGGATTCCCTAAAGAGGTGGTCTCTGATCGAGGATCCAACTTCATGTCTAGTTACATGCAAGCGATGTGGAAGGAATGTGGAGTAACCTATACGTTCTCCACCTCCTACCATCACCAGACCAATGGTCTGGTTTTGAGGTTTAATAAGACTCTCAAGGGCATGCTGGGTGCTTTGAAAGAGCCCCCAAAGAGGAAATGGGATCTCCTCCTACAATGCCTGCTGTTTGCCTATAGAGAAGTGCCTCAAGAGGGTGTTGGTTTCAACACCTTTGAGCTTCTCTTCGGACATCCTGTGCCGGGGCCCCTTACCTTAATCAGACAAGGTTTGGAAACCACCCCTTCAGGTCCTGCCAAGCAAGTGGGGGACTATGTGTTATGCCTCAGAAGGAGGATGGCACAGATGATGGGCCAGGCATCAGCGAATCTCAAGGAGAGCCAAGAATTAAACAAGCACTGGCATGACCTTAAGGTCTCACAAGTGGATTGGACTCCAGGCCAGGAGATCCTTGTGATGGAGTCTACCAGGCCTCAAGCTTTGGCAGATAAGTGGACTGGACCCTTCAGGATAATCTCTAAAGTGGGCGAAGTCAACTATCTGGTTGACATGGCAGTACCTGGTATACCCCTTCAGGTATTCCACGTTAACAGGCTCAAGTCTTTCCACAGGCGAGAGGAAGTCTCATGCCTTCTGCTAGCTTTGAGCAAGAGGAGGATGAGAGTGAGCCCCTTCCTGATTTGCTGCATAGCAACCCTCAGGATGGCTCAATGGAGGGAGCTTAAACCAAGAAAAGGTCAAAACAACTACGCCTTTTTAAATCCGCTCTATGAGAGGCCAACAGGTATGGTATTAACTCTATTTCAAACCATTAGAAATAGCAAGCATGGGTTCATCAATTATTTCGGAACACATTTTATTCATCAAAAACAATATCAAAAGTAATTAAGAACAGTTGAGTGCCTGCAACAATATAGCACTCTGATTTAATTTCATGTAAGCACGTACTGCTTTTTGTGAGGTCAGTATGTGACAAATCTGTTATTGATATGCAGATTAGACTGGTTTATAAACATTATTTTAACATAAACCTTCAAGATATGTCTACATATGGTTCCATGTCATTTCATCGTGGGATGTTTTTTTGCGGGGTTTTTTACTGTGATTTGTTTAATGAAAAAAACCCATCGAATGTTTTTGAAACTATTTTGGGGGTGGCAGGGTACTGCCCTCAAACCCCCCCATTTTCTTTAATTTGTATTTATTCCCAAACACCAACGCCCCATATATATAATTTACTAACCCCCCCCCCCCAAAAAAATTCGATGGGTTTTTCCCCCAAAGAATTTGCGGCAAAAAAAACTGCGAAAAAACATCCCGCGATGAGAAAGGACGTTGTACCCTACATATGTTCATATGTTTCAGCTGTTTTCAAAAAGAATGAATTAGATGCTATCCTTGATGTTTTGGCCATCTTCAGGACAGATAATATTTAGATTCTCAAGTTGTCATCTCACATCAACTGTAGTATCCAAAGCAGTTGGATTTGAACTTCAATATTTTCAGATAGGGCATCAAGGGCCTTCTTAATGTCTCACTTTCACGGATCTTCTATTTCCGATTATAAGGTTATTGATATCCACAACACCCGGTTTCCTTCAAAGCTGTCTATCCACTATATTTTTTATGTGAATAGTCATTGGCAGCTGTCGTGACTGCAAACTCCTCCAGACTTTTCCACACGGTTATTTTCGACTCGCCCGTTTGTTTTTCTTCTTGTGCATCTACTGCACGTCCCGCATTCAGTTCATGCACCGAGGAATATCACGCGAGTGGAGGGAGTACATCTCTCTCCAGATCTGGCACCAGTTTAACAATACTAGATTGATTGAAGTTACTCACATAGCTTCTAAACGACATACAGTTTGTCTTTGTTTGAAGAAATAGGTATGTCTCCCTCAAGTCTCTAAAGAGGCCAATGATTGGACTCACAGAGACCGGAGGGCGGCATCCACGGGAAACCCTCCGGGGAAAAAACCCCTCGTAGAGATGCCTTCACAGTGTCCAATGTTTTTCGGCGGAGATGAAGGTAAGGTGAATTCCTTTTGTAGGTGATCCGCAGCGGCTGTAACAGCAACAAAGAAAAGGAGCCAAATCCTTCCGTGAGAATTCAGCAGCAGCAGAACGGCAACAAGGTGAAGGAGCAGGACTCCTTCCGTGAAGATAAACCGCAAAGAAAGCAAGCGGAAAGGTAGGAAGAGCAAGACAGGATCGGAACGGTACCGGAGTACCGAGGAGGTAAAAAGCAGGGAGCGCTACGAAGAACGCTAAGGAAGAAAGGAGGAAAGGATGATATAACTGAGCAGGCTGAGTAGAAGAGGAAGAAAATTCAGGAGCGTAGCGTAGTAGCAAGCAAGTAGCAAGTAGCGACGCACCTACCCGAAGTTCTGAAGGAACTAATTAGATTCGGGTAGGTGGCGATCGCCATCTTGGAAAGAACTAGACTGCTGCGCTGGAGTCGGAAGAACGGAACAGAAAAGGCGCCATCTTGGTTTCTTCGGAGTGTAAGTAGGGTGATGCTTTTTCCAATGCATCCATAAAGATCTCCTTGTGGTTCTGACAGTATGCCCTCCCCACGGGGCATCAGGTCCCGGCTTCCAGGGGTGCATGCGGTGAAATTTGCGTAAGAGTTCTGGAGCGTGTACAGATGAAGCTGGTTCCCAAGAATGATCAGATGGAGCATAACCTTTCCAATCTATAAGGTATTGTAGAGAACCTCTGTCTTTAATACCTAGAATCACAAATCGCAGCTACTTCATATTCAGGTCCGTCAGATGTTAATAGCGGGGGAGGATGAGTTTTTTTGCCACCTGTGAGAAGTGTCTACAACGTCTTCCTTAAGTTGAGACACATGGAATACATTATGTATCCGATGCCAGGTCTTGGGTAATTGTATCTTATAGGCAACAGGTTCTACCGCCTTGATCACCAGGAAAGGACCAAAATAACGGGGTGAACGTTTAGTGGGGGCCAGATGTTTTGTCAAGTATTTGGAAGAAAGCCAGACTTAATCTCCAGGTTTAAAAATGATTTCCTGGGAGCGTCTTCTGTCTGCTTGTAGCTTGACTTTGGCCCTGGTATCTTTGAGGGTGGTAATGGCCTTCACGTGGTTTTCTTGAATTTCTTTAACCAGAGAGTCCACCGAAGGGATCTTAGTAGATGAAGGGATGGTAGTTAGAAAGACAGAAGGATGGAATCCATAGGAACAGTAGAATGGTGACATTTGGATGGCTGAATGTGGTGCGTTATTGTATGCGAATTCTGCATATGGTAGCAGGGTACTCCAATTGTCTTGGGATGCGGACACAAAACAGCGGAGGTATTGTTCCAGGGATTGATTGAGTCTCTCTGTCTGCCCGTTAGATTGGGGATGATAGCCGGATGTTAGATTTCTCTGTATACCCAAGGAGCGGCACAAAAGTTTCCAAAAAGCTGAGATGTATTGTGGTCCTCGATCTGACAGAATGCTCTTGGGTAACCCGTGCAAACGAAAAATAGTTTGCAAAAAACAGGAAGCCATTTGAGCTGAAGAGGGTCATTTTGTCCAAGGAATGAAGTGTGGCAGCTTAGTCATAGAATCTATTGTCACCATTATGGTGGTGTATTGAGAAGAAGGAGGTAGGTCAGTAATGAAGTCTGTTGATATTTTCGCCCATGGCTGTGATGGCAATGAAGGCTGCAGTAGCTTCCCCATAGGACGTGTATGAGGGCCTTTTGACTGGATACAAATGGCACAGGATGCTACGTAATCTTTTACATCATTGTGCATAAGAGGCCACCAAAAATATCGATGGATCAACTCATAGGTGGTGGCCTGTCCACGATGTCCGGCTGTTTTGTGGTTGTGACAAAGCTGAAGGATTTGTTTCCGTATGCCCTTGGACGGTATATACAATCTTCCTGAATGGTAACAAAGCTCCTTTTCTTGTACCAGTTGGTACTGCTGTATTTCTTCAGGAGTGATGTCTTTGCTATTCTTCCTATCTTCTTGTAAGAAGGAGGAGATGTAATATATGAAAGGAGTTTAAGGTAACATCTTTTAATTCGTTAACAGAGATCTGTCTTCATATAAGCTATGTAACAACGCATCTGCGATCTGATTGTTAGTTCCTGGGATAAAAGTAATGAGCATGTCATAGGAAGAAAAAATAATGAGCCCACCTGGCTTGGCGTGAATTTTGACATTCAAAGTTTTGGAGTGACTTTAAGTTTCGATGGTCTGTTCTGACTAGAATGGGGTGTTGAGCACCTACTAACAAATGTCTCCATTCTAAACACGCTTTCTTCATGGCCAGTATCTCCTTTTCCAGTACTGTATAATTACATTCGGCTGGAGTGAGAGTTTTTGACATGTAAGCAACAGGGTGTTCCGTTCCATTGGGTGATGTTTGTTTAAGCACTCCTCCTATTGCAGAAAACTAAGCATCTGTCTCCAGTATGAACGGTTTGTCTTGGTATGGCAACCTTAGGATAGGGGCTGTTGAAAAAGCGATTTTGAGGGCCTCAAAGGCATGTTGTGCTTCAGGGTTCCAACAAAACGTCTTTCCTTTTTGTAATAAATACGTGAAGGGTTTGATTACGGCAGAGAATCTTGGAATGAATTTCCGGTAAAAATTAGAAAATCCCAAAAATCTTGTACTACTTTGATGTTATGCGGGGGTTTCCAGTCAATGATAGCCTTAACTTTTCTGGGATCCATTGCAGCTCCCTCTGAGGAAAGGATGAAACCCAAGTAAGGGATGCTGGATTGATGGAATAAACACTTTTCGATTTTGGCAAAGAGATGATTCTTTTGCAGTCTCCGCAATGCCTCTGTAACATGTTTAACATGTTAGTGAGGATCCTTTGAAAAAATTAGTATATCATCAAGATAGACAATGAGAGAATGTAACAAAAGATCAGAGAATATGTGGTCGACAAAGCGTTGAAAGACGGGCGGAGCATTTGCTAGTCCGAAGGGCATTACGCGATACTCGTAGTGTCCAAATGGTGTCCGAAAGGCGGTTTTCCATTCGTCACCATGTTTAATTCTGATCAGATGATACGCCCCTCTTAGGTCCAATTTGGTGAATATGGAAGCACCTCTGACAGCTTCCAAAATGTCCTGGATTAATGGAAGAGGGTAGCGATCTTTGCAAGTGATCTTGTTCAGCCCCCTATAGTCAATACATGGTCTTAATTCCTTGCTGTCCTTCTTTGGAATAAAGAACAATGAAGCTCCTGCAGGACTCTTAGATTCAGTAATAAGTCCATGCCGAAGATTGGCTTGAAGGTAGTCTTTTAGCGCCTCCTTTTCTGGTCCAGAGAGAGTATACATCCGCCCAAACGGCACTTGTGCCTCAGGAATTAGGTCGATAGAACAATCATCTTGACGATGAGGTGGAAGTTCTTTGAATTCTTTATTAGAAAATACATCTTGGAATTCAAGATAACATTCTGGTAATAGATTGAGATTGGATACCACCGACGTGTCAGAAGGAGTATTGTCTTTATAAGAGGAAGTGAACAATCCTATAGCCCCTTGGTGAAGGCAGTTTGTCAAACAATGTTCAGAACCCAAAAAAGAGGGTACCTGCAGTCCAATTTATGAAGGGATTATGTTTGACTAACCAAGGAAGTCCAAGGATGAGAGGATAATGAGCAGCCTTAATCAAGTTAAAGACAATCTTTTCTAGATGGGAGTTGATTTTTAGAACGACTTCCTCGGAGTTTTCTTTTATAGGACCAGCTAGTAATGGTTTTCCATCTACTCCTTCGACGGGAACGACCACCTCCTTGGTTCTCCTGGGAATGGAATGATGAGTAGCCCATTCAGCATCCATAAATACTCCTGCAGCCCCGCAATCAATAAGAGCCGGTATCCTGGGAAGACTTTTGTCATGAAGTACTAAAGTAACCGGGAGTACTATCATATTTTGTGAAGTAGGAAAACAGCCTAGGGAACTACTTGCGCGATACCCGCTCATGGTCCCTTTCATGGGCGAGAATTGGTGTTTCCAGAGCGTCTTGGAGGAATCAGATTGCACTCGGTTATGGTATGTTTATATGAAACGCAGTACATGCATAGCCCCAGTGTCTTGCGTCGAAGTCTTTCTTCCGGCGTCAGAGGGCCACTGGTTGCTCTCAATTGCATGGGTTCTCCATCTTTTAGACCTCGTGAAGGTCTATCAGGACGGCTTGGCTGTGGAGCCGGATGGTTCTGAGATTTGCGTTTCTCATTATTTCTCTTCTGAATACGGTAATCCATCTGGAGTACAAGCGAGAACATTTCTGCGAGGTTAGGGGGTCGTGGAACACGAGAAATTTCATCCTTAAGTTCATCACTAAGGTTTCTCCGAAAAATAGTGATTAGGGCATCGTCAGACCATGCAGTTTCTGCTGCTAATTGTTTGAATTGAGTAATGAAGGAGAGAATCTCTGTGTTGCCTTGGTGTAGGTCTAGTAACTGTTCTTGGGCCGTGACCACTTACTCTCGTCTACCAAACATTGCTTGTACACTATTTGTGAATCCAGTGAGTGAATCCATCAGCTGATTGTTGGTTGTGACCAGGGGCGTAGCCCATGCCAGGGCATTCCCAGACATGTTTGTTATCATATAACTAACCTTAGTTCTGTCTGTAGGAAAAATGCTTGAGATAAAACTGCACCGTACAGGAGTCCAGATATTCCTTGAGTTTCTTGGGATTACCATAAAATTTTCCCATGGGTAATGGTCCAGGTGGTATTTTGGAACGTGATGTAACCACATTTTTTAGAGTTTGTATTTCTGTATTCAATGTTTGAACCGCGGATATCAGCTGTTGTATTTGCTGATCCATCTTCCTTACTGGCGTCGCTATCTGTAACAATACTAGATAGATTGAAGTTACTCACGTAGCTTCTGACGACATGCAGTTTGTCTTTGTTTGAAGAAATAGGTATGTCTCCCTCAAGTCTCTAAAGAGGCCAATGATTGGACTCACAGAGACCGGAGGGCGGCATCCACGGGAAACCCTCCGGGGAAAAAAACCCATCGTAGAGATGCCTTCACAGTGTCCAATGTTTTTCGGCGGAGATAAAGGTAAGATGAATTCCTTTTGTAGGTGATCCGCAGCGGCTGTAACAGCAACAAAGAAAAGGAGCTAATCCTTCCGTGAGAATTTAGCAGCAGCAGAACGGCAACAAGGTGAAGGAGCAGGACTCCTTCCGTGAAGATAAACCGCAAAGAAAGCAAGCGGAAAGGTAGGAAGAGCAAGACAGGATCAGAACGGTATCGGAGTACCGAGGAGGTAAGAAGCAGGGAGCTCTACGAAGAACGCTAAGGAAGAAAGGAGGAAAGGATGATATAACTGAGAAGGCTGAGTAGAAGAGGAAGAAAATTCAGGAGCGTAGCGTAGTAGCAAGCAAGTAGCAAGTAGCGACGCACCTACCCGAAGTTCAGAAGGAACTAAGTAGATTCGGGTCGGTGGCTATCGCCATCTTGAAAAGAACTAGATTGCTGCGCTGGAGTCGGAAGAACGGAACAAAAAAGGCGCCATCTTGGTTTCTTGTGAATATAAGTGGGGTGATGCTTTTTCCAATGCATCCATAAAGATCTCCTTGTGGTTCTGCCAACCAGAGCAGCAGAGGACCTGCAGGGCTTTGCTCTGGCAGTATGCCCCTCTGGTGTCACTGACAACAGGCCTCACCCCGTGGTGCAGGCACAAAATTGACACTGGTGACAGTGTACCTGTCGAAAGAAGATGCTATTGGATGTCAGATACTGTAAAGAACCACATCCAGGCTGAGGTCACCAAGATGTTGGATCTGGGTGTAATTGAACCCTCAACCAGTACTGGTCCAGCCCTGTCGTCCTTGTCCCCAATGCAAGTTCCCAAGCAGGTACCAAGGTTTGGAGGTTCTGCGCGGACTACAGAGGAGTCAATGCGTCACCAAAACTTACACACACCCATTGCCAAGGGCTGACGAGCTTGTGGACACCATAGGTGCTGCCAAATTTGTAAGCACCTTTGACCTCACCTCAGGCTATTGGCAAATAGCTCTGATGGACGAGGCCAATGAAAATACTGCGTTCTCAACACCTGAGGGGCTCTACCAGTTTAGAGTAATGTCTTTTGGGTTGAAGGATGCACCTGCCACCTTCCAAAGGTTGATCGATCATGCGCTCAGTGGGCTGGAGGCCTTTTGTGTGGCCTATCTAGATGATATTGCTGTCTACAGTTCCACCTGGGAAGAGCTCTCAAGGTCTGGTGATTTTCTCCTTTGTCCCACCTCACCTGGGTCTTCAGTGGAGCTGTCCTGAGTTTCCGTCTTCTTCTTTCTCCTTGTCTTCTTAGTCCCTTCTTCCTTCTTCTCCTTCTTCTTTTCGTAGAGATAAGGGCGAGCTCCCCCGGAGGCCACCTTGACTGGGTAAGTCCACACCAGGCGGAGTAGACTCAGATGAGCCATCCCAACCAGGGAAAAAGACTGAAGGCTAAAAAAAAACCTGGGTAGATCTTGGACGTGGAGCATGAGTGTTGGTCTTAAAGTGCACAAATACATAAGGCCGACCAGAAGAATGAGGTAAACTGAGTGCCACGATCTGACACTATGGTACGAGGAACACCATGGAGCCGAATGATATCTCGTAAAAAGACAGAAGGTGTTTTGGGAGCAGAAGCCAGCCCTCGCAGGAGGGAGATGTGTGCTAGCATACGGAAGGAGTCCACAGTGACCATGATGGCCGTGTTGCTGCGTGATGGTAGTAGGTCCACGATAAAGTCTGTAGACACATGTTCCCAAGGTCTTGAAGGCGGGTCCTCCTGTTGGAGCAAGCCTATGGGCTTTAAGGTGGAATACTGGTTTGAAGCACAAATTGGACAGGCTGAAACATAGGTTTTCACGTCCTTAAGAATGGAGGGCCATGAAAACTGCCTTGAAACCAGGACCAGGGTAGATTTCTGACCCCTGTGACCCACAGTCGGAAGGTCATGACACCATGAGATAGCAAGTGTACGTAGCTCTTCAGAGGGTAAGTACAAACATTCTTTATGAAAGTAAAGGCTGTTTCTTCTTTCCACGGGGTGTCCCCTTGTGCAGGGAACTAAGTCTGACTGGTAGCCTGCCTGACGCACTGTAGGAAAATATTAACCTCGCCCAGAAAACTCTTGCCTACCAGCAAACTCTCATGACCCACATATTGGCTTGAACTGGCTCCCATACTGCGAGACAGGGCATCAGTCAAAATGTTTTCTTTACCAGGGAGGTAGGTTATGTGAAAGTCGAATTGTGAGAAAAAGTATGCCCAGTGGGCATGATGAGAATTGCGGCATTCCATCTGTTGCAATACACGCAGGTTACTATGGTCTGTACGAACAAGAAAGGGGTGAGCAGCTCCCTGGAGTAGATGCCACCACTCTTCGCAGGCCTGTCGTCTGGCAAGCAGTTCCTTCTCCAGGACTGAGTAGTTTCTCTCTCTAGGGGTTAGGGTCCTGGAATAGTAGGCCACAGGATGTTCAAGGCCATCATTTCCTGATTGTAGAAGAGCTGCTCCTAATGCACCTCCTGAGGCATCCGTTTCCACTACAAAGGGCACTGTTTGATTTGGTTGAATGAGCATGGGTGCTGTGGTAGAAGTTTGCTTAAGGGAGCGAAAGGCAGAGTCAGCCTCCTTATTCCACTCAAACTTAATACCCTTCTTGAGTAGAGAGGTTATAGCTAGAACAATTTCCGAGACCCTAGCGGTAAATCTCCTGTAAAAGTTTGCTAGGCCAAGGAAGCCTTGAATGTCTTTGATACTTCCCAGTTTTGGCCACTGCAACAACGCCTTAATCTTCCCCGGATCCATCTGAACTTTGTCCTTGAAGAGGATGAAGCCTAAATAAGAGACTGGGGATGACTCGAAGATGCACTTCTCCGGTTTGGCGTACAACTGGTTCTGTTGTAAACTAAGCAGAACCTCGCAGACGTGTCTACAGTGTTCAGATAGGTTAGCTGAGAATACCAAAATGTAAACGAGATAAACTACTACAGAGGAATACAGGAGGTCTGCGAAGATCTTATCCATAGACCGCTGGAATACTGCGGTTGCGTTAACTAGCCCAAAAGGCATGACCCGTTACTCAAAATGCCCCAGGGGAGTCCTGAAGGCCGTCTTCCACTCATCACCATCTCGGGAGATGGTACGCTCCCCCGAAGGTCCAACTTGGTGAAAACGCTGGATCCCTGCACGGCTTCAAGTACATCGTTAATAAGGGGCATGGGGTATCAGTCCCGCACAGTAAGGCTGTTGAGTCCGCGGTAGTCAATGCATGGCCGTAGTTTGTGGGTTCCCTTCTTGGGAATAAGGAAAAAAATTAGGCTCCTGCGGAAGTCAGTGATTCTCCGATTAGCCCATTCTGAAGGTTGACATCAAGATACTCCATGAGGGCTCTCCATTCTGGCAACGAAAGAGGATACATTCTACCGATAGGCACTGCAGTATTGGGAATCAGGTCAATTTCGCAGTCCTCTGGTCTGTGTGGAGGCAGTGTTCGGGGTATCATGTCCTCGAAGATCTCAGAGAATTCCCAATATTGTAATGGAATGGACTGTATAACTGATGTGGTTAAGGAGACCTTGAGTCCCTCTCTAGGGACTGAGAGCTGGTGTTGAAGGCAATGAAGACTGCAGTAATGGGACTGAAAGCAGATTGTGTTTGTGGCCCAGTCTATACTGGGATTATGCTTGCGTAGCCAAGGGATGCCCAGTGTGACTGGGAAATGGGCTGCCCGGATGACATTGAATCCTGATGTTGAAACATGCAGACCAAGATGGGACTTGACTCCTGCATAATCGGTCCTGAAGTTAAAGGGGAACCGTCAACCCCTTCCACGTGTATGTGATTCTTCTTCTCTCGCAAAGGTATGTTCTGTTCTTGAGCCCAAGTAATGTCAATGAAATTTCCTGCCGCTCGGCAGTCATGCATGGCCAGGACGTTCAGAGGTGGTATAGATCCGAAAGATAAGTGAACGTTAAACGCGATCAGTCGGTTATCACGGCTGGTTTCTCCCCGTTGCATAACATTGCAGGGACTAGAGAAATCACCCCCGGATCTTTCCCTGTCTAAGGTCGGGCGGCACCTCTGGGCACTTTTGCAGATGTTTTGAGGACCCACAGTACATACACAGACCTTGTTCTCGGCACCTCTTGCGTTCTTCTGCCGTCAAGGGTCCTCTAGCAGTGCTGATTTGCATGGGTTCCTCTGTCTGTGGTGTCTCTGTGGGTGTTGAAGGGTTGACTGCGGAAGGTTGAAATGGCCTTGTCCTGATGATGTTCGGAAATTCGGAACTCAATTTGGAGGGACAAAGACACCAGTTCCTGGAAAGTGGCTGGTTTTGCTACTCGTACCAGTTCATCCTTAATGTCTTCGTGCAATCCCCTCCTAAACAAAGTCTATTGCGCAGTGTTTGGCCATCCGGCTTCAATAGCCAATTTCATGAAAGAAGACACAAGGCCTCATCACGAGTTGGGCTGTAGCTCTCCAATGCGGTGGTAACGGTATTACTGCCGCATTTAAGGGCTTGCCCTATCACGAGTTGGGCGCTAAATGGGCTGTTTTACCTCCAGCCTTTCCCTGGAGGTGAAAATCCCCTGTTTTCAGCTGTATTACCACCAGATGTATTAGCCCACATAATTAGCACTGAAAATTCCCCATTGAATCCAATGGACCGAATGGGGAATAGGGATTTACCGTTAACACCCAACCCGTGATCCGGCGGTAACACCGCCATTACGGTCGGTGCTAGGGCTATTACAGTCAAGCAGTATTACAGCCGGGATACAGCCCAACTCGTGATGAGGCACATAAGATTGAACATCTTGGGACCCTTGTTTTATGTCTAGCATGGCTTCATTGGATGAGTACTGAACTTCAGGTCGGTCAAATCTGGACTTAAACCGTTGAGTGAACAATGAATAATCGTTTATGGCTGGAACAGATTGGGTGAACAAAGGGGTAGTCCAAGCCAAGTCGTTTCTGATGAGGTTTGAGATAAGAAACCCCACCCTGGCCCTATCCAGTTCATAGGCCCGAGGACGAAAGGTGAAATATACCAAACAAGCATCCAGGAATTCTTTGAGGGGTCTGGGGTAACCATCATACTTTCCGACAGGAAAAGTCAGAGGAGGAAGGTCACCTCTATGGTCTTCCCACATAGCAATTTGTTGTCTTACCGCAACATTTTCTGCTCGGAGTGACTGTACCTCTACAGTCAGCCCTTGTAAAGCAGCTACCAACTCTTGATACTGTTCAAGAGAGGTCATGTTGGAGCTTGTGCGTTGCAAGCTCTCAAAGTCTGGTGATTCTTCCTTCTGTCCCTCCTCACCTTGTTCTTCAGTGGAGCTGCCCTGGGTTTCCGTCTTCTTCTTTCTCCTTGTCTTCTTAGTCCCTTCTTCTCCTTCTTCTCCTTCTTCTTCTCGTAGAGATAAGGGCGAGCTCCTCCGGAGGCCACCTTGACTGGGTAAGTTCACACCAGGCAGAGTGGACTCAGAGGAGCCAGCCCCAACCAGTGAAAAGCCTGATGGCTAAATAAAAGTTGGTTAGATCTTGGACGTGGATCTGGAGTGTTGGTCTTAAAGTCCACAAATGTAGAATCCGGAGTGTTGTTAAATCCTGGCAGGAGGTAAGGGATTTCCGGATAAGAAGGTGTGTTGGATCAGTAAGAAGTGACTGGTGCTGGAAGGAAGTGACAGGACTCATCCCACAGTCTCAAGCTGAATGACTCTTGCGTACGTAGCGCAAGGAAGAGAATCAATCCCAACCGGATCCGAAGAGTAAGTAAGAGGAGCGATGGAGGGAGAAAAGGAGGAGCAAGGAAATAGTAGAGTGAGTCGGGAAGCAGCAGATGAAGGAGCCGCTAGGAGAGACGGCTCTACAAAGCACAGCTGGTGTAGGGGAGGCAGCCGACAGCAACAAGTACCAGAGAAAGCAGAGAGAGAATGCTGACATTGCAGCAGCAGCGAACGTCGAGAGGAGAGGGCATGCACAAGGCAGAAAGGATAGCTACAGGAGGTGAACAAACTAGCATCTTACCACAGTGTGAGGGTTGCAACGCTCAGAGTCGCTGTGCGACTCCAGGAAATAGTAACGGCGGCCATATTGGAAAAGACTAGACCGTTACTAGCAGAACACAACAGCACATTCTAATGGAGCCGCCAGCGTTGCCATACCTTCCAGGGACGGAGCATGACAAGAGCATTCAACCCTCTGACAGCTCTGACTTTGCCCAGGCAACCTAGGAAGGTTACTTGCACTGAAGACTGTCAGAGGGCCTTCGTTGGCTTGAAGGAAAGTCTGTGTATGGCACCTGTGTTGTGTGCACCTGATTACAGCAAACCCTTTATTGTTCAAACTGATGCCTGTGACATCAGAATTGTAACTGTCTTGTCCTAGTTAGATGACAAAGGTAGGGCACATCCTATCTTCATCAGTAGGCAGCTTAAAGTTAGAGAACTTAGGTTGGCTACTGTTGAAAAGGAATGTTTAATTATAGTTTGCAGCCTTAAGCGTTTTGAGCCTTACGGGGTCTACCTTTAAGGTCCAAACTGCCCATAAGCCCTTAAAGTGGCTTATGCAGATGAAGGGTGAAAACCCTAAACTTCTCACGTGGGCCATTAGCTTGCAAGGGCTAGACTTCATTATTGAGCATAGAACAGGGAAGAGTCATGATAATGCAGATGGCCTTTCCAGAGGGTATGTTGACCGTTTGGATGAGGGTGTCAATCTCGTGGGAGATTAGACCACCCTTAACTCAGTCTGGGGGCGGGGGGTGACTGTGATGCTGGAAATGCCTTGGAGGGACATTGCATCCATGTTCTTGTCCTATACTCCCTTACCATGTGTGTTCTTTGTTGTTTTCTACACCGGAGTCCAGTTGGCACTCCTGGCAGTGCAACCCTTCCTCTTTTTGGTTGTGGTGAACAGAGACCCTTGGGATACCCTCATTCTACCCATGGTTGGGGGTACAACCCTGTACCCATAGTGTATGTTTTTGGGCACCTGTGTTACCCACAGAACAGGGTATGGGCTGGTGGCAGCTCCATGCTGAATTTGACAGGTGCTCTGAGTATCCTCCATTTTGGGATACCCAGAACCTGCCATAGGAATCAGTGGATTCATGATAGAAGTCAAGATGGCCTCTTGGTTTCTATTGCCTGTTACCTTGTTTTGCCAAAGTCCTGGGAAGCCCTGACTCTGTCCCTTCCCCTGACTGGCTGTTGGGTGGAAGAACCATATATGGTATTGTGGGGAAGTCCAGGCCAGACTGGCTGCAGCCTTCCTAGTGACTGTATATTGTGGGTACACCATTGGGGTGGGGGCTGTGTGAATAGAGTGTGTGACCAATATGAATTCTATGTAATGGATGTCTGTTTTCTGTGTGTGTGTGACACAAAGAATGAGACAGCCCTGCCTGAAACTGACATGAATGCAGTGTGGTGTGCTGAAAGGCTGGGTGCTTGCCTCAATCCACATTCCTGGTTATGGGTGTCTGGGTAGAAGTGAATAGCCTCAATGCCTGTGAGCCTGATTGGCTGTCTGCCTTCATGAATGCCCTTCTGTCTGATTGGCTCACTGAGTTTGGCTCCGCAGAGTGAATGAGGGACTGATGTGTATACCTGGGGACTTCTCACTTCCCAATTTGTTCAGAAGCTGAAGTTGAAACTTGAAGCTGCTTATCCTTGAAGCCCAGCTGGAAGAAGAAGAATTGCCGCTACTTTCCTTCGACCAAACCTAAAAGCTGTCGAGTCTGTCGAGGACTGATCCAAGAGCGGACCTGGCTAGGAGACCTCTCTCCGAGCTACGAGGGTACATCGTGCAGAAGCTGATCTTCCCCGAGGTACCCTGGAAACCAGTCCCAAAAGGCTGTCGACTGGACAAGGGGTTCACCAAGAATCTTGAAGTAAAGCGCCAGGACATCGAGGCCATCGAAGTCCATTGCCGTCGACCGGGGTTCGGAGGATTTCCGTAACCGCTGGAAGCCAGTCGAGTCGTGTTTCCCAGAAGCGGGGACAGCTTGACGCTGTGCTGTTCGACGACCGGACCTGCAACGCTCCACCTTGCCTAAGGTCATTGACCAAAGGGCTCCCTTGCCATTACCGTCGACCGCTTTGTCCCACTGGAGAAAGTCGTGGTCCTCCACGACCAAGGAGAGTCCACCAGTGGGTTTCTGTCATGGCCACTGGGCAAGAACCACAAGCTCCACTACATAAAAGGTCCAGTTGGACCCAGTCCTGGCGCCTTTGGCCTTTGGCGCCAGGCTCATGGGTAAGTGTGCTCTGCACACTTTATTCTGGTGCACGTGCTGTATTTTCCCTGCAGGGCCTCCACGTGCCTCCAGGTCGGGCGCGGCCATAGGAGTTAATTGGGCTGCATGTGCAGCATCCTCTAGGAGTGGCAGGGTGGGGCCACGAGTCAGAACAAATGGGCGTGGCCGGGACCAGGCTATTTAAGCCTGCCCCGCCCGCATGCAAGCGTTTTGCGTTAGTCTGCTTATAGCAGCGTAACGCTCACCGCCGCCTGAAGCGCATCCCTACCTGATTCCAGCAGCAACCGCAGTCGGAGCACATCCTTACCCGATACCAGCAGCAACCGCAGTCGGAGCGCATCCTCACCTGATTCCGGCTCCCAGCCACAACACTTACTCGGGAGTCCACCTTCGGCCAGCATCATCGCGGATCCAGGCACCCTTCACCCGCCAGCAGATCTTCGGATAACAGCATTCCAGTCCGACATCGCCAGACAATCCCTGCAAGAGAAAAAGACGAAACAAGGTTAGAAAAACTATAAAGACATTACGCTAAGGTTGCGCTTAGACCAATCCTCGCGCTTGACTTTAAAACCAAACTTACCACCTATTGGCACATCGTGAGCTTCCTTTTCTTCCATTGGGGCTCGCTTCTTGCACTGCACCTATTGGGGAAAAGGAAAGACATTACCAAAAGATACGGACAATAATCAAGGAAAGACATTACAAAAGGATACGGACAATAATCATTATTGAAAGGATACTTACCTTTGGAGTGGTTCAGCCACAGCCGGTCTGAGGTGCCACGCACATGGACCAGTGAAGAAACTCGGTCTATCTAAAGCACCCCTGCAGTGAGAAGCAGGACGGAGAGCTCGCCATCATAATTAAACAGGTGAGACTATATGGGTCGGCGCATGCTCACCACATTCTGGGAAGAAGGGTTTGAGGGGGACCACAGTCATATCACAGCATTCTCACGGCCTCTCATATTCTCGCAGGGGCAGTGCCAACAACCAACGCAGTCCACAGCACAAGAGCAGAAGAAGAAGCCTGACCAAGGGGAGCCAGTTCCAGGGAAGGCTGCAACCGTGCCCCAACGTCCCTGCAGAGACCAGGTGAGCGTAACAGATTCCCGCTGCCCGAAGCCAACAAAGATGCTGACGGAGTGAAGATCTGCAGTCCAGCCCGTGGTCGAGTCCAGATCGCAGAAGTTATCCCGACGCCCGCTGCTGGGCCTACGTTCATCACCAAGTCATCTTTGCGGCACCAAACACTTTGCATCGAAGTGGACCGCACGCCTCATCTTCACAGGACTTCCACGACTGATTGTTGAAGAGCACCATGAAAATTCACCTTTCGTCGAGGAATCTCGATACCCTGTGGCTCCTGCTTTGAAGGGATTCCACTCTCGAGGGATCAGTCGACGAACCGTCGAAGAAACTCTTCTAACTCAGGTACGTTGGGGTCGTTGAACATTTTAACCAGGAAACAAGACTATTTAAACATTAATGGACTGGGCTTGTTAATACTTTTTTTTAAGCTACCCAGCTGGCGGGATGCTCACTCAGAACTGTGTCTTAGTAGCAAGAGAACTATTCTGCCATTGTTTAATCTCAACTTGCCTTCCTTCCCCTGATCTATGCTGTTACACATTGCTGCAGGATTTGTATGCCTTTATAACTGTCAGCAGTTGATGCATTTTAAAGGAATCAATAGCTAAGTGTGGTACCACATAGACATATATATTTGCCATATTAGAATTTCCAGAGTACAAAGTGTGTTATTAGCTGATGTGTATATCTTGAACCTTATTTTTATATAAAGAACTGTGTTAGCACATAACATAGTGTGTGGATATTCCTTTGGGGGGGGCTTTGAGACTACTCTTTACTTAAGAACCAGCCCGCATCACCTCCTGAGAGCTTAAGCCTTTGTTGCTCATCCAAAATACCATATAGAGAATCTTGGCTGGGGTGCTCTGGGTCTCTATTCTGCCATATAGCGGGAGTACAGATACCCCCCTCCAGTCTTTACAGCAGCCATCAAGGAAAACAGGGAACCCCATGCATATCTGAAAAGAAAACACCTATGGGACTCCAAAGAGGACTGATTTGTGTGAATCGCCGTAGAATTCTAACAAATTAAGGGAAAAAAACCACATTTTCAGACATTTGCCACCAGAAAACCACAGAAACACCCTGGCAACAACACATGTCCTACTTTCCCACATGTGTCCCGACAAAACTGGTACCTCACATGTGTGAGTGCAACTACCTGGACACAAAGGGAAAAGGCTAAACCACTGGTATGCCAAAGGGTTTGGGAACAGGAAAGTTTTAGGATTTTGGTCTTGTGGACAACCTACAGATTTGGGCCTGGGTGTGGCAGCCACCAAGGAAACCGGGGAACCCCATGCATTTCCTGAAAAGAAGACACCCGTGGGAATCCAAAGAGGTCTGACTTGCATGAATCGCTCTAGAATTTATTACGACCCCGGAAGTGCCTGCAGAAGTGCCTGTCGTAGCCTGGAGTGTGCCGATGGCGTGCTGCTTCGTATATATATGCAGCTTCATTTGTGCATCATGTGAGCTTCATTGTCCAAACTCCGCCTCCTGCTCTCTGACCACGTCCCATATATTCCACGGGCCCTCACCCCTGCGTGCTTCCCTGCAGAAGTGCCTGTCGAGCCTGTCTGGCTCTGGGCGGCTTGGCGGCGTGGTTTATTGTGTAACGGCAAGTTTCTAATTTTGTTCTGGTAGTTAGCATTAAGCCGTTAATACACTTGTTTCTATTTGCGGTTAATTTGTATAATCGAGGTTCATTTGTGTATGTTAGTGTTTCATATTAGGTTGTCATTTAACAAACGTTTGCATACAGAGAAAGCCTGTGTGTATTAGTTACGTACTAGGTTAATTACACAGGTGTTTCAATTCTCCTTATTTGCAGTATTGGGAGATTTTATGTATGTCCAACGTTTGCCGTCATATTACGACTCAAGCGTGCAAAGTACTGAGTAGCGGTGACTTGCTGTTAGTTGTGGAAAGCGCTAGGAAGTGCGGCAACACTAGCTTTCTCTTTCTCAAGGTCTTTTGTCACTAACGCTTAAAACCTGTATCTATAAATCCATTTGGGCTTTCATTACGTTAGTAAGACAAAAGGCAACCTGCAGATTGACAAGGTGTTAAGATTGGGTAACCTTTTTGGTAGTGTAGTTCTAATATCATATTGTAATCAACACGCTTACAAGGTCATTACACAATTAAAAAATGATCCGAAGTCTGGTGGGAACAAATGCAATTGTTGTTTAGTGTACAGATTATATTTGTGTTAATACAATGTTCCTTCCTGAACAAACAAAATAGCTTACACACCGTCTTCATTTACTACCAATATCTTGTATATTTGTTCAGATTCTATTATCGAAAAGCAGCAGTGTATCATCTTAATCCTGCTTACGACATCTTGGCATCTAGTTTATTTTCTGAGAAAATTGGTGCCAATCAGTTGTGACATGGTGGGGGGTTTGAGTAGTGGCAAATGCCTTGGTACTCAACCTGCTTCTCTCCAATTAAACTCATCAATTCCTATTCAATTTCATGATTCATTCTCTGCCACTGAAAACACTTCTCTGAAACACTCAGTCTGCAACAAACGTCCAATGGATTCCCATACAGCTCTGTATAGCATGCAATCTATGGCTGTTGAACCAAATACTGATGGTGATCCACCCTCTCCTTCGTTGCGCCACATTTGCCCCAAACACTGTGTAATCCTAGATTATATCCAAGCTCTATGGATGGATCCAATGGTACTTTCCATATTCCGATACAATCTTTGAATCCCATTTCAATGCACAAATCAAACTCTCATGTCTGTTCTGAGTATATTGAACGTTTTGAACACCAGATTTAAGACGTATCAATTTTAGCACCCGCAATAGGAGTTGAATGGGCCAAGCGTATTACAGTTTTGCTTGACCCGTACTCTGCAGTTTTGATGCTTGCATCAGAGATCGAGGACATCGGCCTACATCATCCCCAAAGTGTTTTTGACAATGTTCAGCCAAAATGGCACCTGCAACATAATGGTGTGCATTGTAATCGATCTTCCACGAGTTCATCAACATCTCCCAAGCCTCATGGCGTAACTAATCCCGTGCTTTTTTATCCACATACTCATGAGGTCTCTCAACCACAGTTGAGCAATGATCTAGGTTCTTGCGGTCCTGACCGTAACAATCTGACACCTTCTCACGCCACATCTCAGCTTCAAGATTCCTTTGAGTCTTCAACTTCCACCTTTCCAGTTATAACTAGGATCCTCGATCTTTCAGATAAAGGCCACGAATTTATACACCTTGAATTACGTGACATCAAGAACTCCATGTCCAAAATCATGTGTAAGTTGCATAGAGTAGAGGGATTTTTGTTTGCTCACGAACATAAACAAGCTCAAAAAATGGACATACTGGATAATATGATTGACTGGATTAATGTCAAAAATCAACATCAAACAACTACCAAAAGTACGCAAACAAGTTTTCCCAATACGCCGATAGCATCTTTAACATCTTTAAATAGATCCCATGCGGATGTGGTACGTAATGAACCCTCAAACACTGAACCTAAAACCAATGACATCATCGCTATCTTGGTGGAAGGAGTTCAATCCAATTCCGCTAAGTTAGACGATGTATTTCGCTATCTAATTACAAACAAGGGTCCCCCCGCAGATGGATCAGGTTTACCGGCTCTTATACATTGCAAAACTAATCATACTGTTGAAGTTTTGGTTGACAGCCCGGATAGTCCATCGTCACTTATAGCTGCCATTGAACTATCACAACATGAGAGAGCATGGAAGAGTCGGCTCATGTGAGCAATACCAGTAACCTAGTAACTATGAGGGTCACCAGAGTTCCATTCAACAGATATCTCGCAAAATGAAACGTGCCCTGGCGACAGCGTTGAAACGTAATTCTAATTCTAAAAAAAATCAAGCCATTGCGGCTAAAAAAACGAAAAATGAACAAAATCCTACGGTAGATGGCAACAACTCCAATATTAACATCTATGCAATTTACCCAACGAGAATGACATTATTGATCTAAATCAGTTGATTTCTGAATCCAAGTTGTTTTTTAATTTAGATCATCACTCCCCTAAATCTGTCCCAACTACTGCATCTATACCATCTAAAAAAGCGTCAAAGACTTTAGTGAACTTTAACACCTTGCAGTTACCAACTGGCGTTACTAAGATTGTTGGCCCTCTACCGGGCAACATTGAAAATACTCACTTGTCTTCTGTAACTCATTCAGTTGCTAACAAAGGCAACTTAATTCAATTTTTTCCAGTCAATAATCACACACAAATTAGAGTTACCAAATCTGACCCTTGTAAATCTACTCTTTCAAATACAATGTTTCCCAATGATGGCTGTATTGAAATTCCGCATGATCTAAAACCCCACTCTCCATCCAAGATGTCGACCAATCTTGCTCCTAAAGAAATTGTTCTCTCAGATTTAAAGACCAATATTGGCTCATGCACCTCTGATAATTTGCTTCAACCAAGTGCATGTTCTATAAATTCTCATTCAAAATCTTCTTCTTTGCTTCCCGTAGTTGATATTCCTCGTAATTCCATCACAGAATCTGATATTGGAATTTCTAAACTCACATTAACTGACACAATTCCTAACATTATTGGATGGTCTAGTAATCCAGACATCGATGGTAAGCAGCGATTAAATCGCTCTTTTATGTCAAATATTTTTAAATTATGTCCAACTCTGAGGACTTTAGAATCTCAGGATATAGATTGTTAACTCTTTCTAATCATAATAATTATTGAATGATCCGTGGTCTTCATTCCCACATTATAACTAAGCTTTTGTGGGACCACAGGCCAGATTTGGGGACTTCAGCTCCACTTATTTGACACTCTCGAACTGGCCAAGGAGTTTGTAGAGGCACAGTTACCTAATGTTGATTCAAGTAATAACATATTGAAAAATCAATCTAACACGGATGTCTTAGCTCAATTGTCTACTCTTCCTGGTTCACTTAAAAATCTTCCGTGGCTAGAGCCTCTCTTGATGAGTATTTCGGATATAGGAAATAACACCCGCTAACTAACTATAGCTGTCTAGGCCTTAATATAGTATCATGGAATTGTTGTAGTTTCACAAATGTATCTTGTTGGATTCATTCTCTATCTTCATTCAGACCCTCCAGCTTATTGCGATTTTGCGATCCCGCAAAATGCCGCGAAAACGGCCGTTTTGCGCAAAATGCCGCAAAAATGGCCGTTTTGTGCAAAAACAGCATCTTTTAAAAAAAAAAAAAATTTTTTTTTTTTTAAGTAATCTGCAAAAATTACTGTTTTGAAAAAAAGAATCCTCAGGGTGCCAGGTGCTCAACTTTTTTTTTTTGTTTTTATTTACACAAGAAATGAAATCACTTGCGCCCCAAAAATTGCAGCCCAATCCACAAGGGACACATGAATGGGCACATTTTATATGCGCGCCCATTCAGATGGCCTTTTTCACCTCCTTGATCAAATAAAGTGGCGTTTCTGTCAATTTAAAAGCACATCCCGCATTTCCAAGCAAGATGCACTTTTAAATGTGCAGAAATTGTAGGCAACCCTACGCGCACTGGATGTGGGGCTGCCACTGCATGACAGGGTCTTTCCTGACCCTGTCATGCATTTCTTTTAAGGTATGAACCGCTGCTGAGTCGCTTGCATTTCTGTTCCTCAAACAGGATAAAAATGCATTTTTTGGGTCACATTTTGCAGCGGCAGGCACCTAGAGTGCCTGTCCCTGTGAAAGGCGCTGGGAGCTTGCAGAACACTGTCGGGAGAGCGATTCTATTCAAAGTACTCCCCATTTTGATGACAAAAATCTATCGAATGTTACAATTTGACCAATTACGTGCAGTTCTATTCGATCGATTTTTATAAATACTGAACATGTGTTGCGGGGGTGTCACCCGCTCCCCTTGTTTAGTATTTTTGGTCTAGGGTGGTTGCAGAAGTGTTTTCCCCTTTTTCCTCAAAATTGGAGGCGGGGACAGAAAAAAAAGGAAAATAACGAAAAAAGGACCCTGCAGAGTCGGATCCGACCCGCGTTAGAGGGACGGATCCGACCCGCGTTAGAGGGACGGATCTGGCACCGCAGGGTTGCAGGGGAAGCTGCAGCGACCAAGCGGTTAAGTAGGGGAGGGGGTCGGGTGGTGGTGAAAGGTACATTTTGGGTTGTTTGGCTGAAGTGCAAATCAATTTGCAGCAAAATTGACTACGGTCAATTCCGCCGCAAATAATTACACTTCGTTCAAACAACCCAGAACACCATTCAAGGCAGCTGCCAGCGCACAATTTGCGCTACAGCTCAAGCCTGTGGAAATGCGCCGGTCACCTTTGAGAATAAGGTGACCTGCTCATTTCCAAAAATGGGTTGTCTAAAAATAGCATATCCTCCGTTCTTTTTTTAAATGCCCCCTCATTTGAGGAACTGGGACAAAATCTACATTTAAAAAAAAATAATAAAAATGGTTACACTATGAGAGAGAGGGAGAGTGATGGGTGAGATGTGAAGTGATGGGCAAGAAAGCAGAGGAAGAGCAGTGGGTCAGAGGAGGAAGTGCTGCACAAGAGAGCAGAGGAAGCAGTGATGCGGTGGGCCAGAAATCTGAGAGCGAGCAGAGGTACAGAAAGTAGAGGAAGCGGTTGGCCAGAAAGAGGCAGTGAGCTGCAGATTGGGAAAAAGGATGAGGGAAGAATGTGATAGAATGGGAGAAAAGATGCAAGATGCAGAAGCAGCACAAAAGAATGAAGGACTGTATATTGAGGGAGGAATTGTAGAGTGTAAGGTGTGAGTTGGGAGTATGATTTGGAGTGTGGCAGGGGCTGGGCAGTGCAGATTGTGACTTGACAGTGTGACATAGCACGTGAGTATTTGTATGACAGAGTGAGAGGTTAAGGAATGTAAGTTATGATGGAGAGTTGGTGAGATGTTTGTGGGTGTTTGGGGGATTGGAGAACATAGAAGGGGAATATTTTCAGCATTACAATTGATAATGATCAATTTAGTTAATACTATTAAATAGGCATGAACATTAAACCAGAAATGTAGCCAAATCAAACACTGTTCTGCCAAGCCAGAGACATCTGGGACTCTTCCTATTAAATTAATACAAAAGACACATAATAATGATACCCTGGCTCTCTTCTAGCCTTGCACTCTACCTATTTCCTGCAATGTGGCAATCTTACACCCTCCAGTTAATACAAAATGTCCCGCAAAAATGCCGCAATAAATAAAGGTTTGTGCCGCAAAATTTGCCATTTCATGCCGCAAAATTTGCCATTTCATGCCGCAAAATCCTGGAAGGTCTGTTTATAGTGTCAGGGGCAGAATAGAACTTTGGACAGGGGACAAGCAGATCTTTTTGGCTTAGAGCAGGGTCAGAGAGACATTTTCCCCAACCCCTTTTATTTTCAATAAATGTCTTTAACCAAAATCATGGCTAAATTGTGTTAGTTACATTCCGGACTCCTCACAGGTGCCAGCGCAAAAGACTCAGCTTCCACTGACAGGTTAATGACTCCTAGACCAGTGAGCAGAGTGCTTTGCAGGAGGGCATCATGTAGCTACTTTATCTCAGAGTTCATTTCTCTATTGTAATTCCTGACGCCCGAAAGAAAAACCTGCTTTTTGGTACCCACTGTTGGTCAGGAGGCAGTGACCTTGTTTGCCCACGGATTGCTCTGGGCCCTGTACATGTAAACACACTAAAGAAGAGTTGCTGATGTTGGGGGTTCAATTCAAGTGTGCTGTCTTGTGGAGGCACAGCTACAGTGACAGAGGGCACAGGCAGCTTCTCACAATGACAGTTAAGTAGGAGAACCTCTCCTTTGAGAGCTAACTATGCGTCTTAATTCCTGTGTAGCTTTGTTACAGTATAAACTAACTGCTGCAAGACACACATGCTTCTGATTGCCAGTGTGCTCTGCATCCTGTGCTCTTCTCTCCAAGTCTATGTCAGGGCAGGGAACAAGCATCAAGGCTATTTGAGGACAGCGATCCCCATGGCTTGTAAATCGGTTAATCCTGCTAGACAAAGTACGAGCAGTAACGGGAACGCAAGGCTTGTTCTGACTCTCGTAGATGGATGTCTGGTACAGCTAGGGGCGGGAGCCTCTTGGAGCTTCCTTATGTATGGTCTACATATTCATCGGGCTACCTGAGCCATCTTCAAGTTCACCAAGATAACGGCGCCGTCTCTGCAGATTTAGGTAGAATTGAGTCAGGTGAGGGAACACAGGGCCCAATCAAAGGGTTACATCCATTTGGAGTGGGTACACAATCAGTTGGAGGCCAACACATTCAACTGTAGCAGGATTTTGCCTGGGCTGAACCGCAGCCACCACTCAGAAACGTGTCATAGCTGATCCATGTATCAGCAGTCCATGCACTCCAAGGCAAGGAAAAACCATGCCATTATATTGCCACATTGGTATCTAGATCACTCGCCGTGAATTGCCCCCCCCCCCCACAAAAAAAACATCCACCAGCAAGGTGCGCAATACTGTAAGCTGTGATAGGAGTATCACACTAGGAAACATGATAAATGAGGCACCCTGATTGAGGGGCTTAGGATCCCTCAAAGGCAATATACAGTATGCATGTCTTGGAAGAGGCCTCATCGGGGAAAACAATGGGTAAACCCAAATGGAATACGTGGCAGAATTGGACGTTTGGTCTAACACAGGGGTAGGATAAATCATTCCCCTTCTGTTCCCACTGGCACAGGGATATCCTCAAACACAATTAACCTTTAAGGTCATTAAAACTACATAACAGTATTCAACAGTTATTAGGGGCTCATCCACTCGAAGTGGTACACACACATGACACTGGCAGCACTTAACTGTTCAACAACAAATTATAATTATAATAATTTCAAATTTATTTCCAAAGGCCATTAATTTTCATCATGGCCTCAACACAAAAATCACATATGCATTTAAAAAAAAAAAAATACACAATTGGTATCAGAAACTGCAACACATGTACAAATATTTTACAACAGTCTTAAAGTTCTGAAATAAAGGACTTTGCTCTGTCTTATCGGGCCAACACCCCTTCTCCTTCAAGCCTCTCCATAGTCATGATTTCTCCCAGTTGAATTTATAGAACTCGGCTCATATTGGCGACCCCTCTATCCCTCTGACAACTAAAAATGCACTCCTTTGCATGCCTTTTAAATGAATGTACGCAAAAGGTAAACGGGTAGGTTTACCCACAGGACATTAAGGCTACATTGCAACATTTCATATATACAGACATTGTATAAATTGTGTTAATTGCGCAGAAAGTGATTTGAATTCAGTCGGACCTGTTCGTAACTCATAATTTACATTAAAACCTATTCTACACTTGTACAAAGGAAATCTCTGCAAATATATATATATATATATTTTTTTAAAAAGAAATCTCTGCAAATATACAGTGCTACAGCCATTTGGGTACTTTGCCATATTGTACTATCCCGGTCAAGCACCTGTATGTCTTATTTTGTAGGCTATTTGCAATATCTCTGCAAATGACCTGAATAACACTGCAATTTGCATAATGTAATTCTTGCTACAACTTTAGTGAGAATGGACCGAGATGATCTGTTTCTTCCCAATACACTACTTCTTTCTGTTTAAAAAAGAAAATGAAATCGCAGGCTTCTAGTTTTAGATTTAAGACCAACTTTGGTGGTCTTAAGTCTGAAAATAGAAGTCTGGGCCCGCTTTTCAGGTGTTTCAGTGAGGGAAACACCTGAAAACCTGCAAAAGCATCAATCATAAAATGTCCTTCCTTTATTATAAATTGTAAAATTGATTTATAAAATGTTTCCAGCAATGGTCATTGTGTACCTTCATGCAACTTTAAATGTGTAACTAACCTTGGAATTTTACACTATGTTCACCCCTGAAAAGGACTGTTCTTTCTCTCAAGAGGGAAATATTGATTTATTTAGCACATATAATAATTATCTGAACAATAATTTGAAATCCTTAACACAACCAAATACTTGGTATTATTTCACTTTTCTATATATTTGCAGGTGTATGTATATATATGTATATATCAATAACTTGCTAGACTCGAAGTTCCCTCCAAAGATCCAAAAAAAAATTGTTAGAAGTAACAAAATCATGGAGAGTGTACATCCGGGGTACATACTGCAACTTTTCTGGAGGTTACATGACTTCTTACACTAATATACAGTCTTTCAAGATTATTTCCAAGAATGCACCTATTCATTTAGAGTGTATTACTTCTTCACTTGGGTATTTACAAAAAAAAGGAGAGGGGAAACATTAACAGCCTTACCTTTACACATGAAAAATATCTTCAATGTCTTGATAAAACATACCATGAAATCAGAATAACTATCCTTTATAACACTTACCTGTGGAGGACGTGGATGCCACAGCTCTTCATTGAGCATGTATTGTTGCATTCCGCCAGTTTGCTTAGATTAGTCCATATTTAACAACTTTAGTAAAAACAGTTCCAAAATGGCTATGTGCATTGCAGAATTGAAGTTTAAGTGGATGCTATGTTAGTTTAACTGTTTGTCCTCAAAGGAAATGCTGCCTCAGTGCTGAGCAGCTCAGCGAGTGATGCTAGGAGGTTTACCAACAGCTAAGAATTCCTTAATAAATGGTAAGGCTGTTGGCTAACTTCCTAGCTTCACTCACTAATTAAGCTGCTCAGCACTGGGGCAGGAATTTCTGTGATGGCAAGCCGTTAAACTAACATAGCATCAAAAATAAAACTTCAATTCTGCAATGCACACAGCCTTTTTGACAGTTTTTTTTTTTACTAAAGTTGTTAATTAAATATGGACTACACTGCAGAAACGCAACAATGAATGAGCATTGCAGGGCTGTGGAAATTCAAAAGTTAGTGAGTGTTCTACGCGTACATGGCAAATCACTTACGTTACTTTTCCGGAAACACAAAATGGGTATTTGAATTTCAGAAGGACTCAAAAAGAAGTAAAATTCTTCTTGCACCTAGTTGGTTTATAGTTTAATTGTGAGTCCGCCCCCACCCCGAACTGAGGCTAGACACAGGGGAACAAGGATGGATAATATTGATCCTAACTATTTAGCACACATAGAGCCTTGTACTGGAATGTCGAAGATCAGGTCGCCCTCCCTATTACGTGTGGTTATGTGTGAGGCAAGACTAAGGGAGGAGAGATCTCAGCTCAATAGGGAGCTCCAACAACTGGGCTCCTGGAAGTGGAAGACACATGTGGCTTCCTTGAAACCAATTTGAGAATCAGTCAGCACCAAAAAACCTGTTGCCTACCATGTGCAGCCATTAGGGTTGCAATGAACTGAAACCTTTGGTGGCAGTAATGCTGTTTTAAGGCCGTTCTGCAACTTGTACCGGAGGTATATTTTCTGCATGTTTTTGTATTTGTACAGCACCAGTCTAGTTCACTATAGAAGGACAAGACAGTGCATCGCTGCAGCACCTCCAGGTTTCTCGTGGTGTTAGTTCAAAGCACTTCAAGTGTGCGCCAAGGATGAGGCTATAAAGGCTCCTTGGGGCCACATCTTTTATCGGGCTATGAAGGCACATGAAGTGTCCCTGGCACTTAGCAGTGAAAACACCTGGGTGTTTCTGCTGTATTAAGCCATGACAGCACCTGAAGGATCTTCCCTAATGTACGGCTGAGAAAGACCCTCAGGCTTGTTCACCGTAGACCTGGATGTGACGGCCATACTCTGGAACCAAGAGCGGTCTTTAACCTTCAGATGACAGGGTCCTGAAAGAGCAGAAAGCATGGGAGCTACGACAGGAAGCAGCATCAGCACATAAAGTGCCGTAAACCACTACGACTTTAGCAACAGTTTACATTTTGTAAAAGTACACACACACACAGCTCCACAGACTTCACCGGCTGAAGTTAGTACTGTAATCCGTACCCAACACCCGAGGCAAGATGGGCGTGTCTGTATGATGATCTTGCCTGCAATATGTTGCCAGAGAGACGATTTATCACCATCCACCCCAATGACGCCTAAAATGCTTTCCCCAAATATTCTAGGATTGGTGTTATTTAGTATTCTAAACAGCGATCCTAGAATATTGTGGGCGGGGAGGGGTTCGGGGGGGTTGGGGAGGGGTGTGCTTGATTTTTATTCAGGTTGCACATTTAAGTCTCTCTTTCTCACCGGGCGAGATTTTCACTGGATACCAGAGGGGGGCCAGAGGTGGTTTGTACGTCGGCTATACAAAAAACACAACGGTCACAAAGGTCACATATATTTGAAGCTTGTTAGGGCTGTATTTTAGAGACTCTTTCCACATACAAAGCATCTGAGTATTTGGTTAAGGGCCCTTTTTCTTTCAAGGCCGCGTGATAGGCTCTTCCTTAGATTGTATTAAAAAAGTTCACTAATGTTATTGAGTTGAAACTTATCAACCATTTTGTTCATAATACTAATTACATTTCCCTCATCCCTGTTTCTGTGCTCCTTATTTTCATCAATGTGGTTCAGTCTTCTAGCCCCCCCCCCACTACTTCTCAATGTGGCGGGCCATAACAATCCAAACAGATTTGCTAGAGTTGAAGCAAGCTAGATTTTACACCTATTCCCATCATTAAGGCATAAAAGTGTAATGCAGCATGAAGCTTTCATTTTAGGTATAACCTCGCAGTAACTGAGAGAGAATCCTACCCCAGAACTCACTGCCATACAAAGCGATTAGTAGATAAAATGGTAGGGTGTGCTACCTTGGGAAATGTTTCACCATGCAGGTTGAATCAGTTTATTACGAACTATCAAAAAGAATTGTACTTGGTTTCTACCGGATCTTGAGAATTGCTGGAGTTTGGGCGTGTTGCAGTTAGATTAATTACACATAGAAAATAATGCCAGTTCTGATTTGGGGGGATAAATCTGCAAACTCCACACAGAAAGATGAAATACTGTTCTCTACTGCATTGAAATCATACATTTCAATATATATCTTTGGTTTGTGTTGTAAAATGTTGTCTTCAACCCTTTGCTTTACTTTGAACTGAACAAAGATATTACTTGGTTTAAGTTGTTAGAGAACAAATTGTACATCTTTATAAAATCCCTAATTTTATTTTGTAAAATACTGTTTCATATTCCGGTAAGCAGACTATAAAATTTAAGCCAGTGTTGTCCAACTCCAGGCCTTGAGGGCCAGAATCCTGATGGTTTTTCAGGATATCCCTCATTAAATTTACATTTAAGAATCATTGTATGCACATTTATCTCATCTTCAGTTTCTGGCCCTCAACACCTTGAGTTGGAAAACCCGGATTTAAGGAATGTCAAAACAGACTTATCTTATAGGTTTGATGGCAACTTGCCAACCAGAAGAGCATACACCAACGGCAGGCAAAGATTTGATTTAGTAGGACCTGCTGAAAATTCCCGATCTGAATCTCACAAGGCCTAGTAAGATTGTGTGTCTCTTCTTCCCTCTGACCTCACCCCCCTAGCCTTGTCGTGCCTAGAAATACTTGTGTACATGTGCGTTATAAATATCGAATCATATCAAGGGAGAGCAGCGGTGGCCAGTGCAAGTCTATGGAGCCAGGCTATTGCCCTGAGAAAAGGATGAGAAACTGGTGCAAAACTGTGCAAGGCAAGAGAAAAATACTGGCAGTAAAAGTCTTCTCCAAAGTCCATGTGAGAGGAAGAGTAGGTATTGTCAGAAAAAGTAAGAGCAGCAACAGGATAGTGTGGTGTCCTTCCAGCAAGGCCTTTTGCACACATTAGAGCCTACATACAACAAAGAATATCTAGCTTGTGATCATCTAGCTTGTGATCATTTTAATACACACCGTCCGTTCACAGCCAGCCATCTCAATTTTTCACATTTAAAACCGTGATATCACCACTTAGATATCATTTTAAAAAGGAGGTGTTTTTTGTGGCGAACATTAAAACAAGCCAGAATTAGTGTCCCAAGTGCAAAGGGGGAATACGGCATATCTTTGCACAGCAAAGTTACACTCATGATTAAGTACATTTATTTGTTGAAATTAGGTGGCCGTAGTTTTCATGCAATCCAACAAAAGTACTAGGAAATCATCCTTGAGCATACCTTAGAATTCTATCCAAATGATTAAGCAATTAAAGCAACTGAACATAGGTCAAAAAGTACATGCAGCCAACTGCTGCCACTTATTCTTACACACCGTCTCTGTTCTGTCTCGCATAGTTTTCACTTCAACCTCGTCACTTTTAATGATCACTTCCCCCTTTGCTCATCCACAGCAGCGAGCAGCTCAAATCAAAGCGACAATGCTGATAGAGGAGAATTTGCAGAGTGGAACAGTGGATGTAATTCAAATGTGGAAATGGTGGCTCTCTTGCATCAAGTATTTTCCCTTGTTTGTGATGAAATGGCTATAAAACTCTTAGAACTATTGCAATGGAATGACTCCATTGCAAGAGGACCTTTATTCTGTGATTTATGGAAATGTCCTCTTGCATGTTAATTTCAGCAAGATCATGTTTCATCTTATTAAAATGTACCCCAATAGCATTTTCAAGGCTTGTGGATCACCAAAGCAACCCACGGACAATCTTACTGCCAATTCAGCAACTGCTTAAAGTCAACATTATATTGCAAGAGGATCTCCAAACCAATGATCCAGGAATTTCGGCCTTTATTGAAAAGAAAAGCACAATAAATCTCACAAAGGTGAAAATGAGCTTTTGGGTATGGGTGAGGGAAATTAATGCGTTTCTAACCTTAAATTGCTGGGCATTGCAGCCTGTGGTATTCAATTGTGAGACGAGCCCTACTGAGAAGGGTGAAAGATAGATCATTTCACAGTCCTTAGGCTTCAGTTTGGGACACTTAATGCTTACGGTGCAAGGGGAGGGAGATGGGAGAAAACCACTACCATATTACTGGCAAGATGTCAAACATACATTCTCTGTTGTTTCAAGTGATAGAGGGGGCAGGCAGAAAATTGGCAAAGGGATAACACTAGTGTGAACTATGAATAACAATTTGTGTGCAGTTTTCCACTCTTGAATTAGGTAAAATCCATCTGTCCAGCCAAAGGGGATACTGCTTCTATAGATTATCTCTAACTATAGCCCTTTGGTAATGGGGACGGAACCAGTGTTAGTGTTAGAACAATGTACACACTCCTCCTTTGGGAGTGACATTCACATGATTTACAAAGTTTCTCCAGGGGCAACCAGGGTTTACACACTCCTGTAAACAAGGGTGCATCTCATGTTTGCCTTCAGGCATTTTCAATAAGTGTTCTGCCCAGCTGGCTCTGAAATGTATTGCAACCACACTCCACGCTACCTGCATAGTGAATGTTAGGTTCTTGCTGGAGCTCAGACACAGTCATAATCGTCAACAGTGCATCTAGATAGAACAGAGGATTCGCAAATATTTGTTAGCACACCAAATAATTGGGACTCTGTAATCTGCAAGGTCCTTGCAGTTGGCAATCCTCTGCCTATCGAACCAACCACCTCCTGAGATAGGCCTATGTTTGTTATGCTATCAACAGGCTTGCTTTTGAATCCATGGCCTACTGTGCCTGTATTGGAATGTTCCATGGCATTCCAGCATATTCGTTTGTATGCTTCCCTTCATGGTATGGTCCCAAACCCAACAACAGTACAAGTTCATGTAGTGTTTTACACAAAGCCGTCAATGAATGAGTTCAGCTGTTCTTGCAGGTCCTCCCCCCATGTATAGCCCCCTGAAGTGAGCACATCAGGAAACAAGATCTCACACTTCCACCATTTGGGCTTCATCTGCCTAGGCCACAAAGGGACATTGGTTGCTTTGTCTGCATGCCGTTAACCACTGTGAATAATTGTCATGGTCCTCAACAGTCCTTATTCATCTTATTTTTGGGAGATTCAGTTTTGCTCTTTAGAGGCACTCCTGGTCTAACCCCAGTTGATAAGGGCTTTATAATAGTTCATTGAACTTCCCAAACTACTAGTCCATTCTAGCACTAACTTTATTGTTCCACTTCCTTGATTACTCTTTAAAAGTTGTGTTCCTTTGCATTTTAGGCATGGCATGACAATCGCATGTGTGAACCCGTGTGTGTACAGGTAATGTTCGGCAGTGGCAACTTCTCAAAGTGACTAAGCCATCTCTCAGTTTCATGTTCACCCAGTTGTGTTGAGACATCCTTATACATGGCTTCAGAAGGCCGAGTCAGGACGTGGGGGGAATAGTGTCGCTCATTACCAATAGCAGGATACCAATGCCTTTTAACCTTTAGTTGCCTTTTTGGGACTCTCTAATCCCTGAAGGCTTTCGAGTAGGTTGTGGATTTCTTTGGCTGATGCAGCAGTGGCATACACATGGTTCATAGTGGACTATCAATCTACTGTGTGCGCACTCAGGACTGCAAAGGAGTCATGTCGACAGTAACTTATTAAAAGCATTACACTTAAATTGCTCCATTTAGATGTTTTTCTTGGTGACTGTTTCGTGCCGTACTATGACTGAAGCTTTGTTCACACTGATTACATTGAAAGGGCATCTCTTTAGAGTGTGTTCTTAGGTGCACTGTAAGATTATTGCTAATAGTGAAGGTCTTCTCACAGTGGTGACACTGAAATGGCTTCTCCCCAGTGTGAATCCGAAGGTGGACAGTTAGATGCGACTGCTGAGGGAACCTTTTACCACACTCTCCGCACTGGTATGGTTTCTCTCCGGTGTGTGTTCGCCTATGCATTGTGAGATGTGCTTGCTGATGAAACCGTTTTTTACAATATCCACATTTATAAGGCTTATCGCCTGTGTGTATTCTTTCATGCGCAATCAGAGACTGTCTGAGGTGGAAGGTCTTCGGGCATCTACTGCAAGTATACATTTTCTGGTCTGTGTGTGTTCTCATGTGCAGATCGAGGCCAGTTTGGCGGCAGAAGATCTTGTCACAGGCAACACATTTTAAGGGCTTCTCCCCAGTGTGGGTCTTCTCATGTAGAGCCAGGTTGGCTTTCTGGTGGAAACTTTTGTCACACTCTACACACTTAAATGGTTTTGCTCTGTGCCTTCTTTTGTGCTTAATAAGATCTGTGAGTTGGTCAAAGGTACTTACACATTCTCTACACTTGTATGGGTCCCCTCTGGTGTGTATTCGGCGGTGCATGGTCAGCTTTGCCTGGCCACGGAAACCCTTCTCACAGACATCACATTTGAATGGAGTCTCCCCCGTATGTGTTCGGTAGTGAACAATAAGGTGAGCCTGACGAGAGAACCGTTTGTCACACTTTTCGCATTTGAATATTTTCTCCTCTTTGCATTTCTTTTGCAAAAAATCGCCGAAAACGTCCTGGTAATTTGGTGCTTCTCGGTTTGGGGACAAATCCTGAAGCTGGGGCACTTCAAAAAAATGGTTAATAGGTACGTCATGATTCTTGGGTGCTTCATGGTGCCACAAGCCATGATGGGACATAGCTACTGCATGTGACATGTGCGCCTCGTGGTGCTCGGCTGCCTCATGGTGCTCAAGAGCCTCATGGGGCTTGGGCAGTTCATGAGACATGGGCGCTTCATGGAATGTCAGCGCTTCATGGTGCTCGAGCGCTTCATGAGATGTGGGTGCTTCATGGTGCTCGTGCGCTTCATAAGACAGGGGTGCCTCATGGTGCTCAGGCGCTTCATAAGATGCGGGTGCTTCATGGTGCTCGGGCGCTTCATGAGATGTGGGTGCTTCATGGTGCTCGGGCGCTTCATGAGATGCGGGTGCTTCATGGTGCTCGGGCGCTTCAAGGAATGCCGGTGCCTCAACTCCAGGTTTCATCTGCTCCTCTTTGTGAATTCGCTGGTGTTGCGTGAGATGAATTAGCAGAGGGAAGGTTTTCGAACACTGCTCACATGTGAATGGTTTTTCTCGCTTGTGTATTTTCCGGTGCATAGTGAGGTAGGCAATATGGGTAAACCGTTTATCACAATCTACACATTTGAACTTTTTTGTGGTGATATGTGCTCTCTGGTGCAAACCCAAGTGAGCCCGTCGGGGAAAGCTCTTATTACACTTCCCACATTTGTACAGAATCTCACCTGTAGGTGATTTCACCTCGGAGTGTTCTTGCACAACTTCTGGCTTCCCTCTACTCTTCTCCCTAGCATGCTTCATCATGTGCAGGGTGAAGTGAGCCTTCCGAGGGAAGCTCATGCCACATTCTCCACAAGCGAACAGTGGGCTCTTACTGTGCATTCCCTCTTGGTCGATTTGGGGTTTTTGCCAAGTGATGCCCTGCTTAGCAGGGTTTGATTTAATTCGTTTTTCTCTTATGTGGCGTCTTTGATGCAGAACCAGATGGGCAAGCCTGGGAAAACTTTTATCACACACAGTACATTTGAATGGTTTTTCTGGCTCATTTGGGAGATTTGGTATTGGAGGGCTGCTCACACTGCTCTGGTTGTATTGTAACTGTTTGGTGAGCACGTGCGTCCGTCTGTGAAAATTAAGGTTGCCAAGCCGAGGGAAGATCTTGCCACAATCGCCACACTGGAACACCTTGTTAATCGTGTGCTTACGACGATGCACTGTAAGGTGCCACATCCTTGGGAAGCTCTCGCCACATTCCCTGCATTTAAATGGCTTCCCACTCCTGTGAAGCTTTCGGTGGACAGTGAGGTGCCATTGGCGTGTGAAGCTGTCGCCGCACTCTCTGCACGTGAACAGGTCACCTCTGGTTGGTTTCTTCTGTTGTGCATTAAGATGTACGCGGCGGGGGATGCTTTCATCGGATTGTGTCTCTAACTTCATTAGATCATCTCGATGCCGCTTCAGGTGCAACGTCAGGTGTGCTTGTCGAGTGAAGTTGCGGCCGCACTCTCCACATGTCAACAGAACGCTGGGTGGTTTATACTGTGGCTTTACGGGAGGTTCCTCTGCAGGGAAGCTGGAGTCTTCCTCAGTTTTGATAGGTTTCTGCTCTCCTTTGTGCCTTCGCCGATGCAGAACAAGGTGAGCTTCCTTTAGAAAGCTTTTTGAGCAGAGGTCACATTTGAATGGCTCATCTGGTGGAGGCCAGTGCGCTCTACGGTGCAAAGTGAGGTGTGCCATCTGAGTGAAACTACGCTTGCAGACATCACATTTAAAGGGTCGATCAACAAGGTGCGTCCTTGCATGCATAGTGAGACTGGCCTGCTGACGAAAGCTCTTTTGACAAACCCCACACGTGAATATTCGGTCCTTTGTGTGCTTTTTCTTGTGTAGCACGAGGTGTGCCAGCCGGGAGAAACTCTGATTGCATTCTCCACATTTGAATTGACTCTCACCCACACCAGCTTCCAGCTCTGTGGCAAGGGGAGCCTGTGGCGGGAAGCTGATAAGAGGAGTCAGCGGAGGGGAGTTGGTGAGGGGAGCCATTGGCGGAAGACTGGCCAGAGGAGACAGCGGCAGAACACTGCTAACTGTAGCCGGAGGCAGAACCGTGGCCTGGGTTGTCAGTGACTGAAGATTTTCCTCGCAGTGCTCAGACTTGATTGGTTTCTTTTTCTTGTGTTTCTTCTGGTGGAGGACAAGCTCGGCCAAACGACTAAAGCTTTTGTCACACACGCCACATTTGTATGGGTCGTCTGGCGGTGGCGAGTGTGCCCTCCTGTGCAGGGTAAGATGCCACTTCTGAGTGAAACTCCGCTTACAGATGTCGCACTGGAATGGCCGTTCTACCAAGTGCGTCCGCTGGTGCAAGGTCAGGTGGGCCTGGCGTGAGAAGCACTTTCCACACTCCTGGCACTTGAAGGGTTTGTCATCCACAGGCTTTGTGTCCTGAAGCTTGTATGATCCCATCCAGCGTAAGCGTTGCTCAGTGAGGTCTATTCGATTACACATAACATATGGCTGTTGTCGTGCATGCATTATCACATGATCAATCAGATCTGAATTGCGCGGGAAGATCCTGTCACATTCCTTGCACTTGTATGGTTTCTCTTCAATGGGTGTCCTCTTTGGGGGAGAAAACGACCCGCCACCCCCCAAGCTGCTGGCACTGCTGCTACTGCCACCATCCCCACTTTTGTCCAGTTCATCTGTTAAATGTATTCTCTTATGCAATATTAGATCCCTGGGGCTATTGAAGCCTTCCCCACACTCTGAACACTTGTACAACGCCTCCTCACTGTGCACGCGTCGGTGCAGACTAAGTGCTTTATGGCTAACAAAGCATCTCCAGCAATCAGAGCACTTATGTGGTCGGTCCACTGTGTGCTTTGTTTGGTGCACTTCAAATGATTTCTTGTACGTGAAGGTTTGACTACATACAGGGCATGTGTAGGGCTTCTGACCTGTGTGTACACTCTGGTGAGATATCAAATCTATTTTCCGGATAAAGGACTGCTCGCACTCTGTACATTTATAAGCTCGTTTATATTTGTGTTTAGTTTTATGAATAATCAGAACCTTCAGGCTGGGAAAGCTCTGGTTGCATTCTGTGCACTTAAAGAACATCTCTCCCCTGTGTACTCTACTATGCAGAGTGAGGGCTTTGTTGTTCGAGAAGCATTTTCCGCAATCCGCACACTTGAATTGAGTGTTTTCATAGTGTACCAACCTGTGCATTGAGAGAGCTTTCTCGCTGGCAAAGCACTTCCCACATTCCACACACTTGACCGGCTCCTTAGGGGGAACAGGTATTTTAAGGGGAGAAGTGGTCTGGCTCTCATCAGCTCCTGTATGAGGTCTATCCCTTGCATGCATCCTCTCATGTCGAACAAGATCGCCTTTGCGGATGAAGCTCTGCTCGCACTTCATGCAGGCATAGGGCATCCAGTTGCGCTCTGCATTCGGTCGGTATGACAGAAGCTGAGCGTTCCTCTGGTAGAGCTCTCGTGCACTGGCACAGTACGAGCCGTCTGGCAAAATCATGCCCTGGAGAAAATGGGAATGTGCTGGTCGAATAAATCCCATTTGTAAGGGTGTATCTCGATCCCGTTCAACTTTGACTGGATTCTCAGGATGGTTGAAAGCTCCAAAATGCCTTGTATCGCTTGCTGGCCGGGCAGGTCCCTGGAGCACGTGGATCTGGAGTTTTCCAGGAGAAGCTTCATACACCACTGACTTTGCAGTGCCTTTCAGTGCATACAGATCATTTTTTCTCCGGTTGTTTGGTCCCTCTCCTGTTTAAAGCAAAAGGAGAAACCATTTAGCAAGTAGCCATAAGCCGCAGAAAGCAGATCATTTTTCAGTCCATGCATGTTAACTTAACAGATAGGCTTATTCGTATGGAGTAAAAACAAATAAACTCAAATTATTCATTTTTTACATTAATTTCTCAAGCATACCATAGAGTACACACAAAAAGGGGAGCTCTGAATGAAAACCTACAAGTTATACAACATAGTGACTCTTTTCCACTTAGTCAAACAGCTGATACCTGCAAACCAACTGTATGTTCAAATCCTTATATGGGAGGAATTGGAGAATGGCCAACAACACCTTTGCATTTTGTGACAGGTTCAGCGTCCAGACCCTTTCAGAAAGGAGCCGGGACCACTCTCAGCTTGGGGTAGGTGGCTCTCCAGGACATAGCCAGACACTCACCTACCTTAAAAGGCAGTGTGAAGGTGTTGTGCTGGATTCCAGTCCGACTCCCCAGAAGGCATAAACATGCTCAATAACATTGGCCACGGTCTCCTCCACAGTTCCCATCAGCCTCTGTTCTAACCAGGTTTCTTGTGTTTGTATTTCAAAATCACATCTCCTAGAACCGCTCTGACAACAACCGGGAAAATCTTGAACTTAGCCGCAGAAGCCAACTGGTCATCACAAGCAGCGTGGCATAGAACATTAAACTCCGAGAGAAAACAAACACCAATAGATCAGCCCAAGCGAGCAGGGTCAGGAAATTGTACCAGTGAAAGAAGACCAAAGCGGCAAGAACAGACTGTTTTCTCAAACGGCTGTGGCGACCTCACCAGTGAAATACAAGGCGGTGGGGACAAACTGACCTTTTAAAACTTCTGTTACCCAGTCACAAAACACAGGGGAAAATCTAGTAAACAATTGAGCCCACAAAATGGGAGACTGAGAAAACTAATGGGGGCCGGGAGGAGCTATACCATTGGACCTGCCAAGCTACAAAAAACAGAGCCATGTCACACCAACTTTAAAAGGTGTTCGATTGAGGTCAATTGAAGAGCTGGAGGACCAAAATACCAGGCGATGGAGAGCAGATGTTGGAGATGAGTGGCAGAGAGACTGTGGTGATATTTTGAATAGAGTGCAGGTAACGTGTTCAATGTGAGAGAGAGTGGTACCAATTTGGATAGTGTAGTGTGGTATGCATGTGAGAGTGAATATGGATTTCTAAAATCCGACCTTGGGGGAGGATTTTAGGAGGCACCCTATTTATGGTAAACAAGGAAGACACAGGAGTTAGCCAAAACCCAATAAAGGTCGAGTTGAAGAGCAGTCAAGAGTTAGGGGCTGATTCATGGAATTATTTGCGCCGGAAAAAACTGAGATTTAAGCGCCATTCTGCCCGCAAATCCCTGTTTAACAAATGGGGATTTGCGGCCAGAATGGCGCACAAATCCCTGTTTTTCGGCGCAAAAGTTCCATGAATCATCCCCTTAGTCTCAGGAAAAGTGTGAGAGTGGTCTAGGTATACAATGAGTTCACACAGACCACCAATTATTCAAGTTATTTATTAAGTACATCAAAATATAATTTTGCTGAAAATGTGAGGACAGGTGACTTACGACTGTTAGGGAGAACTCTCATAAATGTACTAATTTCCTTCACCGTGGAGACCCCCAGCAACTTTGCTGGATTTTGAGGACTTCATTTCTTACCTGGAGAGAGTGTGAGTCTTTTTTCCCACTCTCTCGTGTATTTTGAATGCGTTTTACTCTTGTGTTCTTTGATTGTGGAGTTTTAGACAACTCCATAGGCATCATCTTTTCATTTGTGTCACACAGCACCCTCAGTGCAGTGACACAGGGAAGCCTTTTAGGCTGTCCCAAGGTTTAAATACCTTCTCTGGGATCAACCACCGTTTCCCAGAGAAAGTAAAGTGAAATTGACTTTACTAGTCTTTTCAAAATCCTAGACCCAGCACACCCTATCTTACAATAGAGTGCTGGAGGGGTTACTTAGTATCCCATATGTCTAGAAACTCATGTAGCAGTCAAATGCTACCCTTTTCTCTCGAAATGGCTGGTGGCAGTGGTTTTACAACGAACTACCATGATTTTTCCCAACCGTGAACACCGGTAGCGTTAAATCACGGGAGCCATGTTTTTCAAGATGGCGTCTGAGCCTCCTTTTTTTAAACAGGTCCCGGTCTTCTTTTTTTGCCATTTCTTTTTGGAAAGGTCCTTCTAGAGTTTGTCTCTGCGCGCCAAACCAGGTTTGGTCCCTTTGTTCCTACGCCTTTGGCGGGCTTCAGGACTGAATACCGCCTCTGGCGCCCGAGTGTCTGGGGTGGGCAGGAGGTGAGGGAGATGCCCGAAACTCCCTCTGCTTAGTCTCCTGGGAGACCCAAATGCATTCGGGTGTGATTGGCTGGCTGACTGTCAGGCAAGGACAGCCACCCTGCTGGGTGAGTGGCAGCTACGCTGGAACGAATGGAAGGAAACTGGATAAAAGGCGAGTCACTTGGCTTGGAAGGCAGAGTCGACCACTGGAACGAAAGAACCGAAGACGAGCTGGAAGAGGACGGCTGCTGCAACTCCTGGACTGTTGGTTTGCCCGGTGAAGCCCTGCTGCAGGTCCGAATCGCCAAGTTCATCTCGGCAGAGAAGCCCTTCAAGGGCGACTTCTCCCTTTGAATTGGTGGGACCAATCAACTCGTAAGCCACCTGGATACCATTCTCGAAGCTGGTTGTATTTTCCTCAGAGTGCTGCAGGAAACCTAATAGCCAGGGAGAGGGACGCCAGTTTGTGTGCTTGTCTACAGATACCTGAATTGAAGATTTGCCTTTGCCAGCTTTTTTGACCAGTCCCACTGCAGTGCAGGAGTCCCCCGACGTTCTCCCTATTGTCCCCATGACTGAGGCTCAGGAACAGCGAGATCTGCAGGAACTGCCAGGAACAGACATCTTCAGCAGCATCTTTTTCCTTCATTGTAAGGTACTGTGAAAACCCGACCGAGAGAACTTACCTCTCACTGCGAAAGTGCTTCAAACTTTGGCAATTTGCAGGCCTAGTCAGCTTGTGACCCAACATATGAACCTTTCCTTTACGAAATACTTCTGAGAACTTTGGCAAAGACTTTTCAGTTTAACTACCAGATCTGCCTATCCTATACAAGACTTTAGCCCATTGATTTTGGCCTAACCTATTGCATTGAATCGACTCCTCTGGTGAACTCAAACTATTTGGACTGTTTAAGAATAACTAATTCTTTTTATTAACCTATGCCTTTTTGCTCCTACTTCAAACGCTCTGAATGCCATTTTGCTCCTCCTTCAAAGTAGTTTAAATGCCTCAGAACCTGACAGTGTGAAGTATTGAAGTATATTTTTTTTTTATATAGATTGCCTCCTTCTAGTGAATGTTTTATAACGGACCGTGAAATAAATTAATACGTGTTTTACCAAGAAACCTTGAGTGTAAGAGTTTGTTTGAATACTTGTAATTCTAGACCTGTGTAACATCCTTACAGCTGACATTCCCTCTTGAGATAAGCCTGGTTGCTCAGCAACGCTACCACAAAACTGTGAAGTACAGACTTATACTAAAGGTTGGTTTTGCTTACACCTGTAGTCCTAGTTGTGTATAGTGGTCCCAAAGGGTACTGCATACAAACTTTGCCTAACAATGACATAAGTAGAAAATCTTGCGAGTGCCAAGGCTATGCTCAGAACGCCGACGGCTGCCAAAAAGGGAGCTGGTCGGTAGACTGGGTGGTCCAGGGACCCTTCCGAAGGCTTCCCAGGCGTGGATCTGTGCCCAGGGATCGAGACGTTTTGTTCCTACCAGGCCAAGGCTCGAAGCACCAATGACAATCTTCTGAGATCAGTCAAGGCAGCAGGGCTTCACCGGGCAAAATACTGGCGTTGATGCTGGTAAGTTGCAAGTGTCGTCCTCCTGTTGTCAGTGGGCTGTTTTTCTTTGTAGAAGTCTTGTTCCAACAAGGACCCATCGAATAGCTGCAGGAGCCCTCCTTTTATCCAAGATTCAGGCTGGAAGCCAGCACATGCCCACCAATGGTAAGGATCTGCAACATTCAAACAGCCCAGGGTTGTCCAAACCTGTACAACTTCAGGTCATCATATCCATCCAGTAACAGACTTTCGGGTACCAGAGGATGTGGACTGGGACGGATAGTCCCAGCCCCCTCTCCTCTGGTTCACACACACAGAAATCCAGCATGCCCGCGAAAGCAGCAGCTTTCACCAGGATAGAGGTTACCATAAATGGCATTTCCTGTCCTGAGAAGGCAGGAAGGACAAGATGGCCAAAGAACAAGCTAAAATCTCGTGGCACAGCCATTTTAGGGTAATAGGCACCTTTAGCAGCCATTGGCAGTAAATGCAAAAGTGCATGAAATAAATACCACAAAAACAGTAAAACTCGCACAGCTGCCACCAGCTTGTTTTAGGTACATGGTCCAAGCAACCAAACAGCCATTAGGTAAAACGTTATAAGGGAACAAAGTATCCTAACTTCACTTTACTGTAAGGTGATGTGTGCAACTGTAAAAACAGAAGAATTCCAAAAGAGGCACAGTCTCTCAGTACTGACAGTCTTAAGGACTAGTCATTTTCCCATTAAGAATGAACAAAACATGCAAGGAAATTAATGCACAAGGCCTTACTGACTTCCAAAAGTTAGGACAGGTATACAAAATAAGCAAAAAGACTGGGGATCCCATAGGAATCTATGGAGGGAAAGGTGCCAAAAGACAATCTATCCTAACAGAGTGTATGGCGGAGAAATAGAGGGTTAGAGAGTGTAGGTTCAGAGAGAAGAGGGTGGTGGTAGAAGGGAGGAGATTAGGTGGAGAGTGGTGGAAGGAGTGGAGAGAGAAGTAGGGAGTGTGGTCACACCAGAAAACAAGGAAGAGAGGGGGTGTGTAGTAGAGAGGAGTAGAGAGTGACATCAGAACAGTGAGGGAGATGAGTGTAGAATGAGGAAAGATGTGAACGAGGAGAAAAGCGAGGAAGGCGGAGCGAGATAGAGAACGGGAGAGGAGGGAGACGGGTAGGGAAGGTGGAGAGAGCAAGAGTGAGAGTGAGAAGAGTGCGTAAAAGAGAGAAAGGAAAAGGAGCAAGTCAGAGAGCGACTGGCAGATGGACCATTGAGCAGGGAAGAGCATGAACTTTTAGGATGTCCTAGAGGGAGATAGTAAGAAAATGCAACACACTTTAGGACTCCCCTTAGAAAGAGCCTTGGAGAAGGCAGTAGAGATCAATATCTGGAACATCTGGAAGGTATTATCTGGGAAAAGGGAAACCTGGGCAAGAGCGGAGGGAGCATGTGTGATGGTCGAGGGTAGAAGTAGGGACTCTCAGTTTGATCACCCACAAGCTTTCCAAAGTAGGTGCTTGTGTTTGTGTCAATGGAATACTCAGTTTCTCAGAAACCCTGGGCGAAGTGGGGGAGCCAAGTGTTGTGAGCAGTCGGCAGTTCAACCGCTATTTGTACCGCAAGAGAAACTGAGTGGCAGTTTCAGCGTGAGCCCCGCCCCATGTAGTTCTGTGCACCACAGGAGGCAGATATAATGACCAGCGCCGCACAGAGTGTGGGAGCTAAGTGTTATGAGCAGTCTGCAGCCGGAAACCGTTATGACCTAGGTGGGGCAAGTGTGCTTGTGACTATGTAATTAAGTGAATGCTGTAGGTCTCAAGTGGAAAGGCTACAGTGGAAAGTGCATTATAAGGAAGCATGTGCATCAGTAGTTTACAGTCCAATATGCAGGGTCGGAGGAAACGCTATAATTAAAGGAGTAAGGAAGTCACCTCTTATGATAATGAACTGTCATGAGTCTTAGTGGAGGCCATCATCTCTTCTTCAGCAAAGTCTGTATCCCGTTCCAAAATTACTTAATTTTTCCTGCAGAGGTAGGCAATGTAGCCATCTTTTCTTTAATGTTAATTTAAGCTTGGAAAGACCTTATAGACCAAACACTTTGCAGCGCATACAGCATCAGGATGTGTGCACAGACCTGCCTCAATCCATCTGGAAAAGGGACAAACTACAACTATCATTTAGGGACAAACTACAACTGTCATGTATCGATAGCCATTACATATTTGCAACATATCCACATAATCTATGTGCAAATGTTGAAGGGACCATTAGGTCTGGGAATTACTCCTCTCACCGCTCGCAGGGTGGGCCCTGCTGTGAATTTTTGGCGCACAATACTGTTTACAATGAACTGTGCCACATGCTCACTGAGGTTCGGTACGAAACAGTCTTCTGCTATAGTAGCAGCTAGACTCTATCGAGTCACGCGCGCGGGATAGTGGAGCTTCTCCAATGCTACTCTCAATTACACCCGCCCCATGGAGTTCTGTGCACCACAGGAGGCAGATATAATCACCAGTGCCGCGCAGAGAGTGGGAGCCAAGTGTTATGAGCAGTCTGCAGCCGGCAACAGTTATGACGCAGGTGGGGCAAGTGTGCTTGTGAGACTGTAATTAAGTGAATGCTGTAGGCGCCTGGTGTCAGTCTAATATGCAGGGTCGGAGCAAACGCTATATTTTTAGGAGTAAGGAGGTCACCCCTTATGATAATGAACTGTCATGAGTCTTAGTGGAGGCCGTCACCTCTTTTACAGCAAAGTCTGCATCGTGTTTAAAAATTACTTCATTTTTCCCGCAGACAAACTCTAAACACTCTTTAGTCAGGCACTCCAGAATGGACCTGCGGAGCAGAGTTTGGAAAGTCACGCATGTGGTCAACCCATTTGTGTACCTTCAACCTCTCTAGCAAAGGACACGCTCAAACAGATGCTTACTAATGCTTGATTAAATCTTGAGGAGCTAGGTATTCCAGCAACCAATCTTGGAGCCTCGCAACCAATCTTAGTGCCTCCCCCTGTCTTTTTTTACCCTCAGATTCTATAACTGAAGTATCGGGTGATGTACCAAGTGGAACACATCTGAAAGCTCTAATCAAGGGGTGGGAGTCTCTGCCCCTTTCTGTGCTGAAGACACATTTAATCCAGATTCCTGTGAGCTGGGAGGTAATTTGATTTCTGCCCCAATTCTGGTTTTGCAAGCGCTTGTGAGACTATGAACTAAAGGTGTACTCTAGGCTTGCTAATCATAAGCTTTTCGATATATCCTCTACACGTAGGGTGTGACACAAAAGCCTTGGTAGCACCCATACCAACTTGACTACCAGAGATGTCCTTTTCAAAAATCAACACAGTAACGGAAAAACATGCAACTACTTTTGCATTCGATGAAGATGAAGCCAATCGCATATTAGGCCTTATTAAGGAGCTAGAAAGCACCACAACAGTCACCACCAGCCCTGAAAAACTCATTTCACAATTAGAGAGTTATCTGGCGTGAAATATCGCAAAAATTGCACGCCACCACATTGGCACAATATTATCGTGCACAACGAATCCCCAGAGGACTAAGGGTATATTTAAGACCGATACTCTGTAAAGATAATCCTGATTTTGTTAAGCAGTGGGAGCACATTCTTAATAAGTGCTCACTAGACTTAATTCTTCTCACAATAGAAGAACTGGCAAAATCTGTTAACAAATTAGACAAAGAGATAAGAGGAATTAACTGACCAGCTGTCTACATTCAAGACCAAGGAAGAACTAACAATTATTATTGAAGAAGTCAACAAGACACTAGAGAAATACAAAACAGATATTGAGCAGCATAAAGTACGTAAATTTAGGCGTTATACACTGGATTATTCACAGGACATAGTATACACCTGGCAAGAACACTACGCTCAATCCAGACCGGGACCGAATAAACGTCCACCATTTAATCCAAAAACTCCAGGACAAGACTCAAGTGATCCCAGCATTGAAGCCCCCACTAGTGGCGAAGAAGCAACGAACACAGGGAACAACCAACTCAGATCTTCAACGTTACACACTTCACAAGAGGCATCTACTTCTAGCAAACAACCGACACAACTTTTTTTTTTAGAAAAAAGACAAAGAGACGAGGTATCAAGAAGCCTAAAATCACAAAACAAACCGAACAGCTAGTGGTGAATATTTCAAGGAAACACTTGACAACCGATCAAATTAATACATTGAATTTGGGATTATCATTTATTCCTACCCAGAATTCAAATTTACTGGAAGAAAAAAATCCATTTCCATAGACTAACACGTAAAATGAGATGAAAAGTTTTTTTGGACACACAAATGGAAATGGAAATTCCACCTGAAGAAAATGCATACTTGGAAATTAAACCAAAGAGTCAATTCGATCCTCAAGTGAACAACATAACTATCAAGATGTTTGAGGAACAAATGATTAAGGATTTGAAGAGTTAATTTCACAAAAACTAAAAATTACAACATCAGAAGCAGACAGAATGAAATCATTAAAGATCTAGCACAAGACAGGAGTGTAACATTGAAACCAGCTGATAAAGGGGGAGCCATTGTCCTAATGGACACTACGTTCTATGATACCAAGATCAATGAATTACTTGAAGACGTAAGTACATATGTTAAAATTGATCAGGACCCAGTCAAACAGATTGCAGAGATCATAAAGAACACTCTGGATAAAGCATTCATGGATTTCTGAAAAAACGCAACGATTTCTGACAAATTAATACCCGATTACACCCATTTTTTACGGACTACCAAAAATCCATAGAAACTCTAAGACACCACCATAAGACCCATAGTTGCGGGAACAAACAGCATCTTTAATCCCCTGGCAATTTATGTCGATAAAGCGTTACAGCCACTATTACAAGGAACATCTACCTACTTTAAAGACACTACAGACTTTTCAAACCACCTAGATTCATTAACAACCATTAAGGAGGATGACATTTTGGGTTTAATTTGATGTATAAAGTTTGTATACTTCTATTCCACACCAAGATGGATTAGAGGCACTGGAATGGTCACTACTGAGGAATAATTGTGAGGCTAACAAAATGTTTATTTTGGAACTAAGCAAAATCATTCTGGTCAACAATTATTTTACAAACAAAACACAGTTCATTTTACATGCTGCAGGAACATCCATGGGCTCATCAATGGCCCCTGTCTATGCAAATCTCTTCATGTTTTACCTAGAGAGTAACAGAATTTTAATGGAACCTAAATGGCAAAAACATCTAATAACCTGGAAGAGGTTTATAGATGACGTTTTTGTTGTCTGGAGGGGTACTAGATCAGATCTAGATGATTTTTTGGTCTACATTAACAGCATACATTTAAATTTACGATGGAAGTAGGATCTCCTAAACTACATTTTCTGGATGTGGAACTACAGATTGGACCACAGGGTAGAAATACTAATATCTATCAGAAAACCTACCGATGTTAACAACTCCTTACAGTATTTCAGTCATCATCCCGATCATTTGAGAAATAATCTTCCATATAGTCAATCCCTACGGTTGAAAAGAATAACATCATGCACTGAGAAGTTACAAGAAGAAAACCAGGTAATGACAGAAAAATATAGAATGAGAGGATATCCAGAAGAGATCATAGAAAAGGCCAAAGACAAAGCAGACAAACCCAACAGGAGGGATCTCCTGGTTGCAAAAAATAAAGCCAAAAGAAATTCCCTTTTTATATGCTCTTAGGTATTTGGCACAGAGCCATCACTTTAGAAGGCTAATAAAGAAGAATTGGAGCATTATCAGAATGGACACACAACTGAACAGACTATTTCCAAAACCTCCCCATCCTCGCAAATAAGAGGGGTCGCAATTTCAGGGACCACCTTGTGAAAGCAGAACGCCCACCAATAGACAAACAACAGACATTAAAGAAGAAAAAAACAGGCACATTCCCGTGCCTGAATTGTTGCAATTGCAACAAGGTCATGAAAGGGGAATATGTAAGGCATCCTAATAATGGCAACAAGATCAAACTTAATGACTATACAACATGTGATAAAAAATCAGTGATATACGGACTAAATTGCCCATGTGGCATCTTTTACGTAGGACAAACAAATAGAAAGGCAAAGGAACGTTGGAACAAACATAAAAGCAACATATGAACCAACAATGCGAGATCACCTATAGCCCGGCATTTTGTCCAAAATAAACATAATATAGCACAATTGAAAGTGATCATATTAGAAGTTGTCAAAAAATCACAAAGAAGGGGGAATCATGGTAGACACCTGAATCAAAGAGAAATTTACTGGGCGGAAAAATTGAATAGTTTGTCACCAAACGGAATGAATGAAGAGTATAACTTGGGTCCTTTTCTATGAGTAAATTGGATGATGCAAAGTAACTCATCATAGATGCTGGACATTTGATATATTATTTGATATGTCATGGGATTGATTTTTTGAGGTTGATAGAAAGACGAGTGACTGCTCGATAAATAGGTGTCATGCTCCAAGTTATTACTTAAAGGAGATAATGAAGCATATTGTGAGCATGATTATGACATACATAATTCCTGGATGTCCTGATTAAGCAATGAATGAACTTCTGATGAGCGCTGCTAAATAGCCCTTAATGGTGCCAACCTGAAGACCTTTATGTACTAATGAAACAAAAAGGATAAAACATCCTCAGTTTTACACTGAAAGGGATCAACATTCTTTTCTCTGCACCAATCGCAAAACGTATTCCAACGGCAACAGTACAGAGATTTTGTTGCTGGCCTTCTGTCCAAAAGCAACACCTCCATTACGTCATCCGGAAGGTCCCAATCATTGCATCTCAGCCTTTCAGAAACCAAGCGTGAAGGGTGAGATTCTTGACCTCTGGATGGAGAACCAGACCCTCCTCTTGCGAGAGAAGGTCCTCTCTTTGTGGAAGACGCATCGGCGGACAGATGGACATGTCCAGAAGGTCCGGATACCACGTTCTCCTGGCCCAATCCGGGGCAATTAGGATCATGTGTTTAACGAACCTTCGCAACCTCCCGATTACATGAGAAATGACGGGGACTGGAGGAAATGCATACAGAAGTGGGAACTCCCAGTCCACCATGAATGCGTCTCCTAGAGCTCCCCTTGGAGGAAATTCCCTTGAGCAGTACTGCTCGCACTTCCGGTTGGCACCGGTCGCGAACAGGTCCAATGCAGGGGTTCCTCAAAGGGCGAAGATCTCCTGAAGGACCGCCTGAGCTAGTTCCCACTCATGGTAGACTGTGCTCTGCCTGCTCAGAGCATCCACCGCTGTGTTCTCCTCTCTGGCCAGGTGAACCACCGATAAGGAGATTCCTTCTTGAATAGCCCAGTACCAGAGCTGCATTAACTCTGCACAGAGGTAGTGACCCTACACCTCCTCTTGTTGAGGTAGGGCATGGCCACAGTGTTGTTGGTCATTATCAGGACACTCTTTCCCCGTACCGAGGGCAGGAAAGCCTTAAGCGCTAGTCTGATTGCTCTCAGCTCCAAAAGATTGATGTGTAGTTGCACTCAGATGGAGACCAACGACCGCTGATGGTCAGATCGTTGGCATGAGCTCCCCACCTCATGAGTGAGGCATCCGTCACTACCGTTATCTCCGGCCATGGTTGCCAAAACGGTTCTCCCTTCAGAATATTCTTCTTGCAGGCCCACCATAGAAGATCCTGTGAGACTCTGGTTGGAATCTGAAATCGGTCTGACATCCTTCCTGAGAATTGGGACCATTGTGTTCTTAGTGCCCATTGAAGGGATCTCATTCTCAGATGGGCCTCCGTCACCAGAAAAATACAGGATGCCACAAGGCCCAGCAACATCAAAAATTCGAAGGCCGGAAGACTCTGGGCACTCTGAAATTTCTTTACAATCTGAAGAATGTCTCGAGCCCTCACCTCGGGTGGCAAGCTCTTTCCCAAGGATGTATCCAGCACAGCTCTGATGTATTGGAGCTTTTGGGAAGGTGTCATATGGGACTTCTTGTAATTGAGGGAGAAGCCAAGTCTGTGAAGAGAGTGACAGGTAACATTGAGATAATATAGGACTTGTTCGGGAGAACATGCCCGGATCAGCCAATCGTCTAGGTAGGGGTAGACGTGAATCGCCCACCCTCCTGAGACTCGCTGCCACGACCGCCATCAGTTTGGTGAAAACCCTCGGGGCGGAGGCCAACCCGAATGGCAGGACTCAAAACTGAAAGTGCGAGCCGCCAACTGCGAACCTCAGGTATTTCCTGTGCTCGATACTGATTGGCACATGAAAAAAGGCATCCTGAAGGTCCAATGACACCAACCAATCCTGGAGTTGGAAGGCCTGAAGGATCTGAGAAAGCGTGACCATCTTGAATTTGTCTTTCCTGAGGAACTTGTTCAAGTATCTCAAGTCCAAGATGGGTCTCAGTACTCTGTCCTTTTTGGGAATCAAAAATACAGGGAATACCAACCCTTGTTCCTCTCCGCTACAGGCACCGGTTCTATAGCGCCTTTCTCTAGCACGGTTAAAAATTCCTGCACAAGGAGCGGATCTGGAATCTTCAAAGAGTGTTTCCCCGGTGGATTGTTCTGGGGGTTCTTTAGAAAAGGAAGGCAGTAACCGTGGGCTATTGTTTCTAGAGCCCAAGCATCGGAAGTAATGTCTCGCCATTCTTCCAGATGCTGAGACAGCCTGCCCCCGACTGGAGAGTTGTGACTCAAGCACTCAGAGTGGTTTAGAAGCAGCTGTTGCAGCGGCCGACTGTAAAGAGGCTGCCGTTTGAGCTGTCTTGGCACCTTTACCTCGTCCACCACGAGGAAATCTTTGGCCTGTTTGACTGGCCATTCCTCTCGCCCTTCCAAATGAGGAGTAGCAGCGAAAAGATCTATCCCTCCAAGGTTGTCCGCTAGCACGAAAAGGCTGAGGTTGACCAACAGCAGCGCTGAAAGACTTGGCGGCCGCCTTTGAGGTCTGCAACTTCTCAAGGCTCTCGTCAGCCTTGTTGCCAAAAAGATGAGACGCGTCAAAAGGCATGTTGAGAAGTCTAGCCTGCACATCAGTTGCAAAACCTCTGCAACCATGCAAATCTGCGCATCACGGTGCTGGTAGCCATGGACCCGCTGATTCTATCTGCAGAATCCAATTCAGATATAAGGGACTCACACATGGCTTCCCTGCCCTCCTTAACTATAGCCAGGAAGCCGTCCCTTTTCCTCCCCTTCGGGAATATGCTCTGCCGCCATAGAAATGCACTCCCACAGAGTGTACAAACATTTTGCAAGGACACAAGTGGAGTTGGCAGATTTTAATGCCATGCTCCCTGCAGAAAATACCTTTCTCGCCCATCCATCTACGCGCTTATCGTCCCCATCAGGAGGGATGGTAGGGTACGCTGCCTGTTTTGAGGTAGCCGTAGCTGCCTGGACCACCAGACTCTCGGGAGTGGGGTGTTTGGACAGTTAGCCGGGGTCGCTACTGGAGGGGCAGTATTTCTTTGTGTGATTTTTGTCAACTGCCATATTAGTTTCCAGAGTTTCCCAATTCCCGGCCACCCTTTTTTGAAGTGCCACATGGAAAGGCAAGACTGGATCAGTAGGCAGACCCATGTCCAGAATGTCAGTCAGGTCATCCTGATCATAAGGTACTGGAGGTCTAGACCAACCCAACTATTCCACAACCTTAGACATGAGTTGGCGATATGAGAAGTCAGCATGCTTCCCTGGTTCTGGTCTTCCGAACTCCAACTCAGGAGAGGTGTCAATGTCACTGGCATTATGCAAATTGTCACAAAGATCTTGCATTTTACTCTCCTCCAAAATAAGGCACCCATGCACATTTGGTGTACCGTACTGAAGCCCAAAAGGGGCATCCACCTCATCTGAATGCTCTCCCTCCTCAAAGATGGAGACTTGAAAAAACCCTTTTTCGGGAGAGGAGTATACAACTTCTCTGGCGTAGAACCCAGAGGCTTCGACGGTGTCCAAGTCGCTGACTTCGTCTTAGCCAGTGCCTTTTTTGGAGGAACACTAGGCATCAATGGCTGAGCTGGCAAAAGCAGCACAGCTGGCGTCGCCAATTTTGGCTTTGATTTCGACAACAGCATCAATGGCCTAATAGGGGTCAAGGACCCGATAGGTGTCAACGGCATCGAGGGCTTCGAAGGCGTCGACAACCTCGATCTCTCCTCACGTCTCGAGTGATCCTTCGATTTCTTATTTGACCGAGGCAAGGACGACACTCGATGGGGCTCACGCCTTTTACCTGGGGGTTCGAGTGCGCTTAGTTTTCGGCCAAGACATCTCCTTCCCGGTTTCCGTAGAGGCTCAGTCGGAGCACTACCATGTTTCTCAAAGATTTTGAGCATTTCCACACAGAAAGCTTCCCATTCTGCAGGAATAGACTTTTTGGACGGGCATGTCATCCTCACGGGGGAACAGTCTGACGGAGAAGTCAGTGAAGGCGACCGGCGGTGCCTTCTCCTCGACCGCATTGAAAAAGACGATGAGTGGCAGGAACCACTCTGAGACCTAGAACGCTTGGCCTTCTTCCTCCGAGAAGAGTCGTCTCTCGACTCATCGGTCGAAGGCCTAGCAGGTCGGGATTTAGGGGGTTTGGAAACCTTTCCTACCTGGAGCTTCCCCTTTCATGCCCTCAAGGCCTTTCCCGTCATGCCCCCGTATTGTCGCTGTTAAGATGGATTTCTGAACTCTGACCTGGTGGGCAGAGGTTCGGGAGACCAGCCTAGTTTCTTGGAACAGGGTAACCTTCTGGAGAAGCCAGACCAATCAAGGTAGCTTGGTGGCGGTTAAGACTAGGTCTCAGGAGGGGTGAGGGTGACTGAAAGACCTCAATGAGCACATAGAGTAAAGGACACTTACAAATTACTCCCAGTCAGGTATAGATATATTAAAAATACATATACATTTATTTCAAGGCCTTTGGGTTTCCAAGACACACATCAAATCACAGTAATACTTATTAGACCAACGCAATCCTATCTAAATACATATATACAAGACCAATGAGGTGTAAAGGTTAAATGCACGAAATGGGTCCACAACCTAAAAGGGGAAGGAAACAGGCAGTGCAAATAGTCTTTAGCCCCTTCTACATCCAACACACTCCTAACTAAGAGGCAGTCCGATCCCTAAGAGGAGGGGAGCCTAATGCTCAAAAGTACAGGCTGTTAGGCAAGGTTTGTATGCAGTACCCTCTGGGAACACTACAAACAACTATGACTACAAGTATAGGCAACCCAACCTTTGGTATAAGCTTGTACTAAACAGTTTTGGTAGCGTGTTGAGCAGCCAGGCTTATCTCAAGAGGGGAAATATGAGCTTTGGTGTAGTTACACAAAGATTCACAGTTACAGGTATTCAAATAAACTCTTACACTCAAGGTTTCTTGCATAAACAATTAATACATTATTTATCAGTCAGTTATAAGGCCTTCTTCAGAAGGGAGCAATAGAATAGTAACACACAAATATACTTCAATACTGTACACTCTGAGTTTCAGAATCAGACAAGACCCTTTTGGGATGGCCCAGGAGACACAACCTACACCCACAGGTGACTTCAGTAACAAGGGTGCTGGGGACATTAATACCTTACTGTTGGCATACAGAATACTCTCAATAGTTTGAGAAAGGCAAAGGTTTTTAGAACACAAGAAGTTACAAATATTTTTAAGCAGGGCAAATACTTTCAGATAGCAAGAGAAGAGTCATTCAATTCAATAGGCTAAGCCAAAGTCAATGGGCAAAAGTCTTTGTATAGGATGCAGGACTTCAGGTAGGCAAATGGAAAAGTCTTTGCACAAGTTAGTCTTTGATAAAAAGAAGAATCAAACGTAGGGCCACAAGCTGATTAGAGTTGCAGAAGTTACAAGCACTGCCACAGTAAGAGGTAAGTTCTCTTAGGCTAGTTTTACAGTACCTTAGTAAAGAAAAAAAAGATGCAGCTGAAGACTTCTGTTCCTGTACAGCTCTGCAGATCTCGCTGTTCCTGGGCCTCAGTAGTGGGGACAAGAGGGAGGACGTCAGGGGACTCCTGCACTGTATTGGCGCCGTCAAACATGGCAACCGGCAAACTTTACTTTCAGTGGCTGTTTCGCGTTTCAGCTCCTTGCGGTACAGCAAATGGCAATCAGCGCGGTTCCTGGCTGTCAAGGTGGACTTTCCTCACATCTGACGTCCTGCACTCAACTGAGGGGGTTCAGGATTGGTCAGTCCTGCTTCATGGCAGTCCGGAGGATCTTCCAAAAGCTTTAGGCCAGCTTACAAGCAACGCACACAATCTGGTGTCCCCGCTCCCTGGCTCTATGGTTTCCTGCAGCAACTCTGAGGAAATTCAACCAGCTCCGAAATGGGTGTCCAGGTGGCTTACTTGGGAGTTGATTGGTCCCACCAACTCAAAGGGAGAAGTCGTCCTTGCAGGACTTCTGTCAATTCCTGGCGATTCGGACCTGCAGCAGGGCTTCACTGGGCAAACCAACGGTCCAGGAGTTGCAGCAGCCGTCCTCTTCAAGCTCTTCTTCGGTTCCTTCGTCCAGTGGTCGACTCTGCCTTCCGAGCCAAAAGACTTGCCTTTTATTCAGTCCTCTCCCATTCATTCCAGCCTAGCTGCCACTCACCCAGCAGGGTGGCTGTCCTTGCCGGATAGTCAGCCAGCCAATTACCACAGAGTGCATTTGGGTCTCCTAGGAGACTAAACAAAGGGTGTTTCGGGCACCTCCCTCACTTCATGCCTACCCCAGACACTTTGGAGCCAGAGGTGGGTTTCACTCCTGAAGCCCGCCAAAGGCGAATGAACAAAGACCAAACCTGAGAAAAACTCTAGAAGGACTTTCCACAAAGACCTGGTGAAAAAAGAAGACCGGGCACCATTTTAACAACGATGGCTAGACACCATTTTGAAAAAGATGGCTCCTGCGGTTAACGTTACCGGGTCTGTGAACGGTCGCGGTAAATGCAAACCTTGGTAGTTCAAAACAAAACCACTGCCACCAGCCAGTCAATTGAGGAAAGGGTAACATAAAAGATGTTACATGAGCATTTAGACACAGGGGATACTAAGTAATCCCTCCAGCACTCGATTGTAAGATGGGGCGTGCTGGGTATAAAAAGCTACAAAGTTAAGTAAAGTCAATTTCACTTTGCTGCTCTTGGAAACAGTAGTTTATCCAAGAGAAGGTATTTTAACCTTTGGGAAATCTGAAAGACTTCTCTGTGCCACTGCACTGAAGGTGTTGTGTGACACAATGTAAAAGATGATGCCTAGTCAGACTCCACAACCAAAAGAAACAGTGTTATAAAAAATCACAATAAAATACATGAGAGGGTGGGAAAAAGGGTCACACACTCTCCAGGTAAAAGAAATCAAGTCCTCAAAATCCAGCAAAGTTGCTGGGGGTCTCTAAGGTGGAGGGAATTAGCATATTTCTGAGAATTCTCCCTAACATTGCGTTCGGAGCTACAGCTAACTCCATACTAGTAAACCCGACAGAGGGTAACATATAATCACCACTTAAAGCTCAAGGGAATGTGGGATGCATCTCTAATCCAAGTGACATAGCGCTGTGAGATATACCAGTTCCATTTACATTGTGTGAAATCTTTAGAATTTGAATAGTGATTACTTTCTATCTCTAAGGCCCTAATTCGCTGCACTGCTCAACTGATACCAATTATTTATCTCCTCTAGCCCAACCACAGTGAAACCGCTGTGGTTATTGGAAATCGAATTTTAGCCTAATTGATTGATGAGCAGATAACTCCTCTCCTTTGAGTGACAAGAAATTAGCTAGTAGCAACAACTTACTGATATATAAAAGTTTTCATTTCTGACGTGCAGCAGCAACATTATTTTCTGTCACCTGTAAATATTACAGGGGCCGAAACTGCATAATAAACTAATAAGCTTGTTACTAAAACGTTGTTGAAGATAACCTCAGACTGTGTGCCCTCTAAACCAATAATGACTCATTTGTATATCCTAAAAACAGCCATGCCACCTAACAAAATACCACTAAATATAATAGACTGCCCTAGTATACCTTTGAAATTGCCTTCGAATGACAGCATAATACACCCGAACACTCAGAAACGCAAAAGAACCAGATCCCTAACAACGGATATCAGACACTTTTGTACTATTGACAAAGTGCCTAAGTGGAAACATGGTACGAAAGCAATCAAAAAGACTTCGCACCTGCAGGACAAAGAACTATTAATACACTTTGATGAGCTCTCAGATACTCTGATGTCAAATGCGTTAGCTAATATGGCTCCACCTATACCCAACAAAGACAACACATATCCTCAATTGTTCCATTCAAATAATAGAGGACAATCCTACTTCTGCCCCTAAAGCTGCAATCAATATACCCAGTGACAAGCAAATCCTGATTCGAACCCCAGTTCTAGCTATTGCCCAAGTGCATGAGCAACAAAATAATATTGTTACCTCTTGTAATACTCCAAGTAACGCCAAGGGGGCATAGAAAAAGATTGAAGCAATAGCAATAACAGAAGCTATAATTAGAGATATTAATTCCCCTATTCAAGAACAAAGGCATAGATCCTGTTCTAGTTCCGGATACCCAAGACTCCGGTAGGCACAACCTCTCCTGCAACTTAATCTGTCTGCGTCCCCCATTTTGTGTAGAAACGCAACAGATTCGTCAGGCTGTTCTTCCGCTTCTTTTGTTAACCCTTGCCCCAGACGAACAGGACATTTTAATAAAGAGCCTGCCCCGCAAGTTGAGGTAACCCTGTCAGTCATGAACACTGCTCTAATGTCTCTAACAAAACTATATGATACACTTGACATTAAACTAGAAGTACAAACAGAACTATTAAATAAATTATGTTAACAGCAGCTCACAATTCAGATTTTTGACTCAGAAAAGACCATGGAAAAACAGAATTAAATATTTCATCTAAACATTTCATTGAACACTCTATTTTAATTACATCAACAATTCATAATAAAGATGAGAACAGTTGCAAATCAGGCATTACAAAGTCAAACTGAGAATTTCATATTTCCCAAACAAGTTCTGCTCTTTGCCCAAAGTACTCAGTATGCTCCTGAACAAATTGATAAACCATCTTTTTGATATCTTTGGCATACAAAAACAAGGGGGAAAAACGAACTACCCTCAATTAAAAAAGAAATTTAAAAATCTGAAAACTTCTGCTAAGAGCTTGCAAGTAGGCTCAAGAAAATGTTTGCGCTCTTTAACAAACTTGGATAATATCAAAGACAATGTAAATGCTTGATTAATAAAGAAAAACAAGATACTAGCTAAAGCAAAAGCTTACAATAAATCAACTAAAGCGGTAATGAGACCCTCACAGATATCTCCAGTAGCGGAGAATTCTAAACCATTGGATGACCTTATTAAGGCAGCAGAACATCTAGAACTGGCCGCTAAAAACAATGAAAATATATCAGCCTGTATGAAAACAAGTATTAATTCACCCAAAATCCAATTTCGGTTCAATAATAATGAAACTCACATGAACCTTATTAAACCTTGTTAAAACCCATCTAATTTTACCACCTTAGAACAAAGAAGACTAGAATTACAAAGAGCAAGTACAGGCTTTCCTGTCCCGCGCTTCCCAGGAAAATCTAATCCTGATAACAATCAAACACTGATTTTGTACTACAAAATGAGCTAGGCCGATGGAAAGAAAAATCACAAGAAAACCTGAACCAACAGTCCACTTTAACCAGCTCGGCCAATTTAAAAACTAATCCGATAGCTTCAACTCATAATTACCACACTTTGATCCTCCAATGTAGACCGATTCCTTACTCACACTATGCATTAAATAGATCAAGTGTGCTTAATATACTGGGCGATATACAAATGTTAGAAGATCTCCAGTCCAGTGACTTTGAACAAATTGAATTCACTAATCCAAAAAAACCAAGTGTAGAAAAACTGTGGATTTCCTCAGGAGTCGTGAGAAATATTCAGAATAGGAAGAAATGACTTCAAAAAACGGTCCGACCTGTACAAAAAGGTCGTAAATGCATGCCACCAAAGGTTCGAACACCAAAAGTTCAAACCTTTGGTGGCATGCATTTAAAAAAAGAAAAGCACTGCGGGGGATGCAGGGGTATCCCCCGCAACAGCCCTTCACCATACTATACAGTACAGTGAGTGGGGGTTGCAGGGGACACCCCCCAAAAAAACCAAAGAAACAAAAAACAGGGGCTGCGGGGGACAACCCTGCAGCACACCCGAGGAAAGAAAAAAATAATAACAGTATAGTGAGCAGGCGTTGCGGGGGGAAAACCCCTGCAGCTGCCCAAAAAAAAGAAACAAGAAAAGGACCCTGCGGCGCCGGTTCCCAATCACGGAAGTGAAAGTGAACTGGCGCTGCAGGGACACAGTGTTTTACAAGGTAAGTAGGGTGTGCGTGGGGGTGTGTTGGCTGTGTGGGTGGGGGTGTGTTGTGGGTGTGGGTTTTGTAGGTTTTTAAAAATTATGTTCGCAAGGGAAATGTATGCACCTTTTGTGGTGCGTAAATTTCTCATGCAAACTTTTCCGTCGCAGATTTTTTCGTGACGGAAAAATCACGTAGATCCAAATATTCTATCGCAGACAAGGCCTGAATTATATGACATGGGATTTATACTAGAGCAAGACATCGCTCTCAGCCAAACAAATGATCAGAAACATGACCAAACAAGTAAGCAACAAGGACAAACTAATAGCCAACCACTTTGCTCCAACGGTAATCTTGACTCCAAATTATGGATAATGGAAACTAGTTTACAAGAGTCCTTACAGCACCTACACAATTTTAAAATCTTAACAAATGAAACATGGTCAAAGCCTGTATTCAATAAGGATAAAAATGTTCAGAGATAACCAAGCGTCCAAAGACAGCCTTCCAAACTCACCTTAGCATCCTGGAATTCCAGAGTGTTTAAGCATTTCTTATTTCAGTGACACAGAAAGCCCTTTATTTATTCGATCTAATTCTCCTACAAGAAACCTGGCTGGTAGATACTCCAGTTTGGGAGGGCCATATTCTGTCAGCCCTACCAGCCAGGAAAGGCTTGCTAGGTCGTCCGCAGCGGTTTTTCTGGTCGCTGTTAAGACTGCCCTACAATTTACACTTGATTTTTGGGCATCATTGAACCCTTTTACTCAGTCAGAATTAATACCCCTCAGGGAGGAATTGCCATTCTCAATATAATTGGAATCACAAGGCGATAGATGATCATATCTTCTAAGCAGGTATTACCTAAATGCTGGACATGATCGCTGGTGATTCTACAGTGATCCACATGATAATAGCAGGAGATCTGAATATGAACTGTTTAGGCCCTAATAACATAAAAAGGACACAGATAATAAAGTCATGGCTAACTCTTATGAAGAACAGACAGTTCTTGATGCTTAATGGTAACCTGAAAGACGATATACCTGCCAAAACAACGTGGAAAAGAGGTATCACTGCAACGACTATAGATTATATATTTGTGCAACGTTTAACTTTCAAAGTAATTAAAAAATTTGAGATCCTTCACCAGTCTAGCAGCAATCATAATCTCTTAATGTGCACCTAGATATGGGATCTGAAATTGGAAAAGCCTGACAACTATCCTCATGACCTGGTTTTGACAGGAGGTAGAAATAGATTTAAATGGACGGAGAAGAAGCTAGCTGCATTGAGATCCCGGGTCCACACTCAGAATGTAAACTGCGACCAACGCTTGATTAGAGAACAGGGCATGTATATTACTATAATGTCTTTATTTAAACAAAAGAACAAGTTACTTTCTTACCTGGTAACGTTCTTTCGATGGGATGGTCCGACGACGTATTCCATATCTATGACATGTAATCACCACAGCTGTGCTGCTTCGGAAACTTTTTCGGCGTCTGCGTCCTGCGTCGATGACGTCGTTGCGCCGTCGTCGAGGACCTCCTCCGACGTCCGACGTCATCCGATGTGATAAGTAGGACGCACGACGCCCATAGCCTCAGTTATAGTTTTTTCCCCCAGAACGTGTGACATAAGTCAACTGCCAGTCAGACACAAAGCCTTGCGGAACGTAAGCTGCAATCGCAAAAGAAATTCTGCAGCGGGGAAGGCAGGGCGGGAGCGATATGGAATACGTCGTCGGACCATCCCATCGAAAGAACGTTACCAGGTAAGAAAGTAACTTGTTCTTCGAGGGGATTGGGTCCTCCGACGTATTCCATATCTATGACAGACTCCCAAAGCAGTACCAAAGCAAGGAGGAGGGAAAGAATTTAGAATCAAAATGTAGAATAGCCAATCAAATAGCAGAGCAAAGGACCGCCTTGCAAAAGGCCAGATCCTGTGCTCGGATGGAATCAAGGGAATAGTGACGTACAAATGTATGTACTGAAGCCCAGGTGGCTGCATCACAGATGTTGCGAATAGGAACACCCCTCTGCAGGGCAGTAGACGCAGCCATACCCCTGGTAGAATGGGCCCACAAGCCAGCCGGTGGGTCCTTACCCGCCAAACGGTAGCACTCCGAGATGGCCAAAATAATCCAGCGAGACAAAGTCTGTTTCGTCACAGCTTGCCCCAAACGCTTTCCAGCGTAACCAATAAAGAGTTGATCATCCACTCTGACCCGGGACATGCGTGAAACATAAAAGCTTAAAGCTCTCCTAGGATCAAGCCTATGGAGCCTCTCCTCTTCCTTACCAGGATGCGGAGGAGGATAGAATGCCGGAAGAACAACCTTCTGGGCCAAATGAAATTCCGTCACTACCTTCGGAAGAAAAGAAGGACGAACTCTAAGGACAACCCTGTCCTTGTAAAATACAGTGAAGGGAGGCTTAACTGAAAGTGCCTGTAACTCACTCACTCTGCGAGCGGAAGTAACCGCAACTAAAAACACAGTTTTCAGAGTTAACAGCCTCAAAGGGCAAGAATGTAAAGGCTCAAACGGAGCACCCATAAGAAACTTAAGAACCAGGTTTAAATCCCAACCGGGCACCAGGAAAGGTGACGGAGGGAACACATTAGTGAGCCCTTTCAGGAACTGTGAAATCAAAGGGGTTTTAAAGTAAGAACACTCTTCAGACGAGCGCTTAAAGATGGACAGCGCCGCCAGGTAACCCTTAACGGTACCCACTTGCAAGCCCCTGTGGGCCAAAGAAAGCAAAAAGGACAGAACCATGGGGATGTCACATGCAAAAGGATCCACATTCTGAACTCTGCACCAGTCACAGAACTTACGCCAACGGCAACGGTACAGAGACTTTGTTGCCGGCCTTCGGGCCGAAAGCAACACCTCCATCACGTCCTCAGGGAGGTCCCAATCCTTATACCTCAACCTTTCAGAAGCCAAGCGTGAAGGTTGAGGGACCTGACCTCTGGATGGAGAACCTGACCCCCCTCCCGTGAGAGCAGATCGTCTCGGTAGGGAAGACGACGTGGAGGGCAGATGGATAAGTCGAGAAGGTCCGGGTACCACGCCCTCCGAGCCCACGCCGGGGCAATGAGGATCATCCGGGAACCGAACTTCCGTAACCTCCGCAGCACTTGCGGGATGACGGGGACTGGAGGAAACGCGTACAGCAGCGGGAATGACCACTCCACCACGAACGCGTCTCCTAAGGCTCCTTCTGGAGGAAATTCCCGCGAGCAAAACCTTTCGCACTTCCGGTTGACACTGGAGGCTAAGAGATCCACTTGAGGGGTCCCCCAAAGGGCGAAGATCTCCAGGAGAATCTCCTGAGCCAACTCCCACTCGTGAGAGATCGCGCTCTGCCTGCTCAGAGCGTCCGCCGTCACATTTTCGGCTCCGGCCAGATGAACTGCCGAGATCGAAACTTCCTGCTGGATGGCCCAGAACTCGAGCTGCATCGCCTCTCTGCACAGAGGAAGTGACCCTGCCCCCCCTTTTTGTTGAGGTAGTGCATGGCCACTGTGTTGTCCGTCAGGATCAGGACAGTCTTCCCTCGCACAGACGGCAGAAAAGCCTTCAGGGCTAGCCTGACGGCCCTCAGCTCCAACAGATTGATATGGAGTCTGGACTCCGACGGAGACCAACGACCGCTGACTGTCAGCCCGTTGGCATGAGCTCCCCATCCCGTGAGGGATGCATCCGTCACGATCGTCACCTCCGGCCAGGGAAGCCAAAATGGAGCCCCCTTCATCAAGTTGCCTTCGACGGCCCACCACAGAAGGTCCCGGGCGACCGAGGACGGCACCTGAATCGAGTCCGACATCCTGCCGGAGGACTGCGACCATTGCGTCTTGAGTGCCCACTGCAAAGATCTCATCCGCAGGCGAGCCTCTGGCACCAGAAGAATGCAGGATGCCATGAGGCCGAGCAACCTCAGGAACTCGAACGCTGGGAGCGTCTGGGCATGCTGAAACTTGTGCACCATCTGCTGAATGTGAAGAGCCCTCACCTGGGGAGGAAAACACTGCCCCAGGGAAGTGTCGAGCACTGCTCCGATGTACTGGAGCCGCTGTGTTGGCGTCAAATGGGACTTCTTTAAATTGAGGGAGAAGCCCAGCCTGTGAAGGGAGCGACAGGTGATCGATAGATGATCCAGGACTTGCTCGGGAGAGCTCCCCCTGATCAACCAATCGTCCAGGTAGGGGTAGACGTGAATCCCCCCTTGCTTGAGATGCGCTGCCACCACCACCATGAGCTTGGTGAAAACCCTCGGGGCGGAGGTCAATCCGAACGGCAGGACCCGAAACTGAAAGTGCGAGTTGCCAACCGCGAACCTCAGGTACTTCTTGTGCTTGGGATGGATCGGCACATGGAAGTAAGCATCCTTGAAGTCGAGTGACACCAACCAGTCCTGAAGCTGAAGGGCCTGGAGGACTTGAGAGAGAGTAACCATCTTGAACTTGTCCTTCCTGAGGAGTTTGTTCAAACCGCGCAAGTCCATGATGGGTCTCAATCCCCCGTCTTTCTTCGAAACCAAAAAATAAGGGGAATACCATCCCTTGTTCCTCTCCGCTACAGGCACCAGTTCTATGGCGCCTTTCTCCAGCAGGGCTTGAATTTCCTGCGCAAGGAGCGGATCCGGACTCTGCAAAGAGAGGTTCCCCGGTGGATTGTCGCGAGGCCTGTGCCGAAAAGGAAGACAGTAGCCGTGGGTTATGATCTCCAGAACCCACACATCTGAAGTAATGGCTTGCCACTCTACAAGATGCTGCGCCAGCCTTCCCCCAACCGGCGAACCATGGGACATGGCCTCACGACTGAGCGGGAGCGGCTGCAGCGTTACCTGAGGGCAAAGAGGCAACTGCCCGAGCGGCCTTGGCACCACGGGTACCCTGTCGTCCACCTCTGGTACCCCTGCGTTGGCCTCTTTGACTGCCAGCTCCTCTCGCTTTACTGAAGGATGAGTAATAGCGAAAGGAACCACCCCTCCACTGCTGTCCCCTGGGACGAAAAGGCGGAGGTTGGCGAAATGCAGCGCCCAACGACTTCGCTGCAGCTTTTGAGGTCTGCAACCTCTCAAGGCTCTCGTCAGCCTTGCTGCCAAAAAGGTGTTCACCATCAAAGGGCATGTTGAGGAGCCGGGACTGCACATCAGGCGCAAACCCCGACTTCCGCAACCACGCAAACCTGCGTATCACGGTGCTCGCCGCCATGGACCTACTGACGCATTCAGCTAAGTCCAAACCCGACTGAACGGACTCACACATGGCATCCTTACCATCCTGGACCATAGCAAGGAAACCATCCCGTTCATCCCCTTCAGGAACATGTTCAGCCGCTAACGCAACACAGTTCCACAGAGTGTGCGTGAAACGTGACAAGGCACAAATGGAGTTGGCCGCCTGAAACGCCATACCACCAGAAGAAAACACTTTCTTCGCCCAGCCATCAAAACGTTTGTCGTCCCTATCAGGAGGGATGGTAGGGTACGACGCCTGCTTCGCCGGGGCCGTGGCCGCCTGCACCACCAAACTCTCCGGAGTGGGGTGCCTGGTCAAGTAGCAGGGGTCGCCACTGGCTGGACGGTATTTTCGCGACAAGGATCTGCCCACCGCCGGGAGACTCTCCGGAGCAGTCCAAGCCGCCGCCACCCTTCTCTGTAAAGCCATATGGAACGGCAGAACCGGGTCAGTTGGGGGACCAACATCAAGGATGTCCGTCAGATCATCCTGCACAAACTCCCCTGGGGGAGCAGACCATCCCAAGTACTCAGAAACCCTAGCCATAAGGCGCCGGTACGAGGAATCAGCATGAGAGCCAGGCTCAGGCCTACAAAACTCCACCTCCGGAGAGGTGTCCAGTCCACTGGCATCATGCAGTGACTGTCTCAACTCGTCAAACTGACTATGGCCCGAGACAATGTCATCCGGAACCTGACTAGGAACCAGGCCATCAGAATCCTCATCCGCCTCTGAAATATAATCCAGGTGGCGAAAAGAAGGCACTCGAGAGTGCTTGCTCTTAACCAGAGCCTTCCTAGGGGGTCCACCCGTGCCCTGGGGTACCTCCGACACGAAAGGCGTCGATGGCGTCGAGCGAATCGGCGCCAGCGTCGAGAGAACCGGCATCGGCGCCGAGAGGATCGGCGTCGACGTCGAGGAAATCGGCGTCGACGTCAGATGCAGCGCCTCCAGAATCGGCGGCGTCGACACAGCCCTCGAGGCCGGAGCCCCGAGCGTGACCCTCGACGACCTGAGCTTCGACGGCATCGACGACTTCCTCGGAGCCAGAGCCTCGAGAAAACCTGTCGACGCCCTCGACGCCACAGACGTCGAAGCCTTCTTCGAAGACCTCACAGGTGCACACGGTCTCGAACGCGTCGAGGACCGCGACCTGGAACGGGTACGTCGAGAACGAGTCCCCTTGTCCGAACGGGACCTTTCCCGTGACTCGTGCCGACCACTCTTGCGAGCGGTGTCTCTCGACCTCACACGACCGACCCCACTCGGGGGCGCGGACGGCTGAGTACCCTGCGACTCAAGAATCGCCAACATCTTCTTCCCGAAGGAAGCCCATTCCTCCGGCGTCGCACGGCCCGAGGGGTAAGCGACGTGCCGGGCAGAGCCCTCCGAAGAGGACCTGGAAGACGACCGATGTCGGCGCTTCCGAGAATGCCTCGAAGAGGCAGAGGAGTGGCGAGACTGACTCCTAGAAGGAGACCCACGAGACTTCCGACGATGACACGGAGAGTCACCCCTCGAATCATCCGTCGAAAGCCCCGCAGACTTCGACTTCCGGGGCTTGGACACCCGACCTACCGACAACTTCTTCTTACGTTCGCGTAAGGCTTTGGACGTGAGTGACTGGCAGTCGATACAGTCATCCGTGTCGTGGGCCTCCCCGAGGCACCAGAGGCAGGCGTCGTGCGAGTCCGTCACCGACATCTTGGACCCACACTCCCCGCACTTCTTGAAACCCGGACGCGGGGTCGAAGACGAAGTAGAAGACATCTTCAGAAGGATTCACACAAACGAACAGGTTCGAAGAACCGAGAAGAACAGAACTCCAAAGAGTCGAGGCGTTCAAACCGAGAAACACGAAGCAACACATTCGCGGAAAAAACGGAACTGAGGCTATGGGCGTCGTGCGTCCTACTTATCACATCGGATGACGTCGGACGTCGGAGGAGGTCCTCGACGACGGCGCATCGACGTCATCGACGCAGGACGCAGACGCCGAAAAAGTTTCCGAAGCAGCACAGCTGTGGTGATTACATGTCATAGATATGGAATACGTCGGAGGACCCAATCCCCTCGAAATGCGGGCTAAATTAAAAGCCCCATTTTAAACACAAGCACTGTTTTGAGAGCCAAATAAAGGGAAAAAAAATCCAACTGAGGAATAATATAAGGGCAGCTGGTATGCTTGCAACGGACATTAGAACACACAAACTTTGTAACCTAAAAACCCAATATAATAATTGGCGCAAATCCCATTAAGCTCTAATGGTACAGAATGATAGCGAAATTATGGTGAGATCAATCGCATCTAAAAATAGCGTGCAAACCTGGGCTATCTTGAACAGTGCTTTCAATGATAACCAAAGCCCTTATCTCATAAATGCAGTCCAAGAGGCATCCTGGATTAATTACTATGAGGAATTGTATGGGTGTTCACGAAAAATTGACGTGCCTCAAAATATGATAAGGAACCCTAAAAGTTAACTGATATTTGATAGAGAGGATATTCGCAATTAGATAACTAAACTGAGTTTTTCACGAGCACCTGGACCAGATGGCCTGACTAACGCCATGATGAAAACCCATCCAGACATCTGGGCTGACATTTTGCACATGATATTTACTAACGTAATACAAAAGAAACAAATGCTACCATCGTGGAAAAAATCAATAATAACACCAAATTTTAAAACAAGGGGACCGGGAACTGCCACAAACCTACCGACCCATAGCTCTTCTAGATGTTTCCAGGAAAGATTTTTGCCTGACTTTTACTAAAAGATTTTACCAAATGGGTTAACGATAAGCAACTAGCTGACAAATATCAAACAGGCTTCGTACCTGGTCTAGGAACCTCAAACAACTGGCCTTATCTCTAATCAAAAGCAGAGGACAAGCTACAGGCCAATCAATATACATGGCTTTTATTTACTTTAGAACAGCCTTCGATTCTGCCTCAAGAGAGCTTCTCTTAGATCTATTCGAAAAAGCTAAATGCCCACAATACATTTTAATATTAGTTAAACAATTCTATTCTGAAACTATAATACAAGTTGGTTTAACTCAAGAAGGACAATTATCTAGGCCAATTCAAACCAATAGGGGACTTATACAGGGTTGCATACAAGCAGCAACCCTATTTTTTTTTTTAATATCTGATATTGGTAAATAACTAAAAACAGTAATTTCTGACTGTCCAAAAATAGGCTCCTCCTTAATATCCTGACTACGGTATGCCGACCATCTCGTGTTGATATCGAAAACTCAGAGCAGGCTCCAGAAATTACTCCTACCACAAGTAACTACCTTTCGTTTAATTTAGAAAAAACAAAAGTGTTACCATGTGATAACAACTGCCATAAGAGAAAATTCAATTGGATGCTTCACAGCAAACCCTTAATTACTACTGATGAATACATCTACCTAGGATTAAACACCAACAATATCCCCCTTGACTTAAGTTACCACACAACCCTTAGAAATAAAATTCAGACGACTACTTTCCAAGCTTGTATAATACATAAAAGATGTAAGCATGCAGGAGGCAAAGGCACGGGTGTTTGCTGCAGCCATGGAGACGGGGGAAGCCTGCCTAGGAGTCTGTGCTCCCTGTTTGCAATGCCGGACCATAGCCCCGCCCCATCACAGACAGAATGCTGCGGGATTCACCCACGAAGGTGTAAGCCTGCGGCAGGCAAGGGTATTTGCTGCCGTCAGGGTGTTCGCGCACCGCCAAGTGGAGCCACAAAGGGGACACGCTGCTGCCAATCTAATACCAATAGAGCTCCATCGGACCTGGATCGTGTCAAAGGTGAGAAAAGCATCGGCCTCCCCCCCACTAGAGACTCGAATAGGCTGGGCAGTGTTGCAGGAATGGTCGGAATGTGTAGGTGTGGAGGAACTCCCCCCCCCCACCCCCTCTTTTTCTCAAAGTCGGCCCTCATGTCCAACCTGCAAGCCACCTCTGCACCTAAAGCGGATCGCAAGTATAAAGCTGGTCGAAGAATGGGGGGTAGGAGGGAGCAAAACTATAAACCTGTGAAGCGATGGGGGAGGACCAGGGTAGCAGAGCCCATCTTGTGGATGCCGGTCGAGGGAGGGCATTGACCCCAGCGACTATTGTCCCTACTTAAGAAAGGGGGGGGCAAAGGGGGGGCCAGGCTTTGAACACTTGAGTATCCATAGCCATCGCTCCCTGGGGGAATCTCATTGGCCTACTCAAGATCATGCACTGAACTCCCTGTCTGCCTTTACACCAGTTGAATCTGTGCCCAACACCAACCTGTTGACCCCCGGAGGTGGTTTTGACTATTGCCACTGCAAATCTCCTAGATACCTTGGTCAATGGATGTGAAAGGATACCGAAGCTCATTGGGGGCTATGAGCCACTGGCCCCAACGTTGGTACTCAGTGCCCCTACCTCCTCCTGAGCTGTCCCCAAAGGCTTGTCCCTGGCACTACATACTTGACCCCCGATCCACGGTTGGCTCTGGCCGCAGAGGATGTTCATCTCCCGCCTCCCTCTGCCCACCCGCCAGCGGACCGAATCGACCTGGGCTTTGAAAGATCTTGTAAGGGAAAGCGTTCCTTGAGCCCCCCTTGTAGCACTGGAGTGAGGTCACGTCACCTGCACCTTCCGGGGCTAGCTCCTTCCTCCGCCTAACTCCTCTCAGAGCCCCCAAGTAATCTATTCAAGGAAATCAGTCCCTGCCAGCCTCATCACCGAAGGATCAAACTGTTACCCCGGGCTGTTGCTGTGACCGTATTCTCTCCGAACTGACCAACATCAAATCATTACTATCGGCTCTGTTTAAGGGCATGACAGAGGCCAGGGGGGAAGGAGGGGCTTGCATGGCTGGAGATGACCTACTTGGGGATGGGTTTGGAGGCTTGGGCCCAACTGTTGGCACGGGACTACAACCCCAGTACATCCGTCTTCCCTCTTCTTTTGGTGTCCTGAATGCTTGCAGCTGTTCAACCCCCAGTCCCAAACGCTTTGAGAGAGCCCCCAAAGGTCCATATCCCAGGGCCTGTGCCCTTACCCAAGGTGTCCCATGCCCCAAAGATCCATGCCCCAACGACCCTGGACACTAAGCATCTCGCAGGGAGGGCAATCAACGTACACAACCACGGTTCTGGGGGGCCTTTACCCAGGCATAATGCCCACAAAGCTCCTAGAAGAACTACTGTGTTCCTGCACGGGGTACCAAAACTGCCCTCTGACAGAAGAGAACCAAGGGATGCCCTGCGGAATAAATGCCTCCACTGGCTACACCATGTAGGGGATTGTGTTTCTGTGACTAGGGACGCCATGGTGAAATGTACTAGATTGCTCAATAAAATGTCTTCAGACTCTGTTAAAAAGTTATTTGGGGATGAGTACATGGCAAGGGATGTTTTGAGAATTTGCAATGGCATGGGTGGTCCCGAAGAAGTGGTAGCACAGTGAGCACATCCAATACTCCTGGCTCTGCCGCCTTCCATGACGACTCTAGAAGCAAGGGCCCTCTTTCTGGGGGAAAATCTTACTGTTCTGGTGCCCAGACGTTTGGGGAGATAAATGGACTATGGGGTGGTGAGCAATGAAAATCAGTTTGGGATCTGTACCGGGATACTTACGGAAGGTGTAGCTTCTGTTTTTTTATGCTTTTTTCTTTTTCTTTGTTGTTGAATGTCTTATTTTCGAACTGTATTGACAGGATGTACTTTGATGGCCACTCGACCGAATAAAGTTATTGATGATGATAATGACAAAAGATTGGGCAAATTATCACCTATTATAATCAAAAAGTAATGCCAATAATTACCTTTGGATCCGAAGCAAGGCAATATAAAGGGACAAAATATTGGACACAGCTCGAAGGAGCCTTTTGGAAGAAGATCCTCAGACTACCATTATCGACGCCTATGGAACTCGGACATGAAATAGGGCTCCTCTTCCCTTAATATAATCGTGATTTGGAAAATAATAACCCTTTATCGGAAATGTCTACTAGCGCCAAACACAGATTATTTGCTATCAATCGCTAAAGCATCTATTCTGAAGTCCGATAGCGAACCAAAACCATGGATTCATACAGCTCTGAATTTCATGACCAGCGTAGATATTACCAAAGACACATTACTGTCCAATCCCAACAAAGCCAAACAAAACCTTTGGGCTTATGATTGGCAGAACACTTGAGATAGGATACAAAAATATGATTGCTTTAAAAATTGTCATTTTAATCTTAAATCCCTGAATGTGACCGAACTATCTATTGAAATTTCATCGGCAGAAAACCGAACAATGTCCTTAAGATCTCGATTTAACATCTGGCCAACCAAGAATCAAGTGGGAGTACTGATAAAGGCCAGCCCTATCTAAAGAGCATGCAGACATTGCTGTGATGTTACCACTCTTGAAACTTTAAAGCATATCCCAATATATTGCCCGGCTTTGGCTGATTTAAGGAATAATTTATTTTATACATTTTTTTGCTGAAATGTATATAATGACCCAAAGATTTTATGGAAAGAACACTTTAGTGGCCAGCGTATTTCTTTAACGTTGGCAATAATGAATTTCTTATTACCAAGGCTGGGTTTAAGATCCATACAATCAAGATAAGAATAGGAACTGCTAAAATAGTATAATCTAGCGCCTGGTAAAGGAGTGATTGTCTGCAAGCAGTTTAAAATTAACTGCATTTTCTAGCTAGTAATTTCTAGACTCCTTCCTTTGTTTTAATATTTATAGATGAGGACCATAGCATACCGATTGATTTTATATAGTCTAACATCCTTTGTATTTTTACCCATCAAGGATACATTTTAATGAAATCTTCTTAAATGTTATGTATTTTACTAATCACTTTTATCTGTACTTCTATGAACTGTATTAAATGTCAAATGTATTGTATATTGAAAGGTTGATTTGAATCAGACAAACAAAAAAAAGAAAATGTTTATGCATAATTGGGATCTCTAGAAAACAAATGGGAATGTGCCGGGGGATAGCCCAAGTCAAGTAACTTGGATTGGACCCATGCCCACCTCAACCACTGATTTTGTATTTGGGTTCTACGTCCCTTTTTGATAATATTTCTTTAGAGGTTTCAAATAGTGCAAGTAGTTATCATGCGATGTTGGCCTTAAAATTCTGGTTTGATGTCGGAAGGAAGAGTGTGGTAAGTTTAACTGGTAAAAACATCATGGTCAACAACTCAGGTAATCGGTTGGGTTATTTGTGTCTGAACCCTAAAACTCTTAATTAGAATGTGTATAAATGTTGGAGTAGCTGGTCATTATTGGAGCAATCTGACTACCACTCATCCGATTGCTACTCTGCAACCCTGGAAACTGGTTAATAGACTCAGCGATGACTCAGTGCAGGAAGCAGTGTCCTTTCTCTCAGACACCCAATCAGGTGTTTGACATCTTGATAAGAAATCACAAGAGACAAATGCACCAGGATGATTAAACAGAACTATACATACTGGATTAAAGCGTATCCAACCTGATAGGGAGTTTTACATAAATTGCTGTCTGTGACACAACTAGGTTTTAGCCTAAACTACCAAGGATTGGTAGCAATGGCTGAGCAGCCAGGCTTAGTCTATGAGGGAAAAGGGCTGTAGTGAGGCACACAGTACTTAGAGCATACAATTGGTTCAAGGAAACACTGACACACTCGTCGTTATATACAAATAGTCATTTTATATACACTAAGGCTAAAGCAAATAGGTCAAGCAAGTACTATCCACACAGTAATAATCACAGTAGAATAAAAATGTAGCACACTTCTGATTTAAAGCAATACAAAAGTGTGAGAAAACTACTAATACTAATAAGCAGACTTATATTAACTCTTACAACTTTAGTTGACTCTTTCTTAACCACTCTTCAAAGGTCCAATCCTATACTAAATGAGTCTCAAAGTGTCAAAGGGGCCCTGGGAGTCCAGAGACCAAGGGCTGAGGAGGCAAGAGGTAGATAAGCAGCAAACAAAGCAAAGTCTTTGTAGATGTCTTCAGGTTTGTAGGTAAGAGTTTTGGCAATTTAGGGCCAAATGGGTTGTTCACCCCTTTGGGACTTAGGGTGCCCTGGAGGGGGGTGCAAGCAACCACTTCACTGAAGTCCTCCAAGAACACCTGAGCAACACGACAAGACCAAGGTAAGTACCTAGGCTTGTAACAATACCTTATCAATTAAGAACTTGGTGCAGCAGGTTAACCCCCAAGATGAGGACACCGTTGTCCCTGGTTTGGGTTTCTTGGCCTGGATGGCTGAAGAAGGATCTTTGGAGGGAACAGATGTATGCATTTGAGCAGTGGGATGCCCAGCAGTGGATCCTCACAGCCCTTGTGCGTTGGAGCCCTTCACGGGCTTCGGTTCAGCGACGCTTGTCGTCCCAGAGACTTTTCTTCGGTTCTCGGTCCTCAACTCAGCTGAGGGCCTTCAAGGAGAGGAAAGGTGTCACGGTAGGCACAGAAAGATGCCCACAAGGTTTCAGCCAGATCTGCGCTTCACACAAGGTTGCACTGCAAAATGGCATAGGTCTCAGGGTACTGGGAGATTGTAGCCCGAGAAAGTCACAGCCCTTTGTGGTATGGTGCAAAATTCAGGTGCGCTTGAGACTGGCTCACGAGATTGTAGCCCGAGAAAGTCACAGCCCTTTGTGGTATGGTGCAAAATTCAGGTCCGCTTGAGACTGGCTCACGGGAGGTAGTCATCTTCAAGAGATCTTCCCCGTCGCTTGCAGTTCGGTGTGTTGGTCTTCAAAAGTCACTCAATGGTTCTGGCGGTTGCTGGGACGTACGTCTATGAATTCCTCTCCGGATCTTCAGTCCAGTGGTCGATTCTCAGGTTCAGTTCCAGGACCCATTCCTTTTATGCAAGAAAACTGACTGAGCCCGCCAATCACCATTCAAGCCTCTTGTGCAAATCTGGGGTGCAAATGTCCAGGGGGCCAGCCAGCCTCCCAGTTCAAACTGGTTCCAGGTAGACACTACAGGACAAAGACCAGGGGAGTTTCGGTTACCTCCCCCACTTCCTGTCCTTTCAGACTGCCAAAGACAAAAGACCTAATAAGACCCATTAAGAACCCCATCCCCCACCCAGGAAGGTAGGAGGTGGCTCAAATAAAATCAAGTCATCATGAACAGATGAACAGGGCTTAAAAATGTACAGCCACCATTTAGGCCAATGGAGACTCCTGTATTCCAAGTCCACAAAACGTCATGCAATAAAAGTACACTGCCACCAGCCTGTTACATGAACTTGGAACAGTAACTAAAAGTAACTAAAGGTTACTGGAACAGTGAGAAAAGGGAGACACGGTTTCCCATCAGCACTACACATAAGGTGGGGTGGGCTAATCTCACAAAATAAATTACAGGAGGGACAAAAAGGGTGTCCCACCCCCCGCCCCTGGTAACTGTAAATAACCTAGGTAGAATAAAAAGGAAAGCTCAAGGAGCTTCCAGAAACACTGCACGGAAAGTGTTGTGTGCTGCAACAGTAAAAGGCAGATGCCAGAAAACATGGGGAAAAGCATAACTCCATTAAAAAGTATCAAAAAGAGATAAAAAGGGTTCCCAAGTACAGAGTAAAAATGACTGAGTGTGGTAAAAGGTTCCCACTCACTCAGGAGAGCCAGCTAAAAATCCAATAGTCCAGCAAAAATGCTGGGGGACTCACAAAGTGGGACGAATTACACCCAAGAAGGAATTTCTACCCAACAGAATCTATAACTGTATAAAAGATCATAAAATGGTCAAGTATTTAGTTAGAAACGATAGAGGCATTTGACACCTTTTAAATGGGCATGCAATCAGTCAAATATTAAGTCAAGCAAACTGCATCTCTGAATAATCATGGTCAAGGAACTTCTCTGACTTCTTAACAAAAACAAATGACTTGCCTTCCAACAGGGTCATACAATCTCAGACGCATTGGAGCCTGAGTTTTGATCAGGTGGACATTGAGCTAGGTATAGGAAAACTTAAAAACACTAGAGCTTGTGGACCTGATGGAGTTTTGAATATGGTGCTAAAAGAAAATGTAAATGTGTGCAAATATTTTACTAGCTCTTCAGACAGTTGGCTCATGACATGACTATTCAAGAGTCTTGCATACTGCAATTATTGTACCAATCTTCAAAAAAGTGACAGAAGGACCCGTGTGATGAATCTTTACATGTCGTTACTTCTCTGCAATGAGGAGCCCATCCCCATGAGGCCAGGGAGGCGAGGCCGCTACCAGATAGTCCCTCCCCTCTAGGGAGAATGTAGAACTACCCGGTCCCAATTACACCTCCACAACCTACACCTATGTTACACCCTAGTAGTATACCCAACCCCCCCCTTGTACCTGTGTCGGGCCCGTGACATAAGACCCATTGAGACTAAGAAGAGCCCAGACTACCCAACTAAGTCTTGCATCACAAAGAGTGGGACGAGAAGGAGGTGCATAACTATGAAGATCACTACCAAAAGTAGGTGTGAGCATTTTAGTTCTCCAGTAAGGGCCACTACTAACATCAACATAAAAACAGAAGATGGACTAGGGAGTTTGTGAAGTCATCCCTGGAGGAGCCAAGGACCGAGCGGCGGTCCGGCGTGGGAAGAAGTGAGCGCTGCAGACCAGTATGCTGTCGGAAGAAAGCAGGCTACTCCATCAGGTCTGCCGTGGAACAACCTATCCGGTGGGTGGCGGAAGAGCAGACCGTTGCCCGTTGAGACGTTCCCTAAAGGTAGGGAAATAAAGGAGCCAGCTGGTGGGGACCAAATGGAGTGTTGGGACTTAAGGGGAAGTGTCAGAGGAGCCCAATATAAGAAAAGGGGTAGTGAAGAACCCCCAGAGAAAGAGAAATATTGCAAATGGAAAAGGGGAGGAACTCCCAAATAGGGCAAAGTACATAACCTCACAACTTGAAAGAGAGTCAGGTGGACTTTGTAAATCATCTTTGTGACAGTACTTGGCAGGTTAGTGTACCATGCCTGTCCAAAGCACTAAGAGCGAGTCAAGAGAACTTTGTAAATCATCGTCTTCGTGACAGTATTGGCAGGATAGTGAACCGGGTCCGTCCAATGAGCTGAATAGAGAAATACGGGTCTTGGACCCACAAACTTAGAAGGCAAGCGAGAACAACCTTTTCCTCAAGGCAGTACTCGACAGCCAAAAGGCCAAGTGGGCTATAATGGGGAAACCTGGGTCAAGGATCATACTTGTGCATGAACTGCTGGGAAAGAAAGAAAATTGTGAGACAAGGATCACCAGGGGAAGGGAGTCATTCCCCCCTGGGTACCACTCAGTGTGAAGTGACCCGACTCCCTTCGCACAATATCTTGGTTTCACATTATCCTGGTAGTGCTACATCTACAGGAGAAAGTACAATCTAACCAAGAGGTCAGGGGAAGGGAGTCATTCTCCTGGACCAAGAACATGGACGCAACCTTCTAGTTTAGTTATTAGTGTAAGGGTCAGAATTAGAGATTTTGGCACATGACGGAGGACTCCTTAATTTACACTGATGTTCCGACAGAACCATTAGCACTTTAGTTGAGGGAGGAAAACCCTCGTAGGGATAGGGAAAGTTAGGTTTTCTCTTTATTTCTTTGGTGAATAAAAGTCTATAGCAACCACTATTCCACCTGTGTATCAGTCTCCTCCTTCCCACTTACAACCCAAAGAGCTACAGGCCAATTTCTCTGAGATAAATTGTTAGCAGGTTTGGTGCTCAAGGACCTGGTTAGGTGGATAGTAAACACTAAGAGATTGAGCATCCATCAAATAGGTTTCTGGAAGGTTATGGGGAAATCATTAAATGGTTTGGTTTATACATTATGCCAAACAAAGGTTTGTCGGGTTAGGGGACAACCGCTTCATTCAGCAAGCTTAGACCTGTCTGCTGATTTTGACAGGGGGTGCTCTGGTCTAAATGAGCAAATTGGGGCATTCCGTCTGGTCTTTTAAAATATGCTATTTATCTTATACTCAGATAATAACTTTAAAATGTGCTTTAACTCTGAGGGAGGGCTCTCAAGAAAGGTACCAGTAGAGTTAGGTTTAAGACTGGGGTGCATGTTAGCAACCTACCTGTTGAAATTGAAGGTCTTAGATCGTTAAGTTACTTTACAGAATTCCTCTGTTTCCATCTAAACTTGGCTCATTAGAGTTAGGACGTCTGGCCTACGCTGATAACCTGATTTTTCTTGAGGTCACCCCCATTGTCCTCCAAAGTGGCTTACATTTAGTGGGAAAGTATGCTTTGGAAAATAAATAAGATCTTAACCCTGACAAGTCGCATATTTTTGTTTATAACAAAAAGTCAAAGTATACATCTTTTAGATGATCCGTAAATGGTAACAGAATTGAGGAAGTTAAATGGCTAGTGTATTTTTGGTTTATCTTTGCGAATAGAAATCATTTAGGTCTTGTAAAAGGGAAAATGGTTTCCAGCATACAGGCCTTCATTAACCAGATAAAGCTTATTAAGGCTAAATATTGCCAGTATTCTTTAAGGCCTCAAATAGAATTTTATAAAGTCAAAGTGACCCCGATGATACTGTATGGTCTTGAAATGCTGCCAATTAAGATCAGGAAATGGCTTCATTTCTTTGAAGGAAATATCTGGCTTTAAGTTTTGGGTTTCCTCCCTCTTTGTCGACGGGGTCATACGCTTAGAGTTCGGGTTAAATTCTCTATGGTTTATGTATAAATGGAACAAATTTAGTCTATACATTAAGATAAAGGAGGCAAGAGGGGAATGAATCCCTTCTTTCCAGGTTGGGTGAAGTTAATAGTTTAAACCTAGATATTTCGCTGAAAGAATATATGTTAACTTGTGAATTTTTTTTAGTGGAGGCTGGAGTTGACTTGGACTCCCACCTCTAAGTATTGAATAAGAAGCTAAGAGAGTGAAACTATATAGGAAGTAGAGCTATCTTAACCAACTTAAAGCTATAGCAAGTATATATCAACTACTGTCCACGTGCCAAGTAGCCGATGGCCTATGTAGCCAAATCTCTGTCTTGCGACCACAGAATGTGTTTAAGATTCAGGTGCAACTGTCTTCACACACTAAAGGTGAAGGGCCCTCAAATAGGCCTTCCTTGAGACAGACCTACCTTTTCTTTGTTTTAAACTGAAAATATAAAAACAACTTGCAATTTAATTTTGGACTGCACAACCTTGGTACAAAGAAGGTTATTTTACTTTAATTCACAAGCCTGCAGCAGTTATATCGGAAAATCTGTGGGGGCACCTGATGATAGGTAATCAATTATCCCCTTCAATTGAATCAATTGCATTTCTAAAGGAAATGTTTAGCCTTCAAGGTAATATTCCTCATTTAGCTCAGCTTCTGTTGAGTCTACAGGACTGATTATCTTATAAATTGAGACTGGAGTTAAACTTTGATTCTGTTCATGCTAGTGGTTTTATACTTAGAGTGTTTGCATTTTGCATGCTGGCACCTTATTTATAGGATGTTCTTCAATTCAATATAGAATATATAGATCAAGAATCGTTTGTTTTGGTCATGTTTTGGCGATTGCAATTAATTGTCCATTAGATATTTTCCATCAGTGTATTCCTAGTTTTTTGTCTAAACATTTTTTGATTTTTTTAATAATAATTCGTAAGGAACATTTTATCTGCATGCATCTTCGAGTCCTCCCTTTCGGCAGCAGAGTTAAGTTTCTCGAATAAGATGTTTAATCAAATTGTGTGTGTTTTATACTAAAGTGTGCATGCTCTAGCTTGGGACATGAAATCTATTTTAAGATCATGAATTCAATTGCAAGAAGTTGTTTGCAAGACGTTTGTATGAATCGGTTATTGTAATGTGTAATATTTTAGACGTTCTGTATTGTGTTTAAAATTCTGAATTGTGAAAGGTTTGAATTGTAAACCATAACACAAGAATTTTAAAAAGTAGATGTTGAAGAATTGAAAAATATAAAACTTTAAACTTCCTCCGTTGTGGCTGGATTCTTGTGGCCATCTGACACTGAGCAAATAAAAGCAACTATGGCTGCCTGTGGCATTTTCTGGCCCACATAAAGGCTTCCTTTAGGGTCACATCGCTTCCTCTCCATCTACACAGATGTCACAGGCATACAGACCGAAAACAGGTCAGGCTGGTGGGCCACAGGAAACAAGTATGGCTTTTTGACTAACTGCACAAGAGTCACAATGTTCAGTACAATTAAATAGTTAACTGTAAATATAATTATTCAGAATTTAAATATTTTAGAGATTCACATGCTTAAAATATATATCATTCTGATGTCAAACTGCAAAAATCAGGTCACATATACACATTAACCTTTTATAGAAAGGCATTAAAAAAAAAAAAACCAGTAGATAGATAATACCTCCTGTATTATAGAACAGAAAAAATACAATTAAGACACTCAACACCGCTATACTAAAATCAGAGTCCTACATCTAAGGATAGGCATCCAACAGAGTGACAAGGTCTGAGGGGGAGCGTACAAAAACAGTAAATTGTCATTGTCACAAGCACACAACCAACTGCATTATATTGTAGATCCACTATCTGGTGATAGGTGCACAGTATAAATAAAGAGATAAGGAGAGAGGGTTAGAGATGGGAACCAGGCATTAAAATAGTCTATTCAGGATCCCACTGTCAATACAAACAAAGCCACAGTAACTCTACATTCTTGGGACACTATGAAAATACAAATGCATGCATCACAGTTATTGAAGAGTCCAGAGGGTGGAAACAGTTCTAAAGCACAGCCAGAAGCCAGACAGAAATAGACTTTAGCAACATTTATCAAGGCAGTACACTTCAAGGAAAAAGAGTTGCATGGTCACCGAAAATAGTTGCAGTGTAAATATGGATTCACAGTTAAAGTGGTGAGCATGACAATACAATCATTTAAAATAATTTGCATTCAACGCTGAAATTCCGGCCTTTGGCCTAAAGCTCCCAGGACATAAACGAGATGCAAAAAGAAATGTCCAGGGGCAGATAAATACCCCCCAAAGTCACTGTAGAAGAGTTTCAGGGGACTAGAAAATTCCTACGTCAGTAAACGGGACAAGGTCAGGCGGCAATCCATGTGTAAAGTGAAAAGGAAGGCGACTCCTAATTGTAATCCAAAAGTACAGATTCTGCATAAAATGTCCCCAGGGAGGACCACAGGAGGCCCCAATGAAGAGAGTTGTTTTGAGAATCATAAGCACATGAAGAAGATGCTCCAACAGGAAAAGTCCCAATGGGGAAATGTGGTGAGGCTCACTGGCAAAATGTCTTGTACCCCTGAGGTTGAGCATCTTAACACCATTCCAGTGCCCAGAGGGAAGTACTCACAATGTTTGCTTCTAAACGAAAATGTTCCTATGTAGCAGAAGAACTGGGTAAGTACAAAATCTCTTTTGTATGTGCGGTTTATAGATGCAACCTTGTTAGGGAGAATTCTCAATAAATGGCTGATTTCCCTTACCTAATGAGTCCCTCAGCAGCTTTGCTGGATTTCTAGGGTTTATTTTTTCACCTGGTAAGAGTGTAAGCCTTTTTCCTACTCTTACATGGGTTTTGCTGTTTGTATTTTCACTGTTTGTGTGATCTTGGGCACTGGAGCCTCACCTACTCCATGTGCACCACTTTTTGTGTGTGTTACACAGCACCTTCAGTGCAGTGACACAGGGTTATCTTTGAGACTTCCCCCTGACTACATTTTTCTGGGGCTGACTACTGTCCCCCAGAAACATGTAAAGTTGCCATAAACTTTATATAGTCACTTTAAATAACAGACCCAGTACACCCCATCTTACATCGAGTACTGGAAAGGGTTAATTCTTATCCCTTTTTGTCTGTGCCTGTTGGAGGCTTGTTTCGCTCCCTTAACTTTAAGACTTGGCTGGTGGCAGTGGTATCTACCCTAACTTTTCTACCGCGATTATATTATATAAACGTGGTATTGTTTTAGGCTATTATATTAGCGTCGAACATAAACCTGCTTGACCAAATACGACATGCATTACTTACCGTAAAAGCATTTCTGATGGTTGTATCTGCTTAGATTCACATGCTGTGCATATAGTCTGACATCCAGTGGTCACCGCGGAGTATTGCATCTTTTCTTTCGGGGACCGAAAGGGGACGTCGGCATAGTCGTGTCTGTAACACTATCCCTCACGCGCCAAGGTCCCTCCGATTGTATTTTTTCTGCCATGAGAGAGCCCAAGGCTATTGTGAGTGAGTACATGAAGAGAGAAAGTAGTAAGACGTCTACGTTCCTTCCACCCCGAGCTGGGAGGTAGGGAGGGCGCATGTGAATCTAAGCAGATACAACCATCAGAAATGCTTTTACGGTAAGTAATGCATGTCTTCTGATGTTTGTTAATCTGCCTAGAATCACATGCTGTGCATACACTAGCGAGCAGTACCCGGAGACCTAGAATGAGTGTCTAGGCAATAGTGTTTTGTAAAGGTGTGTACAGAACTCCAGGTTGCCGCCTTGCAAATGGACTCGAGGGGAACATTTGCAAGGAATGCTATGGAATTTGTATTTGCATTTTGTTTATTTGTATTGCGCTTCGCCCCAGTGCAAGGCCCTGCCTTGCCCCAGTGCCTCGAGTAGAATGTGCTCTAGGCCTGAAGGGTAGTTCTCTCTTTGTAAGAGCGTAACACAATGTGATGCATTTGACAATCCACCTTGAGATAGCTGATTTAGAGACAGGATCCCCTTCTCTACCAGCTGCCACTGAAACGAAAAATTGGTTTGTTTTCCGCAGTGGTTTAGTTCTTTCCATGTAGAACATGACTGCCCTGCACACATCTAGTGTGTGTAGGATTCTTTCGGCCATGCTAGTGGGATTCTGGAAAAAGGTAGGTAGTTCAATCGATTGGTTCACATGGAACTTTCATATGAATTTCAGCGCAAATCTGGGGTGCGTGCGTAGGACTACCTTATCCTTGTGGACTGTGACAAAAGGGTCTAGAACAGAAAGCGCCTGTAGTTCGCTAACCCTTCTGATAGAATTGATAGCCACTAGGAAGGCTGTTTTATAAGTCAGGTCTTTAAGGCTTGCTTTATGCATAGGCTCAAAGGGAGCTCCCATGAGCCTGGTCAAAACGACATTAAGGTCCCACCCAGGAGCTGGGTGGGAAACAGGAGGATAAATCCTCTTAACCCCTTCCATAAAGGCCTTAATTATCGGTATTTTCCACCACAACACTTTTTGTTGTGATGTGGTGTAGGCTGACAAAGCAGCCAGATGAATCTTTAGGGAACTGAAGACCAACCCAGTGTCCAACAGATGGGTTAGGTACAGCACAATGTGTGTGGGTGAGCAATCTATGGGATTGACACCCTTGGAATTACACCAGATGACAAAACGTTTCTATTTGCTGGCATAGCAATAACGTGTGTTCGGTTCCCTAGCTTCCCCGAGTATGTCCATACACCTCCGAGGAAGCTGGAGGTGTCCAAATTCTATGACCCCAGGAGCCAGGTTGCTAAGTTCAGAGTTTGTGGGCATGGGTGTAGGGTCTCCCCTCTGTCCTGAGACAACATGTTGTACGGACAGGGTAGTTTCACCGGTGGGGAGAGGGACATTTCCATCAGATGAGCAAACCAGGGTTGGCAGGCCCACATGAGGGCCCACCAGTATCATGGTAACTGGTTCCTGGTGCATCTTGTTGAGAAGGGGAGTCGGGGGGGAAAAGCGTAGACAAATTTCCATGACCATGTTATCGAGAGACCGTTCCCCTTGGAGCGGTTCTGGGGGTACCTGGAGGCATAGTCTTGGCACTGGGCCTTCTCCTGAGTTGCGAACAGATCGATCTCTGGGAAGCCCCATTCTGCGAAGACGTTGGATACAATGTCTTTGTACAGGCGCCATTCGTATTCTTCGGGAAGAGGAAAATCTCTGCTGAGCACGTCTGCCAGAAGATCGAGCTCCCCTGGAACGTGTTGGGACAACAGAAACATCTGGTGTCTGAGAGCCCATATCCAAATGTTTTGGGACAGCTTGGATAGCCCTGGAGAGGGAGTGCCCCCGTTTGTTCAGGTAATACATTGCTGTAGTACTGTCTGTTAGAATCAGCACTGTCTTTCCATGCAGTTGCATCTGAAAGGCCTTCAGTGCTTTGAACACCGCTAATAGCTCCAGTAAGTTTATATGGTTGCACGCTATTTGAGGGGACCACACTACATGTGCTGTTTGCTGAAGCAGGTGAGCCCCCCACCCTGTGAGAGATGCGTCTGTCGTGAGAGTGGCTTCCACTGCAGGGGTGGTGAAGGTCTTCCCCCTTCAAGAGGTTTTCTCTTGACCACCACTGCAGAGAGAGAACGAGGGCTGGCGAGACAACTACCAGATCTTCCCATTGTCCGCTGGCCTGACACCACTGGCTGTTGAGTCACTCTTGCATGGGACGCATGCGCAGCCGCGCGTGGGGAACCAAATATATGCACACCACCATAATTCCTAGCAAGAGCATAGCCTTGCGCACTGTCACCTCCCGACTGGCTACATATTGAGGAATCTGAAAAAGCATGTTCTGAACTCTTTCGTTGGCAGGGAAGACAAGACTGTCTTCCATACGAATTAGAGCTCCCAGAAATTGTTTTGTTTGACTGGGGACTAGACTGGACTTCTTTTTGCTGATTGAGAAACCCAGACTGAAAAGAAGATCTACTGTTCTTTGGGGGTTCAAAAGACGTGTGTTGTAAGAGTCCCGCGTAATGAGCCAGTGGTCGAGTTAAGGGTACACTGGGACGGATAGTCTGCGCAGGTGTGCTGCAGCCACTGCCAGAACTTTGGTAAACACCCTTGGCGCTGAAGCGATGCCGAACGGGAGTACCTTGAATTGGTAATGTCTGTCTTCTATCATGAACCTCGGGTATTTCCTGTGCGCTGGCAACATTGAAATATGAAAGTATGCATCTTTCATGTCCAATGTTGCCATTTAGTCCCCCTGTTTCAGCAGTGGGATCACTTCCTGTAGTGTTACCATGCAAAACTTCTGGGGTTTTATGAACTTGTTCGCTGGGCGCAGATCTAGAACAGGGCGCATGGTGAGGTCTTTTTTGGGTACAAGGAAGTACACTGAATAAATACCCTTGTTTACCTGAAGAATAGGGACGGCTTCTATGGCGTCCTTTGCCAGCAGCGCTTCCACCTCTTGATTTAGAATCTCCAGATGGTCTGGTGAAAGGCGCCGTGAGCGCGGCGGTCTGAACTGTGGAAGTCGGGCGAATTCCACACAGTACCCGTGGGCGACCGTCTTTAAGACCCACTGGTCTGAAGTTATCCCCTCCCATGCCATGAGGAAAGATGTTAATCGCCCGCAGACTGGGGTGACATGGAAGGGGACCTGGATCTGGTGGTCATTTTTGACCAGAGGCCACGGCTCCTCTGGGTTTGGGGCCTCTACCTCTGCCTTTGCCGCGTCGCTGACCCCCTAGAAGGGTAGTAAGCGGGGCTTCCTGACATTTGTCCTGTGTTGAAATTCCCTGTGCCATAGTTGTTTTGGCCTGCACAGGACTGCCTGCAAAAGGACCGTCGAGAGTTGTTACCTCTCTGGGGGGAAGGTTTTTGAGTTATCTGCTGAAGAGATTTCAGAGTCTCGTGCTCCTTCTTGGCTGTTTCCAAGGCCTCATCAACCGCTTTACCGAAGTGGTTTGCTTCCTCAATAGGCTTATTGATGAGAGACGCCTGCGTCTCGGGTGTGAACCCTGAAGTACGCAGCCAAGCGTGTCTTTTTAGTAGGGTCCCTTGGGCCAGAGACCTTCCAGCTGTTTCAGCCGTGTCCAGGGTGTTCTTAATGACATTCTGTTTCACCCGTCGTCCCTCGCCTATAAAGGCGAGAAGTTTGAATTTCATGGGTTCTGGAACCTCTTGGACGCCTTCTTGAAGTAGGTTCCACTGAGCGTCAGCATAACTTGCCAATAGCATGGTATTATTTGCTATCCGCGTAGTGTAGCGGCCGCAGAGTTGACTCGTTTGCCTAGTGCATAGAGCCTCTTGGATTCCCTGTCCGGAGGCGCCTCTCCTGTTGCAAGTGGTACTCCTACCCTTTTACGGGTGGTGGTTACTACCAACGAGTCGGGGATGGCGTGCCCTTTAATGTATAAAGGGTCGGAAGGTGATGGCCGAAACCCTTTTTCGACTCTCGGGTTTACAGCCTGGGTTTGAGCTGGTGATACCAAGGAAGGGGCCAACCTTCTTTTGACAGAGTTAAGGAGGGGGATGGCTTGGCTAGCTGGAGGTTTTTCCCTTAATGATATCTTCCACAAAATCCTGCTCAGGCACTGCCTCTTGAGTAGAGATTTTTAAATATTCAGCTGCCTTTTTTAACATCGAGTTGAAGGCCATTTGGTCATCTACCGGCGAGGCCTGCCGAGCCGGAGTGGATGGAGGGGAGTCTAAACACAAAACATCAGTGTCCTCAACTTGCTGTGTCCATGGGTCTTTACCCTCCTGTTGTGTTTCTTCCCAATTGTCTGTGGTATCCTGTAGGTCTTCTTCATAACCTTGTAGAAATGAAGTTTCCTCTTCATTGTAAATGTCCCTATAAGTGTCCAACTGGACAATGTCTTCAAGTTGGACTGGGACAGAAGGCTGCGCTTCTTGAAAGTGAGAAGAAGAATGAGGAATCTGGTCTCCACAAGACCTTTGGGGGATGGATGATCAGGAAAAACTGATAATCCTCTCAAGCCGGTCCATACACCCCTCGAATTTCTCTCTAGTCCATTTAGAGGACCCAGAGGGACCTATGGGAGGAAAAACATTTTCCGCCCTACAGCGTCGAAAAGAGTCTCTTAGGGTGTCTGAGAGAGGCTCTTGGCTATCCTCATAGAAATCATGAGAATCGGGGTCTAAAACCGCATCCGAAAGCTTTTCGGCAGTTTGCCCCATGCTTTTAGGTGGAACCGGGGTAAATCCTACTGCCGCCGTAATTCTCTCGATGCTTTCTTCGAGAACCGCCGAATCGTCGTGGGATAGTTGTTCTGAAGGTTTATCGGTAGGTAATTTACCTTCCGCAGCGTTAGAAGGCCTAGCGGTTGGTTTTTTTACCATGGGCCTAGCTGTAGTTTTCGGGCCTACCGCGGCCTTCCGGACTGTCCAAGTGTCGGATTTCCGCGCTTTGATGTGTGAAGTCTTTGGAGTAGCGCCCTTATTTGATTTACATCGCCCAGTCGCAATACGCTGTAGCGGATGCGGGGAAGGCTTTGGATCTGCACGATCCACGGAAACCGTTGAAATATTCAGCGGCCCCGTTGGCACTTTCACCTTCTTTGACGAGGACGTTGAAACCGGTGTAGGGGTTGTATGTTTATTGTGATGCGTATGTACGCCCCTGTCGCTAGGTGTTTTCCCTGTAGCGAGACCAGAGTCAGGCCGTAAAGGGTCGGGGAAGGGCGTGGCAGACCTAGAAGAGTCCGCCTCAAGGTCCATTACATCCGCAACGGATGCTTGGTCATCTGAGGTGCCCCCGTCACTCTCAGCAGGTGTGGCAGTGGGGGAAGGAGGTTCCACCTGCGACATACCGCACGCAGCCCACCGCTTTACAAGGCGCTCCTTGAGGGTCTTGGGCCGAAGGAGTTTGCAAGCCGCACACCGCGTTTCGTCGTGCTCTAGGGGGAGACAGGCGTTACACGTCCTGTGTTTGTCTTCCCAAGGATATCTGACCCTACACTTAGGGCAGAACCTAAAAGGAGTCCTTTCCATAGCCAAAGGGGAAGATGACCAGACCAAAAGGGTAAAGAGGGGAAAGGAGGAAAGACATACCGAAAATATGGCCACCCCGACCCCACTCTCCCTACTGTAAAGGTTGGCCTGAAGGCCCGACCACGTGGAAAGTCTGGCCGCCAGATCGTCAGCGCCGAAAACCACCGCCATAGACGATTCCCTCGAAGTCTTCGTCGAAGATGTTCTTGTCACTTAACGGGGAATAACTGAAAATTCGGTATAAGATAACAATGGGCCTCATTACACGGATGGCGGAGAACCATGGCGCTATTAGCGCCACGGTTCATGCCGGCAAAACACCGGCACCGCCTTGGAGGAAAGGGGAATTACCGCCCCATTCCAAGGTTGGCGGGGCGGTAATTCCCCCTTCCACCATTGCCCTTCCCCATCCCCATTTTTGCCTGATAGGGCATAATGGGAATGGGGAAGGAGCTAATTACGGTACCGCAAATTGCGGTACCGTAATTAGCTCCCTGGGTCCCTTTGCAGGTTGGTTTTTAACGCCTGCAGAAAGCAGGCGTTAAATCCCCAAACCCGCAAAGGGACCTCGTAGTAAGGCGGTAAGGATTTACCGGTACCGGTATTTTACCGGTACCGGGAAATCCTTACTGCCATCCGTGTAATGAGGCCCAATGTCTCTTCTGAAAGAGCTCCGCTAAAGGGCGACCAGTATCTGGGCGGAAAAAAACAATCTGAGGGATCTTGGCGCGTGAGGGATTTTGGGTACACTACAAATCACATTAGGGATAGTGCTACAGACACGCCTATGCCGACGTCCCCTTTCGGTTCCCGAAAGACAAGATGCAATACTCTGCGGTGACCACTGGATGTCGGACTATATGCACAGCATGTGATTCTAAGCAGATTAACAAACATCAGAAATGTTATTTTGGTTCCGGCTGGGTTTATTCGCCATTTCTTTTTGTTAAAGTCTTTCTCGTGTTTTACTCTGCGTGCCAAACCATGGATGTTTCCTTTGTTCGCTGTCTTTTCGCGGGCTTCTGCACAGAAGCCCTGCTTAAGGCGCCTGATAGTCTAGGTAGGCAGGATGTGAGGGAGGGATCTTCGGACCCCTGCCATGGGTTGCCATAGTAACCCAAGTCGAAACTCTTGTCTGATTGGCTAAGGGGCCAGCCACCCTGCTGTGTGATTGACAGCCAGGCTGTATGAATGGGGGAAAACTGCATAAAAAGCAGGTCTCTGGGACTGGAAAGACAGAGTCGCCACTGGAACGAAAGAACCAACGAGGAACTGGAAGAAGAGGACCACTACCACGACTGAACCGCCCGGTGAAGCCCTGCTGCAGGTCTGAATCTCCAAATCCGACGACAGAAGATCCTCCAGGAAACTTCTTCCCTTGAGCTGGTGGGACCAACCAGTTCGCCCAAACTACAAGCCAGGACCCCTCCTCTGGTCGAATTCGCTGTACAGAGCTACAGGAAGGTCGGACCATGCTTGGGTTTTAAGGAGCACACCTTTTATTCATTATTCTGCTCTACTGCTGGTTTCTTCCCTGGGTGGCGCAGGCCCCTCCAGTCTTCCTACTTCGTGTCAGTCCGACAGTCGCTTCAGGAACCGTGAGCCTGCAGGAACCACCAGGAACGCCCACCTCAGCTACAGCTCCCTCTCCGTTTTAAGGTACTGTGCAAATCCGGTTGTGCGTTTCGCTCAGCTGCGGTGAAAGTGTTTGAAATCTTTCTCCAATCCGAGGGCTTGTCCTACTCTTCTCTTTGAACTAACTTTTCTACCAACCAACCTCATCCGGAATCTGTGCCACGAACTTTACCGCAAACTACATTGACCTATTATCTTGAGCAAAAGACTTTTGCACCATTGACTTTGGCCTTAAGCCTTTTCGTTTCTATCTGATTTTAACCTTGTAGTCTCTCTTGTTCAGTTGCCCTGCTTACTTACCTGTTGGTTTTGCCTAATTGCGAACAACTTTGTCTTTCCCTCCTTTTAAATTGCTGGAGTGCCATTTTGCTTCCACTTCATTTTGTGAGCTTAACTTGTCTGGAATTTAAGGGAAGTGGTGTGGTGTATTTATGATTGTGATTTTTTAACTTGCTTATAATAGTGAAATGTTCTACAACTGTTGAGTAAATATATATTCTTTTACTTAGAAACCTTGAGTCAGTGTTTGCCTGAACCATAGTAATTGCTGTCCTTTGTGTAACCATTTGTACTGCTCACTTACTCTTGAGATAAGTCTGGCTGCTCCGCTACTGCTACCACTATAACTGTGTAGTACTGGCTTGTACCAAAGGTGAAATTGTACTGTCACTTGTAGTCTTAATTGTGTGTAGTGTTCCCAAAGGGTACTGCATATAATTCTGCCTAACAAACCTCTCCTGGACTTTAACCCTTGGCAAACCGATCCTGCTTTGCCAGAATTCCTCGCCATCCTAGGGCCTTCCTCCCGTTTGCTTTTGCTATGAGGGGTTCCCACGTGAGAAGGCTGGTTATTAATCTTTTACGCCTTTCGGCCAGGGTCACGAGCCATAGTTAGATTGTGAAATTAACCATGCATATCACTAGATAGAATTGTGTAGATTAGCCACCTAGAAGAACTTGGAGAGAAGCCAAATTACTAACCACCCGCTCCTGCTTCCCTCCAACACTATACACGCCCACTGGGCTAGCCAAATTATACACAAACACACACCCACCATAAGTAAGACTTGCATACAACAAACAATCCATGACACCAGATCATACCCAAAACGGATACAACAAACCAGTGCGCACAACCACAACCTTAAATACTAGCCAATCTACACATAAAATACACATCCACACCCCAACATAAACATTCACATAGCAAAACATCCCAGGCATTGGTCCTTACCAGTATGGATATAACAAGTCAGTGCACGAAATCAGCCACCTGTAAGCCAACGCAAAGCCGCCAGTTTCTCCTGGTTCTGGACCTATCCTATCACTCTAAGCTCACTAACCAACCCCATTCTCTTTCTTGCAGAGCCACGTGAGCGCCTGGAGAGTGCCCCTGGGTGGTAGCAGTGCGCAGTATAAATCAACATAACAAGGTTTAAGTCCTATGCAAGTGGCCCTGTGTTCTAGTTGGTGGAAATGATACCTTTTCCAGGTGTCACCAGGTGTGGGCACTCTTGCAGGGGGCGCATGCGCAGATGAGCATGAGGAACTAGGTAGACGCAGGAAGCCATCAGTCGCATGGCTTTGAGTACGGTCACTTGATGGCTGGCTACATACTGAGGGATCTGGAACAGCATGTTTTGGACCCTCTCGTTAGAGGGAAAGATGAGCCCGTCTTCTGTTCGAATTAGAGCCCCCAGAAATTGTTTGACTTGGCTGGGGGGTTAGACTGGATTTTTTCTCGTTGATAGAGAATCCTAGGTTGAAGAGGAGATCATCCGTCTTCTGGGTATTTTTCTGTCATTTTCCGTACAAATCCCTGGTTATGAGCCTGTTGTCAAGGTAAGGATAGACTGGGATGGACTGCCTGCGCAGGTGAGCCGCTACTGCCACCAGTGCCTTTGTGAACACCCTTGGGGCTGAGACAATGCCGAAGTGGAGAACCTTGAACCAATAGTGGATGCCCTCTATCATGAACCTGAGGTACTTTCTGTGCGCTGGCAGGATTCAAATATGAAAGTATGCATCCATCATGTCCAATGTGGCCATGTAATCCCCTTGCTGCAGCAGTGGTATTACCTCCTGAAGTGTTGGCATCCTGAACTTTTGAGGTTTGACATACTTGTTCGCAGGGCGGAGGTCTAGAACAAGGCGCATGGTGAGATCTGTTTTGGGTACAAGGAAGTACACTGAATAAATACTATTGTTTACCTGGAGAGACGACTTTGATGTCGCCCTTTTCCAGCAGCACCTGAACTTCTTCCAGCAAGATGCGCAGGTGTTATGGCGAAGAGGCATTTGCTTCTCGGTGGGTGGTAGCGAGGTGGTCGGAGAAACTCGATACAATACCCGTGGGCAATGTTCTTTAGTACCCACTGATCTGAAGTGATCCCCTACAAGGCGCGGATGAATGAAGACAGGCGACCCCGACCGGGGAAGCGTGGGAGGGGACATGAACCGGTGAGTCACTTTGAGGTGGAGGCCGGGGAGCCTCTGGGAGTAGAGTTTCTGCCTCTACCCTTGCCCCTACGAGAGCCTCTTCGCTGATATTCGAAGTTACCAGAGGAGCCTTGACCTGAGGAGCAGGAATTTTTTCCTGAGCCATATTGCCGGGAGAAGGATTGGCCACGAAAGGACCAGCATGCGCTAGAGCCTCCATGTTGGTGAAAGGGTTTAGCTGTGATCTGGCAAAGTGATTTTAGAGTCTCGTGTTTTTTTTTTGCCGTCTCTAGAGCGTTGTCAACCGATTTCCCAAAAAGGTTTGAATCCTTCACTGGCTTGTTAATCAGAGAGGCCTGAGTTTCGGGTTTGAACCCTGAATTTTTTAACCAGGCATGTCTTTTGAGCAGGATACCCTGAGCGAGGGTGCGTCCAGCGATCTCAGCCGAGTCCAGTGTGTTCTTCAGTATGTTTTGTGTTACTTGTCTGCCTGCAGCCACGATCGCCAGCAGGCGTGATCGGGTGGGCCCTGGAACGTCTTGAAGACCATCCTGCACTAGGCCCCACTGGACATCACTAACTTGCCAGGAGTGTGGTGACATTTGCAATCCTTGTTGAATAGTTAACAGGGGCGGTGACCCCCTTACCCAGGGCGTAAAGCTTCTTGCATTCTTTGTACGGAGGGGATTCTGCTGAGAACAGAGGTACCCCCGCCCTCTTCCGAGTGGTTGTGACGACCAAGGAGTCTGGTGTGGCAGGACCCTTGATGTAGAGGGGTCTGGAGGGTGATGGGCGAAATAATTTCTCAACCCGAGGGTTGACTGCCCGTGTGAGAGACAGGGACAGCAAATAAGGGGCCAGGCACTTCTTTATGGAATTCAGTGAAGCAATGGCTTGGTTAGTTGGAGCCTTCTCCTTGAGGATATCCTCCATGATATCTGAGTCTGGAGTGGCTTTGTGCGTTGCAATTTTAAAATGAATCACTTCACCTTATGGCTCTCTCTACTTCTCTCAAGATCAGGGGTTACATCCCATACCCAGAGTTCTGGATTTGCTCTTCTTGCGTGATTATGCGGTATCCAAGTCGATGGCATACCCCCACCGGCCAGCCAATTTACTCCCTTACCTTTTGGGACTTCTCTGCTAGGCTCTTGTCTGCCTGCGATTCTCGTGGCTTCCGCAGGATTTTCCTGCGCTGTGGCTGCTCCGCAGCACACGTACCCGTTACATACTGTGTGGTCAACCTCCCCTGAGAGGTCAGGTTACTGCTTCGCCAATGGCCATTCAGCATCAGACCCACTAGGGGATGCCGTCCGCTTCTTTTCAGCATCCCTGTCTACAAACGATAACATCTCCCACGCCAAGAAGATTCCTGGTCCTCAGTTCCTCCTGGGATGGCCGAGAGCCTTTGTAAGTCCTTTCTTGCTTTTTATCTCACACTGCCATGGATGACTAGAATGCTCGCATAGGTTACATGGAGCATTCTTTATGGATCAGCACCTCCTCCTCGTCCCAGTACTTGTCTGGTACGTACTTTGGGCAGTCCAAACAATTCTTCGTCTAGGTGAAGTGTTAGGGTCTATGAGCTGTGTAGGGTGTTATACCGTGTTCTTCCCAGATGTCCGTCCTTGTCCCCAGAGGGGGAGTCTGTCCCTATAAGATCCTCCCACTGTGTACCACCCCCAAGGGGACTATTGGGTAGCAGCCTCACCTCCTTGGCCTCATGGTAAGGATCTCCCCCTAGGGGAGAAGTGGCGACATCTAGGGATTCGTCACACCTTGTATAGTGCCCTAAGGAGTTCAAATGAATATGGAGTACTGTTTTAGGCCTTATGGATTCATTACATATTTTTCCCTTTTGATAAATGTATTTTCCTTCTTTTCCCATACCCAGCTGTATGTGTTAAATGCGGACCACTAAGTCTAGGGCCTTCAATTTATACACACCAGGGTTGGAATGTGTCTATAGGAAAAAATGTGGCCTTCCCTGCTCACGCTTAGCCCCTCTTAAATCAATCTATCACTCTCATATTCGCCTACTTTGTCTTTTTTCCTATCGGGACTCGATCTCTCCTTCGCTTACCTCTCTTGGTTGGCTACCCTTCCATTCTCAACTTAATTTTCTTTGTTTAGTTTTTAAATCTGTTTATGGGCTTGCCCCTGGCTATCTTGCTTCTCTTCCCTCCTTCTATACTCCCTCCCGCACTCTCCATTCTTCCTGTCTTTTCAGGTTGACTGTTCCCCGCCGCACCTGTGCTCGATCCCCTTTTCGCTCTCTTCAGCTCCTTGCTCCTCTTTATTGGAACATGCACCCTTTGTCTCTCTGTTCTATTACTTCCTCCTCTCTGTTCCGCTGTTCTCTGAAAACTCACCTGCTTCACTGTCCTTGATTGCCTGTTAACGGAAGTATCTGAATGTCAACATGCACTACTGACTTATGTACCGTTGTTTTCTTTTTATGTAAAGCGCTTTAGATAAAGGCGCTATATAAAGCACAGTAGAAATACAAATACTGTACAGTAGGCTGCAGGCCCATAGGGGACTAGGCTGCTCATTAGGGCTGACCATTCCCTGGTTCGCACCACACTCTGGTTATTTAATTTTGGGTGCTTATCATTGGTAAAGGACCCACATGTGCGCAGCTTAAAACCAACAAGGTATTTTATAAAAGGGACACAGGGTGTCCTGCACTGGTGGCCTTAGGTACTGATCAGTGCACCCAAAAAAGAAGAATCAAGCAAGAAAGTAAAGCAAAAAGCCTTTACTTCCCTCCAAAGTCAGGTGCGGAATCAAACAATAGCAAAACGTTGGGGGCTCCATTGATGTCAATGGAGGGAAAGCTGTAACAAGGACATCTTTCTTAACACTTTGGCAAGTACATCAATAAAGGAGATGGGCCTGTAACTGCTCAGAGGTGCAGTAACAGTCTATACAAATTGAACCAATTACAGCTGCCTATAGCTCCCCAGGACACATATAAGACATACATTACTCACCGTAATCGTATTTCTGATGATTGAATCTGCTTAGATTCACATGCTGTGCATACAGTCAGACATCTAGTGGAAATCGTGGAGTAATGCATCTTTTTTTCTGAAGATCGAAAAGGGACGTCGACATGGGTTTTAGGGAGAATTCTCAGAAATGTTAACCTGGAGAGAGTGAGACCCTTTTTTCCCCACTCTCTCCTGTATTTTAATATGATTTGAACTCAGTGTTTCTTTGTTAAGTATGGAGTATGACAAACTCCATAGGCATCATCTTTACATTGTGTCACACAGCACCTTCAGTGCAGTGGCACAGGGAAGTCTCTTAGATTTCCCAAAGGTTTAAATACCTTCTCTTGGATAAACTACTGTTTCCAAGAACAGTGAAGTGAAATTGACTTTATTTGCATTTGTGATTTTCTAGACCCAGCACACACTATCTTACAATAGGGTGCTGGAGGGGTTACTTAGTATCCCCTTTGTCTAGTTTCTCATGTAACATTTTTATGTTACCCTTTCTACAATTATTGGCTGGTGGCAGTGTTTTACTTTTTACTTCAATTGTGTGTTATTACTGCGGGCTGCAAGCCTTGGTAAAGCACCCATGGGTGCCCATTTTGTCAAAATGGCCCGGTCTTCTTTTTTCGCTATTTCTTGTTGGAAAGGCCCTCGAGATTCACTCTGCACGCCAAACCAGTTTTGGTCCCTTTGTTCATTTTGTCTTTGGCAGGATTCACGAGTGAAGCCCGCCTCTGGCTCCAGAGTGTCTGGCACGGGCAGGAAGTGAGGGAGGTGCCCGGAACTCCCTGTGGTTAATCCCCTTGGTTACAGGAATGCACCCAAAGGTGATTGGCTGGCTGTCCGGCAAGGACAGCCACCCTGCTGTGTGACTGACAGCTAGACTGGAATTAATGAATGGGAGAAACCTGCATAAAGGTTGAGGCTTTTTGGCTTTGGAAGGCAGAGTCGACCACTGGACGAAGGAATCCGAAGAAGAACTTGAAGAGGACGCCTGCTGCAACTCCATGACCATTGGTTTGCCCGGAGAAGCCCTGCTGCTGTGCTGAAACTCCAAATTCGTTTCGACTAGAGAAGCCCTGGAAGGACGACTTCTCCCCTTGAGTTGGTGGGACCATTCAACTCCAAAGTGAACTCGTCTGGACATCCTCTTGGAGCTGGCTGTACTTCCTTGCTGCTGCAGGAACCGAAGTGCCAAGGAGAAGAACACCAGATTGGAGTGTATTACTTTTAAGTCAGACCCGAGCTGCTGGAAGATCCTCTGGACTACTAGTAAGCAGGACTGACCAAGCCTGAGCCACCCAGTGCTGAACCCCAGATGCGAGGAAAGTCCAGAGTGGTATCCGAGAGTCTGCGGTGGTGCTATTTGCAGAGATGCAAGGAGCTGAAACCGCAAAGTGCCACTGAACAGATGTTTGTCCTTTTCTGTCGCCGACCGTCCCGTTGAGTTACAGGAGTCCCCAGAAGTCCCCCCGCTTGTTCCCACGAGTGAGGCGCAGGAACAACAGGATCTGCAGACCCACACAGGAACAGAAGCCAGCTGGAACCATTTCTTCTAACCAAAGGTACTGTGCAGGCTAAGAGAACGTACCTCTTGTGTAGCCTTACTTGATCTCAGTTGAGTCTTGTCTTGGTTGCTTTTGTAGAGTTGCTAACAGCTTCTTTACTTCACAAGCCTAATCAGCTTGTGGCCCTACATTGATTCTTCTTTCCTACAAAGACTTCTAAAACATTGTGCAAGACTTTTACCTACCTGTAAGAAGTGCTTCAGCTCACCTAGACTTTTGCTAATTAACTTTGGCCTGGCCTGGCTCCATGAATTACTCTTCTCTCATACGATTGTGTGTTTTACCTTCCTTCCAGGAAAGAGTTAACTTGATCTGCATTGGGGGTTTCACAAGTACTTACCTGCTTCAGAATATTTGTGTGATCTCTTGTTTTATTCGAATAACCCTTTTTCTTTACCATACATTCAATTACTGCTCTAAATGTAACAGTGATATATTAATGTCCACAGTGTCCTAGTTACTTAAGTCACCTGAGGGTTTAGGAAGTGTCTGTGTGCCATCCTAAATGGGTATTTGCTGATTTAAGAGTGTGTATTTTTGAAGTGTATTTGTGTGTTACTATTATATTGCCCCTTCTGAAGAAGGCTTATTCAAACTGACTGTTAAATGACTAATACCAAAGGTTGGGTTCCTATTGCCAGGAGGTCAAGGTTGTTGTTGTGCACCCAAAGGGTACTACTCCAAATCTTGCCTAACAATGAGTGTGACTGTAACACTATCCCTAACGTGACGTGTAGTGTACCCCAAATCCTTCACGCGTTGAGGTCCCACCAGTTGTTTTTGTCCTGTCGTGAGGGAGCCTTGCAGAATGCGTGAGTGAGTACAGAAGAAAAGAAGGTGTAAGATGTCTATGTTCCTTCTACTCAAAGAGGGGAGGAAGGGTGGACACGTGTGAATCTAAGCAGATACAATCATCAGAAATATGATTATGGTGAGTAATGTACGTCTTCTGATGCTTGTGAATCTGCTTAGAATGACATCCTGTGCATAGACTAACAAGCAGTACCAGGAGATGGTGGTGGGATGTGTGAAGGAACAGTAGCAAAAAGATGTCTTAGCACTGCTTGTCCCACCTGAGAAACAGTCTTGGAGTGTGTGTCTAAGCAGTAGTGTTGGGAGAAAGTATGGACAGAACTCCAGGTTGCTGCTTTGCAAATGGAATCTAGAGGAACAGTTGCAATGAATGCTATGGTAGCCCCTAGGCCCCGAGTAGAGTGAGCTCTAGGTGTAAAGGGCAGATCTTTCTTGACAAGAGAGTAACACAGTGTGATGCAATTAACAATCCATTTGGAAATAGCTGCTTTACAGACAGGGTCCCCTTCTCTGCCAGCCACGAGCCAAATACTTGGTTTGTCTTTCTCAGTGGCTAGTCCTTCAAGGTAGTATATCACTGCCCTCCTCACGTCTAGTGTATGGAGGCTTCTTTCTGCTGAGGTAGTAGGGTTTTGAAAGAAAGTGATACTTTCGATTGATTCACAAGGAACTTCGAGATGGATTTAGGCGCAAAACATGGGTGTGTGAGCAAAACGACTATCTCTGAATAGTCCTTTTTTAATTTTTTTTATTGTATTTGGGTGAAACAACCTTTTACAAAACGATTCACAACTGAATATTTCCTTTAAACGAACAGAAGAAGAAAGAAGAAAACAGAAAAAGTAACATTATCATCAACAAACACATTCCAAAATGCCACTAATTTTCACATATAAAACTATTCATTATAAAACACTATTTTAAAATCAAACAGCAATAATAAAAAAAATGAAACAACCTTTCTTATAGAATTTCCCTTTCATCCTGAACACTCTGGCATTACTCTAACTTTACAAGCAAAATCCTACACAGTAATTTCAAGCTTTTGAAAGACAGGAGAGAAGCGCTGAGAACTACACAGCATTTGAACATGTTGAGAGAAAAGTTATTCAACAATATTGCAGCTGGCCAGCACCTGCATGACTGCGACTGTTAAAGGATTGTGGACACCAGCAATTAAACAGTACCAAAACATTTCTGGTATGAAGTTAACACTCTTAGAGCCAATCTAGTGAACAATCAAGATCTGGCTTCTCCAGTTCCTTGACAGTCCATTAGGAGATGTTTTAAGGTTTGGGGTTTCGGGTTCGAACATCTATCAAATAGCTTTAGGGCCTGATCACCTTGACCTCTTTGTGCTAAGACTTCACCAGTTCTTGCTACATTTAGTCGGATTCTGAGGAAATTGTTCCTTATTTTCCAGTCCGGAGATTTAACCAAATAACTTGGTAAGAAGCCCAGATTTGTTTTCTTTCTACTATGAATTGATTGGATCTTGCTTTCGCCTTCATCAAGTCAGTTGTTGTGATCCAATCCAATTGTGCCAGCTTTTTTTTGGCCTTGCAGGGATTATATAGCAAAGTATCCAGATCTGTGCTTGCCTTCGATAATTCATCCTGAGCCCATACTTCCAATTGTCTCAAATTCTCCAAGCCACCCCTCTCAGAATGCTCACTGATATTCCCGTATAGAGAGTTTTTCTGTGCAACTGAGATGAGCCTAAAGAGAGACATTAGTTTCCATTCTGCAATAGTTTTTAAGGAACTTAACCCAAGTTCGAATCTAAGGAGACCCATTGAAACACTCATAGGAAGATTGAGCACTTTCTTCCACACCATACCCTCCCATTTCTGCCAGTCTGTATGCCACAGGAGGGGTTTGGTTTCGAGTCCATAAAGTATAACTGGAATGACTTTTGCTTTGTAAAATCGAATTAGTGGAAGGATAGAGAATTTACAATATTTTACTACATCTTTTTTCATCTGGGCCAATAATAGCAGAATTTTATTTTGCAAATCTTTTTCCACCTTACAAATAGCAGGAGAGGCATATATTTTAAAGGCCAGATATAACAGCTCTTCTACTCTCTCGATTTGCTACCTCCTTTCTCCCAATGACTGTATGGAATTTTTTTACAATTTTGTCTGAACACCAGAATCTCTGATTTTTTTGGGTTGAGGGATAGACCATTCTCCTTGGCGTAACTATCCAGTCCATTTAGTAATCTCTGGAGTCCCACAGGAGAACAATCTAGAAGGACCACGTCATCCGCGTAGGCCAGCCAGTGAACCCTTGATCTACCGATCACTGGACTGGCCAGCGCACATGGCTTCAAGCAGTCCCCTGCGTCTGCCAAATATAAATTGAAAAACTGCGGGGCACCCAGACAAACCTGCCGAACCCCCTTTACCACTTTAATGGACTCAGACAAATTGCCTTCCTCATCGAGTCGAATCCTTATAGTATTATCTTTATGGAATTCGATCAGCATGGCGAGCAACCCCTCAGGAATGCCCCAAGCTCTTAACTTTGCCCACAATCTACTCCTGTCCACCTGATCAAAAGCTCTGGAGAAGTCCACGCAGGCCCCATACAACAAGTTTCCTCCCAGCTTGCCCGTCTTCTCTGACATTGCATTGAGTGCTACCCCGTTTAGAGCTGTTGAGAGGCCCTTACGAAAGCCAGTCTGAAACTTAGAGAGGATCTTGTGATCTTTTACCCATTTCTCGACCTCACCCAAGAGGATCTTCATAAAAAGTTTTCCCTCAATATCTCTGAATAGTCATAAATGGGTCCTGAACCGAGAGGGCCTGCAGTTAACTAGCTCTCCTTATCCAGGTAATGGCCACTAGAAAGGCAGTCTTATAGTTGAGGGCCAGAAGGCTAGACTAATGCATGGGTTCGAAAGGAAGTCCTATTAATCTTGTGAGAATAACATTCAAGTCCCACCCGGGAGTTGGGTTGGAAATAGGGGGGGTAACGTTTTTTATACCCCTTCCATGAAGGCCTTAATTATAGGAATTTTCCACCAAGAAACCTTACTCTGAGATACGATAAATGCAGAGAGAGCGGCCAGGTGGACCTTTAGGGAATTGAAAACAAGTCCTGAGTCTAATAGGTGTGTTAGATAAAGGACTATATCTTTAGAACAGTCAATGAGATGAACGTTCTTAGCATTGCACCAAATAACAAAGCGTTTCCACTTATTTGAGTAACAATGTCTGATTGTTGGGTTTCCGTGCTTCCTTGAGTATGTCCATACATCTCTGAGGGAGTTAGATATGCCTGAGCTCTTTGACTTCAGGAGCCAAACTGCTAAGTTGAGCGCTTAGGGGCATGGATTCAGCATTTCCCCCCCGGGTCTTGCAACAGCATGTTATACGGCATGACAGTTTCCTGGTTGGGGAGACTGACATTCTCATGAGATGGGAGAACCATGGCTGCCGAGTCCACATTGGTGCCACCAGGATCATTGTGACTTGCTCCTGGTGCATCTTGTGCACTATCCTGTTGAGAAGGGGAATTGGGGGAAAAGCGTAGGCAAATCTCCCGGACCATGTTATCCAGAGACCGTTCCATTTGGACCGCTTCTGTGGGTACCTGGAGGTGTAATTTGGGCATTGGGCGTTCTCCAGAGTCGCGGACAAGTCGATGTCTGGAAATCCCCACTCTGCAAAGACATGGAGTAGAATGTGCTCTTGCAAGCGCCACTCGTGCTCTACGGGTAGGTGCAAGTCTCTGCTGAGCACGTCTGCCAAAAGATTGGGTTCCCCTGGAACATGTGAGAGAAGGAATATGTTGTGTTTGAGTGCCCACATCCAGATGTTCTGGGAGAGTTTGGATAGCCCTAGAGAGTGAGTGCACCCCTGTTTGTGCAGGTAGTACATTGCCGTATTACTGTCTTTAAGGACAAGAACTGTCTTCCCCTGTAGATGTGCTTGGAAGGCTTTTAGGCCTTTGAACACTGCAAGCAGCTCCAACAGATTGATGTGATTGGATGCTACTGATGGGAACCACACGTCTGTTAGAGGAGGTAAGCTCTCCACCCCGACAGATGCGTCTGTGGTGAGAGTGGCCTCTACTGCAGGGGTGGGTAAAGGTTTTCCCCAGCAGAAGGTTTTCCCTGGACACCACTGCAGAGACTGAACGAGGGCTGTCGAGACAACGACTAGATCATCCCACTGGCCGCTGGCCCGACACATTTGGCTCGAGAACCACTCCTGCATGGGGTGCATGCGCAGACTAGCGTGTGGAACTAGGAAGACGCAGGATGCCATCATCCCCAATAGCCGCACAGCCTTGCGTATGGTTACCCGGTACTGGCTACATAATGAGTGATCTGGAACAGCATGTTTTGAACCCTCTCGTTGTAGGGGAAGACGAGCCTGTCTTCTGTCCGAATTGGGGCCTGCAGAAACAGCTTGATCTGGCAGGGGACCAGACTGGACGACTTCTCGTTGATAGAGAACCGTAGATTGAATAAGGGTCTCCGGTTATGAGCCAGTTTTCGATTTAAGGATACATGGGGATGGTGAGCCGCTGCTACTGCTTGTAGCTTTGTAAACACCCTTGGTGCTGAGGCAATGCCGAAGGAGAGAACCTTCAACTGAGTGCGTGTCCTCTATCTTGATCCTGAGGTACTTTCTGTGCGCTGGCAACATTGAAATATGAACGTATGTAGCAGCAGTGGGATTACTTCCTGAAGAGTTGTCATCCTGAACATCCTGAACTTTTGTGGTTTGACATATTTGTTCGCAGGACGAGATCTAAAACAGGGAGCATGGTTAGAGCCTTTTTGGGTACAAGGAAGTATATTGAATAAATAACCTTGTTTACCTGGAGATGAGGGAAGACTTTGATAGCACCCTTTTCCAGCAGGACCATGCCTTCGTCCAACAGAATACGCAGATGGACTGATGAGTCATCTGCTTCCGGGTGGATGGCAGCGGGGAGGCCGGAGGAACTCGATGCAGTACCTACGGGCGACGGCCGTGAGTACCCATTGATACAGTTTGATGCCCTCAGACGCATGGGTAAAAGATGTTAGACATCCCCGACTGGGGAAGTGTGGGAGCGGACCCATACCGCTGAGTCATTTGGAGGCGGAGGCGGGGGAGCCTCTGGAAGCAGAGTTTCTACCTCTGCCTTTCCCTCGTCGACACCCTCTTTGTTGTGGAGACTGAAAACCTCCAGGAGGAGCCCTGCCCGGAACCCCAGTTGGTTCCCCCCAAGCCATACTGTCCTTGTGGAGAGCAGAAGAAAGACTGCCTGTGAAAGGGCCGGCAGGTGTGGAAACCTCCACGCTGGACGAAGGGCTTGGCTGAGATCTGATTGAGTGATTTTAAGGTCACGTGCTACTTGGCAGTTTCCCAAGCTACATCGACCGCCTTGCAGAAAAAGTTGGCATCTTCCACTGGCTTAATGAGGGAGGCCTGGGTCTCCAGCTTAAACCCTGAATTCTTCAGCCAGGCATGGCACTTGAGAAGAGTTCCAAGAGCAAGGACGCGTCCCGCAGTTTCAGCAGAGTAAGGTATTCTTAAGAATATTTCTTTAAAAATGTTTTTCATGAAGTCAGAGTCAGGGGTGGCTTCTTGAGTGGTGATCTGAAAGTGATCAGCCGCCTTCTTGAGAAGGTTATTAAACAGCATTTGGCCGTCGATAGGCGACGAGTCCCTGGGTTGAGTTACAGGAGGAGCATCCAGTCCGTGTCATGATAAGTAGGGTTCTGGGCATAGTATACGGCTTGGTTTGGGTCATCTTGGGCATCCAGAAAGAAATCTGCCTGGGGGTCCTGATGGGATTCCTCCAGGGATGCAAATTGAGCACCTGGGGAGTGGAGCCTCTGTACATTTAGAGTGACAGGACAGGTATCAACAGCCCTATGGCATTTCAAAATATCAATATTGGCCTGAGAAATTAATAAACGTGTCCATTTTGTCCATACAGCCTTCACATTTATCCCTGGTCCATCCAGGGGGAAAGGGCCGGGTAGATGGAGCTGGGTCCTGCTGCAGGGCCCTGGAAAGAGGGAGAGACCGGAGAATAGTCCTCAGGCAAAGGGGAGGCCTAGTTGGGGTCCGAAACATGTAAACAGGCTTTATAAAGCTTCTGCCGAAGCTTCAGGAGCGTTTGACGAGTGGGCCCTTTCCGCACATCTTTCGACGCTTACACGTTGGAGTCCATGGATTTAGTGGAAGTGCCTGCTGGAGTAGAAGATTTATCGCCATGCGTAAGCGGGTGTGCAGGGAGAGCCGAACCGCGAGGTTCGGAAGGCCCCGCAGGACTAGAAACTTCCCTCGATGGATCTGCCGGGGGAAGTTTAGGGGTTGTGTGATTTTGAGCAGGTAGTGTGTGTCTGTCTCCGGGGTGTGACTTCCCCATCGCACTGCTGGCGGCATGCTTCTCAGGGCAGGAGACGGACATTTGGGAAGGCAAGGGTTCCACAGTTAGGTTGACAGCCTCCAAATCGGATCCGCGGCTGTCGGTAGACTCCTCGTCTGAGTCACTCTCGGTCTCCATTGCATAGGCCACCCACCATTTCGTACGCTTCTCTTTCAAGGTCTTAGGCCAAAAAGGTTTGCAGGTGTTACAGTGACACTCGTCGTGATCACGAGGGAGGCACTGATTGCATCAGCGATAGGTGTCTTTCCAAGGAAATTTGACATTGCAAGACAGGCAAAATTTTAAAGGCGTTCTCTCCATAGCAGAGGGAAACGGAAGCCAAGGGGTAAAGAAAAATAATTCTCAAGGAAAGTCAGTAAAAACGGGGCCTCACTGTCCCTACTGTAAAGGCTGGGCTGGAGGGCCAAGGCCACGTGGAAAACAGTCGCCAAGCAGTCAAGGGTGGCTCATCGCCGGACAGAATTAGGCATCGAGCAGCCGTCGTTTAGTCATCAAATGGCACGTGAACTGCCAAAGAAACAGGATTAGAAATATAAAACTCTTACGAGCTGCATTATGTGTGACCGAGTAGCTGGGCACAAAAACAATCTGGCGGGACCTCGACGTGTGAAAGATTTTGGTACACTACACGTGTTAGGCAGAATTGCATGCAGTACCCTCTGGGACCACCACACACAATTAGGACTACAGGTGTAAGCAAAATAAACCTTTGGTATAAGTCTGTACTACACAGTTTGTGGGAGCATTGCTGAGCAGCCAGGCTTATCTCAAGAGGGAATGTGAGCTGTAAGGATGTTACACAGAGGTTTACAATCACAAGTATTAAAATAGACACTCAAGGTTTCTTGGTAAAACACTTATTTATTACACAGTCATTTAAAAGGAGGCAATCAATATCACACAAAAATATACTAGAGTACTTCACACTATCAGGTTCTGAGGCATTTAAACTACTTTGAAGGACGAGCAAAATGGCATTCAGAGCATTTGAAGTAGGAGCAAAAAGTCATAAGTTAATAAAACGAAGTATACAAGTATTCTAAAACAGTGCAAATAGTTTGAGTTCACCAGAGGAGTCAATTCAATGCAATAGGTCAGGCCAATGTCAATGGGCTAAAGTTTTGTATAGGATAAACGGTTCTCTTTGCCAAAGTTCTCAGAAGTAGTTTGTAGAAGAAAGGTTCATATGCTGTGTCACAAGCTGACAAGGCCTGCAAGTTGCCAACGTTTCACGCACGTTCGCAGTAAGAGGTAAGTTCTCTCGGTCGGGTTTTCACAGTACCTTATAATGAAGAAAAAGATGCAGTTGAAGACTCCTGTTCCTGGTAGTTTCTGCAGATCTCGCTGTTCCTGAGCCTCAGTCGTGGGGACAAGAGAGAGGACGTCGGGGGACTCCTGCACTGCACTGGGACTGGTGAAAAAGCTGGCAAAGGCAATGCTTCGGTTCCGGTAGCTGTCTTCAAGCACACAAACTGGTGTCCTGGTTATTCGGTTTCCTGCAGCACTCTGAGGAAAACACAACCAGCTCCGAGAATGGTGTTGTTACGCTCACCTGGTCTCTGCAGAGGCGTTGGGGCACGGTTGCAGCCCTCCCAGGAGTTAGATCACCCCCGTCCGGTCTTTCCCTCTGCGGATAAGCTGTGAGCGGCGGCAATTGGTGACACTGCTCCTGCATGGATATGAGAAAACGTGAGAAAATGTGAGTGCACTGATCAGCGACTATTGTGCCTCTCAAACTCTTCTACCCAAGGTGCGATTTCTGTGGGCATGTACCGGCCCATAGGGCTCACCTGTTAATTATTGATGGTAAGCTCTCCGTCCTGCTACTTCTGGCAGGGGCGCTTATCAATGGGATCGAGTTCCTTCACTGATCCCTGGTAAGTAATAGTCCAGTCCAGCTCGACTATGCTTCTCCTCTTATCTCTTTCCCTTTCCGTTTTCGTTTTCTCTTTGCCTCTTCTCGTTTTCTGTCTTGTTATTATTGCTCTCAATATTGCTGTTAATTCCTGAATAACGTTTTCTCTTCTGTTTTCTTCCCAATAGATGGAAATGCGGCTCAAAAGCAGCTGTGGGGGCGCGGAACACGGCCAGGAAGAAGATGGTTGAAGCCGCAATGTCCGACAACAGGTGAGTGATGGTTTAAGGCAAAGCGCGAGGTTCGGTGGTAGCGCGACCTTAAACTGAATGTCTTTTAATGTCTTTTAAGTGTCTAACCTTGACTTTCGTTTTAACTTGCAGGTGCTGCTGTCACTGACGAAGAGCGTCGTGTTGCAGTGCCAAGATGAAGATTTCAGCATTCCGGAAGGCTTGAAGATGAACTGCAGTATCAAGATGATGATGTCAGCGTTCCGGAAGATTTGGAGAAGAATGTCAGAATCAACGAAGACACGCACAGGTGAGAGCAGGTTCCCCAGGTGGTAAGTATGAAAGCAGGAAGCAGGATTTCCAAAGGTAAGTTTAATCCCAGGCTGCGGTGAGCGTTAAGCTGCATTGAAGTGCAGAATAACGCGAAGCGTCTGCCTCAGGGATCGGAGCAGCTTATATAGCTGCGATCGTGGGCATGCTCACTAGGCCTGGCTTGCTTGCCACACCCTACCATTCCTATTGAGTCAGCACGTACAAGGCAACCCAATAGCAGCAGCCACACCCAAGAGTACACGTGGGGCTGCTTTAGTGATGGAAGTTACCATGTAAAATGCACCTTGCACCCAAATGAGGTGTTCTGTCCAAAATAAAAGCATTCTTGTCCCAAATAAATGTTCTTGCCTATTGTTATTCATGAGCCTGGTGCCAAAGGTGCCAGGACGGTGTCCATCCGGGGCCCCTGTGTATGTGGCCCTTGAATGTTTGCGTTCTTGGCCCGATGACCATGACAGGTGTCCAGGTGGCTTACGAGTTGATTGGTGCCACCAACTCAAAAGGAAGAAGTCGTCCTTGATGGGCTTCACTGTCGAGATGAACATGGCAATTCAGACCTGCGGCAGGGCTTCACCGGGCAAACCAACGGTCCAGGAGTTGCAGCAGCCATCCTCTTACAGCTCGTCTTCAGTTCTTTCGTTCCAGTGGTCGACTCGGACTTCCAAGCCAAGAGAATCGCTGTTTATTCAGTTCTCTCCCATTCATTCCAGCCTAGCTGTCACTAACCCAGCAGGGTGGCTGTCCTTGCCGGACAGTCAGCCAGCAAGCCAATCACGCCAGAGTGCATTTGGGTCGCCTAGGAGACTAAGCACAGGGAGTTTCGGGCACCTCCCTCACTTCCTGTCCACCCCAGACACTCAGGCGCCAGAGGCGGTCTTCATTCCTGAAGCCTGCCAAAGGCGTAGGAGCAAAGGGACCAAACCTGGTTTGGCGCGCAGAGAGAAACTCTAGAAGGTCCTTTCCAAAAAGAAACGGTGAAAAAAGACCAGGACCTGTTTAAACAAAGGGCGCTCAGGTGCCATCTTGAAAAACAACATGGCTCCCGCGATTTTTAGCTACCGGTGTTCGCGTTTGGGAAAAATCATGGTAGTTCGTTGTAAAACCACTGCCACCAGCCATTTCGCTAGGAAAGGGTAGCATTTGACTGCTACATTAGTTTCTAGACATAGGGGAGACCAGGTAGCCCCTCCAGCACTCTATTGTAAGATAGGGTGTGCTGGGCCCAGGAATTTGGAAAGACTATTAGAGTAAATTATACTTTACTTTCTCTGGGAAACAGTAGTTTATCCCAGAGAAGGTATTTAAACCTTGGGGCAGCCTGAAAGGCTTCCCTGTGCCACTGCATCTTAGGGGGCTGTGTGACACAAATGAAAAGATGATGCCTATGGAGTTATCCAAAACTCCATAATCAAAGAACGCAAGAGTAAAACACATCAAAATACACAAGAGCGTGGGAAAAAAGGCTCACACTCTCTCCAGGTAAAAAAAAATAAATCAAGCCCTCAAAATCCAGCAAAGTTGCTGGGGGTCGACGAGGTGAAGGGAATTAGCACATTTATGAGAATTCTCCCTAACACGTCACGTTGGGGATAGTGTTACAGTCACGCCCATGTGGACGTCGCTTTTCGATCTTTGAAAAAAAAGATGCAATACTCCGCGATTACCACTAGATGTCAGACTATCCGCACAGCATGTGATTCTAAGCAGATTCAAAAGCATCAGAATGGCATTTATGGTATTGAAAAATATTAAAATATTACTAAGAAAAAGATTCAAATAATTGGCATGGTGTTAAAACTATCAACAGGAGACTAGTGACTAAAGGTGTTTCAGCATCATTCTTTTGCTGCTTTAGAACAAGTGTGACATTGATTGAGCGATTATAAACAAAACAAAAAAAAGAGCAGCTCGCCCAGCCCATTAATAAGTGCCTCAATACTATTTGCTGAGACAGAAGGAACCCTTTATACTGTGCTAAAATAATTAATTCCAAAACAAAACCGTTAACAAAACATAACTGAGCCAATCTACATTTTTGTTCTGGGTCTGACATGCCCAGAAACGAAAGTTGGAATATGGCTTTCATATGGCCAGTAATGCCTCCGCCCCCTCCCGCTGCCAGGGCGTGAAATCCACTTGCACCTCAGGGTTCAGGGAGGGGAATAAAAAAAAGATGGCTGCTGACATCGGGAAAAGGGACAAAGTCCCTTTTCCATTTCTGTGGGGGCAGGCCAGAGCGGTAGGTGCGGCGGACCAGAGATCAATGCTTGAGAGGTTTTGTTTGGTTTGGGGGTGGGACAGCAACAGGGAGAGGCTCTGTTGCCCCCCCCCACCCCCACATTAAAAATAAATAAACGGCGCCACCCAGTGAAGCGCTCCAGCCACCTGATTGGCCAATGGCACTTCCCCGGATGCGAATATCCCAGTCAACATTTAAATCTTTAAATTATGTCAATCACCCTCGAGAATGGGCATCCCTCACTTGCACCATGTGATTTTCAGAAAATACCACAGCAAGCTAAAACAATCACATCTCCTCCAAATATAAAATGGTCAAGTCATTGCGTTAAACTGGCAATGCTCTTCTGGGAAATGAAGAGAACCTATCTGCCCACACAGACTCTTCTTGTGTTTTTAAGTAAAGTGAGAGGAGATGCTGGAAAGGAGAAAACTTGCAAGGAAGATGGTCATGAGTGTCAGTAAAACAAATAGCTTTTGCATGTCTTAGCCATGGTTCTCTGAGAGCCTTTTGCCCAAGCTACAGCAAATCTCCACGAGTTAAAGTTAGCCAATTCAGCCCACAAGATCAAATTAATGGCAAATGTCACAACTAATGGGAAAGACAATTGCAACCTCTTCCCCGAGATTGGACAAGCTTAGACCATCCCACCCTCCCCCATTTGTTTTTTATGACAAATTCCCTCATCTTGCATGTCCTGGTCAAAGGTCATTTTCTGCTCACCTGCGATTCTTTTATGTAGCAAAGACACATTCTGGGATGGAGTTTCTTCCTCTTGTTTCACACTCAGCGAATACACGGATGTAATAATTGGATCACCTGAAGACATTAGGAGAATATAAGAACATAACTTAAAACGCAATACAATCAAATAAATTCAACATTTCCACCCAAGTACTTTGGGGTGCCCCTTAAGTGCTTGGCATGCCAGGGTTCAGAAATCTGTTTTATCTGTATTTAGGGCAATTTTCCCACAGCCCTCTGGCAAGGGATGTAAAAATCATCTAACAAAATCATGACACGTTTTACAACCAAAAGATGGATACAACTCTCTAAAGTAGTAGCTATAGATGAACAGTCAGACTTAACTCAGGGGAGCAGGTAGGCTGGTAGTGAAGTACATATAGTTAGTACAGTTACCCCCACAGACAACACCACACTGAATATACTGGTACACTATAGCAATCACACCCGCGCCAAGGGGGAGCAGGGGGGGAAGTGGGGTACGTACATGGCACGTAACAAACTGCCAGCCCAAGCCTAGGCAAGCCCGAGCGAAGCAAGGACTTCTGTGAGGGCTGTTACCGACCATGTACAGCCCCCGACAACCATAAGATGCCACCACCTGGGGAAGGGGCTTGGGTGGCTGGAAAATCCGGGCGGTTTACCTGTTGATTTTCGCCCACATTACCAGTGACCTGATTGGCTGAGCGCCCTTCCCCGGGTAAGAATGAAAAGGAACAAGTTACTTACCTGTAACTATTGTTCTCCAGCATGGGTCTGGCATGGATTCACATTCTCATGACTATTCCCCGTCGCCAGGCCGGGAATCCTCTGTAAAAGAAAAAAGTTATACTTTCACTTACAAACTGTATTTCTCCTCTAAACCAATTACTGAGCTCTGGGTCACACTGCCCCCAACCAATGAGTGCCCTCTCCTTAAGCCCCTCCTCTGGCAGCCATCTTCAGATTTGGTAGCACGTAAAGTGGCAGTATGACCAAGAAGAGCCAAAGAGGGGTTCGCATGTGAATCCATGCCAGACCCGTGCTGGAGAACAATAGTTACAGGTGAGTAACTTGTTCCTCCTCCAGCATGGGGTCTGGCATGGATTCACATGCTCATGAATAAAGAATACATAGCAGCACAACATTACACAACCTCGTGAGGTGGCAAGGCTCAACAGAAGCAATTACTCTTACCTCGGGAGCAGGCTCACCTTCAAGTGAACAGGTTGCATAGCACTGCTTGGCTGACCCTGGACTCCTCTCTGGAATCCCTGTTGACGCAGTAGAATCTTGTGAAGGTGTGCGTGGACCTCCACCTAGCAGTCCTGCAGATGTACAGCAGGGACACACCAGACAGGAATGCCGTCGTCGCAGCAATCGCTCTGGTAGAATGGTATCTCAGGCAGCCGGGCAGCAGCCGGTTAGCCAACCGGTGACAGTGTGCGATACAGCCGGAGAGCCACCTGGAGATGGAAGCCTTGGACAAGGCCTTCCCATGGTTCACAAGACCAAAGTTCACAAATAGTCTAGACGTTTTCCGGAAACTATTTGTGCGTGCCACATAGAATTTCAGAGCACGAGCTACATCCAGCGAATGTAAGGCCCTTTCAGCTGACGACAAAGGTTTTGGAAAAAACACAGGCAATACCAAATGTTCGTTGAGGTGGAAGTCCAACTGAACCTTTGGCATAAAAGAGGGGTGCGTCCGCAGCACCACGCTTGTGTCGTGAAAAGTCAGGTAAGGCTGTTTGCAAGATAGGGCCTGGATCTCACCTACCCCAGAAAAAGCAAATTTCCACGAAAGGAACTGGAGAGGGGCCTAATGCATAGGCTTGAAAGGGGCCCCCATGAGTCTCATCAGAACCACATTGAGTCCGGGCAGGCGCCTTCACCGGCGGGAACGATCAAAACTGTCTTTGAGGAACTCCTTGACGAGACTGTGGGACCAAAGAGAAGCTGATCCGCAACCACTGGTAGCTTGACTGGAGGCGACGTTGATAGGCTGAGAAGATCTGGGTACCAAATCGGCTGCGGCCATGCCGGGGTGACGAGGATCATCCTGCATCGGCACTGTTTCAGTTGATTGATGACTCGCAGCAGGAGAGACAACGGAGGGAACATGTACAGGAACAGGCCTTCCTAAGGAAAGGAGAAAGCGTCCCCCCATGCTCCCCGGCTGGCATTTGGAATTTGTCGCCATCGCAAACAGATCAACCTGGGGTCTGGCCCACTGGAAGAGGCGCTGTACTTGATCCTGTTGCAGATCCCACTCGTGGCAGGAGCGCAGCTCCTTACTGAGGGAGTCTGTGATGGTGTTCTTGACTCCCGCCAGATGAAAAGGTATGAGGAACATCCCTTGGGCGACGGCCCAGTGCCACAAGTCCTGCGTCTCTCTTCAGAGCGCTGGCGATCTGGTGCACCCCTGCTTCCTGATGTAGAACATTGTGGTGATATTATCCGTGAAGACCCTCACCACATTGCCCTTGAGGGACGGAAGGAACGACTTGAGGGCCCAGAACACTGGCCGCAGCTCCATGACATTGATTTGGAGATCCCTCTCCTCCAGCAGCCACAGGCCTCTGCCGTGTAGACGTCCGGTGTGGGCTCCCCAGCCCTTGAGGGAAACGTCTGTCGTGACTGTCTCCTGGTATGAGGGCTCTGAAAATCCGTGCCCCCAGCGATGTTGGAGAGCACGCCCCACCACCTACTCGCCAGACGGAACTTCTCATTGAGGGCAGTCTTGTCTGCGAAGCTTCCGGACACATGGATCCAGAGAGCATCCAGGAATTCTTGAAAATGTAGCATCCGCAACCTGCCCAGCCAGATCAGGTAAATGCACAACGACATCATGCCTAGCAGCGACTTGATGGTCAGCACCGTAGCAGTCTTCAGAGCCAACAGCCGTTGCACCTTGCCCAGCATGGCCGCTATCCTTTCTTCCGACAGCCGCCAGGCAGGAGACCGGGTTGAGTATGGCCCCCAGGAACAGCGCGTTCTGCGATGGAATCAAGCAGGACTTTGGATAGTTTATGGAGAACCCCAGATCCGTCAGAAGCCGGACAGTCCTCTCTGTGTGTTCGACGGTTACTGCCCTTGACTTGGCCCGGATGGGCCAGTCGTCAAGGTACGGGTACACGTATATCCCCTGTAGACCAGCACCCATCGGTCTGTGGAGATCTTTTCCCACTCGCTAAGCCCGCCAGCCGGCCTCCCACTGGGGTGCATGGTTGGGGGGCCCGACGTCCTGGCCGGTTCACTCTTGCTTCGGGGCCTCTGTGCCGCCTTGGGAGCGACGACAATGACGTCGGCCACCTCCACCGAAAGCATTGGAACAGCCTCTGTAGGCCACCTGGGTCGTGGACCAGGAGGGTTGGCGATACGAAGAAGAGCCCCCACCGAAACCCTTCGAAGATCTTCCAGATTTCCTTCCTGAGGCACGAAAGGAAGGGCGATGCAGCTGAAGCCTGCCCATTGTACAGGCCGCCTCCGTCTTAATGGCCTGCAACGATTCGTCGACGGCCTTCCCAAAGAGATTGTCGCCGTCAAAGGGCATGTCCAGCACCCTGGTCTAGACCGCCTGACGGAAGTTGGTGGCTTTCAACCAGCCACTACTACGGAGACAGACACTTTCCCCATCTGTCGGAACCCCGTGTCCGCGACGTCCAGGGCCACAGTGATGGCATGGTCCAATGCCACCTCGCCCTCCTGGAGGATCTCCAGGGCCTCGAACCACTTGTCGGCCAGAAACTCCAGCAGCTGCACCATCTTATACCACAGTTCCTTTTCGTATCTGGCCAGGATGGCGAGTGCGTTGGCTGCCTTGACTGTCGTTGCTGCTGAGTAGATTACTTTCCTACCCCTTCTTCCCTTTGCTGTCCGGAGGGATGGAGGCTGAAGACGAGGATTTAGAGGACTTCTTTCTTGCTGCCACCGAGACCACAGAGTCCGAAGAAGGCTGTGAACGTAGGCACTTGGGTGCAGATTCCGGCACCTGGTACTTTTTCTCCAGCCTCTCTCTCTTCGCCGGGGCTGAGGCCGTGTTTCTCATCAATGCCAAGCATTTGTCCCAAACATCGTCCAGGAGAGGAACTGCCAGAATGGTCTTCCTCTTGGCCTCACGCCATTGGTAAAGGAAACCTTCCTTCTTGGTCTCTTCTGGCTTCAGCTGGAAGAGCTTGGACGCTCTCTGGCAATCAAGGCATGGAACGACCCCACTTCGTCCGGGGGAGAAGCCCTAGACAACGGAGAAACACTGTCACCCACCCTCAGCGTTTTCACCGTCGTCGTTCCCCACGTCCTCTGGGTCCGCCGCCTCCTCCCAGGAAGAAATATCCATGCCTTGGAGCCCGGTTGAGGCCCTCCCCGCCCCCCTTTTTGCATCCTTAGGGGTCGGTCTCGGGATGGCATACTCTTCTCGGGCGTCTTCTCCACCGGCTTGGCCGAGGTCTCCCGCCTTGGGGGATACTCTAGGCACCGCTGCGGCCCCCTGGACCAGGTCAACCCCTTTTGCCTTCGAGAGGGCAGCCACCACCAGCTCGATCATTGAGGATGACTTCGCCTGGGCCTTCAGTGGAAGGTCGGACACCTTCCCCTGCGCCTTGGTCTTCTCCGGCTTCTCCCGTAGCTTCCCTGGGTTAGCCGATTTCCTCTTCGAGGAGGAGCTGCAGCGATGATTGGAGATGGAGGCAGACGGTGCAGATGAGCACGCCCTGCCCATCGGGGGACCCGCTTGCGCGTCAACCCCACCGGAAACTGTCTCTCAGTGCTTGCCCTTTTCTTGGGCCCCCACGGATGGAGCGCCCTCAAAGGGCTTAGAAGCCAGCTCTTCGGACCAGCCGGTCCTGGGTGAGGCATGCCCCTGCTTGCCGCACAGGGTAGAAGCCTTGGCATCGAACCACGCCACCAGCCTACTGTGACGATCCTTGACGGTTTGCTTGGAAAACCCAAGGCAGATTTCACAATACGCTTCCCTGTGGTCCGGATGGTGACAGTAGAGGCACTGGAGGTGTTTGTCCTCTACAAACCCGTTCCTCAATCCGCAGCTGGAGCAGAGCTTAAATAGGGAACCTCCTTCCTTCTCCTCCGACATGGTCAGGCATGCAGTGTAGTGTAGTCCCGATGGCCTTATGGAATCTTCTATGAAACTTCGACAACTCTTGCCCTTGAGGGGCGTTGAAAGACGCAGACAAACGGATCCTCGCTTGCCGGTCAAAGGGGCGAAAGCGCACACTGGCTCTATTTGACACAAATAGAATTTTTTATTAAAAAAAGCGCAAACACTTAGAAAAGCTCACGGAGCAGAACACGAGGAGTCCCAAAACTTGAACTTGCAGTAAAAATCTAAAGATGGCTGCCAGAGGAGAGGCTTAGGCAGAGGGCAGTCATTGGCTTGGGGCAGTATGACACAGAGCTCAGTGACTGGTTTAGAGGAGAAATACAGTTTGCAAGTGAAAGTGAAACTGTTTTTCCTTTTACTGAGGATTCGCGGCCTGACGACGTGGAATATTCATGAGCATGTGAATCCATGCCAGACCCCATGCTGGAGCAATATATACTTTAATATAAAATCAAACCCAGAATAGCTATCAAGTGAAACAGGTACTTTGGGTTAAACAGAAATTGTACTAAGAAATTATATGTATAAAACATCATTAAAAAGGGACATAGAAGACACTACTGTGAGAAACCAGAAGGTGTCTCAAACACTAGTCCCCAGGAAACTGTCTTCCAGGTGGCCAGGAGATGGCCATCGCTTTTGGATACAGTTCCTGGGGTGGACCAGTGCGGGAGTAGCACCTGGAAGAGGGACGGGGGATCTCCGGGGCTTGGGACACTGCATGGTGAGACGCGGTATCCCTTTCCCTGTAACATCATTGGCCCATCCTACCAGGTAGGACATTTACAAACTCACCCCCCTTCCCCCTTACATCACAAACACTTTCTCACAGACAGCCAGTTATGAGTGAAAATGGACTAACACCCGAGCCGTATACCTGATGTTTCCCAATACAATGATCAGGCATAGTCAGGTAATTACTGACCATTACACACACCTGACTTCCATTACACTTCCCCACACGGACAAAAGGCGGAGCACGAGAGCACGCTTTGAGTGAGGCAAAGCACACAAGGAAATAGCAGTTCCAAGATGGCAGTTTAACACGAGTAGAAAGACAGCAAAACAGAAGGGGATCGCAAGGAGGGAAGTTCCCTCGACCTTTTCAACAAGGAACCGTTACTTTCACGAAGCCTCAAGAGTAGAAAACGCAAGACCAGGAAACCAGGGTGAGGAATCTTGCATTGTGTGTCGGAGGTACCCAGTGCCCTGCTGCATCATAATTCAAGGCAGAGAATCGCCAGCTGCTGTGGTACTGGCCTTGGTCCCAACAACAACAGCAGTGTCCGTGAAATCAACACAGCAGGTGCGTTGGGGATACAGATAAAAGACTGGTCTGTGTTGTAACCAAGGTTGCAAGCAGCAACATTGTATGGCGAGCACTGTGAACAACAAACATTGTATAAAATGCGTGTGATAACCAACGCGAGTAAAGTTGAACTGCAGATGAGTGATTGAACTTTGAAACCAAGATCCGATACCTTTGACAGAGTGGTCCAGTGTGGGTGCTCAATTGAAGGTCTCTGTAAGGTATCCAGCTGAGAGTTGACAAAAGTGAGAGAGTGGCAAAGGATTGTGAATCGAAGGGGCCCTGCGATGGGTCAAGCAAAATCCTGCGCACAATCGAAAGTCTTAATAGTAAAGTAAAGTTTTCACAAAGTAGATAAAGTCGGTCCGAGCCAGAACGAGGGAGATTGAATTGTGAACATTGTGAAACAAGGGGTCTGAGCCCAAAGGAGGCGGCTCCACGGTCCGAGCCCAGATGAGGGAGACCAAACTGTGAATATTGTGAGAATTTGTACATGTGAAATACGGAGGAAAAAGGAACTTTGATGTTTGTCGTGTTACATCAGGCCTTCTGAAAAAGACTTTGAATGGCAAAGAGACTTTAGCACAGAAGGCCATGATGTTGATGTTTTGAAACGCACCCTCGTGCTAGAGAAGCCAGAGACTGTGCTAAGCTCGAGTGTGCCATCTTGTCCCGTGCTGAAAACATGGGGAAGGGAAGCCAACGGCTTGAATATCCTGACATATCATTTCTTGAACACTTTTCTTTTGCATAAAATTGTTTCCCACACCATTTGTAATTAGAGGTAAGGATTGGCAATAGGTTTATAAGTATAAGCCCTTTTATTTTGACAAGACAACTAGGACTGTGTTTTTATTATTTGATGGTCGTAGCTTGCACCCATCTTTAGATTTAGGATTAAATAGGCGTTTTTCCAACCCAATTGAAGTTCAATAAACACCCTTGAATTGTGGTCACTTGTGTCGGTCTTACTGTTGATTCCATGCCTTCCTTACACTACCCACTCCTAAATTAAATGTATTCCCACTACCAGGTGTGAGGCACAATACATATAAGGCAAAGCCAGACAACAGTAAACCATTTACAAAGCCATGGTTAGGGCCCAACTTTGCCAAAACACGAATAGTCCATACCTTCCTCACAACCTCTAGTATGGAATACAGATAGGCTACCTAACATTTTGCCTAGAGGGTGGGAAGGGTTCAGAATTCACAACCAGGATCAAAGGGCAACCAAAAGCCAGTAAATGTATGCTTATAGTAGCAGATCTAGTAGTCCCATTGCACTCCAGGAAAGGAATATGTTACTTACCTGTGACTCCTGTTCTCCATCATTGCCATCTTTCATAGATTCACATGCTGTTAGAATATTCCCCATCTTCATGCTGGGACTAGTACAGCAGTTCGTTTGAATTTAAAAAAAAACAGTCACTTTAGTGCTCTTTTATGAGTCATTTTGGGGCTTGTTGCCTGCAGCCAATTGACAGGTCTCCCTTAACTCCACCAACGGAGGCCTCCTTTTGGTTTTGGCAAGCGCACGTGAACGTGGCAATATGAGCCAAGAAGAGCAATAAGAGGGCTAGGCGGGAGGGCCGCAAGTGAATCTTTGAAAGATACCAATGCTGGAGAGCAGGAGTTACAGGCAAGAAACAGTCTTTCTCCAGAATTGGATCTTTCATTGATTTGAATGCTGTTAGAACGGATCACAAAGCAGATCACACATTACCAAATATGGGCAGAGGTAACGCTTACCTGAAGGAAGCACTCACCTCAAACTCAACTCATCCAAACCGGTTGTGCAGCACTGTTTGGCCGAACCTGGACTCCCCTGTGGAATCTTTGTCGACGCAGTGAAACCTAGTGAAGGTATGCACTGATCTCCACGTGGCAGCCCTGCAAATATCCAGCAGGGCAACACTAGAAAAGAAAGCCGTTGTAGCCGGCAATACCCTGGTGGAATGGGCTCTGGGCCTGCCTGGAAGAGACCTGGAAGCCAGTTTATGATAAAAGGAAATGCAGGGCAGCAAACAAGCAATGGAGGCTTTGGAAAGAGCAATGCCCATGCCTGCCGAACCAAAAACCACAAATAGTTGTGAAGACTTATGCAACGAGTGTTCTGTTTAAGGCTACTCATGGTGGCAACAGTAAAGACAGACACAAAAGATCACAGTTCAAGGGTGTTTATTAAACTGTATAAATGGGTGAGAAAAACACCTAACCTAAATCGAATTTATTTATTTATTTGCATTTATAACACGCACATCGGCCCTGGGACATTGTGGCGCGGTTACAGAATATTCACTTAGGCACAGTATACATAGGTACATTCTTAGGTACAGAATTACAAGATTGCAGCTTCAACATTATGCGTGTTACATAGTTTCAGTGACATAACAAGAGCACAGTTTACTTGAACAGATTCGTTTTTAGTGCTTTTCTGAAGGCCATGGGGGAGGGCTCTTTCCTTAAGTTAAGAGGTAGTGAGTTCCATGCTGTGGGTGCCAGAACTTCGAAACTGGACCATCCAGCTTTGACTCTCTTGAATGCAGGGTATGAGTATTTTTCACGAATAGGTCTGTGGGATTGAGCTTGGTGTATACGTTCTGCTAGGTATGCAGGAGCAGATTGGGACAGACATCTGAGTGATGGTGAGCGTTTTGAAAAGTATCCTTTCTCTGATCGGAAGCCAATATGCGTCCTTCCTAGCTTGAGAGATGCTGAGGACCGCTCTGAGCGCATTGTTTTGTGTGACTTGTAATTTGTTGATGTTCTTCGAGGACGTACCTAGGAGGACGACATTGCAGTAGTCTAGCTTTGTGCCTATAGCGGCTCTGGCACAAGCTATGACCATCAAATAATAAGGCAGTCCTAGTGGCGTCTTGTCAAAAAAAAGGGCTTATACTAAAAAAAAGAAATTTGAAAAATAATATTGCCAAACCTTACCGCCAAGTTATAAAACAGTGTGGGGCAGTGTTCATAAGAAAAGAAAGAAGTTTTCACAAAACGATAAGTCAGGATGTTATGGCCGGGGTTTCCCTTCCCCACGTTTTTCTAGCATAGGACAAAGGCGGGACTCTTAAGCACAGCACACTCCTGACCTTCTCCAGTACGAGGTTACAGTTCCTTTTAACAATTATCAGAGCCTGGTGTCTAATGCTCTTTCCAACAAAAGTCTCTTACTTCAGAGGGTCTTATGTATCGCAAATGACAAAAATAAAGTTCCTTTTATTTCTCTTACCGTCGGGCAATTACTCTTCACTCATGGATCCCCTCAGCCGGGCTCCGATCCATTTCTCAACGTTAGTCTCCCTCAGTCGAGGGCTCAGACCAACCAATAGCACTTGCCTGTTTTTAATCAAAGAGACTTCTGAAGGGCGATCCTGTCTCGCTGGGTCACTCTGTTTGACAAAATCACAGCTCGTACGGTGTTCCCCTCAGCCGGGTGCAAACGCCCATATCTCAATTCTTAAACAATGCGTCAAGGACTTTCGATTGTACAAGGGATTTGGCTGGACCCTTGTATGACCACCTTGACACCTTTCGCCGGCCTCCCTATGACCTTGTTGTATACGTAGTTTACACTTTTAAATTCTTAATTTTGCCTCTGCTACCTCGAGCTAAACACAGTCTGGCTCCTAGCAGGTTCCTCCGACTCATCGGCTTTGCTGAACTCGTTGGCGTTCCCTTTCCTGCTGAAGTCAAGGACAGTACTGAGATGGTAACCTTGTCGCCCCGCCCTGGCTATCAGTGCAGGAGGGTTCCATGTACCGCTCACGTCCGTCACATCATTCGCCAGCTGCGATTCCCGGTCTTAAGTTTGTTTAGAGGCTTTGCAGGTCTGGGGTGGCAAGGGAGATTCCCTCCTTCACATCCTTTCAGGTCGTGCCGCCTTTCTTCTCCATTTGAACTGCCGTCCTGGAATCACTGCTTCCTCATACGTTCTGCCTTGCTGAGTGTGTTATCGTGCTCCACCTTTTATCCCTATGGGGAAGGGAACGGGCAGTCAGGTGTGTGAAATCAGTGGCAATTGCCCGACTCTGCCTGACCCTTGAGTTGGGACATGTCAAGTATACGGCTCTAGCGTTAGTCCGTTGTCTTTCAGGGTAATTGGTATGTGAGAAACTGTTCGCGTTAAGAAAGGGTGGCGGAGGGCTGGCAGGAATAGAGTTTTAAAATATCCTTTAGAGAAGGGTGGGGAAAAGGTGTTGTAAAGTAGGAGATACTGTGTATCGCCCGGTGTGCTCCTTCCACTCCCCGAGGAACCCCCATCCAGGTGATCCTCCCGCACTGGTCCACACCAGGAACTGGATCCAATAGCGATGGCCGTTTCCTGGCCACCTGGATGACAGATCCCCGGGACTAGTCATGGAGACACCTTCAGGTTTCTCACATCTGTTCCGCAGAAGACAGGCATCACCACCGGCTAGTTTAGGTAGAAAGTAAATGGTACCTTGGGCATGAAGGTTGAGTTAGTGCGAAGGAACTCCCTGTATTTGTTTAAATAAAAATAGGGCAGTATGCACGAGAGAGCCTGGATTTCCCCATCTTGTCTTGCAAAGGTGATGGCCACTAACAGAGCAGTTTGCCATTACAAAAACCTTAGAGAGGCCTTGTGTAACAGTTCGCAAGGAGGTCCCATGAGTTTAGAGAGGACTACGGTCAACTCCCATGCTAGAGCAGGCACGCTTACAGGAGCAGAACGATCAAAATAATTCTTTGATGAGCATGTGTGACCACAGGGAAGGTGTCCCGGGGGAATGTGTGAACCTGGAAATGGCAGCCAGATGAACCTTCAGGGAAGAGTGAGCCAGGCCAGCTTGCGCCAGGGACAACAGGTATGGCAGCACATCAGGAGCCTGTACACAGAAGGGGATGAGGTCATGATGAGAATACCAAAATAGAGAAAAATGTCCACTTGCTCTTGAGCATAAAACTGTGGAGGAAGCCGTTGCTTGCCCCAGGATGTCACAACAGTCCCGCGGCAATGGTACAATCCTACACTCTAATAAAATAGGATGTCAGATTGAGGCAGGCGGAGTCGTGGTGCAAGCACTGCTCCCAGCCTCTGGACAGAAGATTGACAAGCGGAGGAAGCTGGATGGGAGGTGCTGCTGACAGGGTAAGAAGATCCGAAAATCAGTATTTCCTCGTCCTTATAAGTGTGCACTGATGACTTGTGAACACATCGAGTGGTAGGGGAATCAGAAATTGGAAGAAACGTGTACAGGAACATGCCTTGCCAGGCGAACGTGAAGGAGTCCTTTATGCTCCATTTGTGGTGGAATCTGGTGTCAAAGGCCACACACTTCTTGTTCTCCCTGGCCACAAAGAGATCAATATCTGGTGTTCCCCACCTGTTAAAGATGTGACAGACTTGATCGTCCAGAAGGTCCCACTTGTGACATCCTGCTGAGGGAATCAATCACTGCATTCTGTTTTCCCAGTAGATGGAACAGGATTATGAAGAGGTAATTGGCCAGAGTCCACGTTCATAGGGCTTGAGCTCCCGCTGACCACAGAGTACTGGGTGTTGCCTTGCTTGCGGATGTAAAATATTGCTGTACCGCTGTTGCCAACGCATGGACCACTGGCCCTGAAGCTACGGTAGATAAGACTTCAGAGCCCAGAACATAGCACGTAGCTCCAGGATATTGATGTGAAACGTTTTCTCTTCTGGCAACCAGAGACCCCTTGGATGGAGATGGTCTGTGTGGGCTCCCCAATCCTCTAGAGATGAGTGTGTAGTTACCGTGACCTGGTGGTTGGGCAGACGAAAGGGCTCTCCCCTGGGTGAGATTGGAACGGAGCATCCACCAGTTAAGAATGTAGTGAAAGGTGTGCATTCGACTGTCCTCTGTCCTCCCATACACTGGAAATCTGTTCTCCCCCTCCCCCACGAGCAACTTCTGGACGGGTCGCATCCAAAGCCTGCAGTCTTGAATCAACAGGATGCATGAGGACATCATCCCTAGCAGGTACTTCAACATACAGACAGACGATGACTTCTTCTGTGATAGCAGGAGAGCTTTTGCTAACATGGCTCCCAACTTCTCTTACAAGGGGGTACGTTTTCAGAACTGCATGTCGAGCCGATCCCCACAAGAATAGGGCATGCTGTGAGGGGGTCAAACAGGATTTGGCAAAGTTGATGGAGAAGCTCAGCGATGTCAAGCAACTGATCGTGGCTTCTGCGTGCCGAAGGGCCAATGGAGGAGAGTCCGCTTGAACTGGCAATTCATTAAGGTACGGGTAGATGTGCACCCCCGACCGATGTAGATGAGCGCCCACTAGTACCAGACACTTCATGAAAACCATCAGTGCCGAGCGGACGCCAAAGGGCAGGGCTTTGATTTGAAAATGTTGACCTGCGATGGTGAATCAAATGTACTTCCGGTGCTAGGGATATAGGAAATCCCCTTCCTTCAGCCGTGTGATACTATGCTGGAGGGTGAAAGTCTTGAAGGTTTGTGCCGTCAGAAACTTGCTGAGAAGGCACAGGTTGAGAATGGGTCACCAATCTACTAATTCCTTCCTTATGACAAAGTAATTAGAGTACATTTGTTGACCTTGTTGCTGGAGAGGGATGCGCTCGATCACCCCTATGGAAAGAAGAGACTGGACTTCTTCCAGGATTAACGGCAAGTGTTTCTCGACCTTGGAAAAGGGAGTACCGAGGGTCAGGCACCCGATGAATTCTAGCGTGTGGCCCTGCTGGATTAACAATAACACCCATTTGTTCATGGTGATGGAACGCCACTGTTCCACGAACTTTGACAGTCGCAGTTCTTCAGATGCAGGATAGGTGAAAGACAGCAAGTATTTGGACCTTTAAGACAGCCTGTAATTGCTGGACATCAGTGGAAAAATGTGTCACCCCTGACCGAAACAGCTGTTGCCATTGCTGTAGCATGCCAGTGAACTGGGTGGTGTCTGTGTCCGCCTTGATGGCTTGAAGGGTGCCGTCCACCTTCTTGCCGAATAGATCTTCTCACAGTCTTTGCTTGCAACCCCGGACGGAAGTTAGTGGCCTTGAGCCAACCATGACGGCGAAGGACAGCGGTGTTACCCATTTGAGGGAAGCCATTATCCGCGATGTATACTTCCACTGAAATTGCATGATCACAGGCGGCTTCCCCCTTGTGAAGGAGGACAAAATCTTCCTCTGTCATCTGGAAGGAAATCCAAGTTTGGGCTCATAGCTCCCTGTCGTTATCGGGACAGGATATGCATTGCATTTGCCGCCCTGATGGTAGTTCGCGCTGTGGAGATGATGCACTTCCCGTCTAGCTCTTTACCCTCCTTGTCAGGTGGCACCAAACATGGCGAGGAAGGATTTGCACAACATTTTCATGCAGCTGCCGACACCTGTAGGGAAGGCATGGTATCACAAGTAGGACACTGACACAATGGATACACAATTTGTAAAACCTTTATTGAAAATGTTGGGGTCGGAGAAACACCTATTTTGCCCTATAACTAAGATGGGAGTAGTTTTGACCATCAAACGATAAAACAGTCCTAGTGGAGTCCATCAAATCAAAATGGCCTATGCTAACAAAAACCTAATGACTGCACTATCTCTTGTACAAAAAGTGTAAAAAAGGAGAAATATATGCAAAGGAAAAATCAGTGTTCATAAGAATAAAGGTAGTTGAACGAACTCTGCTCACTTTAAACCTCACAGAGTAAGGCTGTCCTTGTAGGCAGGATAACACACTCTGGCTCGGCTTCTAACACTCTAAGCAGTTCCAAACCGTGGAATGAGGCCAGGCGGGTCCACGTTAAAGTCTCTTTCTTGAAAATTGTATTCAACGCAAAGTTCACAAAAGGTCCCTCTCTGCCGGGCTCAGACTTCTCATGTCACAGTTTAACACAAACTTGCCGGGGGGCTCCCTTCCCCAAGCTTATTGTACTTCGGGTCTCCCTCAATCGGGCTCGGACCCCTTTTGGATGTCAAAAAACGTTCAAATGTGTGTGGCTCTCTTTACAGACCACCGCAAAACCACAACTTTTACTTGCGTTTAATTCACTTTTGCTGTTTGTTCGCTTTATAGCTTCAAACAATGTACCTTTCACAGAGACTTTCGTATGGGCTACTTCCTTTCCCCAGACCACTCCGTTACTTTGTATCGCTCATCTCACAGCTGCCTTTTACTTCAAAGTTTATTCACAGGAACACAGGATCTGCGGACCTACACAGGAACAGAAGTGCAGCTGTATCCAGTTTTCTTCTAAGCAAAGGTACTGTAAAACTAAGGGGACTTAACTCGTGTTGTGTAGCCTTGCTAGCTCTCATTTGAGACTTGCCTTGGTTGCATTTTGCAGAGTTGCTTGCAGCTTTGCCCCTCACAAGCATTCCAGCTTGTGGCCCTTCAAGTGATCTCATTTCTACAAACATTTTCTAAAAACATTGTACAAGACTTTTACTTAACTGCAAGAAGATCTTCAGCTCCCCTAGACTTTGGTCAACTAACATTTGCTGTCCTGGCTCCCTGAGAGACTTTTCTTACCTCTGACTTTGTGCTTTTGCCTTTCCTCCAGGAAAGGGTTACTTTACTTTGCATTGGAGGGTTCAAAAAGTACCAGTTTATGAATTATTTGTTAGCCTTTGTTTTATTCCCATATCTAATCCTTTGCACCAAACTCAGTATTGCTATAAATGTACCAGTGATAAATCAATCTCCACAGTGTCCTAGCTATTTAAGTCACCCGAGGGTGTAGGAAGTGTCTGTGTGCCATCCCCAATGGGTATCATCTGATTAGAGAAACTAAGAGTGTGTTTTGAAGTATATTTTAAAGGCTCCATGTCCTTTCATCGACAGGCTTTCTAACGCCTGCTGTTTCAACGTGGAAAGAATAACGAAAACGTTCATCTAATTATTTCTTTATTTTTTACGGGGGTTTCCATCCCCCCAAAGCCCTTTCACCCACCCTTTTTTTTTTTTTTTTAACTATTCCCGATGCCCGCAATCCCTTATATCTGCCCTTTCCCACACCCCAAAAACAATCAATGAAATGTTTGTTATTCTTTGCACGTTGAAACAGCAGGCGCTAGAAAGCCTGGCGATAAAAGAACGTTGTACCATTTTAAAGTGTTACATGTTTTGCTCCCTTATAAAGAAGTCTTATTCAACTGACTGTTAAATAAATTAATAATTGTTTATCAAGAAACCTTGTGTATAAGCGTTTATTTGAATAACTGTCACTGTGAAACTCTGTAACAACCTTACAGCTCACATTGACCCCCTCTAGTTTATAAAATCATACATTTCAGGTTTGCTCTACATTGCCATGAATGGTTTTTCGTTCCTACTGTTTTCCAATGTAAGAATCCTGTCTAGCCCAAAATGCAATTTTAAGCTCAATTGGGTATTGCAATCATTGCAATTTCAGGGGCGGTGCACTCAGGGAGATCAAAATAGTTTAAGAAATACTGATGTTTGGGCACAACAATGGTATTTTAAGCATACTGTACATGTATCTTAAGACCGTGTGTGAAGTAGTGTACATGCAAAACAACACATCTTGCTTACAGATTGTGTTTTTAAATTGTATAGTATATGTTTGCCCTGCAATACCATGAATGTTTTTTTTTTTTTTTTTTTTTTTTTGCATTTGGTTCATAATACACAATAATTCATGCAGAACCTTTACAAAATTTAAAATATTACGAATAATAATCATTTTACAGTTACAAAAATAGCTCTAATTCATTCTCGATGTGCTTACAAAAACTTGCCAATTCATATATTAAGGGTTTGTGACATCCCTGCATCATTCTGGTCCACAAAACTTCAAGGCAGTCCTCAAATTCAATTTCCGCGAATTTCCTCAATTTGAGTGTCCTTATGTTCTTAAAATGCGGACAATACAGTATAAGATGTTTCAACGTTTCGTACGATTCATTGCATTCAACAAATCGACATCCCACGCAATCATTTAATTTATTCATTTCCCAGTTCTTAGTCCGTTCCCGTGTATGGTATAGATTTAATCTAAAGCGAATATATACCTTTCGGATATCTTCACAAGGGAATAACAAAACATGGTCATAACGTGGAATGCGCTGTTTTACGTGCATACTGTATTCCTTATACAACGCATAGGTTTTAATTAAATCAATAGTAATACACCAATCCATTTCAAAAAGTTTTTTCTTAACATAACCGGGACGATATTGCATGTCCTCAACGGTTGTATTTACATTATCTAAAATTTGTTGCATTTTCAATTGATAATTAAAAAAGGATTTTGGAGTTTGCATGCCCAACATTTTATTTAAATCGATATACAATGAATTAATAGGAGGATAATGAATTTTAACGTAATTGGACAATTGTCTCCATTTCCAACGAGTTGATAATGAAACCAGACCCAGTTCATGTCGAATAATGGCATTTGGAGTTGACATCGGGAGAAACATTGCAGATTTTAAAAGGCAGCCCTGTATACTATCAAGCACGCTTGTCATGTCACACAGACAAATATCTAATGTGTACAATATGACGCTTTCAATTTTTAATGTCATAAAGTCTATTAGTGGGATTAAAGAGAATTTACAGTATTGGCTATAAATCCTTTTCATTTGGGATAATAGTGGTCGAGTTTTATTTCTAATAATATTTGACCATGCGTTAATAGAGTTAAGGGCTGATATATAATACCCTAAATAGATAGCATTGTTCACACGGCAAATTTGTGTATTCAATATTTGCCATCTAAAATTCGCATTTTTTGATTTCACTCCAAAGGTCATAATGGCAGTTTTTGCTGGATTAGGTGTCAAATTATGTGCTTTTGCAAAATTCTCAAATAATGAGAGTTTGGTTTGGAGCCCTACCGGAGTAGGGTCAAACAAAATAATATCATCAGCAAATGCAATCCATTTCAAATGAATACTCCCCACTTTAACAGAAAACAAATCACCCTTTTCCCAATTTTCATCAAGATCGGATAGGTATAAATTAAATAAGGTAGCCGCGAGGTTACAGCCCTGTTTCACACCTATTGTTGTACATATAGGGGCTGTGGTACCACCTTCTGGCGAGATCCTTATTCTATACGAGGTGTTTGTATGCAACTTAATGATCCAATACATCAACACAGATGGAATCCCTAACTTCAACATTTTTTTCCACAATAAATTGCGGACCACCGTGTCGAAAGCAGAACTCATGTCAATCATTGCTATATATACAGGATTAGAATTCCTTTCTTTTACTCCAGCAATAACATGCGACATGATAAAAGCCATGAATGTTTTACTGGATCGCACTTAAAGAATCCTTGCACCATTTTGGATGCGTGTTAGTGTCCGGTGTTTTGCTCCGCAGATTAGGTGGCCTCTGCCTTTTTTTCTAGTTTCCTTTTTTTCTCTTTTCCAGTGGAAAATAAAGGCTCAGCTTTTTTTGTTGTTGTTACTAATTTTGCACTGTGATTTCCAGCTGATCAAGAAATCTATGGGATTATGGAAGCTAATGCGTTGTACCATAAAACATATAATGCTTCGAATTAGTCCATTACAAGTTAACCAAAACATGGATTTTGTTTGATTTTACAACAAATGTAACAGTGTCACGTATTTATTTAACATTTGCAAACACAACAAAGACTAATAAGTAATACATCTGAGTTCTGTAATGACATGAGTACAATTGCATAAGTCAGTGAAGTGATGCCAACTATATGTTATCCATCCACTGGGTATTGCCAGCAATGCCTCCCTCATACATCTGCAATTCTGGTGCACATCAGTTTAACACTTTAGATGTGCTCTCCAGATACACCATCTTAATCGTCCAAGGAATATATTGAGGTGACTCCACAGTGTCCTAGCTATTTAAGTCACCCGAGGGTGTAGGAAGTGTCTGTGTGCCATCCCCAATGGGTATCATCTGATTAGAGTAACTAAGAGTGTGTTTTGAAGTATATTTTAAAGGCTCCATGTCCTTTCATCGACAGGCTTTCTAACGCCTGCTGTTTCAACGTGGAAAGAATAACGAAAACGTTCATCTAATTATTTCTTTATTTTTTACGGGGGTTTCCATCCCCCCAAAGCCCTTTCACCCACCCTTTTTTTTTTTTTTTTTAACTATTCCCGATGCCCGCAATCCCTTATATCTGCCCTTTCCCACACCCCAAAAACAATCAATAAAATGTTTATGTTATTCTTTGCACGTTGAAACAGCAGGCGCTAGAAAGCCTGGCGATAAAAGAACGTTGTACCATTTTAAAGTGGTACATGTTTTGCTCCATTATAAAGAAGTCTTATTCAACTGACTGTTAAATAAATTAATAATTGTTTATCAAGAAACCTTGTGTATAAGCGTTTATTTGAATAACTGTCACTGTGAAACTCTGTAACAACCTTACAGCTCACATTGACCCCCTCTAGTTTATAAAATCATACATTTCAGGTTTGCTCTACATTGCCATGAATGGTTTTTCGTTCCTACTGTTTTCCAATGTAAGAATCCTGTCTAGCCCAAAATGCAATTTTAAGCTCAATTGGGTATTGCAATCATTGCAATTTCAGGGGCGGTGCACTCAGGGAGATCAAAATAGTTTAAGAAATACTGATGTTTGGGCACAACAATGGTATTTTAAGCATACTGCACATGTATCTTAAGACCGTGTGTGAAGTAGTGTACATGCAAAACAACACATCTTGCTTACAGATTGTGTTTTTAAATTGTATAGTATATGTTTGCCCTGCAATACCATGAATGTTTTACTGGATCGCACTTAAAGAATCCTTGCACCATTTTGGATGCATGTTAGTGTCCGGTGTTTTGCTCTGCAGATTAGGTGGCCTCTGCCTTTTTTTCTAGTTTCCTTTTTTTCTCTTTTCCAGTGGAAAATAAAGGCTCAGCTTTTTTTGTTGTTGTTACTAATTTTGCACTGTGATTTCCAGCTGATCAAGAAATCTATGGGATTATGGAAGCTAATGCGTTGTACCATAAAACATATAATGCTTCGAATTAGTCCATTACAAGTTAACCAAAACATGGATTTTGTTTGATTTTACAACAAATGTAACAGTGTCACGTATTTATTTAACATTTGCAAACACAACAAAGACTAATAAGTAATACATCTGAGTTCTGTAATGACATGAGTACAATTGCATAAGTCAGTGAAGTGATGCCAACTATATGTTATCCATCCACTGGGTATTGCCAGCAATGCCTCCCTCATACATCTGCAATTCTGGTGCACATCAGTTTAACACTTTAGATGTGCTCTCCAGATACACCATCTTAATCGTCCAAGGAATATATTGAGGTGACTAAGCAGCTCTGACAGCAGAGGGTGGTCGTCCCTGCATGCCAGGCAACTGAGAGAAGGGTATCTCTGCCACCTCTTCACCGGGTAGCATAGCCCTGTCCTCTATTCATATGCCATGGCACTTTCCACCCCCTGAGTCCCAGCGCTTGCGGCCCACCTCAGGAGGCTGTTTCAGGGACCTGGAGGGGTCATTGGAAACATCACCATCATTAGCCGTGTTCCAGCTGGTACGCTGGCAGCGGGAACCATATACCAGCTTTACCCCCCTCCTCCACCGTCACATCACAAACCTGGGGATGTTGATCCCAGTGTCAGTGTCAGAGAGAAAAGATTGTGACAGCATTGTCCTACCTCATCCTTGGAGTGATTGCTTAGTGACTGTGGGAAATAAGAGCACCTGTTCAAGTGCAGCTGAAGTGCTGCTCCTGTGCCCCTTACTCTCTGGTCACAGTGCAGTATGCCTTGCTGAAATTTAGAAACAAATTCCTCCATTTTGGTTCATATCTGTTGAAAGAGATGTGAAAATTGTGTAGCATGTCTGTGCACCCCACTACCCCCGAAGGACTGCAGGAGTACAGTAACATTTAGGAGTTCCACTGAAGTAGGGCCTTACCCACCGGTTGGTGTATTTCTTTGAGTGAGGGGAGAAGGGGGGGAAATGTTATGACAAATGTTTTGTTCATGTTCTGGCAGGGTGAGGAACCCCCACACTGTCCTGGCAGCCCGGAAATGTTCGGGAGTCTCGGGGAGGCTAGGTATCTGACCCAAGCCAGGCTTGCTTTTTGCAGGCCATTTGTGGGAGAAGCTCACACTAGGGGAAGGTTGGGAGGGGGCGTATGCAGATGGGAGGGATCACACGCACCATAAGCCCAAAGGATCGAACTTTAGCTCACTTGATGGAGGAATAGTTACAGATGCGAACTTCAACAGGCAAGGTTATGGCCAACTTAAACATAGCAACTTTTGGGGAGAATTCTAATTTCTGTGTTAATTCCCTTCAACCTTAGAGATCCCCAGCTCTTTTGCTGGACTCAAGGACTTTTAATGGTTATCCTGGCGAGAGTGAGCCCTTTTTCTCACTCTCCCATGTATTTGTGATTTGAACTCGTGTTTCTATGACTTTGGAGTCTGACAAACTCCATAGCCATCACCTTTTTGTATTGCGACACACAGTCACCGAGAAGCCCTTTGGATTTCTCTAAAGGTTTAAATACCTTCTCTTGGATAAACTACTGTTTCCAAGAGCAGTAAAGTGAAATTGACTTTACTTACCTTTTGTTCCTTTGTAAACCCAGCACACACCATCTTATGTGGAGTGCTGAAGGGGTTACTTACTATCCCCTTTGTCTACTTTCGCATGTAACATTTTTATGTTACCCTTCCTACAATTAATGGCTGGTGGCAGTGGTTTACTTTTTCCTACCATTGTGCGGTTGTACCGCAGGCTGAATCTTCAGCGGCAGTATTGCACCCATGGGTGTCCATTTTGTCAAAATGGACCCAGTCTTCTTTTTTCACCATTTCTTCTTGGAAAGGTCCTTCTTGAGATTTACTCTGCGTGCCAAACCAGGTTTGGTCCCTGTGTTAGTTTTGACTTTGGCGGGGTTCACTGCTGTCTGGCAGGGCAGTAAGCGAGGGAGGTTCCCGAAACTCCCTGTGCTTAGTCTCCTTGATTACAGGAATGCACCCAAAGGTGATTGGCTGGCTGTCCTTAAAGGACAGCCACTCTGCTGTGCGAGTGACAGCTAGGCTGTGAAAGAATGGGAGAAATTTACATAAAAGGCAAGGTCTTTTTCAAGGAAGGCAGAGTCGACCACTGGACGAAGGAACCGAAGAAGAAAGTGGAAGAGAAGTTTGTTGCACCCTCTTGGACTGTTGGTTTGCCTGGTGAAGCACTGCTGCAGTGCTGAAGCGCCGAATTTCTACTTGACTAGAGATGCCCGGAAAGGACAACTTCTCCCCTTGGGTTGGTGGGACCAATCAACCCCAAGACAAACTTGCCTTGAACCCCTCTCTCTGCTGGCTGTACTTCTTTGCTACTGCAGGAGCCGAGTGCCAGGGGACAGGAATACCAGGACGAGTGCATCACCTTTAAGCCGAACCCGAGATCCAGGAAGATCCTCCAGACTCCCTCGAAGCAGGACTTGCCAAGCCTGAGCCACCTCAACAGAGTGCTGGACCCCAGAAGCAAGGGGAGCCCATAATGTGTCCAAGAACCACAGTGGTGCTATTTGCGAGTAGCTGAAACTGAAGTGCTGCTGATCTGAAGTGTGCCCATTGCTGCCGCTGACCTTCAAACCATAGTGCAGGAGTCCCCAGACGTCCTCCCTCTTGTCCCCACAACTGAGGCCCAGGAACAACAGGATCTGCAGGACTACAACAGGAACCAAAGCCAGCTGGTCTTTTTCTTCAGACTCAAGGTACTGTGTAACTACGGGTACCTACCTCTTGTTGTGTGTAGCTTGCTTGCTCTCGTTTGAGACTTGTATTGGCTGCCTTTTGCAGAGTTGCTTGCTGCTTTGTTCTTCACAATTCTTACAGCGTGTGGCCCAACAGTGATTTCTTATCTGCAAACTCTCTTAACATTGTGCAACACTTTTGTGCTATCATCAAGAAGTGCCTCAGCTCCCCTAGACTTTGCTCAATTGACATTGGCTGTCCTGGCTCCCTGCAGACTCTTCTGACCCTTTGGCTTTGTGTTCATCTGTCCCTATAAAGGTTATATTTAAGTTACTTGTATTGCTGGGAAAGGGTTAACCTATACTTCATTGGGGGATTGTGAAAGGGCCTACCTGTTCAGGAGAACTTTTTAACCTTTGTTTTCTTCCCTACCCCCTTTCCTTTTTGACCATAACTCCAGTATTGCATCAAGTATCAAAGTGATATATCAATGTCCACAGTGTCCTAGCTATTGAAGTCACCTGAGGGGGTAGGAAGTATGTGTGTCATCCTAAAAGGGTATCTACTTACTTAACTGAAGACTAAAGAAAGTCAACTTAAAAACTGACTGTTAAATTAATAAATAATTTGAATTAGAAACCTTGAGTATAAGTGTTATTTGATTACTTTCACTGTGAATACCTATGTTGCATCTCGACAGCTCACATTGACCCCTCTTGAGATAAGCCTGGCTGCTCAGTCACTCTACCAACTTGTGTAGTACAGGGCTATCCCAAAGGTTGGGTTCCCTATTGCCAAGAGGACAAGGTTGGTGAAGTCTCCCACAGGGTTATTACATACAATCCTGCCTAACACTGGTGGCAGGTGGGGAGGATTTCTGAAGAGTTGTTACATTGAGTGTTTATGTGCTTGTGTTCAACTAAACCTCCACAAGGCTAAGCTCCATCAGAAAGTAAAAAGCAATTGTAACATGCCAGCTTCAGTCAGGAAGGCCTGGTCATTTTAACAGTAGATCAACTGAAAGAAATGTGTAAAGTCAGGGGTCTTGCTGTAAAAGGAAAGACAAATTAGTTGATTACAAGGTTGTTGAATCACCAAAGTTTGGGTAGTAGACCTGTAACGTATACTAACCCAAGAAATGTGGAAATTGATGAGGATGACAGTTTCGAGTCTAACTTCAATCTGGAAGAGGAGTCAGAAGAGGTAGACAAGTCTCAGGTCAGAAACCCCTCCTTTCCACAGCACACCCTTTTGCCTCAACCCATGTCCACTGGGACTCCACAAGGTGCAACATTGAGCCCAGAAAGTGTTTCTCTTGATATGAAGAGAATTGAGTTGGAAGCCAAAAGATTAGATGCTCAAAAGGAAGCCAAACAAAGACATCAGAATCAGGGAAATGGAAATGCAGCATGCACTGGTTAGGAATAGATTGTCTATTGAATCTGCTTCCCTCCCAGGGTCCTCTAAGTTTTCCAGCCCCAAGAGGTCTCGCCTGACCAAAGAAGCAGTAAGTATGTATGATTTGAAACTTGATATTTTGGATTGGTTGGATGCTTTTGAGTATAATCATAGGATTCAGATTCAGGGTGTCACAGGGAATCAGTTGATTCCCTGCCTTTTGTCTAGGCTCCCCCAGGGTGCAAGTGATGCTATAAAGGAATTGAGTGAGCTTGAAAGAGAAGAGTATGGGAATATGTAGCTGGCCTTTAATAGCCAGATTTGGGAAGACTCCTTCCCAGTACCTTAAGAGGTTTAGGACCCTCAAAAATGACTGATGGCACCCCTTGGGCTACATGGGTGTGTGAATGTTTGAAAAACTTAGATGGTTGGGTTAAGGGTTACAGAGTGAACTCTTTTGAAGGAATGAGAAATTTGTTTTTGTTGGAATCTATTTTTGATGCCTGCTCTCCTGAGCTGAGACAGCACTTGGCTGACTCAAAAGAGATTGATCCCAAGAAGTTAGCAAAGGCTGCTGACTTGTGGGTTGCCAACAGGGCCACTGAAGGATTCTGGGGCCAATCACAAGAAGGATGAGGGGAAGCAGCACAATAAAGAGGCAAAAGAGAATTCTAATTCCAACCATCCAAAAGAGGGCCACAAACAGAATAAGGGTACATTCCAAGGGAAACCGAAGTCTAGTGAACCCTCTGGTGCCAAACCAAAGTGAGGTCAGCAGAAAACCCCATTAAAAAAAACAAATGGTAAATGTTATGCATGTGGATCAACTGACTATGTAAAAGGGGATCCCAGATGTAAGGGTACACCTTCAGGGGTCCACACCGCCTCCTAAGCATTTATCCCTGAGGGAGAAGTTCATATGGCAAGTGGTAACTTTCAACTATTGGCTGAAGAACCCATTGGAGTCTCAACCAGTGTTTCTTTAGTGTCCCTGGGTCTGTGGGAACAGCAGAATGTGGATGTGTACAACGCCATTCCAGATAACACCAAGGAATATTACAAATATTACTTGTGAATGGTCAGGAGACTCCTGCCATTAGAGACACCGGGGCAAACATTACAGTGGTTAATTAAAGTTTTTTCAAACCTGAGGATGTTGCTAAGGCACCCAAAGGTCCCACTAAACTAGCAGGAGGCCCTATACAGATGGTTCCAATACAACCAGCTATCGTCCAGTGCAACAATATGACTAAGAATACCTGTCAGTGTACAAAATGAGGTGCCTGGGAGAGCCCGGTTGGGGAATGACTTAAAAACCATTGGAGTTGTATCAAGCACCCCGAGGCCTCCTAGTAAAAGGTAGCAGGAGCAAACTAGATTGGCCAGAGGTGCATTTTTAGAGGACTCTCAATGGGAAGTTACAGAGACTCCTATAACTCCCACTCCACAGGATGGATACCCTTCTAATTCCAGGCCGAAGAAAGAGACAAAGGGGAAACCCAAGGTCTCAGGAAGAAAGAAAGGTATCACCCCTGTTCAAAGGACAAGGACATCCCCGAGAGGACAGTCCAAGGTCACCCCAGTGACGCCCTCCACCAGCTGAGGCTGAGTGGGATGACCAACCAGAAAGTGGTGAAACAGCTACAGGTGAAACGGAGCTGGAATAAGCCCTTCCCTATGTTGGAGATCTGGATCCTAAAGACCATCCTGAGCTGCAGACTTTGCTTGCAGAAGGTAGACCCTCTAGGGCAGACTTTAGCAGAGGTCAAAGAGAGTGTCTTACTCTTGAAGGTCTTAGCCAACAGGCAGCTTCCTAGCTGGAAGGGCAAGAGCCAGGGAAGCATAGGCTTTACTGGGAGGATGGCCTCCTCTAACAGTGAACCTATTGAGTCTACCCCAGGGGACTACAGAAGACTTGTAGTGCCCCAGGTGGTGAGACCCCAGTTTCTACAGTTAGCCCATGAGATTGCTCTGGCTGGTCACTTGAGTTTCAACAAAACCAAAGAGAAGGTATCTCTGTATTCCTACTTGCCCAAGATGGGTCTGATGTAGATACATTCTGTAGAAGCTGTCACACTTGTCAGACATCTGGCAAGAGTGGAGCCAAGAATGTGTCACCTTTAGTGCCTCTCCCAGTGGCGGGAGTGCCTTTTCAGAGGGTGGGGATTGACATTGTTGGTCTCCTAGACCCTTCCACTTCTTCAGGCAACAGATTTATATTGGTTGTGGTAGACCATGCTACCAGGTATCCTGAAGCCATACCTATGAGGATTATTACTGCTCAGGCAGTGGCTAAGGCCCTCCTTGGTATCTTTACCAGGGTTGGTTTTCCTAAGGAGGTCATCTCTGAAGGGGGTCACATTTTATGTCCCACTACATGCAAACCACGTGGAAAAACTGTGGAGTGAACTACAAGTTCTCAACAGCCTAACATCCCCAAACCAATGGATTGGTGGAGAGGTTCAATAGAACTATGAAGAGCATGAAAGGTGCTTTAGAGGAACCCCTTAGAAGAAAGTGGGACCTTCTACTGCTATGCCTTCTCTTTGCTTAGAGAAGTCCCTCAAGAAGGGGTTAGTGCCCATTTGAGCTGCTCTATGGTCATCCGGTTAGAGGTCCATTGGCCCTAATCAAGGAAGGGTTGGAGAGTGCTCCTTCCCGCAAGCCAGTGAGAGTCACCGACTATGTGCTAGGTCTCCGAAGGAGAATGGCACAAATGATGACAGAAGCTTCAGATTACTTGAAAGCAGGTCAGGCTCTGGTCAAACATTGGCATGACCAGAAGGCCAACATGGTGGAGTTTACTCCAGACAAGCTTGTTCTAGTTATACCTACAAAGCAGAGGGCCTTACAGGACAAATGGATTAGACCCTTTAAGGTTGTGGGCAAACCTGGAGGTCAATTATTTAGTGGACTGCAATCCCAAGGAGGCCCCTAGGGTCTATCACACTAACCGATTAAAGGCTTATGTTTTCAGACCAGTACTAGGAGCTTTGCTTTTAGCATCTGATCAGGAGGAGGAGCGTGAACCTCTACCTGACCTCAGGGGACAACCTTTAGATGGAAAAATTGAAGGAGTAAGCCTCTCTTCAGATCTGACTCTGCAACAACAGGAGGAGTGCAAGGTTCTGTTGAATCAGTTTGCCTCCCTGTTTTCACCGACACCAGGCTTGACCCTTGGGGCCAGCATAGTATTCTCACTGGTGACTGTCTCCCTGTCAAAAGCAGGGGTTACAGCATGTCAGACCATGTAAGATCCCACATAAAGGAAGAGGTCAAGAAGATGCTTGATCTTGGGGTAACAGTCATCTACAAGTCCATGGGCTAGTCCAGTAGTACTAGTGTCAAAGGCAGGATCCAAGGAGTTGAGATTCTGTGAGGATTATAGAGTTCTTAATGCAGTCACCACGACTGATGCCAAGCCTTTACCTAGGACAGATGAGCTGGTGGACAAACTTGGTTCAGCCAAGTTCCTCAGCACATTCGAACTAACATCAGGCTATTGGCAATAGCTCCGACAGAGCATGCCAAGGAGAAAACTGCATTTTCTACCCCATGGGGCCTCTACCAGTTTAAGGTTAAGCCTTTTGGACTCAAAAATGATCTTGCTACATTCCAAAGGATGGTGAATCATGTTCTGAAGGGGATGGAGGACCTCTGCATGGCATACTTCGATGACATTGCAGTGTTCAGCCCCACTTGGGAAGAACATCTTGACCACCTTGGATATGTTTTGCAGGCTCTTGAATAGGCCCATCTAACCATAAAGGCTAGTAAATGTCAAATTGGTCAGAGCAAAGTGGTCTACCTTGGACATAAGGTAGGAGGAGGTGAAATAAGGCCATTTCCTAGCAAAGTACAAGCTGTACAAGACTGGGCCACCCCCACTAACCAAACCCAAGTGAAAGCCTTCCTAGGTCTCACCGGGTACTATAGGAACTTCATTGAGAACTATGGGACCAGAGCTTCTCCCTTGAATGTGATCTCCTCACCCAAATTCCCCAAGAAGGTCAAGTGGATTGAAGAGTGCACTAAGGCTTTTGAAGGACTTAAGAAAGCCCTTTGTCAAGCTCCAGTCTTGAGAGCTCCTGGCTACAACCAATCCTTTACTGTACAAACTGATGCTTCAAATACAGGGATAGGTGCCATTCTGAGTCAGCTGGATGAGAACGGCAGGGAACACCCTATCTGCTCCATCAGTAGGAAACCGAAGGACCGTGAGACATGGTGGGCAACTATTGAATGTGAGTGTTTTGCCATTGTGTTGTCTTTGAAGAAGTTTAGACCATACTTGTATGGATCTACTTTTGTAATTCAAACAGACCACCAACCCTTGAGATGGTTAATGCAGATGAAGGGGGAGAATCCTAAATTGTTAAGGTGGTCAATCAGCCTCCAAGGGTTTGATTTCACCATAGAACACATGTCGGGGTGTAATCACTAAAATGCTGATGGTCTCTCCAGAAAGTATGCCCGACTGGAGTGGAGATTCATCTAGGAGTGGATTAAATCCTCCTGTCCCTTAGTCTGGGGGGGAACAAGTGTTAGGGAGAAGTCTCATTTCTGTGTTAATTCCCTTCAACCCTAGAGACGCCCAGCTCTTTTGCTGGACTCTAGGACTTTCAATTTTTATCCTGGAGAGAGTGAGCCCTTTTTCTCACTCTATGTGTTTTTGTTTGATTTGAACTCTGTTTCTATGACTTTGGAATCTGACAAGCTCCATAGGCCTCACCTTTTTGTATTGTAGTGGATCTTGCAGGAGCAGTCGACTGTCAATGCTTCAGACAAATGATTCTTGTTGGTTCTGTGATTTTGGCACTTTTTGGAAGCACCCATGAAGAACAATCCTGGTCGATTTGTCTCGCTTTCTCGGTCCAGCACTGATGAGGGAACTTCAAGGAGTGGAATCTTGCCCCTGGAGGTCCGGAAGGAGTTCACCAACATTTCGTTAGGATTTGATCTTCAGAAGACGATGCAATGCACAGTGGCCACAGGTCCCAGCGTATTGGCGGCTTGCAGCCCGTGAAGGTCACGGCTCATCGGCGAATGGCTCGAAATGCAGGTTGTCGCAAGACCGATTGTTCCCACCAGCCTAAATGGGTGAGTCTTCATCTTCAGAGTTCTCCTGGCGCTTGGAAGAAGGGGGTCGGACAGCAGCGATTACTCTGAAGGCATCTCCGGTTGTCTGGAAGTGGCTGCAAATAACTTCTCCCTCATCGATTCTTCGGTTGCAGGGGTCAGCTGGTCTTTAGCCTCACAATCCATGCCTTGTTTGCAGGAATCCATCCAATCAGCACCCATGCACCGTTCAAACTCTAGGTTGGAACTGGTTCCAGGCTGGCAAACCAGAAGACAAAGAACAGCAGAGTTTCAAAGACGTCCCCTGTTTCCTGTCCTACAGACACACTGGATCCTTGGCGGGCTTCACAAGGGATTTCCGACGAAGACAAAAGTCCAACCAGGACCTCCCCCACCCAGCAAGGCAGAAGAAGGACCAAGAAGGGAAAATTAAACATGAAATGGTGAAAAAAGAATACAGCCACCATTTTGCGTCAATGGTGACCCTTCTGTGCACTACCGCGGCTTTCAGTACAGCCTGGGAGTAGACATTGCACAAAAGTAGGCAGGATAAAAGCACTGCCACCAGCCATTCAGTTTAGCTGGTCACTGTAACCAAAAAGTTACAGGAGCAGTGAGAAAGGGGATACTGTGTAGCCCCTCAGCACTCCACATAAGGTGGGGTGTGATGACCTCAATATGAAAAGATAGGAAGGATACAAATATCCCCCTATAACAGAAAATAAAAAGGGCTCCCAGCAACACTGCAAAGAGTGCTCTGTGATGCAAAAGTCTTACAACAGATGCCATACACCTGGAGTAAAGTACAACTCCAAGAAAAGCATAAAAAGAAATACAAAGTATCCCAAAAGATAGGGTAAAAGAATGAGTTGGTGTGGAAAAAGGTTCCAACTCACTGAGGGGAACAGACCAAAAACCCATAAGTCCAGCAAAAAGTGCTGGGGGACTCATAAGGCAAGGAGATTTGCATAAAAATTAAAAATCTACCTAACATACTTAACTTTCCAAATTTAATTATTGTGTGCTTCACTGTGTGGGCTCATTGTGGAACCCGGACCCCACTCATACTCACCTGAGAATAAGCCTTGATCACTCCAAGCTTACCTTGATTGGGTTGGGCTAACCTCTTAGAGTTCCCCTGTTAACTAGAACTAGGATGGCCTCCTAAAATCTGTCCACCAGGCCAGATTCTAGAAATCCATCTTAACACTTGGGTAACACTGTCTGAACAATTCTTTGCTCTAAAGTCACTTACGTTTACATGTAAATATCACAGTTTTTACGACTGAAAATATCACAGTTTTTACAAGGACTAGATAACGAATATATTTCTATTACCTATAACTAAGGTTTCCCCTTTTTACTGATTTTTACACATCAATACAGACGGAAATCCATCTGCTTTATGTCTGTATTCATTTATAAAAATGGAAAAAGACGGAAAAACAGGTCTTTCTGTCTGGTTCTCTATGATGTCACTCCTACATCGCAGGCCAATCACATTGCAGATTGGCAGCATGGAGAGTGCAAATGTTGTATAAAATTAGCATTAAAGTTCTTCAAATGGCTGACAACATACATCTTAAGGCAGCAGCAGTAGTCACAGGAGCAACTGTTTGTCATGGAAAAAATTGAGCTAGCATTTCTTTCCTATATGGCTGCATGTGTGCTTTAAAAAAATCATTTTTTATTAGAATAAATGCAGAAAAATACTTGTTTTGCTAATTATCTTTTTATATGAAGAAATAAATGTGGATAAACACAGAAAAAAGGCCCAAAAATAAATATGGATAAAGACAGACGGAAATGGCAGAAAAATAAATACCAGAAAACCGGAAGCCTTACCTACAACTCAGTGGGAAGGAATCAGCCATAGTAACCCAGGGAGACAGTCCACCCCAGGGAGACCCATCCGATCCTAATACCATGCACCTCCTAACCCAAAAAGGGGAAAGGTGTTTTCACTCTGCCTTACAAATCGGGAGGGTACCACCCCTAGATCCACGAGGAGGCGACTACAGGCATCCCCGGGGCGACCCACGAGCAGCCCAATACCATACACCTCTTACCGCTAGAGGGAAGGGGGCCCCACCTCTTTCCTACCCTCACACCACCCAGCGGCTCATAAAGAAAAGCCCACTGGCGCAGAAAACGGCGACGGACTAGGTGAATACTGAATGCCCCAAGTAACAAGATAAGAAAAAGCCCCACTAACCGAACTGCCAAACCTCAACTCCCCGCTGTGCATGCACCGCTCACATGCTAAAGAAACACAAACAACTTCCTTGCGCAGAAATCCGCACCCACCTCACTACACCGCAAAAACAAAACAAGTCACACAGTCTCACACAACAGCACATGGGACTCTACCAATCCATGAACTGCACCCATGTTCAGCAAACAGTGCCAAACCGAACTGAAGCTGCCAACAGTACATCACTTTCTTCATCACTATAGTTTTTTCCCCGCTCTCCCCCACTAACAACCCCACCCTCTTATCTTTGAGTCCGCCGAGCGCCAGAGGACCACTCCGATGGTGATAGTGCGTGGTATAAATATCCTTTAACATTAACATTATTTGGACCTCCCTTTATTTTATGTGTCTTCTGTACCTGTTAAACCATCCTGAACCTTCGTAAGGGTTTTCATTGACTGCCCAATCATTCTAACACTTGGAGCATCTGGTTACTCTGTAAGTTGAAATGTCGGTCTTACACATAGGACATAACCAAAATCTTCCCAACAGCCTTGAGTACATTTGCTTAGGCAGCAAGCTGCGAGGCTCTCACAATATAAAACTGTACATTTTGGGAGTAGTTGTGTAGGTGGTCCTGACCTGGAAATCAAACATAAGTTAGTCTTTACTCACCTGCAAGACTACTTGCATTTGCTCTATCTGATCCTCGTTGGTCAATGGGAATGACCTCTTCCTCTTCTTTAATGCATGGAGAAACTAATGAAGTGCCCGCCTTGTGACCTGTTTTTGGGACAAAATACAAACACTGTATTATAGCAGCTTTCCCAACTCAGGTTCTTTGATACAAGACGGAATGGGGGAGGAGGTAGGAAGGGCTTGAGAGATGGCTCTTTGCAGCTAGTGTAAGAGCTGCTAGAAAGAACAGTGTGTGGCTAACATGGGAGCGTCAGTTCTGTAGAAGATCCTGTGCAGCTACAGAGAAGGCAGTTGGAAAAGGTGTGCAGACAGGGGATGATAGCAGCGTAGAAAGCGCTGCAGGAGTGGCTGTGCAGCTAGAGTGGATAGAAAAACTGGAAACGCTTTGTAGCTAGAGATAGGGGAGGGAAATCAAAAGGCCATATAGCGAATGGGATCAGCTGTAGAAAGATCTTTTGTAGGTAGGGCTAGGGGCGGGGTGGTGAGGGGGTATCTGCAGATGGCTATGTGCAATTTGATTGTATACTAATTGACCTTTTCACAATTGACCTTGGGAGAATTGACCTCGGGAGAATTGACCAAATTTATAAGTCAATTAGGACATTTATGCGGGGGGAACCCCCCGCAAACCACCCACCCAATCCGAAAACCCCTGCAACCCCCCACCCAATCCCCTTATATTATTTATAATCCAAAACCAACCCAATACATATATAAAATAACTAAAATAATATAAAGGTCAATTATGCAGAAGGTCAATTAGGACCACTATAATTAGGAACAAAAAATAGGGCTCCTGGTATGGAACCTATTCTACCCAGGAGAGTTAGTTCAAGACAAAATATACAAATGAATAGGTCCAATGGCGCTATGCTCATACACAAATACTCCCAAGCAAAGTTTTTTGTGGACCTCCGCATATATATAAAAGGAATAACTCTTCACTGTTGCTTTACGGAGATGAATCTCACTTTTTTTTATATAAAGACATCACAAGAAAAATGTGTTTTCACAGAATAGAGAAACACAGTACATTTTAAAACACACCATACCAAAACATTTTTGGAATGAACTCCAACACAGTGTGTGTGTACCAGAAACCAAAACAACTTTAGGATTTGTCGAAAGGTTCACATAATGTCATGTACATATTTCAAAGACAGATTAAAAGACACAAATAAAACAGTTGTACAGAACACAAAAAAATCATTCAGCTTGTGTAAACAGCATGGATCTGCTGTAAGTTAAGGGAGTGGTCTACACCAGGTGTTTCAGCCACTTATCGGTGGGCTAGGTGTGCCTCATCTTTAACACAGCCTTCATCAGGACGGGGTTCTGAGTGAAGTGACGTCTAAGCTGCAGGGAGAGGAGACTATGGTTAGGGAGGAGTATGAGCAGGGAAGTTATTTAGACAGACTTCATCAGACAAGTGTGCGATCAATAGAAAATTCCAAAGAAAACACACATCTTACCTGTGAATAAATGAATTTCACAGGTCAGGTGCTAGAGATGCAAGAGCCACAAGGGCTGGTCTCTGTATTATCCTATCGTGCAGGACCAAAAACAAAGACAAAAAGAGAGAAGAAAGCAGGGAAGCGCGATTAGTGACGGTCCCTCGCTAATCTATCCATGAATCATGGAAACATACATAAAAAATGAAGTATCATACCTCACAATGGAGGCATTTCAGTCGAAAAAGCCAGTTCCAGGGAAGTTTCCCGGCGAAAAAACCGCACCGCTTGCACAGCTAAAAAGTGAAAATAAACAGGAACTCAGAATGAGCCTTGAGAGCGCCTGGGTCACAGAATTCAGAAGGGAGAAAATGGGCCGTAGTAGTGGCAGTTATCTCTCCAAATGTCAGAGCGTGCAGCCTCTGTGCGGCGTTGCTGGTGCTGACTTGCGGCTGCTGAGTCAGACGGGAATGCGGGGGCCTGGCGGCAGAGCGTTAGTAACGCTGTTGCTAGGGCCCCGCAGGCATTTATACGGCGGCCATATTGAAAACACCGCCGGAGCCATTGGTCAATAGAGCCACGGAATCCACAAGAAAAAGGGCACAATGAATAAAACTACACTAAAGTGGATATGCTACATGGCAGTGCATATCCGAAAAAGTAATTTAGGTGTATTTGTTTACAAAAAGGTTGTCATGGCAACCGGAGACTAAAAACCTAGGCGGCCCTTAAAAAAGGGAGGGGACGCTAGGGAACAAATAAATGGGAGGGAGGGGGCCTCATTGGTGGCGAGCTGAAACCCAAAGCCGGTTTGGAACACCGTGCAGACCGACCCAAAATGTTTTCTCAATCTGCCGTAAAATTGAAGTGCCCGTTACATATAGGTGTGTCCCATAGCACAATTGAATGACGCATGCAACCTCAGTGTAGGATACATTGACAGCAAGGAGACTCTATGGATCATTAGTGACCATAAAAAAACGCAAACACGTTACTAACCAATGTAGTGTTTCACGTATGGATTACTTTCTTCAAGACAAACCATCTTAGATCAGTGTCACTGTGGTTCTTGTTGATGAAATGTTCCACTAGGGGCTTATCAGCTATCTTGTTTCTATATGACACCATTGGTGTTACAGTTAGTGGACAATGACAGATTTCACTAACTGTAACACCAAGGGTGTCATATATATAATTCAATGCCCTTGCAAACTCATCTATGTGGGAAAAACCATACGTGCCATCAAGATGCGGATTTTTGAGCATCGCTCCTGCATCAGGAACAAGATAGCTGATAAGCCCCTAGTGGAACATTTCATCAACAAGAACCACAGTGACACTGATCTAAGATGGTTTTTCTTGCAGAAAGTAAAACCAGCCAAAAGTGGGGGTGATTTAAATAAAACTCTCACCCAATTAGAACAACGGTGGGTTCATAGACTGAACACTGTACAGGCAGGTTTAAATGTCTCTGTTGAGTGGAAGTCTTTCCTGTAATCTTGTATCTTGTCATTTTTCCGACATGAGTCATTGATATACGTGTCTGGGTACCTTTTGCTATGAAAACGTTGCACAGACTGTGTTCTTCTTGAAATCATACTACCGTCTGAAAGTCACTCATGTATTGCAACAGTGTCACTAGTGAGTCTTATGTAGATTTATCCATACGTGAAACACTACATTGGTTAGTAACGTGTTTGCGTTTTTTTATGGTCACTAATGATCCATAGAGTCTCTTTGCTGTCAATGTATCCTACACTGAGGTTGCATGTGTCATTCAATTGTGCTATGGGACACACCTATATGTAACGGGCACTTCAATTTTACGGCGGAATGAGAAAAAATTTTGGGCCGGTCTGCACGGTGTTCCAAACCGGCTTTGGGTTTCAGCTCGCCACCAATGAGGCCCCCTCCCTCCCATTTATTTGTTGCCTAGCGTCCCCTCCCTTTTTTTTAGGGCCGCCTAGGTTTTTAGTCTCCGGTTGCCATGACCACCTTTTTGTAAACAAATACACCTAAATTTCTTTTTCTGATACGCACTGCCATGTAGCATATCCACTTTAGTGTAGTTTTATTCATTGTGCCCTTTTTCTTGTGGATTCCGTGGCTCTATTGACCGATCGCTCCGGCGGTGTTTTCAATATGGCCGACGTATAAATGCCTGCGGGGCCCTAGCAACAGCGTTACTAACGCTCTGCCGCCAGGCCCCCGCATTCCCGTCTGACTCAACAGCCGCAAGTCAGCACCAGCAACACAGCACAGAGGCTGCACGCTCTGACATTTGGAGAGGTAACTGCCACTACTACGGCCCGTTTTCTCCCTTCTGAATTCTGTGACCCAGGCGCTCTCAAGGCTCATTCTGAGTTCCTGTTTATTTTCACTTTTTAGCTGTGCAAGCGGTGCGGTTTTTTCGCCGGGAAACTTCCCTGGAACTGGCTTTTTCGACTGAAATGCCTCCATTGTGAGGTATGATACTTCATTTTTTATGTATGTTTCCATGATTCATGGATAGATTAGCGAGGGACCGTCACTAATCGCGCTTCCCTGCTTTCTTCTCTCTTTTTGTCTTTGTTTTTGGTCCTGCACGATAGGATAATACAGAGACCAGCCCTTGTGGCTCTTGCATCCCTAGCACCTGACCTGTGAAATTCATTTATTCACAGGTAAGCTGTGTGTTTTCTTTGGAATTTTCTATTGATTGCACACTTGTCTGATGAAGTCTGTCTAAATAACTTCCCTGCTCATACTCCTCCCTGACCATAGTCTCCTCTCCCTGCAGCTTAGATGTCACTTCACGCAGAACCCCGTCCTGATGAAGGCCGTGTTAAAGATGAGGCACACCTAGCCCACCGATAAGCGGCTGAAACACCTGGTGTAGACCACTCACTTAACTTACAGCAGATCCATGCTGTTTACACAAGCTGAATGATTTTTTTGTGTTCTGTACAACTGTTTTATTTGTGTCTTTTAATCTGTCTTTGAAATATGTACACGACATTATGTGAACCTTTCGACAAATCCTAAAGTTGTTTTGGTTTCTGGTACACACACACTGTGTTGGAGTTCATTCCAAAAATGTTTTGGTATGGTGTGTGTTAAAATGTACTGTGTTTCTCTATTGTTCTGTGAGAACAAATTTTTCTTGTGATGTCTTTATATTAAAAAAAATAGTGAGATTCATCTCCGTAAAGCAACAGTGAAGAGTTATTCCTTTTATATATATGCGGAGGTCCACAAAAAACTTTGCTTGGGAGTATGTGTGTATGAGCATAGCGCCACTATAATTAGGTCAATTGTGCAAAAGGTCAATTGTGCAAAAGGTCAATTTGGGTAATACCTGCAATTTCACTGCAGTGCAGAAGAATCTGCTGATAGGATATGTTCATCTAGAGTGAGGGGGCATTGGAGAACCCTTTGCTGCTGCAGCTCAAAGAAAGTTCTGCAACTAATGCATGGTGGCTCTGAAAAGGCATCTTCATAGATGGGTGAGGACCCAGCAGCTCAAGTAAGCACTGCTGAGAGGGCCATGCGTAGTTAAAGTGAGTGGTATTTTGATGAAGGATCTGTAGCTAGAGTCTGCAACTACCATTAAGGTAGCTCTAACATTATCTCTGTGCAGCTGATAGAGAGAGTGGAGGGGGTAGGGCAATGTCAGGTGGAGCTACATGCTGCAAGATTAGAGGATGGGTGGATCAATAGAAAGCTCTGGAGCTAGAAGGGACAACCACTGGAGAAACTTTTGTACATCTGTTGTGTCAATTTATTGGAGAATGGCACTTCATTTCATTCCTTACCCCATTCCTCTTCCGAAGTATATTAAATCTTACCAGAGTTAGGATTCTGGAGGCTCTCGCCCACATCCAAGCCCTCAACATCAATGGAGCATGCCTCAGACTCTGAATCTATCCTCGAGAGTGTGTTGGTGCTGGCATGTGGCAACTCTTGGGAAGGAAAGCAGTAGATTAAATCACTCAGCAATTAACAGAACTAAAAACAGATTAAATCCCACCCTGTACCACCCACGATTACAACACGAAGCAAACAGTTTGAAGGTTCATACAGCAACACCCAGGAAGAGGGGAAGAATGCAAAGGCCACTCAACAGAAAACAGGTCGTCAGCTGCTTCTTTCAGATGGCAGGGTAATCGCCATGGGAATGCCATAATGTTACCAAAATCAAGATAAACTGAACAAAAACCTTACCTACTTCGAAAAGACTCCTCTGGTCATGGGTAGTGTTAGAGAATTGTTAAGATGGTGTTTTGGCATCAACCCTGGGGGAGGTGGATCCTGAGTGGCCACCCAATTTCAGTAAACAGTGGGAATACAATGGGTCTAGCCAAACTCAATCAAAGTAGGATAACAGAGTGGTAAGGCTTAAACTCAGGAGGGTGTGAGAGTGGTCTAGGGTTACAAAGACAGACACACAACTCCATACATTCAGGTTAAGCAGAAGATGTACAAAAATATACAATTATTTATTAGACTTTTGGATACATTCAAAGCAACGAAGACCTAAGGTAAGTACTATCACACAACTACTAACACACACACACTCACTGTGTTTGGGGGTTTTGCCAGCAGAACACCAACACTTTACCTTCAAAATAGTTATGGCTACAATAAGCAACGTTACGAGCAACACAAAGTACCTGTGTATACTAAAGCATGTGAGAAACAGAGCAAATAGAAATTTAGAATCAGTTGGAGACAGGTATGTATGTACATTGTTAGAAAACCGAACACCCACAAGAAAACCTAGATTAAGGTCCCTAAATCCAAATAAGTCCAAAGGTGCCCAGAAGTCACCAGTTCCACAATATGTAGTGTGTAAGAGGGTTTACTGTATGATTTGCACACAAACAAAATAATAAGTTGCCAAAGATAACAGTTGCAGCAGGAAAGTGCCCCAGAATTAGAAAAGCAAGGCAAATAAAGTTCTTACAGGTTCCTCTCCCAATCACACCACTCTAGGGGAAGCACTGGGGGATCCTTGACCAGATTACCAACAATCTTAGTCAGGCAAGGGAGAGGTTGGGTTAGGGCTTTAAGCCCATACAACCCCATGACGAGGGTGGGGGGATGGAAGTGCAGGTAGAATAGGTATATAAACTCACCCCCCTTACTATGATTTCTTTAGCAACCAGTTCAGGGGTTTCTGAATCTGCTGGGACCACTTACTGTCTGGTTACAAGAGGTCCAGGGGACGCTGGTGCAGAGGTCACTTTCGGTAGCGGGATTGGGTCCGGCTAGTCGGCGGTTCGACTCAACCATTGGAGAATGGACACCCTTGACACGACAAGATGACGGAGCAGGAGGCCTACACGGCATGAAGACAGCTGGTTGCAGTAGTGGTCACTACGATTAGTCAGCAACAGGCGATCCTCGTGGTGATAAAGGAACAGGCCCTGCACAGCTTCTCTTCACTCAGGAAAGCTGAAACTGCAGAGAAAAGGTCTTGCCCATACGTTGAATCCTCCAAGGCCGAACTCTGAATGGTGAATCAAGGTAGCCGATGAGAGCTTGTCAGTTCAGCGAGTGATCCAGTGACACTTCTGAAGGCTCAGAAGGCACAGATTCTAAACTAGTGGTCCGGAAAGGTTGTTCCCACCATTACAGGGGTCAAAGCACCGACAAGGACGTTCTGGAGATCTGTAGAGAGGAGCAGGTCTTACGTGGACATGGCTTGAGGCTATGCTGGTTTGACTTTAACAGTCTTCCCCCGGTTGCTAGGGAGCAGCACTTCTTCATAGGGGTATTGGCACAATGATTTGTTCGAATGGCTGCATGCGTCCTCTTTCTTTTCTCCAGGATTCGAGCTGGAGTCGCCCGAGCACACCATTGCTAACAATCTACACCATTCAGACTGGCAAGGGCTGCCCAATGCTGAACAGCTTCCGGCCAACATCTTGCCAGCAACAGACCTACATTGGCATGGATGTGGCCTGGAACCAGACAGCCCAAGTCCCCACATCCAGCCTCACACACAGACCGCCAATTGGCCTGGGAAAGGTGGAACTTTCGTTGGGAAGGGATTTACCATGTATGTCAAATCTGGTCCGAGGGGGAAGGAAGAAGGGCAAAATATAAGATGGCCAAAGGACAGACAGAAATCTCATGTCAAAGCCATTTCAGAGTATATGGTATATGGTATTCTTTTTGGCATTAAGCAGTAAAATGCAATAGTGCATGAGACAATTAAAAACGAAAACGGTACAAAATGATCTACTTCCACCAGCCTATTTTGGACGCATCATGTTAGTAACCACAAAGTTACAAATAACAATTATAAGGACAGAAAGGGTCTCCACCACACTTCACAATAAGGTGATGTGAGCAGGGAAAAAGAAAAGAAATTTTACTATGGAGAATAGAGTTCTCATGCACGGATAGTCATAGGAACTGATCAGTGCCCCAATATAGATGAGCTTAGCAAGGCAAGTGAAGTAAAAAGGCTTCAGTTGCCTCTAAAAGTCACAACAGGTTACAGACTATAAAAAAACATTGATGTGTCCTGTTGATGTCTAGGGAGAGTAAGCAGCAAAATTAAAATCTCTACTAACACCAGTGTACCCGTAAGAGGGAAACCACATACATCACATACATGGAACCCAGTCAAGACTGTATTCAGAGCATAAGAACATATAGACAGTTGCTGGAGCAGGGGAAAAGTCCAAATCCCCCACCTCCCTCTGGAACAGCCTCCCTCCCTCTGGAACAGCCTCCCTGCCTCTCTGAAACTTGAGGAGAACCATCTTCAGTTCTGGAAGCACCTCAAGACCTTCCTCTTTGCTTCTGCCTTCGCTCTTCCTCTCCCCTGCTGATCTGTCTGCTTTGGCACTGGGCACCTGGTTACCCTCTGATTTTCAGGCCAAGGGCCTTGCCCACCCAGCAGCACACCCGCACAGCCTCCTGGCAACCCTTGCACTTGGGTCTGTATCTGCAACCCTACAGTCCCCTTACCTGCACTTATTAGACACCCCGTGTCTGCACCTTCTACTTGCACTTGCCACCTGCTGGCTGCACTATCTGTTGCTTTATCCAGTGTTCAGCACTTTCCACTCCTCCCCTGCCCCTTGCACTTTCCCCCTTCCCTCTCCCCTGCACTTGTGTGTTCTCAATGTCACTGGGCCTAGAAAGATCGTCGTTTTGTTGCCCCTTGTTCCCCTCCCTTGCCTCGCCGCGCTCTGAACCACTTGTGTATGAGCGCAATACAAATAAAATATCATATCATATACCTGATAAATGTGGACAGAGGCTGGGTAGAGAGAAGGTTAAATCCCACAACTCAGACAGCATACCAGCCAGAAGAAGCAAGGATGAGACTCAAAAGGAAGACGAGAAAAGGAAGGAAGCGAACTTAGATGCCAAATTCTAGATGTATAATCCATTCAGCGATTGAGGGGATACAAAAATTGGTCTAAAAGAAAAGTGCAGTACCAGGAAGAGAATCACAGAATCCAAAATGACATCCAAAGATTTTAATGCAGGGATCAAGGAATCAAACACACAGAACGCTACACCAGAAGTGTGCTTATTTGTGGAGCAAGGAATCAGAAAACAGCAGCAAATCAGGTCCCGTGGGTGGAAACTGGGCTGCAAGATGGCAACCACACATGGTAAGCAGGAGAGAAGCCCAGATCCCAAACAAAGATGGCCGCCACGTGCGCTGTTATCCGGTGTCCAATTGTTGTAGTGTGAGGCTATTGAGATGCAAGCATACAGGGTACATGAGGCAGTGATCATCGAACTGGCAGCAGGAGCCCAAGGCCCCATTTCAGGTGAGTGGGGTGGGAGTGCGGAAGGTGGTGGCGTCTATGGACACCTTGCACCAGTGTCACTTACACAGCAAATGAAGACCCATCAGTCAGCATAATGCAACTAGAGTCCAAGATAGTCATAGTACCAAGCACATTCAAATTCCAATTATGTTCCACAAAAGATGCAAGCTATAACATTCTGACTATCGTATACGACTCATGTTACAAATGTCTTCTAGATGTGCCCTAATGTTCCTTGTGACAAGGTCAGTAATCTGTCAAGGAGGGGGGGGGGGGGGCGGGAGAGGGGTCCCCTCTGTCTGGGTTGGGAGGCCTACCAGGGTGGAAGCCAGTGGGGGGAGGTGGTAGTTGAAGGGCCCCAGTTACTATACACTTCTACAAGTACTGCATGTTTTCTGGCAGCAGGATCTGTAAGCGGGGTAGAAATGAGAAGCTGACACAAAGTTGTAATGTTTCCGACATTAGTCATTTTATTAAAATAAAAAGGGTTTGGATAAAGCCCTTTCTGTCCCTATCATAAAGAGAGTTTCCCTGCCTAGAAAACAAACTAACGCAAGCTGACCTTGTGTCCAAAATGTATCTGACCCTCACACGAACACACACAATCAAAAGGTGCAAGGTAAAAGGTAAACGTCTCTGCTTTAGATTCAGCAAAGGGTGTGCAAAAAATAAATATGTAAATCCAACAAAACAATCCCTGTATCCAGGGGTTGATTCCATTCCCCTAAACTGTCTCAGGTATAGTGTTGAAAGTGTTCTGTTCAAACCATGTTCCTTTAAGATTGATGAAAATGTCTCTTTCACATAACACTTTAAGGCTAATGAAAAGTGTGTTCCCCAAGCAATGGTATACGAAATGGCAAAAGTGCATTTACTACACATCAACTTAAGTGATGTTTTAACACTTTGTGGATGAGAAAAATATCTTTTCCAAACAATGGTGTTTGAAAGGATGGCAAAAGTCCCTCTTCTACACAGCAACTTATGGTCTCCTTGTGTACTCTCCAGCCAGGAACCTTTCTACAATGTACTTTTTTTTCACATACTCTAGATGGATTACCTGCGTGATACCCCTGACAGGAATCCCCCCTCTGGGCTTTGTAGATCCCTTGGTGTACTCTGCTGCCAGGTATCTTTCCCCCAAAAGCTCACTGCCTAATGCACTTCTTTCACCAGGTCATCTTATCTCCTCGATGTTTTTCAGTCTCTAAGTTTAACAGTTTTACTTCTTCACGGTTTATACTTTATTTGCTTTATGTATTACTTGTTCCAACTTCCCCGACATAGGCATCCCATATATGGAGACGTGTTCAAGCTTTGTTTGTTAACTTCATTATTAGTGTTCATTGGCTTGTGGCAATACTTGTTCCAATCGTCCCCATACGGACATCTCATTTACGAAGAGTTGTACATATCTTGCCTTTCAATTGCTTCATTAATGTTCACTTGCTTGGACAACATTTACTCCAGCTTTCCCCATATCGACATCTCATATATGGAGATGTGTGTAAACTCTGTCTTTCTATATCATTTGGTTGATAGTCTAAATAAGTTCCCAACTGTTTGTTAGTTGCTCGCACGCACTGGTGTCTGTGAAATCAGATTGTGGTATTTTGTTTGCTCCTTAACTGCCGGCATGTGCGCTCTTCTGTGCCGTGCGTTGTATCCATTTGCTAAATAGTTACCAAGCAGAGAGATAAAGCACTCTCACTCGCATTGTTAGCATCTTGAAATTAGAAATCCGTTTCAGTTGTTTTTCTTTACAATGTTAGAACACACTTACTGCTTCAAACTAGATTACCAAGGTATCCCAGGGCTTTACTAATTGATCCGGTGTATAAAAACAGTAGCGGCTTTCGCTTTTTCCAGGTATTCGTTATACGCTGTGCAGATAGTTGCTCGCACGCACTTGTGTCTGAAATCAGATTGTGGTATTTTGTTTGCCGTTTGTTCCTTAACTGCTGGCGTGTGTGCTCTTCCATTGCAGCCGCTGTGCGTTGTATCTATTTGCTAAACGTTACCAGAGAGATAAAGCACTCACTCGCATTGTTAGCATCTTGAATTTTGAAATCCGTTTCAGTTGTTTTTCTTTACAACGCGAGAACGCACTTACTGATTCAAACTACATTATCCAGGTATTCCAGGGCATTACTAATTGATCCTCCTCCAGGCACTTCAGGGCCGGTGGTTCTGCACCAAGCCAGTCTTTGCCGGTCCTCGCCAAACTCGTTGCGGGAGCCTGAAGAGGTATTTCGCCCTGTGTACTAGCTTCTGGTAGTATACTACCTCTTTGGTCTTCGACCTAAAACCCGCTACATTGAACCTCCCGCACAATGGGTTACCCATCCACGCTTGATCTTATTTGTTCGTGTCAGAGAGTGGACCAACTGCAAAAAGTCAGCCACTTTCTAGAACAAAGATTCAAAACCCAAAATGAGACCTCTCCCTCACTAGCAGTCCCTCTACCTGCAAGTGGCATATACACCTCCAGGGGTAGGTCCTCCGCTATCCGGAAGGGCCACTCATGGCTAGCCCCCAGACAAACCTAGTGCAAATCCCTGAAGTAATCCGCAGCAAGCTAGCTGCATCAGAAATTACCGTGGATCAGCAGGCTAAAGTTAATTGCAATCGCCTGACTGTTAAGGCCCCTTATATTAATCACCCCTCAGCACAAAACTCATTACCTTGGAGTAATTCTAACAATTTACTCTCACGTACTCGACCAACGTTATTGCCCATCACCCACGGGCCCCCAATAGTGAGGTTTCCATCGTTTCTGAGGCAAAAGATCAAACACTTAAAGTAGCAATGCTTAACACGCGATCATTGAATAAGCATGCCTTGAATATTCATGACCTTGTTGTCGACCAAGAGCTAGACATATTATTCTGGCCTGAGACTTAAATATCTGACTCTAGTGGGCCTATGGTAACCCTGGCAGTTCCAGATGTTTACACTATCTACTGTAAAAACCGAGAGTTGAGAGTCGGTGGGGGGTGTGGCAGTTATTGCTAGGAATAGTATCTCTCTGTTTGATACACCCAGCCACTGCGACGGATGTGAGATTTTGCATCTTAAACTAACTCCCACCCCATGTAGCTGTATACATTTCATCTTAATGTATCGCCCTCCTACCACCATGGACTCCTTTAATGAAGAAATGACACATCTCCTAGCAAACCTTAAAGAGGCAAACAGCGCAACCCTGTTCTTAGGAGATTTAAATTACTGGAGAGGGGACCCATTGGACAAAGAAGCTACTTTGCTCGTGTCCAACCTTAATACCATTTGCCATCAGGTTCTGAACTCGGACCCCACTAATGCCAAAGGTCACATTCTAGACTGGGTTACCACACAGAATATGAAGATACAAATTAACAATACCACCCTTTGTATTTGGTCAGACCATTTTCTGATTAATTTCGACATTGATCTTTGTACCTCACCTTTTAAAGTGCTCAATCGCCTAAAACTATTATGAACCGAAATTTTAAGAAAATCTCAACCAATCACCTTAGTGATTGTATTACTGACATCATAGTGTGTACTTCCAAGAAAGAGTCCCCTAATACTTTAATTAAGCCATTTAACAAACAATTCACTGTTCCTAGATAAAGTTGCCCCTGTCAAGTCTAGAGTCGTTCGGGTTACCCTAACCATCAAAACTGCTTTTCACAAGAACTCAGATGCCTAAAGATAAAAAAGAGAAAGGCAGAAAGGTGCTGGCTTAAAAAGAACTATTTCAACCAACAAATCTCTGAAGCTAATAACAAACCTAAAAAAGGTTTTTGATATATTAAGGCTTCTTGAAAAACCCAAGGCCCAGTTAACTCCCTTTACCCCCTCTAACGAGGACTGCACCAGAATACAGGCTGCGTTCCAAGATAAAATACTTAGAGCCAGGGATAAAATTCAAAGTCAGGTCTAAGCTAAATCTAGCACTGTCCGCCAGAGATTGCCGACTCTTCCCCTTGAACATTCAGTGCTCCCTCAGGATTGCACCTCGTTTTATCCAACCTTGACCTGTTAGCCACTCTTGGTACTATGCATCCAACAGCAGGACCAGATAATGTAATTCCTCCTAAACTCGTCCTTGATAATAAGGAAATCTTTGTTCCATTCTTAGCCTCCTTCTATGCACATACAGTTCCTGCCGACATTAAAAATGTCAGTGACTACTCTTGTGAAAAAACCTGTCTGGTCACCACCTGCAATTTTTTCTTGAAAGTGCTGGACAAAGAAGCAACTCGGCAGATTCATTCTTTCATAGAGACTACGAACATTCTTCACCCCAGGCAATCGGGCTTCCGCCCCACTCATAGTACTGAAACTGCCCTTGTTGATCTTCAGAGGCATATGCTCATCTTATGGACCGTGGTAAACCCGGTCTCCTGGTACTATTGGTCTTAACGGCTGCGTTCGATTTATTAGACCACAAACGCCTCATACAGACCCCCAGAGACACTTGTCATTTTTTCTGCCCTGACCTGTAAGTGGATACCATCTTTCCTGACTGGCAGAAAATCTAGAGTTTGCTGGGAGAAGGCTACTTCAGACCCCATTCTTTCCACCTGTGGGGTGCTCCAGGGTGCTTGCATGTCCTCCATAGTTTTCAATCTGTAAATCCTCTCTCTTTGTGGCCTCCTAGAAAACTCTAGAGTCTTTTGGACCAATTACGCTGATGATACCAAGCTGGTCCTAGAGCTCTCGGGGGATTATACCAAGGACAACCTACTCTTCCAAAACATCTACTCACAAATAGATTCTTGGATGGTAGATGGCTGGATGTGCCTCAATAAGGGCAAGACGGAGCTCCTTCTCTTTGGCTCATCACAAGCCAGGGCTAAACTCCTTAACTGCTACTAGTCTTTTTCCATCCAGGATTGCTGTATCCCAGTTAGGGAGAAAGTTAAAACACTTGGGTACACACAGATTGTGCACTAAGTGCTGAAGCCCATGTGAATCTAGTAACCAAGAACTGCACATACCATCTCCCATCTCAAGCTTCTTAGAAACATCCGTCCCTATCTTAATGAGGACAACTCGGCCTCCATTGCTAGGGCTACTATTCTATCAAGATTAGATTACTGCAATGCACTCTTAATTGGCGTAGATAAAATAAAATAAGCATCCAATGCCTACAAGGCATCCAAAATGATCCAGTCTGGATTGTTAAGAAAGTCCCAAAAGGGTGTCATATCTCAAATCGACAGGAATTGCACTGGCTACCAGTCATGGCTAGATGTCAATTCAAGGCAGCCACTTCTCTCCATAAGTTTCTTTATGGGAAGGCACCTAGCTACATAAAGTCAACAACCTCTTGGTACGCTCCACTACCCTCATTGAGATCTACTAACACCAATCTTGTTTCCCACCCCCCAGTTCCCCTTTAAGAAATGAAAAGGGGTGGGCAGATCATATAATTTGCTAATTGTTCGTTCAGAATCTGGAATGATCTCCCGCCGACTCTGCTATCAGTTTCCAACCTGCCTTCGTTTAAGAAATTACCAAAAACTGCTTTCTTTGCTTAGATCCTGCCAGTGACCTTATCCTCTTCATCATTGTCCTGTCCTCTTTATTTTTGTTGTCTCTTGTGTCTGTGTGCGCCCTGATGCCTGCGGGCTCCGGAGCGTTATAAACACATTTTTAAAAGAATTCCAAAAAATGTGTATGCCTGTAGGTACACCCTGGGCTCCCAATTCGTTTGGGGGGACTCACCGATGTTTGGTGGCATTTCTGACCCGTGGCGTATGGCCAAAGCAACGCCTGTGCTTTGGGAAAGCGGTTCCCGCTCTGCAGACCCTCCTGCGGCTCTCACGCCAGCTTCTCCTTCATCCGCCGGTGGAACTACTACTCTTCGTTGTGTCAGCGTCTCCAACAGCCCCTCCACTGCTGCCGGCTCCTCATCGGTTCACCTGCAGACCCCGCTGTGCTTCTCGCGGTCACTTGCCTTGCTGGTAGGAAGCGCCTACCTCCTTCCACACAGTCCACTCTTGAGTGTCTGCCTCGAGCTCTGCTTCCCGCTTCGCCCGCTCTGCATCTATCTCTCCACCTCCTTAACCACCACAGTGAACTTGAAAAGGCACACCATTTTTAATTGTCCAGCGCAGCTGATTTCCATCCCATAAACTAGTCTGCACATATAGCTTGGTGTTTCTTCTGAGCCACATTCCCTCCTTTCTCCTCTTCCTCATCCCAGTACTGAAGGCTTTATGGGAGCTGGAGTCCATAGGAGTTTTAGACCTTTTAAAGTTGTATTGTTTTGGAAAATCACAACCATCAGAAACAAGAGATGTTAAATGAACATTACGTGTAAGAGTACAATCGGACTGACGGCATGCCATCAATATTTTAGAGGTAAGGATTTCTGAAGGGGGGGGGGGAATACTGCGTCTCTTCCAGTGGAGTCATCACTTCCTACCGATATCGTACCCTCCCACATGATCCTCCCTCATAATACCACTCCCAGGGTGAGGATCAGGTAGTGGCTGCTGTCCCCTGGCCATGTGGGAGGAGATCCTCACTGGGGAATCAGTGACTCTGCAGGATTCATCACGCATTTTAGATCATCTTACACCTCTTGAGAAGCAAACTGCCAGTTTCTTCCTCTTTCTTGCAGACCCGTTCAATAAGAACTGGAAGTCTGTGGCGACCAGAAAGCGACCACCCAGCACCTCACGCCAGTGGATTCCAGTCACCTAGCAAACGAGACCAAAGAGAAAGAAAGAGGGCAAACGAGACATCGGGGAGCCTGTGCAGCCACCAGGGACACAGAGCACTGCTTCCCGAGACACGCGCGTGCAGACAACCAAGGCAATACTGTGATAGGCAAGACTAAACAGACTTGCCGCAAAGCTTCTTTCATAGTCAAACAAGAACTATTACTTACCTGACCTGAACTTCACCACAACATGGACCCATTACACAAACTGGGACATATTGTAATGTGGGCTGTGCAAGGGTGCAGAAGAAGGAGGTTGACACAAAGGTGGCATGTTTGGGACTATAGACTTATTAATCAAGATAGCAAGAGAAAATCTATCTGCCCCTATTACCAAGAGGAGTTTCCTTGCTTCAACTAAAGAAAAGGTGTCTGTCAACTCAAGTGTCCACCGACCTGTCTCAAGAAAACCTTCCTTCTGTCCCTTATGCTAGAAACTAAATAAAGCAGTACAGTTCCAGTCCCAGGAGAATGACTCCATTCTCCTGGGTTACGGTTTGTGGATTGTTGAAACAGTTCCAAAATCGTAGAACAGTCTTGTGTCTCTCACGTTGTCAGGAGAATGCCCCCATTACCCTGATAGTAAAGTTGCGCACAATACTTTCTTGGTGGGTCAGGAGAATGTCTCCCTTCTCCGGATGTCCAGTATCAGAGAGCCCGGGGGAATGACTCCCTTCCCCAGGCCTTTTTGGACCGTACTGCCGGTCTGGGTTACCAGGAGGATGACTCCCTTCTCCTGGAATTTTCATTAGGTTTCACAGCTACAACACACAATCCTGAGTATTGGGTGGGTCCGCGACTGTGGCTTCGCCTCTTCTTTGATCTGGCCTGCTAGTTCACTTCCATGCCCAGTACTGCCACAAGGAAGAGGACTCGCATCTTTCTCGCTTTGAGTCCCAGACCCTGGTTTGTGAGTCAGTGGGTTTTATCCCCGTCACTATTGTGAGGGTCTCTCCCTCTCAAGGGTCCTCCCCCTTCCCTGGTGGTCAACAGGTTTCCCTCCACCACTACAATGAAGCGGAAGAGAGGGTTTGCAAGCTTCCTGCCACTGCTGTGCCACCCAAGTGTTATGATTGTAAAGAGGCCTAGGGACAACTGCATGCGCCCTCTTGGTAAGCCACCCTGCGTCCCCTCCGGGTCTCCCGTGGCACCCTTTATCTTGTTGGAGTGTTCGGCACATCTCCAGGGCTTTCTGGGACAGCGGGCCTTTGGCTCGGCTTCTCCAGCGTCTTGATATCCCTGCGGCTGTGCAACAGTGTTCCTGACTGCCGTCTGCATTCCAACCTCTTCTTGATACTGCTGGACACCGTTCTGCTCCTGCAGGCCCTCCGATCATCAGACGCAGCGGACTGCCAGCATCCTTGGAGCTCTCTGCCTCCGGATCAGCAACGCTGGTTCGTATCTGCCGAGGTCGGTACACAGCACACCTGCAGTCTACTGCGGCTGCCCGAGACACAGTGTTTAGTCCATTGTCGAATTTTATGCAATGTTGCCACCAGTGTCTGAGCCCATTGTACAAGTCCCTTTTCTCTTTCATCTTCATTGCTTTGCGGTGGCAACTTGTCCCAGTACTTGGATTACCAAGGTTCTTTTTGTTGTTCTCCGTCTCAGTATTTTCCAGAAACATAAGGTACTCTGTTTAGAACAGTACATAGGCCTACTGTCTACAAAGAGATTACTAGAGGAAGGAGAGGCTAAAGTATGTGGGGGTGTGATGTTTTCATAAGGGCTGTACCCTAGATGGTCGTCCTTATCCCTAGAGGGGGAGTCCCTCCAATGAGATCCTCCCGCATCATACCACCCCCAAGGGGACTATTGGGTAGCAGTCTGACCCCCTGGCACCAAGGAAGAAGTAACATCACCTAGTGAATCATCACAGCTGTCATTGATACAACAAGACTGATCTCTGCGGAAGAAAGGGGGCTGGGTTTAGCCCTCCATTTTTAACTATTGACTGTTTTAACACCCATCCGGACAGGGCAGACAGGGTCAGATTGGCCAGGGCGTGAAATCCAATGGAACAGGGGAAGAGGGGGTTGGAAATAATAGGGAGTGGAAGTTGTGTATTTTTCAGGTGAGGCGAGAGGAGAAGGCAGCAGACAAAGACCAGCAGGAGGAAGGATGGTGCTCTGGAGTGTGTAGGTGTTTGAAAGAATGGGGTGACAGCAAGTGGTATTGTGTGGTAAATGTGTGCGTTAGTCAGCAGAGTCTGAGTGTTAGAAAGTGTAACGAGTGAGCAGTAGTGTTTAGGAGAGTGAAATGGAGGTGACCGAGTACAGGGCAGGATGGAGTAGTGAAGAGGAGGGAGTAGTAGTGTAGGGGGAGAAGGAGCGAGGAAGCAGGAGGGAGTAACATTTAAGGGTGGAGGCAGAAGGTTGGCGGGAGGGACAGACAGATGTAGCAGGTGAGTAAGAAGGAAGGATTTGGAGTGAGGATAGTCTTGAGAGGAGAGTGGGCGATTGGGAGAGGAACATCTGCTTTGCCTATCGGCTGCTGTTCTCCTCTGCTAGTAGCGACTGTGCACTATCACTATCCAGAGACTAGCTGTGGAGAACAGCAGCCGAAAGGCACAGCAGCCCATCTGGGCCACAAAACACTTACTGAGCCAAGGAAATGGCTCCACTTTGCCAACAGGATTGTCCAACCAGCAAGCCAGTTACCCATCAACCACCAGCCGTCTACCAGCCAAGAATCCATTTAGCCTGGAGAAAGACCCTGATGAGTCAAAACACGTGTCGACTGACCAACTTAAATTACTAATTAAATTCTGCATATGAAAAACTAGAAAAACATCATCTTCATTATTATCAGCGCAAGCATTAAAGTGTCCAACCCTTTCAGGCTAATACAAGGTGTGGGCAACACCTCTCCCTCCCGTGAACTTGCTGCTAATCCAAATATCAAAACCTAAAACTAAAGCCTCAGTGCAGCGTATGTTAATTCAGCCTCTAGTGCCCACTTTCACCTAGTCACTATCCTGTGAAGTGCCCCAAAGAGATCTGAACCACGAGTCTGCATTCTTCATCGTTCTGGTATTGCATCTTGCAGATGGACTGGACAGGAAGAAGCACTCAAACCTGAAACCCCTGGGCACCTCTCACCCGAACAAAGGATGGAAAGATTGTGTCCCCATTGATTCCTGAATGATCCACAATGTGACCTGGGAAAATCGGAGTCTGGGGGATAAGTAAACATAACTGTTCCTGTACTCCCTATTCCCCCATACGGTAACATTGGGTGCAAAGCCCCTTGCCCATAACTCCTTGGGTCGGCAAACATGGGTCAAGTATCCTAAGCTGTGTTTTTAGACTATGCCCCAGTTACTATTCGGATAGATTCGTATGCTTTAGGGGCCAGGAAAACCTCCTTATATTTTCAGGAAAAAATGACGGAAGTCCCCCCAATTGCAACTGTCTGGGATGCCTTTAACCAACGTTGCAGGGATAACTTATTAGTTTATCATCTGCGAGAAAACGGATGCTCCTGGCCCAGCAGAAGGAAGCTGAGAAGAGGGTGCAGGAATTGGATCCACATTACAAGAGAGGAAGTGAGAAAGACCTATAGGCAGCTACAAGTAGCGAGGGTGGAGCTGAAGGCGCTCCGAGCGGCTGATATTGCCCATAAACTGCTCCAAACGAAACAATTTTATTTTGACACTTCAAATAAAGCCATGTGTATCCTGGCATATAAATTACAGACTCAAAGCTAGAGATACAATTTCTCAGTTGCGGGATTGAAGGGTGATCATACAGGAGGATGAATCTTCAAAAATGCGTATTCTGAAGGCATATTATCCAGAGTTGTTTGGTGCAGACAGTTAGGATGTCTCGGCCCAGAGAGCTTTTATTCAGGAGGCACCTCTTGCCTCAATCTTAGAAGACAATATGCAGAGGATAGAAGGCCCAATAACAGTGGAGGAGGTTATTCGAGTTATTTGTTCACTTCCTTATAAGGCTCTAGGGGCAGATGGCTGTTTGGCTTTGTTTTATAAAGAATTTGCAGAGGTATTAGCCTACCATTTAGTCACATTATTTAATAGTTTCCCTGACACAGCAGAGATTACGTCTGCAACAGGGGGAGTCCCTGTTAACATTAATTGGCAAACCGGATAAAGATCTTACTCTTAGCACATCCTATAGGCCTACTGCGGTTTTAAATTAGGATTCTCAAATCGATTCAAAGGTTCTAGCAGCCCGACTAACGAGCATTCTTCCAAGTATTGCGCAGAAAGAGCATATGACAATATCCAATTAACTTTATATGTCATTGAATATGCACGCTAGCGCAACCAAGAATTAGCTATAAGGTCAGTCAATGCTGAAAAAGCATTTGACAGAATAGATTGGGTATATCTTTTTGAAGTATTAAGGGCGTTTGGAATCAGACCTACATTTATAAAAAGAGTACAGGCTAATTGTGTTCATCCGACCACTTGTAAAAAATTGAATGGAGCCTTGTCAGAACTACTTGACCCATCAAGAGGGACCCGCCGAAGGTGTACGTTGTCCCCTCTCCTATTTGCATTGTCCATGGAAACTCTAGAGAGCAAAGTCTGAGCGTCCATGGCTATTCAAGGAGTAGAAATAGCGCAGTATCACCACAAAGTAGCACTATATGCCGATGATTATCATCTTTTCTTTATGCATCGTTCGCAAACTAAATTACCTCATATAGTTTCCCTGTTGGAATCATTCCATCAGGTCTCGTGCTTTAAAATGTATTTTACAAATTCAATTATACTTAATGTTTCAGAGCAGCCTGAGACAGTGAGGGAATTGGGTGCTGCATTTGAATTCCGATGGGTTAAAGGCACTTAAAAATATTTGGGGATTCATGTCTAAACATGATCTCCGAAATTAGAAAAATATTCCAGACTTTATTTACTCATTTAAAGTGGACTTGGCACACTGGCGAAAATTGGATATTTCGTGGCTGGGGAGGGTGACTGCTATTAAAATGACCTTGTTGCCAAGGTTGTTGTATATTTTTCAGGCCCTTCCTGTTTGGATTCCAAAACAAGTGCTTAAGGATCTTTAAGCTCACATTTGTATGTTTATTTGAGAAAAGCAGTCCCGAGTGTTTATAGGCATACGCTAATGGAAGCAAAGGACAAGGGAGATGGAACAAGTTACTTACCTGTAACTGTTGTTCTCCAGCATGGGTCTGGCATGGATTCACATGCTCATGAATATTCCCCGTCGTCAGGCTGGGAATCCTCGGTAACGAAAAAATCAGTTTCGTTATGAACTGTCTTTCTACTAATAACCAATCACTGGTCTCTGGGCCATTCTGCCCCCAGCCAATGACTGCCCTCTACCTAAGCCTCTCCTCTGGCAGCCATCTTCAGATTTGGTAGCACGTAAAGAATAACAGTTACAGGTAAGTAACTTGTTCCTTTGCCAGCATGGGGTCTGGCATGGATTCACATGCTCGTGAATACAAGAATACATAGCAGTACACACATGCACAACCACAGGAGTTGGCAAGGCTCAACATTAAACATCTCAACATTAAGCAACTCTTACCTCCTCACCAGGCTCACCTTCAAGCGAACAGGTTGCACAGAACTGCTTGGTTGACTCTGGACTCCTCCTTGGAATCCCGCTCGACGTAGTAGAATTTCGTGAAGGTGTAGCAGCCCTGCAGATGTCCAGCAGGGGCACACCAGACAGGAACGTCGTAGTTGCAGCGATCGCTCTGGTCGAATGGGCTCTCGGACGGCCAGGCAACGGTCGGTTTGCCAACCGGTGACAATGGGTGATGCAGCCGGAGAGCCACCTGGAAATGGAAGCCTTGGAGAGGGCCTTCCCTTGGTTAACAGGGCCAAAGTTCACAAACAGCTGTGATGTCTTCCGAAAACCCTTTTTGCGGTCCACGTAGAACTTCTGCACTCTAGCCACATCCAGCGAGCGCAAAGTCCTCTCAGCCGGCGATGGGAAGAAAACAGGTAACAACAAGTGCTCGTTGAGATGGAAGTCCGACGGCACCTTGGGCATGAAGGAGGGGTGCGTCCTCAGCACGACCCTTGTTTCGTGGAATGTCAAATACGGGGGCTTACAGGAGAGGGCCTGGATCTCTCCCACTCGTCGTGCAGAGGTGATGGCCACAAGAAACGCTGTCTTCCACGATAGGAATTTCAGAGGTGCCGAATGCAGAGGCTCTAACGGGGGACCCATGAGCCTAGTCAGCACCACATTGAGCTCCCACGCCGGGGCCGGAGCCTTCACCGGCAGGAACGAGCAGAAAAGTCCTTTCATGAACTCCTTAACCAGGTGATGCGACCACAGCGACGACCGCCCCAGACTTCTGGTGTAGCGAGTGATAGCCGCCAGATGAATCTTGATAGAAGTGTGCGCCAGCCCCGCCTTGGCCAGCGACAGCAAGTACGGCAGCACTTGAGGGGCCGTAATCCGTACAGGGTTGATCTTCTGTGCACGGCACCAGACTGTGACCCTCTTCCATTTATGTCCGTAGCAAGTAAGAGTCGAAGAAGCCCTGGCAGTCCATCGGGATCTCGTATCCTCCAAACTCTAGCGCTGCAGGAGCCAGGCCTGCAGGTTCAGCGACCCCGGGCCCTGGCGAGAAGATCGGCGTCCAACGTAAGCTTGACTGGAGGGGACGCTGACATGTCCAGAAAGTCCGGGTACCATATCTGCCTCGGCCGGACAGTCAGCAAGCCAATCACGCCAGAGTGCATTTGGGTCTCCTCGGAGACTAAGCACAGTGAGGTTCGGGCACCTCCCTCACTTCCTGGCCACCCCATACACTCAGGCACCAGAGGCGATCTTCAGTCCTGAAGTCCGCCAAAGGCATAGAAACAAAGGGACCAAACTGTCACATATAAAAGTGAGATACTCCGCACCAAAAAAGAAACATTCAACGTAAGAATAAATCAGGTAGGCTCCAGTACTAAAGAATTATTTAACATCTTAAGAGAATTGGAAAACCCCAACCCACCGGAAGATACTTGCACCAAGGACAAACCTTGGTGCACTAGCATCCAAAATGCTCTCTCAAACAAAATCACAGGGCTCCAAGTCAAAATTGCTGATAAACGTCTCCAACTCACCTCTGACAATCCTACCGGCCCAACCCAGTCTTCGAACACATACCTCAACTCTGGATTCAAATTTGACAATGTATCTGTACCTGAGGTACAAAAAATTATAGCATCCCTAAAACCTTCTAATTGTAAAAGGTGACAGTTGCCCAGCCCAGATCATAAAAGATGCAGCCAGAGACTTATCTCCATTTATTACCAAACCAATAAATGCCTCATTGCTAGCAACTATGTCCCAAGTAACCTGAAACAATCTTGGGTTCTACCATTAAGAAACAGATATTCGATCTGTCCATACCCACTAACTATAGACCAATCACCACAGTCCCTTTCTTATTGAAAATCCTAGATAGAGTTGCATACGTGCAAATCCAAGACTATCTAGAGGACAATCAATTATTAGGAACCCGTCAATCTGGGTTTAAACCCCTACACAGAACGGAAACAGCCTTTGTGGACCTCAAAAGCCAGATTCATGAAATAAAAGACAAAAGGTAGGGTTGCCATCCTATTCCTTTTAGACCTATCGGCTGCCTTTGACCTGGTTGACCATAAAATCTTATGCGACCACCTGTCATTGGCAGCACACTTCTCCAACTCCGCTGTCTCATGGATTCAATCCTTCCTCGAGAATAGAACTATGCGGGTCTCACCTACAGCTGCAGCCGATCCGATCCCCATCACCTGTGGTGTCCCACAAGGCTCTTGCATCTGGCCTACTTTTTATAATATCTTTACAAAGCCCCTATTCGCCAAACTGGACCGTCTGGGTGTCACCTACACTAACTATGCAGATGACACCCAGATACTCCTAACACTGTCAGGCACCTATGACGCTGATGTCGGTCGGATCAATGAAGTCTACACCATCATTCAGGCATGGATGGCCACACATGGTCTCTGCCTGAATGATAAGACTGAGTTGCTCCTAGTCGGATCACCCAATAACCTACAGAAACTTAGTCCCAACTACAATAGCATCCTCATCGATGGGAACAACATACCCATTGCCAAACATGTAAAAACCTTCTACCTTGATGCCAACACTAATCTCACTAAATAGGTTAATATGACTGCCCAGGCCCCCGCCTACACAGGCAAAGAAATCAGGGCTTGCAGACCCCTGCTGTCTACCAACAGTTTCATCATACTGGCCAGAGCACTTATACAGTCCAAACTGGATTACTGCAATGGCCTATACCTAGGAGCCAACAAATTAATAATCAACAAGTTGCAGGTTCTTCAGAATAACGCGCTTAGAGCTGCACTCAACATACCCAGAAGAGAGCACATCTCAGAAATCAAGTCCCACAAATGGCTCTCTATACAAGAAAGAAATCGACTTAAAAACCATCTGCCTTACCTTCAAAGCTTTGAACCACCAAGCCCCACCATATCTCTCAAACAAATTCACTATGAAACTATCGACCAGAATCACAAGATCTACCAACACATCCTGCCTGGTAGTGCCCAGGTACAACCGCAAAAGAGCAGGCGGTACTAGTTTCCCGGTTCTAGCCGGCCAATTATGGAACACTCTTCCACAGGACATCAAAACCATTCAAACTTCTGAAAAATTCAGAAGCCAAGTCATCATATGGTTACTGAACAACAACTAACTCTACTATTTTATACCTGACACCAGTCTGTATTCCCCTAACTTATTTAGACATCCCACTGCACTTATATCACTGTACTCACTATCTGTACTGTGCCTTCCATAACTGCATACTCTGCCTTCTATAACTGTATCACGTAACCATTGTATAATTTGTACCTGCTTGTAACCACATGCTTACCTAAAGCACCCAGAAACCTCTGGGTCAGGCGCGCTATACAAAGAAATAAAACAAACAAACCTAGTTTGGCGCGCAGCAAAACTCTAGAAGGAAAGTTCCAAAAAGAACTGGTGAAAAAAGAAGACCGGGACCTGTTTAAACAAAGGGGCTTAAGGCGCCATCTTGAAAAACATGGCTCCCCTTCATTCAGTGGAGCGATCTGTGCGCTAGAGGGGATACTGATGCAGTCACGCTACTACACTATTACAGGTTGAGGGGTATCATCAGGGTGAAATGGCCGGAGTTCCCAAGGTCCCCATCTATTTCACCGGCCTTATGTTATGTGGCTCAGCCCGTGTCAGGGAGGAGGTTGTTATCCACCATCTATAGACTGGTGAGGAAGGGGAGGGCGGTACAAGAACTGGCAAGTAAGAATGTGTGGGAGGCTATATTGTGGAAAACACTAAGTGGGGAATAACGGAAGTCCGTCTGCCTACAGACTCGATATAACTCCTTCAATTCTCGATATAGATTGATCCATTAAAAATATATTCATCAGGCCTACTATTCCCCGCTTGCACTCCTCAAATTCTTCCCTGATCGGACATCTGTATGTAAAAGTTGTGGTGCAGACCGTGCAGATTTTTTTCATGTCTGCTGGAGTTGTCCTCATATTAGAAACTTTTGGGGAAGGATTTAGGAAGCCATTGTGGAAATGTTGCCATCATCGCGAATATACTCACCTGAACTTTGGCTTTTGGCATTGATTGAAGGGGGTACGCATACTGAAAAAAAACTGCTGGGCATGGCCGTAGTGATAGCGAGGTATCAAGTGGCTAGAACATGGGGGAAGGCGACCCCCCCACCCCTACCTTTTCTAGATGGCAAGGATGCATGGACCATTGTGAGAGGCGGGAGTAAATGTTTGCTTCAACACTGCCGAGCACCTGTCGTCAGTTTGATTATTGGCCCCCATATAGACAATACTGAACGGACAGGATGCGGGCTACACCCTCCCCCGGATCTTTCTCTAGCTGATTGGGGGAAGAAGACTAATATGTACTTTATCGCCTCTAGAGCGAGGCATGATCAGTGGTCTCCCCCCTTTGGACATGGCTGGGTGTATGGCGGCGACCTGTGTACGATCCTAAGGTTTGGAATGGTTTGTGATGGTGAAGTTGTGAGTCTACTGTTGAGGGGTGGTGGGGGGGGGGATGAGGGGGATTATTTGCCTGGTTGTGTTGGTTGATGCTTAAAACAATAAAGAAAGTTTTACACAAAAAAAAGAAAAACATGGCTCACATGATTTTTAGCTACCGGTGTTCGCGGTCGGGAAAAATCATGGTTCGCTGTAAAACCACTGCCACCAGCCATTTCGATAGGAAAGGGTAACATTTGACTGCTACATGAGTTTTTAGACACTAGGGGATACTAGGTAACCCCTCCAGCACTCTATTGTAAGATAGGGTGTGCTGGGTCTAGGAATTTGAAAAGACTAGTAAAGTCAATTTAACCTTACATTTTCTGGGAAACAGTAGTTTATCCCAGAGAAGGTATTTAAACCTTTGGACAGCCTAAATAGGCTTCCCTGTGTCACTGCACTGAGGGTGCTGTGTGACGCACATGAAAAGAACACAAGAGTAAAACACACATCAAAATACATGAAAGAGTGGGGAAAAAAGGCTCACATTCTTTCCAGGTAAAAAAAAAAATCAAGTCCTCAAAATCCAGCAAAGTTGCTGGGGGGTCTCTAAGGTGAAGGGAATTAGCACATTTATGAGAATTCTCCCTAACACCTAGCACCACTTGTCCCACCTGAGAATCAGACTTAGAATGTGTGCAAGCAGTAATGTTGAGTGAAGGTGTAAAAACAGAACTCCAGGTAGATGCCTTGCAAATAGAATCGAGGGGAACATTTGTAATAAAGGCTACAGTAGCTCCTGTCCCTCGAGTAGAGTGAGCTCTAGGCATAAAGGGTAAGTCTCTCTTGGCAAGAGAGTAACACAGTGTGATGCATTTAACAACAATCCATTTGGAAATAGCCGATTTGGAGATCGGGTCCCCTTCTCTACCAGTTGCCACAGAGACAAAGAATTGGTTTGTCTTTCTTAATGGTTTAGTCTTTTCAAAGTAGTATACCACTGCTCTCCTAACATTCAGTGTATGGAGGCTTGCTTCTTTCAGCTGAGTTAGTTGGGTTCTGAAAGCAAGTTGAAAGTTCTATTTATTGATGAATTTGGGCGCAAAATGTGGCTGTGTGCACAAAAGCACTGTATTTTTGTGAATAGTCAATAATGAGTCCTGAACTGAGAGGGCCAGCAGTTCACTAACACTCCTTATAGAGGCAATGGCTCAAGGAAGGCAGTCTTATAGGTGAGGGCCTTAAGGCTAGACTTGTAATAGCTCAAAAGGAGGTCCCATTAATCTTGAGAACAACATTCAAGTCCCATCCAGGAGTTGGGTTGGAAAAAGGAGGGTGAAGTCTTTTTACCCCTTCCATAAATGTTCCACCATAAAACCTTACTCTGAGATGTGGTATACGCAGAGAGGTGTACCTTTAGAGAGTTGAAAACAAGTCCGGAGTCTAATAGTTGTGTTAGATAAAGGACTATATTTTTAGGTGAACAGTCAATCTTAGAATTGCACCAAATGACAAAGTTACTATTTATTGTAGTAACAGTGTCTGGTGTTAAGTTTACATGACTTTTTTAGTATGTCCATGCATCTTTGATGTAATTGGAGATGCCCAAACCATTTATAAACCAGTTTTTATAGATTTTTCAAACAACCAAATACAGATATAACCATAGGTCACTTAGCACTTTTTCCCAAGCATCCCCTATTCCTCCCTCCTCCCAACCACCACCCCCCCCACTACCCTCCTCCTACCCTTCCGTCTCCAGAAGCCGACATTCCGCATAACTCTGCCTCCCATTCCGTCCCTGATCTGCAGGGGCCTATCCCAAATTCAGCCATTTCTAACACACCTTTTCAAATTTCTGTGGGAATTTCTTTATATATCCTTTTTTCAAGCTCAGCGCAGTAGTCCATTTCCTCCAGCCATCGCTGAAAGCTAGGGTGCGCATCTGTACCCCATTCCTTCGCCAGCTTCTTTTTCCCCCCCCAATGTCAACGCCGTCCTCAGCAGTAATTTTTCTCTAATATTAAAACCTGAGTTTCCCCACACATTCAACAAAACCAAATTGGGACAGTCGGTGATCGCCAGAAGGATTTCACCACCGGACATGCCCTAACAATGTGAAAGAAGGATCCCACCTCCTCTTGGCACTGCAAATACCTGGGGTCAGCCACCCGACCCATTCGATGCAAACTGTCTCTACTATGGTAGACTCTGTGCAGCACTTTGTATTGGATCAACCGTAGCTTTATCATGATGCTTGCTTCCCTTGCAAATACCAGAGCCTCCGCCCAGTCTACTTCCTCCATGTTTGCCAGGTCCCCTTCCCAGGACGCCCTCAGTTTTGCTACAGGTTTGGATGTGAAGCTGTTTAGCATCTGGTATATGTTCGTGATTCCCTTCTCAGTGATTTCACCCTCCAGTAGGTTCGCCTCCAGGGGTGACCTGTCTGGTAGGTCCCATATTTCCTGCCTCTCCTGGGACAATGCATGTTGCAGGCGGATATATGTAAACCGGTCCCTGTCTGTAAGGTTGCAAACTGTTGAAAGAGGGCCAGCCGTTTTGCTCTATTTGATACATGTGTGATACCCTTATCCTGTCACTTCCGTTGTAGGTCTAATTTAGAACCTCAGGCAGATCTACTTTGGCCCCCAAAGGAGCCTCCATAGTTACCACTCCTTCCCACCCCATGGCCTTCAAGGCTACCCTCCTAGTCTCCAGCACATTGACACCCCGGCTTAGGAAGCATATGTCCCACCTAGCCACTGTAAGTCACCTGCACCAACATATCCCGCACCATCCTGCAGCCCCCTGGAACCAAGGATCAAAGGCCTGCGCGTTGGTGACTGCCGGTGTGAATTGTGGATTCCCCTGCAGGTGCGTGTACGGGGATGGGAAGGTGGTAATGTGTGACCTATTAATAGCTTGATCCCATGCATCAACTGTTGTCGATGTTATATCACTGCAGTACATACGGGAAGGTCTCATGCCTTGGCAACCAGAGGACCCCCTCCAGGTCCTTTCCCACCACCGCCCTATCCATCTGCCTCCACACCTTCCCTCTGTCATTTCTTTGCCAATCTCTGATAACTCTGAAAACCCTAAAATCCGGCTCCCCCCCCTGTCGGTCAAGGCTTTCATGAGGGAGGCTGCCACTCTCGGGAGCTTTCGGTTCCAGACAAAGCGACTGGTTGTTTTTTGTAGGAGCCTAAAGAACGACCCCGGGACCCGAACCGGGAGGGCTGTGAAATGATAAAGGAGCAGGGGCAAGATCGTCATCTTTAGGACATTAATTCTACCCAACCACGAGATTTCTAGGGGGCCCCAATCCACCAGTTTCGATCTCACCTTTTGGAGGAGTGGTGGGAAGTTTGACGTGTATAAGTCCCCCATGGTCTTGGTCAGATGAATACCCAAGTACTTTATTGACGAGCCAACCCATCTATAGTTATAAGCCTTTCTGAGGTCCTGGACCGTGGTAGCTGACAAGGTGAGAGGGAGCACTTCGGATTTGTGGGCATTGATTTTTAGGCCTGCTACTCGTCTGAACCGGTCCAGTTCCCTTGCCACCGCTAGTAGAGAGGTGATCGGTTGGGTCAGTGACAAGATCATGTCATCTGCAAAGGCAGCGATCTTGTGCTCCTCACCCCCAATCGGGACCCCCTTTATATCTTTGGTCGCTCTCACTGTCTCCATGAACGGTTCTGGGTGAAGGGCATAGAGGAGCTGTGACATCGGGCAGCCTTGCTTTGTGCCCCTTTCTACGCGAACAGGGGCTGCTATCTGACCGTTTATTGCTAACCAGATTATTGGGTTCCGATAGTTTGAAACCCGGGCCAAACCCCATTCCTCCCATCGCTGCAAACAGGAACCCCCATTCGACCCGATCGAAAGCCTTCTCGGCGTTGATTGCCAGGAGAAGGGCCGGGATGTTCTTTTTCTGTGTCTTTTCGATCAGGTGGGCCAGTCTTCTAACATTGTCCAAAGTTTGCCTACCCTTAATAAACCCTGACTGGTCAGTGTGTATTAGTTTGGGAAGAATTGATTCCAGACGGTTAGCTAGTATCTTGGTGTGAATTTTGGCATCCACGTTTATTAAGGCTATTGGGCGGTAGGAAGCGCAGTCAGTCAGATCTTTGCCCTTCTTGTGTATTAGAATGACTTTGGCTTCGTTCATAGAATTGGGGAGATTGCCTGTGGACCCTACGTAGTTAAACAATTTGGTAAGAATGGGGATTAGAACTTCTTTATGTGCCTTATAGAATTCGGATACAAACCCATCAGGCTTGGGGCTTTACTGGGCGGTAGGTTATTAATCACCCTTCTAACTTCGTCCGTAGGGATCTCCGGTTCATAGTCATTTTTTCGAAAACAAAAATTTCGAAAGTCATTTTTTCGAAAACAAAAATGTCGAAAAAAAATGTCGAATTTCTTTTTCAATACGTTTTTTTCGAAATGGGGGGGTTCCCCCCCAACCCCCCTTTTTTCTATTTTTTTTATTTTACCCCTTTTTTTATTCCCGGACCCCAAAATATATAATAAAAAAAAAAGAATTCGACTTTAATTTTCGATATTTTTTCGACATTATTGTCTTTCAACATTTTTTTTTTTCGAAAAAATGACTGCACACCGGGATCTCCCGCTCCAACACCTCCCTATCTTCCTGAGGGATCCGACGGCACCCTGCTTGCCACAAATATGCCTCCCGGTCTAGTGTGGTAGTTCCCTGATCTGTAGAGGTCAGAATAAAATTTACAAAATTCCGCTTCAATATCAGGATTCTTGGTAAGAAGGGCCCCTCTCTCCCCCTTTATTTTTAGGATTGTTTTGTCACCTGCCTCCTTCCTTAGCTTTCTGGCCAGAAAGCGGTCCACCTTATTGCCTTTAATATAAAAACTTTGATGCAGCCAGGGGAGATTTCGCTCAGCTGCCCTTGTTTGTATAAGGTTCAGCTGACCTCTCACTGCTCTATATTCCCTTTTAGTGGCTGCTGACATCCTACCACCCATACGAGCCATTACTTCCTTGATTTTGGCTTCTAGTTGTTGCTCCTCCAATCTCAGCTCCTGTTCCCTTCTTGCCTTGATTGCTATGATCCTGCCTCCAACCATAGCTTTGAGGGCGTCCCACCAAATTTGGGGGTTCGTGTCCTCCCAGTTATTGTGGTTGGTGTACTCTAGTACTTCCTCCTCTATTTCCTTGACCAAGATTGGATCTCTGAACAGCGCAGCCGGATACCTTCATTTCCAAATACCTGGGGGCCCCTTTGGTCGTGCAAGTGACAGGGTAAGTGGGGCGTGATCACCAAGGGTAATAGCCCCTATTTCCAGGGCTAAGGCTCTTCCCAACAGAGGTTTTGATATCCAAGCATAATCTATCCATGAGTGGGACCTATGTGTATGCGAATAGAAGGTGTATCCCTCTGCATCACCTTAGAGTTCCCGCCATGCATCAACCAGGGCCAGATCGCTCATTTTCTTTACCAGGTCCCCTGACGCTCCCCCCTGTGCGCCCCATGAGGTAGAACTGCTGTCTTTGGCGGGGTCCCAAGCTAAGTTAAAGTCTCCCAGTAGGAGGATATTCGCCTTGGCAAATTTCCCTAAGCGGGTGACAATGTTTTGTATAAAGGAGTCTTGGGCCTGGTTAGGTGTATAAAGGGTTGCTACCGTGAAGGACTCCGCCTTTCCCTTGAGTATCACCGCTAAGTATCTGACTTGGTTATCCTTCTGCAAATCTCCGATGGTCAGATCAAGCCCATCTCTCAGTGCAATTAAAACTCCCCACTTCTTGCTAGGCTGTGTAGCCTGCACCATTCGTGAGTATCCCCGGAATCTTATCCTATGGGTCTCTAGTGTGCACATGTGTCTCCTGCATTGCTACTACGTGGGGGAGTTCTCGCCTGAGGAATCTCTCCACTTTCTTCCTCTTGACCTGAGAATTGCAGCCATTGACATTTAATGAAAGCACCTTCAGGGCCTCCGAGCTAGCCATATTGACAGGTTGTGCGAGATCTAGTTAACTCCTTTGTACCTCCTGAGCCCCTCGCTGCATGCTCCTTTATGTGTGACTTCGATACGTGGGCCGATGGATAGGCCCTCCAGAACTGAACCTTGGATCTTCCCTCCCTTCCCTTCCCTTCCCTCCCTCCGCCCCCCTTCCAGGCGAGTCCAGCTGGCACCAAGCCCCCCTCGTGACTTGTCTACGAGAGCCGAACTCAATAACAAACCCAGAAACTCTCCACGCGAAATTTGCGGGAACTCCCCTTCCCATTCCAAGCAGTCGGGTCCCTTCCTCCTAACCGTTGCCACCCGCTCTTGTGTAGGCAGTAGCCTCTGATAGTCTTTTACGCACGATACTCAAAGCCTGTTTGTGCCCACCCCAGGGTCGATATAGGGATAAGTTTTGTGCTCCTTAATTTTCTTGTAGGCTCCTCTTACCAGGACGGTCAGCCCGATCAGGCGCCTGGTCCTGGGACGGGGACGGGGATCTGCGCGGGGGATTGTTTTCGCTCCCTCCTTGATTTCTTTGGGCCAACTTCTGACCATTCCCAGGGCTTCCTGGAGATTGCACGCCCTGCCGGGGGCGCTCGTGGCTGTGGAGTGTCGACTTCTAGGCCATATAGAGCTAATCCTTGGTCGCAGGTCATAATTTTCTGGTTCTTCCCCTGCCATAGAAAGGTGAGGGCGAATGGATGGAGCCATATGTACAGTACTTGGTTTTCTCTTAGATGGGCCAGGACCGGAGCCATGCGCCGTCCTCTATTCAAGGTAGTCTGGAATAGATCTTGATATAAGTACATTTCTGTACCATTGTGGGTTATCTGCCCGCCTTCCTGGCCGATTGCAGGATCCTCTCTTTCTGGGTATAACTGTGGAACGCCACCAGTACGCCCCGTGGCCTCGCTCCCGGTTCTTGGCGCTTCGGCCCCGCCCTGTGGACCCTATCAAACTTAATGTCATCCATATGGGCAGCTTCTATGAGGTCTCCGAAAATTGATTTCATCGTTTCTACCAGGTCTTGATCCTGGACTGCTGACCTTCTGGACCTGTTCTCCAAGTCCTCAGCCCTCAGTACGAGGTTATGAGTTGCTGCAGCTAGGGTTTCCAATAAGGAGTCAGCTTTTCGAGCATCCTCCGTCAGCTTCTGTATGGCCCTCTCATTCGTGTCCACCCTCTCTTCCATTCTGTTGAGGTCCCTTTTTATGTCTTGTAGGCCCTCAGCCAGGTCTTCCCATAGGGCGTCCATCTGTTTCTGCCCTGCTTCTGTGATTTTCTTAACAATTTCCCCAAGAAGGGTCCTAAGAAGTGATTGGGTGACCGGCGGGTCTTGGGGGTCTTGGGTGGTGGCCGGGACCGACTGCGTGGGCCCTTCTTTGGGATCCTGAGGTCTCTGGTCTCCAAGATCCTTGGCCCAGCTTTTTCGCCATCTTGGATAAGGCTGGGGCGTCCTTGGACTTACCTCTGGACATCCTGCCGGGACTTGGGGGACCCCCGAGAAGGCCCTGCCTTTCCTTACTCTGCAGTCTGTGCCCTGGGGTTACTTTTTCGTGTCCAGTCCCCCCCACTTTGGAGTCAGGGCAGGTGCATCTGGAGAGCTGTCTAGCCGTGTGCTAGCAATTCGGTGCCTCCCCCCACTCACTCAGCCTGCCATGTAGGACCGTCGTTAGGTTGAATATGCCTTCCTCTTGGGGTCTCTTTCTGGGTGCTGGGCCCAAGGGAGCCCTGGGGTGTATAGCTCTGAAGTTGGAAGTGGGGCACCAGCTCCCAGGGGCTCCCGCCAGGACCCTTCTTCGTGGGGGGATTCTCTCCCTCCCCCACTATTCAGGCTCCAGACTGATCCGGCTGCAAAAGGGGGGGGTGCGGAGGGGCCCCACCTTCACTGCTGCTCATCCGTGGCCCCCCGCCCCCCCCCATTTACTTGAGTAGCAGAGTGTGGTGGCGGTCTGGGGCTAAACCTCCATCCCCGGCTGAGGGGAGGTGACTTCTGCTAGTAGGATGCCCCCGGGTGTCCTCCGGTGCCGGTTCCGCTCCTCCTCGGCCGGTGGGCCGCCGCGACACCTCTGCAGTGTCGGGCCTGCCTCCCGCTCTCGGCCGCGGCCTTGCAGCCGTTAGCCCTGCGACCCGCCTTCCCGGCTCGGAGGGTGCCGGCTGCTCCGTTCTGCTCCTGCGGTCCCTCTGTGCGGCACCCGCGGCCCACCAGTGTCTCCCAGGGAGCGCCGAGGCCGCCGGCTCTAGTACGGCCCGAGGCCGTCCCTCTGCATGGTGACCGCCTCTTCCACACCGGGCAGCAAGCCCCGGGGCTCGGTGTTGCTGATCGGAATGTGGCGGCAGCAACGGTGCCACTTCCTTGGCCGCCCCTGAGTTGGGTACGTGGTCCGCACCAGACGGATCCCGGGGAGGGCAACTTCGCCGTCATGATGGCTTCTGCGTGCGATTTAACAGTTTGTATGCGGGAGCTCGGGGCGATGTGTCTTCACCCACACGCCGCCATCTTGGAATCTCCTGATTATTCTTAATGTACTGCCCGCTCTCTACCCCCACCTTATTGCCCAAGAACTTGAAGCAAGATCGTTCTATCACCAGGGGGAACACCTCTGGGATCACACCATCCTCTTCTGTGACCGGCAGCAGAGTCGATTGCTCCCAATTAATTCTGAGCCAGCTTATCTCCCCAAACGCCCGAAAAATCTCAATTACTTTAGGTCCAGTATGTTTGGGGTCGGGGTCGGTTGGGGGGTTGGGGGAAGAGGTAGAAAAGTCTCCTGGACCAGGTTAATCAGAGACCGTTCCCTTTGGATCACCTCTGCGGGTACCTGCTGGAGGCACAAACAAGTTGATGTCTGGATAACCCCATTCTGCAAAGACTTTCAGTAGACTATGTTCTTGCAAGCGCCACTCATACTTTACGGGTTGGTGCAAGTCTCTGGTGAGCACGTCTGCCAGAAGATTGTGTTCCCCTTTTGTGATAGTAGGAACATGTGTTTGAGTGACCACTTCCAAATGTTCTGGAACAGTCTAGATAGACCTGGGGAGTGAGTGCCCCCTGTTTTGTTCAGATAGTACATAGCCGTGGTGCTGTCTGTGAGGACAAGAACTTTCTTCCCCTGTAAACGTGTCTGGAATGCTTTCAATTCTTTGAACACTGACAGTAGTTCCAACAGATTGATATGTTTGGAAGCTACGGAGGAGAATCAGAGCACTACTGTTGGCCTGAGTACGCGGTTGCAGGAAGTCCCCACACTGAGATTTCCAAGGATTTACTTTGCTATAACAAGATTACGAGGACCAAGAGGCACCTGAATATCAAACGTCTCACCGATGACAGTGATTTGGCTTTCAGAAAGCAACTAAGGAAGAGGCACAGTGTATGGAACGAAGTGCCTCAATGATTGCTGCTTATTAATAAGGCCACTTAACCAGCTGCCTGTCCACACTAATTAAATAGACAGCGACTCAAGTACAGAATTCCAATTGAGAAACCAGATACTGAATATTTAAGACTGAACAATCAGCATCAACTTAATGAGTGTCGAGAACTTGTTTTTAATGTTGTCTCCCCTGAAGAAGTTCTTTGATTGCCGATTAATAATGAAAAGAACGAAACATGTTGGGTTAAAATCACTGTGAAAACTAGCAGTGTGCAGAATTAACACATTAAGTTGTCTCAAGACTTATGTATAGATATCTGCTAATTGTTGACTGCATTTAGCTAGTTGAGTTCATTTGTAACTAAAAGGGTATTGCTAGCAGTGAATAACGTGATCGATTGGGTACGGTTGTACCTACTGAGGTTCTTTTGTTGTGATTTTTCATTGGAAACAATCCGTAGTGTATTAGATATTGCACAGCACATGTTACTTTATTGATTTGGTGTATTCATGATATTTGATTGTTTATGTGTTTTTAAACTTTGTACATAATAAAATATTTTAAATGTGCCTGTTAAAGTGAATAAAGTGCTTCTTGGAAGAGGTATTCTGTCAATTAGATCTCTGTGTTGGTAATTGAGTTATGGTGTACCTTGGGGCCTAAAGAAACAGTATAGTGGCATTGGGATCCTTTGTTTTTGTTAATGGTGGTTCAAGCCAGTGATCCCAATGTCCGCACTCACCCTGAGTCTCACCTAAATTGTTAGTGTTAGCTACTGATGGATACCACATGCTGTGCGCTGTCTGTTCTAGGAGGTGTGCTCCCCAAACTGACAGGGATGTGGCCGTGGTGAGTGGCTTCTACTGCGGGGATGGTAAAGGATTTCCCCTGCAGAATGTTTTCCTTTGACCACCACTTCAGAGACTGAACGAGGTCTGGCGAAACAACCACTAGATCATCTCACTCACTGCTTACATGACAACATTGGCTTGAGTGCCACTCCTGCATGGGGCCCAGACGGGCATGTAGAACCAGGAAGATGCAGGATGCCATCATTCCCAATAGCCGCATGGCTTTGCGTACGGTTATCCGGCAACTGGTTACATAGTGAGGGATCTGGAAAATGTTTTGAACCCTCTCGGATTGGAAGACTAGGCCGTCTTGTCTGAATTAGTGTCCCCAGAAACTGTTTGACTTGACTGGGGACCAGACTTTACTTTCTCTTTGATTGAGAATCCCAGATCGAAAAGGAGATCTACTGTCTTTTGGGTTTTCTCCAGACACGTTCCGTACCAGTTTCCGGTTATGAGCCAGTCGTCGAGTAGATACACTGGCATGGACTGCCTTCGCAGGTGAGCAGCTGCTACCGCTAATACCTTTGTAAACACCCTTGGGTCTAAGGCAATGCTGAAGGGGGACACCTTGAACTGATAGTGAGTGTTCTCTATCTTGAACCCAAGGTCTGTGGTACGACATCCTTTCATCGTCGGATTTTTCATCCCAAGACATTTAAACGTGCACATTCCATCGAATGTGCACATTGAATTTTTTAGGGGGGTGGGAAAGGGCAAATAAGGGTTTGGGCGGGTGGGCAATAGGAAAAAATAAGTGAGGGTGGGGGTTTTGTGGGGGAACCCCCCCCCAAAAAAAATAAAAAAAATAAAACGATGAGCACATTCGATGGAATGTGCACGTTTAAAAGCCTGGGGATGAAAAATCCGACAATGAAATGACATGGAACCAGGTCTGTGCGCTGTTCATATAAAATGTGGCCATGTAATCGCCCTGCTGGAATAGTGGGATTACCTCCTGTAGAGTTGTCATCCTGAACTTTTGAGGCTTGACATTTGTTTGCAGGACGCAGATCTAAAACAGGGCACGTGGTTAGATTCTTTTGGGGTTCAAGGAAGCATATTTAATAAATACCACTCTTTACCTGAAGAGGGACGGTCTTGATTGCTCCCTTGTCTAGGAGGATCTGGACTTCTTCCAGCAGGATTTGCAGATGCTCTGCTGATAGTCGTCTGCTCTTGGGCGGATGGTAGCGCGGTGGTTGTGGGAATTCCATGCATGGGTGAAACATGTAAGACGTCCCCAGAGAGGGGAGACATGGGAGGGGGCCCATACTGTTGAGTCATTTGCTGATTCGGCTAGGGGAGCCTCTGGCTGCAGAGTTTCTCCCTCTACCCTTCCTGCGTCAAAATCCCTGCTGTTGTGCAGACTGGAAGCCGCTGGAGGTACCTTGACCAGAAAACCAAGGGGCTCCTCCTGACCCATACTGCCCCGGGGAGGAACGGGAAAAAAGACTGCCTGCGAAAGGGCCGACGGGTATTAAATGCCCCTCATAGGACAAATGGTTTAGCTGAGATCTGGTTGAGTGATTTGAGAGTCTCATGTTCTTTTTTCAGCGGTCACTAGGGCCTTATCGACCGCCTTATCAAAAAGAGCAGAATCTTGCACCAGCTTACTGATGAGGGAAGCCTGAGTCAGCCAGGTGTGGCGCTTCTGAAGAGTCGCTTGTGCGTGGATGTGTCCTGCCGTCTCAGCCAAATCTAGAGTATTTTTCAGAGTATTTTTCTGGATATTATGTGACACTTGGCATCCTTCAGCGACCACAGCTAGGAGTTGGGTGCGGCTAGCTCCGGGATGTTCTGGAGGCCCTCCTGTACGAGACCCCATTGTATATCACTATAGCTTGCAAGGAGCCTGGGGTTATTGGCGATTCGAATCCTTGTCTGGAGGAGACTGACAAATACAGTGACACTCCTGATCATTTCTTGGTGGTTGCAACAAACAGGGAGTCCAGGACAGCGTGGCCTCTGATATACAGAGGGCCTGAAGGCGCCGGTTAGAACATCATATCTACTTGGGGGTTGACTGCCCGAGTGAGTGAGGGTGTCAGCAAGGAGGAAGGCAGTTGTTTCTTCACCGTGTTCAATAGCGGATAGCTTGGCGGACCGGGACCGTTTCCTTAAGTATATCCTCCACAAAGTCCGAATCAGGTACAACTTTTTGGGTGGTGATTTTAAAATGGTCAGCTGCCTTTTGAGAATGTTATTCAAAAGCATCTGGTCGTCAATGGGTGATGAGTCCCTGGGTTGAACAACGGGAGGAGTGTCCACAAAGATGTCAGGGTCATGAGAAGGGGTAGTGTGCCATGTGCCCCGATCATCAGCGGGGTACCAGTCTGGGTCTTGAGAGACGGGTCCTGAGATGCCTGACCCGGGTCAGGGACATAGTAGATGTCCTGGTCGGGGTCATCATAGACGTCCTGGAAGACATCAACAGGCGGTTCCTGTGGACGCTGTTCATCTGGGGATGCAAATTGTGCATCTGGTGAAGAGCAGCCTCTGGGACTTGAGAGGAATAGGACAAGAATCCACAGGCCTATGTATTTGTATTTATTTTATTTGTATAGCGCACCAGGCCCAGGAGCAACCGGGCGCATCACTTAGTTACAACATAAGCAGGACAGAATAGAACAATAATTACAAAGTTTACATGTATACGTACAAAGTTTACAGGTATAATGCAGAATTAACAGGTGTACTGATAGCCGTGGGGGACAGACAGATAGTATATACAGGGTACGGCTTTGTGACAGTTGGACAAAGAACCCAGAGCTAGATGTCTTGGGAGGTGAGCCAGGTTTTGGTAAGATGTTTGAATCTTGGGAAGGAAGGTTCGGCTCTGAGCTCATTAGGAAGCGTGTTCCATAGTTTAGCAGCCATGATAGGGAAGCTGGTTCCACCTGATCTTTGGAGATTGAAACGAGGAACGACAAGGCAGTTTGCATAAGCCATTCTGCGGGGTCTGGTGGAGTTGTGGAGGGCAAATCGGTTGGCCAGGTAAAAAGGAGCTTGGTTGTGAAGGCATTTGTGGGTAAGGGCCAAGGTTTTCAGAGATTCGGTGTGGGATAGAGAGCCAGTGAATGTTGCGTCTAGTGTCGGAAATGTGTTGGCGCCTGGGGGTGTTGAGGGCCACTCTAATCGCATTGTTTTGGACAATTTGTAGCTTGTTTAGGTTACAGCGATTGGTGCCTAGGTACAGTGCATTGCAGTAATCAATCTTGGATAATACAAGAGTCCTAGCCAAGGTAACACAATTGGTAGCAGAGAGAAAAGGGCGACAGGCTGTGATAAGCTTGCAGGTATATGCCGCTGCAGATGAGACTGAGTTAGTTTGTCTGGTCAGGGATAGAGTCGAGTCAATGTAGATCCCTAAGGTTTTTGTGTCCTTGGCGGTTGGGATAGTATTCCCATCGATGATTAAGGACTTAAACGCAGGGTCGAGTTTGGTGAGTTTTTGTGGCGAACCAAGAATGAGGAGCTCTGTCTTTTCATCATTAAGACAGAGTCCGTGTTGAGCCATCCACGCTTGGATGACCTGGTAGATGGCATTGATAGCGAGGGTGTCAGCCGTGTGGTCACCTGAGAAAGGGATTAGTATCTGGGTGTCGTCAGCGTAATTAGTGTATATGACACCCAGATAGTCCAAGATATCGAAAAGGGGCTTAGTGAACGCGTTATACAACGTGGGTGAAACACAAGATCCTTGTGGCACGCCACATGAGACAGGTGCAGGTGGGGCGGCTGCTAGAGGGGAGAACACGCGCATTGATCTATTGTCTAAAAAGGAGCTAATCCAAGTTGTAGCTTTATCGGAAAAGTGTGCAGCTGCTTTAAGGTGGTGGCACAGAATTTCATGATTGACAAGATCAAAGGCCGCCGAGAGGTCCAAAAGAAGTAAAAGGGCAAGTTTGCCTTTGTCATTTAGATCTTCAATCTGTGTTATTAGATCTATGAGGGCAGTTTCAGTGCTGTGACGTGGCCGAAACCCAGATTGCCTAAGTCCCAGAAGTTTGTTGGATTCAAGGTAATCTTGAATTTGTAGATATGCTGCACAGTCGAGGATTTTTAGTAAAAACGGGACCGTGGTAATTGGCCTGTAGTTTGTGGGAATGCTAGCGTCCAGGGTAGGTTTTTTCAATAGGGGGATGACCCATGCATCCTTTAGATTGTCAGGTACAATCCCAGAGCTAAAGGAGGAGTTGATGAGCGTAGTGATGAAAGGCGCAAGGTCATGAGCTGCTTCCTTAATAATGGGCGCCGGGCAGAGGTCGCCTTGGCAATTGGACAGTTTAAGGCTGGCGATGATCTTTTCCACTTCGGAGATGGAGGGTGGAGAGAAGCTAAAAGAGGTCAGAGAATATCGGGTGGAGTGGTTAAGGGTGGGGATGGGGTTAGGTTGTGGGTTGGATTGTAGGCTCGTTTGTTTGTTATTGATTTTGATTTGGAGAGTGGCAATCTTACCTAGTAGAGCCTCTTGGATTTTGGTGCACCACGTGCTGTCTTTGATACAGGTATCTGGTGCAGTGACAGGAGTTTCAAGTTCTTTTAGGATTCTAAACAATTCTTTAGTGTTAGAGTTGGCTTGTTCGATACGTTTATTGTAAGTGTCTTTTTTTGCCTGGAATTTGGCTTCCTTGTAGTTAAGGGTGGCCAAGAAGAGACATGATTTGTTGGCTACGGACTGGTTGCTTTTCTAGTGTGATTCCGCAATTCGTTTTTCTTTGTGCAGGGTTCTGAGCTGGGGTGTGAACCAGGAGTTCAGGTGGGCTCGAGGTTTGGGTTTTCTCAGTTTAGATGGGGCGATGATGTCTAAGGCTTGTTGCATAGCGAGGGTAAAGGTGTCAACCATAGCCGTGGGGTTGGAACATGAACAAACCTGGTCATTGAATGCAGGAAGGAGGAGGGCGAGAAGTCTGTCACAGGTGATGTCGCGTTTGTTGCAGGTGGCAGTAGCCGGTGCAATGATACGAGAGAGGCTGGCAGGTTTGGACTGAATGTTAAACGTAATTAAATTGTGGTCAGTCCATACATACTGTGGTTAGAGATGATATGGATGGGGCAATTGTGGGAGGCTAGCCAGTCGAGGGTTCTGCCCTTAGCGTGGGTGGGTTGGTTGATAAGCTGTATGAATCCTGCATTCATAAGCATATTATCAACAGTCGTAGCAGCGGTGTCATTAGGATCAGTAAGGCCAAGGTTGAAGTCCCCAAGTATTGAGGCTTGGGATTTAGTTTTAGTTTTATGAGTGATGATGTTGGAGAGGTCCTCAATGAAAGTGGATAGTGGACCTGGTGGCCGGTAGAGTAAATGGAAGGTGATGGAATGGTTGGGGGTGACGGCTAGTTTGGCTGTCAAAGCTTCCATAGAGAAGAAGTGATGCACAGAGGAGAGGTGGAAGTTTAGCGCATTCTTGTGGATAATGGCAATGCCACCACCTTTGGACTGATTGGAGTTGCGATCATGTCTGATAATATTGTACCCTGGGGGGATAGCCAGGGAGAGTAGTGGGCCTGAGCCTGCATGAAGCCAAGTTTCAGTGATGGCCATGAAGTCAAGGTCGAGAGTAAGAATAAGGTCAGCAACTTCTAAAGCGTGTGCCGTGAGAGATCTAACATTGATTACCGCACCTTTAATATTGCTGGTGTTAGGGGGTTGGGGTGAGGTGATGGTGTGCTTTGCAGGTGTGTGAGCGAAGTAGGGGTCAGAGGCAGTTTGTTAAGATGCACAGAGTGATGGGAGGCGTGCGTAAGTCGCGAACTAAGTCTGGCATTTCTCAAGGTGGTGGAGCAGGGTATGTTAGGTGAAGGTCTGGATGCAAAATGTTGGATCCATAAGGCAGGGTTGTTAAGGTAAGGGTTGGTGTGCTGAGCGATGGAAGGCATAATTATGGTGTTGTGTGGGTTGGGGAATCAGGAGGAGGCCATGGTGTAGTTGAGAGCAATCCCACTAGTTTGCGGTGTGAGGTGTAGTAGGGTGGGCAATATTCTAGCAAGTAAAATGGTGAGGGTGGAGGGCATGATGGCCTAATAAGGTCTTAGAAACAGATGCCTACCGGAGCTACAAAGGGGTAGTTCGGGTAGAAGTACTGTTGTGGGAAATTATACACAGTGGCCTGCACACAGTGTTAAACCTCAATAACAAAGACCACGGTCGATGCAATGGTATGCAATAATTAAGGTAGCAGTGAATTAGGGTACAGATACCTAGGGTACCTGGAATCAATTATAGCAAGGGTGCCAAAAAGGCAATAGATTAAAAATGCAAACGGGCACAATTTCAATGCATAATCCAAAGATGCCTAGATTCGATTTTAGCACAGGGCACCAAAGAGGCAATAGATTAAAAATGCAAAAGGGTACAATTTCAATGCATAATCCAAAAATGCCTAGATTCGATTTTAGCACAGGGCACCAAAGAGGCAATAGATTAAAAATGCAGAAGGGCACAATTTCAATGCATAATCCAAAAATGCCTAGACTCGATTTTAGCACAGGGCGCCAAAGAGGCAATAGATTAAAAAAGCAGAGGGCACAATTTCAAATGTATTGACAACGAACACATAGGTGTGGTTTGCCTAGGTGCAGAGAGCATAGTAAGGATGTCCGTACCGATGTAGGGTACAAAGGTCCAGCTATGGTGGCGCTTAAACAACCTTACCAACCAATACAGTGCCTGGAACACATTGCGGATGCCGGAATAATGGTAATAAGGGCGCTAATTGAGTAGATAAGGTGGAAAGGGTACAAGTAGAGTAAGTAAGACAGGAATGGTTTACTCACAACCTCATAAGGTACTTGTAGGGGGTATGGCCCTGGGCTCTGGTCAGCTTAGGACAGTCTCTGGACAGTTGCTGGCCTTGCCCTCAGGGCCTTACCAGGAAGGGCCGGCTACGCCTGCCGGCTTCCGATGGGCTCAGGAAGATGGGGCACGGGCCAATCGGCAGGAGGCTGCTCACAGGAGGGGAGGCTGGCCTGGGACAGACACCCAGGAAACACGGGCGGCCATCTTGGACGTGCAAACATCTTGTGTGTTTAAATGGCAGTGCAGTGAAAATATCCATGAATAAAGCAGAACACAAACTATGCAGCACGAGTGCCTTGCAGAGATCTGAATTTTCTTTTGCTGGATGAGATAACGTGGCTACCGCGCTGAGAGTGCTAAGAATAGCCCTAAAATATTTCAGCCATACAAATGCAAGGGGAGTTTGGCATAGCTCATGAGGACATCGCGGCTTCTTTAGGGAGATGCTATGACCCGCTGCGGCTGCAGAGGTCCGGAGCTCCAGCTCCTACTCCTAAAGGGGAACGAGTGGATGAAAATCAAAGCCGACGTGGGCTGCTTCACGAAGCCTTCCCAGGAAGGGCCGGCTTACATGTCTTTTAAGGATTTCATCAAACTTGCCCAAAAAGTTGATAAACTCTGCCAGTTTATCCATAAATGCTTCCAATTGTTCCCTAGTTCACCCAGAGGAGGTGGACTCATCAGTGGGAGGCAAGATGTGGCCAGCTTGAACAGAATCCTGCTGCAGGGTCTTAGAAAGAGGGGGAAAGGCTGGAGAATACCCCTCGCGTAAGGGGGAGGCCTTTCTAATGTCAGAACCCTGTGGACAGGCTTTAGAGAGCTTCTCCCGAAGGTTTGGGAGCATTTTGGAAAAATGGGCCCGCTTCAGCGCATCTTTCAATGCTACCGCATCGGAGGCCAAATATTTAATGGGAGTGCCCGCAGAAGAAGACTTCATGCCGTGTGTAGGCTGCAATGGCGGGTGCCCAGAGGGTGCTGAATCACGAGGTTCAAAAGGACCTGTCGCAACTTCGACAGGCCTCCGGTCATCGAATGCTTACTCAGCGGATCCATCAAGGAAAGCATAGGTGTACCGTGTGTGCCCTTGTCGTCTGGGTCAGATTTGCCCATCGCACTGCCGAAGGCATGCTTTTCGGGGACAGACATGCAGGAATGCGTAGGTTCCACTGTTAAGTCTACGGCTTCCGAACCGGAGCCGTGGCTCCCAACAAACTCCTTGTCCGAGGCAACAGTGCCAGTGAGGGAGTGACTCTCGGCCTGCAGAGCGTAGGCTGCCCACTTTGTGCTCCTGTCTTAAGGTTTTGGACTGAAAAAGTTCAAAGGCCTTGCAAAGCCACTTGTCGTGGTCACGAGGGAGGCACCGATTGCACTGGAGTACCTTTCCAGGGAAATTTGCTTTTGCAAGACAGGCAGAATTTAAAGGGTGTTCACTCCATAACAGAGAGAAACGGCAGCCAGATTGAAGGAAAAAGAAGGAGGGGCAAAGAAAAGGCATTCCCTGAAGAAAGTACGTAATAAACAGGCCTCCACTCTCACTACTGTGATGCCGGGCCAGAGTGCCAAGCCCGTGACAAAATCAGTCGTAGAATTGTCACTAGAAGGACCGTAGGCGAGGCAGATTCAGTCATCAAGTAGACGTCGAGAAAATGAAGCACGAACCGCTTAAAAGTAGACAAAGCAATATTAACTCTATACGAGCTCTGCATGTGCGACCGACCAGATAGGCAGAAAATAATTTGTGGAACCTCGACACGTGAAGGATTTTGGGTACAAACGTCAAATTAGGGATGGTGTTACAGTCACGCCCTTGTCGACGTCCCTTTTCGATCTTCGAAAGAAAGATGCAATACTCTGCGATTACCACTGGATGTCGGACTTCACCAGCGTCATAACTTTTTTTTATTTATTTTTTTATTTATCGTGCCATAGCCAACATTTGACTTTAAACACTTACAAAGACAATACAATCAGAATAAAACTCAAACTTTACAAATAACATACATACTCCGCTACCTACATTATTAACCTAACAAATCAACAACAGCAAATCTATAATTTAAAAAATTAAAAAACTGAAACAGGAGAGAAGACAAAAGCATCAAAAGGCAACTTATTTCTGAAACACTAAAACTCTTTAGTCTCGTCGAGACTACAGTCTGCAAGAATTACTTCATTAGACACGCCACTCGAAAAGCAAAGGTAGAAAACACATTACTCTCCCACCATAGCTTCAATTAGTCTACGCTTCCTTCTCTCCACTTTTGAACTCATTCACTGATCAAATTAAGTTCCCTCAGAGCTCTAACAAGTTCCATGGAGATAGCCGACTCTTGACATGGGGTAATCTGCCCCAGAATTCATTGGTATTTAACCATGAGGCATGATGGACAAACCTACCAAATCTTCTTGTCCTCATACTCAAAGTACCTGGGCGATTTGATAGTAGGTGTTTGTATGTCTGATTATCACTATTATCACATTTGTCAGACCTCAGAAGTATTTTCCCTTCACTATCTCTAGTTGCCAGAATCTCTAGAGTCGGGAGTAGATTTAGATTTAGACGAAATCTTAGAATAACTAATCTCAGACGCAAGGTAGGTAGGGAGCATTGATAGTCGCTTATCAACCCTTGTGAATGAGGCAGATCTCTTTGTCCTCCTCATACTATCTATGGTATCTATCCAATCACTCTGCTTCATCTTTTCTTTCACCCTATCCGGATTCTCAAGGAGGAGATCCACTTCAAAGTCCGCTTTCGTTAATATTTCTAAGCATCTTTGCTGGAATCTGGACAAAAAACAATTTTTACCCACTTGTAGCTCTAATGCTATTTCCTCAAATAGAGAATTCTTGGGAGGATCTAAAACCCCTCTATATAAAGACATCCATTTCCATTGCAACCAATATCTAAGAAAGGCAAGACCTAATTCATAACGAAGAGAGACTATAGGGACAGAGTCCGGTAACCCCAGTGTGTGTTTCCACAACTTAGCTTCAATTGTGTCACATTCAATCTCCATGGCTAGACCATTATAGTCCAAACCAAAAAGAACTATTGGCACCACCTTGCCTACATTGAATCTTACTAAAGGGAGTAAGGAAAATTTGCAAAATTGAGTTTGTATTTTTTTCATTTGCGCTCCCAACTTTACTATTTTTAAATCAATTGATCGCAGCAGGTTGCATTTTGTTGGAAAAGAGCTGATCGATGCTCCCAAATAGGTTAATTCTGAGACTAGCTCAATAGGTAATTGGTCCAAGTTCCAGACATAGTGCTTCACTATCCTCCTAGGTTGTTTAAACCTTACTATCTTGGACTTCGATGGATTAATAGTGAGATTATTTTTTGGGGCATCATTTTCTACTGCAGACAAGAGACGTTGCAGCCCTAGTTGAGAGTGATCCAGGACTACCATGTCATCTGCATAAGCCAACCAATTAATTTTTGAGTTTCCAATTACAGGAGATATTAAACGTGTGTCTTTCAACCACCCCACAAGGTCTGCCATAAACAGGATAAACAGAAAGGGGCTAACAGACACCCCTGACGGACCCCTCTCTCTATCCTGATCGGATTTGTCGGTAGGCCTGCTCTACTCAGCCTTACCCGCATAGAATTGTTTGAATGCATCTCTCTCAGAATTGATAATAAATTGGGTGGGGGGGATACCCCAACCATCCAATGTTTTCGATAGGAGGTTCCTATCAACAGTATCAAAAGCTTGGGAAAGGTCTAGCCATGCCCCAAAAAGGGGAGTTCCCCCTTTTTGAGAGACGACACTGCCAAACAACACAAGACCAGGCCATTAAGTGAAGTGGAAAGACCCTTTCTAAAACCCGATTGCTGCCTTGGTATGATGCCCGCCTTTTTTGCCCATGCTTCCAATTCCCCTAGGATGAGACCAGCAAAAATGTTCATAACTACTTCTATGGCTTTTATGTGATTTTTATTCGCAGGCTGTCAAATCAGCCATATAATGCACAGGAGGGTCGCCATTCTAGCAGAATGGTGGATCCTTTCTTTTTTTGCCATTTTTAATGAGCTTCTCCTTTCTTGGTCCTTCGGTCGTCTTAGGTGTGGGAGGTTCTGTTTGGATTATTATCTTTGGCGGAAACCCTTTGTTTCTCCCGCTGAGGACGCAGAGTGTCCGAAGACAGGAAATGGGGGAGGAGCCAAAACCCTGCAACCCTTTGTATTCTGGCATGCCTGCCTGTAACCAGTTCCAACTAGCAGGTTGGCTGTCCTGAAAGGACTGCCAACCCTCCAGGATTGAATGTTGCTTGCCTGTTGATTGGCTGGGTTTCAGTAAAAAGTTCTGTTCCTGGGAGTTGAAGAGGTAGTCGACCACTGGGCTGGAATCCCAAGAGGAAGAAAGAAACACTGGCAGTAACTGTTTCCAGCTACCGGAGAGCCTGCTGTGTAACCAGAGCCTGCTGCAACCCTTTCCTCCAAGCGACTTGGGGGTCCTGAAGAAAAGGTCCAACCCAGAGGTTGGCGAGAGCCACAAGTCACAAGAAGATCTGCATTTTGAGCTATCCCTCGATGTGCTGTGACCTTGCTGGACTGCAAAACATCAATACCAGGGGACCTCAAGCCAGTGTGCGGTGCATGGTCGTTCGAAGTCTGTTTCTCAACAAAACTTGGGTGGACTCCTGCAGGACTTCCTTGAAGTCCCCTCACCAGAGTGCTGGAGGACCAGATTAGCAAGGAGAATCCGACCAGCAACATCCATCATTTGGTTCCTGTAAAAGGGCGCCAAATCCACACAGCCGTGAGAAGTCTTGAAGAATCCTTAGTTGGGAGTCTTTCCCGTTGATCCCTGCTGCAAGTTCCCATCCAGTGTCGGGTCTTCAGCCACCATGACCGAGAATCCTGTGCTGCCATATCCTGACAACGTCCCTCTGCAAACTCTTCTTCTCTGCTGAGGTACTGTGTTGGCTTGGGTAATACTTACCTAAAGTCTTGTGTGAATCCTGTGTAGCTTTGTGGGTCATTTGTGCGTTTGGAAATTCGCCCATACCATTTGCCCAGGCCTAGCACTGGAAAGCATCTAGGGTGTCTTCTGTGAAGTCCCTGGACCCTTCCTGCTAACCCTAAAGTCTGTACTTACTTGCTGGAAGGGATATCCTTGGGAACTCTGACCTTTCTGCATCCTGTGCCTACCGTGACCTGCCTAAAGTTGACCACTAGTGTCCCCCTTCTGCTACTGAGAACACTCATGCTCCAAGAATAGGGAAGACTTAAAAGGTTTGGGCCTTTGCCTTGAAATAGAACAAGTACTACTTGTAAATGAGTTTGTTTGGTAACTATCTCTGAAATGTGATTAGTTACACAAGTTCTTATCTTTGAATGTGTTCTGCCATTCTTAAAAGTATAGAAGGTTACTTTACTTACCTGTGAATTGTATTGCACTCTTCTAAAAAGTAATATAGTTGGTTTTACTTGCTTAGCTCTGTATAGAATAAGTAAACCTTCACAAACTGGGTTTTGCTTTCCCTGAACTGCTTTAGAGCATTTCTAAAATAGTCTTACTAAGGTTTTGCTTACCTTGAACTGCTTGAGTGCATTTCTAAAATAGTGTATGGAGTTTACCTTAATCTGTGTTTCACTGATCTCAAAAGCAACCTGGGTACAACTATAATAGTTTATTACCGTATAGGTCACCTTGTATAACTTGAAGTAATCCTAAATATGTAGTGTGGGTTCTTATTTATCCATCGGTTGCCCCTCTAAAAAGTATATGAATTAGTTACTTCCCTTCAAACCATGTTCTGATAAGTAATCTAATTGTAACTGTATCGCTTCTCAAAGTAGAATAAGTCACATTTGTTGCAAGGTATTTACCTTTAACACTGTGTGAGAACTGTTTATTCTTGTTATTGAAGAATACTTAATGTCATGACCATTAGGGTCTACTACTGCCCTTAAAGTATTCTAAATGTTTGTGGTTTTACTCCCCATGAATAGGTGTGATCTATTCTAAATGTGTTATATTAGGTTTGATTTACCCTGAATTCCTTTTGGTCCTTCTAAATAACATGTATGCTTTGGTTTGTATACCATAAGCATTGTGTTGGGGTTTCTATATTGTGTTTATGATTTATGACAAAGTACTTACTTCCCCAAGATTTCTCTTGGCCTACTTGTACTTCAAATAAAACGTTATTTCTACAATACTTGTGGGTGTAAGTGTTTCTTTTGAACCATAGGTATGCTATACGTTATTGTACTTTCCTACAGTCCTCTCACTCCTAGATAAGCCGGCTGCTCTGCCTACGCTACCAAATGTTCTCAGGGGGTACAACCTTACACTAAGAGTGGAGGTTTGTACTGTCTCAGACAGTTTTACCAAGCCCTTAGGGACAGTTTTCAAAAGACCAACTAACACATGTAGTGTTGTTCCCTGGTTCTGTGACAGGTTGTATGGGCACAGTAGTTTCATTGGAGGACAAAGACATTTTCAGCAGGTGTGAAAACCATATTTGTCATGCCCACATAAGAGTTGTTACTTGTTCCTGTTGTAGCTTGGACTGTTCTGTTGAGAAGTGGAGTTGGGGGGGGAGGGGAGTGAACGCAAATTTACCAGACCAGCTCATTAACAGTGTGTTCCCTTTGGATTTTGTTTGGGGATACCTGGAAGCATAACAGTGGCATTGTGTGGTCTCTTGTGTAGCAAAGAGGTCTATGTCTGGAAAGTCACAGTTTGTGAAGACGTCGGGCTGGATGTCTGCATTCAATTGCCCTTCGTGTTCTGACGGTAGCTCTGCACATCTGCTTAGTACGTCTGCCAGAGAATTGTGTTCCCCTGGAATATGTTGTGCTAGGAGAAACGTGTTTTAGTGACCGCAGCCAAATGATCTGGGCTAGTTTGGACAGCCCCGGAGAGTGCGTCCCTCCCAGTTTATGTAGAACATGGCCGTGGTGCTTTCTGTTAGTATGAGCACTGTTTCCTGTACTAGCTGTTTGAATGCTTGTAGAGCGTTGAAGAATGCTAGCAGTTCTAAAAGGTTAATATGCTTTTTGGGTAAAGCTTGAGTCCACACCCCATGGGCAGTATGTTGGAAAAATGAGCTCCTCACCCTGACAGCGATGTGTCTATAGTGAGAGTGGCCTTGATTGCTGCGGTGTTGAAGTTTTGCCCTTTAAAAGGTTCTGCTTTGTCCACCACTTTAGAGATAGAACTAGGATGCAAATCCACCAATAGATTGTCCCATAGACCACTTGCTTGCAACCATTGTTAAGTTAACCACTCTTGCATTGGACGCATGCGCAACCGTGCGTGTGGTACAAGGTACGTGCAGGAGGCTATCACTCCTAAAAGTCGCATGGCCTTTCGTACGGGTACCCGACGACTATGTATTGGGGGATTTGAAAAAGCATGTTTTGCACCCCCTTGTTGAAGTGGAAGAATAGGCTGTCTTCTGTTCGAATTTGTGCCCCTAGAAATTGTTTCACCTGACTGGGGACTAGACTGGATTTTTTCTGTTTGGTTGAGAAGCCCAATTGATAAAGCAGGTTGATTGGTGGTTGGGTATTCTGTTGACACAAAATGTGTACCCTGTTATTAGCCTGTCATCTAGGTAAGGGTACACTGGAATGAACTGCCGCCTAAGGTGTGCGGCCACCACTTTTGTAAACATTGTTGGTGCAGAGGCTATGCTGAATGGTAGCACTTGGAATTGGTAGTGTTTGTTTCCCACCTTCAATCTTGAGTATTTTCTATGTGCTGGCAACATTGAAATATGAAAGTATGCATCTTTCATGTCCAATGTTGCATTGTAATCTCCTTGTTTTAGTAGGGGGATTACTTCCTGCAGCATTCTCATCCTGAAATTATGTGGCTTGACATACGTGTTTGCAGGACGCAGATCTAAGGCAGGGCGCACTGTTAGATTTTTCTTGGGTACAAGGAAGTGAAACTGAATAAATAACTAACACCTATTCAATCTTCTGTGTTGGAGTCTTTCCCTTAAAACGTGTACACAAGATTTCGCTTTATCCATTCAAATTCCCAGTTGACAGGTATGCTGCAGTTCTCTTGAGAATTCGGCTGAACCTTTGGCCCACCAAAATTCAAATTGCCTTGTGTTCGAAAGTTTTGAATGCCGATACAACTTGTAGATTCTGTGAAGCTACAGAGCAACAAGAAACATATAAACAAGTATTTGTCGCCTGCCCTTCCCTAGCCCAACAAAGGAGGGAATTATTTTGAAACATTTCAATCAATTTGTAACTTGTAACTGAAGAAATATTCTGGTCAAAAATGTTTAATGCAAAACATGTCTCGATAAACATTGATGCAGTGAACTTTTTACTTGCCTTAAAGCTTCATGATAACGCACAATTGCACATATAACTGAGTTCAATTGGAATAGCAATCATTTAATATTAGAATGTCTTATTTTGTACATGTCCCAAGCATTGTTGTGTCGTTGCGCTTTAACACTGCATAACACTGCATAAACACCAATTGCATGTGCGTTTTACTATGCTCTTGACCATACTGCATGGTAAATACTTGGAAAATACTTGAAAAATTGTATTATGCATGTTGAGATTTCAATGTCAATATTTGAAAAAGTTGTAATTGGCAACTAAAACAAAAGTAGAAATAAAACAAAAAAACAGTGATGTTCTGGAGACATTCTTCTTGATCAAGAAGGATGGTGGCAAGGTGTTTGGAGGAATTCTATTGAATATCCACTGGCCAGAGATGCTAGAACCCACTGATCTGATGTTATCCCCCTCCTATAAGTGGGTGAAAAGTGGGTGCTGGAGGGGTTACTTAGTATCCCCTTTTTCTAGGTTCTCATGTAACATTTTTATGTTACCCTTTCTTCGATGAATGGCTGGTGGTAGTGGCTTACTTTTAACTACCTTAGTGTGCTTTTACCGCGGGCTGCGTTTGCAGCTGAAGTAAAGCACTGAAGGGGTCCCATTTTATTGTCAAGATGGCCCCGGTCGTCTTTTTTCGCCATTTCTTTGTGGAAAGGTTCTTCTTGAGATTTACTGTGCGCGCCAAACCAGGTTTGGTCCCTTTGTTCGCTTTGTTTTTGGCTCCAAAGTGTCTGGCGGGGGCAGGAAGTGAGGGAGGTGCCCGAAACAACCTGTGCTTAGTCTCCTAGGAGACAGGAATGCACTCTTAGGTGATTGGCCGGCTGGCTGTCCGGCAAGGGGAGGTCCCCTGCTGGGTGACTGACAGCTAGGCTGGAATGAATGGGAGAAACCTGCATAAAAGGCGGGGCTTTTTGGCTTGGAAGGCAGAGTAGACCACTGGACGAAGGAATCCGAAGAAGAACTTGGAAGTGACGCCTGCTGCAACTCCTGGACCGTTGGTTTGCCCGGTGAGGCCCTGCTGTTGCACAGAAGCTCTGAATTCGCTTCGACTCGAGAAGCCCTGCAAGGACGACTTCTCCCCTTGAGTTGGTGGGACCAATCAACTACAAAGTGAACTTGTCTGGACATCCTCTCAGAGCTGTCTGTACTTCCTTGCTGCTGCAGGAACCGAAGTGCCAGGGAGAGGAACACCAGATTGGAGTGCATCAATTTTAAGTCGGACCCGAGCTGCTGGAAGATCCTCCGGACTCCTAGTAAGCAGGACTGACGAAGCCTGAGCCACCTCAACAGAGTGTTGGACCCCAGATGCGAGGAAAGTCCAAAGTGGTATCAGAGAGTCCGCAGTGGTGTTATTTACTGTTGCAGGAGTCCCCAGAAGTCCTCCCTCTTGTCCCCACGACTGAGGCACAGCAACAACAGGATATGCAGAGCAACACAGGAACAGAAGCCAGCTGGAATCATTTCTGCTAACCAAAGGTACTGTACAGTCTAAGAGAACTTACCTCTTGTTTTGTAGCCTTACAAGTTCTCAGTTGAGACTTGTCTTGGTTGCCCTGTAGAGTTGCTCCCAGCTTCTTTACCTCACAAGCTTGAACAGCTTGTGGCCCTACATTGATTCTAACTTGGCTACAACTACTTCTAAAAACTTTGTGCAAGACTTTTATTCACCTACAAGAAGTGCTTCAGCTCACCTAGGCTTTTGCCAAATTGACATTGACGTGGCCTGGCTCCCTAAATAACTCTTCTTTAACATTGTGTTTTACCTTTCCTTTCAGGAAGGGGTTAATTTACTTTGGGAGGGGGGTTTCAAAAGTACTACTCTGTTTCAGAATAATTGTGTAATCTCTTGTGTTATTCTAATAACCCTTTTCTTTTGACATACTTCTAAGTATTGCTCTAAATGCAACAGTGATATATTAATGTCCACAGTATCCTAGCTATTTAAGTCACATGAGGGTGTAGGAAGTGGCTGTGTGCCATCCCAAATGGGCATTTGCTGATTTAGAGAAACTAAAGAGTGTGTAGTTTGGAGTGTATGTGTGTGTTACTATTATATTGCCCATTCTGAAGAAGGCTTATTCAAACTGACTGTTAAATAAATTAATAATTGTTTAATCAAGAAACTTGAGTATCATTGTTTATTTGAATTATTGTCACTGTGAATCTCTGTGCAACTCCCCTACTCCTCACATTGACCCCTCTTGAGATAAGCCTGGCTGTTCAATCACGCTACCAACCTGTATAGTACAGACCTATACCAAAGGTTGGGTTCCTATTGCCAGGAGGGTCATGGTTATTGTAGTGCACCCTAAGTGTACTACTCCAAATCTTGCCCAACACCTGAACTGGAGCTTAATTTTCTGGTGGGGGCAGCAGAGCCCCTAAAGGCGGAAACTCTGCCTGACCTTTACACCTCACCTAAAACCTCTTTGTTGACCAGTTTGAAAAGAGGAGTACTGGTTTTGAGGATTGTAAAATGAAGATGAGGTGGCTCCAAACGCAGACTGAGGACCTTGTGTACCCCTGGCTCCGAAATAAACGCTGATTAATGAAGGTGCCCCGATGAATGAAGGATTTATTAGAAATCTGCCCTCGTGTTTTTAGTGTTTCATGTTCCTTTTTGGTGGTCTATGACTGATCATCCACAGCCTTTCCAAGGAGGACAGAGTGCTGAATAGGCATGTTTATTAGGGTTGCCCGAGTTTCGGGTTTGAAGCCTGAATCTCGGAGCCTTGAATGGCGTTTGAGAAAGGTGCCCTCAGCTATGACCCTGCCAAGTGTCTGCAGAATCTATGGTATTTAAAAATATTTTGGACTACCTGTTTGCATTCATTAGAAATCTTAAGTATTTGGGATCGAACTGGCTCAGGGATTGAATTTTATATTTGATCCCATTGTGTATTACTATAACTCGCAAGTAAAGTATTATTGTTGGCTATGCGAGTTAACTAGGACCCAGAAGTGGTTACACTTTTGCCTAGGTCATATAATCGTTTTCACTCTATTGGTTGGGGCCTCTGCATTGGACAATGGCACACCCGCCCTCTCTAGTGTGGGGACTACCAGCAAATCCGGCTTCACATGACCTCTAATGTCAAGTGGGTCTGAAAAAAAAAATTCTACTCTGGGGTTAACTGCAGAAGTTAATGAAGGTGAGGAGGAATAGCCTGGTTGATTGCTTTCTTCTCATTTAAAATGTCGTCCACAAAATCACTATCTTCCATGGTCTCTTCCCTCTTTAGTAGGTCGAGAAAAGCTGATCAATGAGGGAACTGTGACTACTGTGAGGGGTCAGAAATGTGAAGCAACTTTTAGATGATTTTTCAACATACGCCATTTTATTTAAATTATGTTATCAAATGCCTCACTATCCCTACTCTGACGAGGCTATCCCTACCTATCAAAAACTAAAGGGAAACAATAACACAGGATACCTGGCCCTCACACTTAAACATCGACCCATATTCCACAGGCTACCTTACATATCGGCGGGATTTCGGAATTGCGGGAGGTTCAATTAATCTGGGTAAGTCTGACCCCTTGATCAATGGAACGTTGGAATCCACTTTCAAGATGTCTCCGATTCAACGTTTCTAAGAGGGTACATCTTCGTATGCAACTGGGCGGATTTTGGAAAGAGTGACTGGTAGATAATTATATTACAGCGCTGTCAAGTGAACTGAATTAACTGGATGTGGCTTTGGATTAGGATTTCATCAGTGACCTTTTCAGTATCTTTCTACTCCTGGTCTGTTATTGGATGGCCTGGATATGGCCTGGATATGGTATCTACATTTGGGCTGCAATGGAGGTGACTGAATACTTTCCAATGAATGCTTTTGTGGATCACATCACCGATGTACTATTATCACAGTCAGTCACAGACAGTCATGTTTTTGCGTTGTCAGCTGATATATTTGTTTGCCTTTGTTATGGTGTAATTTAAAGCTTTTTACATGTGTGGCTGAATCAAGGAGGTAAACATGGGATGTCTTCAACTTGATACCTCTGAGCTTGAGCATGCTGCATTACTATGTCCCAGATGTAATGGTCTGGACTTGTTAGTGATTTGTAGTGACTTATGCAACATGTACTCCTGTTTGATGAGATCTCCACCCTTTTTATTTTCAATCCTTAACATTTATCTTACAAGTGGTGTGCTGGGGTTTTTCCCTTCCATTCCCTTTTTGGTTATTTGATAATACTTCTCAATTTTGATGGTTGTTGTGGGGTGTTTACCAAATGAATGTTTCTTGTCACATTTACTTACTAGGCTTTTATGGGTTGGGTTTGTTACAATGTGGAAGAGGGTTTTTATACCGACTAGTGGTTCTTATTTGGGGATTGGAATAATAAGGTGAGTTATGTGTATGTGTGCGTTATGTAGGCCGCGCTGTAGACATGAAGCTGAGACCCTGTGTGACTGGTATGGGCAGGTGGGTTTGCTGGAATACGTCAACCTATACTTTTGATTGTTATGCTAGGGTGGGTAGGAAGGGATGAGGGTGTTAGATGCGATCGGGAGGAAGGAAATGGTCTAAAAGGTGGACATCAACATTTGGATAATCGTGGGTTAGTATTCCTAATATTAAGTCTGGGGATTCGAGATATTTGAGTCCTTGCCTTTGGTTATCCTGGGCTAAGGTAGGGTGTGTTTGGTTGGATGAATCGGGGTGGGCTGTCTATTTGCGCAGATGGGTAATGAAGTGATGGCCATGAATTATATACGGTGGGCTGATGGAACTTCTGAGTTGATATAGTCAGTGATTGCTGCTATGTATTGGGGCCTGTCTGCAGATAATAATTCATTCCTTGCTGCATGTTTCATCCTTGTGGTAGGTGTGCTGGTCTCGGGAGCTGTGGTAGGGTTGATATTGATGGGTAGTTTTTAGGTAATATTTTTCATTTTTCTGTCAAATGACAAACGTGGGGAGTATGTTCTGTTTTATTAGAAATGTATTGGAATTTAGGTTTTTCTATTATTATACTAATTGTATCATATGGAGTTCATTTTATTGGGGGTGGGGGGGTGGCCGGGACACAAGGAATTTTCAAATGTATTGGTTGTATAGTTACATAGGCTTGTGGTTCGCTAAATGTTTCTATTTCAGAGTGGGGGATTGGGTGCTTTTTTAATGTAAATTTGTATACTTTTCAGAATTTATTGAATTTGAACTGTGTAATTTGTGGTTTACAGTGGGAGAGACGTGTAGTGGGGAAGATGAATGCAGACCTGCGAGTTGTGACTTGAAATAATAATGGATTAAATAATGTGAACAAGAGGAAGAAAGTTTTGGATTTTTTGAATGAGCTAAAAGGGTGATGTATGTTTTTTGCAAGAAACACATTTGAAGAAAGATGAGTTGGAAATGTTAAAGAAAGGCTGGGTGGAGACTGTTTATTCGAAATCCAGAGGAGTGGCGATCCTGATTAGGAAGAAGGCTCCTATTAGGTTTTGAAAGTTATTTCTGACAAAGAGGGACGATTAATAGCTTTACTGGTGGACATTCAAGGTCAAATAATGTCTTTGTGTAATATCTATGCACCGTCTGTAGATGATGGGTCCTTTTTTAGGAAGGTGGCGCAGACTATGCAGGATTTGGTATCTAGGGATATTATCTTGGGTGGTGACTTTAACATTGTGTTGGATGTTAATATGGATAGGAGTAGGAATACAACTAATAAACATAATGATAGGCAATTCTTAGCCTTGACCGATTTGCTTTTTGAACACAACCTGAAGGATTACTGGAGACTGGAACATCCATCCAATAGGGAATATTGTTTTTTTTCGGGTGCGCATTCGGTCTACTCTAGACTTGAAATGTTTTTGTTGGCTGGGAGGTTAACAGAGTCCTATAAAACGAGTGAAATTGGTAATATACTTTTAACAGATCATGCACATGTACTGATGCACTTGAGTTTAAGATACCCGATAGTCAAACATTTTTTGTGGAGGATGAATTGCTTGTTACTGCAGAAAGAAGAAGATTTGGATGAATTAATACAAGCAATTGATTACTTTGTATCAGACAATCATACAGGGGATTTGAATCCTGGTATTGTTTGGGAAGCATTTTAATGCACGAGACGCAGTCATCTTATAGGTTTGTTTAGTGGGAAGAGAAAACAGAGTGACAGTAAGAGGGTTGAACTAGGGAATCGGATAAGTGAATTATCTAGTAGAGTCATGGCCGACCCAATGGGTTTTGATGCAGTGTTTGAGCTGAAAAATTGAAAAGAGATGAAAATGCTGATAGATGAACGTACGGAACGGAAGAACTTCTATCTAAAATGTGCTTATTACGAGAAAGGGGAGAAGTGTGACAGATGGTTAGCTTACAGATCACGAAAAAGAGAGGAAGAACGTTCCATAACATCGATTCGTGATAAGAATGACAGAATCACCTATGATCCTGAGGAGATAAACAAGTTTTTTAGGGAGTTTTATATGAATTTGTACAAAAATTAGTTGGATGCGACAGGCAAGGGGGATGGATTTCTGGCCAAGGTGGATCTGTCAAGGATTGCAGAGTGTGATTCGAAATTATTAGAGGAAAACATTACAGTGGACGAAATTAAGAGAGCAATTGGTAAACTGAACACGGGGAAAGCCCCTGGGCCTGACGGATTCCCGGTTGAATTTTATAAGGTTTTACCGAATTCTGCTTTGTATCTATTGAAGGATATGTATACAGAATCGTTGAGCGGTTCTCTAGCAGAGTCTACTAGACATGCTATGATCTCTGCCTTCCCGAAAAAGGGGAAAGATGACACCATACCAACGAGCTACAGACCTATAAGTCTCATAAACACAGACAATAAAATTCTAGCTAAGATTTTGGCATTGAGGTTGGAGAATTTGCTTCCGTTGTTAATCCACAGGGACCAGTCGGGATTTGTGAAGGGAAGGAAGACTGAGCAATATCGGGAGACTGTTAAACACAATTTCCAAAGCGAGGGATCAACCAGAAGAAAGTGCTGTTCTGTCACTTGATGCAGAGAAGGCTTTCGACAGGGTCAACTGGAATTTCCTCTTCTCAGTGCTGGTTAAAATGGGTTTTGGAGAAAATTTTCTGTCATGGATTAGATTGCTTTATACCAATCCTACAGCTGAAGTCAACACTAATGGTATAAGATCAACGAAATTCAATTCAGAAAGAGGAACTAGGCAGGGATGCCCACTGTCGCCACTCCTCTTTGTGATTGCTTTGGAACCGATAGCTGCTTTTATTAAAATTGAGGATAGGATGAAGGGACTATCAAGCTGGGGGTTGCAGCAGATAATTTGGTTGTTTGCTGATATGCTCCTAGTTCTTAGGGACCTGGAGAGATCTATTCCGGCCCTAATGGAGATAATGGCCGACTTTTGGCTGTGTTCAGGTTATAAAATCAATTGGACAAAATCTTTAACGCACATTAGTGAGAGACAGTTCATAACTGATTTGGGATTTAGGTTGTGTAGTGACAGATTGCTATATTTGGGAATTTGGCTGGTGTCTGAGGTTAAAGGCATCGTGTCGGAGAATATGAAAATTGTTTGTAACACATTGAGAGATGATTTGGAGAGATGGAGTTTGTTGAATCTGTCGCTTTGGGCGAGGTGAATGCATTGAAGATGGTTGCAGCCCCGAAGGTTAACTATGTACTAAGTATGCTTCCTTTGACAGTGCCATCATCGGTATGGAAGTGCATGGACAGACTGATTCAGGAATTTTTGTGGAACAAAAAACCCCCCCAAGACTGAAGTTGTGGAAATTACAGTTACCGTTGATAAGAGGAGGTTTGGGGGTTCCTAACTTTAGAGCCTATCATCTGGCCTATTTATCAAATTTTTTGGTTCCCATCATGGAAGATACTCAGGATGAGTGGGTAGTAGCTGAGACTAGCTTCAATGGTCCGTTGACGCCGAAGGCTGTACTGACCTCTACTTCAAGATGGTGCTGTGGAAAGGATCTTTTGATTGAATGCTTGTGGAAATCATGGAAGAACTTGTGTGATTTTTTGGGAGTTGATGCTCTTATGGAACCTGGAGCCTATATTTGGATGAACCCTTCAGTTAAGGTAAGTGGTAATGTTGTCTGGGCGGATTGGTTTCTGGGAGGTATTCATTTTATATCAGATCTGTTTAAGAATGACGTCTGGATGACAGCGAGTGAATTACAAAAACGCTTTAAAATTGAGAACTTTAAGGTTTCGGATTACAGAAAACTTAAAAAAGCAAATGGACAAGTTGACTTGTTGAAAAGGATCAATTTGGATCTGTTTACAAGGAAACCGATGGGAGGTGTGGGAGGATTGGCCAGCAGAGTATATACGGTGATTGTGTCAAATTACAGAGGTAATGATTTGCTGAGAGAAGAGTGGAGTAGACGGATTGGTTTGGATATCTCTGAGGACTTGTGGCATCGAATGTGTATGAATGTAAAGCTGTGCTCTTTGGGACTTAGGGAGAGGTCAAGACAAATTAAAATCCTTATTCGGATTTATTGGTCACCTGAAAAAATTTGGAGAAGAGGGATGTTGGGAAGTTCGGATTGTTGGAGATGTGTACATGGAATGGGTACGTTGGAACACATGCTGTGGGATTGTAGGTTGGTGAGGTTGTTTTGGAGTGAGGTTGGTCAAGTGTGTGATGGGGTGATTGAGGTGTTGCCAGCCTTGGATTTCAGTATGGTGATCTTGGAAAGTGATGACATTTTGGACGATCTTACACAATGTCAGAAGAAATGGTTGTTCAGGGGAACCATGATGGGTAAGAAGAACATTTTGCGCAACTGGTAAACTACTTTGACCTTGAACATTGGGTCGTGGGTAAATTAAATGCACGATTTGGCAGAATTGGAAAGGGTGCTGTACAGGAGAGGGGAAGATTGGTTTGTTTGATAAAATCTGGGGAAACTTTCTATCGTTATACTAGTTTGATGATATTTATGTGTGGGGGTGGGGGTGTACATAGTTTTGTAAATTATTGCTTCTTAATTATTATGCTTTATGGGTTTGTGTGATAATGTGTACTGTATATATATTTTGTTAACTGAAAAATAAAAGTTTAAAAAAATACATTAAGAAATATATGGCAATTCATACTAACATCAACAATTATATTCACAGTCTCTCTTGGTTAACTCACCTTCCTCAGGTTTCAAGGTAATTCAGTTCAAAATTCAACAAGAGAAAAAGGGGGGGGGGCAGGGCGCTCTGGCGCAGTGCATGGAATAAATGATCCTCACGTCGCTCTGTCCCGCAACCACAGAGAAAAGTGGGCCTTAACCATCGGGTTGGCTGCAGAAAACACATGCTCAGGGGAATTCTTCTAAGCCCCAAAGGCCACCAAATAAGTGCAGCAAGTATCCACCTGAACACCGGAACGAACCCAGTGTGCTGAAAAAGCCAGTACGTCATCCAGATGGCAGGTGACAGGATCCAGACCCTGGTCACAAGCCCAATGGCAGAACCTAGCCTATTTACTCTTATACTGGGACTCAGTCGAGGCCCTCCTGGCCTGCCGAATGATGTCCCAGTTGTCATCTGAAAACTGAGCATGTTGAAGCCGCGACTGGTCAGGTGACAGGCCGCCAGCGCCATCCTGGCCGGGTCTGGATGTTCTACCGCTCCGCCCTGCTGTGTCAGGAATCCCCTGCTGGAGATCAGAAGGCTGACAGGACCCTGAGAACACAACTGCAGCAGATCCAAAATCCAAGGTCTCTAAGGCCAGTAGAGAGCAATGAAGATGAAGCTGCAACCCACCGAAGCCCAAAACTTGCAGAAGGTCCGTTGGAGCAGAGGGGTGGGCAGAAACGCATAACACATGCGGCCGTGCAAACAGATCTGGACGGCATCTCCCAGAGACCCCCAACACCATCCGGCCCATGAAGCAAACTGGGGGCACTTGTAATTGTGAGGGGATGCAAACAAATCCATGTCCGCGAACCCCCAACGCTGGAACAGAGGCAACAAGGAGTCGGTGTGCAACTCTCACTCATAGGTGTTGAACCCCATGCGGCTCAGCTGGTCCGCTTCTGCATTGCTGTCCCCCGGGAGGTGGACTGCTGAAATTGAAACTCCCTCCATCAGACCCCATTCCCAGATCGATACCACCTCCATGCAGAGGGGGGAGGGGAAACGGGCACCACCCTGCTCGTTTAGGTAAAACTTTGTAGTAGAATTGTCTGTCCTGACCAGCACAGACCTGTCCCTGATGAAGGACAAAAACGCCCTGAGGGCCAAGCCCACTGCCCTGAGCTTGAGCAGGTCGATATGCAGGAGGGCTTCCATGCTGGACCATGCACCATGCATCGTAAAGCCCTCCAGAGTAGACCCCCCACCCAACTGAAAAGAGAGGAGTCCGTCATCACCGCCAGGGTAGGCTCAGGTCTGGTGAAGCGGGCTCCCAATTAAACATTGCCACCCATCATCCACCAGCGAAGATCGGGCAGTAGGGGCAGTGGTATTGGGATCCTGTCCAACTGAGACCCTGTCTCCTGATCCCAATTGGCTGCCAGGTGGAGCTGGAGGTGCCTCATCTTGAGGCAAGCATGCTGTACAGTGAGAATACAGGAGGCCATCAGGCCCAGAACGTGCTGGAACCACCATTCCGAGGTGGTTGAGTTGGCCAGAAAGTGCCCCACTGTCTTGCCGAGGTGCAGGAGCCTCTCGGGCATAGGGATCACCCGCTGAACGGTAGTGCTCCAACGCACCCCTAAGAAGACCAGTTCCTGAGATGGGCACAAATGACTTCTAATCTGCCAATCTCTGGCAGGAGTGCAACATCCCCTCAGGTGACCCCGCCCTCACCAGCCAGTCATCCAAATAGGTTTACAGATGATGGCCCTTCCAAGCGGAGAAGGCCTGCCACTGCGTTCTTCAACTTCGTGAAGACACAAGTGCCTGAGTTCAGGCCAAAGGGCAGCACCTTGTACTGAAAGTGGTACAACACGTGAACCACGGAAACTTAAGATGCGGTTTGTAGATGGGTACATGCAGGTGTGCATCCTTGATGTCCAGGGAACACAACCAGTCCCCTGCACACAGAGACTCTGCTATGTGCGTGGGAGAAATCATCTTGAAGCGTTCCAGCAGTAAAGACAGATTTAGAAATGACAGGTCCAGAATAGCCCTCAAGCCAGTCTGGTTGTTCTTGGGTACTGCAAAAATCCTGGAATAGTACCCGGAGCCTTTGTCTGAAAGGTGAACCGGTTCTATCGCCTGCATCTCCAAGAGCGAAAGGACCTCCCATAAAGGAGCCGGGGACCCGATATGACGAAGAGGAAAGGATGGTAGAGGCAAAGGAAGAGGAAGACTGAAGCCCATGGAGACTACGGATAGGATCCATCGGTTGTTGAAAAGATGAATCCAGGGGCCCTGGAAAAGAGCCAAACAGCCCCCCAAAGGCAAGCAGTGGTCCCAGACCTTGACATCACTGCTTCTTGGCGTCGGAGGCGGGGGGAGAGGAGAGGGAGCGGAAAAACCTGTGCAACATCCTTTGCTGCTTCCTCCCGTTGTCGCTGGGCGGCCCGTCAGGCCTCTGTGTACCACGGTCCCGGAACCCCTTGAAGCCGGAGAAAGCGTTGAACTTGATCCTGCCCTGGGACTGAGGGAAGGAGTTCAGTCCAGGTTTTGTCAGGATGGCCAAGGACTTGGCTGTTTGAGTGGAGGTCTTCTTTGTCAACTCGTAATTGGTTGACCAATGAAAAAGGTGCACCCCCTCGATCCAGGATCCGCTCCTGCACGTCCGATAAATACTTAGTGGCGTGCATCCACGCCGTCCTTCTCATATCGACACCAAGGCACAGCCCTCTGCTGGCTGTGTCGATGTAGGAGACCGAAGAATCAATGAGGTCCTGCGCAATGGCCCGGGCATCTGCCAGACCGGCATTGAAGGAGGCTTGATTGTCCACAGCTTCTGGTTAGCCACAGCAAAGAGGTTGCCTGCATTGGCTTGCTGCAGATGCAGTCCTGAGCTTTCCCAAAGACTAGAGGACTTTGTCCTCTGTGGAAAGACAACTGGAGGTGGCTACCGTGGAGGAAGATGACAAAGATGATGGTTTAAAATACGAGGCTGTAGCCACCAGTGAAGAATGCATCTGTGGGTGGGAGGAGAGGAAGATTGGCTCCCCGTCCGTCAGCCTGAACCGTCCAACTTCTTGTTCATCTGGGCGTTGGCCCAGGGCTTCTCCCAGACCTTTCGCGCCACCTGCAAGACATCCTTCTGGAGAGGGATGGCAGAAGGGATTGTGCTGCGCATACCCAAGACCTCTGCTAGCACTCCTGGGGGGCTTCCTCGGGCAGAGGGACCCCCAAGAACTCCGCCAGACCCTGCAGGCAGTCATTTAAAGCCTTAATGGATGCAGAGGGGCAGAGGGTTCATCGTCCTGGGCGTCCTCGTCGTCCTCATCATCGCCCACCCTTTTTCACAGACAGAGGGGAGTCCAGGCCCTGGGACAAAGGTGCCAACAGGGTCCCCCCCCCCCCTAAGAGCGGCACTGCAGACATGTTCAACGGCTGCTGAGTGGGAGGTGTTGGTGGTACAGGAGGAGGTGGAAGTGTCTGAACAATCGGCAGGACCTGGACCGGGGGAAGGACCGGCAGTGGAACCGACAGCGCTGGACGAACGGGAGGAGTACCCAGAGGGGGGGCTGGGGAGGTGCCACCTGCGGTATGACTTCCTTCACAATATCCATCAGGAACCCCTTCGTCTGAGGGGAATGCATGAGGAAGAGGAAGCGCTTGAAGAAGGATTCCTCGCAAGCCGCCGAATCCCTAGGGGCCCAGCCCTCCAAGGCACTGGGCCTCCGCTCCGGGTCAAAGCGCTGAGGCGCCTGGTGTGTGTAGTCGTAAAGCTGTGATGGGTAGATGTATCCCTGAGGAGATCAGATACCTGTACCATACAAGCCGCTGCCACTTCCAGAGGGAAGGGGAATGGGATCATCTTGCAAAACCCATTCGATGGGCGAAAGCACGGGCAGGCCCCAAGTTGGATCCAAGATGGCCAACGGCCTGGCAGGCTCTGCCACGTGCCTCCCCGCCATTTTGAAGCCTTGCGCCACGCCCTGGGTGGGAGGGCACGAAGGCCCCGAGACACGAGAGGCCTCAGACACAGGAGGATACAGCTTGGGTCTTGCACCCGAAGCAGAAGGGTCGACCTTAGAGATCACTCTGGTAGGCACTGAGCCCTCAGCCAGTAGTCATAATGCCCTGACTCACCACCTTGGAGCGAGCTCCAGAAGGCTGGACGCCCTCGACACCTGTGCCGGGAGCCATGCTGGATCATGCAGAAGACAGACTCTTGGAGGTGGAACTCTAAGATCCCTTATTCCCCGTGTTTGAAGGAGAGGATGAACTTGATCGCCCTTCCGAGGACAGCCCGTTAGGGCTCCTGAGCCCCTCAGCTTGAGAGCCGGTAGCCAGGACGGCCTCAGGTCTATCCCTAGAGCATCCAGAAGAGCCCCCGGGCTCCTCGGCTTGGGAGCCAGAAGCCTTGGGGGCCTCAGGCCTGTCACAACCTGAATCTGAGGAACCCTGATCCGTGGGAACCCCGGGGAAGTTGTCGCTGTGCTGTGGAGCCGTGCTGAACAGAGGGAATATCTTGTCTTGACGAGAGGTCCTGGAGACAAAGCCCTTAAGGTGGGGCAGAGCAGAAGGGTGCAAGATCTCCTTCCACGTGACAACCGATTCTTCAATGCCCTGTAACCGAGCGCGCTGCAAGCCGAATATGTGTCCCAATGGTAGTCGGGCCACAAAAACTCAAGACAGATTGCATGGGGGTCAAAGGCCGGGAACAAGCTTTCGCATTAGGCGCATCTCCTGAATCCACCTGCGGCCGACATGCGCTGGGGAGGTGAGGCACCGAAGGGACGTTAAATAAGATTGCTTTTTCAATCGGGGAGCAAGCGGAAAGCTAAAAAAGTATCTATGCTGGCTGCCAGGACCGACACCGCTTGTGCAGGAAAAAGACTGGGGTGAGACGCCGGTGGGCTGAGGCCTCAGTGGGGCGTTCCCATGCGTGAGGCAGCACCCCTGCGTTTCGCTGCCAAAGGTTCCAGTACTGTCCCCATTTTGGGGGACGCCCCACAAGGATGGAGGCCAGGGTACGGGACGTATGAGTAAGCGGTTAAGTACGCAATGATATACCCAGCCACGATGCGCGTCTGTGGCCCACAGGGTTTGTGCTGCTTAAATAAACCAGCAGAAGCCTGCGACTGGGCAATAACAATCATGGGCCAACCGTGTGATAAGACTACAGCGGACGGCACCAGGCAAGGCCCGATATTGCCTGCCAAGAGATGGGACTGCAGGCGACAACAGGTCAGCGGACGACTGAAGGCTGATCGCAAGAACAGGCTGGGCCAAGGGGCCACATTTGTACACAGCAAGTACCGGATGGTGTAACACTTGCCACGGTTCAGAACTGTATATATCAGCTGAGATGTGGGTGACTGGCCCGTGGGAGATGGGGCGGAAACACCATTTTGCACAGCCCCAGCGCCAGGTCCTGCCTCCTAAGGTTCAGGAGTGGGGCAGTTCACTGTACTGGGGCGACAGATGCTTCTATGTTGGGAGAAGAATGGGGGCAGGCTGGGGGATGTTGGGTCAGGGAGTTATGCTATATTTGCACAAGGAAGAGAGACACCAAGAGACAGGGGGAGGGGGTGAATCTAAGTGCCAGAGAGTCCAGCAAAAGTATGCAAGATGCATGGGATGGAGGCGGAACGTAGGAGGCTTAAATGCCTCACATGGAACGTCAACGGTATGCTTGATTAAATTAAAAGGAGCCTGGAAATGCGCCACATCAGGGATCAGAAAGCGAAAATAGTTCTGCTCCAGGAAACCCACCTGGTGGGAACGGTATGTTAGTGCCTTGGAAGAGGGCAGTACAATGTGTTGGAACACAGGGTTATCATAGGTGGCCCAGTGATCTATGGGGCGGATCTCACTTTGGTGGGGGGCGACCTTCATGAACCTATGGTACAGGGGCGCGATGTGCCAAGGGGGTGATGCACGTACCAAACTAGCATCTTTCCTAGCAACAACGGGGCTGCAGGATGCATTGGAGAGATCTCCACCCCAACCAGATACATTTTTCTTAGCACTCGGGGCCCTCGACTCCCTGTCGAGACTATACTACATGGTAGTACCCTGCATGGTAATGGGCAGGGTAATGGAGGCATGGTACTTGCCCAGGGGACTCTTCCCGACCAGTCCCCACTTCTTATCCATTGGGAAGGGAAAGAGTAGGGGAGGAGGAATGGCGGTTGAATGCATACCACTTGGATAATGAAGTTATTAGAGAAGCCATACGGGAAGGGTCAGAGGAGTACTTCAACTGAACACAGGGACGGTGAAGTGTAGTGGCATGTTATGGGAAGCGTATAAGACAGTGATAAGGGGGATCGTGAAATGTGCAATAGGGGCACAGGAAAGGGAAAGGTGGACCAAACCATGTGAAAAAGAGGCAGATGTAGAAGAGGTGGAGAAGAGGGATACCCAAGCACCGTCAGAGGCATCCAAGCGGGCATTGGACAGGGCTGAGAAGGAGTATAAGGAGTTGGTGACAGACGAAGCCCAACAGGCCATCTGGTTAAACAGGCCTGGGTGTATGATCTGGGGGACAAAGTGGAGTGAATGCTTGCGTCGTTAGAGAGGAGGTAGCCAAGCTTTTGCAGCCAATTATCAAAGACTATATGCGGAATTCCCGGGTCCCTTGACCACCGAAATAGATAGGTACTTGGCTGGCATAGACCTGCCATGTCAGGGGGAACAGGATCACCTGGGGCATGTAGTAATATATATAGCGCTTTATAGTATTTGTAGCGCTTTGGAGTGTGTAGCGCTTCACAGAATGTGATGGCACATTTTTTAAATGTGATGGAAAAAAAATGTGTTGCCAGCAATGATGTGGCACACATCTATAGTCATTTTTATGTTGCCAGTATTTCATGTGGATATGGGACTGGTGGCATGCAAGGTATAGAATTCATAATGCAGCAAAAGCCCAATGTGAAAATGCAGAGAGTAAAGTGCACCAATTTTTCTTCTCTTAAATACCTCATACACAGAAGGCTACATTATTTATATAACTGACTGACTTAATTAACAATTACTAATCACTAATTCTAATTCCTTAACATAATAATGTAGTTTTTTTTCTCTCTTCTGTGTTCAGTTTGCAGAAAGCAGAAAGCCTGCATACCATGAAATAATATTTGATACAGTTGCTCAATGAGCAAGGATTCTTTTGTTAGAAAAGTAAAGAGTGCAGTTGAAAAAATCCTTTTAATATGATTGGAGGAAAGTGTCTGCAGATATGCCACATAATATGTGGGGAGGCTCTGAGATTTTCTAAGGGGAAGATAACAGTGGGGAGTTTAGTTCGTGTTGGCTGGGCTCTGAAGACCGAAGTTCTTGGTGTTACTAGGCACTGGCTTGGAGGTTTCGCCGTGCATCCCAGACACCAAGATTACAGGGACAGTTCATGCTGACTGAGCCTGTCTTTCTGAGGCGAGCGAAGAAAGGTCGTGTGTGGGAGCTTCAAACAAATACTTTTTGTAAGCAGACACAGTTTAAGTGAGGTCACTGTGTGCTGTCGGATGAATGACCAATCTAAAAATGTCATGTAGGCAGAGTAGCAAGGGAAATCCTCTGCATTTTAATTCGTCATGTTTATAATGTTAAAAAGCAATTCATATTTCTTTTAAAAAGCTTGTTAGCTCTGTTTCTGTATTTTTTTTTCTTCTCTCTTTGTTACAGATAATGGTGAAATGTACATGGTAAGCATTGAATTGTGAATTGTACTTGTCTGCAATATAACCAGTATATAAAAATGAATGGTTTAGAGTCTTTCATTGCATTTGGGATTTTGTGGGTGGACACAGGGGAGATTCATTCTCTCTGGTAATACATTTGTCAATTTGCCCATGCAGATAGAACAACAAACAGAATAAACAGTGATAAAATAGGTCTATGTGTATCCTCCTTGCATGTTGTTTGGAGGTAATCTAATATGAGAATGCATTACTTACCGTAAAAGCATTTCTGATGGTTGTATCTGCTTAGATTCACATGCTGTGCATAGGTCCGACATCCAGTGGTCACTGCGGAGTATTGCATTTTGTTTTTCGTAGTCGAAAAGGGGACGTCGACAAGGCGTGTCTGAAACACTATCCCTATAGTGACGTGCGTTGTACCCACAATCCCTCACGCGTCGAGGTCCCTCTGTTTGTATTTTTCTGCCCTGAGGGAGCCTTCTAGACGTGAGTGAGTACAGAAAAGAGAGAGATATATAAAGGAAGTCTATGTTCCTTCCATCCGAGCGGGGAGGAAGGGCGGGCGCATGTGAATCTAAGCAGATACAACCATCAGAAATGCTTTTACGGTAAGTAATGCATTCTCTTCTGATGTTTGTTAATCTGCTTAGAATCACATGCTGTGCATAGACTAGCGAGCAGTACCCGGAGTTGGCGGTGGGTTATGAGAAGGAACAGTAGAGAAAAGGTGTCGTAATACTGCCTGTCCCACCTGGGAGTCAGATCTAGAGTGTGTATCTAGACAGTAGTGTTTTGTAAAGGTGTGCACAGAACTCCAGGTAGCCGCTTTGCAGATGGACTCAAGGGGAACATTTGCAATGAATGCTATGGATGCCCCCGTGCCTCGAGTAGAGTGTGCTCTTGGCCTAAAGGGCAGTTCTCTCTTAGCAAGAGTATAGCAGAGAGTGATGCATTGAACAATCCATCTAGAAATAGTGGATTTTGAAACCGCATCTCCTTCTCTTCCTGCTGCCACCGAGACGAAGAACTGATTAGTCTTTCTCAGTGGTCTGGTTCTTTCCATGTAGAACATGACCGCTCTGCGTACATCTAGTGTGTGCAGCGTCCTTTCTCCCAAATTGGAAGGATTTTGAAAGAACGTTGGTAGTTCTATAGATTGGTTTACGTGGAATTTAGAAATAAATTTCGGAGCAAACCTAGGGTGAGTGCGTAGAACCACTTTATCTTTGTGAACTGTAACGAAGGGGTCTAGAATAGAAAGAGCCTGAAGTTCACTTACTCTCCTGATGGAGGTGATAGCTATTAAAAAAGCAGTCTTAAGCGTGAGGTGTTTAAGAGATGCTTTGTGCATGGGTTCGAAAGGAGAGCCCATGAGTCTGGTAAGTACCACATTAAGGTCCCATCCGGGAGCTGGGTCCGCTATCGGGGGGTGTATTCTCTTTACTCCCTCCATGAAGGCCTTTATAACAGGGATCCTCCACCACGACACTTTGAGTTGGGAAGTGGTGTATGCAGAAAGTGCAGCTAGGTGGACTTTAATGGAGTTAAACACTAGACCTGAATCCAATAGGTGGGTCAGGTATAGGACCACATGTGTGGGAGAGCAGTCAATAGGGTTGATGCTTTTACTCCTGCACCAGATGACAAATCTTTTCCACTTGCTAGAATAGCAGTGGCGAGTGTTCGGTTTTCTGGCTTCCCTGAGGATGTCCATGCATCTTTGCGGGAGTTGTAGATGTCCGAACTCTATGATCTCAGGAGCCAAGCTGCTAAGTTCATGTTCTGGGGGCATGGATGCAGAGTCCTGCCTTTGTCCTGAGACAGCATGTTGTACGGGCAGGGGAGTTTTACTGGGGGGGATAGAGACATCTCCATCAAGTGAGCGAACCATGGTTGTCGTGCCCACATTGGGGCCACTAGTATCATGGTCACTTGTTCCTGGTGCATCTTGTGCACCACTCTGTTGAGAAGGGGAGTCGGGGGAAAAGCGTAAACAAATTTCCCTGACCATTGCATCGACAGACCGTTCCCCTTGGATTGGTTCTGGGGGTACCTGGAGGTGTAACTTAGGCATTGTGAGTTTTCCAGGGTTGCGAACAGGTCTATTTCTGGGAATCCCCATTGTGTGAAGACGTCGAAGACGATGTCTTCGTGCAGGGGCCATTCGTACTCTTCGGGCAGGGGGAAATCTCTGCTGAGACTGTCTGCCAGCAGATTGAGTTCCCCGGGTACATGTAGTGATAGTAGGAACATGTCCTGTTTGAGAGCCCACTTCCATATATTCTGGGCCAGCTTGGACAGGCCTGGAGAGTGGGTGCCCCCTTGCTTGTTGATGTAGTACATGGCTGTGGTGCTGTCTGTAAGGACCATTACTGTTTTGCCTTGTAGGTGTTCCTGGAAGGCTCTTAGCGCCTTGAACACAGCTAGTAGCTCCAGTAGATTTATGTGTTTGGATGCTACGTTCGGAGTCCACACTCCGTGAGCAGTCTGATGGGATAGGTGCGCCCCCCATCCTGTGAGGGATGCGTCTGTGGTTAGAGTGGCTTCCGCCGCGGGTGTGGCAAAGGGTTTCCCTTTTTCCATGTTTTCCTTTGTCCACCACCGTAGCGAGAGAACCAAGGCTTGCGAGACCACAACTAGATCCTCCCATAGTCCGCTGGCCTGACACCACTGGCTGTTGAGCCACTCTTGCATTGGGCGCATGCGCAGGCGCGCGTGAGGTACCAAATAAATACACGACGCCATCATTCCTAGCAAGCGCATTGCTTTGCGTACCGTCACCTCTCGACCGGTCACATATTGAGGGATTTGAAACAGCATGTTTTGGACCCTCTCTTCGGAGGGGAAGACGAGGCCGTCCTTTGTTTGAATTAGAGCCCCTAGGAATTGCTTGATTTGACTGGGGTCTAAACTGGACTTCTTTTCGTTGATGGAGAAGCCCAACTGGAACAAAAGGTCTACTGTCTTTTGGGTATTGGAGAAGCATGTTTCGTAAGAATCCCCTGTTATGAGCCAGTCGTCGAGGTAAGGGTAAACTGGGATGGACAACCTGCGCAGGTGGGCCGCTGCCACTGCCAGCACCTTCGTGAATACCCTTGGTGCTGATGCTATGCGAAGGGTAGCACTTTGAACTGGTAGTGTTTGCCCTCTATCATGAACCGGAGGTATTTTCTGTGCGCTGGCAACATTAAAATATGAAAGTATGCATCTTTCATGTCCAATGTTGTCATGTAATCTCCCTGAGAAAGCAGTGGGATTACTTCCTGTAAGGTTACCATACGAAACTTTTGGGGTTTGATAAACTTGTTCGCTGGGCGCAGATCTAATACAGGGCGCATGGTTAGATCCTTTTTGGGTACAAGGAAGTACACTGAATAAATACCTTCCGTTACCTGAGATAGAGGCACGACCTCTATGGCTCCTTTTTCCAGCAGTTGTTGTACTTCTTGGAGAAGGATGGCAAGATGTTCCGGTGTCATGCGACGTCCCCTCGGGGGTCTGTAGGATGGGGAACTGTTGAATTCGATACAGTATCCGTGGGCTACGGTGGAAAGTACCCAACGGTCTGACGTTATCTCCTCCCATGCAGGAAGAAAGGATGTTATCCGGCCCCCGACCGGTGTTGCATGGGAGGGGACGCGAATCTTCGCGTCACTTGGAGTTGTTGGGGGCTTGGGAGCCTCTGGGGGTGGATCCCCGACCTCTCCCTTTACCCCGGCGTTGGCCTCTTTGGCTGTACTGCCCACTATTGGTCTGGTAATTGGTGGCAGGGTATTGTTGATGCTGACTTTGTTGTTGTTGTTGGCGTTGGCCACGAAAAAAGCGTTTGTTGCCATAGCCGCGTCTGGCAGTGGGCTTAGAGATTTGGTCAAGAGTCTTGATAGTATCGAACTCTTTTTTAGCCATCTCTAGAGCTTCATCCACCGCTTTTCCGAAGAGGTTAGAGTCTTCCACAGGTTTATTTATTAAGGACGCCTGTGTCTCCGGTTTAAACCCTGAGTTGCGCAGCCATACATGGCGTTTTAGGAGTATTCCCTGCACCAGGGAACGTCCCGCTGTTTCTGCCGCGTCCAGAGAGTTCTTTACAATGCTCTGGTTCACCTGGGTTCCTTCGCCAATAGTTGAAAGTAGGCGTGTACGTAAAGGCTCCGGTGCTTCCTCGGCGTCCTTGCGCAGTTTGGCCCACTGCGCGTCTGCATAGCTAGCAAGCAAAGAATTGTTGTTCGCAATTCTTGCTGAGAAGGCAGCCGAGGAAGTTACTCTTTTTGCAAGGGCATATAGCCTTTTGCCCTCCTTGTCAGGGGGTGCCTCACTGGTGGAAAGTGGTACCCCTGCCCTCTTTCTAGTATTAGATACTACTAGGGAATCCGGAATGGAATGTCCCCTAATGTAGAGCGGGTCTGAGGGAGAAGGAGTGAAAAGTTTTTCAATTCTCGGATTGACCCCTCTGATCAATGCGGGAGTGGCCAGCGAAGGGATGATTCTTCTCTTCACTGAAGCTAGGAGGGGAATGGTTTGGCTGACCGGGGGTTTCTCTTTAATTACTTTTTCCACAAAGTCTAATTCTGGAGAGAGCTCCCCAGTGTCCAGTTCGAAATGTGCTGCTGCTCTGCGCAACAGTGCATTGAAAGTGGGCTGATCGTCAATTGGAGACGTGTTCCTAACCGGTGAATTGTCAGGAGGATTTAGGTTTAGGACATCAGTGTCGGAATATACTGATGGGGATTGCCAGGGGTGCGAAGGTCCTTCTTCAGTGTCTTCTAGGAAGCCTTCTTCTATAATGTCTGGCCTGTCTCCCAGACATTCCTCCTGGTTCTGTCCTTCTTCATCGTCCATGAAAACATCCTCCTCCTCCAAGTATTCTTCCTCCCCAGTGAGGTCGTATACGTTATGGAAGACTGAGGCTGTGTCCACCTGGGGATCGACTAGCCTCGGATTTTTGGCCCTGGGGTCCTCCTGAGGCCCTTCTCTAGTCCTCTTGGGAGTTTGAGAGGTCTGGGTATTCATAAACCTTTCCATCCTCTCCATACAGAGGTGGAGTCTTTCCATGGTTTCATGGGGTACCCCAGAGCGGTCTGGCGGGGGAAAAATAGAGTAATCTAGCTGGAAATGGCTCGACCTCTCCCAAAGCGTCGAGGAAAGTGTCCCGTCGCCCTCCGAAAAACCTTCAGGTGTGCTGGGTGACCCCCCGACTGAAGGGGGTAGTCCCTGCCTTTCTTCGGGCTTTTTCGGCGTGTCTTTCGACTTATGCGTAGCGCTCGACGTGTTCTTCGGCGTACGCTTCTGGGCGTCGGCTACAGCGATCCTCGCCAAGCTTTCGGCGACTCGTTTGTCGGCGGCTCGTTTGTCGGCGGAAGCTTGCGTTTTCGACGCTATGGGTGTCGAACGCTCTACGGCGGTATGCGCCTTCTGTTGATGCGCGCCGGCCGATGGTTTGGGGGCGGCGCCCTTATTTGCCGAAAGCCCAGTCGCTGGTCGCGGCTGCGGTTGCGAGAGGGGCTTCGAACCCGAACGGTCCGAGGAGGCCGCCGGTGGAACCTGCGTCTCCTTGGGCGCCGAAGCTCTTTTCGTCTTAGACGAAGAAGAGCCATGGGTTGTGTGCTTATGTGAGTCTTTGTGTGCGTCAGTGTCGCCGGGGTGTTCATCCCCATAAGCAGGGCGTGAGCCGAGCCCGTCGGGGCCGGGGACAGACGACGAAGCGCGCAAGTGCTCCTTAGAGGGGGTTTCGACTTCCGTAGCGGAGGTCGTGTTATCGCGTTCCTCGTCACTGTCGGTGGTAGCAGCGGCGGGTGAACCTTCGGCCTTCGACATCGCGTAGGCCGCCCACCTTTTAACCCTACGGTCTTTTAGAGTTTTAGGCTTAAGAAGCCGACAAGCCGCGCAACCTTCCTCCTTGTGATCGAGGGGCAAGCAGCGGTTACACCGTGAATGCTTGTCCTTCCAAGTGAATTTGCCTTTGCAAAGCGGGCAAAACCTAAAGGGTGTCCTCTCCATAGCCGAGGCAATAAATCGCGATAAGCACCCCAAGGGAAAGGAAGGGGAAAGGGAGAGGCATTCTCAGAAAAGACCCAGAGATGTCCCACGACCCCACTCTCCCTACTGTATATGGCCTGCGAGGCCAGGCCACGTGTTCGGCAGCGCCGAAGGATTTCCTCCGCTCGACCCTCCGTCGAAGATTTTGCTCGGCGGAGAACAGCTTACAACTGCGTCGAGGGAGGGATTATTAATATTATGTGAAAAAAACGACCAAAGGTCGAGGAGTTGCAATGTCTCTCGAGGAGCTCCGCGTGAAGGCGACCAGAAGCTGGGCGGAAAAAAACAATCTGAGGGACCTCGACGCGTGAGGGATTGTGGGTACAACGCACGTCACTATAGGGATAGTGTTTCAGACACGCCTTGTCGACGTCCCCTTTTCGACTACGAAAAACAAAATGCAATACTCCGCAGTGACCATTGGATGTCGGACCTATGCACAGCATGTGATTCTAAGCAGATTAACAAACATCAGAAACAGTGATATTTTTGGTGGGGATAATATGTAGTGATACCCATTAACAGGGGAGATGAAGGGAGTAGGTTGGAAAACCGCTTGATAGCAATTGCGGCAATGGTGTCAAGAGAGACCTTGCAGTTAGATGGGGTTCTGGAGACATGAAAACGGTGGTGATCAGGGAGATGGGAATGGAGCATTGTCGCAGCATGGAAAACATAGCATACTGGTCCAGAGGGATGCAGGGCAAGTACTTGAAAATATGAGGGAAATGCGGACGAAGGCAAGAGGGAGGTGGGTGGGGGGGAGAGATCACCAACAGGGAGGACACCATGGACCGGGGGGGATTTGGAGGGGGGGGATTTTCAACTGAGACCGGGGCGGGAGTGGAAACAGGGTGGAGGGGGAGGGGGGGACTGACCATGCGGGTAATTCCACATTGTGTACGTTTAAAGAATTTTGAACCATGGTTTTATGTTTGCAAAATGCTAATAAAAAGTTCATAAAAAAAATTTAAAAAAAAACCAAAAGGAGAAACAAGGAAATCGGCATTTTGTGATACAGTCTTAGTTCAGGTCTTAGCTCCTTCAACATTAAAGTAAAGTTCTGTTAACCAAAGTTCCAACAACAGAAAAGCTTTTCTTCTTGATTAAATAAAGGCATTTCACTTCCTCAAGATGGCATCAATGCTATTCCCAACCACAATGCTTTGACACAACTTCCAGTTGTCCAAGAAGAAATGCCACAGTTCAAAGGAAATACAACTTCTGTAAATATTATTGAAACACAGTTCTTGATTAACACTTAGTATGTCTCTCTTTATAAGATTAGGAGTCACAGTAGGTATCTTTGTCAGGATTACTTCACATCAATTCTGCTTCCACTTCAATAACTTCAACAAGAGTTTACTATAAGGGCCTACTCCTTTGCCTCATAGCATTCCATCTTCGTTTGTGCTAGTGAAGTATCACATCTACTGACAATTAAATTCACCACCAAGGTTTGTCCTTTCCTCTGTGGCACTACCACAGCTTCAGTACTTTGCAATTCTAAACAAGTTTTGGTTATGACAAGATTCACTTTCTGGTACTTCAACACCTTCAAGTAGACCAGGAACTCTTCATCTGAACCTTCCTTTTCAGAGGGGCAGCCTCTTTGCCTCTCTTGTCTGTCTGCAACCAACAACCTAGAATTGCCTTTAGGACACACTTCTCTCTTCTTCCTACTATCTTTGGCAATGTAGGTTGAATCAACATCAAAGAATGTTTATAAGTAGCAAGTTTCCCTTCCCAAACCTTGTCTTTTTTCCTCTGCCTACTGTTAGCCAGAATAATTACCCAGAAGCTTTGTCGCCACTCTCTTGGCTTCAGGTAATGCTTGTCCACTTGTAGCTTAGGCAATGCTGAGATTCTATTTGTCTCACAATACTGCTTAGACTGTTCTTTGGTTTTGGGAAACGCCAGTTTCAGTCTCAACTGGGGAAATGCCTTGCTCTCTCTTGGCTTGGGCAATGCTTGCTCTCTCCAACCGATAATGTTTAAACACTTGACTTCTCTTTGTTAGCAATTGTTTACTGCGTTAATAAAGATCCAGAGGTGTCACTTCCTCCTAGAATCGTAATTAGGCACACGCAACCACTTCTTCATGTTATGTTGACCTATACCATGCAACTAACACAAAGGGATTTTCCTCAAATACACATTACCTCAAGAAGCGGGTATGTGTCCTTTCTGTTACCAGAGAGATACTGTAACACACAAAACAGAGTAAGGAACAAAAAAGCTTCACCAGAGCTATTTATTATGTTGTGCAATTAATGCAACCCTAACTCTTTCCCTACAGGGAGTACACTACTGACTTCCATTAAGATTCCCCCAGACGGATAAAAGGCAGAGCACACCGAGCAAGACAAAGCACACGAAGGAATAGCGTTTTCCAGACGGCAGCCGATTGAAGGGTGAAAGGCAGCAAGCCGAGAAGGGAAAGCAAGGAGGGAGATACCCTTTACCTTTCTGGCGAGAAACCGTTAATTTCCAGAAACCTTCAGATAGAAAGGATTGAGGCCAGGAGGAGCGCAAGAGCAAAGAATATTGATGTGTGCTGAAAGACGCAAGTAAAGCTCAATTGCGGATGGGTGTTTGAACTATAAGGCGAATCAGTGAAGGTGCGAGATAAAGTAACAGATTGGTCCGGCACCACGGGTATGCTCAATCGAAGGTCTCTGTATTAAGTATGCAGCCAAGAAGTGGCAGAAACAAAAAGTGATAACAGGAAAAGCAATGAATGGAATGAATCGAAGTGGTCCTGCGATGGTTCAAGAAAAATCCATTGTGCAATCGAAAGTCTTCGAATTTTGATAACAAAAGAAAGTAAGATTATGAGTGGTCCGAGCCCGACTGAGGGAGACCGTGGTCCGAGCCCGACCGAGGGAGACGCGTGGTGAATAATAAACCAGAGAACTTGTGAACTGTGAAAATCCTGATGAGAACGACACTTGATACTTGTTTGTTGCACCAGGCACTCTGCAATAAGAGACTTTTATTGTATTATTGTAAAAGAGACTTTGGTGCAGGAAGGCTCGCACCTATATTTTAAACTGCATCCTTGTGGCTGAGAAGCCAGAGTGTGTGTGAAGCTCTAATGCATCACCTTGCCCTATGCTAAAAACGTGGGGAAGGGCAGACAACTGCTCATCTATCCTGACTTATTGTTTCTTGAACATTTTTCTTTGGCATACATCGTTTTCCCACACCATTTGTATTTAGAAGTAAGGACTGGCAATAGGATGATTAGTTTAGACCCTTTTAATTTGACATTGACTCCACTAGGACTGCGTTATTATTTGATGTTCATAGCTTGCTCCCATCCTTAGATTTACGTTTTGATAGGTGTTCAACCAACCCATTAAAGTTCAATAAACCCCCTTGAACTGTGATCACTTGTGTCTGTCTTCACTGTTTGATAGCATGCCTTCCTTACAGGAGGAGCAGAGGAAGCATGGCTAACTGCCTTGACTGCTGCATGAATAAGGTAACAAAAGACCAATTAACACGACCAGTGAGTTATCGAAGGCAACAAAAGTCTGGTTTGTGTTAAAAGCAAAAGTAACTAATCTGAAAGTTGAAGGTAGCCCGTGTGCCGATAAAACTTGAATGGAAAGGACAATTGCTGAATTGTAAAAGTAAAGGATACAAAAACAGAGTGGTCCTGCAATGCAAAGTCACACATTCGAAAGGCTCTCAAATGTTATGAGAGTTGAGAGATATTACAGCGGGAACCAAAGGAAAGAAAGTAACCGCAATAAGGAAAGGAAGTTGAATAAGAGTAAAGTGCAGTATGTGAGCTCTGAATATGCCAAGAGGGCAAAGTATATGAACTTTGAAAAAGGCCAAGAGGTCAAACTAAAGAGAATAAGAACCACAAGTACCAAGAGGCATTGGTGATACAAGATGAGGAAGATGTGAATTGTATAATTGTTGAAAGAGAGGTCTAAGTGGTCGTAGAGAGGTTTATGTAAAATCCTTGCAGTTTCCAAAGTCTTCGACAGTACAAAGATACCCAAGAGAAAACATGGGGAAGGGAACCTCCACAAAGAAGACAGGATTGAGCCGGCAAGGGAAGCTTGTGCAGAACTGTGAAAAATTGAGAAAGTGAACAGAGTATTGATGACAAGGAGGACTAAGCCTAAGGAAGTGATTGAACTACCAGAAGTTTGAAGCCAAAGACTGAATTGTTGAATTGTACCAGCAAGCCAAAGTGTGCTTTTTCAAGAGACTCTAGACCCTATGGGGTTGAACGTGGGGAAGGGAGTTGTTACTTAAGCCATTCTGACATTTCATTTTGAGATACTATTTTCCTTTTTTATTCCATTAACACATTTGTCATTTTGAGAAGGAGTGCAAGATTAGGTTTTCTTAGTATAGGCCTTTTTATTTTGACTAGACTGACTTGGACTGGTTTGTTTTGTTTAATGGTCGAGACTACTCCCATTCTAGAGTTAGGGCCAGTTAGGAATTCTACCAACCCAACCAAAATACTAAATAAAGGTTTTCGTAACTTGCATCCATTGTGTCTATTGCTCAATAACATACGTTCCTTACAACATCCAGTGTGTAATGCCACCCCCAACCTCCCAAACACCGTTTTCAGGGTTTGGGGGAAAAGAAGGCAGGTCTATGGATTAGTTAACATGAAATTTAGAAATTGATTTCTTTTTCTTTGTGTGCATATGATTAATCAACCTTTCACACTAAAATGTATATAGAAGAAAAGAAAAAACTGAACATTTATAAATTGACACATACAATTACACTGAAACATCAGAAAATTGATTACAATACAAAAAAAACATTAAACTTAGCATCTTTAAAAATTAATTAAAATACAGATTAAGAGATGTTAGGAATGGTCAATTTGACTTTAACAATTTGCCAAATATGATAAACTGCTGATAACACTACAAGAGATTCAGCTCCATAAAGCATACTCCAGAATTGATCTGCATTCACATCCTTGCACTTAACGTATCCTTTCACATGCTGGGATTGTACATTCTGACATTGTGTTAGGATGCAACGAGCTGTTTCCACACTTTCACCACAGATCCTGCAGGGTCTCCTCTCCCTAGGTATACCTTTCCATGCTCCTACATAGACAAGCAAAACATCAAATCTTAAGCAAAGAGCAAATTGAACCAGGCCAGGTATGCACAGTTTGGTTAGATAGCTGCAAAGAATGTCCTTAAACATACCTTGTTGTGAATACTGTATATATCTTGGATGTGTCACTAGGTAAGACAAAGATGTTAGACGGTCAAAAATCCTGGTTTTATTCCCAATCCTGGCCAAATGAAATTCTAGATCGGTCATGGGTACCTCATTCAAGCCGATGTTATGGAGTGTCCCAGGACCATTTGTTCCAGGTCACGGTACCAGACGCTTCTCGTGCACCTACGAGAGTGTCCCAAAGCGAGGTTCAAAAGGGCTGTTTATTAGGATCCCCGCAACTAATCCTGTCCCACAACCTACATACAGCAGCCCTCCAAAGAGCTCAATGACTGGAGGCCTGGACGGGAACCCCACTGGGTAAGCCCAGTAAAGAGCAAAAGATTCTGTATGAAATGTATTTAGGAAAAAAACATGAATGCATACGTAGCACCACCTTGTGTTTGTGCATAGTTATATAAAAATACAAAAATAAAGAAGGCCTGGATACTGGAAATTCTTGTAACTCGCTAACCCTTCTGATAGATGCTATTAGAAAAGCTACCTTGTAAGAGATATTTTAAGGCGGCCTTGTGCATTGGTTCAAAGGCTGCTGCCATGAGCAATTGTTATACAATATAAAGATTCCACCCAAGGGATGGGTGACTAATAGGTGGGTGAATTCTTTTAACCCCTTCCATGACGGCTTTAACCACTGAAACTCTCCTCCAGGACACTTTATGCTAAGATCTAGTAGACTAGTTCAGAGTCTGAAATAAAGGAGGTAAATAACAATGGGTATTGGTGAGCATTCAATGGGGTTGATGTCCTTTGGGTGCATCAAATAACAAATCGCCTCAACATCTAATAACAATGTCTTGTGTTAGGGTTTCTGGCCTACTTTAATAGCTCCATGCATCTTGCTGGTAGTTCCAAGAATCAAAATTCTCTGACATCAGGAGTCATGCTGCTAAATTCACTGTTTGCAGGCATGGATGTGTGAGTTTGTTGATTTTCGCCATGTTGTTGTTAGCAGGAGTTTGAATTGTGATTGGACAGCCATCTTTAGAAGATGAGAATAAGTTTGTTTTACCCACATTATTACAATGAATATTAGAGTTAGGCTCTTGTGTAGAAACATGTGAATTACCTTGCAGAGTAGAGATGTCTGGAGGGGGGATTGAGGGGAGAGTTAGCAAACATCCCTGACTAACTCATCCATAGGGCATTACCCCATTGACCCTTTTTGTGGGTACATGCATGCAAAGTTGGCATTTTTTGTTTTGGGCCATTGCAAACAAATCCACTGTTGGCTGTCCCCACATCCCGAAAATCTGTTGAGTTTGGATTGATTTCCTATTTGTGGTTTGGCTGGAAAACCCTGCGTAGGCTGTCCGCTAGGGGATTTCAATCATCAGGGATATGCTGTACTAGAATGGAACTTCCTTTCTTGATGCAAGACTGCCATATTCTGTAGTAACATTGATGTGTGAAGTGAGCTCTTGGCAATGGGCCCTCAACCTAGAAGGGAGGCATCCGTTGTGATTGTACCCTGTAATGTTGGCAGTTTGAAATGCCCACCTTTTAAGAGGTTTTCCTTTGTCCACCAATGCAGAGCACTAGCCGTCTCCATTGACACTATCACTACATCGTCCCATTCGGCAGACATATGGAACCATTGTCATGACAGCCACTGTTGAATTCTCCTTATGTTTAGTCGTGCATGTGGTACTATGTAAATGATGACACCATTTTACCGAGTAATTTCATTATCTTGCTTACTGTTATTTGGTATGAGGATTATGGTTAAGAATGCCATAGCTCTTTCTGGGGATGGATAAGCAACTGCTTGTTTTGAGTGCATAATAGCTCCTAGGAACTGTTTTGGTCTGTGATGGTACCAGGCTTGATTTTGTCTTGTTTATGTGAAACCCAACCTGAAAAGGAAGTCCAGACTTTTAAACGTTGATTGGCTACTCAGAACGCAGCCTCAGGGTTGATTCTGAAAATTCATATTAACAGTTTTGGTGTTGAGGATAGCGAAGGCGAAGACCAAGCAAGTGGGTTGGAAGGAGAAAGCAAAGTGGTAAGGGAGGATGGTCAGGAACTGGGGGTACAGCATTCTAGTAGGTGCAGAATCCTCTTAAGGTTAAGAGATTACGTATATTTTGGATATAGTTAATCCAGTGGACAACCCAGGGTGTGGCCAATTTTCATTTGTTATTGTTATATGAGGAAGAGGTGTTAATATATGATTGCGTAATGTTTTCTCGTGTAGTATGTATGTTGGGTAGTGTGACAAATCCCAGGGGATTGTCATTGCTTCAATGGGGGGGGGGTAAGCCCCTTTCCATGAGGCCATGGAGGTGAGGCTGCTACCAGATAGTCCCTCTGGGGGTGGTGTTCAGCGGGTTGATCTCATGGGGAGGGGAAACCCCTCATGGGACCAGTGGCAATGGCCCTGGGTAAACACAGTATTCACCTAACCCTTTAGTACCCCACTCTCCTTATACCTCTATAAGGCCCCTCCGGTTCCCCATACCTCTATGTGTTGTAGTAGATTAGAGGGTCTCATTCACAATAATGGGATGAGGAAGAGGGAGACTTACCCAGGCTTAACATAACAGACCACTGAGACGAAGAAGATAGCACAAAGAGGCAAAAGCCCAATGCGGAACCAACACATGTGGAACAGTTTTCAAGAGGCAGCCCCATCATAGAAGGACTGAATCAAGCGTCAAGCCCGCCCTGGATGAGCACGGAATGAGACGCACACTCCATGGCAGGAGACCCAAAGGCTGGAAGCCAGGATGCAGAGAGACGTGACTTTCCAAGAGGTCCAAGCAAAGTGGACCTGGGCGGTGGCAGAGAGAAAAGAAGACAGAATGGGGACGCGAGCAGCCAGGGCCGCGAGAGAGAGCATGAAGCTGCAGAGCCGCGAGAGAGAACACGAAGCGCTGCAACAACACAGAACCTCCGCTCCACCTCCAGAGAAGAACGGAAACCGCCCTGAGATTTCTCGAAAGGTAGGGAAAGGGTTGGACCGGTTGTTGGGGAACTAAGGGAGCTAAAGTAATTGTAAAGCCTCATGGATATATCCCGAACAACAAAAGGGGATATCAAAGTATACAATTTGATACAAACTTTGTAAATCATGCAAACACATCCCAAACAGCAAAAAGGGATAACAGAGGAAGTTTAGAAGTTGTTACGAACATTAGGAATACACATATGTGGGATAGTTGCTGGAAGGGGAGTATACCAGGGTTGTCCAAGTGGACAATAGGTGAAGTAGGGGTAGGGATCCCGCTGAAGGAAAAGAACAGGGTCTGGGACCCCTATAACAGCGGGAAAGCCATGCCAATATACAACAGGGTCTGGGACACACATGGGAAGCAGACAAAGTCCTTCACTAAAGTATATAAGAGTGTTAGGCAAGATTGTATGCAGTACCCTTTGAGTGCACTACAACAACCCTGACCTCCTGGCAGCCAACCATTGGTATATGCTTGTAATACACAGGTTGGTAGCATGTTGAGCTGCCAGGCTTACCTCAAGAGGGGTCAATGTGAGATGTAGGGGAGTTACACAGAGATTCACAGTGACAAGTATTCAAATAAACACTCTCGGTTTCTTCAATAAACAATTATTAATTTATCAGTCAGTTAGAATAAGCCTTCTTCAGAAGGGAGCAATATAAAAGTAAGACACAAATACACTCCAAAAACTACACACTTTTAGTTTCTCAATCAGTAAAGACCCTTTTGGGATGGCCCACAGTCACAACCTACACCCTCATGTGACTTCAATAGTTTAGTTTTGTTTATTATTTATAGAGCGCACCAGACCCTAGGGCATCAGGGCGCAAAAGACAAGAATATGCTCAACTTAGTTACAGATACATGATAAGTAGGAAAATACAGGGACACAGCGATGTTACAATAGGCAGGTATATGCAAGGCATGATCAAAGGTCAAGGAACAACAGAGTAGCAAAGTATGTATACTGGATAGTCATAGGGTTATAATATATAGTTATATACAGTGTGACATATGAGGTCAAGTGGCACCAGGAACATTGCATTGCAAACAGATTCAAATGTCATAGTAATGAGGTGCGCATAGACCTTCAATCACATAGTAAGTAGGCTCCGGGAGCAGAGGGTAGGCGTCAAGGGAGGTGCATCAAAAGAGTTGTGCATGTCAGAATAGTTATATGTCGTTAGCTCTCAGCCACCTGGTCAGGTTCTGTCTGAAGTTAGCGAAGGTCTGAGTTTCTCTGATGCCATGGGGCAGGGAGTTCCACAACTGCACCGCCTTGACTGGGAAGCTCTGTCCTCCTATATTAGAGAGTTTGAAGCGCGGAACTTGGAGGCAGTTCGCGTTGGCTGTTCTTGTTGGTCTGGACGAGGTTCTTTTACATAACCTGTCCATGAGGTAAGGTGGTGCTTTATTGTTGAGGCACTTGTGGGTAAGGGAGGCGATCTTAAGTTGAATTTTATCAAAAGTGGATAGCCATTTGTATTCTCTTCTTGCAGAGGATATATGATCATTTCTATTAATCTTAATAGCTGCTCTCAGGGCATTGTTCTGAAGGACTTGAATTTTTTAGATGGTCTGTTTATTTGCTCCAATGTAGAGTCTGTTACAATAATCCAATTTGGAAAGTATAAGGGCTCTGGCAAGTGTAATGCAGCTGTCTGTGGAGAGGAATTTTTTACTATCTCTGATAAGTTTACATGTGTATGCCGTAGCAGAGGCTAGAGAGTTAACTTGTTTAGCAAAGTTCATGGTGGCGTCTAGGTAAAATCCTAGGGTCTTTACTTCATTAGCTACTTTTATGGTATTCCCCTCAATAATGAAGTTGGCATAGTCAGGGCTGAGTTTGGATATATAAGTTGGGGTGCCTAGGATAATGAGCTCAGTTTTATCATCATTCAGGCATAGGCCGTGGGTGGCCATCCATGCCTGAATGATACTATATATTCTATTCACTAGCGCCAGATCCTTGGCGTAATCTCCTGAAAGCGGGAGGAGGATCTGGGTTATCGTCTGTGTAGTTAGTGTAGACGATACCCAGATGATCCATTTCGTCAAAGAGGGTCTTCGTGAAAACATTGTAGAGAGTAGGTGACGCACAAGATCCTTGTGGTACACCGCAGGTTATAGGGATCGGGTCTGCTGAGGCTGATGGAGAGAAGACTCTCATAGTCCGGTTACTCAGAAATGACTTGATCCATGTTATAGCCTCTTTAGAGAAATGGGCTGCAGAGTCTAGATGGCTGCATAAGACTGTATGGTCAACTAAATCAAAGGCAGCTGAAAGATCCAGAAGGAGGAGTAGGGCTGCTTGGCCATTGTCTCTGCACTCATCTATTTGGGCCTCCAGATTGGCGGGTTCAGAGTAGTTGGTTGGATTCTAGGAAGTTTTGTATTTGCATGTAAGCCACTTTGTCTAGAATTTTTAGAAGAAAGGGCACAGTCGTGATGGGCCTGAAGTTTGTGGGAATGGCAGGGTCGAGGGTTTGTTTCTTTAATAGTGGCAGTACCCAAGACTCTTAAGTTGTTCGGTACCGTGCCTGTGGTGAAGGAGGAGTTGATGAGTTTAGTTATGAATGGCGATAGTTCTCTCGCAGCATCCTTAATAAGTTGTGCTGGGCATTGATCGCCTTTACAGTTGGACGGTTTAAGTCCCAGAATGACCTTTTCTACCTCAATGGTCGATACCTTAGAGAAGCAGAATCGGGCTTCTTGATTAGGCTGTGGTGGTGGCACTAAGCTCTGAGGGATGTGAGGTGTTAGAGATTTTAGTTTGTAGGTTAGCTACTTTATTTGTTAAGGCAAGTTGTATACTGGAGCACCGTTTTTTGTCCTTGGTACAGTTTTCTTGTGGAACAATAGGTGTTTCCAGTTCTTTCAGAATACTGAACAATTCTTTGACACTAGATTTAGATTGAGATATGCTGGTATTATAGGTTTCCTGTTTGGCTAATAATATGTCTTTTTTGTATTGGGATGAGGCCTTGGAGAGGTTAAGTTCATTTTCGGCTGATGGGGAGAGTCTCCAAGCGGTTTCAAGTTTTCTTTTAATCAGCCTAAGATTTTTTAGATGAGGAGTGAACCATGAGTTGAGATGCTTTTTCGGTTTACTATTCCTTAATTTGAGCGGAGCTATGTGGTCGAGGGCTGAGTTCATAGCTTCATTGTACTGTTCAACTAGCACATTAGGATCCATAATATCTAGGACCGAGTTCAGTTTAGGTATTATGACGGGCATCAATTTTTCCGCTGTCATTAGTTTTTTGTTCCTCGTGGGCATAGGTGGGGCAAGTGAGGACTGGGCAATGGCAGGGTTAGTCATCACTGTAAATAATAGCAGGTGGTGGTCAGTCCAAATCTGAGGTACAGAATCTGTGATATTTACTTCAAAGTTGTGTTCCGCTATCCAATCAAGGATTCAACCTTTATTGTGGGTGGGTGAGTTAACTTTCTGGGAGAATCCAAACTCTTTCAGAGTCAGGGCAATCGCCGTAGATTGGATATCCTTAGTGTCATTATAGCCTAGATTAAAGTAATCTAGCACTATTGTTTGGGATGTATTTTTTAGGTTATTGGACAGGGATGTAGAAATATCCTCAGCGAAGGTTCCAATAGGACCTGGTGGTCTGTAGATAAGAATATTTAGTGTTTGGGAGTTAACGGTGGCGATTTTGACCGTGAGGCATTCACAGGATTTCATAGTAGTGGTGATAATTCTCATGTCTAGGCTGATTTTAGCTATAATTGCTAGGCCTCCCCCTCGAGAGGTGTGTCTGTCAGCTCGTAGAATTGTATAGTTGTCAGGAACTGCTAATGATAGGGCAGGGCCTGCCGCATCATGTAGCCAGGATTCTGAGATGGCCAGGAAGTCTAGGTTGTCTGTAAGAATGAGATCTGATATCTCTGTTGCGTGTGCGACTAGAGACCTAGCGTTTATAAGCGCTCCTTTGAGATAAGGTTTGTGGCTTTCTGAGTTGGGGCGAGTAGTACTATGTCTATCTTTGGCTGTCAATTTGGTGCCATTTAGTATGGGTCTTTTGGGATTGGAATATTTCCTAGTGGGCTCTGCAGTTACCTTCAAGGGTAGCTGTTTATTTAGGCGATTTAGTTGTTCAATTTTCTTAGCTGGTAGCTCATGTAGTTTGGACAGGCGAGTGCGTAATTTTAGGTTTCTGTCCGCAGTATTACATGGCCTTTGTATGGTGGTGCCTTATTGATGCTGGTTCATTTTAAGTCCTGTATTAAGTTGTTGTGTGACAGGCATAATGGGGTAGGTGAGATGGGTAGGAGCGGACGTGGGGCAGAGGATCAATGTGTTCGCTTAGGTGGCCAAGCTAAATGTTTGTACTACTAGTATGATGAACAAAGGGACCAAACCTGGTTTGGCATGCAGAGTAAATCTCAAGAAGGACCTCTCCACAAAGAGAAGAACGGGGACATTTTGACAAAAATGCCACCCTTAGGTGCTTTACTGCAGCTGCGAACGCAGCCCGTGGTAAATGCACACAACAGTAGTTAAAAGTAAACCACTGCCACCAGCCATTCATCGAGGAAAGGGCACCATAAAAATGTTACATGAGAAGCTAGACCAGGGGTGCACGACTGATTTTGACAGTGGGCCGAAAGTACCCTACATGATGGCTATAGTGGGCCGAAAATTAAATGTGGGTGGGGCGGTAGGCGTGGCGGGAGGCTTTTTCAACCCCTAATTATTATTAAACACCATGCCCCATAGCCCCCACCCCTCAAGCAAACACTATGCCCCATGGCTCCCACCCCTCATGAAAACACTATGCCCCAAGGCCCCCACCCCTCAAGCAAACACTATGCCCCATGGCCCCCACTCCCCAAGCAAACACTATGCCCCATGGCCCCCACTCCCCAACCAAACACTATGCCCATGGCCCCCACCCCTCATGCAAACACTATGCCCCAAGACACCCACCCCTCATGCAAACACTATGCCCCAAGACACCCACCCCTCATGCAAACACTATGCCCCAAGACACCCACCCCTCAAGCAAACACTATACCCCATGCCACCAAGCATGCACCATGCATACATACTCATACAGACCCCAACCCCCCCCACCCCTGCATACAAACTAACAAGCATACACCATGCACCCATACAGACCCGAACCCTCCCCACCCCCAACTCAGCAAAAAAAACACAAGCATACACCATGCACCCATACAGACCCGAACCCCCCCACCCCCAACTCACAATACAAACTCACAAGTATACACTATGCACCCATACAGACACGAACCCCCCCCACCCCCAACTCAGCACACAAACTCACAAGCATACACCATGCACCCATACAGACCCGAACCCCCCACCCCCAACTCAGCACACAAACCCACAAGCATACACCATGCACCCATACAGACTCGAACCCACCCCCAACTCACCAAACAAACTCACAAGCATGCACGCATACAGACCCGGACCCCCCACCCCCACATCTCAACATACACTGAACGTGCACACAACAACAACAACAAACATTCAGGCAGACCCGACCCCTCCAACCCCTCCCCCCCCAAACCCCAGCATCTCAACATCCACTTCACTTGCACACAAACACATTCAGGCAGACCCGACACACACCCCACCCCCGCATCTCAACACACACTGCACTTGCACACAAACACATTCAGGCAGACCCGACACACACCCCACCCCCGCATCTCAACATACACTGAACTTGCACACAAACACATTCAAGCAGACCCGACACACACCCCACCCCCGCATCTCAACATACACTGAACTTGCACACAAACACATTCAAGCAGACCCGACACACACCCCACCCCCGCATCTCAACATACACTGAACTTGCACACAAACACATTCAAGCAGACCCGACACACACACCCCCTCCGCATCTCAACATACACTGCACTTGCACACAAACACATTCAAGCAGACCCGACACACACCCCACCCCCGCATCTCAACATACACTGCAGACCTACAAATACAAACACACCCATACCCCCCCCCCCCCCTCCGCATCTCAACATACATACAAAAACAAAAAACACAGTCAGGACGGACCCGAGACAGACACACACACACAAACATACAGCCCCTCCCCCCCCACCATGTACTTACCCAGACGTGCTGGAACGCTGGCGAGGCTTCTGGCACTACGGCTGGCGTGGCAAGCAAGGCTGAAATGCCTTCCGGCATCAAGCCTTACTGGCCACGCCAGCCGTAGTGCTGGCACTCCATTGGTGCAGCACACACGCACTACGTGGCTCGTAGGAGCTGCGTGGTTCGTGTGCACTGAACCAATGAGGGCCAGTGTTTTGTCCGGCCCGTAAGACAACAAAGACTTTCCTAATGGAGGGCAGCCGATGCTGCTTGCGGGCCGCCCTCCATTAGGAAAGTCTTTGTGCCTCGCGGGCGGACAAGACGGCATGGCAGCCGCAACTGGCCCGCGGGCCGTATGTTGTGCACCCATGAGCTAGACAAAGGGGATTTGCCATTTCTTTGTGGAAAGGTCCTTCTTGAGATTTACTCTGCGCGCCAAACCAGGTTTGGTCCCTTTGTTCGCTTCGCCTTTGGCAGGATTCAAGATTGAAACCCACCTCTGGCTCCAGGATGTCTGGCAGCGGCAGGAAGTGAGGGAGGTGCCCGAAACTCCCTGTGCTTAGTCTCCTAGGAGACAGAAATGCACTCTCAGGTGATTGGCCAGCTGGCTGTCTGGGAAGGACAGCCCCCCTTGCTGGGTGACTGACAGCTAGGCTGCATAAAACCTGCATAAAAGGAGAGGCTTTTTGGTTTGGAAGGCAGAGTTGACCACTGGACGAAGAAATCCGAAGAAGAACTTGAAGAGGACGCCTGCTGCAACTCCTGGACCGTTGGTTTGCCGGGTGAAGCCCTGCTGCTGTGCTGAAACTCCAAATTCGTTTTGACTAGAGGAGCCCTGTTAGGACGACTTCTCCCCTTGAGTTGGTGGGACCAATCAACTCCAAAGTAAGCCACCTGGACATCGTCTTGGCGCTAGTTGAAATTCCACTGCAGTTGCTGCTGGAACCGAATAGCCAGGGAGAGGAACACCAGATTGTGTGTGTTGCTTTTAAGTTGGCCAAGAGCTCCAGGAAGATCCTACGAACTCCCAGGAAGCAGGACTGACCGAGCCTGAGCCACCTCAACATAGTGCTAGACCCCAGATGCAAGGAAAGCCCATCTCAACAGCCAAGAGTCCGCAGTGGTCTTTTTGCTTAGACACGAGGAGCTGAAACCGCAAAGTGCCATTGAATAGAAGTTGGTCCTTTTCGGTCACCGGCCATCCCGTTGCAGTGCAGGAGTCCTCCAGATGTCCTCCCTCTTGTCCCCACGACTGAGGCCCAGGAACACGGGATCTGCAGAGCTGCACAGGAACAGAAGCCAGCCAAAGCCCTTTTCTTAACTCTTGTCGTGTAACCTCACTTGTTCTCTGCTGATACCTGTCTGGGTTGCTATGTAGAGTTGCTAACAGCTTCTTTACTTCACAAGCCTAAACAGCTTGTGGCCCTACTTTGATTTCTTATTCTACAAAGACTTCTAAAACATTGTGCAATACTTTTACCTACCTCTGAGAAGTGCTTCAGCTCACCTAAACATTTGCCCAATTGGCTTTGGCCTAGTCTGGCTCCCTGAATGACTCTTCTTCCCTCCGACATGGTGTTGGCCTTCCTTCCAAGAAGGGGTTAACTAATTTTGCATTGGGGTTTTTACAAAACATACTTGCCTGCTTTCTGAATATTTGTGAGATCTCTTGTTTTGTCCTAATGACCTTTCTCTTTGAAAAACTCTTAAGTCTGATTCTAAATGCTAACAGTGATATATTAATGTCCACAGTGTCCTAGTTACTAAAGTCACTTGAGGGTGTAGGAAGGGTCTTGTGCCATCCCAAAAGGGTACTTACTGATTTAGAAATATTAAGAGTGTGTATTTTGGGGTGTATTTGTGTGTTACTATTATATTGCCCCTTCTGAAGAAGGCTTATTCAAACTGACTGTTAAATAAATTAATAATTGTTTCATCAAGAAACCTTGTTTGTAAGAGTTTATTTGAATACTTGTCACTGTGAATCTCTGTGTAACTCCCATACAGCTCACACTGACCCCTCTTGAGATAAGCCTGGCGGTTCAATTACGCTACCAACCAGTGTAGTACAGACTTATTCCAAAAGGTTGGGTTCCTATTTCCAGGAGGTCAGGGTTGTTGTAGTGCACCCAAAGGGTACTGCATACAATCTTGCCTAAATCACGACTTAGTGCAGTGGAAGGGTGGGTAGGGTAGGGGTACGGGGGAAAAGAAAACTTATGACTGATATTTGGGGAGTGTTATTTGCAATGATAAATGTTAACAAATATGTCAGTTTGGAAATAAAAGTCGATGCCAACCAATATGCCACTTCTATGTCAGACTTGTACTTCTTCACCCTAACAGTAGATATAGATGATGAAATTGCAATAGTTACATCAGGGATCGAAATGAAGATTTGATGAGCAGGAGTTAAAATAAGCTCCTGGGTGTCAGGTATCACCCAGCAGGCAGGAGCTACCGCTGGGGAACAAGGAGAGAGCACCCAGCAAAAGTAACTACAAAATGAGAAGCTTTTGCCATTATGTCTGATACATTATGTTTAAATGTTAATGTTAATGTTAAAGGACATTTGTACCGCGCACTATCACCACCGGAGTGGTCCCCTGGCGCTCTGGCGGCTCTGAAAGAGGAAGGGAGGGGGGTTAGTGGGAGGAAGCTGGAAAAGTGCAAGAGAGCAGTGGTGTGCTGTTGGCGGCCTCAGCCCGGTGGGTCCGTTGGCTGGGGCTGGGGTTTTTGCGGCCGGTAGTCGTTGTGTACTGTTGTGTGAGTCTGTGTGTGTTTATGTTTTGTTGTTGTAATGTAGTGAAGTTTGTGCGGTTTGTTGTGCGGGAGGTTTGTGGTTGCGTTTGGTTTGTAGTTTGAGAGATGTATGCAGAGGGGGAAATTGTTAGTGCAACTTGGTTAGTTGGCATCTCTATCCTGACTTGAGGCGGTGGGCTTCGGCTTCTGTGATCTCCCCAGATGGGTTTCGGGAGCACCCCTTTGCCTCTGTCCTGATCTGGGTCTGTCCGGCCTTTAATGTCCCTTTCACATCTGGCCCTCTCCTCCCCCTGCCTTCCTCACAGCCCTACCTGTCTTCCCTTCCCACTCATACGGCCAGTGCACCTGCCAATGTCCACAGCTCAGTTATTGTGGTGTTTGATAATATCCCAACTATTTCACAACACTGTGGTGCCTGGTGTCAACTAAGGGGCGAGTGCGGGTGTTGTGTTGGGTTAGGTTGGGGTTGTTGACTCCGTCTCCATGGGTGTCGCCCGAGTTCCACGCTATACTCGGCGTCAATCGTCAGGGTGCCGTGGGAGCTTCCCAGTCGGTTCTGGGAGTTGTCCGTATCCACTCTAGTTTAGTCATCCCTTTCCTTTCTGTTTCGGTTTTCAGTTTGAGTCTCTGGTGTTGAAGAGCCAGGTTTTTAGTAATTTCCTAAATTTTAGGTGATCCTTGGTGTTTCTTATTTCTTTTGGGATGTTGTTCCAGGTTTTTGCAGCTAAGTGGTAGAAGGAGGTGCCTCTGAGTTCTTTCTTGAGGTATGGTTTTGGTTCCAGGGGGATTTTGTTGCTTGACCTGAGGAGTCTTGTTGGCTTGTAGATTGTTATCTTCTTTTGTAGGAATTCTGCTCCTTGTCCGCTGATTGCCCTATGCGTTATGCACATTGTTTTCAAGGTGATGCGATGTTTTACTGGAAGCCAGTGTAGTGTTTTTAGAGCAGGAGTGACGTGTTCTCTTCTTGATAGTTTGAGGAGTAGTCTGGCTGCTGCATTTTGGATCCGTTGTAGTTTCTTCAGGAGGTATTCTGGTATTCCGAGGTAGAGGCTGTTTGCATAGTCGATTCTTGACATGATGAGGGCGACGATAGTGAGTGTTCTGTGCGTGAAGGAGAGGAAAGGTAGGATTCTTCATGCCGTGTGGAGGAGGAAAAAGCATTTTTTGACTGTTGCATTTATTTGTGGTTCTAAGGTTAGGGTGTTGTCCATCAGGACTCCCAGATTTTTACTACCTTAGATGGTGCTGGTGCGGTTCCCATTTCCATTGGCCACGGGATGGCGGTTTCGTTCTTTTGGTCTTTGGATATGATCATGATTTCTGTCTTTCCGGGGTTGATTTTCAGGTTGTTGGCAGTCATCCAGTTGAAGACTTATTTTAGACACTCGATTAAGGTTGAATGATCGACTTGGGTGTCTTTGATTTTGTAGATGATTTGAGTATCATCTGCGTAGTTGTAGCATGTGATGTTGTACTTTTTGAAGATTCTATTAACCGGAGTCTGGTAGATGTTGAAGTACAGTGGTGATAGTGAGGATCCTTGTGGCACTCCACAGTCGTTAGCTCTCGGAGTGGATTTGAAGGGTTTAAGCCATACTGTTTCTGTTGTGTCTGCTAGGAATGATTTAGCCCAGAGTAGTGCTGTGTCTGTTATGCCTATGTCTTCTAGTCTTTTGGTTAGGGTGTCATGACTAACTGTCGAAGGCTGCGGAGAGGTCAAGTAGGATTAAGGGCTAAGGTTGAGTTTGAGTCTGCGTTAGTTTTTAGGTCGTCCCAGATGGATAGTAGTGCTGTTTCCGTTCCTCTTGCGTGTCTGAAACCGACTTGAGCTTGGTCTAGCAGGTGGTGTTTTTCTACGTGTTCTTGGGTTAGTTTATATACGTAGGTTTCCAGGAGTTTTGCAGGGTAGGGAATGTTTGAAATTGGCCTGTAGTTAGAGAGGTCTTCTACGTCGCCACTTGTGTTTTTCAGAAGTGGTTTGATATATGCTGATTTGAAGATCCTCGGTACAGTTCCTGTTGCTAGTGATAGGTTCAGAAGGTTTTTGTAGTATTCTGCTGGTGTTCCTTGTGCGAGGATTGATTTGTAGATGTCCGGGGGACAGGGATTCATGGGTGATCCAGCTTTCTTGCTGTGTTTTACCAGCATTGCGAATGCTTATGCTGGTATTTCAGGAAAGTTTTTGAGTTTGTGCTGAGCTTCTGTGATAGGTTCGCTTAGTAGTATGTTGTTGTCGGTTGGTATGTTTTGTATGGTTTGTCAGATGTCATTGATTTTTTTTCTTGAAGTGGTCTGCCAGGTCGTTGCATAGTTTTTCCGAGGGGGTTGGGGTGTTGTCACAGCCCGGTGGGTTTCTCATCTCTTTAATTATGTTAAACATTTCTTTTTGAGTGTTGGTGGCATTGGTGATTCTATCAACATAATGCCTTCTCTTCGCCTTTTGAATTTCCTTCTTGTATGTGCGGATTTGTCTCTGGAATAGTGTTTTTGTCTGGGTTGTATTCTTTCCTCCATTCCAGTTCCATCTTTTTGTTTTCCTTTTTCATGGTGCTTAATAGTGGGGTGAACCATTTTGGCATTGCTCTTTTTTTTGATGGGGTGAATGGTTTTTCTGGGGCAATCTTGTCAATTGTGTCTGCAATCCATTTGTGTAGTAGCTCCGCTTTCCCGTCTAGGTCAGCTAGCTCTAGTTCTGTGGTTGAGGGTTTGGTTAACTCCAGTTGTTCGAATAGGTTGCTTTCTTTGACGTGTTTCCAGTTTCTTTTTGTGGTGGTTGTGAGTTTAGGAGGTTGGATGCAGATTTGAGTAGGTAGAGTGATCACGAATGGGATGATGAGATGGTCGCTCCACAGTATTTGTATCGGCGGTGCCGTGGTGATGAGTTTTTCCTCGGCGAAAATTGCGTCGAGGGTGTGTCCTGCCGAGTGTTTTGCCCCTTTGACTAGTTGTCGTAGTTTCATGGTGGTGAGTTGGCGAGACTGTCTTCAAACCAGATGTTGAAGTCCCCCAGGATGATTAGGTGTTCGTGGTTGATAGCTATGTTGGGGATGGCTTCTATGAAGTTATCGACGAAGGTTGCATCATATGTTGTGGTCTGTATACCAGGATGAATGCGACGTTGGTTTTTGGGCTTGCTGTTAGGTGTATTACCATGGTTTCGCAGTTGTGAATGTTAAGTGGTTCATCTGTTTTGTACTAGATATGTATTAATTATTTTGTGTTCACATTTTCAAATACTCAAAGTTAATGTCACATATGCATGTTTGTAAGGCACCAGTTGGCACCGGGAGCCAAACATGGCTCACGGTAGCAGTTGGATTCATGCTAACCCGGCTCTCCCAGGCTAGAAGCAGGAGCTAAATAGCTCTCAGCAATTTCGAACCCTATACAAGATGCAGTGTACCTTACCTGCATTACATTATATCTGAACTACATTCTGTGTGGTGTCATCACTTTCTAGGACTGGAATCTAAGTATTTTGGAGGATCATGGATTAAACTTACAATGTGTTTAAATATATTGGATGCCTGGTGAGTACAAAACATTTCAAATCATTCATGGCGTGGACTGTAAGCATAATGAGTTGACACAACGCTGCTCTATGTCTTAAGATGAGATAGAACAATAGGCATCTTAAAAGGTTATTGCAGATCAGGTTTGCCACAAGAACCCTCGGCTCTCCCTTCATTGTGGAATAATGCTTAATTTGTACAGGGTAACTAGTGAATCCATAAGAGGAGAGCAAACTTTGCTGTATTAAGGTCACTTGTTTCGTGTCGCTTCACTTAGGCAAAACCCACCGCTTGTATAGGTGAATATTACTCACTAGGTTGCGAGATGTGCTGCAAATCTGCTGAACCATGAATATCCAGAATGAAGGGTGCTCCTTCTTCGTGATCACAGACAGACACATCCGGACTTGCTTCAGGTTCTTCAGCTGTGAAACACGAAATATTGTTAGAGATGGCATCAGTTTTTGACCTGACACATTAAGGGGCTCGACTCAGGGCACAGTACCCAGCACAGTCAAATTTTTCGAAATTATATGGTAGCATCTTATGTGCAAGTTAGATTTGTGGACCGCTATGTACTAGCTAGTGGTTCACCAGTGGTAGCTCCTGGTCAATGGTTAATGCTGGATACCTAGGAGCTACTTTTAGCTCCTGCTTATCCAATCTTAATTTTGATCCCTACTGAGTCAGCATGCTCGGTTTGTTGTGGCTGTCTGGCTCATGCCTTTATTTTGGCTTTGCTGTAGTATGGCCAAGTACTTGGAAGTAGCAAGAAGGCAGCAAGTTAGCGCTGCTGGAAAAATATCAAACCAAAGAAAACCTAAGCAGATTCAATACATCCGAGCAATAGAGCAAAATTCCTAACAGTGTGCATACATCTTGATGCAGATATCACAAGGTTATGCACCTTTTAAGAAGAAAAGACCCAGGTCTCTAAAGTGCTGCCCCCCTCACAAAATAATTAGGCTTACATTCACAGCACTCTTGAAAACAAAAATAAAAACTACATACCCACAAATACATTAGTAGTGGACAAAGAAATGTGTCTGCTAGGTGCAACTGCCAATCCTGGGTCTGAGATGGCAAAGCAGTCCATCGGCAGGTATATAGGAATTGTTATGGAGAAGTAGTGGTTTGCAAACCCACAGCTATACAAAACATGACTTTTTGCTGGATACGTTTGGCTCAGTTACTCCATTTCTCCACTCAGCCAGGCTTAATCGAAAGGCTCCAATGGTAGCTTTTTTTGTGCTCTGCCTTAAGAATTCTTAATACTTCCAAGGCAGGGGAACCCCAAAGGTTCTCCATGGTGTGTCAAGGTGGATTTATCCTCCCCGTTGCTCACGTGGCTAGTCTAGTGCCAGCTTTCCTTTGTGCAAAATGGCCTCCACCACATAGAACCATTTGGTCCAGATGGGATCATTTATGATCCTCTCCTACAGGTACCGAAAATAGTAATTGCCTTTGTTAACCTCATAGACATGATGGGTCACATGAATAAAAGAGGCATGCAGGACTGCCAGATATGGCCACAAAATGCCCGTTTCCAAGCTGTAGCTGTAGCAGCCAGAACCATTTGTGACTGGAATACATAGATGCCAGTCTGGCTAGGGAAATGTGAATTTGGTCCTTTGTGTGTTCAACCCCTCCCTGATTGCTTGGGGATGCCAGAGTTGGAGGATAGCCATTGGCTTTCTGACAAATATTTCAATGTCGACACATCCAGTCTTCTGGGAAGATCGAGTTGGGGGTAGTAAGTAAACACAAAGCATTTGTCTCCCCCTGTAGTCAATAGGATAACATTGAGAACAAGTGTCTGTGTATCCTTCCATCCCACAGCTTTTTGGTCATCGCACCTGAGCAGTGAAACCTGAAAGAAGAGAACGCATTTTTACATATCAGTAACTTTTGTAAGGATGCACAAGGAGGAGCCTAACAGGTGGCAGTGATTGCTAAAGACATGCTCAAGAACAAAATAGAGAGAAAATCTATCTTTCCCTATTTCTAGGAGGGGTTTCCCAGCCTCAACTAAAGTGAAAATAGAACTGGCAGGACGTCTTTGTAACTACAAAGTCCACCATCCTGTGTGAAAACATCCCCATCTCTGTCCCTTAAATATATAACTAAACTGAAAGGTTTGCACCAATGTTCGTGGTCCAGGAGAAAGACACTTCTCCTGGACTGGATGGTACAGTTCTTGTTACAAGTTCTTCGCCTGTGGTACTTACTCCGTTTCCCCTGGTTTTAGTACTTCACTCACAACGGATTGTTGATCTCCAAAAACTTTGTATCCAAATGTTTACTGTTTCTTCCCTCCGTATGGGGGATGGGTGGGTTGAGGGAATGACTCCCTTCCCCCTGGATCACTAGTTTGAGCCTCCTTACGACTTTGGTTACCGTTACCAGGAGAATGACTACTTTCTCCTGGTTTCCTTGGCTTGCTTCGGACAATTCACCAGAGCAGGGGTAATAACTCTCTTTCCCTGGCTCTTCTTTGCATATTTGGTATGGCAGTCCTATTCATGTTGATCTTTTGTGGGTGCAGGTCCCAGACCCGTTACTCTTCTGGCAGACTTGGCTCACTCCTAGACCCCGGCCTCTATGCTTCCTTCTGAGCAATTCTCAGTCTCTCAGTCTCTCAGTCTCCCTCTCAAAGTACTTTATCTGCATCAGATGCATTTTGGAAAGAAGCATTGCGACTTTTGGGCATAAGGCCCCACTCTTCGTAGGGATTTGATTTATGACGTTAGGGCATATTTTTTGTGACTTGGTTCCATCTTGCTGCATCACTTACATTATTTTATTAAGTAATTGAATGCATTTTACAACCTATGGTGATTCTATATATGTTTATTAATGAGCGTTGTGCTATATCACCAGTTCAACTTTTAGTTTGGGTTTTGGGCATAGAATAAATAACATTTATTTACTTTCCTGTCTAGATTGAATTGTGTAATTCACTGTTTGAACTCGTTGCAGACTCCTGACCCCACCCACACCAACACCCTCCTGAGAATATCCGTGTCTGCTCTCCATTACTACCTTGATCGAGTTTTAGCTAACCTCAGAGCTCCCCTGTTCACTAGAACTAGAGTGGCCACCTAAAATCTGTGGACCAGGCCAGATTATAGAAATCCATGTCTACACGGATGAACGAAGATCCTTTACCCATTCACTTTGTACTGCTGCTGAAATCCAAACCTGCACATCTGGAAGGCCTGCTGCTCAAGGAAAAGGACTGAAGCTCAGCAGCAGGAACTTCAGGGCACCAAGGAATCACCATCATCATTGTTTGTATAGTGCCTTTCACGATTGGCATAGTCTGAACGCGCTGTAGGTCGAACGCCCTCGGGGGACCCGAGTACAGGTATGGGAAGATTTGCCAGAGAAATTTAAAATGAGTATATCAAACAGGCACGTGGATGGGTGCTTTGAAAAAGATAAGTGCGTTCAAGAGTAGTAGAAAATAGATGTGTCCAGCAAGACCAAATTCTTATAGAGGGGGATAGATGCATTCTTTTTTTTTTAACTTCTTTTTATTGGTTTTACAACATAAAAGGAATGGGAGAGAACAGACAAAACAGAAACAAAAGTCACCCTCCCATTTTCCTTTCCCCCTTCCTCCGCCCCTCCCTCTCCCCAAAGGCTGCCGCAGTATGTTCGTGGTCCGTTGCCGCCTCGGGGCCGGCGCCGGCCGTTGTCAAGTTCGTAGCGGAGGGGCCGGTCTCCCGGTGGCCTCCCTCCTTTCCCTGGGAGTTTCCCTTGGTCCTGTCCTTGCATGTGTTTGCTGGTCTTTCCCAGTTGGATTTGCACTGTTCAGAGTCCGCGCTGGTCACGACCTCGTCTCTTTCTTCCCGTTAGTTCTCTTCCTCTGAATTATGTAGTGCCTCCCGACGTGGGCGGTTCAATTTCATCGTTTCCTGAGTCGCCTGGATCGCTATTGTCAGTCGTATCATCCTCGCCTCCGCTGCCAAACAGGTCTTGCACCAGGGAGTTCCATGCTTGTAGTCTGGCTCCGCTGTCGCTCTCTCCCCTTTGTGTAGCTCTCGCCCAGACTGCCGTCTCTGCTATTGCCCATTTTTGTAGGTCGGCCCACCATCCTTCCTTCGAGGGGCCTTCGCTCTTGTTCCATGCCATCGCTATGCAGCGTTTCGCTAGTATTGTCATTAAATCCTTCATTTTTGCCACGTGTGTCATCTGCCGGTGCCCCCTTGGGAACAGGCCCAATAGGTATGTTGCTGGCGTTCTTGCTGGCATCCGTATGTCTGCTGTCAACGCCTTTTCTCTCACCGTGTTCCAGAAGTCTGCTATTTGCGGGCACGACCAGAACATGTGCACCATGTCAGCCTGTTCGTCTCCGCACCGCGGGCATCTCCGGGTTTGTCCTTCTCCCATCTTTGACATTCTCTTGGGAGTTAGATATGCTCTATGTACTATGTATATCTGCAGTTGTCTGAACCTGGCGTTTCTGGACACCTTTTTTGTGTACATGAGGACTTTGTTCCATTCCTCGTCTTCGAAGGGTTGTTGCAGTTCCTCTTCCCACTTCATCCGTGCTGTTAGTGTCTTTTTGTTGGTGTGTCCCAGTATTTGCTCATAGAGTCTGGACACCGTATGACCTCCTTCGGATATATCGTACCATGCCTCTAGTACCCCTTCGGTGTCCTCAGGCTCTGGCATAGTGCTCCACCTCTTCTTTATTGTCCGAACTAGGCTATTGTGCAGGATGAATTGGCCCCTGTGTACATCTTGTTCGTCCATCAGGGTCTGGAATTCAGCCCACTGTCCGTCACGCCACAGGTCCCCAATTTGGGCCACACCTTTGTCTTCCCATTGTGCCCTGTACGTGGTCAGGCTGGCCACTCGGGTGTCCACCAGCCCCGCCAGTGGGATATGTCTTGAGCAGGGGTCTCGTATGCCCTGTGTCTTCCAGGCTCTTTTCCATAGTGTTCGGCCTAGTTGGGCTATTTTGGGTAGGTCTTTGGCTTGGGCGGCATTGACCCATAATAATTCTCTCAGGTAATACCTCCGGAGTGTTGGCCCAATAATTATTGCATCTATTGAGGTCTCCTCGCCCAGCCATCGCACCACAAATTGGAGTTGTGCTGCCAAATAGTAATATTCAAAATCTGGGAGTTTGATGCCCCCCCACTCATAGCTTCTCTGTAGTGTGCTTAGTGCCACCCTGTTTCGCCCCCCTCCCCATAGGAAGGTTCTCGCCATAGTGTGTAGGCGCTTGAAGAAGGGCCTTGGTATGTTGTATTGGATGTTCGTGAAGTAATATAAGAGTCGGGGTAGGACTGTCATTTTTAGTAGTGCCGCCCGGCCTATCATGCCCAACGGTAGCGTCTGCCAGAATTTCATAGCCTTTTCAATTTTGTCTAAAGCTACTTGTGTGTTACCTGCGTGTGTTTCCATGGTGTCGTGATAGATGTCCACTTCCAGGTATTTGAAGGTGTTCGGGGCCCATGTGATGCCCAGAGGCGGTAATTGATCTGACGGCACTGCGCGTAGGCCTGCCAGGGGAAACAGCAAGGATTTTTCTCTGTTGACCACTATTCCAGATAACCTACCAAACGCGCGCAGCGCCTCTAGTAAGTCCTGCAGGTGGGTGCGTGGGTTCTGTATGTAAAGGAGTATATCGTCTGCGTATATGGATATCTGGTGTGTTTCCCCGTCTATCTCTATGCCCGTGTCTTTGTAATCCGTTCTTAGGAATACTGCGAACGGCTCCAGGGCCAGGATATATAACATTGGGGACAGGGGGCATCCCTGTTTTGTGCCTCGCTCTATGCCCCATTCCCTAGAAACTTGTCTACCCGTCTTGACTCTCGCTCTCGGGTCTTTGCATAGTAGTTCTATCCATCTTGTAAACCCTTGTCCAATCCCATAGTGGGTGAGCGTTCCCAGGAGCCAGTCCCATCCCACCGAATCGAATGCTTTGATTGCATCCAGTGAGGCTACAGCACACTCCCCTCCCTCCTGGTTTGTCCTTTCTATAACATAGTGGAGTCTGCGCAGGTTCCAGGACGTGTTCCGTTCTGGCACGTACCCTGTCTGGTCCGTGTGGATCAGGGTGGGTAGCACTCTTTTCAGGCGGTTGGCTAGTGCCGCCGTCAGGATCTTGGAGTCCTGGTTTATTAGGGAAATCGGTCTGTAGGAACCGCATTCAAGGGGGGGGCTTGTCTGGTTTAAGGATCGGGATTATTATAGATTCTGACATACTACTCGGGAGTCTTCCTTTCTCGTATGCTTCTTCTAGTGTTTCTAGCAGTCTCGGGACTATGTCATTTTTATATTGTTTGTAAAATTCCCCCGGGAGCCCATCTGGCCCCGGAGATTTCCCTGTCGGGAGCTGGGCGATTACCTCCGTTAGTTCCTCTACAGTGAGAGGGGCGTCTAATATTTGGGCCTGCTCCTCCGTCAATTGTGGGAGTCTAATTTCCGCGAGGGCTTCCTTCAGGTCCCCCTCCTCTGCCTCCTGGACCCTGGAGTATAAGTCCTCGTAAAACTGCGAGAACACCTCGTTTATTCCCTCTTGGGATCTTATCACCTCTCCCTTTCTGTTCTGAATTTCATTAATTGGCTCCCGCTTAGTCTCCTGCTTGGTTAGCCAGGCCAGGAGTCTGCTAGGCTTGTCCCCCTCAGCATGTAGTTTCTGTATATATTTCCCATAGTCTAGCCGTCCCAATCTTTCCCAGGTCTCCACGCACTGTTGTCGCAGGGTGGTGAGGTTCTCTTGTTCCGCCCCCTTCTCCCCCGCTTGTCTCTCAGCCTTCTCGATTCTCCTTTCTAACTCATCTAGTTGTGCTAGGGTTTCTCGTCTGAGACCTCCCATTTTCCCCATCGCCTCCCCTCTGACTACCACCTTGAAGGCCTCCCAGACCGTTCCTGTGCTTTCCACACTACCCTCATTATGTTCAAAATAATCTTCTATTACGCTTTGGATGTGTTCCTGGAAGCCCGCGTCCAATAATGCCTCTGCCCTCAATCTCCATGTTGGTATAGGGGCTCTCCTGTGTGTGTGCGCCCATGTGATCGTCTGGGGGGCGTGGTCAGATAGGGTTCGCGCGTGTATGTGTGCCTCAGTGAATTCCCCCAGTGTCTCCTTGCCCGTAAACAGGTAGTCTATCCGTGTGAATGTCTTGTGTGGGGCACTATAATGCGTGTATCCCCTCTCTTCCCCATGTACCTTCCTCCAGACGTCCCCGAGCCCGAGCCGGTCCAGTATCTGTTGTAGTGCTCTCGCTGGCGGCGCCGCTCTCTTGTGCTTATTGTCCGACCTGTCCAGCCGGGGGTCCAGTGTGCAATTATGGTCGCCTGCCCAAATCATCGTTGCATTCCTGTACGGGGCCAGCCGGGGCGGGAGCGTCCTGAAGAAGGCTGTAGCGTCGTGGTTAGGGGCATAGGTGTTCACGAGGCATATCTCCCGATTTTCTAGCATCCCATGGACTACCAGGATTCTCCCTTCCGCGTCTTTCTCTTGGTTGATGAGCTGGAATGGGACGCCCGGGGCGACCCAGGTTATGACTCCTCTAGCGTAGTTGGAGTATGTTGCACTATACATCTGGCCTCCCCATTTTTTCTTTATTTTGGCCTGTTTTTCCGCCGTCAGGTGCGTCTCTTGCAACAGTGCAATGTGGGTCCTTGTTTTGTTCAACCAGGTATAAATCCTTAGCCTCTTGACATATGCGTTCATCCCCCTGACATTCCACGTGACAATTCTTAAGACATCTTGGTCCTTGTGGGGACTAGCGCTTGCGGCCTGTTCTTTCCCATGGGCTCGCTCAGTGTCTTATTCTCTCGGTGTTTTCCTGCCGGGGATCTGTGTCCCTTCTTCTGGCTGTTGAGTTTTGAATCGTCCGTTCGTTTTCTCTCTCGGGTCGTTTCTCTCTCTGTTGGCCGCTCTTTGTTGTGGGCGGTCTTGCCTCGTGCTTTCCGCCAGCTTTTTGTTTGTGGGTACTGTCCCCTGAATTTGTTTTCCTTGCCGATTCTTTGTGTGTGACAACTGTTAGTTCCTCTTCCGCTCTCCTCCTTTCTTTGCGGGCTTTGCCTTAACTTCCCAACTGTTATAACTGTTAACCCAAATAACGTCAACAAACGCCCAGCCTCCCCTCCTCTGCTCGGGCTCCACCGCTTTCCAGGTGCCGCTTTTTCCTCCTCGGCCTTGCCTGTCGCGGCGTAGTGTCTTGAAACTGACACTATAAACATTGCTTTTACTGGGGCTTCTCTGTGGGTCTTGGCGGTTCCCCTTCCCCGAGTCTTGTGCTCCCTTTGTAAGTCTCTTTACTGTGGGCTTTTCAACTTGGAGGCTGTCGGTTGCTCCTTTTCGTTACTTTCCGGTAGGGCATCTCTACCGTCTTGTTCTTGCTCCTGTAGCGTTGGGTGTACTTGTCGTGCCCGGTTCTAGTCTCTATTTTGCCGGGGGTGGTTTCTGTTTCGCTCGTTCCTCTCTGCCGACTGTGGAATCCCACGCTGGTCCATCCACTCCTGGGCGTCGGTCGTTGTCTCGAAGATCTGTGTTTTTCCGTCATGCAGTATTTTTAGTTTGGCTGGATACAGCAGCATGAATTTCACCCCTGCCGCTCGAAGGCGCTCTTTGGTCTGCCAGAACTGGGCTCTCTGCTTTTGCACAAGTACCGTATAGTCTGGATATATCGTTATCCTGGCCCCGTTCCTTGTGATGTTCCCTCCTTCTCTCGAGAAAGTCAGGATTTTTTCCCTGTCCTTAAAGTTCATAATTTTTGCGATCATTGGTCTTGGTGGTGCTCCTGGGCGCGGTCTTCTAGTCAGCGCCCGGTGTGCCCTTTCTACCACGAAGCCTTGGGATAGGGTCTCTGCTCCCACTTCTTGGATCAGGAGGTTCTCTATGTAGTTCGTGGGGTCCCTTCCTTCCTCCCCCTCTGGCAGCCCCACTATTCGTACGTTGTTGCGCCGGGCCCTGCCTTCTGCGTCTTCAGCTCTGCGTTCTAGTATATTAATTCTTTCCAGTGCTTCCGACATTTGTGTTCGCGAGGCGGACACTTCCACTGAGTTGCTCTGTGCTTGTTGTTCCACTGTTGTCATCCTTTCCGCCAGGTTTCTCGTATCTTGTCTAAGGAGTCCCACATCTACCATCACTGCGTCCAACTTGCCTTCTATCGACGTCTTTAACGCCCCTATGGCTTCCAGTATGCTGCTTTCCACTTGCCTGATCTCTCCTTGCGTGGCGTATGACTCCGGCGTGTCTTTCTCCCCAGCCTCTGGCTGCTGGTCGTCGTTCTTCCGGGTGAATGTCTCCATGACTGTTTGTCTCCCTCTGCCGCTTTTAAGCTTGTCTGGCATGTTAGTACCCACTGCTCTTGGCCTGTAGTTGGGCCCTGTTCAGTCAGGTTTCGTTTGTGCTTCAGTGGGTCTTTGCTCAATTCTCACACTCGCTTCCACTCTTTCCTGCGTGTGTTGCCTTTTTAATAAGCGATTTCTCTCTGTGTCTTTACCCTCGTTGTCCGTTTGCCGTGTCTCTCTCCGGTGTTCTCTTCCCTCTCGCTTTTGGGTGGTTGGAGTCTGTGCCTTGCGTGAGGCGGCTCATCCCCCAGTTTCTGCCTGTGTGGGGGGGGTCTGTTTGTGCTGGATGGATTTGTGGTTCGTAGTGACTGTTACGTTCTCTCCCCCGCTTGCTGGTTATCTGTGAGGCAGCTGGTTGGGGTGGTGTCCGGGTCTATGTGTAATTCTTTTGCTCTCCTCGTTACGACGGCGGCTACCTTCTTCTCTTATGTCGTCTCTGTTAGGTCTCGGCTCTCCTGACCTGCCCCGCGGTCTGTCTCTTGTTCCCTGGGCCTGGTTCCTGTGTCTCGGCGTTACCTCCCTTCTCGGGATCTCCCGCTGCTTTGCCGGCTCTTCGCTGCTGCTAGTCACCTCTGCGTCGGCAGGGAAGGGCTCTTCTTCGGTCCGATCTGTGGGCCGCTTCCTGTCCGTGGGTCTCGACGCCTTCTTCCTTCCCAGTTTGGTGTTGCGCTGTTTCTGTAGTGCTGTCTCGGGCTTCTCTTCCTGTTGCTGCCGTCGGTGCCTTGTCTCGCTGCCGGTCGGGTGATGCTCCGATCCTGCTTGGGCTGGGCGTTGATCTGCTGTCTCCCTCGGTTCCGCTCCGGACTGGCAGGTAAGGGCTCTTCTTCAGCGATCCGGTCTGTGGGCCGCCTCGTATTCTTCACTGCTTCTCCTATCGGGTTCCGCTGCTGCTACGCACCTCCGCGTTGGCAGGGGAGGGTTCTTCTGGGTCTAGTCCGTGGGCCGCCTCTCGTTCTCCGCTGTCTCTCCTCTCGTGGTCCCTCGTTGCACTGCTGGGTCTCCGTCGTTGCTGCTCACTTCCGTGTCGGCCAGGAGAGGCTCTTCTGTGGTCCGGCCTATGGATCGCTCTTCGTTCTCCGTTTCCTCTCGTTGTGGGATCCCTCGTTGCTCTGCTGCTGCTCACCTCCGCTTCGGCGTGAGGGAATCTGCCTCGGTTCGGTCTGTGGGCCGCTTTCGATCCGTTCTGCCTCGCCTTCCGGGTTCTCCGGTTATTCTGCTGGGCCTCCGCTGCTTCTACACTCCTCCGCGTCAGGGGAGGGCTCTCTTGGTCCGGTCCACGGGTCGTCTCCCAGTCTCCGCCGCCTCGTCTCTCGGGGTCCCACGTCGCTCCGTTGGCTCTCCGCCGTTGACGCTCACCTCCGCTCTTCTGAGGCTCGGTCTATGGGTCGCCCCTCGCTTCCGCTGCCTCACCGCTCAGGTTCTTTCGTTGTTCCGCTAGGCCTCCGCTGCTGCTGCTCGTCTCCGCATCGGCTGGGGAAAGCTGTTCTCCAGCTCCGGTCCGTGGGCCGCTTCCTGTTCTTGAGCCGCGCCGTCTTCACCTTCTCTGGGTCGGTGTCGCGCGGCTATCTCCGCAGTTGGCGTCTCGGGTTTCTGCCACTCTGGTGGTACTTCGGTCCTGCCTGCGCTGGATGTTGATCGGCTATCTCGCCCGGTTCTACTCCTTCCCTTCGGCCTTCTTCATGTGTTGAGACGCGGGTCTCTTTTTCAGCGTTGCGCGCCCGCCATTTTGTTGGTGTTGCCGCGCGTCTCTCCCTCTTCTCGTTTTCGCTCTTCTGGCCTCCGTTTTTCCTCGGGTCTTCTCCCGTGTGTGCCTTGGGTCTTCCGACGCCTTTTCCTGGCGTTTGTTCGGGTTTTTTTGTCCTAATATACGCCTTTCTCAGGATCTTTGGTCGGATCTGGTGGGAGCCTCTCGGAGTCTGCTCACTCTCGCATGGCCGCCAAGCCACGCCCCTCGGGGATAGATGCATTCTTATGGCAGAGGTGTTGTGAAATAGGTCATTGGGAAAGGCATATGGTTGCAGATGTTTGCGGGTGAGTGGCCTTGCCTTTGGCTAACTTCCATAAGTATGGAGTGAGATACGTACCCAGTCTGCTGTTGCTGGCTTCTTAGATTCCTATCTGTGGAGGGGACTCCCTCCTGTGTTCTACTGGATATTATTAATCAGGTTAATTCTGAATTCTTACTGTCCTTTGGTCAATGTATGAGAGTTAATTCCTGCCCCAGTCGCTAGCTCAGGAGGACAGGGTTAGTCAGGGTGCCGGGATGGTATGGGTGAATTTCGGTTGAAGGTATTTTGGGCCTGTCTTGTGAAGGGCTCGGTGAATGATGCACATGTGCTTTGAAAGCGACCAGTCCTCTGACTGGGAACCAGTGGAGGACACGGCGGGCGGGGGTGATGGGTTCTCTGGGGCAGGGAGGAGCCTAACTGCTGAGTTCTGGAGCCCTTGGAGCTTTCTGGGTTGATAAGCTCGGGCACCCAGGAAGTAGAGAGTTGACGTAGTCTAGTCAGGAGAGGACAATGGAGATGAGTGCAGTCACTTTGTGAGGGTAGAAGAGGTAAGGGGAGAAGCGCCCGAGTTTGCAAAGGTATAGGTAGCAGGATTGATGTGATGTGAGTCAGGTCAGTGTCCATCGTACAGCCTAGGTTCTTGACTGCAGAGGATGCAGCAGGGTAGGGGCCTAGGGAGGGAGGCCAGGGTTTGGGTTGAGGGAACAGAGCGGTCTTTCCACAGAGCATGATTTCTGTTTTTCCTGGATTGAGCAGGAGGTGGTTGACCGTCATCCAACGATCAATGTCAGTGAGGCAGGATGAGAGGTCAGCGTGGAGGGTGGAGATGGACTTGGGAATTTTAAAGATGATTAGAGTCTTGTCAGCGTAGTTATAGCAGGTGAGGTTGTGTGAGCGGTTAAGTGCGGGCGAGGACTCATGTAGAGCTTGAAGTGAAGGGGGTAAGGCAGGTGCCTTGAGGGACTCCATTATTGACTGGGCAGGCAGTCGAAGTGAAGGGAGGAACCGAGGTGGATGATTTGGTGTCTGTTGGCAAGGAATGAGGAGATCCACCTTAGTGCTGTATCCCTAATGGCAAGGGAGTGTCGAAGGCCACCGAGAGTTCGAGGAGTAGGTGTGTGGCACAGGCCCTCTGTGTCTGCAGTGTTTTTGAGGTCATCCCATATGGAGACTAGGGATCATTAAGTTCCATGAAACCAGACTGTGCGGTCGAGAAGGTGGTTGGCATCCGTGAGTCCCTTCGTCGAGAGGGGGTCTCTCTGGAGGCCCCAGCCACCGAAACGGTAACCGAAAGCTTCTTGCGAGGCTTCGGAAGCCCCATTGACGCCGTAGACTGTTTGGGCACGCCTGTAGGTGCTGCCGCGGTCGGCGACACCATTGAGTCCGTCGGCGTTCAAGCGCCTTTGGAGGTCAACAGAAGTGGAAGTTTTAAGAGAACCGCCCGTTCCAGAAGGAGTTGTATGCCCAATTGCATGCCGCGGTTGTGGGGAGGGTGCCTAACCGCGAGGTTAGGAAGGTACTGTCAAAAGTTTCGGCGGACCTATGGGCGTTGAGGTCTTCTTTGACGACCCTGTTGAAGAGGCCTTAGGGATGGTGTGCTTAAGTACACGCAGTGTGTGGCTGCCCTTGTCGCCAGGGTGCGACTTCACCATAGCAGTGCCGATGGCCTGCCTATTGGGGACGGGCACATGAGAGTGCGTAGGCTTGGCAGAAAGGTCGATGTCTTCCGAATCATTTTCATGGCTGCAGACGGATTCCTCGTCAGAAACGACTTATTGCATCGGCGATTGGTGTCTTTCCAGGGAAATTTGCCGTTACAAGACAGCCATAATTTTAAAGGATTTCTCTCCATAGCAGAGGTTAGCGGCAGCCAGATCGAGAAGAGAAAGAGGGGGTGAAGCAAATGCATTCTCAGAGAGAAGAAAGAAAACAGCCCCACTCTGCCTACTGTAAAGGCCAGGCCTGAGGGCCAAGGCTGCGCGGTCAACAGTCGCTGAGCAGTTAGTTGCAGATGTAGGTGTCAGTGGCAGGAAACCCACGATACAGTCGTCGAGATGGTGGTCGAAATTGACTAAACGACCTTAGGGCGTGGAAATAAATATAGCAATATAAACTCTTTTACGAGCTCTGCATAAGCGAACCAAGTAGGTTGGCGGAAAAAAACAATCTGGTGGGACCTCGACGCATGAGGGATTTTGGGTACACTACACATCACGCATAGTGTTACAGTCATGCCAAAGGGTCCCTTTGTTATATCCCATGATATGATATCCTTCGTATCCAATTGGAACTGCAACTATTGGTACGTTTGAAAAAGGTGAGACCATTCCCCACCAAGAAAACTAGCTTTCTGCAAGCCCTTGTCCCATTGAATTACATTGAGATGCCTTTTCACCTTTTCTAAAAGGACAAGCAACCTTACCTGTTAAAAATTCTCTTCACCTATAGAAATATACCTTTTAAGAACTTGACACCTTAAACTATTTTTGCTTACCGTATACACTGATCTAACAACATTTCTTATCTGTGAAGGTAAGGATTTTCCCTTTCAATATAAAAATTATAGTGAGATGAACAAGTTACTTACCAAACTGGTAACGTTCTTTCGATTGGCTGTTCCTCCAACGTATTCCTCATCTATGACATGTAATGTCCACAGCTGTGATGCTTCGGAATTCATCTCGGCAGAGGGCGTCCTTGCGTCAATGGCATCGGGTTGATGTCCCTCGGAGGCCTCTGTCGAGGGTGACGTCATTGGATGTTATAAGTAGCACGCACGGCGCATGTAGCCTCAGTTGATGTTCACCCCCCCCCCCCTCACAACGTGTGGCACACATGCCCAGAACACAGCATCAACTGCACTTAGCCTTGCGGGACGTAAGCTGTAATGGCATGGGAAGTTCTTGCGAGGGGTAGGCTGTGAGGGCGATGAGGAATACGTTGGAGGAACATCCAGTCGAAAGAACGTTACCAGTTTGGTAAGTAACTTGTTCTTCGAATGGATTGTGTACTCCAACCTATTCCTCATCTATGACAGACTCCCAAAGCAGTAAAAATGATGAGGAGGGAAAAGAAAAGAATTTAGACATACCCAATTAAATGGCAGAATAAAGCACTGCCTGACCAAAGGCAACATACTGAGTATGGGAAGTATCCAGGGAGTAATGCTTCACAAACGTGTATAGAAGACCATGTTGCAGCGTCACCGATCTTCACCGACACCCGCCTCTGGACGGCTGTCGCAGTAGCAATGCCCCTGTTGGAATGAGCCCACAAACCCGCTGGAAGGTCCTTACCAGCCAATCGGTAGCATTCTGAAATAGTGAGGATAATCCATTTAGACAAGGTCTGCTTCGAAACAGCCTGTCCTAAAATGAGTATACCCCACAAAGAGCTGGTTGTCCACTCTGATCTTTGCCATTCTGGGTAGATAAAAGCTCAAGGCACTTCTAAGATCCAACCTATGGAGCCGTTCCTCTTCCTTACTAGGATGAGGAGGAGGGTAGAAAGCGGGGAGTACCACCTTCTGACTCAAATGAAAGTCTGACACAACCTTCGGGAGAAAGGACGGACATACCCTCAGTACAACCCTGTCCTTGTGGAACAAAGTAAAGGGTGGCCTAGAAGAAAGTGCCTGCAACTCGCTCACTCTTCTAGCAGATGTAACTGCAACCACGAAAACAGTTTTAAGGGTCAACAACCTTAAAGGGCAAGAGTGAAAGGGTTCAAACGGAGCACCCATCAGAACGTTTGGAACCAAATTAACGGACGGTGGGAAAACATTTGTGAGCTTTTTCAAAAACTGAGTGATCTATGGAATTTTAAAATAATAACATTCCTCTGAAGAGCGCTTAAAGATAGACAGCGCTGCCAGATAACCTTTAATGGTGCCCACCTGAAGGCGCCTGTGGGCCAAAGAAAGTAAGGAGAAAACTCCAGAATCGAACACTCAAAAAGAACCACATTCTTTCCTCTGGCCCAGTCGCAAAAATGACACCAACGGTACAGGGACTTTGTTGTGGGTCACCTAGACGAAAGCAACACCTCCATCACGTCATCCGGGAGGTCCCAATGCCTATATCTCAATCTCTCAGAAACCATGCGTGAAGGTTGAGAGTCTTGACCTCTGGATGGAGAATCCCAACCTTCCTCTCACGAGAGAAGATCCTCTCTTTGGGGAAGACGCATTGGAGTCCAGATAGACATGTCTTTAAGGTCCAGGTACCACGCTCTCGTGGCCCAATCCAGAGCAATGAGGATCATGCGGGTCCCGAACCGAAGTAACCGCCTGAGGACTTGAGGGATGACGGGGATCGGAGGAAACGCGTACAGAAGCAGGAAAAGCCACTACACAACAAACGCGTCTCCTAGAGCTCCTCTCAGAGGAAATTCCCTTGAGAAGTACCTTTCTCACTTCCAGTTTGCACCGTTCACAAACAGGTCCACCTGAGGGGTTCCCCAAAGGGCAAAGATCTCTTGAAGGACTTCCTGAGCTAACTGCCACTCGTGAGAGACCGCGCTCTGCCCGCTCAGAGCGTCCGCCAACATGTTCTCCGTGCCGGCTAGATGAATCGGCGAAAGGGACATACCCTCGCTCATTGCCCAGAACAAGAGTTGCATTGCCTCCCTGCACAGAGTTAGTGACCCTACACCCCCTCTCTTGTTGAGGTAATGCATAGCCACCGTGTTGTCCATCATTATCAGGACATTCTTCCCCCGTACAGACGGCAGGAAAGCCTTCAGCGCTAGTCTGATGGCTTTCAGCTCCAAAAGATTGATATGAAGTCTGGATTCCAATGGAGATCAACGACCGCTGATGGATAGATCGTCAGCATGAGCTCCCCACCCTGTCAGGGAAGTGTCTGTCACCACTGTGACATCCGGCCATGGCTGCCAAAAAGGCTCCACTTTTATAGGATTTCTCTCATCGGCCCACCACAGAAGGTCCTGTGAGACTGCGCATGGAACATGAAGGAGATCCAACATCTTGCCCGAGAACTGGGACCATTGAATCCGTAGAGCACACTGAAGGGATCTCATTCTCAAGCGGGCCTCTGGCACCAGAAAAATGCAGGATGCCATGCGGCCGAGCAACCTTAAGAATTCGAAAGCCGGCAGCGCTCGTTGAAATTTTGTGACCATCTGAAGAATGTGATGAGCCCTCGCCTTCAGTGGCGGGCACATCCCCAAGGAAGTGTCCAAAACGACCCCCATGTATTGGAGCCGCTGGGATGGTGTCAAATGAGACTTCTTGAAGTTGAGGGAGAAGCCCAGCTTGTGAAGGGAGCGGAAGGTGACATTGAGATGATCCAAGGCTTGTTCAGGAGAACGTGCCCTGATCAGCCAATCGTAAAGGTAGGGGTAGACGTGAATCCCCCCTCTCCAGAGGTGTGCTGCCACCACCACCATGAGCTTGGTGAAGACCCTCGGGTGGAGGTGAGCACGAAAGGTAGGACCCAAAACTGGCAATGGGATCCGCCAACTGTGAACCAGAGGTATTTCCTGTGTTGAGATGGATCGGCACAAGAAAATAAGCATCCTGCCGGTCCAATGACACCAACCAATCATGAAGTTGGAGGGCCTGAAGGATCTGAGAAAATTACCATCTTGAACATTTCCTTCCTGAGGAACTTTTTCAAGCATCGTAAGTCCAAGATGGGTCACAGTCCCCCGTCCTTCTTGGGTCTCAAAAAATAAGGGGAATACCAACACTTGTTCCCCTCCGCCACAGGCACCGGTTCTATAGCGGCTTTCTCCAGCAGGGTGAAAATCTCTAGCAACAGGAGCGGATCCGGAACCTTCAAAGAGTGTTTCCCCGGTGGATTGTCGTGCGGCCATTGGAGAAAAGGAAGGCAGTAACCGTGGGTGATCGTATCCAGAGCCCGCGCATCTGAAGTAATGGCTCGCCATTCTTTGAGATGCTGCGACAGGTTCTAAGTGATTTTACCGAACCCAAATGTTCGATTTCCCAAAAGTTCAAATCTTTTTTTTTTATTTCCCGCAAATATATATGTGGGGGGAGACCCCCCGAAACCCCTCCCTACCTTACCCCTATACATTTTTTATATACTTTACCCCCCTATTTGGGGTTAGGTAAAATTGTACAATACCCTGCGACAGCCTGCCCCGCACCAGAGAACCATGAGTCATGACCTCAGAGCTGTTTAGAAGCGGCAGCGGCAGTGCCGGAAGGCAAAGAGGCAGCTGCCTGAGCAGCTTTGGCACCCCTACCTCGTCCAGCAGGAGTGCATCTACGGAGGCCCCTTTGACTGGGCATCCCTTTCGCCTTTCCAAATGAGGAGTAATAGCGAAAGGAACCACACCTCTATTGTGTCCCCTATTATGAAAAAGCAGAGGTTTGACATCCGCGCCCAAAGATTTGGCAGCCGCCTTGGCGGTCTGCAACTTTTCAAGGCTCTCGTCAGCCTTGCTGCCAAAAAGATGCGACCCCTCAAAGGGCATGTTGAGAAGACGGGCCTGCACATCGGGTGCAAAACCGGACTTCCGCAAACACGCAAATCTGCGCATGACGGTGCTCATAGCCATGGACCTTGCGACACAATCCGCAGTGTCCAACCCAGATTGAAGGGACTCACACATGGCATCCTTGCCATCCTTCACAATAGCTAGAAAGCCATCCCTTTCCTCTCCTTCGGGAATAGGCTCAGCCGCAAGCGAAATACAATTCCACAGAGTGTAAGAAGATTTTGGCAAGGCACAGTGTAGTTGGCCGATTTCAGGGCCATACTCCCAGCAGCAAATACCTTCCACGCCCATCATCCATGCATTTATCGTCCCTATCTGGAGGGATCGTATGGTACGCTGTCTGCTTCGAGGTGGCAGTAGCCGCCTGAACCACCAAACTCTCGGTAGTGGGATGAGTGGACAAGTAGCCGGGGTCGCTACTGGATGGGCAGTATTTCTTTGACAAAAACTTGTTAACTGCCGGAATAGTCTCTGGGGAAGTCCAAGTAGCAGCCACCCTTTTTTGAAAAGCCACATGAAATGGCAACACCGGGTCAGTGGACTGACCTTGATCCAAGATGTCCATAAGGTCATCCGGATCATACTCAACCCGAGGCCTGGACCAACCCAGGTGATCAGCAACTCTCAACATCAGTCTCTTATAAGATGAAGCAACATGGTCACCATGCTCTGGTTGACCAAATTCCATCTCATGAGATGTGTCAAGGCCACTGGCATCATGTAAGGACTGACGCTGATCCTCCTGATCCTCCTCCTCCTCCTCCTCCTCCTCTTGGAGAGACTGGAAAAACTCCTTAGTAGGGAGAGGAGTGCACCTCATTTCAGGAATAGGCTTCACAGATTTAGCAGGAGCCTTTCTTGGAGATTCCAGAGCCACAGGGGCTTCAGACAGCAAATCCTTCCATATAGGCGCTGATGGTGACGACTGCTCCGACAGCGAAAAAGGCACAGAAGATTTCAAAGGTTTCGAAGGTCTGACCACAGGTAAAGACCCGACAGACTAACTCGACGGACATGGCACTGATACCTTCGATAGCTTCTCAGGCTTCGGCGGTTTCGTGGGAGACTAAGACCGCAACCTGGACCTGGCACGTCTCTGGCGATCCCTGAAGCCTTTTCCGAACGGGACCTCAAAGGCTCCCGATGTTTATTGCGCCGACAGCCCGGGCCCAAGGGCGCATGTGCATCGGACCGAGACCTTTCCTTGCCGGCTTCAACCGAAGGCGTGGACGGAACTGTGCAGTGAGAACGAAAAATCTGCAACATTTGCTACCAAAAAGCCTCCCATTCCTCGGGGGTAGAGGATTTAGTGGGGCATGACATCTTTTCCAGGTATCTGTCATCCGACGGGGACGGGGAAGGCGAACGGTGACACCGCTTCCGGGACCGCCTCGACGAAGAGGACGAGTGGCGCAAACCACTCCGGGACCTAGATCTTCTGGAAGTTTTCCGACGAGGAGACTATTTCGACTCGTCGGTCGACATACCAGCCAATTTGGATTTACCGGGTTTGGAAGCACGGCCTACTTTTAATTTCCCCTTACGCTCCCGCAAGGCCTTGGCAGTCAACGGCTGGCACTTCGAGCAGTCGTCCGTGGCGTGGTCCTCGCCCAGGCACCACAAGCAAATACGGTGCAGGTCCGTGATGGACATCTTGGACCCGCAGTCCCAACATTTCTTGAAGCCAGACCGCGGGGTCGTCGGGGTGGACGAAGAAGACAATCGTACAATACGAAGTGAAAGACACGAGACGCGCCGAGTTCTCAAAGCAAACAAGTTTGGAGAAAAAATGGAACTGAAGCTACGGGCGCCGTGCGTGCTACTTATAACATCCGATAACGTCACCCTCGATGGAGGCCTCCGAGGGACATCGACCAGCCGCAAGTTCGCCCTCTGGCGAAAAAAAATTCGGAAGCAGCACAGCTGTGGGCATTACATGTCATAGATGAGGAATACGTTGGAGGACACAATCCATTCGAATATAGTGTGTGAACAATCTCGTTGTGTGTTCATTAAAAGGTCTGCTGGATTTTTACCCACCCTGGTCACCTCCTGAGAGTTACGCCTAGATGTTCCGTCACGCTTCCCCTTTGACACCTTGGTATATTTCAAGGAAACCCTAGCATTCTAAAATAAACACTAGAACCTAAAAACCTCCAATGCCACTTTTTTATTTTTTATTAATGAGGCAGTAGCTGAAAGGCCTTTACTTCAATACAGGATACATTACTCACCGTAACCGCTTAGATTCACATAGGCATAGGCCGACATATAGTGGAAGCTGCAGAGTATTACAGTTTGTTTTTGAAACTCGAAAAGGGATGTCGACAGGGTGTGCCAGTAATACTATCCTTAGTGTGACGTCCACTGCACCCATGATCCTTCATGCGTCAAGGTCCCTCAGATCGTTATTTTTCTGACATGAGGTAGCATGAGGTGTAGCATAAGTACAGTTGTATCCACGCAGATGCCTATCAGAGATATGTATCAGACAAGCTCGTAAGCATCCATGAGCCTTCTCTCAAAGGGGAGGAAGGGTGGGTCACATGTGAATCTAAGCAGATACAAGCATCAGAAATACGATTATGGTGAGTAATGTATCCCTTAGCCTTCTGAGGCTTGTGGAATCTGCTTAGATCACATGCTGTGCATAGATTAGCAAGCAGTGTTAGAAGAAGATGGTGGGTTGTGAGAAGGTTCATGGGAGAACAGATGTCTTAGAACTGCTTGTCCCACCTGTGTATCTGTCTTGGAATGCGTTTCAATGCAGTAATGCTGAGTGAAAGTGTGTATCGAGCTCCATGTAGCTGCTTTGCAAATACGGTCTAGAGAGACATTTGCAAAGAAAGCCAGAGTGGCTCCTGTACTCCTTGTGGAGTGAGCCCTGGGCGTAAAAGGCAGTGTTTTGTTTGATAGGGAATAGCACAATTGTATACATCAGACTATCCACCTGGAGATGGCATTCTTTTAAATGCGATCACCTTCTATGCCTGGCGCTACGGAGACAAACAATTGATCTGTTTTTCTTAGTGGTCTGGTCTTGTCTACATAGTAGAGAACCACCCTCCTCAAATCTAGTGTGTGGAGTTTTAGCTCAGCTGAGCTGGTGGGTTCCTGAAAGAAAGCCGGTAGCTCAATGGACTGGTTGACGTGTAATTTGTATATGAATTTAGGGGAGAACCTAGGGTGAGTACGTAAAACCAGTTTGTCCTTGTGTACAACAAAGAAAGGGTCCTGAACTGACAATGCTTGTATTTCACTAACTCTTCTTATGGAAGTTATAGCTTGGTGTTTGAGACTAAACTTATGCATCGGCTCGAAAGGGGGTCCCATGAGCTTAGCAAGCACAACATTGAGATCCCAACCTGGCGATGGGTTTGAAATTGGAGGGTGGAGTCCCTTTACTCCTTCCATGAATGCTTTGATGACCGGTACCTTCCACCAAGAGAATTTATTGTGGGAGGTGGTATAGGCTGACAAAGCCGCCTGGTGGGCCTTTAAGGAGTTGAATACTAACCCTGCATCTAGCAAGTGGAGCATATAAGTTAGAATGTGGGAAGGAGCACATTCTATGGGGTTAATTTGTTTAGACTGGCACCAAATTACAAATCTCCTCTACTTGTCAAAATAACAGTGCCTCGTGTTAGACTTTTTTTGATTCTTTTAAGATATCCATACATCTTTGTGGCAGATTAAGATGTCCAAACTCTATGACCTCAGGAGCCATGCTGCCAAGTTCATTGAGTGAGGTTGAGGGTGCACTTTTAGGCCTCCGTGCTGAGTGAGCAGATTGTACGGGCACAGGAGTTTGTTGGGATCGCACATCGCCAGATTGTGCAGAAGTGGATACCAGAGTTGTCTTACCCACATAGGAGCAACTATGATGAGCGTCACTTGTTCCTTGTGGATCTTGTTCACCATCCTCATTAGAGGTGTTGGGGGGAAAAGCATGAGCAAATTTCCCTGACCAGTTCATCCATAGGGCGTTCCCCTTGGAGCCTCGCTGGGGGAACCTGGACGCGAAGTCTGGGCATTGCTTGTTTCCGTTTGTAGCAAACAAGTCTATTGTGGGGAAACCTCATTGAGAGAAGAGGTGCACTACGACTCCTGCGTGAAGTTGCCACTCGTGCTCTTCTGGTAGGGGATCTCTGCTCAATGAGTCTGTGAGAGAGTTGAGTTCCCCTGGAACATGCTGTGACGATAGGAAAATGTTCCGTTTGAGTGCCCATTTCCAAATTTGTTGCGCAAGCCTGGACAGATTTGGAGAGCGTGTGCCCCCGTTTGTTGATGTAAAACATTGCTGTAGTGCCGTCTGTCAGGACTTGCACAGATTGGTTCGGTGAGACTCGAACGCCTGAATGACTTTGAATACTGCCAGAAGTTCTAGTAGATTGATGTGGTTTTGTGCCGTCGCATGAGACCACAAACCCTGAGTTGTGTGGTGAAGGTAGTGAGCACCCCACCCAGCGAGTGAGGCGTCCGTCGTGACAATTGCTTGGACCTTGCGGATCTTAGAAGGGTTTACCCTTCAACAGGTTTTCTCTTGTCCACCAGCGAAGATTTTGTACTAGTGTTTGCGAAACGACCACTAGATCGTCCCGCTGACCACTTGCCTGAGACCACTGTTTCGCCAACCACTCCTGCATGGGTCGCATACACAGGCGCGCGTGAGGTACCAGGTAAATGCAAGATGCCATCATGCCTAGCAAACTCCTAGCTTTGCGCACTCTTATCTGGTGGCCGGCCTGATAATATGGTATTTGCAGTAACATGTTTTCGATTCTTTCCTCAGATGGAAAGACCAATCCCTCGAGTGTTTAGGACAGATTCTACGAACTGTTTGGTCGTGCTTGGCACTAGGCTTGATTTTTTTCTCGTTGATGTAGAAGCCCAATTGAAAGTGAAGGTTGATAGTTCTTTGAATGTTTTTTCTGCAGACTCCCCTGTAATTAGTCAGTCGTCCAAATAAGGGTACACTGGGATTGCCTCCCTTTGCGAAGTGTGCTGCCACCACCACCAGTACCTTTGTGAATACCCTTGGAGCAGAAGCTATTCCGAAGGGCAGCACTTTGAATGGGTAGTGCTGGTTCGCTATCTTGAATCTTCTGTGCGCTGGGAACATTGAAATATGAAAATAGGCATCTTTTATATCCAGAGTTGCCATGTAATCCCCCTTTTTTAGTAGGGGGGGGGATCCTCTTGTAGCGTAGTCATGCTGAACCTTTGTGGCTTGACATATTTGTTTGCAGGGCGCAAATCTAATACTGGGCGCATTGTCTTTCTTTGGCACAAGGAAATAGGTTCTTTAGCACAAGGAAGTAGGTTGAATAAATACCCTTGTTTACCTGTTTGGCCGGGACCATCTCGATGGCGTCCTTTAGAAGAAGCATGGTGATCCACTCGAGGAGGATGCGCTGTTGTTCCTTGGAATGGGTCTTTTGTCGTTGTGGGTGGTTCTGGGGTTGTTCGAGGAGTTCTATGCAGTATCGGCCTGTTACAGTGGACAGCACCCATCTGTCTGTGGTGATTCCCTCTCGTGCGTGGGTGAAGCTGGATATGGGTCCTCCTACTGGAGGGGTATGGGAGGGCACCTGGAACGGATAGTCACTGCTTTTGAGGTGGCGTGCCACCTCGGGAGGAGTTGCCTCTACCAGTCTGCGGGATCTGCACGCTCCTCTTGGGTAATACTGGGAGGACTGACCCTGATTGTTTCCCCAGGAAGTAACCTTGGCTTTGGTTATAAGTGGAACCCCTTTGAGAATTTTGGCTGTGAACGTGACGAAAATTCTCGTTTCCCCTCTGGCCTGTACGTTTATTGGTGATTTGGCCTAGAGACTTAAGAGTCTCGTATTCTTCTTTGGCTGTTTTTAAGGCATCTTCGACAGCCTTGCCAAAGGGCACATTGGGCTCAACGGGCATGTTGATAAGGGTAGCTTGCGTCTCTGGTTTAAAACATGATTGGCGCAACCAAGCATGACGCTTGATAATAGTACCCTCCGCTATTATTCTTCTTGCATTGTCCGCAGCGTCAAGATTGTTTTTTAATAAGCAGCTTGACTCTGCTCTGCCTTCTGCGGATACCTAGGCAAGCTGACACTTCAGTGGTTCTGGGGCTGAGGTAGTAAGGCCGAGACCCCATCTTGTTGTATCTCCTGAGTTGCTATTTTAAAATGCTCTGCCGCCTTGACTAGCACCTCATTTAGAAGGGGTTGGTTATCAATTGGTGAGTCTATGACGGGGGATCCTGATCAACAGGTGAATCTATGGGATACATAGTTGCCTCGGGGTCAACCTCAGGGCCTTCATCATCCCTGTAATAAGAGTCTGCTGCCTCTTGAATAGAGGTCTTCATGGTCGGAGTCCGGGTCATAGAGATCAATGACTGTACCTTGATCAATGACTGTGCCTTGCACTGGAATCTCAGGGCGAGACCGTTTAGTAGGGGGTTGAGCAGGGATCTGCGACCCAGAGGGTGGTGTAGTGGGGGGAGTGGAGTGGAAACTTTGAAAATAGGCAGGGTCCTTTTCATAGACGTTGGCCATGAAGGACATCCTCCTCATGACACCGTCTATATCCTCAGCCGACCATTGTGCTGAACTAGGGATGACCAATGGTTGGGAAGGGAGTCCTAAATCCACATCTGTAGGAGGAAGTAATACAGGTTCTTTAGGCCTAGCCTCTTGAGATTTTTCTTTATGAGGGGTGGTCCTAGTCTCCCGAGATCTCTCCCTATGAGTGGTCTTCTCCCTATGAGGGGTCTTCTCCCTATGAGGGGTCTTCTCCCTATGAGGGGTCTTGGAGGACTTCTTGGGCTCTCTTTCCTTATTTTGTCCCTCTGAGTCGTGATTCCCAGCCTGCTTGGGGCCTAGTCCCTAACTTGACACAGAACGTCGATTTTCGGGTGCAGGCTGAACCGGAGCCTCGTCCTCGGACGAATGGCCATCGGTGCGAGTTTTTCACGCAACGTCTGTACCATCCTTCGACGGTCGGGACCTGTCATGCGGCGATCTCGAACAAGAGTGCTCAGAGGACAGAGTTTCCATGGACCTTTCCCTGGACGTTGTGCGTTGCCGACCGTTCAACATGTGTGTCGAGTCTCGACCTTGGGTTGTGTGCTTAGTGGTGGATGAAGTGATAGCGCTACCGCCGCCGGGTGTTGTCCCCATAACAAGGCTGCCGGCCTGTCTTCCGGGGTCGGGCCTGCGCTTGGGTAGCCGAAGCCACCCATCGCCTTCGCCGTCAGAAACTGCGGCGTTGCTGCCATCACTGAAAGCACCTTCTACTTCCATGGCCTCCAGTTGCCTGGCGTAGTGGGCCCAGCGTTTGGTAGATTGGTCCTTCAAAGTCTTGGGCTTGAAGAGCCTACACGCTCGACAAGAACCCTCGACGTGGTCTCTCAGGAGACACAGGTTACAGACTAGGTGTATCGACCCAGGGAAATGTCCTATTACATTTGGGCCAGAATTTAAAGGGGGTCTTGTCCATAACTGAAGGATGTGGAAGCTAGGCGAATGTAGTGCAAGAAAAGGGGCATATACATTCTATAATGACCTCCCCCCTCTCTCCCTACTGCTTGGGCCGATGCCCGTAGCAGCCTTCCAAGGCCGAAACAAATCCGTCGCTGAAGACTTGACTGTCGATTTTTCCGGTCCTTCACCAGCGTCTGTATGTCGATAGTCGGTGATATAAAGTATTGAAAGAAGGAACTATCAGTAATTAGGTAAATGTAAATGAATTAAGCTTCATAATATATACATTTTGCTAATATAATTGATTACCTACACTAAAATGAAGTCCATTTGAAAAAAACACTATATTCATTAGTCATCTTATTATTAAGTGCTATTTTATTGTTAAAGTGCCCCTAAAGTGCACCCCTGTGGCCCCCCCTGTGCCCCTCTTGCATTTTTTTCTCTAAGTTTGGTGTAAATTTGCCTTGAAAGTGCTCCGGCGCCTCAATGTGTTCCCCTGTGGCCCCCCTTCCGTGTTCTATCCCCGCCTTGCGTCCCGCCCCCTCCCCCGATTGGCTATCTGGATCCAATTAATAGTGTAGCTCTAGGGCAGCTCTCTGCCCGTAGCAGCCCTGCGGATAAGGGCCCAAGGCAAAAGGCAAATCCATACTGTGTCTGCAGCTGTCAGCAGGGGAAGCAGTGTTAGGTAAGATTTTCACAGAATTGGTAAATCTTCCTGACCTGGGTCAACCTCAGAACACTTTGCTTTATTAGTGGGATATTTTTCCATAATACCTCAATGAGTGGGAACCTTTTTCCACACTCACATAATCTTTAACACTTTATGGGTGTCATTTTTAAGACTCTCCATGGTGTCTTTTTCAAGTTATCCTTTTCAACAACTTATTGGCAATATAGGGGCTCCCCTTTTAACTTTCTTTTGCTAAGCTTGGGTGAACTACAGCTCCCAAGGATAGAAAGGATCTTTGGATCGCTTTTACATTTTATTCTGTGAAGCCAGCACACCCCACCTTATGTGGAGTGTTGGGGAGATACAATGTATCCCCTTTTCACACTAAAACTGTAACAATTATGTTACAGGGACAAGCTTACCTTCAATGGCTGGTGGCAATGATACCTTGTATAAATTTGGTGCACCTCTACCGCGGGCTGTGTTCACAACTGCAGTAAAGGCACCCAAGAATGCTCATTTTACCAAAATGGCCCCCGACATCCAGGGCAGGAAATTCCTTTGAGTGATTTTTATCTTCGGTGGGAGTCCCTGCAGTCTGTCTGTGAGGGCAGGAAGTGAGGGGGGGGGGGTGAGTCCAAAACTCCCCAGCCCTTTGTCTTATGCCTTGCTTGAATGGACAACCAGACCGCCCCTTCTTGTAAAATATGGGGAGAGAAAGCAGAGGTTGTGCTGTAGTTCCTGATAAATACTGCAAACCTGGAAGCTGAAGAAAAGTTGACCAATGGAACCAAAACCAAAGAGGATGATTAAGGAAAAGCGGCTGAAACAATTCAAGCGACCGGAGAACCTGCTGTGTAACTGGAGCCTGCTGTAGCCCTTCCTTCCAATCGACCTGGGGACTCAGAAAACATCAATCCCGACCCAGAGCCTGGTGAGACCTACAAGACTCAAGGCGACCTGCATTTTGAGCCATCCCACGCGTTGCTTCAATACCCCAATACCCTGGGACCTCAAGCCATTGTGCGGTTCACAGTCTTCCGAATTCCGAATCTCGCTGAAACTTCGTGGGCATCCTGGTGGATCTCCAGAGACACGCACTGAGTCCGAAAAGTCGCCTCAGAGTGCTGGACCTTTGTAACAATGAGAATTCAACCGTGATTTTCTGTCGTCTTCTGTGCTCCTTGAAAAGGTGCCAAATCCGCAGAACCGCATTCAGCTGCAAGGGAAACCTTGCCTAGAGCCTTATTCATCGATCTCTGCTGCAAAGTTCCTTCTGCGGTCTTGTTTTCAGTCACCACAACAAGGAATCCACTGACCAGGTATTTGGCTGTAGACCCTGAAGTCCTCCTGCTGCAAAATCTTCTTCAATGCTGAGGTACTTTGTTGGCTTGGGTATGTACTTACCTTAAGCACGTTAGGATTTCTGTGTAGCTGTGGGTTGTTTTCTGTGATGGGGGGGCCTCTCATCCAGTGCACACAGTCCCACTGCTAGAATCCTGCTAGGGTGTCTTCTGCGAAGCTCCTGGACCCTCTTCTAACTCTAAAGTGAAGTACTCAACTGTTTGCCCAGTTTTCCTAAGGAACTCTCACTTTTGCTACTAAAGAACCTACCCTGACTCTGCCTGTTGGTCACTAGTCCTAGTGATCCCCCTTCTGCCACTGAGACCACTCATGCTCCTAGAATAAGGGATAGACTTTCAAGGGATTGGGCCTTTTGCCTAGAAAAGAAAATAAGTGTTTAAAAGTTACTTAATTGTAAAGAGTTGGTTGGTAACTGTAATTCTAAGAGTGAACAGTTACAAAAGTTCTTACTCACCTTGGATGTGTGATGCACTATTCTTAAAAGTATGGTTAACATATTTTCTTCCTTAGCAACTATTTTGCCAGTCTAATAGAGAGTAGATGTGTTGGTATTTTACTCTTCTGTGATTAGGTTGTGCCTCTTCCCAAAAGTAAAGTGTTGGTTTCACCAGATTATTCCTGCAGGGTAATTGTATGAGTGTCCCCCAACTGAGTCTTGCTTCCGCCAACTTGCTGCTAGCCTGTCCAGAATAAGTCTGCATTAGGTTGTTGCCTACCTAGAATAACTGAGTCATTCAGTAAAGTGTGACATTGGGTTTTACTTTCCCCTTCATTGTGAGGTTAAAAAAGTATGTGGGTTTTACTTACCTTGTGTTAGCTGTGTGCCATCCAAAAATAAGTTACAAGAGTTACTGATTACCTCAATCTGGGGTTCCCCGATTTCAAAAGCACCTGTAATTGAATATTACATCCTTAGGTTTTACTCACCTAGTATAACTTATCAAAAAAGTCGTTATAGGTTTTTACTGCACCTGGAATAAGTGTCCCACTATTCACCAAAAAGTATATTGTCCCATTGACTGATTACGTGATTTGTACTAAGAGTAAGCGTATAACTGGTAGGGTCTACTGCCTTTGCACTACTGAATGTAGATGTGAAAGTAATCATTGGTTTTTACTCCCCAAGAATAGGCTGGACCTATACGGAATGTGTATGAAAAGGTTTTGACTTCCCTAGAACTACAGTCAGGGGTTCCAAATAAGGTTTATACTTTGGTCTGTGTACCTGCAAGTATAGTGTTGTGCTTTTATATTGTGATTTCATATAATGTGTTAGTGCTTACTTACCCCTAGATTTATCTGGGCCTACCTGTATTTAAATAAATCCTTTATTTTTACAATATAAAGTGTTTGTTTTTCTTTGGACCATTTGTATTACAATTTCATTTGTAATGATTCTACAGCCCTCCCTCATAAGAGAAGCCTGGCTGCCGTGTCTGCGCCACCATGTACTCACGTAGTACAACCTTATACTAAGAGTGGAGTCTTGTACTGCCTCAGTTGAATGGTTTTACTAAGCCCTTAGTTGGACTTCAGAAAAACCTTCCTAACAAGCGGCAACCCACTAACACCAAAGCATAAAGTAGCAACTTGCCCCAAATCTCTACGGTAGGTGTAACCAAACTGACTCAGAGCACCCCATCACCTAACTCGTACTCCACACTGAACTCAAGGAAGTCGCAGTGCGCAGCATCATACCCTACCGCTCCCTCTAACAGCTATTACACCCCCGCTGCAACTGCTTTCAACGAGGTGGTTGCAATGGCATAATTCCACTTTTAAACAAACTGCACGAACCGGCTGCATTATCCAGACACATCAATCGAAGAACAGACTGCCGTCAATCAGCACCAACGGATAAGGTAGGCAAATCTTTCCCACACAATCACACTAGGACCGATAACCTCCATTAGTAGTCTCAACATGATACAAGACTACCAGCAGATTGAAGTGCACCAATCGCTCCCACCCATCACCTACAACAGGGAATCCTCCGTAAAGACAAATTAAACCGATCGTATTGTGAAATTCAGGCCTCTCCCACACTCTACAGGACTCTCTAATCTAAGTGCTTTATTACTGCCTGCCTCTCTGTGAAACCTAGGCCCTTCTCCCGTTATCCAGGTCTCTCAAATCTAGGTGCATTTAATTTACTGCCTGCCTTTCTGTGAAACCTAGGCCTTTCCCCCATCCCCCCGTTATCTAGGTCTACCCCCACCCTCATCCATGGCGGACTTGCCCGACCTGAAAACGATACCACAACAACCAGCACCACGTATCGGCCCCAACTGCCCCGCCACTTCTACTCCACCACCTCCCCCCGCCAAACAATATTCCACCCCACCCGGCTCTGGTCCTCCGTACTAGCGCCTTCATTCATTAACCCCCCCCACCCCCTGTGTGCCACCTCACCCCACCATCTCAGACCTCTCCACTCAGCCACCCATACACTCTTAATCCCCTCATTGTCTCCAAAAAACCACCATACCCCTCTAACTATGATCAGAGGAGCACTCTGGCGTGCCAAACACCATGAGCTACCCACCACTACCCCCCCCCCCGGAACTACCGCAGCTTTGGTGGGGTCTGACAAGGACCCTCCTCCCCAACCTCAGCCCTCCCCGTCCCTGCCAAAACTCCTACCCTTGAACTACCATTCATCCACTCGTCCGGAGCGCCACTTCGCACCATCCTCACCATCCAACAGCCAAACCGCATCCCATCCATCCGCTCCTCCTCTTTCCCACACACTCTCACCAGAAACACCACTCTTGCACTATCCCAAAGTCTACCTGACAGCACTGGCTCCCTGAGACCTCCGCACCCCCCGAACTATGCACAGCTCAGCGACTCCCCCACCTCATCTGCAAAATCCTCTAGCCCTTGCCCCCTTGCCCCTCTCCCCATGCTGCTCCTTGTCTCCCTCACACAGACCTCTCCGCTGACCACCTTCCCCTCTCTCAAAGTAGCACTTCTTGCCCTTTCTAAAACCATCGCTTCATCCCTCTCTCCCTCTGACACCCCCGCCCCCCCCCTGACACTCTCACACTCCTCTTGCAGCCAAACGCACAAAATGCAGAAAGGGTGACAGGCCCTTTCCCTCAAGCCTCCTTACTTCGCCACTCCTTCGTGAGCCCAACCGCCCTTCTCTCCCAACCCTGTCGTAAGGGCTACCCAACCTGCCACCCCGTCTACACCGCTTTGAACACAACCCCTACCCCAGTACACCTAAAACCCTTGCCCCCTCCAGACACGAGCCACCCTCAACAACTCGCCCAACCCCACACACCACACCACTCACCCCAACCCTCTCCCTCCCGATCCACCCCTCCCTATCCCACAAATACCCACCACCGCCCACCTACTCTTCCCACTCACCATCGACCTGGCCTGCCCACCCCATCCTGTAAGAACACCCATGTCCCATACCCCTGCAACCACCTTCCGGCCAGTTTCAGACGCCCTGACTGCTCCGACCACTCCTTAAATCACAACGACTGACACCTTACTCAAGGCCTCTCAAACCATCCGAGCCCTCCCTGCCACAAGCGTCAGGAAAACAGACACCCCTGCTGAAGTCACCAGCCTCCTTTTCAATGCCCGCTCTGTGGCGAGAAACCGACAAAGAATCTTTGACCTCCTATCCTCTGACAACACTGACCTCATCTTCATCACTGAAACTTGATTCTCAGATGATTATGCACCAATTGCACAGGAGGCCAGACCCTCCAGAGGTGGCGGAGTAGCGATCCTCTATAAGTCCCACTTCTCCATCTCACAGAAAGCCAACCATGCAACGTAAACTGTGAATCCCTTCAAATCTCTCTACAACATCAGTCACTCGCAGCTTCCTACTCATATATAGAGCCCGCGGATATGACAGACACTTTGCCAACAATTTCTGTGACTCACTAGCTACCGTTCAGGTAAACCCCCCAACCCTCGCACTACTGGGAGAATTCAACATCTGGTTTGACGTGCCAAACAACTTCATGACCCCAACCTCTGGTCGACAGTCTAGGAGCACTCAACCTATCTTGACACCCCACAGGTCCCACACACTCTGGAGGTCATACCCTTGATGCTATCTTCAGCTCTGATGACCTTGTCTCTGTATCTAGTCCCACACCGCTCATCCGGACAGACCACTCTGCCATCCCTTTCTCTGTCCTCACTCCACCCAAGACCATCGCTGCATACAAACAGTATCACAAATGCTGGAACAACGTCAACGTACTTCCCGATCTAGCTGAAGCCTTGCTGCACAGTCTCCCTGCACCGCCGACCTCAGACAGAGCATTAACTATCGAAACCTTTAACCCCTTTCTCAATTAATCACTACTTCCTCTCTCACCCCCCCTCACACCCTGCAGCCACTCGCACAGGACCATCCCCCAAATGGTTCACGCCCCACCTGAAGACCTTCAAAAGCAAAAACTCTTGAACACAAATGGCGATCATCTAAAACCCCCCACAGCAGATCCATATTCGCTCACCACCACCGCATTTACAAATCTGAGATCCGAAAGGCTAAAAAGACCTACTACAAAACGAATCCTGAATTGTCACAACAGCAGCAAAGAGGTCCCGAGGATCATCTCCGAATTCCTGAAACCCTCCTCCAAGTCCCCGACAACGCCCACGCACAAGCACAAGCTCTGCGACACCCTCTCACCTTCACTTCTAAAATACAGCTCTAGACAGGATAACAACCCTTAATTCCAAACGTTCTACCCACTGCTCCAACTGCCATAGTACAATTTTTCGACTCCTTCAACCCCATCTCGAGTGACGAGTTCCTTAATCTACTATCCTGCAGCAGACCCTCGGGATCACCGCTTGAGACCTGTCCGGCATCTCTTCTGAAAGAAATATTCTCCTCCACATGTGCGGGAGAACAAGCTAAGTCCATAAAAAATAACTCCCTCACCTGTGGTATCTTTCTGAGGCCTTTAAAATAGCCCATGTTAAACCACTTCTGAAAAAGACATCCCTTGACCCCTTGACTCCCTCAAGCCCAAGAACTATAGGCTGATTTCCAACACCCGATTCTTGGCAAAACTCATTGACCGTGCTGCATACTCTCGGCTCAACTACGTAGAATCCAACAACCTACTCAAACCCGCTCAATCAGGCTTCAGGCCGTGCCATAGAACAGAAACCGCACGGATCTCGATCTGGGATGATCTCAAGGTACCCCCTGCCCGCCACTTCCGAAATAGTCAAAAACCTTGGCTGCACTATGGACTAGGGTTTAACCCTCTCCATCAGATCACAAATGTATCACAATCCTGCCACTACCATCTCAAGCTCCTAAAGCACATTTTTCCATACCTCACTGTGGGATGTTTTAACCCACTTATGCTCTGCCATGCGGAATCATTGTGTTCTGATGGTGCCAAAAATAGGAAAATGGCCGCAAAACCCTTGTGTGTGCCAAAATCTCTGAAAATCGCGCTCTACAAAGCACAAAAAGATGGTGGCCCAATCTGCCATGCATGTTGTCAGTGGTGGAACAGAGAGTTCACTCCTGAAACATGTCACTGGGCTCCACAACAAGTGAAAAGGAAGCATAGAAGGAAAAAGCAGTGCTTTGCTAAAGGAAACCCCAAATGGTGCTTTAAATCCCTTTTTCTTTGTTGCTGAAACTGCAGAAAGCCGGCACAAAACACCCTCAAACATCAAAAATTCTTGCGGGGTGCTACAATTCACTTAGGGCAAGAAATCATTGTGAACATACAATGTCCTGGAAAGCTGAAGGCATAAAAAGATTTCACAGAAAAAAATTGCCTGCCTGTGGAATCTGTCAAAATCTGGGTGCAATACCCTCGGCCGCCTGAATGACAGCTGTCAGAAGCTGCAGGATTAAACTTTAAAACATGTATAAACTGACATCAAATGTTTGCAAGCTAAGTGGCCTGTTATTGTGAGTAACCCATCTTGTAATTGTTTTGATTTCATGGTTTAAAATCTTGAATAAGTATTTAGCTGTGAGTTGATCCCACTAGTTTGTTAAACTAAGGAAAATTGCAACAGAATTAACATTTCAATTTAAGCCTGGCTAAAGCCATCTAAACTGGAATAACAGCTTTCCCCACAGAGGCAAGGCCTCTCTCTCCACCAGGAAATCACACCTCAGCAATAATTATAGGGTGGGGGAAGAATTTGGGCTACAGAAGCAAAAGGAAACGATGGACATCCTCCAGCTAAAGGAAATGCTAAGTGTGAACAGTCGTACAATAGCCCCTGCCCAGAGCAAACTTGGGGGATGGCTCCTGAACTGAAAGGAGACAAAAAGAGGCGGAGACAAACAACCATCTGTGGCTAAACATCCACAAAGAACACATTTGAAAAAGATGGATAACTTATTGTGTAAAATTGTGAAAAATGTAAAAACAGATGTGTGAATCTAAAATTTGCCGGCACATTTCAAAAGGCGGAAAAATCGTGTGACATGTGCAGGAAGGAAACGGCAGAAAATGTGACTTTACACAAAATGTATTTCTGCTAGAAGTATGAAACGTTATGCACTTATGCCCATGTTATATGCGCACACTTGTACACATTTGTTGATAAATTGAACATTGTGTTCCTGATGAAAAGGGCGAAATTCAGTGAAAAGCAGACAAGATCCCACAGCAACGGGGCTTGGAGAAGTATCTGCTACACAAAATATGTAATTTGTATATGTGGTTGTTATAGATGTTGCACCTGTGTAAATATGTATTGTGTCAAAAGTAGATTTTGTGTTCAAGGGGAAAGGGGAGGATTCTCTGACTCATAAACCCACACCATTAAGGTGACACCCTGTTTCTCTCCTCCTATCAAGGCAGAGAGGAGACCTTGACCAATCACTGTCAAAGGGGCGAGCTTAGGATAAACCAGCCCACACACACCCCCTGTATCATAGCATAAATAGAGACAGCTCAGGACTCAGAAAGACGGACAGATTCACCCACTATCCAGATTCTGGCGGAGCACCCTGCTGCAGAACCCTCCATATTACTTGCTCCAGACTCCAGAAACTTGGCAAAGCAGAACCACTTTCAGCTAGGCCTCTGTTAGGCAGAAACCTGTGCAGTTCCCTTAGGGACCACTGCAAAAGATTTAAGACTACAGGTGTTGGCAGTAAACCCACTTGGTAGCAGTCTGTACCACCCAGATTTACCTGGTAGCTGTGGCTGAGCAGGCAGACTTCCCTCAAGAAGAGTTAGGCAGTATGCAAAGTATACACAATAGGTACCCAGATACAATAATACAAGCAAACACTGACCAGAGCTTTGGTATCAAAGTATATAATTATTTATTTAAAAACACACAGTTTGAAACACTCCAGCACTCTTATTGTAAAATGTTCTAAACACAGTTACTATTGTAATATATACACCCCTTTTCCCTTATCGGATAAATCACAGTAAAACACCACTTATTTTCATACAGAGGTGAGCGCTTAACTAGATTGCACTCTGATAAGTTTGTGAGAAAAGGAGGGAAAAAGACAGAATATGAAAAGGTACACCACTCTAAGATTCAGGTACACTGATAGCAAGGCAGAAGAGCAAATGTCACTGGTGAGCCAAAGTCCAAAGGCTGGGCCCCCTCTTCGAGAGAGCAAAGCACAAATGCGCCCAAGATCACACAGTTACGCTAGGCGTAGAAAGTCTTGCAGAGGGTTTAAAAAGAGTTTAGAGAGGCTTAGGAAAGTTTAGCCAGGGTGTCCCAGGCTAACCCAGGTTCGAAAGCCGGGGGCTAAATCTACCCCATACAGTCGGTAGCAAGGGAAGCCAGGCGGGACACGGTACCTTAAGTGGGAAGGATCCTCCAGCAGTGGCAGTTGTTCCTGGTAGTGGGTGCAAGTTGCATCATCGTCCAGGGGAAGAAAAGATCTCGACTTGGAGGAAAGATGAAGGTCGTTGCACTACCAGGGAAGAAACCAGCCGCGGAGTCTTCCGGTTAAAGGTGGTACCTTTGATTCCCGGTCGTGGTAAAACGTGGTATCCCGGTTGCCGGGGTGCTTGGCACAGGCAAGGCGGCCACGAGGAACGTCGAGAAGGCGAAAAGGCAGTGAAACTGGTTATCCCCACCAGTCAAAGGAAGAAGACTCTCCGGCGGGAGATCTCCTCTGTCGATGGGAAAAGTGGTGAGACAGTCCAGCAGGTCTCCACCGGTGGTGGTGTCGTGGCAGGTCGGCTCAGCTTCTCCCTCGTCGGATTCTTAGGTCCTGTGGCGACTTCTGAAGTTCCAGTCCCCAAAGCCCTGCTTTTATGCAGCAAACCCCCATCACTCAGCCTAGCTGTCACTCAAACATGCTAAGTGGTGAGCCGGCCGGCTCACCACTTGGGCCAATCAGGATGGAGTGCGACTTGAGTTGCCTAGGCAACTCAGTCCAGGGTGCCTAAATTCCCCTCCACCCCTCCTAAGTACCCCAGACAGAGTGGCACCACTTTGGAGGGCTTCTGTGGAGAAGCCCGCCAAAAAGTGGAACAAAGGGCTCGACTTGGGTTGGAGTCACAGAAGAGAACACAAACGCCATTTTAGAATCAAGTTTTGCAAAAAATAGCAACCGGAGAATTAATATTAATTAAATAAACCGGCGGTATGTTCGAGGCTACCGTAAATAATGAAATAAAGATAGTAGCCTAAAACAATGGGAAATCCCATAGGAAAATATTCGCGGTTGAATATAAAAAGTAGTATCCACTGCCACCAGCCAAAACTCGATCATGGGGGACGGAGACGTGCCCCCTCGACTAACAGACCCTGGGGCAATCGAATTGCCCCAGCCAGTACGTCCACAATATGATGGTTTGTACTGGTTCTGTTCAGAATTTAAGACGAGTAAAGTCAATGGTGACTTTACATGCCCTGGGAGACAGTAGTCAGTCCCAGGGTATGGAGTCTATACTGGGGGTTTCACTATGACACCCCTGTGTTACTGCACTGAGGGTGCTGTGTAACACACATCACAATAACACATGAAGCCCTATGGGGTAAAAGACCCCATAGCCCATTAAACACATCTAGATTCAAAGAAACACACTCAAATCATGCCCAAGAGTGAGGGTAAAAGAGTCTCACTCTTGGCAGGAGAAAAAAAGAAACCCCAAAACTCCAGCAAAGCTGCTGGGGGACTCACTAGGTTAGGAAATTCAGCCTAAACAGAGAATTCTCCCTAACAGCCTCAATTTCCAGAACCAGAACCAATCCCACCACCTAAGGGGAGCATCAGATACAGCCAGGCTGCGCTGTACTGCTTGCCTGCTAAATAATTATCTTCAGAACCAAGAAGGGCGGTTCAATCCCATCCTGTGCCGTGCTGTGACCAGAGCGCATTGCAGATCAGATCCAGTCCTGTGCCGTGCGATGTCCAGATCGCCTTGACGCTGCCCAAATCCGATGTGCCCAGCAGTCTGTCCTGACCAGAATCCCTGACCAGAATCCTGACGGTTCCATTTGAAACATATCTAGTGAGTATCTATAGATAGAACTATGTCACTAGCATATGTACCTTGTCTAGTTAATCCCTATCTTAAATCCATCCTATCTTGTATTCAGAACCTGCATTGTTAGAAATATTTTTGAATTGTCTGAACTCTCCATCCAATCCCTCCTATCTTTCTCCTGTACTGGTATTGATAAAACTATCTTGGCGCTTATAATTTTTCATCTGAAGAAGGGGAGCGCCTCTGCAGGCAGTCATTCTGATCAAGTGGCTGTGTTCCTGTGTGGTATTTGTTTATTCATAGTCATCCTCTAGTGTAAGAAATCCTTTTTGTCATTTTAAAAGTGCATTCCCGATTTCCATTTTGCACCTATCTCGAAAAAAACGACCTCCACTAAAACGTCCATAACTTCCTCAATTTTTGTGCTAGAAACCAAATTTCAACTTCTGCTTGTAGCTAACATCCACAGTTTTAATTCACATCTAGTTCTCCCGTTATCGCGATTATCGTGGAGTGAAAAGTGTGCCGCGAATTTTCATTTAGGGAAATTCTTACACGTGTAAAACAGCTTTTGATTGCTCCCGACCTCAATTTTCCAATTTCAAATGTGTTCTTGGTATTAAATCATTGCTTGTGTTTGTGTGCAACTATCCAAAGCGGCTCCCATTAGAATTTATAATAAATTCAGCAATTTAGACCATATTTAGTGTTTTTACAAAAATCCATTCTCAGATACCTTTAAAAACCATTCCGACAGCTTGCCAATCAATTCCGTTTTTCTCTTGTGTTGCGGGGGGGGGGGGGGTGGGATTGTTATTTTGTTTGAATTCTGCCATTCCTGAATACCTGCTCTCTCCTCCCATCTCTTCACATTGCCTATTGGGGTTTTGAGGGGTGTGCAGGGGGAACCTTTAACCACAGTGCTATTTGATCTGTACACACACACCAAAGTATTATTTCTGTGCTGAATTGTTTTGCTCACTATTACTCCTTGGGGGTCATTACGACCTGGGCGGTAAGGGATTACCGGTACCGGTAAGGGCACCGGTACCGGTAATCCCTTACCGCCCTATTACGAGTTCCCTCTGCGGGTCCTCCCTTAACGCCTGGTTTTACCAGGCATTAAGGATGGGATCTGCAAAGGGACCTTGGAGCTAATAACGTCACCGTTAATAACGGTGCCGTTATTAGCGCCTTCTCCATTCCCATTGAGCCCTATGGGAGCTCAAATGGGAATGGGGAATGGCCCTGGTGAATGGGGAATTACCGGTCCCTCCAACCTTGGAATGGACCGGTAATTGCTCCATTCACCAGGGAGGAGTCGGAAGGGTTTTGGAGGCAGCCATGGAGCTAATAGCTCCATGGTTACATCCAAACTCGTAATGAGGCCCCTTGTGTATTAAAGAGATTATTCTGTATCACCGCACCCCAGTGGTGATTATTGTATACCCATTAAAACATAGTGTGATTAAATTGTAAATCCATAAATAAATATTTTAACTTTGCAAACCAGCCTGATTCCTGGTTCAGTGTGACCGGGGGGGGGTTCCAGGAGAGGGGCGAGATATGAGTGTATATCGTTCAGAATAAAGAACTTTTAGACACAAAAATCAATAATGATTTCAGTTGTGATTACACGCTAGGCGTTGACTTGGATGTGTGCCGGATTGAAATCACTTACAAGCTTGGAGACTCATCACGAGATCATGAATTAGACATACCACTTGTGACAGTCTAACACAGCGTGCTAACTGACGTGGTACATACACCTTGTTGGGATACCATACTGTGCTACACTGTAAAAATACCCTTCAATAGAAATACTCAAAGGAGTTGGGCCTGTTTTGCAAAAATAAAAACTCTTGAGATAAGTCAAAAGGAAATTAAGATTTCCGGAATGGCGACCCCAGTGGAAATTAATATGACAAAAGAACACCTACTGCACACATTGTTTGTCAGGGATGAATGGGTTGAGCAGGATAAGAATGTTTGGCTGCAGGAAATCAAACAACAAGCCACTGCCACAGGATCAGATATATGGCAGTATCAGGGTCCATAACACCAGGCACTTAGTGAACTGTATATGGCCCCAAGGGTAAAAGAAGAGCAATGTAAAATTGCCAAAATTGCGGGCTATCTGTACCTCCATATTGGAGTAATACAGGAAATATATGCCGAAAACCTAGATCTGGCAAAAAGGCAAGTACAATCCCTAGAGAAAACCCAAACTGATTTGGACTCTGCAGAGCAAACGCTACAAAAGAGCCAAGAATCAGAGAGAGAAACCAGACAGTACCTGACAAAAGTGAAGGAAGACCTGGATCTCCTGCAGCAAGAGAAGGTAGAGCAGGATACCAAATTACTGACACTGCAAAAAGAGTGTCAAGAAAGGTTGGATTCTCTACTACAGAGCCAACAAAAGCTAGAGCAGCAGTTAAGCTATAATAGAGCCTGCGGTGGGCAGATAGTTGCCCTAGAAAATCAGATTGATGAAATGAAGGAGGAAAATAACAAATTAATAGTGAAGGATCTCCACACTCAAACAGATTTTGATGAGGAGCGCCAGAAATTATCTGCCATTAGAAAACAAAGGGACGACCTGGCTCCACAGAGTCGTACTCTAATTCAGGAAAGGGGCATCTTAGGCCAGGAAGTCAGTTATTTAAAAACCTTATTTAAAAACCAAGATGGAAGAAAATCAGCTGGCCCTTCAGGGACTGGATGAACTTAAGATGGACTATGAAAAGCTGTTAGAGCACACCAGGAGGGTGGAAGATGCTCTGGAAAAGAATAATCAGGCCAGTAAGGATAGAACTCAGGAGGTGAGCCTCCTGCAGCAAAAATTGGCCCAATACTCCCAATGCAGGCAAGAAGCACAGAGAGACAATAAGGCTCTCTGTGAGAAAAAATGACAGGCTCCATAGACAGGTAGCCATGCAGGAACAACTAATAGAGACCAGTAAGGCCTTAATAGAAGAACAAAAGGGTCAGATTCTTGCATGCCATCAGGGAGTAGGGGTTGAAAGAGATGAGGTCCGCTGGGAGAGGGGAAAACCCTGAGTATAACCTCAGGAACCCTGGCACCAGAGACTTTAATCTCTTCAATTCCATGGACTCTGCCACCCCCATGTCCACTGGCTCACATGACTTCAACCCAAGGGGAAATATGGGGCTAATAGGTCAGCGCCTCCCAGAAATGGAAGGGCGGGCATCTATATACAGGTTCCCAAGTACTAGGGCCATCTTCTCTGAACAGGGAGACTCCAGTGAGGGGAGAATCAGAGAACTGTATCCTCAGAAATATAACTCATCAAGATATCAGGCAGTAAAATTTGGTGGGGAACTCCATGAGATTAGGCCCACTAAGAGCATACTAAAAACCTCTTCCCAGCTAGAACAGTGTGGGGGGGGGGGGGTACTCAACCAATCCTAAGAGCAAGGAAGAGTCGGAAGACTCTTCTGAGCGCCACAGGTCCCAAGAGACTAGGCCCCCACATTCTGCCAGCCATTCCCAAGCTTGCAGAATCCGGGAGAGTCTAGAAGACCAGACAGCCACCTCGGGTAGCAGTGCCTCTGAGTCAGAGGATGAGTGGACCAGGGTGACCAGAACTAAAAAGGCCAACAAAGTCAAGAGGGCTTTACTCAAGGATCCCCTGAAACAAATAAAAGCTATTAGAAGCGTCATCACGCCCTACCACAAGAATGCCAAATATTCGGTTTGGGAGCACCTTGAATTATTTGAGCAGATGATGTGGAGACTTTCCAACTGAAGGACAGCCAAAGCTGTATTCAGTATGTAAAGTGGACGTTTTCTCCTGAGTACTCCAGCTTTTTTGCGGGGCTGGAGGATCAGAATCATTCCAGATGGTCCACCTATATGGCGGCCATCCTGAAACATTTTTCCATTCATAGGAATCCTCAAGCGGCTCGCAAGGCAGCCTACAACTTACAATGTGGGGAAGACCAGGCCCCACAAGAATTTGTTCAGGAATTGAAACGCGCCATTGCGCAGACCACTAGAAGGGTGCGCACTGATAGTAAGGAATTTGTAAACACCTTCTTTCATGCTCTCCCCAAGTACATCATGACCCAGCTAGTGAGGGACTTTCATGAGAAAAGATCACTAGACTGGGTCATTGAACAGGCAACGCGCATCTATGTAGTACAGAAGCCGTTGGAAAGTAAAAACCTGAGCAAAAGCCCCAAATCGACCAACACCCCTGCTGCTGCTAAGGTGGCGGAGGTGAAGGTTGCCCCCATTTTAGATCTGGAGATGGAGGGGCCTAAAAACCTCCCCACGCAGAATCCAACCAACCCCAAACCAAGAAGGCCTCGGGTCAATCCCAAACAGGGAGCCAAGGAGGTAACCCCACAAATGGGACCCCTAACTCTCCTGACTACATCAGCCCACGCTACAAGGGAAATAGACCCATCCTGGGCTATGTATGGACTCCTCCAGCCCAAGGGGTGCGGGGGGATCCAACCAGACAGCAGGAAACCCAGGAAACTTCCCTCCTCACTTTCCCCAGGAGGGCAGTAATCCCCCAAATACCGGACCAAATTTCTTTCCCCGGTACCCGCCAAACTTCAACCCCCAAAACAACCCTTCTTTCTTTCCCCGCTTTCCTGAGCCCAGACAGCCCAATCCGGGAGAGGGGAGGCCAAGGGTGGAGGGGTACCCAAACTTTCCTAACCAGGGGTATTATGCGAGAAGGGATAGTTACCCTTCCCGGGATCAACCCAGGGTAGACCCAAGGACCCCGTACCAGCCAGAGCGGGTGTCCCAACTAGAGCGCCAGGTCCAGAACATGCCACAGGATCTGAGTCGCATGCTGAGGGCTCACCAGAACCCTCAGATGAGCATGGCGGCTCAGAATTCCTCAAATCCAGGGTCTGGTGCTCCAGAACAATGACGGGGGAAGAACCCCGACAACCCACCGGTTTCCAGGGAGGAGGCACAAGGGGAAGGGGGGTGTAAATCCTTGGAGGAAGCTTCCTTCCCCACTTGTGGAAAACCCCTGGAAACGCAGGAACCGGAACCAAAATCTCCTGCCCCCGAAAGTCTTCAACCCAGGGAGCAGAGGGTGGGGAGGAGAAATAAAGAGCCTAAAAAGGCCCATTTTGTGGAGGAGGTGCAAATCTTCCATTTTGAAGGAGAGGGGTCCTCAGAGGGTTCTGGGAAAAAGATCTTCTCCTTCAGGGATGGGGGAACTCCCCCCAAAGAAAAATGGGTCCCAAAGGATCCAAATCCAGACTGGGTAGATGTGGGGACAGAGTTAAAACCGCCCATCATCAAACCCCAGAATGACCAGCACGAAAATCCCCTGGTTCAAACCCACCCTGGTGACTGCCTCCAAAAAAGGGGGGAGGGCAGCCCAGAATCAGAACCAGGGGAGCCCAAAACTTCCCTCATATCTAGCGGTCACCTTTTTATTACAGGTTCCCAAGATCCCAAACAGAATCCTGCCCAAATCAGCTCTCTGTCAGTATCCCAAGCAAAGAAACTAAGCCACCAGTTAGCCAAAAATATGCATCATCTTTGCCCCCTTGATGAAAAGGAGGGAAGATTTTATGCCCCGGTCCAAATACAGGGGCAGTGTACAATTTTGGCACTGGTGGACACTGAATCCCAAGCTACCCTTCTGTCAAAAAGGGCCTTTGATCAGCTGAATTTGGGCAGGGGGGAGAAATACCAAATTCCTCTCACCCCTCTTCCTAGACAACTTCAGAACTTCGACGGGAATGAAATTCCTGTTGAGGGGACTGTGGATCTAGACATTAAAATTGGGCGACACAAGATGAAGCATCCGGTCATAGTTTTGACTCCAGAGGGCACACCTTGTTTACTAGGGATGACATCCTGCGTAGATTGTCTCCCCTCAGATTGTGTAAACAAGGTCCTCTGGACCCAGACTAACCGACCAATAAAATTGAAACAGCGTCAACCATGTTAGCTTAAATGGCACATGCCACATGGTTGAACAAAAACCTGACCAAGTTGAATTCCACTTCCAGAATAACCGAATCCCAGAAGTGACAGTAATTGCAGTAGGACAACAAACTGGTGATGGGGAGTCCTCTCCATTTCTGAAAATTAACCTTCCTTCCAGTCTAAGGTGGCATTCTACACTGGAAGGAAACACTCTGAAATTCTATACAAATTCACAATCAGAAAATCCCATTCCTATAGTCTAAAAAGATGAGAAATCAGCTCAAAGCTTGGTTGATATTCAGAAAATTGGAGAGCAGTTGTTCATCCCTATTCAGTTAAATAAAGGGAAGGACTCTGTTCTCGCCCGAGTATGTGTGAACAACGGTAAGAGCTTCATCAGTGAGGCCATGTTCCGCAAACTCCCAAAAGATCCAGCCATTCCCACATTTAAACTGTTAGACAAATGGGAAATGGACCTGGAAACACCCAATTCCAAACATCTCCTGCCTAGCAGGTGTATGCTCAAAATTTCCATAGGCAACAAGAGCATAGTCCATAATTGTTGGGTCGTGAGAGATGTCCCATTTTAGTTAGGCAGCGACATTTTCAATCGCTTTGCCATTAGTTTGGACCTATTAAACTTCAAAGCTTGGTCCCAATTAGCGGGTAATCCCATGGACTTTGATGACCCAGAGAAAGCATTTCGGTCAGCTCAAGTTGAAATTCAGATTGGAGAGGAAGTCACCTTCCCAGAACGGACGACAATTCTCACTGAAAGTAAAAATTAAAAGAGGACAGAAAGTGAAAAACCCTGACGCCTATGTCCATCTTAATGCTCATTTATTTCCAACAGCAAGGGTTGGGGGTAAACCCAACACCACTAGTCAACATAGAACACGACACCATTCCAATAGAGGTGGATAACAGCGACCTAAAGAGTATCACTCTGGGCGCAGGCACCATTATTGGAATGGCGGTTGATGACCGACATTTTTCCATAGATTTAGGTAATGAACTGTTAGGACCTATCCCCAAGGACTGTTTTGACAGTGATAGCGACGATGACAACACCAGACAGGATCTTCACCCGGCATGGGGGGAATTTCCTGGTGTATTTTCCCTGCCCTTATGGTAAGGAAGATGTAACTTGTGACTTCAGGAGGGATGAGGTGATATTTCAAGTCCACAAGGACTGCCTTCCCCACCTGAAGCCATTAGTCCAAGTCAATACCCTGACCAGGGACTTCTCCACCCAGCTGGAGGAGGCCGCTGAGATAGCCAAACCAGAAGTCTTTCCAGGCTTCAGGCAGATGGTTGACTCTGGAGCAAAAGCAAAAATTTAAACAAGTTTTCTTAGATTTTCAAGATCTCTTTGCGGTGGACTCATACGACTGTGGTCGCACCGACATCCACACCACAACAATTCCCACGGACCCTGGCATGACTCCAGTATTTGTGAAGCAATATCGCTTGCCTCTTGTATCCATGGAGTCCCTTACTGAAATAATTAAGAACCTTGAGTCCTGTGGGATGATTTGTCCAGTCCACAGCACCTTCAATAATCCGGTGCTGGGGATTTTGAAACCTAACAGCCAGTGGAGTCTCTGTGCTGACCTAAGAGAGCTCAACAAACGGGTCCATACTTCCTGATTGCCTCTTCCCTACATTGACCAAGGGCTGGCCCAGATCCAGGGGTCAAAGGTATTCACTGCCATTGACCTGACCAATGGGTACTGGACTGTACCTGTCAGTAGGGAGGACCAATACAAGCTGGCCTTTACCTTCGGGGGGCAGCAGTACACTTGTACCCGGACTCCCTTCGGATACATCAACTCCGGCAATGAATTTAACATCTTTCTACATTTAACATCTTTCTCGCTGATGAAGCTCTTACCGTTGTTCACACATACTCGGGCGAGAACAGAGTCCTTCCCTTTATTTAACTGAATAGGGATGAACAACTGCTATCCAATTTTCTGAATATCAACCAAGCTTTGAGCTGATTTCTCATCTTTTTAAACTATAGGAATGGGATTTTCTGATTGTGAATTTGTATAGAATTTCAGAGTGTTTCCTTCCAGTGTAGAATGCCACCTTAGACTGGAAGGAAGGTTGATTTTCAGAAATAGAGAGGACTCCCCCTTTGCGGATCCCGCTAAGGGACCTCGGAATTGGGCGGTTTAACTGCACCAGTCTCCTTACCGGTGACCGTTAAACCTTACCGCCCAACTCGGAATGAGGCCCCTAGTCTTGTTCAGGGAGGTAGGGGGGCCCCTGGGTCAGCAAGTGAGTTTGTGCAATCGGAGGAGTGTGGGAATTCTTGGGAGCCATTATGTTGCCACAGATGATGCCTGCCGTAAAAGAGGTCATCCTGCAACTGCGAAGGGAGGATGAGAGCCTTCAACTCAAAGGACACATTTTCTCCAAACTTCAGTTGATGCCAGTACCACATAACACACAATAGTTCTGAGCTAAGAGTACACTGGCCTGATTTACAAAAGCATTTTCCAATGGGAAAATTCCCATTGAAAATGATTGGTAAATCAGGCCTAGCTGAGTTCAAGAGAATTACAGCGAGCATGTTCCTTCATTGCTCCAGTTGCGTTAGTTCTTTAACCATTTATCATTTATGAATCACTCCATTAGGTAATTCATAATATGATTGTCTGCAATGCTTATGGTGGTCCGATAGCACAAAAAGTAGAGCACTTGTATGTTGAGCGGTTGAGTGTGCGGACCAGATGAGTGTGCGGACCGGAAGAGTGTGCGGACCGGAAGAGTGTGCGGACCGGAAGAGTGTGCGGACCGGAAGAGTGTGCGGACCGGAAGAGTGTGCGGACCGGAAGAGTGTGCGGACCGGAAGAGTGTGCGGACCGGAAGAGTGTGCGGACCGGAAGTGTGCGGACCGGAAGAGTGTGCGGACCGGAAGAGTGTGCGGACCGGAAGAGTGTGCGGACCGGAAGAGTGTGCGGACCGGAAGAGTGTGCGGACCGGAAGAGTGTGCGGACCGGAAGAGTGTGCGGACCGGAAGAGTGTGCGGACCGGATGAGTGTGCGGACCGGATGAGTGTGCGGACCGGATGAGTGTGCGGACCGGATGAGTGTGCGGACCGGATGAGTGTGCGGACCGGATGAGTGTGCGGACCGGATGAGTGTGCGGACCGGATGAGTGTGCGGACCGGATGAGTGTGCGGACCGGATGAGTGTGCGGACCGGATGAGTGTGCGGACCGGATGAGTGTGCGGACCGGATGAGTGTGCGGACCGGATGAGTGTGCGGACCGGATGAGTGTGCGGACCGGATGAGTGTGCGGACCGGATGAGTGTGCGGACCGGATGAGTGTGCGGACCGGATGAGTGTGCGGACCGGATGAGTGTGCAGATCGGACGAGCGGACAGAGCAGATGAGTATACAGAGCGGATGAGTGCGTAGGCAGACATGAGTACATGCACGGGGTAGACTGGAGTGCATGCGCGGGGAGGTCAGGAGTGCATGCGTATGAATACATGAGAGCATGCGTGGGGCACACTGGAGAATGAGGGATAGACTAGAGCACGCAAGGTGAACTAGAATGTGCGAGTGGGTCGAGCAGGCAGGAGTGTGTAGGACAATCTTGGATGCCTGAAATGAATAAAATGCATAGAACGGACCAGATCTCATAAAATTGCGTGACGTACATAATATGCATTAGAATCCAGGGAACAGTTGAAAGAACGTATATCATACCACACCCCACGCCTACTCTCTTCTTTACACCACCACTCAAATAGAACACAGGGATACTATGACACCATTCGGTATAACTGTTCTCATATCAACATCTCCCGCTTACTCCCCATCACTCTAAGTAAACACCGCTGGTTTAACACCCCCCAGCCAGGCGTTCTCCTCAGGCCTAACGCAACCACACTCGATCTGGATAAATTCTGCCAGAGCGAACACATACTCCTGACCTCTCAACCACCACACCTACCGCTAAGAAGCAGCTACCACATGAACTCCACACCAGCTGCACACATACCTGGTGCGCACACGCACCTTTTGACTCTCCTCACTCTCTCTACTGACCCGAACTTCGGTTCCCAAGGGCGTTCAACCTACCACCGCCTTCAGACCATACCAATGGGATATAAGGCGCTATATAAATGCAAGATAACAATAACAATAAGGCCATGCCTGACCTGTGTGAAAGGGGTAAGCTGGCCTATGTAGATGAGGTTCTAGTCAAAAGCTCAACTGTGGAGGAACACATAGCAGAGATCCGTTATGTCCTGAAACAGTTGAGGGCTGCCGGAGCAAAACTCTCCTTTCAAAAAGCACAGTGGTGCAGAACCCGTGTCAATTTCTTGGGGCATGAGATAACTCCTCAGGGTCTCTGTCCCCAGGAAAAGAAAGTGGAAGCCCTCCAGAAAATAAAAGACCCCACAACTCTGCGGGAACTAAGGAGCCTCCTTGGACTAACTAATTACAGCAGAAAGTTCATTGAGGATTACGCAGAGATCACAAGACCCCTGATCCATCTTTTGAAGGGGGGGTGAGGGGATCAAGTGGGAGTGGGTTCCAGAACAAGCCGAGGCAGTAAGACAACTCAAAAGAAGCCTCTCACAAGCGCCTTGCCTAGCTTACCCTGTCAAAAACAAGGAGTTCTTCTTGGAGACAGGGTTCTCAAATACATGCTTGACTGCAGTATTACATCAAAAGCATGACAAGGTCAATAAAGTAATCTCCTATGCGAGTAAGACTTAATCCTCTGTGGAGGAAAAATTCAACGATTGTGAGAAGGCACTCCTGGCAACGGTGTGGGCATTGAAGAATTACCACCCGTTTATCCAGGGGGAGCACATCATAGTGGAGACTCCACACCAACCTTCGCAATATCTTCAAAGTGACAGAATCTGGGCCGGAAATGTGAGTAATTCCGAATTACTTCCTGGATTCTGTCAATGCAAGGCTTTCCTGTGGAGGTCAGATAGGGCCAAAACAAGAAGAGTCCCCTCGCGCAAGGTCTGGCTGACTTGCATGATTGTGCCAGAGAAAACTGTCTCGAGGACGAAAGTCTTAAAATCAAGGACAACATGGAGGCATACCTTAATTCCCCACACCAAGTCTATGAAGACCAGTATGAGGGAATGACCACTGTCTACGTGGATGGATGCTCCTACCATGTTGACAACAATGGGGAAAAAGAACTTGTGGCCGGCGTAGGGAATGCATGGGTGAATGATGCCCCAGAACCCTTTGCTGGGTACAAAATCGGTCCCTGAAGTAGTCAAGTGGCAGAGCTGATGGCTGTGCATCAAGCCATCCTCACTGCTGTCCAACACCAACTCCACGAACTGGTAATAATCACAGTCTCAGATTATGTACGAAACGGGTTCGTGGAGCACCTGGTTAATTGGAAAACCAGAGGCATGCTATGTGCTAATAATAAACCATTGAAACATGGAAAATTAATACAGAATATTGATGATCTGGTCACCTCGAATGGGATGACCATCTACTGGAAAAAGATCAAGGGTCATTCTAAAGTAGAGGGACCAGACAAAACTCGAGATGATCTAGCTGATCACCTGGCCAAAACCGGAGCCATCCAAGGGGATCTACTTGAGATCGAGTCACTGTTGGGGGAAATCCAGGTCACTGCTATCACTAGGTCCCAGACAAATGCTCACAATGAACTCTCAACTGCACAATGGAGTAAGGAGACCCCAGATGCTGATTTGATTACGGCTCAAAAAGGTGATCCAATAATTGCTAAGTTTTATCAACACATTGAGGACCCTGAGAACTTTCCCCTGACGGATACCGATTACATAGGGAAAGAGGACCTCAGAGTGTTGATGAAATGTCAAAAAAAATTTTGGAATCCAAGATGGTTTGTTGGTGAGGAGATCCCTAGCTGGCCACGACCAGTGGGTGGTCCCTACCTCATTCCGAAGCCTGATGCTAAGTCATGCCCATGATACGGCCACAGCCGGTCATAGGGGGTTCCACACAACACTAGAAATCTTGCGAGAGGTTGCATACTGGCCACACATGGGGCAGGACCTCGACCAATACTTGAAGGGGTGTCTTGTATGTGCACAATTTCAGCCAACATCACACACACCGTGCTCTTCTCCAAAAGAGGAGGATGACACTGCCTTGGTCAGATTTACAAGTCGATTTTATCGGTCCTGTGATTCGCTCCTCTAAGGTGAACAAGTACATGTTGACCGTGACATGCTTTTTCACTAAATGGGTGGAATGTCTCCCGGCCCCAAATTGCAAGGCAAAAGCAGCAGCTGCCCTGATGATCAACCACATCTTCTCGCATTTTGGACTACCCCAAAGGTTTGAGTCAGACCGAGGTAGCCATTTCACCAGCGAAGTGATGACAAAGATGTGGGAGATACTTGGGGTCAAAAGGAAACTACACATTGCCTACCGGCCAGCCTCTAGTGGTGGAGTTGAGCTCTAGTGGTGGAGTTGAGAGATACAACAAGACTATTGTGAGCATATTAAAAAAGTTTGTGGCAGATTCTGGGCCAAGTTTGGACATTCGATTACCTCTTGTCCTGATGGTCATCAGATCTACCCCTTCTTCTGCAACAAAAATGTCTCAGTTTGAGCTGATGACTGGACGAAGGATGGTGCTTCCCCAGCATCTGCTCTACAGAACTCAAGAGCAGACCTTGATAAATGCCTCCACAACTCATGAGTATGTTGAGAATCTGAGAAAACACCTTCAGCATGTTTTTTACCTATGCTCAGCGGAATCTAGAAAGATCTGCAGACAGTATGAAGACCCACTATGATCTTAAGACAACTAAAAAAAGAACTAAAAAAAGAATACCAAGTAGGAGACCGGGTCTACTTGTATAATTTCCAAAGGAACCAAGCCAAGCAGCGCAAATTCCTCCCAACTTGGCAGGGTCCTTTTGAAATTGTAGACAGAATCTCACCAGTCGCCTACAAAATCTGCATCCCCAAGGGCAGTTTGGCAGAAGGGGAAGACAAGTCAGTCCACATCAACCAGCTGAAGAGTTGCCATCCAAGGCATACTTTGCGGCAAAAATAAGAGCCAACCGGAGACCCAGAGGGGGACAGTCCGGCCACCTAGAAGAATCCACCTGTTGAAACCATTCCACCTGTTAAAATCAATCCACCTGTGAAAACCAGTAGTGAATACAAGCGGGGAATCTTGTGAATTATATTCAATGTATGGGAAATTTCCATAACCATGCTCTGTTCTGTCTCATAGCACTGAAACCAAGGATTCTAAGTACCAAGGAGGACCACTCGGGGACCGGGAGGAAAGACCCAAGGAGCCCGGAGTATCGCTCCATACTCCCATCCAGAACCAGCGAGGACAGCATGTCGATCCAGCATTGATGGGAGAAGCAGACGACTTTCACCACCTGGACCAAAGAAAGAAATAACATCCCAATCTCCCGACTTCCCCTTGAAGGGCGGTCAAACTCAAATCGTGAGGGGGGGGCTTTGTGGGATGTTTTAACCCACTTATGCTCCGCCATGCGGCATCACTGTGTTCTGATGGTGCCAAAAATAGGAAAATGGCTGCAAAACCCTTGTGCGCGCCAACATTTCTGAAAATCGCGCTCTGCAAAGCACAAAAAGATGGTGGCCCAAATTGCCATGCATGTTGTCTGTGGTGGAACAGAGATCACACTCCTGAAACATGTCACTGGGCTCCACAACAAGTGAAAAGCACAGAAGCAAAAAGCAGTGCTTTGCTAAAGGAAACCCAAAATGGTGCTTTAAATCCCTTTTTCTTTGTTGCTGAAACTGCAAAAAGCCGGTACAAAACACCCTCAAACATCCAAAATTCTTGCGGGGTGGTACAATTCACTTAGTGCAAGAAATCATTGTGAACATACAATGTCCTGGAAAGCTGAAGGCATAAAAAGATTTCACAGAAAAAAATTGCCTGCCTGTGGAATCTGTCAAAATCTGGGTGTAGTACCCTCGGCCGCCTGAATGACAGCTGTCAGAAGCTGCAGGATTAAACTTTTAAACATGTATAAACTGACATCAAATGTTTGCAAGCTAAGTGGCCCACACCATTAAGATGACACCCTGTTTCTCTCCTATCAAGGCCGAGAGGAGACCTTGACCAATCCCTGTCAAAGGGGCGAGCTTAGGATAAACCAGCCCACACTCACCCCCTGTATCATAGCATAAATAGAGAAAGCTCAGGACTCAGAAAGACAGACAGATTCACCCACTATCCTGATTCTGGCGGCGCACCCTGCTGCAGAACCCTCTATCTTACTTGCTCCAGACTCCAGAAACTTGGCAAAGCAGAACCCATTGAATAGCTGAACCACTTTCAGGTAGGCCTCAATTTCCAGAACCAGAACCAATCCCACCACTTAAGGGGAACATCAGAACCTGCACTGTTAGAAATATTTTTGAATTGTCTGAACTCCCCATCCAATCCCTCCTATCTTCCTCCTGTACTAGTATTGTTAAAACTTTCTTGGCGCTGAAAATGTTTCATCTGAAGAAGGCGAGCGCCTCTGCAGGCAGTCATTCTGATCAAGTGGCTGTGTTCGTGTGTGGTATTTGTTTATTCATAGTCATCCTCTAGTGTAATCCTTTTTGTCATTTTAAAAGTGCATTCCGGATTTCCATTTTGCGCCTATCTCGAAAAAAACAACCTCCACTAAAACGTCCATAATTTCCTCAATTTTCAAAATTTCAACTTCTGCTTGTAGCTAACATCCACAGCTTTAATTTGCATCTAAAACCGCATTCCAAATCCATATAGTTCTCACGTTATCGCGGAGTGAAAAGTTTGCCACAAATTTTCGTTTAGGGAAATTCTTACACGTGTAAAACAGCTTTTGATTGCTCCCGACCTCAATTTTCCGATTTCAAATGTTTTCTTGGTATTAAATCATTGCTTGTGTGCAACTATCCAAAGCGACTCCCATTAGAATTTATAATAATTTCAGCAATTTAGACCATATTTAGTGTTTTTACCCAATCCATTCTCAGATAAGTTTAAAAACCATTCTGACAGCTTGCCAATCAATTCAGTTTTTCTCTTGTGTTGCGGGGGGAAGTGGGATTGTTATTTTGTTTGAATTCTGCTATTCCTGAATACCTGCTCTCTCCTCCTATCTCTTCACATTGCCTATTGGAGTTTGAGGGGTGTGTAGGGGAAACCTTTAACCACAGTGCTATTTGATCTGCACACACACACACCAAAGTATTATTTCTGTGCTAAATTGTTTTGCTCACTATTACTCCTTGTGTACTAAAGAGATTATTCTGTGTCACCTCACCCCATTGGTGATTATTGAATACCCATTAAAACAGTGTGATTAAATTGTAAATCCATAAATAAATATTGTAACTTTGCAAACCAGCCTGATTCCTGGTTCAGTGTGACCGGGGGGTTCCAGGAGAAGGTTGTGATATGAGTGGTATATCTTTCAGAATAAAGAACCTTTAGACACAAAAATTAATAAGGATTTCAGTTGTGCATTACACGCTAGGCGTTGACTTGGGTGTGTGCCGGATTGAAATCACTTACATCACCTACCCCAACAGACTCGCCGCTATTATGTCCACTGTAATGTTGAGACTGGACAATGCAAACTTCTTATATCTGGGTACCCCGGCATATCAACTTAAACTCCAAATAGCCGAAAACGCGGCCGCCAGACTCCTTCTTGCACTGGGACACAGGAATCACATCTCCCCGGCTCTACGCACCCTTCACTGGTTGTCTGTTGGACAAAGGGCCACTTTCCAAATTCTATGCATTACGCACCGAGCAGTGCACAAAATTGGCCCAGCTTACCTACAAGAGAAGATTATACCCTACCACCCATCACGCACCTCAAGGTCAAGCACTGTCTTCTTACTAGTGATTCCAGCTTCCAATTCAACCAGGATTGGGTCAGCCTACTCATCCCTGGATCCAACTCTGTGGAACTGCCTCCCTCCTCACATCCGACACTCCCAAGACTACATGGCCTTCTGTAAAGCTATAAAAACCTGGCCTTTTCCATAACCATGACTAATGCACGCCGAAACTCACCGCAATTATAGAATCGAGAGTCCAATGAAAATAGGCTCTCTGACACATGCTGACCCTGAGAATAATGACCCTCTGATCGTACAAATAAAAACCTACTACGGTACACCATGTGAAACCACCCCAGAGTACCTATACCACGAATCATGAGAACTATCACTGCCAGCTCATCCTGATCCAGAAAGTAACCAGGACCAGTGAGCTCCAAAAAGTAAACCTCCTACTCCAGACACTCACCTCTCCTACCACCATCCTCACTTTCCACTCTACACCAACAAACAATAGAATGCAGCTATACCCCTCGATCAATTTCTGCCTAGCTACACACATACGAACAATCCTACATGAACACCTCAACAACCTGCTAGAATGCAGATATGCCCCACAAATAAAAAGAATCTGCCTAGCTGCACACAAACTTCCTACACAGTCCTAATGCCGCCAGAATGCAGTCTCGAGAGAGATAAACACCTGACTGCACACATTCGACTGATCTCTCACTACCACCACACCTAATTTTAGGATGCTGCCTCCATTACGCTAATCTCACTGGCAGCACACATATTGAGTGCACCCAATTACTGTATTCTACCCTACTCTCTCGACTGACCTGGACTGCGGTCCCCGAGGGCGTTCAACCTAAAAGCGCTTTGAGATCATACCAATGATATATAGAGCGCTATATAAATGCCAAATAACAATATAACAGTTTCATAAATTATGTGCCCATATAACGGCTTTATAAAATGTAACAACACTGATAAGACCCAACAAGGCTGAAATACGTGTCTGGGTTTGCCGTTGGTACTTTGTTCAGAGGAGAATTGCCTAACATTTCGGTGCTGGACTGTCCGGGTGGGTGGGACCAGACTGATATGCAAATGGATATTTCACCTCTGTGAAAGGTACAGTAAGCTAAAACATAGACCCTCCAGAGAACAGGTTATTTGGCCGTGTTCAGTAGAGGGGCTCCCAGACCTTTGTATATATGGCCAAGGTTACCAATGCTTGGGGACTATGTCCCCTTCCAGCTTTCTCGTGTTGTTTTAAAGCAGCACACACCACCTTAGCGTGATGTGCTTCAAAGGTACTTTATCCCTTATTCACTTTCGATTGGCAACATTCGTTATGCCCTTTTGAAGTGCCTATGACAGGCTGGTGGCAGCCAACAGACTTTTCCACAGTATGAGACCGACACAAAGGTGGCATAGTGGTTGCAATAAACGTTTATTTGTTTAAAAGAAGTGAAAAACCCAACTATCACTAATGATAAGAGGGGTTTCCCTACCTCAAATAATAAACTAAGGAGATTATCAAAATGTAAAAAAATTCTAAATGTCCACTGTCGTGTCAAATACTATTTCCTTCCCTTACAGTTATATCTATGGAAAAAGGCTCTACTGGTCCAGAAGAATGACTCCCTTCGTCTGGACAGAGGATTCAAATGTTACTTAAAAATGCACCAGGCGGGATGGCTTCCCTCCCTTGGTTTCTCTCCTGGTTTCCAAATATCTTCCTTGCCTCAGTGTCCCACAGCCCCAGGGGGAATGCCTCCCCCTCCCCTGGCTTTCATCTAAGGTTTCTTTAGGCAGGGTCCCAGACCCCAGTTGGCAGACCTGGTTCTCTTCTTCACCAGGTACTGCAATGAAGATGAGGGATGGAGCATCTCTTACTTCTTGAGCTACCTGGCTCACTGTCCTGCCAGGTATTTCTTTGGTTTCTTTTCTCCTCCTGCTGCTGCTTGTAGGATAGACCTGGTTCACTATCCTGCAAGGTACTATCGATCAACTCTTTTTGTGATTTGCAAATCTACAGCTCCTTGGGTCCCAGAACCTTCTTTTCTCAGCTTTCTTTAAGCCTTCTTGCCACCTTCTTCCACCTTTTAGCTCCCCTTCGCCCGTTTGGTCACGCGCATGCCTCCTTTGGGCTTGGTCCACGTGGGTCTCGACCTCCCCGGGGCGTCTGCGGTCGAGCAGGGGATCTTTCCAGCCTTCTCGGACGGTTTGCATGCGGCAGCTCTGCAAGTTCCCAGTTTCTCTGGGTGCTGTCCTGAGCCGGAGGACCCGACAACATGTTTGGTCCCTCTTCCCTTTTTGTAGCGCTCATACTGACAGATTGTCCATATTGACTAGTCCGCCCTGGTTTGTTCTGCATGCTCCTCAGCACTCTGCACGTCTTTCTTTGTCTCGGTTACAATATGATTGTTCTCTAGTGGGTAACTGATGACCTTCCTCATCCCAGTTTTAAGATGGGATTCACATGGGTAGTCCTTACTCTTCCTCAGTATAAGGTAGTGAGATAGAATGGTCTTCCTTAAGAATTTGTGGGACTAAGTTACACTGTCTAGGGAAAGAGGCTGAGGGAGGTTGTAAGGAGGTGGATGGATACTGCATTCTCCCCGACACATCGTCCCTCATCTGATAAGGGGTCCCCCCCCCCTTCCCATGTGATCTTCTCACAATGCATCACCCCCAAGGGGACTATTGGACTGTGGCTGCACCGTCTTGGGCCCATGGGAAGGGTTTCATCATATGGAAGAAGGGACAACATCTAAGGATGCATCACACAGGCCATTCTTGTGTACTATATTTTTAAATTGCCTAATGCCAACTTGAGTACCATGTACCCATGAAAGCTGCGCGATGTGCTTTTTCGATTTCTCCCTGCCCTCTCAGATCAGGAAACCTGATATAAGGGTATACATATCATGTCTCCAGCTTGGATTCCCACCAAGATCCTTTGTGTGACTGAGCTGATCAGTACTGGATTTGGAAAGTCTGATCCCAAAGCACACTTCTGCCAGGAAGTGCCTATTGCTGGTCAGATGTGGGGTTAGCAGCTCTCCTTGATTGGATAACAAACATCTGTTTCAATGGCGCAAATATATGTCACTAGAAAGCTGGACAAGCCTCAGCCAACATTTTGGATAAAACGAGGAGCCTTGCACCAGTTCTGGAAGTCACCCACTGGTTTCAAGAATCCAAAGAAGAGGAGCCTGCATCGAAGCCCAAGAAGACTGCTGCTCTGGACAGCCAAAATTACCCAGGCCAACACCAAGTGAAGCCTTGCTCTCCTTGCTGCAATCAGAAAAGACCCAGACTGTGCCTTGTTTCTCTATCTGTCCTGTGCCCTGCACCACACTAGAATCTTGCATCGGCTGATGTCGGAAGTGTTCTGGGACCATGGTGTGGCCTGCCTCTCCAGTGAAAGGCCTCCCTGCTGCAATGGTTGGCATCCCAAGCTGGAACTTGGGACTCTGGGCTTGACTGTTGCACCTCACCTTCCGTGCCCTGGAGGCCATCGCTGTCATGGGAGTTGCTCTGCCTGATGTCGTAAGTGTCTGGCCAGTCGAGCTGCAAGTTTGTCGAAGCCATCCCAAAACTAGAGATCAGAACCATGGCATAGCCAGAACAAAATCAGATACCGCCTTCAAGCATGGCACCTGAGACAATAGCGCGGCTAACGGCAGATGTAAGTGTTCCCAGCACTTCCAAGTACCCCTGGGGTGATTACTTGGAAAAGAGTGTACTTACCTCGTTTTGTGACGCCCTCCATAGGGACTATATGGGTGCAAAGTCCACTTCCTGAACACATTCCTCCATGGCTGTTATCAGGGGAGTTTCAGCCAAGGCTCTCCACCTACCCTCAGGGCTGCAACTATCAGGGGGCTGGAGGGTTAAGGCTGTTCTGACCCCATCAAAATATAGAAAATTACCTTTAGTCCCCCCCCAAATATTCCACCCAACACCTCTCCCTCACTAATGTTCCAGTGCTTGCACGAGAAGAAACACATTCAGGGAACATCTGAAGCTGAAAAGGGACAGCCCAAACCACATAGCCAAGAGGAAAGGTTGTCTGAAAAAAGTATATATGTCCCATGGTTTGGGCACATTTTACTGTTAGGGCGAGTATTGTGACAAATTAAATGTGCTCCATACCCAGTGTAAATTATGTACTCAGAAGGGTTTCAGCTTAAATGCCCATCACAAACATATTTGGCAAACATAAAAACCTGTGGTGATTTGGATGTTTCCAAAGTGCTCTTTGATTTTAAGCAAAGTAACAAGTTGCTATTTGTCTGTGTCCCCTTTCGGATAGGTGATTTATTTACAGAATGGCCACAATTTCATGACAAGGTCTCATTTTGAAAGCCGCAGTGCAGTAAAATAAGTCAAAATAACATCTAAAAGGCTTATACTAGTATTCATATTTATTTTACCACTCTGCAGCATTTTTAAAATCTTTTGCAGGCAGAGTGTAACACAGAAGGGTGGGGAAATGCATTTCTTCCTTCTTATGCCCACTCCACCTGGAAAATCACCTAGTTTTACAACTGCAAGACGGTTCATAAATTGTAATATTATTGCATTTCTTTTAGTATTTGCCTACATTTACACTTACCAAAATGAGGTAGAGCCCATAGAAATCCATTAAATGTAATCTGCAGAGTAACTTGCAGGTCGATTTTACATCTTTTTACAAAAAAAGAGTAAAACGAAAGAGTAAAGGTGATTTTGCTGAATTCATGCTTTCTTTTTGCATTCAGTTTTGTGAAAATGGAGAATTCCATGCAGGGCACCAAACAGCAAGTGCTAACATTGGAGGTTTCCTGCATGCAATTACCGTTTTTTACAATGGGCCAGACTGAATTAATTGTTTATATATGGAGAGTGTGTGTTTTATTCACAGACCGCAATTTATTTTCTTTACAAACTGGCCAGAGGGATTTATTTACAATATGCAAACTGGATGCACACCAGACCACCCAAAACCATGGTGAGTGACCTAAAATGCATATTTGCAGGGTCTCATGACTGTTGGTGTCAAGCAACCTCCCCTTTTAGGCAACACCCATCACACTTTATGCTGCACCCCATTGAGAGCCCCCCTCAATCTCTCACCTACTGGATTTTTTTCATGCGTTACCCTAGACCACCAATTCGCTACATAACTACTCACCAGAATCAAACACCTACACCTCCTAAACGACTATCAGATAGGGTTCTGTCCCAAATGCAGCATCGAGGCGGCCACCATCCAGGTGATGGCTAATGACCGCCAAATCATGTATATGGGCAACTCATGTCTCCTCGACCTCTCAGCTGCATTTGATAGTCGACCACTGTATCCTCTTCTCCCCCTTCACCGACAGGATGGGATTCTCTGGGAATTTCCTGAATTGGTTTACCTCCTACCTCTCGGCAGACACCAGGCCATCCAGAAGACCATGTTGCGTTCTAACCGACTACCAGTCCATCCTCTCACGGATCCTTTCTAACCATGGATCCTCAGAGTAAACTCGTCAAATTCCCTGATCTAGCCATCCACCAATATGTTGATGATACTCTGTTATGCATGAGAGTAAAAAGCACAGATCATCAGTTGGCACTGCAATTACCTAGCCATAATCCAGTCCTGGATGTTGACTGCCTACCTCAAACTTAACCCAGCCAAGACTCAATTAAGCCTCATCAGTCCCCCTGCTAAATAACAACTTGTCCGAAAATGGCTCAATAATATCCACCTAGAAGGAATTGAACCGCAACTCTCAGAGTCTGCAAAATCCTTAGGCTTCACCACTGACAGCAGTATGACCTTCCAGAAAAACAGAGCCATGGCATGGTTCCTTATCTCCACCCTTCACAACATCAAACCGTTCATCCCGCTGCACGAGTTCCGGACCGTGTGGTTTCGCACATCGCTGGGGAAAATGCCTTCCTTATAGGGCTCCCAGCAGCTCACTTGGCTCCCCTAAAAGCTGCAGCACGTCTTATTACGGGTGCGCAGAAATATGACTGAATCACCCCTAACACCCCCATCCTAGGCAAACCACATTGGCTTCCTCTCCAGGCAAGGATACTGTTCAAGACTGCATGTATTATCTGCACATCGACCAACCGGCTTGAATTACAAGTAGCCTGCAAAGAATGATCCACAAACAATCCTTCTCTTGTCACACATCCACCCTCTGGAACTCTATACCAGTATGGGCTCAGAAAGCCCCCACAATTCTTAATTGTTCGCAAATCTCTCAAAACGTGGCTTTCTCAACAGCACCCGACGATGGACTAATCCCAATGTACGCAGAGACAACATCTCGCACGCAGAACTGCGCCACTGTTAAAAGATGCCAGCCCAAACGCTGGCTACCCACACCTTGTACAGAGCTTTGCTGCTCTCGAGCTAGGTCCACGCTTTAAACAATAAAATAAAACCAATTCTAAATTGTGTGGCTTTTTACCCCCCTTTTCTTGAAAATGGTGCTGGAAAACATACCAATGCAACACATTTTTAAAAGCTTCTCCATGCAGGTGGTGAGGGGGGAATCTCCTTACAATAGTTAGGACGCCCTCACTACGCCCGGTCACTTACACCAATTTGTGGGAGATGTTAATGCCACTCTTCTCAAAATATTCTCCATCTGCCACTGAGTTTGAATTGTTTACAATGCCAGTATCCCCTCAAGTGCTTGCAACAAATCTCCCTCTTCCTCTATCCATTAGCATATGCATAATAATGCTACTGGCTGTGCACAGTGGTGGCTAGTATGTTTGAAGGCCGAGGCACAGGTGACCTCCCGCCCCCCCATTTTATCTATGCTATGTGAAATATGTTAATGTTAAAGGTATTTGTACCGCGCACCGTCACCACTGCAGTGGTCCTCAAGCGCTCTAGCGGATCTGAAAAGGAGTGTGTGAAGAGGGTGAGTTAGTAGGGTGTAGTGGGAATAGGAAAGAGTTGTGATGTCCTGTTGGCCGCTTCAGTTTGGTTTGCATCGTTCGCTGAGCTCAAGTGTGGTTTTTCTGGTCGGTTGACAAATTCCCATGTGCTGTTGTGCCGGGCTATGTGTTGTTAGTCTGTTGTTGCAATGTGGTGAAGTGAGTGTGGATTGCTGAGCAGAGAGGTGGTTCTGTGAGTTTCTGTATGGCGAGTGTATGCGGAAAGTTGAGGTTATAACGTACGGATAAAAAATATGACAATGCATTACTTACCGTAAAAGCATTTCTGATGGTTGTATCTGCTTAGATTCACATGCTGTGCATAGGTCCGACATCCAGTGGTCACTGCGGAGTATTGCATTTTGTTTTTCGTAGTCGAAAAGGGGACGTCGACAAGGCGTGTCTGTAACACTATCCCTATAGTGACGTGCGTTGTACCCACAATCCCTCACGCGTCGAGGTCCCTCTGTTTGTATATTTCTGCCCTGAGGGAGCCTTCTAGACGTGAGTGAGTACAGAAAAGAGAGATATAAAAGGAAGTCTATGTTCCTTCCATCCGAGCGGGGAGGAAGGGTGGGCGCATGTGAATCTAAGCAGATACAACCATCAGAAATGCTTTTACGCTAAGTAATGCATTGTCTTCTGATGTTTGTTAATCTGCTTAGAATCACATGCTGTGCATAGACTAGCGAGCAGTACCCGGAGTTGGCGGTGGGTTATGAGAAGGAACAGTAGAGAAAAGATGTCTTAATACTGCCTGTCCCACCTGGGAGTCAGATCTTGAGTGTGCATCTAGACAGTAGTGTTTTGTAAAGGTGTGCACAGAACTCCAGGTAGCCGCTTTGCAGATGGACTCAAGGGGAACATTTGCAATGAATGCTATGGATGCCCCAGTGCCTCGAGTGGAATGTGCTCTTGGCTTGAAGGGTAGTTCTCTCTTAGCAAGAGTGTAACAGAGAGTGATGCATTGTACAATCCATCTAGATATAGTGGACTTAGAGACTGCATCTCCTTCTCTTCCTGCTGCCACCGAGACAAAGAACTGATTAGTCTTTCTCAGTGATCTGGTTCTTTCCATGTAGAACATGACAGCTCTGCGTACATCTAGTGTATGCAGGCTTTTTTCACCCAAGTTGGAAGGGTTTTGAAAGAACGTTGGTAGTTCTATAGATTGGTTTACATGAAATTTAGAGATGAATTTTGGTGCAAACCTAGGGTGTGTGCGAAGAACCACCTTATCCTTGTGAACTGATACGAAGGGGTCTAATACAGAAAGAGCCTGTAGTTCACTTACTCTCCTAATGGAGGTGATAGCTATTAGGAAAGCAGTCTTAATAGTGAGGTATTTAAGAGTTGCCTTGTGCATGGGTTCGAAAGGAGTGCCCATGAGTCTAGAAAGTACCACGTTTAAGTCCCATCCGGGAGCTGGGCTAGCTATTGGGGGGTGTATTCTCTTTACCCCTTGCATGAAGGCCTTTATAACTGGTATCTTCCACCACGACACTTTAAGTTGGGAAGTGGTGTATGCAGAAAGTGCCGCTAGGTGGACTTTAATGGAATTAAACACTAGACCTGAATCCAGTAAATGGGTCAAGTACAGAATAATGTTAGTGGCAGAGCAGTCAACCGGGTTGATGTTCTTACTTCTACACCAGATGACAAATCTTTTCCACTTGCTAGAATAGCAGTGGCGAGTATTAGGTTTTCTGGCTTCCCTGAGGATGTCCATACATCTCTGAGGGAGATGTAAATGTCCAAATTCTATGATCTCAGGAGCCAGGCTGCTAAATTCATGGTCTGAGGGCATGGATGCAGTGTCCTGCCCTTGTCTTGTGACAGCATGTTGTACGGGCAAGGAAGTTTGATTGGGGGAGATAGGGACATCTCCATCAAGTGAGCGAACCATGGCTGCCGGGCCCACATTGGGGCCACTAGTATCATGGTCACCTGCTCTTGGTGCATCTTGTGCACCACCTTGTTGAGGAGGGGAGTCGGGGGAAAGGCGTAAACAAATTTCCCTGACCATTGAATCAACAGACCGTTCCCCTTGGACTGGTTCTGGGGGTACCTGGAGGCGTAACTTTGGCATTGTGAGTTCTCCAGGGTTGCGAACAGGTCTATTTCCGGGAAACCCCATTGCGTGAAGACGTTTAAGACGATGTCTTCTTGCAATTGCCATTCGTACTCTTTGGGTAGGGGGAAGTCTCTGCTGAGTTTGTCTGCTAGCAGATTGAGTTCCCCTGGTACATGTTGTGATAGTAGGAACATGTTGTGTTTGAGAGCCCACTTCCATATATTCTGGGACAGCTTGGACAGTCCTGGAGAGTGAGTGCCCCCTTGCTTGTTGAGATAGTACATGGCTGTGGTGCTGTCTGTGAGGACCATCACTGTCTTTCCTTGTAAGTGTTCCTGAAAGGCTTTCAGTGCTTTGAACACTGCTAATAGTTCCAGCAGGTTTATATGTTTGGAAGCTAAGCTCGAAGTCCACACTCCGTGAGCAGTCTGATGGGATAGGTGAGCCCCCCATCCTGTAAGGGATGCGTCTGTGGTTAGAGTGGCTTCCACTGCGGGTGTGGCAAAAGTTTTCCCTAAAAACAGGTTTTCCTTTGTCCACCACCGTAGCGAGAGAACCAAGGCCTGCGAGACCACCACTAGGTCGTCCCATTGTCCGCTGGCCTGACACCACTGGCTGTAGAGCCACTCTTGCATTGGGCGCATGCGCAGGCGCGCGTGAGGTACCAAATAAATACATGACGCCATCATCCCTAGCAAACGCATTGCTTTGCGTACCGTCACCTCTCGACCTGCCACATAATGGGGGATCTGAAACAGCATGTTTTGGACCCTCTCGTTGGAGGGGAAGACGAGGCCGTCCTTTGTTCGAATTAGAGCCCCTAGGAATTGTTTGATTTGGCTGGGGTCTGAGCTGGACTTCTTTTCGTTGATGGAGAAGCCCAGTCGGGACAAAAGGTCTACGGTCTTTTGGGTATTGGAGAAGCATGTTTCGTAAGAATCCCCTGTTATGAGCCAGTCGTCGAGGTACGGGTAAACCGGGATGGATAATCTGCACAGGTGGGCCGCTGCCACTGCCAGTACTTTCGTAAATACCCTTGGTGCAGATGCTATCCCGAAGGGTAGTACTCTGAACTGGTAGTGTTTGTTCCCTATCTTGAACCTGAGGTATTTTCTGTGCGCTGGCAACATTAAAATATGAAAGTATGCATCTTTCATGTCTAGTGTTGTCATGTAATCCCCCTGTGATAACAGTGGGATTACATCCTGCAAGGTTACCATACGAAACTTTTGGGGTTTGACAAAATTGTTCGCTGGACGCAGATCTAATACAGGGCGCATGGTTAAATCCTTTTTGGGTACAAGGAAGTACACTGAATAAATACCTTCTGTTACCTGCGATAGGGGGACAGCCTCTATAGCTTCTTTTTTTAGTAGCTCTTCTACTTCTTGAAGAAGAATAGTGAGGTGTTCCGGTGTCATGCGCCGGTTCCGTGGGGGTCTGTATTTTGGGGAACCGTTGAATTCGATGCAGTATCCGTGGGCTATGGTGGATAATACCCAGCGGTCTGACGTTATTCCCTCCCATGCTGAAAGGAACGATGTTAGCCGGCCCCTGACCGGTGATGCATGGGAGGGGACCCGAATCTTTGGGTCATTTGTTGGTATTTGGCGTGGGGCCTTTTGGACTTGAGCCGCGCCCTCTCCCTTTGCCACGACGTTGGCCTCTTTGACTGAACTGGGTGCTTTGGTTAGAGGGCCAGTTGGTAGCAGAGTAAAATTGTTGTTGGCTTTGCTGCTGGCGTTGGCCACGAAAGGAGCGTCTACTGCCATAGCTGCGTCTGTTAGGTGGCCTAGAAATTTGGTCAAGAGTTTTGATGGTATCAAACTCCTTCTTCGCATGTTCTAGGGCCTCATCAACTGCTTTCCCAAACAGATGTGTTTGCTCTATGGGCTTATTTATTAGGGAAGTCTGGGTTTCTGGCTTAAATCCCGAATTGCGCAGCCAGACATGGCGTTTGAGAAGTATTCCCTGAACCAGGGAACGTCCAGCTGTCTCTGCGGCATCCAGGGAGTTCTTTACGATGCCCTGGTTTACAAGAGTTCCCTCTGATATAGTTGCCAACAGGCGTGAACGCAGGGGTTCTGGTGCGTCCTCTGCTTCGCTGCGCAGCTTGCTCCACTGTGCATCTGCGTAGCTAGCTAATAGGGAATTGTTATTCGCAATCCTAATTGAGAAGGCGGCGGAGGTTGTGATTCTCTTCCCAAGTGCATAGAGCTTCTTGCCCTCTTTGTCAGGTGGTGCCTCACTAGTAGATAGTGGTACCCCCGCTCTCTTCCTTGCGTTAGTAACTACCAGAGAGTCCGGAATAGAATGTCCCCTGATGTATAAAGGGTCAGAAGACGAAGGGCTGAAGAGCTTTTCTATCCGAGGGTTGACCCCTCTGACTAAGGCCGGATTGGAAAGGGAAGGAGTTATTCTTCTCTTTATAGAAGCCAGGAGCGGAATGGACTGACTGACCGGGGCTTTTTCTTTAATAACTTTTTCTACAAAGTCTATGTCCGGAAGAGTCTCCCCTGTGTCTATTTCAAAATGCGCTGCTGCCTTGCGCAATAGTGCATTAAGTGAGGGCTGGTCATCTATGGGGGAGGTGTTGCCAATAGGTGAGTCCTTGGGAGGAGAAGGGTGAAAGACATCAGGGTCTGAGTGCACTGATGGGGATTGCCAAGGCTGCACTGATGGGGAGTGCCAGGGCTGTGAGGTAGCTGTATCTTCCTCAAAAGCTCCTGTGCTAGTGTAAGGGTCTTCCTCAAACCTCTCCTCCTCATGTTCTTCCTCTCCACCTAAACACTCCTCATCTTCCTGGAGGTATTGCTCCTCTTCAGTGAGGTCATATGCATCTGTAGAAGGGGGAAACAGCCTAGGAATCTTGACCCTAGGGTCATCCTGGGTCCATTCTCTTGGTCTTTTGGGTGTGGGTGGGTTTTGGCTACCCAAAAACCTCTCCATCTTTTCCATACAAGAATGGAGTCTTTCCATGGTCTCATGGGGAACCCCTGAATAGTCTAGAGGGGGGAAATCAGTGTTGTCACCTTCAAAACGCTCCCACAACGTCGACGAAAGGTTTCCGTCGCCCTCAGAAAAGCCCTCCGGTAGTTCAGAAGTGCCTTTAGATGAATGGGGCAGTTCCTGGCTACTTTTGTGCTTTTTCGGCGTTTCTATTTCCTTGGGTGCGGTATTCGACATCTGTTTCGTCGTCCGCTTGCGTTTGTCCTCGGAAACAATTCTTGCCAGGCTCTCGACGACGAGTTCGTCGGTAGAGGGTTCTGGAGTCGGCGTTGTCTGCGTTACGCGCTGTTTCTCGACGGCCGCTCTATGGAGCGTTACGTCGGGTGTCTTTGAAGTAGCGCCCGTGTTAGATGAAAGCCCAATCGCTGGTCGCGGCTGCGTTTGCGGGTGGGGCTTAAGACCCTTACGGTCTAAGGTCGACGCCGGAGTGCCCTGCGTCCCCTTTGGCGCTGGTGGATCCTTCGTCCTCGACGAAGAAGAGCCGTGGGTTGTGTGCTTAGGCCTATGGGGTCTGTGTGCGTCCTTGTCGCCGGGGTGTTCATCTCCATAAGCAGGGCGTGAGCCGAGCCCGTCGGGGCCGGGGACGGACGTCGAGGAGCGCGAGCGCTCCTTCTGGGGGTTAATGACTTCCGTAACGGACATCGAGTTATCACCCTCCTCGTCACTTTCTGTAACAGCGGCGGCGGGTGAGGAAACTGTCTTCGACATAGCGTAGTCCGCCCACCTCTTAACTTTCGGTTCTTTAAGGGTTCTTGGTTTTAAGAGCTTACAGGCCGCGCAGCTGTCCTCTTTATGATCGAGGGGCAAGCAACGATTACAGAGCTTGTGTTTGTCCTTCCAAGTGTATTTGCCCCTACAGCGTGGGCAAAACTTAAAAGGTGTCCTCTCCATAGCTGAGGCAATAAAAACTGGTGATAACAACCCCAAGGGAAAGATAGGGGAGAAAGAAAGACATTCTCGACGAGAAGAGAAAAGTTCGAACCCCCACTCTCCCTACTGTATGTTGGCCGGCGAGGCCTGGCCACGTGTTCGGCAGCGCCGAAGGATCTCCTCCGTCTCTTCCTCTCCGTAGAAAACTTGCTCGGCGGAGAAACAGCTTCACAGCTAACGTCGAGGGGAGGGATCTTTTAACAGTAAGTATATATTAAGGACCGAGGTCCGTAGTACTTGTTTAGCAATGTCTCTCTAGGAGCTCCGCGTAAGGCGACCATAAGCTGGGCGGAAAAAAACAATCTGAGGGACCTCGACGCGTGAGGGATTGTGGGTACAACGCACGTCACTATAGGGATAGTGTTACAGACACGCCTTGTCGACGTCCCCTTTTCGACTACGAAAAACAAAATGCAATACTCCACAGTGACCACTGGATGTCGGACCTATGCACAGCATGTGATTCTAAGCAGATTAACAAACATCAGAAATATATATTTCTTTCTTATCTTTAAAAAATATATATTTTGTCGATATCTTACCACTTTGTCTTTGCGTTTCTGCGCCCAAGCTCTATGGTTATCCTCTGCGTTTGGTACTGTAGTTTGACCGCCTAGTTGGCAGGTATGATGAAGGGTGCGAGACCTCCTCTGTGACTCCAGTAGTTTATGCATCTAGCTGCTTTCCGCTAGTTCCACGGCCCTGTGGCTGGTAACGTTTTGGTCAGTGGACCGGTCCCTCGCTGCCCATCCAGGGTGGGTGTCCCCCACCTATCCAAGTTCCTGCTAGGATTAGCAGCATGTGGACATTGCTGGGCGATGTGCACCCACCGCTGCACTGATAACTGAGTTTAGGGTTATGCTTTCTCCCAGGGGATTCACGTTTACCTTCGGGTCCCTGCTTCCTAGATGTTTCCTCCTGAATCTGGAGTAAAGAGTAAAGTTCTGAGTAGTTTTCTGAACTCCATATGATCACTTGTGTTGCGTATGTTTCTTGGTAGGTTATTCCAGGTTAAGGCTGCCAGGTGAGCGAAAGATGATCCTCTGAATTTTCTTTTATTGTATGGTTTTGGTACTAGGCGAATGTCGTTGCTTGATCGGAGTGATCTTGTCGGATGGTAGACTGGTGTGTATTGTTTGATTCAAAAACATACTGCCATATTTCGCCAATGGTAGCGCACAGCGTGCCACTGTGGCAGCATGATCATCTCATTTTAAGCATTGCGCATGCATGATGGCCCAGGCCCACAATGCAACTACATAAATTGGAAGACAGAACAAAAAAGAACAGAAGGAAATTCTAGCTTTATCTCTGCCCGATGGAAAGTAAGGCCCTAGACAAACAGAGGATGACCATATCATTATAAAAGAAGCGGACAAAGGTGGAAACATTGTCCTGATGGACAAAGTAGACTATATTAACATGGCACACAACCACCTAGAAATACCTGAATGCTATGAAGCCTTGACACTCAATCCCAGCAAAAGCATCAACATTGAAGCCAAAAAGATAATTGACAAATGGCACAGGATTGGGCTACTCACTGATGAGGCTAAATTCTTGGTGGTGGAACATCCTAGAATGGCCACCATATATTTTTTTAATGAAGGTGCATAAGGAATTCACCCATATCCCGGAAAGGAAGACCAAATCTTAAGTGCAATGAGCTGGGTAACAACCAATAGCCCAATACATAAATATGATACATAGAGATGTGACCAAAATCCCCACCTACCTGCATGACACAATGCACATCCTCCAAATCTTACAATAATTGCAATGGCAATCCAACTACATGCTGGTGACACTAGAGGTCCAAGCCCTCTACACACCTATTGATCATGCCTTAGCTTTACAGGCCATGGATTTCACATATGCAAATTAGTCTGCATCTTTCTTCTGGCACATGCAAATGCTGAAAGAGCTGTTACTCTTGACTAACATGCTCCTCTTAAATGGAATCTATTATAGACAAAAGGGGGTCACCATGAGAGCCACCAATGCACCGGCGATAGCAAATCTATTTATGAACAAATTTGAGTAGGTCCATGCCCTATCAAATACTGGATTTAACATCAACTTTGTAAAATGGTACCTTAACATTGATGTTGTTATCCTGATTAACTAGTCCAGATCACCTACTTTAGATGGGAGACATGTTCTAGGAAATTAGTGGAAGATCAGGCAAGGTGCAAGCACATGGAAATATCGCAGATCACAATTCCCCCCCATAGATGGATTTCGTGTAGGTCGCAGAGAGTTTGGTTTACAGACGTAAACTTTACATGGCCTGACGGGTTGAATGACCAGATCAAGGAAGGAGGAATGAAGCAAACCACATTTGGGCAGCAGCCGATAGCATCAAATGGTTACTTGTAGCGAAGATTAAATGAAGTACCATTGGGTAGTGGGTTTACGACCAGATGGGTTTGTGGATATGGGGGAACACATCCTGCTGGGAGCATGGAGTCTTGTTAAGTCAGGCCAAATGGTGAGTCGAAGTAGGGTTAGTTAATAAAACACATGGAAGGGGTGCTGGAGGGGAGAGTTTGCCAGTGTTTTATGGGTTTCGTTTGAGCTCTTAGGAAGACAGCAGGATGTGTGCTGGAGACAGTATGATCTGAGATGGTAGTCGCAAATAAGGTAACGTGAGGGAATGCAGTAGGAGTACACATAGGACACCAACGTGTCTGGGAAGATAAAATGTTTATTGCTTGATTAAAAACATGGTTGTTTGTTTCCCTCCCTCCTCTTGTTTGAAGTGTTCTTGTAAAAGCCTTGCACATAAAATACCGGGTTAAAGGTTTCCTAACAAATTGGACAAGTGATACATTGAATTGTTTTTAGATAATAAGGAGACTATGTTTAGAATGAGAACATAGGGGGATTTGAATTACTTTCAATTGCTTTTAAAGGCTTAGCCAATGGGATTTTGAGGGATGACTTTGTAACAGAATATGTGCGATTATGTAAAATGTGCAAATGTGATTAAGAGCTGCAACTTTGTTGAGCACTGGAAGGAACTTAGTTTTCAGCTTCACAAGGCTAACTAACCCCTTCCAGCCGCCGACAGCATGCAATAAACCTGCTTTTCTGACAAAGTGCATTTACTCTTCATTGGAGCTGTTTTTTTGCATTGGATTTTGGAGTCGCATATCTACACTTCCTACAGTTGGCAGGCTCTTGTCCAAAGGGTAAATCCCCAAAATGCCTACTTCATAGAAGGGAAAATTTGTTTTTATTGCTAACTAAATTTGCAGCGTCCACCCTTCCTACAGGGGACAGATTCTCTATACCTCTATAAAGCTGTAGAGCCATCTACCCTTCCGGTTAACGTCAATCTTTGTTCCTGTGACTGGGAACCCCCCCTGTACCCACCATTTCAACAGGTAAATGGGTAATACATCATTCCTTTCAATGAGACAATACCTAGAATCGAACAGGTGAAAAAGCAGTGTTTTGGTTCTGGGACAATGGGCAGAATCTATACTTCTTAGAGGTGAAATGTAATGCTTTGTCTCGGGGGCAGTGCCCACAATCAATCTGCCCCAACAGGTTAAAGGTAGTTTTTCCATGAGCAAATCTCCAGACCCCCATACTCTAAACGCGACAAAGCTCTTTCAATAGGCAAACTCCTAGAATCCATCAATCATTCGGGAGAATAGCCCATGGGGCTTCATAAATCCCCTTCACTCATACTTTCCAAATTAAATCTCATAAAAAACTCATACCTTCCTAAGTGGAAGGCAGTCCTCACTGAATCCATACTTCCTACAGGTCCTTCATTCCTTCCTGCAGGATGCAACCATGTAGTCACTGTACACAGCTAATTTACTTAATAGTGACTACACAGTAATATTGAAAGAAATGTTGCTAAACCCCTACAACATTGCAATTCTAAATGTACATCTGGCAATATTGCCCCACCATCCACAATTTCAACAGTGGTTGCTCCCCTGCTCACCCTCTCAATACACCCTAGTTCGCCCCTATAATGGTGGGATTGGAAGTGTACCCCAAATGTATTTATTTTAACTGTTATCCCAAAAGGTGCTTTTAAATTTAATCTTTTACCAGCTGGTTGGATTTGCCACATTGTGCCGTGGATTATTTGAGACCTCCAACTGCATTGTGCCTGAAGTATAGATGCTCTCACTTAGGGATTACCAAGTGTGTATACAAGTGCGTTTGTGATATATGCTTTTCTTTTTTTTTCTTTTTCGCAAGCTTTATTATTTTAGAGGTAATCAAGTCAAAACTGTTCTTAATTAACAAAAGAAAATATATAAACATACAAACAAGCCTAACAACATCAATTTATCACCAATTCATTGGTTGAAATCACTGACTGTAACCACAGAACACCCCCAAGTAAGTCCCACCCGGTTTACATTATCCCGTCAATGTCATTTCTTTATGCTTATGCATATGAGGCAAGTCAGTTAATTAGTTATCTACAGAAAACCCACGTTCGTCAGCAAAATCAGTTTGTGGGTGAAGTGTTCATGAGATCTTAAATAATCTAACACACAAGACCATGTCCTATAGAATGCCTGGTATGAATCATTAACATTTATAGGATTTTTTCCATGTTTATCATAGCCCAAATTCTGACCCAGCATTGCACCAGAATCAGACCCATTTGTATCTTCCACGAGTATGCCAAGTTCAGTGTAGCGGCCATCAGGAGGCGAGTAATCACTCTAGCCATTGCTCCACTCAGGGGATAAGCCCTTTCCTCATCCATGTCCCCCAGAATTATTACTTTAGGGTCCCATGGGAAGGTTCCATTTGTTAAATCCTTTATGTGCCACAGTACTTTTTTTTCCAGTGAACTTGTGAAATCTCGCAGGACCGTCAGAGGTCTGACCATACCCTTCTCCGCATACCCTCTCTAATACATTCCTGTCAATGGGATTCCAAGAGGATACCTGTAGTTCGATCCCCAGATCGATCTCCCATTTCTGCATGTATGCTTGCTTTTCAGTGCTGTCTGTTGGATCCAGCCGTCTATAGCACCGGGCCGCCCAGCCTTTCATGTTCCCCTCTACTGGGGTTGATTCTGGCCTCCTGGGTTTACTTGTGCCCCTTCTCCTCACTTCCAAGTGGGTGATCCAATGTCTTATTTGTGTATACCTATATCTTTCCACCTCACTTAGTGAAAATTGACTTTTACATTCTTCGAATGTCAACGCGCGTTACTCTCACCTGGTCTCCGCTGGGACATCAGGCGTTGCTGGAAGGACAGCCGTCTGGACTGCTGGGCTCATAATCTTGGGAGATATAGTCTGCTTGGGGTCTGCTCGGGGTCTGCTCCTAGCATGGGAAAGCGAGGTCAGCTGTGGGCTACTGGTACAAGTGTCCGCCCAGACCTCCCTCCCTCCCTCCCTGGTTGCTCTTCCCCTTCCCTAGGTATTGAATTCTCCCCTTGAATGCTCCTCACCTGATATTTGTGGTTGGTGGGCTTTCCGTCCTGCTATTCGTTGCAGGGGCGCTGCTGCAGGGCACAGGCTCTGATGGAACAAGTTACGTCACTGGTCCGCTTGCCCAGTCCAGCAGTGGCTAAGACTAGCCTGCCCGGATCTGCCAAGGTAAGTCTTTCCTTGTCTCTTACGTGTTAATTGTCTTTCTCTTGACTTTTCCCGTTGTTTTACTCTGTCTTTTTTCTTGTCGTCTTGCTTACTCCCTTTTAAGGTGTTTTAGCATTGTCCTTGCTGTTAGAATTAGCTTTTACGTGCTGGTCTTTCTCTCACGTGTCTTTTCCTTCCTCTGCAGGTGCCGAGATGAAGTTGGTGTCCGCGGGGCAAAGTGCTCAGACCTACTCCGCTTTGGATGAGCTCGCGAAGGGATGAAGCATTGCGGACCGTAACCCGGTAAGTGTGACCGCGCAGGGTTTAAGTGGCAGGGTGGGCATAAGTCTTTAGTTTTCCAAAACAGACCTGTTGTCCTTGTTCTTTCTTCTGAGGATCAATGATTAGGCGGCCGCTGATGGAATTCTACGACGGTATCCGGAGACAGGTAAGTGCTGTTCTAATAGTGTTTGTATTGTCTTCTTCCCTTGTAGCTGGAGCTGGATGTCGTTGGAGCCAAAGCGAGTCCTGATGCTGCAGAAACTGAGAGCTGGTCACGGTGAGCGTCACGCTGCTTGGGAGCAGTGCAACGCGAATCATGGATTTCAGCAGGGGTGGAGCTTAAATACTCGACCACACCCTGCCACTGCCAAAAGACTAGTCTGCATACACTGCTGGCAGGCAGAAGCAGTAACTCACCAACCCTCCATCTCGTAATAAGGGAGGAGCACTTCCTGTTCCATATGAGCCGGGTGCCAAAGGCGCCAGGACTGAGCCCAGTTGACTCCTTTTGGTGCACAGCACGATCTGTTCAGAGAGGGGCCCAGGAAATGTTTAAAGGCTCCCACTACATTATGGGGTACTGGTGCCCCCGAGCACCGAATTGTGACAACGGGATTGAAATACCATACAGTTGTCCTATTCCAAGTTTGCCTGTTGATTTCCCAAGGCCTGAACGGCGTTACCTGGTGCAAAGTCCTGGTTAGTCAAAACTGGCAAAAGGGGGCCTAGCACCAAGGGTATCTTCATCATGGTTAGTCCCTTGTCCCAATACCAGAGAGGCTCTGGTGGTGTGTAGGAAGTGGGTTCCCTCTCCCCTTGCGTGGTGTCATAAGAATAGTAGACTATCTAATAACAATAGAGTGGCCTCTTGTTCCAGGTTCACCGGCAGCTTCTCCTCCCTTCTAGCCCAATCGAAGAGTGCATTGATTTGTGCTGCTATTAAGTATGCTATGATTGATGGTGCGCACAGACCTCCCTGCCAGGGTGAGCAGAACAGTATTTTCCTGGATACTCAGGTGTTTTATTTTCCCAAATGAATGCAAATACTATGCCCTGTAGTCGGTCAATACAGTTCATGGGAATTGTCACTGGGAGGGCGTGGCAAGTTGTTATAAAGGAGGCTATGTGAGACTTCAGGTAAGTTGCTTTCAAGTTCCTTTATTGAGGTTACGTCATACTGTACCAAGTAACTTAATAGGAACACTGCAGGAGCCGACTGGCTCCCACCACCCGGGCTGACATCTCTCCACCTGCCTGGGCTGGAACCTCACTCAGACCCAAACATTTCAGTCTCTCGCTCAGCATTCTCACTGACCTCATACATTCCATACATCCTATCAAGTACTGTAACATTCCTCTAGGCACAACACCACACAAACATATAACAACTTGTGAATCAGGATCATTTTTATTGTGGCTATTCTATCGAGCCATGGTATTTGCTGCTGGCCCCTTTTATTTAGGTTCTCCTCATTCTCTAAATAAATTCTAAATAAATTTGAGAAATTGGCTTTATAAAGGGCCTCACAGGATGAAGTAAGGGCAAGCCCCAGGTACTCTGCTCTGTTCGTAGCCCATCCTATATGCAGGGTGGGTTGGATTGCATTCAATGTATCGCTAGATTCACCAATATTCATCCCCCACCGACTTGTTATAGTTCATTCAGAATCATGATATCCCTCCAAACAAATCCTCTAGAAAAGTAATGGCCCTTGCTATGGATTCAGTTGTATTGCCAAGATATAGGATAGTATTGTCCACATACAATGCGGTTTTATGTTGCGTTTTCTGACAAAGAATGCCCCGTGATAGAGATGCACCCCCCGCCCCATATTTATAAAAAATAAAAATGTATTGCTGAACCCATCCGGGCCCGGCGCCTTATTAGACAGGAGATTTTGTATTACATTATCTGCTTCCTGGAGAGTAATCCGTTCTTCCAACCCATCTCTGTCCCACACAAATAGTTTTGGGAGACACCCTGAGCCGTGGAATGTCTGGCAATCTGGTACTATCTCTTGTTTCCCGCCCAATACAACCATGTAGAAGGTTTGCAAAATTTGAAGAGAGCTTTGACCCCCGTGTCCCCCAACTCATAATATGACATTTCCAACGTTTGGACTAACACTGTTGGAATATTTGCGAGATTTCCATTCCCATGGATTTACATTGTATCCTCAGTGTGTCCAAACCTCAGTGATGCTTAGCTAGCATATTAAAGCAATATCAGACTTCTTTCCAACAACTGAACCACTGCGATTACGAGAGACTGAACTTGGCCAGAAACCAACCTGTCACAAAACATGGCAGGCATGTAGCATGCAGATCCCAGCCCGAAACTTGCAAAGAACACAGATCGCACCAGCCAGGTTCCCTCACAATCCATTAACAGGTGTTTTAAGGATTGTTCTTTGGGATTTTTACATAAATTGCATAGAGCAATTGATTTTGCCCCCATGCCTCTCCTAGAAAGGACCTCCCCTGTATGTGCCACATTTAAACATACTCTGAGGAATTTTTTGCTAAACTTCACATCAGGGAACTTTACCAGATATTTTGCCAGATAGCTTTGCTTTTTGTCAACCAGCAAGAATGGACTGGGATGTACTGAGGCACGCATGGTATCAATTGTGCCTATCCAATCCATTTCATCCCAGCATTTCTTAGCATTCACTGGATTCTCAATTAGGGTTTTAAGATTTGTGTTTGCATTTAACAGCGCTTCCTCTGCCCATGTACTCAGACTTATAAGCATTTTGATTTTTCATTTTCCTGATGCGAGTTGATATCTGTATATAATGACCCCTCTTTAGCTGTTATCATGAGGCGAAAAAAGAGATATCAACTTCCAGCCTGCTTGGACCTTAAAAGGAGCCGTAGACCCAATATGAATCTGAGACTTGACATAGGTAGGCTCATTGGGAGTCCAGAATATTTTTCCATAGAAAACCCTCCCATTTTTCCCAATTGCCGAACCAAAGGAGGGGCTTTGCTTCCAGTCCATATAGGACGACAGGGACAACTTTTGCTTGGTAGTATTTAATTAACGGGATGATTGAAAACTTACAATACTACCATTACTTTCTTCATTTGTGCGGTGAGCTGCAGGATTTTATTGTGGATATCCTGCTCCACATTGCAGGCAGCTGGTGAAGCATAAACTTTGTAGCCCAAATACACTAACTCTTCCAAACCCTAGCAACCGGTTTATCTCCCAATGACCACTGTGGGAAAGAAATTGTCTTATTTCTATGTTTGAAGACCAGGATTCTGGACTTCTTTGGATTCTCCTCCGCATAGCAGGATAGGCTATTCAGTAAAGGCTGCACATCGTCAGCATAGGCCAGCCAGTGTACCCTTTGTCCATTAATCACTGGACTGGCCAATGTCGCCGATTTCAGGTATGCCCCAGCATCCGCCAAATACAAATTGAAGAAGAGGGGAGCTCCCAGGCACCCCTGACGAACCCCTGTCTCCACCCCTATGAGGCTCTGACAAATGTCCCTCCTCATCCAATCGCACCCTCACTGTCGTGTCCCTATGCAATTCCACCAGCATTGACACAATCCCTTCAAGGACACCTCACAACCTTAGCTTCAACCATAGGCGTTGTCCATCTACTTGGGCGAATGCTCACGAAAAGTCGACCCAGGTTCCGACCAGCTGTTGATTGCCCTCCCACCCCCCTTGTATTTTCACTCAGGACATTTAATGCTAATCCATTTAATGATGTAGAGAGGCCCTTCCTAAACCCTGTCTGGAACTTAAGAGAGTATTTCTAAATCTTTTACCCATTTTTCCAGGTCTCCCATCAGAACTCTCAAACAATTTGCTCTCGATGTCCAGTAGGGCGATCGGGCAGGATCACTGTCGCAGTTTTCCAAGATGCTGGAAAAAAAAATTCTCGCTAAATAGCCCAAGCAACAACTTTGCCCAAAGTAAGGGGTTATTTTTCAGCACCTGATAAGTCAACCCGTTGGGGCCGGCCGCTTTTGCTAGGGAACCACTTTCAATCAGTTCCACCAATAGCTTTTCATCAAGTGGGAGATCCCATGCCACTTCCGTATTTACTGGAAAGTGGGTGTTCCGAGGCTTGTCGAAGATCTCTGACAAATCAACCCACACACTTTCTGGGACCAAATTACACTGAGGCCCTCCTGTGGGCCCCTCTAGCTTGTGCAACACCAACCAAAACCCTCCAGAGTCTCTTCTGCTAATCAACCTTAACATTTGTTCGCCGTCCTGTAGCAGACGGAGCATCTTTCTACTCACTGACCAGTGTTTATAATTAATCTTTAGAGCTCTTACTTCTCGGGTGCAGACCGTCACAGACCGGTCCTGCTTTAACAATTTTCTTAAGCCCCGATTCAGTTATTCTTTCCTCCTCAGTCTCTTCGTCAAAAGCATGACGATGGGACTGCTATTCCCACCTCCACCCAAACTTGGGGGGTGGGTGGACCATATGAATTTAATGAAGCTGTCCAGACGGCAATTTCCATGCCACTCTCCCTCCGGCACTTCCTTGAGGAGGCTATTTAGGCTATTAAGAAATATCCCTCTTATATTTCAAAAGCTGAGCTCTCCCTTTTTTAAGCATGAATACTTTGCTCTGCTTTTATTGAGCTCCAAGGGTAATATCTGGGAAGCTAAGTTCTAGACATGAATGATCACTGCCCCCTTCAGATTCAGGGTAACTTTCAATTCAAAAAGGCCCAAAGACATAAAAATATAGTCCAATGTTGACAAGGCAGAGCCCTGTACTCTTGTCGGATTAGCTGGGTTATCCCCCGGCAACACTCCATTCACCATTTTCAAACCTCATCCTGCTAAGAATTACACCCAGGCTCTGCCCTTCTCAGACACTTTGCGGCCGCTCGACATAGTCACATCTTTAGACAATGGGATACATTGAGAGTTCAACTCCCCTCCCAACAGTAGATGGGCTCCCCTAAAAAGTAGTTTGGACTCCTCTAACACTGGTGCTAAAACCTTGAAGAAATCCTGCTGCGTGGAACTCGTGGGGTTCCAATAAATATTGACCAGAATTACTTCCAGCCGTGGGCTATGGTTTTTTTAAAAGAGCTCTACACGCCTGAATTCCCTGATAATTATTTGAAGTCATTACTAGGTCGCCAAATATATTGTTATTGAAAGCCATTAACATCCCTCCCGAAGGCCTACCTTTGGCTTTTTGGGGGGCAGATTGAGAAAAAAAAAAATAGTACAGCCTTTAAAAACAATTGGGTTCACCAACCAGGATTCTTGGAACATTAGGATGTCCCCTTTACGAAACAGATACTCTTTCGGACATTTCGAAGTAAAGTTATTGGGACTACGCATGTTCCAGCACATCAGGTTGACACCTGTTTGGTTAAAGAGGCTTTGAGCCCAACCCCAATTTTAGAAAGACATGTTTAAGTATTGCTGGTAATAGGAGCAAATTATTGTCTTTCAGTTATCGCTCCCTCTTTCACAGGCCTTCTTGAAGATGAATTGGACGCTCCACCTTCTCTTAGTGCGACACTAGTTCTTGGATGTCCAATAGCCGTTGCTACAACTGGTTGGGCATTTACAGATGGTGGTGATCGGGAAACTAAAAAGCCTTGATCCTCCTGATCTTCAGCTGCTCTCAAAATTGCATTCTGGCCATCTCGTGAGTAAAGACCCACTTGTGCTACAAATGGATTATTAAAGTCTGGAAACATACTCTAGGTCTCTAGAATTCATCAGAAATAGACTTTGGATTTTTTTTTTTAGCACTGCAAGAATTTCTCCTCTGCACAGGGATTTAATCTTATTTTTGTTTGAGGCTATGGAGAGCCAGACAACTGGTATCGCAAAATTGCTTTGTGTGTAAGATGGCTTGAGTCGACTAGTCCGCATGGAATCTTTCCAGTTTTTATCGGGCCATGCAAAGGACTACAAGCGCTTTTAACAAGTTTTTCATTTTATGTTATTCTTCTTCCATAAACTGAATTTCTTGTTTCAGGTCTCTACGAGTCTGATCTTTTGCTCTCATTAAGGTAGCCGTTTTCCAAATCAGTTCACCTCCAACTGCGGTTTCCCCGCATCATAGATTATTCTGTGTTCCATAGAGCCTTGGTCGTTCTCCTTAAAGTAATTATCAATTACTTCTCTTATATGTTGCATAATGACTGGGTCCCTTAGTTTTGTTACGTTGATTTATACCATGCATGCGCTGCTACCACCCAGGGGCAGTCTCCAGGAGCTCTGTGCTAAACTATTCGATGGCCATTGGGAGCAAGCTATGGGGGGCATCATATTTTGTAGTGTGATTTGCAGCGTGGTCAGATTAGTTTGGGTTCTATTTCCACTGCAACAGTTTGAGACTATATTAATTGTTTTTGGTAACATGTCCAACCTGAGAGCCTCCTATGGACCTTTGAGTAAAAAAATATAATCTCTGTGCCCCTGATGATGGAACCGCCACATCTCCATTAGCCCCAGTTCTCCCAGTAGCTTAGCCTTTACTTTAAAGTTCCTAAGATCTGTTGATGATGCTGGGGAAGCTTTATCCATGTAGGGATCCACTACGCAATTAAAGTCACCCCCTACCTCACCTTCATCAAAGGAGTTTATCGGAATTAGGTGCAGTAGGAACTTGCCTGGCTATCATTTGGGCCATAAACAGTCATACTTGTCATTGTGAACCCTTGTAACCAACGCCTGATAGCCAAGAATCTGCCTTCAAGATCGAATAATGTATCTTTTAGTTTGAACTGGACCTCCCAAGATAAGAGAATAGCCACTTCCTTTGTCTTTGTTCCTGTGCTGGTAAAGATGCTATGTGAGTATACCTTCTTCCCCATTCGTTTCTTGCCCTGTCCTAATATGGGAGTGTCTTGAAGTAGCCCGATTCCTCAGAATAATTCCCTCATTCGTCTAAGTATTGACTTGCATTTAAACAGGTGAGTTGAGACCTTTGACATTCCACGACCCTACGAGCAACTCAGCTATTGGGTCTTGTGACAAATCACAGGTATTCGTCCCTTCTCCCCGAGGGGGAGACTTCCTCTTTGAGGCTTGGGAGGTGAGCTCGCTCCACTAGACCCTCCCTATGGGGTCTGGGCAAGTGGGACCTCACTGGGAGAGACTACCCCTTATGGGACAAGGACTCCCGTTCCTGTAAGGAATTACCTAAGCCCTCCACCATCATGGTATATATATGGGACTATCAGAAGGGCCAAAGACTTGAGTGAAGGTAAAACTGAAATAACCAGTTATGCACAAAAGGAAGGGTATGCCTCTTGAAGAGGAGTCACAAATAATGGAGACCAGGAGGCAAGAAGAAGAGAGAACGCTGAGCAAAGGCGTAGAGCGAGGGAGAAGAGCGTAAGTCAGGGAAGCCCCCTTACGAGGTTATGCCATGAGGAGGCGGAACCACAGAGAGCTGCGGAGTCCTAGACTTTTGAAGGAGTTCTGAGCAGCGTAGTGAAGCGCGAGCGGTCCGGCAGTCCCAGGAAGCGGAAACCAGACGAGAAATGAAACAGTACAGGTGGTGGCATGACCGCAACAAATCCGTGGTGGGCAGAATGACTGTCCAATGACGCCGAAACCACCCAGTACGGAGTCTGAAAAGCACACAGACCTGCAGTCATACGCGGTCACCACGAGAAAGTAGAGTGCAAGTAGAGTGCAAGATACCAACAAGGAGGCGAAGCACGTGAGACCGAGACCAAGAAGAGAACCCATGCAAGGGCCAAGCCCGAAAGCATCGCCTTATAAACACAGAAGTAACAGGAAGTAAGGGGATACAGGGCATCATTATCAAACAAGAGAAACTCGTCCCACTGAAATGGAGTACCAAAATTAGAGCCATTAAAGTGGAGCTGTATTAATGTAATCAGGAGAATAACAAATAAGGCCCAGAGAGAAGTTATTGAGGAGTGGGCAGGAAGAGAAACATGTCCCAGTGAAATATACAAGACATTACAGATTTTGTTCCTGTTTAGTGGGAGGGCCCACTAAAACCTTCGACTTTCCGCACAGCGGAACGCGGAGTAGGACGCAGAGTAAAAGCCGTCTGCAGTCCCCCACGATGCGTGCAGTCTTTCCTCCATTGTTCCTGTTTAGTGGGAGGACCCACTAAAACCTTCGACTTTCCGCGGAGTAGGATGCAGAGTAAAATCAGTCTGCAGTCTGCGTTCCGCGAGGCCGCGAGGACCTGGGCGCCATGGATGAGCTTCTCTCTCCCCCCTCTCTCTCGTACATTGAATCGAAACGCTGCCTGCGGAGCAGCGTAACGCAAGCTCTGCGGCCAGAGAAACGGATTCCTACCTCTTCACCTGTTAAGAAAATGAAAAACAAACCCACCAAAATCATCTTACCTACGGGCAGTACTGCTCCTCCGTGGAAGGCTAGCTGCCTGCCAGCTTCGAGTGCGCTGTCCTCTCCGCCCCCACCGTCTCTGCTACCATTGGACGGGCTTGCGGCCGGGGTTGCTGGGAGCCCGATTGGAGTACACTCTGCGACCGCCGACGCGGACCAAGCCGGCGCTCAACCTCAAGAAGAAAGACATCGCAGCAGGACTGGATCGCCAAGCCAAGAGGTAGGTGGCGCTGCAATCTCGCTCCTAGAAGACGTTCAATTACCAGTAATGCCACCCGTAGATCCATCGCAGTCAGCGTCTAAGTGGGACCATAGTCTGGGTCGGAGTCCCGCTTTCTCCGGCCCAGCACAGCCACAAACACTGCATTGACAAAACTGGGCTATACGTGCACAATACAAGAGAAAGTGTTAACAAAAACGCAGGCCTGAATCCACAAGACCATGGCACACAGGAACGAGGAACTTGTCACGAGGCTTCGGCGGAACAGAGCCACAAAAGAATCAAGGCCACGGCAATGATATGTGCCGAAACCCCCTATGGACAGAATCAACAGTATAGGGGCAGACTCTTCCAGACTCTCTTCCAGTGAACACTGATTTCCAACAATATGACATCAGCCATACTGCGGCTATTTCACCCACGCAGGGTGCGTCACACCCTTCAACAACCACAGACGAGGCTGTCACCCCAAGGGGGTGGTCAAGAGGCACTGGGTCTAAAAACCCACTCCTCGCCTACTCTACCATCAAGGAAAATCCCATACAACAAAAACCATACTGGCAAAAAAAAAGGGGGCCAAGTCAAACGACACCCAACAACCAAGAGCCGACCATGGAATAAAAGCAAAAAGAAAAAAAAAAATCTACATCGCCAGAAGGTAGAAATCCAAACAAGAACTTGGAAAAGAAAAGTGATATAGGGAACCAAAGTCTGCCTAAGCCACCCATTTCAAAGGCACTCTTCAACCTTTTCAAAAAACAACAATGTAAACGCAAACTGAATGCGTAAATTGAACTGTTGGACGCTGAAATTTTGGAGGTTCTAGAAAAATCATTTCCGGCCCCAAAGCCAAGAAAAACAGTTTTTCCCAACACGGAAACACCACCAATATCTCGCACTCAACTTTCTGTTGCAACTGTGGACACTGCATTATTAAGCAATCCGCTCCTCCCCTACCCCCCACCCCTCCAGTGCCCAAAAACAGGCAATCTCGACTTCGGGGCCCAGCAGGAAGAAGCACCAAATCCAACAAAATGTTGAGTGACTCCGCCAGGAAACATCTCTCTGGACCAGGCTCAGCCTTCCGATCAGCCTACTGAACGTTTGCATAAGGAACCATCAGGAGCAACTGATGAATGCCCAAACCCTGGCACCTGGTTTAGCTGGTGTGCAAGGGGGAATTAACATCGAATCTATTCGATCCCCCGGGGACAAAGACGCCAACATCTCAGGTACCCCAGTTCTACGAACAGGGGACAAGCGACATCAAGATGAGAGGCCAGTGCACCAAATGAGCTCTCAACCATGGGCTAACATCCATCTGGAAAGCCGATATCGAAGTAGAAAATCATTGCCAATGCATTCAAACATTGGTAGTCTTAACTTAAGTCGGGAAGACTAGTTAATATCCACAAGAACCCGCAAATCAGCCCATTATTATACCTTTCAAGCTGAAAACACTCTTGACCTTCAAAATCCGACAGTGTACCTAAGAGATGCTGCATCAAAAAAAGACTTTCTTCAGAGTCATCGGTTGACACAGGCAAAGAGTCGCCCAAAAAGAAGTCCGACATGACCACAATAATGTCGGCAATCACCATCGCCTTAACACCCTTTTGTAAATTGTATGAAGCTATAAATGACGCTACCAAAGATAACACCTCAATACTAGCAACAATCAAGTCTAAACTGATTTTCTTGGAAGGGTATATAACAGCAGTAGAAGCTAAAGAGGGTGCAGCACAAGCAAATCTGGAAGCAAAGTTGTCCAGGCTAGATCAACAACAGATTCAAACCGCGTCAGCGAGGCTCACTAAAACAGCGACTTTAGAAAAGGTATCCCAGACCAGTGAACTAAACATCTAAGGAATTGTGGCTCCACTCTTCATCAAGCAGAGACTTGAGTGACGCCATAACATCGCTTCCCAATCCCACGGAAATGATCACAGGAACAGGTCATACAAGAAAATTAAACCCAGCGTTTCAATTGTCAAGCTCGAAGCAAATACCTTTTGAGAAACCAAAGTCGGTAGGGCTAACAAAACAGGCCGACAAAGTGAATTCCGCAATGGATAAAAACCAACAAACAAAATCATTGCAACCAGGGGAGCCCACTAAAACCCAAGTGTTCATCGACCTGAGCAATTCACCACGGTCTGCGGCTGAATTCCAGGCTTCAAGCAGCCTCATGGACCTATCACAACATCTACACGGAGACGAATCCCCTACTAGCAACACGATGCAGAGTAGCCCGAAGCCACCCACAGATGTTGACAGAGAAAAGCAACAAGAACCGAAGGCTTCTCCTAGAACGAATAAAACTTGAAGCCCTAGAGGATCTAATCAGCAGGGCCAGACTGCAAATTCTTCAGGCAAAACACAAGATCAAAAGCCATCAATAGCGGTAGTACAAAAATCATGCACTCCTAGTGGAACACCACAGAAAAAGCGGTAGCAATCTCATGTAGAGGAAAATTCACCCAAAGAACAAGGGGTCCCCCGCCATAGGGACACAGAACAACCTTCCAAAGGCACAAGAATCTTTAAACTTGAACAATCATCAAGAAAATCTGGCTATATGATTCTGAACAGAAAAATGGTGCTGAAAATCCTGAGTAAAATTAAATCATTAAGATCACTAACTACAGGAGACTTCCGTCTGATTGAGCCGTATCACAGAGAACAAAGGGCCAAGGCATTTCTCCACATAAAAGCTCTGGCGTTACAAACAATCCCGGAGGACGCTTATAACGAGTTTGGACAAGTTGGCCTCTTGCTAAGAGAGCTCGCAATCCCCTTAACTGAACCCAAGAAAAGGAACAAGGAAGACGTCAGGTTCTACAAATCACATTATATCTCAAAAACTGAAGACCTGTAAATCAATAAAAACAGCAGAAAGAACTCAACTAGTGAACGAAATTACCACAGATATTATAGAGATTACCCAGAGAGACATTCCTTACCTACCAACCAGGACTCTCATGGGAATGACTCTGCAAGTTCTGCTACACAAGGAGTAGACAAAACCGACTATAACCGGTATACACGATCAGACATTATACCGTCAAGTTAGATCGAACGTCGCCACATCCAATCTAAAGAATCGCCTCTTGAACTAGACGAATCAAGATACCCGACAGGTCCATGGCAATGGCTAAAGACAGCCATCAAAGGGAAGTCCAGCAGATAGCAATCAGACCGGGGTACAACTACACCAGCCCAAGATGCACCTGTGATCCACACTTTATCAATGGCCTCATGTAACACCCGGGGACATTCACATTTTACCAACAGAAACAACCAGACCCTGGTGGGTTTTGATATCATTTGCCTCCAGGAGACCTGGCTGACAGAGAAACCCTCTCTAGACGGGTATGAAATCGAACTTTCAGCGGGTAAAAGGGGCTTATTTGGGCGTCCGTCATCAGGCCTTCTGCTCGCAGTGTGGATCGGCTCGGGTATTAAGATTTCGAAAAAACTGATAAGAGTCTTACGGAATGCTTGCAGTCCTCACTGTTAGGCGATCCTCTACACACCAGGCCACGACACATCAGAACACTGCTCACATTCCCACAACATCTCCTCCCAAGCTTCGAGGCTCAAGTGATTCGGTGAAACCACAGAACCGAAAACCTCGTACCAGTGTACGGGCTCGATTGCAACCCTTTCTGCATTGGCAACTGCCTTGGAGAACGTATAGCAGAAAGGGCGGCCTTACGTCTTCACGCCGGTCACGTGATCGTTCCCCATGTGATCTTGGTGGACGTCACATGACCCAGGGGCGATCAGTATAAAGTTCTGAGAGACAGAACGCTCATTGCTTCTCAGCTGGCTTCGGACACTGTTTGGCATTACAACTTGCTCCTTGTTACCTTGATCACGGAACTCTATCTCGGACTCCCTTGGACACCCCTTGGTACTTTTGCTTGGAACTGTTTACCTGTTGCCGGATATTTGGACTGCACCTCGACTTGTCTTTGGATCATCCCTTGGTACCCTGCTGGTCTCCTACGCCTTTTCCCTACTGGGGATTCAAGTCAAGCCCTGACTCCCACAGGTGGCTACTCCTCATCCACGCTAACCTGCGGTTCTACCATTCCAGGGACCGCCGCATCTAATGAGCCTCGAACCTCCCTACTAGGTTACCTGGGTCTCCCTTACACCAGATAGGTAAGACACTTTAGATTACTTTATTTACCTGCCTGTATTGTGATTGCCTGGTGCTTAACCTCCTTCCTTCTTGACAGCAGCATCGGTGTTCCAGAGGCTCCGTGGATCTGGGAAGACATCTCTCACCTGTGGCCTCAAGGGTCGCACAGCGGGTTTCTATTTTCGTTCCCCTGTGCGTCACTTGGGGACGGAGGTCTCATCGGTCTACACGACACTCAAGTCAGAACAGACTGAGAAGCCGTATAGTCGTGTTAGACGATGCAGGGATCCACGGACGAACCCATAACTGCTTTAGTTCAGGCAATTACAATACTAAGGGCAGATATGGCCGCCGCGAACACAGTGATCCACCAAAGGCTGGATACCATACAGAGCGTTCAGCATTCACTTCCTGCAGACCCGGAGTTTGGAGAGGGCAGCTCCTCCCCTACACCGCCAGTCCCGACTCCAATAGTCCTCCCAACTCCTTCCCCCCTGGCTGCTCCTGAACGTTACCAGGGCGATCCCAAGACATTCAGAACCTTTGTTAACCAGTGCAAGTTACATTTCTTATGCAGGCCTTTGGCTTTTCCCACGTCCACTGCTAAGGCCGCCTTCGCCCTTTCCCATTTAGCTGGAACAGCTGCCGCTTGGGCTAATCCCCTGTTAGAAAACAATAGCCCGGTTCTTTACGACTTTGATTTGTTGGTCCTAGAAATGTCCCGAGTATTCGATACTCGACACAAGGCACAGTCTAGGGATTTGGAGTTGTTGGAATTGACTCAGGGCAAAAGAACGCTGATAGATTACATCACCAGGTTTAATCAGCTAGTTGCGGAAACATCATGGCCAGAAAATAAGCGGGCGGTGGTCTTTTATAGGGGATTGAGTAACACCATGAAAGACGCTTTAGCAGTGATCCCTTCTATGCCTACTCAGTACCAGGAATTGGTTGATCTCGTCCTGCAGGTAGATGCACGCCGAGCGGTGCGTAGAGCTGAATCAGGGGCCTCCTCCTCTCCTCCTCTTGTTAATACTCCCGTTTCTGTTACTGTAGAACCTATGCAAGTGGGAGGGGTACGCAGTCCTATTACAACATCTGAGAGGGAACGAAAAAGGGTTGATAATGCGTGCTTTTACTGTGGCACCACTGGACATTTCGTGAAAGAGTGTCCTCGACGTCCCAAGAAGAGTCAGGTTTTTCGGATGGCTCGACCTTAGAACCGGAGACCAGGTCGAGTGTTCCATCATCTTCTCCGGGAACCCCTCTTACCTTTGCTCGTGTTCGACCTATCTCCGTAAAGGCTACTCTATGTCCCTCTACTGGCCTTCTACATGTAGTCAATATCATTATTGATTCTGGTGCCACTGGTAATTACATGGATATTGATTTGGCCCATTCCCTCAATCTACCTTTAGTGGTAAAAACACGACCGGAACCTGTCCAAGCCGTAGACGGCTCTGCATTGATTTCTGGTCCTGTTAGACATCAAACTGCACCCCTCTTGTTGAACATACAGGACATACACACAGAAACCTTAAGTTTTGATTTGATCACCGCACCTCAATTCGGTATCATACTAGGGATTCCCTGGTTACGTGAACATAATCCATTGATCAATTGGCAAGCAGGCACTGTACTCTTTGAGTCCGATATCTGTCAGAATTATTGTCTCCCGATCCATCAAGCCCCTGACACACCCTCTCGGGTCTTGGGAGCCCTAGCACAACTCACACTGACGGTTGACGATCCAGAAGTCATACAGTCCCATACTGTTGGGGGGTTGGTGTCTGGGATCCCATCAGAATATCTGGCTTTCGAATCTGTTTTCGATCGAGGCTCGTCTGAGGTACTTCCTCCACATAGACCTTATGACTGCCCAATCGAATTGCTTCCTGATTCCACCGTTCCTTCGGGCAGGATCTACTCTCTGTCTCCTTCGGAGGAACTGGTGTTAAAAGAATACGTACAGAACGCCCTGCGTTTAGGACACATCCGCCCCTCCACTTCACCAGCGGCAAGTCCTATCTTCTTTGTACCCAAGAAGGAGGGGGATTTACGTCCTTGTGTGGATTATCGGCGTCTTAACGCGATCACCAAGAAGGATAGATATCCCATCCCGTTAATCACTCCACTCTTAGATCATTTGACACATGCTTCCATTTTTACCAAACTCGATCTACGCGGCGCATACAATTTGGTACGCGTTCGCGAGGGAGACGAGTGGAAAACTGCTTTCTGTACTCGTTACGGATTGTACGAATATCTTGTCATGCCCTTTGGCTTATTTAACGCCCCGGCCACGTTCCAACGGTTCATGAATGACATTTTCAGGGATATTCTGGATGTGTACATGGTTGTGTATTTGGACGACATCCTGATCTTCTCTCGTGATCTGGAAGACCATGTAAAACACGTCCGAGAAGTATTAACCCGTTTAAGCAAACATTCCTTATTTGCCAAACCCGAGAAATGTCAGTTCCATAAGACCTCTGTTGAGTTTTTGGGTTTCCACATCACCCCTGGGGCGTTATCCATGAACGAGTCTAAGGTCAAAGCAGTCTTAGATTGGCCAGTACCTCAAACACTCAAGTCCTTGCAGGCCTTTTTAGGATTCGCCAACTTCTATAGGCGTTTCATCTCTTCCTTTTCCACGATTGTAGCCCCACTCACGGCCCTGACTAGTCCTCGGGTACCATATCAGTGGCAGAGAGTACAGCAGGAGGCTTTTGAGACTCTGAAAACCGCCTTTACTACCGCACCGGTACTCCAACACCCCAATCCGGATCTTCCGTTCATAGTCGAGGCAGATGCCTCTTCCTTTGCCCTCGGGGCGGTGCTGTCACAAACGTGTCCTAATACCGGCAAATTACATCCAGTGGCATTCCACTCCCGTAAGTTTTCCAGTACTGAGTCTCATTATACCGTTACGGAAAAAGAACTCTTGGCGGTCATGGACGCGTTCCGTGTTTGGCGTCATCATCTTCTGGGGGCTAAGTATCCTGTCACAGTATACTCCGATCATCGGAACCTACAGGATTTGGCCCCCCTGAAATGCATTAATAGCAGACAGGTCCGATGGCATCTTTTCTTTTCCTCCTTTGACTTCCGTATTATGCACCGTCCTGGAACGGCGCATGGGAAGGCGGATGCCTTGTCACGTTCCCCGGGGGGGGTCCAATTGCCTACATTCCCCGACACTGTTCTCGAAAAGAGTCATGTGATCTGTCTCTGTACTCCTTCATTGTCACTGATAGACTCGGTTCGATCCTGGACTAGCGATCATTCTGACCAGTTACGAGAATGGGATCCGGTATATTCTGATGGTTTACCTTTCGTACATGAACGCCTGTTCCTTCCTACACCTGATACACGTAATCTTGCCCTTGAGTGGTCTCATGACGCCCCCTTTAATGCCCATCCCGGACAAGAGCGCACTTTAGACCTTCTCAAGCGTTGGTGTTGGTGGCCTTCTATGAAGCGCGATGTGGAGTGTTATGTCAGATCTTGTGCGGTATGTGCCCAGGCTAAACATCAAAGGGGTCGACCGATTGGGTTGTTGCTTCCGCTTCCGGTACCTCCCAGGCCCTGGCATACATTGACAATGGATTTCGTTACCGATCTCCCCAAGTCGAAAGGCTTCGATACCATCTGGGTAGTGGTGGACACGTTCACAAAAATGGCCCGTTTTGTTCCTTGCAAAGGCATCCCTTCGGCCCCTGTCTTGGCGGACCTGTTTTTTGAACATGTGTTTATGCTATTCGACCTCCCTTCGGTCATTGTTTCTGATCGAGGTTCACAGTTCACCTCTCGGTTTTGGAGATCCTTGACGAAACTATTGGGCATTGATACGAGGTATTCTTCGGCCTATCATCCGGAGACCGATGGTCAGACCGAAAGGACGAATCAATCGATGGAACAGTACCTTCGTTGCCTCATATTGCAACATCAGTCCTCTTGGTTGGCCGTTTTGCGGCTTGCGGAGTTCGCGTATAACAATGCGGCTCATTCAGCTACTGGTTATTCTCCTTTTTACGCCCTCTATGGTCAACATCCCAAGGTTTTGCCGGTCCCTGATGCCTCTGGTTCTTCGAATCCTGCAGCCACGACATGTCTTAGGGATCTTTCTGCTATTCATGCGAGCACAGTGGTTCATCTCACTGAAGCAAAGGCCTCTATGAAGGCCCGTGTGGATGGCAAACGTCGTGCTGCTCCCCCTCTGGTGGTGGGTTCTAGGGTCTGGTTATCTTCCCGACATCTTCGCCTAGTGGGTTGCCGGAAATTGCTGCCTCGCTTTGTCGGGCCGTATGTGATCTCACAGGTTGTTAATCCGGTGGCTTTCCGTCTAGTACTCCCCAGCTCTTGGCGTATCCATCCTGTGTTTCATGTCTCCCTCCTCAAACCCTGTCCTGACTCGGTCCGTCTTCGTACCCCTGTTGCGCCGGTGTCCTTGACCTCTCCTGATGTTTTTGAGGTGTCGGCCATTTTGGGTTCCAGATGGTTTAGGGGTAGGCTCCAGTTTCTGGTGGATTGGACGGGTTACGGCCCGGAGGAGCGTTCGTGGGTTTCCGCATCTGATTTGAACGCCCCGCGGTTGGTAGCCCGCTTCCATAGGGATCATCCGTCCTGCCCACGGGGTCGTGGGCCATTGGGGGGGGGCTATGTTAGGCGATCCTCTACACACCAGGCCACGACACATCAGAACACTGCTCACATTCCCACAACATCTCCTCCCAAGCTTCGAGGCTCAAGTGATTCGGTGAAACCACAGAACCGAAAACCTCGTACCAGTGTACGGGCTCGATTGCAACCCTTTCTGCATTGGCAACTGCCTTGGAGAACGTATAGCAGAAAGGGCGGCCTTACGTCTTCACGCCGGTCACGTGATCGTTCCCCATGTGATCTTGGTGGACGTCACATGACCCAGGGGCGATCAGTATAAAGTTCTGAGAGACAGAACGCTCATTGCTTCTCAGCTGGCTTCGGACACTGTTTGGCGTTACAACTTGCTCCTTGTTACCTTGATCACGGAACTCTATCTCGGACTCCCTTGGACACCCCTTGGTACTTTTGCTTGGAACTGTTTACCTGTTGCCGGATATTTGGACTGCACCTCGACTTGTCTTTGGATCATCCCTTGGTACCCTGCTGGTCTCCTACGCCTTTTCCCTACTGGGGATTCAAGTCAAGCCCTGACTCCCACAGGTGGCTACTCCTCATCCACGCTAACCTGCGGTTCTACCATTCCAGGGACCGCCGCATCTAATGAGCCTCGAACCTCCCTACTAGGTTACCTGGGTCTCCCTTACACCAGATAGGTAAGACACTTTAGATTACTTTATTTACCTGCCTGTATTGTGATTGCCTGGTGCTTAACCTCCTTCCTTCTTGACAGCAGCATCGGTGTTCCAGAGGCTCCGTGGATCTGGGAAGACATCTCTCACCTGTGGCCTCAAGGGTCGCACAGCGGGTTTCTATTTTCGTTCCCCTGTGCGTCACTTGGGGACGGAGGTCTCATCGGTCTACACGACACTCAAGTCAGAACACTCACAACGTGGTCGTTCCAGGACCCAAGGTCTAAAAAAAACTCACACGGCTCAACTGGCGATCGTAAACTTGTATTGGAACTCCCAGCAAACCTCAACCACCAACTTTTGCAACCAGGTAACAGCTGCAATTGATAACATCAGAATTGACACAAATACAAGTCACATAATTATATGTGGTGATCTAAATGCCAAATGCGTTTTGGAAAACGCTAACCAAAGTAAAATCAATCAGAAACGGTCATCGGAGGATAGTGGCATCGCGTGGATGGCCGTGATGAGCTCACGAAACCTTCATAACCTGGCATGGTTAAAACCCTGGGAAAACATCATCCCAACCTGGGAACGGGAAATATCGAAGGCGACACTTGATTACATCTTTGCCTCCAACAGCCTACTATCCCTGATCGAATCATTTAAAATCACCCGGACAGAAGAAGGCAATCACAATTTACTCGCAATTACTTGGTCGTCAATGCACCCGGAAGGCAAACTGTTTCTCCCATCGCTGGAAGTAAATACCCAGAGAACCAGACTTCGCCTAACCAACGCGAATATCAAGGCAATCACGGGCAAATATGGAAAAATTGTGAGAAAAAAAACAATTGATCCAGAACGACCAGACTATCTTCCATTCCTACTAAAGTTCAGGATGGACCCTAAAAAAAACAAGGGACCAAGCAGAAAGTACAATCACGAGTTCGACAAAGCACTAGTGGAAAGAAGACAAATCCTGAGTAAAGCCAAAAGAAGAGTAATAACCGAGCACTCTGACTCGGCCAGGACAGACTGTATAGCCGAAGTAAATAGCTACAAATCATGGCTATGCAGCCGTAGACGAGTATTGTACCAAAATGACACGGAGAAGATGCTAAGAACATTAAGCACCAAGAAATCCAGTGATTTTTGGGCACTTATTAAGAACACAACCAAGACTCAGGAAAAGGAACTTGCAAACTCAGTCACGGAGGAAAAGTGGAGCAATTTATTTCAAAGGGCTGTTTGCCCCAATTCTGGACTCACCTCAAACGCCGGCACAGAAGTTGGGTGACCTATGGATCAACATATCAGCTGAAGATGACATCATTGATGTCATCAAACATCTAAAATCTTCAAGAGCCCCTGACCCTGATGGCCTTAGCAAAATTGATCTAAAACAACACCCCAAAGCCTGGGCAAGATTCATAAGTATTATATTCCAACACTGTGAATCACAGAGCAATTCCGACCTCATGGACCCATTCAATAATCGTTCCCCTGTTTAAACAAGGTAACAGGGAAGACCCAAAGAACTACATGCCAATAGCCCTGTTGGATATTAGTGGAAAAATGTTTGCAACGTTACTGCTCAAACATTTTCAAGCATGGGCAAAGGTATCACCTGCAAATGATCCACCCAAGATGGGATTCTTAAAAAATGGCGGAACATCAGTAAACATCCTGCTGTTAAACTGGATTAAAGCAAAAGTCAAACAGGGCTCGCCGCCGGTGTTTTTGGCCTTCATATATCTCTCACAGGCTTTTGACAGAGTGGACAGGAGCCTGTTCTGGTCCAAACTACACAAATGGAAGTGCCCAGGTGAAATATTGGATCCAATCATGGCACTCCACACGGCTACCAAACTGCGAGTCAAACTTAACAACCAAGGAGTGCTGTCAGAGGATATTCCTGCAGAGCGCGGGGTCAAACAGGGTTGCCCTTTAGCCCCGGCCCTCTTTATCAGCTTCCTCTGTGATTTTAAGGACACAGAATCCTCAGTTCGAGCTTTCCTGCCAAAAATAGGAAACATCAATATGTCTCGCCTACTATACGCGGACGACTTAATTCTGTTAGATCAGACGGAGATTGGCTTGCAGCGTCAATGGACAAACGTGGTACAGTACATAAGTTCAAACAACTTGGAAATAAACAAACTCAAAGCAAAAGTCATGATTCTAACAAAGAATCGCCCGTACAACAGACGCAACAGGGGCTGGTTCCTTGAAAACACCAAGATAGAAGTAGTTGCCCACTGTAAATACCTGGGCATAACGATCGATAGCTCAGTACAGGAAACAACTATGCAAGCCATTTTATGGGGCAAAGCCAGGAATCTAGCGGCGCAGATGAGAGCCATTGACAAGCAACATGGTAAATTCTCGCTGGTTCCCGTAATTCAATTCTACAAAGGCAAAGTTGTCCCGGCTTTAACCTACGGAATAGGCGCGACCCTGTCCATGCCAAATTCAATCTGGGCAAAATTGGAAGGTTTACTGTGGCGTTCGGTCTTGGGCCTACCAAATTCAGCCGCAATTGCAAACATCAGGTGTGATCTAGGGCTATTGTCTCTATTGTCATCCGTCGAACAGTACTCTATGCAAATCTTCAGAAAAATTCTTCTGCCAGATACACTCCTGATATTCAAATTCATTGCCGCAGAACTTTCAACTGGCCATACCAACATTCTAAACAAATGGTCCCTGAAGCAAAAAGCAAAATTTGAAGAAATAGCCTGCACCGAAGAAGATCTAATTGGGAACCCTCAAAGAATAAAAAGCAAAATGGAACTTATGGACTGGATCAGTACGATCGACAAAGCCCAAGCAAACAAACTGACTGTACATCTGCCACCAGGGTTCAATAAACTGAAAGTCCCACTGTTATATTGTTCCAAATTCCCTGACAAAAGCCTCATGAAGATGTTTTTGAGAGCACGCTTGAACTTACTGCCCACACGGGAAATCCTCTGTATCAGACTTCAGTCCGCGTCTAAAGAATGCAGATTATGAGCAACACCAGAAGAACCAGAAAATCTGAGGCATCTATTACTGCACTGCAAAGCACTAAACCAAGAAAGAATGGCCTATCTTGTGCCCCTTGGGATGCCCTCGTCAATGCTAGAAAATATCTGGTGGAATAGACTATTGTCTGGGGAAAATCCTAAATGGTCCAACACAATAGCAAAACTTATGACCATCGCCCTTGGTAAAATAAATGCATATGGAAACTAAAGAACGGCAGGGTGCTAAATGCAAGAACTTCCACTGTCATGAAGAAACTTCAAGGTTGAAATTCGTCCATGTAAAAATCACAAGTTGATTATATACAAGTAATAAAAAAATAATGTAAAAAAAGAAGCCTTTAAGTGGTGTGGGGACAGATTGGTCCCAAGAGTTACGAATGACCCTGAGAAAGCAAGTGTTCACAAGTGGATACAACCCCAGGAAAAGGAGGATGTAAAGATATTAATGAGAAGTCTAGAATCACTGGAGCTAAAAGAATACTTACACCTGAATCAAAGAGCAATAATGAATGGTACTAAGTCTTGTGAACTACTTGCCCCAAGAAGGTATGCCAAGCTTGAATACATTGTAAAAGCACTCCAAGATCTGGTTAAAAAGGTGGAAAGAGTCTATTTGAAGTTATCTCCAATAAGAGAACTATTGAGTGCATAAGAGACATTGACATACCAGAATACTAGACCACAGTTGAGGTTCTCCCAATCTAAATTAAGTTAGTTAACATACTGGTAGAGTCAAGCAGGAGTAGTTTGTTTATTCAAGATTTGGTCTAGGGTCTATATGTTTAATGCTCTTTTTTTAGTCGTTTCCAGTGCATTGTTCACCGCTTTGCCAAAAAGAACTTAATTCTCACTAGGCATATTAAAGTTGCTTGTGTTTCCGGAGCCACGATTGCCGTTTAAGGAGTGTCCCCTCAGCAACAATTCTGCTGGCGAATTTAGCTGCGTCTAGCAAATGTTTTATAATGGAATTTGCCACCTGTTAACCTTCACAGTTTATAAAATGTGTGTCTTGAGAGGTTCTGGCACTTCTTGCAATTGTCCCATTGTGCCCTTTTTTAGCGTGCCATTGGAGTGGTATTATTGGCAATTCTGGCTTGAAAAGCAGCTGAAGTACCAATTATCTTTGCCCATTTGCCTAGACTATATGAGAATGCATTACTTACCGTAAAAGCATTTCTGATGATTGTATCTGCTTAGATTCACATGCTGTGCATAGGTCCGACATCCAGTGGTCACTGCGGAGTATTGCATTTTGTTTTTCGTAGTCGAAAAGGGGACGTCGACAAGGCGTGTCTGAAACACTATCCCTATAGTGACGTGCGTTGTACCCACAATCCCTCACGCGTCGAGGTCCCTCTGTTTGTATTTTTCTGCCCTGAGGGAGCCTTCTAGACGTGAGTGAGTACAGAAAAGAGAGAGATATATAAAGGAAGTCTATGTTCCTTCCATCCGAGCGGGGAGGAAGGGCGGGCGCATGTGAATCTAAGCAGATACAATCATCAGAAATGCTTTTACGGTAAGTAATGCATTCTCTTCTGATGTTTGTTAATCTGCTTAGAATCACATGCTGTGCATAGACTAGCGAGCAGTACCCGGAGTTGGCGGTGGGTTATGAGAAGGAACAGTAGAGAAAAGGTGTCGTAATACTGCCTGTCCCACCTGGGAGTCAGATCTAGAGTGTGTATCTAGACAGTAGTGTTTTGTAAAGGTGTGCACAGAACTCCAGGTAGCCGCTTTGCAGATGGACTCAAGGGGAACATTTGCAATGAATGCTATGGATGCCCCCGTGCCTCGAGTAGAGTGTGCTCTTGGCCTAAAGGGCAGTTCTCTCTTAGCAAGAGTATAGCAGAGAGTGATGCATTGAACAATCCATCTAGAAATAGTGGATTTTGAAACTGCATCTCCTTCTCTTCCTGCTGCCACCGAGACGAAGAACTGATTAGTCTTCCTCAGTGGTCTGGTTCTTTCCATGTAGAACATGACCGCTCTGCGTACATCTAGTGTGTGCAGAGTCCTTTCTCCCAAATTGGAAGGATTTTGAAAGAACGTTGGTAGTTCTATAGATTGGTTTACGTGGAATTTAGAAATAAATTTCGGAGCAAACCTAGGGTGAGTGCGTAGAACCACTTTGTCTTTGTGAACTGTAACGAAGGGGTCTAGAATAGAAAGAGCCTGAAGTTCACTTACTCTCCTGATGGAGGTGATAGCTATTAAAAAAGCAGTCTTAAGCGTGAGGTGTTTAAGAGATGCTTTGTGCATGGGTTCGAATGGAGAGCCCATGAGTCTGGTAAGTACCACATTAAGGTCCCATCCGGGAGCTGGGTCAGCTATCGGGGGGTGTATTCTCTTTACTCCCTCCATGAAGGCCTTTATAACAGGGATCCTCCACCACGACACTTTGAGTTGGGAAGTGGTGTATGCAGAAAGTGCAGCTAGGTGGACTTTAATGGAGTTAAACACTAGACCTGAATCCAATAGGTGGGTCAGGTATAGGACCACATGTGTGGGAGAGCAGTCAATAGGGTTGATGCTTTTACTCCTGCACCAGATGACAAATCTTTTCCACTTGCTAGAATAGCAGTGGCGAGTGTTCGGTTTTCGGGCTTCCCTGAGGATGTCCATGCATCTCTGCGGGAGTTGTAGATGTCCGAACTCTATGATCTCAGGAGCCAAGCTGCTAAGTTCATGTTCTGGGGGCATGGATGCAGAGTCCTGCCTTTGTCCTGAGACAGCATGTTGTACGGGCAGGGGAGTTTTACTGGGGGGGATAGAGACATCTCCATCAAGTGAGCGAACCATGGTTGTCGTGCCCACATTGGGGCCACTAGTATCATGGTCACTTGTTCCTGGTGCATCTTGTGCACCACTTTGTTGAGAAGGGGAGTCGGGGGAAAAGCGTAAACAAATTTCCCTGACCATTGCATCGACAGACCGTTCCCCTTGGATTGGTTCAGGGGGTACCTGGAGGCGTAACTTAGGCATTGTGAGTTTTCCAGGGTTGCGAACAGGTCTATTTCTGGGAATCCCCATTGTGTGAAGACGTCGAAGACGATGTCTTTGTGCAGGCGCCATTCGTACTCTTTGGGCAGGGGGAAATCTCTGCTGAGACTGTCTGCTAGCAGATTGAGTTCCCCGGGTACATGTAGTGATAGTAGGAACATGTCCTGTTTGAGAGCCCACTTCCATATATTCTGGGCCAGCTTGGACAGGCCTGGAGAGTGGGTGCCCCCTTGCTTGTTGATGTAGTACATGGCTGTGGTGCTGTCTGTAAGGACCATTACTGTTTTGCCTTGTAGGTGTTCCTGGAAGGCTCTTAGCGCCTTGAACACAGCTAGTAGCTCCAGTAGATTTATGTGTTTGGATGCTACGTTCGGAGTCCACACTCCGTGAGCAGCCTGATGGGATAGGTGCGCCCCCCATCCTGTGAGGGATGCGTCTGTGGTTAGAGTGGCTTCCGCCGCGGGTGTGGCAAAGGGTTTCCCTTTTTCCATGTTTTCCTTTGTCCACCACCGTAGCGAGAGAACTAAGGCCTGCGAGACCACAACTAGATCCTCCCATAGTCCGCTGGCCTGACACCACTGGCTGTTGAGCCACTCTTGCATTGGGCGCATGCGCAGGCGCGCGTGAGGTACCAAATAAATACACGACGCCATCATTCCTAGCAAGCGCATTGCTTTGCGTACCGTCACCTCTCGACCGGTTACATATTGAGGGATTTGAAACAGCATGTTTTGGACCCTCTCTTTGGAGGGGAAGACGAGGCCGTCCTTTGTTTGAATTAGAGCCCCTAGGAATTGCTTGATTTGACTGGGGTCTAAACTGGACTTCTTTTCGTTGATGGAGAAGCCCAACTGGAACAAAAGGTCTACTGTCTTTTGGGTATTGGAGAAGCATGTTTCGTAAGAATCCCCTGTTATGAGCCAGTCGTCGAGGTAAGGGTAAACTGGGATGGACAACCTGCGCAGGTGGGCCGCTGCCACTGCCAGCACCTTCGTGAATACCCTTGGTGCTGATGCTATGCCGAAGGGTAGCACTTTGAACTGGTAGTGTTTGCCCTCTATCATGAACCTGAGGTATTTTCTGTGCGCTGGCAACATTAAAATATGAAAGTATGCATCTTTCATGTCCAACGTTGTCATGTAATCTCCCTGAGAAAGCAGTGGGATTACTTCCTGTAAGGTTACCATACGAAACTTTTGGGGTTTGATAAACTTGTTCGCTGGGCGCAGATCTAATACAGGGCGCATGGTTAGATCCTTTTTGGGTACAAGGAAGTACACTGAATAAATACCTTCCGTTACCTGAGATAGAGGCACGACCTCTATGGCTCCTTTTTCCAGCAGTTGTTGTACTTCTTGGAGAAGGATGGCAAGATGTTCCGGTGTCATGCGACGTCCCCTCGGGGGTCTGTAGGATGGGGAACTGTTGAATTCGATACAGTATCCGTGGGCTACAGTGGACAGTACCCAACGGTCTGACGTTATCTCCTCCCATGCAGGAAGAAAGGATGTTATCCGGCCCCCGACCGGTGTTGCATGGGAGGGGACGCAAATCTTCGCGTCACTTGGAGTTGTTGGGGGCTTGGGAGCCTCTGGGGGTGGATCCCCGACCCCTCCCTTTGCCCCGGCGTTGGCCTCTTTGGCTGTACTGCCCACTATTGGTTTGGTAATTGGTGGCAGGGTATTGCTGATGTTGATTTTGTTGTTGGTGTTGGCCACGAAAAAAGCGTTTGTTGCCATAGCCGCGCCTGGTAGTGGGCTTAGAGATTTGGTCAAGAGTCTTGATAGTGTCGAACTCTTTTTTAGCCATCTCTAGGGCTTCATCTACCGCTTTTCCGAAGAGGTTAGCGTCCTCGACAGGTTTATTTATCAAAGACGCCTGTGTCTCTGGTTTAAAGCCTGAGTTGCGCAGCCATACATGGCGCTTTAGGAGTATTCCTTGTACCAAGGAACGTCCTGCTGTTTCTGCCGCGTCCAGAGAGTTTTTAACAATGCTCTGGTTCACTTGGGTTCCTTCGCCAATAGTTGACAGTAGGCGCGTACGTAAAGGCTCCGGTGCTTCCTCGGCGTCTTTTCGCAGTTTGGCCCACTGCGCGTCTGCGTAGCTTGCAAGCAAGGAATTGTTGTTGGCAATTCTTGCTGAGAAGGCAGCCGAGGAAGTAACTCTTTTTGCAAGGGCATATAGCCTCTTGCCCTCCTTGTCAGGGGGTGCCTCACTGGTGGAAAGTGGTACCCCTGCCCTCTTTCTAGTATTAGATACCACTAGGGAATCCGGAATGGAATGTCCCCTAATGTAGAGGGGGTCTGAGGGTGAAGGAGTGAAAAGTTTTTCAATCCGTGGATTGACCCCTCTGATCATTGCGGGAGTGGACAGCGAAGGTATGATCCTTCTCTTCACTGAAGCGAGGAGTGGAATGGTCTGGCTGACCGGGGGTTTTTCTTTAATCACTCTTTCTACAAAGTCCAATTCTGGAGAGAGTTCCCCGGTGTCGAGTTCGAAATGCGCTGCTGCTCTGCGCAACAGTGCATTGAACGTGGGCTGATCGTCAATTGGAGACGTGTTCCTAACTGGAGAATTGTCCGGAGGAGTTAGGTTTAGGACATCAGTGTCGGAATACACTGATGGTGATTGCCAGGGGTGTGAAGGTCCCTCTTCTGGGTTAACCCCGAAGCCTTCTTCTATAATGTCTGTTCTGTCTTCCAGACATTCCTCCTGGTTCTGTTCTTCGTTGTCCATGAAATCATCTTCTTCCTCGAAGTCTTGTTCCTCCCCAGTGAGGTCATATACATCTTGGAAGTCTGAGGCTGTGTCCTGCTGGGGATCGACTAGCCTCGGATTTTTGGCCCTGGGGTCCTCCTGAGGCCCTTCTCTGGTCCTCTTGTGAGTTTGAGAGGCCTGGGTGCTCATGAACCTTTCCATCCTCTCCATACAGAGGTGGAGTCTTTCCATTGTTTCATGGGGTACCCCAGAGCGGTCTGGCGGGGGAAACATAGGGTTATCTAACTCGAAATGGCTCGACCTCTCCCAAAGCGTCGAGGAAAGTGTCCCGTCGCCCTCCGAAAAACCTTCAGGTGTGTCGGGAGACTCCCTGACTGAAGGGGGTAGTCCCTGCTTCCCTTCGGGCTTTTTCGGCGTATCCTTTAACTTATGCGTAACGCTCGACGTAATCTTCGGCGTACGCTTTTGGGCGTCGGCTACAGCGATCCTTGCTAAGCTATCGGCGACTCGCTTGTCGGCGACTCGTTTGTCGGCGGAAGCTTGAGTTTTCGACGCTATGGGTATCGAACGCTCTACGGCGGTCTGCGCTTTCTGTTGATGCGCACCGGCCGATGGTTTGGTGGCAGCGCCCTTGTTTGCCGAAAGCCCAGTCGCAGGTCGCGGCTGCGGTTGCGAGAGGGGCTTCGAACCCGAACGGTCCGAGGAGGCCGCCGGTGGAACCTGCGTCTCCTTGGGCGCCGAAGGTCTTTTCGACTTCGTCGAAGAAGAGCCGTGGGTTGTGTGTTTATGTGGATCTTTGTGTGCGTCTGTGTCGCCGGGGTGTTCATCCCCATAAGCAGGGCGTGAGCCGAGCCCGTCGGGGCCGGGGACAGAAGACGAAGCGCGTAAGCGCTCCTTAGAGGGGGTTTCGACTTCCGTAGCGGAGGTCGTGTTATCGCGTTCCTCGTCACTGTCGGTGGTAGCAGCGGCGGGTGAACCTTCGGCCTTCGACATCGCGTAGGCCGCCCACCTTTTAACCCTTCGGTCTTTTAGAGTTTTAGGCTTAAGAAGCCGACAAGCCGCGCACCTTTCCTCCTTGTGATCGAGGGGCAAGCAGCGGTTACACCGTGAGTGCTTGTCCTTCCAAGTGAATTTGCCTTTACAAAGTGGGCAAAACCTAAACGGTGTCCTCTCCATAGCCGAGGCAATAAATCGCGATAAACACCCCAAGGGAAAGGAAGGGGAAAGGGAAAGGCATTCTCAGAAAAGACCCAGAGATGTCCCACGACCCCACTCTCCCTACTGTATATGGCCTGCGAGGCCAGGCCACGTGTTCGGCAGCGCCGAAGGATTTCTTCCGCTCGACCCTCCGTCGAAGATTCTTTTCGGCGGAGAACAGCTTACAACTGCGTCGAGGGAGGGATTATTAATATTAGAGAAAAAACGACCAAAGGTTGAGGAGTTGCAATGTCTCTCGAGGAGCTCCGCGTGAAGGCGACCAGAAGCTGGGCGGAAAAAAACAATCTGAGGGACCTCGACGCGTGAGGGATTGTGGGTACAACGCACGTCACTATAGGGATAGTGTTTCAGACACGCCTTGTCGACGTCCCCTTTTCGACTACGAAAAACAAAATGCAATACTCCGCAGTGACCACTGGATGTCGGACCTATGCACAGCATGTGATTCTAAGCAGATTAACAAACATCAGAAATTTGTTTACTTTCCTTGTCTGGAGGAACTTCTGCAGTAGCTAAAGGAGTACCTGCTATTTTGAGGGTTGTGGTAACCACCAATCTTAACAAGCCTGGCTTTAAATGGCCCCGAAGGTATAAGGGGTCAGAGGGAGCTGGCTTAAACCGCTTTTCTACACAAGGATTTAATGGCCTAGTGAGAGGTGGTGTTGAAAGTGATGGCAGGATATGCTTTCTTGTTCATTGCAAAAGTGGAATATATTGGCCCTCTGACTTTCTCATTAAGAATATCATCTACGAAATCGGTGTCTTCCTCCGATTCGTGGGTCTCAATTTCAAAGTGATCAGCTGCCTTCTTTAGGTCATTAAAAGAAGTTGATTATCAATCAATAGGCAAAATTAGCAACAGGCTCCTCTTGGATGTCTGGGGTTTAGACGGTGCAATCATAGTCATAGTCTGTACCCTGATCATCATCAATATTAATCACTATTTGAGGTGCTACATGTTCCAACCTAGGTGCCTTTGATGGTGGTTCACCCTCCCCCTGTGAAATATACTTTTGTTTTATTGGGCGTTTCTCTAAACAATTAGCAAAGGAGCAAACTTTGTCCATTATAAACGCAAAACACTCTTTTGTCCATGTACCCGTGGATGGTGTTTCCGGGCAGCCATCAATTATGTACAGGGATCCCACACGAGAGTCCTACATCCATGATCAACCAAAGACAAGGCCACAGGAGCTTCCAAGTTAATGCCCTGAAGAGATGTATGCATTCTGAGGGGGGAGAACCAAAAGCTTATGCAGGCACACCTAGGAGGTGCCCACGAGGAATAAAAGCAATGTATGTTAGAAGACTTAGGAGAGACTATACATGCCGAAGGTTGCAGTGAAGAAGGGCCCAGGGTCATGGGCGCAGAGGTTCATGGTCAAAATCGGGTCCAGCTTGCAGTGGCTCAGGTCTCTACTTGAAAACCTGTCATCAAGGAAGATGAACAAGTTACTTCTTACCTGGTAACGTTCTTTCGATGAGAAGTTCCTCTGACTTATTCCTTATCTATGATAGATATATCTCCAGCTTGCTGGCCTCAGAATACTTTTTCCCCAGTAGAGGGCGCTGCATGTCGATGTCTGTCGAGTAAGTGTTCCTCGACAGCCACCGTATCGACGCCGATGTCATCATGCCCATAAATAGCCACGCGCAGCATCCGTTGCTCAGTTCCGTTTTGTTGTGTAAGATAATCTCTGCGTGAATTGGTTATAACCCTTGAAGGAGCGTAAGCTGCAACCACAAGGGAAGTGTTACTGCGGGGATGGATGGGAGGGGCGATAAGGAATACGTCGGAGGAACATCCCATCTAAAGAACGTTACCAGGTAAGAAGTAACTTGTTCTTCGAAGGGATTGTGTCCTCTGACGTATTCCGTATCTATGATAGACTCCGATAGCAGTGGTATGTGATTGGAGGCGGGAGTAAGAAATGCCATGTTACCTTTTAAGAATGAACAGAGTGTAACACAGCTTTGCCAAATCTAGTCTCTTGGCTAGAGGAGGAATCCAGGCTATAGAATTTGGTAAAGGTATGTGCGGACGACCATGTGGCAGCCGCACATATGTCTCGAATCGGTACCCCTCTTTGGAGAGCTGAAGAGGCTGCGATACCCCTGGTCGAATGAGCCCTTAGATTTTGAGGGGGCTCCTTCCCTGGCAATTTGTAACATTCCAGAATGGCTAAAATAATCCATCTTGAAATGGTTTGTTTCGTTATTGGTAATCCCAATTTATGTCCTGAGTAACCTACGAAGAGTTGGTCTGCTTGCCTAATCCTAGCAAGTCTGCTGATATAAAAACTCAAGGCTCGCCTTAGGTCCAGCCTGTGTAGTCTTTCTTCCTCTTTCCCCGGATGGGGAGGAGGATAGAATGAAGGTAAAGTAATCTTCTGAGTGATGTGAAATTCAGAAACTACCTTTGGGAGGAAGTTAGGCTTCACCTGTAGAACAACTTTGTCCTTATGAAAAATTGTATGAGGAGGTTTACAAGATAGGGCTTGTAACTCGCTCACCCTTCTAGCAGATGTTAATGCTATTAATAAGACAGTTTTGAGGGTGAGAAACTTCAATGAACAAGAGTGGAGTGGTTGAAATGGAGCACCCTTTAGGAAATTTAAAACTAGATTTAAGTCCCATAAGGGAACTTGGAATGGTCTTGGAGGATAAACATTAGTTAATCCTTTCAGGTATTGTATTACTAAGGGTATTTTGAAATACGACGGCTCCTCTGCAGTGCGCTTGAAGATTGACAGCGCTGCGAGATAGCCCTTAATAGTGCCAACTTGAAGGCCTGAATTCGCCAAGTAAAATAAAAAGGATAACACCGCAGGTGTACCACATGAAAAGGGTTCGATATTCTTTTCTCTGCACCAGCTGCAAAATGTATTCCAACGGCAGCGGTATAGAGTCTTAGTTGCTGGCCTTCTGGCTGAAATCAACACCTCCATGACGTCATCTGGAAGGTCCCAATCTTTGTACCTCAACCTTTCAGAAACCAAGCGTGAAGGTTGAGGGTCTTGATGGCTGGATGGAGAACCTGACCTCCCTTCTGCGAGAGAAGATCCTCTCTGTATGGAAGACGAATTGGAGGGCAGATGGACATGTCCAGAAGGTCCAGGTACCACGTTCTCCTGGCCCAATCTGGGGCAATTAGGATCATGGTCTTCCGAAACCTTGTCAACCTCCTGATCATTTGAGGAATGACAGGGACCGGAGGAAACGCGTACAGAAGTGGGAACTCCCAGTCCACTACGAACGCGTCTCCTAGAGCTCCCCTCGGGGGAAATTCCCTTGAGCAAAACCGGTCGCACTTCCTGTTGATACTGGTGGCGAACAGATCCACTTGAGGGGTTCCCCAAAGGGTGAAGATCTCTAGAAGGACTTCCTGAGCTATCTCCCACTCGTGGGAGACTGTGTTCTGCCTGCCCAGAGCGTCCGCTGTCAAGTTCTTCTCTCCGGCTAGGTGAATTGCTGATAGAGAGATTCCTTCCTGAACTGCCCAAAACCAGAGCTGCATCGCCTCTCTGCACAGTGGTAGTGATCCTACGCCTCCTCTTTTGTCGAGGTAGTGCATGGCCACCGTATTGTCCGTCATTATCAGGACATTTTTTCCCCCGTACAGAGTGCAGAAAAGCCTTCAGAGCTAGTCTGATGGCTCTCAGCTCCAACAGGTTGATATGTAGTCTGGACTCAGATGGAGACCAACGACCGCTGCTGGTCAAGTCGTTGGCATGGGCTCCCCACACCGTGAGTGAGACATCCGTGACTACTGTTATCTCTGGCCATGGTTGCCAAAACAGTTCTCCTTTCAAAATGTTCTCCCGACAGGCCCACCACTGAAGGTCTGGAGCCACTTTGTCCGGGATCTGAAGGAGATCTGTCATTCTTCCTGAGAACTGTGACCACTGAGTTCTTAGTGCCCACTGAAGAGATCTCATTCTCAGGCGAGCCTCTGACACAAGGAATATGCAGGATGCCATGAGGCCTAGCAACCTCAAAAAGTCGTAGGCTGGGAGACGTTGGGCATTCTGAAACCTGGTGACCATCTGCAGAATATCTTGAGCCCTCACCTCTGGTGGCGAGGCTTTTCCCAGGGAAGTGTCCAGGACTGCTCCAATGAACTGGAGTCTCTGTGATGGTATCATCTGTGACTTCTTTAAATTGAGGGAGAAGCCCAGCTTGTGAAGGAAGTGGCAGACATAATCTAGTTGGATCCGAACTTGTTCCGAAGATACTGCTATGATCAACCAGTCTTCCAGGTAGGGGTAGACATGAATCCCTTCCCTCCTGAGACTTGCAGCCACAACCAACATTAGCTTGGTTAAGATCCTCGGGGCGGAGGTCAGCCCAAATGGCAGAACTCGAAATTGATAATGAGAGTTGCCAATTGCGAACCTCAGGTATTTCCTGTGCTTGAGATGAATTGGCACATGCAAATAAGCATCCTGAAGGTCCAGAGATACCAGCCAGTCCTGAAGCTGGAGGGCCTGAAGGATCTGAGAGAGAGTTACCATCTTGAACTTGTCCTTCCTGAGGAACTTGTTCAATTCTCGTAAATCCAAGATGGGTCTCAGTCCTCCATCCTTCTTCGGTACCATGAAGTAGGGGGGGAGGGGGGGGGGGGGGGAGTACCAACCCTTGTTCCTTTCCGCTGCAGGTTCTATGGCACCTTTCTCTAGCAGGTCTAGAATGTCCTGCAAAAGGAGCGGATCTGGAAACTTCAAAGAGTTGTTCCCCGGTGGATGACTCTGAGGGGTGCGTAGAACAGGCAGGCAGTAACCTTGGGCAACTGTCTCCAGAGCCCAAGCATCTGACGTAATAGCCTGCCATTCCTTCAGATGGTGAGTTAACCTGCCCCCTACAGGTGTTTTGTGAGGGGCGACCTCAGAGCGGTTTGGAAGCGGCGGATGCAGATGCCGAAGGTAAAGCGGCTCCTGCTGCTGCGGCTTTCTTTCCTCTACCCCATCCACCACGGGTAAATCTTCCTTGGCCTCTTTGAGCCGGCCGTCCTCTGCCTCTTCCGTATGCAGAATAATAGCGAAAGGACCTTCCTCTCCAAGAGGATCCTGAGGGACGAAAAGTAGTCTGACGGATTGCAGCTCCTAGTGATTTTGCTGCTGCTTTAGACGTTTGCAGTTTTTCCAGACTGTCATCCGCCTTTTTACCAAATTGGGAAGAGCCGTCAAAGGGCATATTCAAAAGTCTGGCCTGTACGTTTGAAGCAAAGCCAGACTTTCGCAAGCACGCATGCCTGCGGATTGTGGTACTTGCCGCCATGGCCCTGCTGATACGGTCAGCAGAATCAATGCCAGTTTGAAGGGACTCGCACATTGCATCTTTACCATCTCTAATGATATTTAAAAATGCGTCCCTTTCTTCTCCTTCCTAAGGCAGTCAGCCGCTGATGAAGCACACTCCCAAAGAGTATGGCTGAACCTAGCGAGCGTACAAGTAGCATTAATGGATTTTAATGCCATGCTTCAAGCAGAAAAGACTCTTCGCCATAGCGTCATATTTTTTGTCATCCCCGTCTTGTGGAGCAGTGGGATATGCAGATGTACTGCCTGATGAAGTTGCTGCTTGGACCACCAGACTCCCTGGAGTAGGGTGTTTAGATAAATATTCAGGGTCAGCAGCAGATACCCTATATTTGGTTGACAACTTCTTATGAACTGCAGGCATAACCTGGGGAGTTTCCCAGTTAGATAAAATCTTTCTTTGTAAAGCAGAATGAAAGGGAACCACAGGATCCTCCTGTGGACCTTTTTCTAGAATGTCTGTAAGGTCATCCTGTTGAAAAACAGGTGAAGGCGCAGGCCAACCCATGAATTCCATAATTCTTGTCATCAGGGTTCTATAAGGGGTTTCAGCATGTTCCCCTGGGTCTGGTTTGACAAATTCCACTTCTGGGGAAGTGTCTAGGCCACTTGCCTCATGTAATACGTCCTGTAGGTCTTTCAACCTTCTTTCCTCAGAGGCAAAAGTCTCTGGTTCAGGTGATGTGGTCCTCTGCAGCCCAAAAGGCCTTTCTTGATCAGAATCTTCCCTTTCTTCATAAATTGAAGTTAAGGGTCTGGGGTGCTCTGACCTGTGAAATGGTATAAAACCCACTTCTAAACCAGAGGGAGCCAAGCTTGTCATCACCGGCCTTGAAAAGGTCGATGTCGTCGACGCCGATGTAAAAGGCTTCGAAGGCGCGGAGAAAACTGGAAGAGGCCTCAAAGAACTCGAGAGGATCGGGATCCTGCTCGAGGATGTCGAGGACGTTCTCGACGTCGTGCTGGAGGCTCTTGGTGTAACCGTTGGCCGTGGAGTAGCCGTGTTTTTTTTTTTTTAAATCGGCGTCGACTCGATCAACGGATGCGTCGAAGAACCCTTCGATAACGGTGTTGATGGCGCCGATCTGTGCGTCGAAGGGACTTTCGACAATGGCGTCGAAGATGCTTTGTTTCCCGATGGCCCGTGGCGCTCTCGGGTAGACTCTTTCACCGGGTGCTTCGACTCGCGGCATTTAGATTTTTTGGGCTTTTCACCCGGGGTATCACCCTCAGCTGTCTTCGAGGGGGGTCGAGGCCGCTTTCTCGAAGACGCTTAGCATCTTTTTTCTGAATTCCTCCCACTCAGCCTGAGAGCTGTGTTTTGTGGGGCAGGGGACTTTTTCGGGGGAATTAGAAGAAGACGATGAAGGGGATCTTCTACGTCTCTTTTTCGAGTGTCTAGATGTCGACGAGTGGTGGGAGCCACTTCGAGACCTAGAACAAGAGTGTTTTCGACGGTGAGGAGATGAATGTCTCGACTCTACCACAGAAACTTTTGAGGAAGTTTTAACTGACTTACCTCTCTCGAGCTTCCCCTTACGCTCCTTCTTGGCTTTCGCCGTCATGGACAAGCATTCCTCACACTCCGAACACTGGTGCTCGACTCCTAGACACCACAACAGATCCTGTGAGGATCCGTCAATGACATTTTCTTCCCACAGTCTCGACATTCTTTGAAGCCGGACTGTGGAGTCGTCGGGTCGGAGGAGGAAGCCATCGAGTACGAGTCGATATTCTCTAGGAATAATGTATTATATGTAATATAAGAACTGAGCAACACGATTCCGAGGCCCACGAAGCGCGGAAAAACGGAACTGAGCAACGGACGCTGCACGTGGCTATTTATGGGCATGATGACGTCGGCGTCGATACGGTGGCTGTCGAGGAACACGTACTCGACGGACGTCGACGCGCAGCGCCCTCTACTGGAGAAAAAAGTTTTCCGAGGCCAGCAAGCCCGAGATATATCTATCATAGATAAGGAATACGTCGGAGGACACAATCCCTTCGAAATACGTAGCTGGAAAGGAGAATCCCGACAAAGGACTACCTATGCTGGGAGACCCATGATACTGGAGAAGGGCACATAATGCAAACGTGATGAGCGATCTTGAGGTGACTCAGCAAGGGCCTATTGTTATGAGGAGAAGGGGACATATGCTCTGGTGGCCTAACAAGAATAACCGTGTGCCACCATGATGTTCTTTAACAGTTTTGCACAGTACAACGAGCAGCAGGTACAGAAGCTCAGTATCATGGTTGAAGAAGCGGTCTCCTCTCAAGTTGTGCAGACCTTCCGGGATAGTATCACATAGGGCTGGCAGACTCACCACCTCTTTAGGTTGATCGGTAATGTCTTCCTCATCAGTACAACTCGACTCGTTCACCCTTTCCCTTTCCTCCTCACCTGGGCTTGAAGAGTAATTTAGCTTCTTTCTTCTGGTGTGCAGAGCGGGAAGCCTTTTCTTCTGGAGAAGGTAAGGTCGGCCTCGAAAGGAAGCCACCGCGGCTCCACACAGGAGGCACGGTGACCCCCCCTCCGCGACGGACTAAAAACGGAGTGAGGGGAAAAGCCAAACGGCATAAAAACCCCTCCAGAAACCAGGAACCAAAACAGGAATGCTCGGTGAAGTAATCAGGCGATCCTAGGTAAGGTGGGTATGAGAGCGTAACAAGATAGGAAAGCTCCGTAGAGAAAGGAGCAGTGCGAGAGACCGCATGGAAAAGGAACGGACCGGTGTAAAACACCCAGAGGGGGGGAAAAACTGGAAAGACTGGGAGAAGAAAGAGCAAGGGGAAAGAGAGCAAGAGCTAGGAAGAAAATAGGACAGCACGGGCGGAGCACCGCCAAGGAGAGAACTATAGATGAGCGAGAGCAACAGAGGGAAATCCGAAGTTGCAACGCGCCGAGCCGCCTAGCGTGTGGAAGTAAATACGCGTAGGCGGCGGCCATGTTGAAAAAGACTAGAACGTTAGCGCTGTAAGGGAAAAAACGTGACGGCACAATTTAATGGCGGCCCAGCTTCCACCTATTCCACAGCCGCCAGCGCTCAGCAGTCGTGACAGTATGCCCCCCTCTAGGGCGACACCCCCCGGGCTTGCCGGAATGCAGGTTGTGGAACCGGCGTAACAAACGGGGTGCGTTAACATATGATCGGGGTTCCCAGGAATCCTCGGATGAAGGGAAGCCTTTCCAATGGATAAGATATTCCAGGCGACCCTTATGGTAACGGGAATCACTGATGTGGGAGACTTCGTATTCTTCAGAGTTCGGGTCGGGTGGAACGTGAAGTCTGGGAGCTCTCTGCCTTCTCTCATCAGCCACATAGGAGCGGAGTTGTGAGGAGTGAAAAGTCGGGTGAACACGACTGAGCGACTTTGGTAACTTGAGGCGGTAAGCCACTGGGTTGATCTTGGTCAGGATGTCGAAAGGTCCAATATACCGGGGGGACAACTTGGAAGGTCTGACCCAACGGGGTAGAAACTTGGTAGACAGCATAACCCTTGAGCCTTTGTCCCACATCGGCACCTGTCTCCGGTGGCAATCTGCTTGGTCCTTGTATCGAATGCTTGCCTTCTTTAGACTCTGTTCGGCGGATATGTGAGCTTCTCGCAGCTGCGCCAAACCGGATTCAATTGATGGGATAGAGGTATCTTTCCAGAAGGTGGGTATAATAGATCTGGGGTGATATCCATACGTACAATAAAAAGGACTCATACCTAAAGAAGCATGAATCGCATTGTTGTACGTAAATTCGGCAGTTGGGAGAAGAGAAACCCAATTGTCTTGTGACTGATTAACGAAACACCTCAGATATTGTTCTAGGGTTCCGTTCAGCCTCTCAGTTTGGCCATTAGTCTGAGGATGGAATCCAGAAGAAAGAGCCCTCTCAATCCCCAACAATTTGCACAAAGCTGACCAAAACTTAGAGGTGTACTGGCTGCCACGGTCGGTTACAATCTTTTGAGGGAGACCATGCAATCTGAATATGTCCTTAAGAAAGACTTCAGCAGTGAGCGAAGCAGAAGGTATGCCGGACAATGGGGAGAAATGCGCCAATTTGGAATAGGTATCGACAGTTACCATGATGCATGTACAACCTTGGGATTTAGGTAAGTCGACGATGAAGTCCGTAGAAATGTTAATCCAAGGACCTGGAGGGATTGGGCTGGGTTGAAGTAACCCCAACGATTTCTGGGTGGAATTCTTGTTACGTAAACAAGTCAAACATGTTTGAATATAAGCCTGAGTGTCTGCCCTCATATTGGGCCAAAAGAAGGTTCTTTGGAGTAGTTCTAGCGTACCACGAAGACCTCGATGACCCGCAACCTTCGAGTCGTGGCACCACCTAAGAGCTTGTACCTGGAGGTCGTGTGTAGGTAGGATTAGTCTTCCTTGGTTGAAATACAGTCCATCTTTTTCCTCGACAGGTAACTTTCCTAGAGTGGGAGCGGGTCCTTCTAAAGGAGTATAAGCCCCCCTAACCTCTTCTAGAAAAGACGACACAACCAGGACGATCTTAGTTCGAGGAAACATGAGTTCTTTCTGATATGGCTTGTTGACTTCATTTCTTCGAGACAACACGTCAGCAACTTGGCTCTGAGATCCCGGAATATACGTGATGGTGAAATGAAACTGAGCAAAAAAGTGTGCCCACCTGGCTTGTCGAGTGTTATAGCATTCCTGTTGCCTCAAAATCTGTAGATTTTTGTGATCGATACATATCTGAAATGGGTGCATACTTCCTTGAAGTAAGTGTCTCCATTCCAGACAAGCCAATTTCATAGCCAGTAGCTCTTTCTCGATGACAGAATAATTTTGTTGACTGTTTGTCAAGGTCTTAGAAAAATAGGCTATTGGATGTTCCATGTCGCGGTTGACTTGGAGAAGAACGGCCCCTACTGCAGCAGCAGAAGCGTCGGTCTCCATTATGAAAGGTTTCAGTTGGTCTGGTTGCCGAAGAATAGGAGCCGTGCAGAATCTTTCTTTGAGACTAGCAAAACTGTCTTCAGCCTCTTTATTCCAAAGAAAGGGTTTAGAGGATTTCTTAAGGAGAGAAGTGATGGGCAAGGTGAGCCTTGAAAACCCCGGGATGAATTTCCGGTAAAAGTTTGCCAGACCTAAAAACCTCTGGACGTCCTTGACAGATGAAGGAGATGGCCATGAGAGAATGGCTTCTACCTTCTCGGGATCCATGGTTATCCCCTCTTCAGAGAGTATAAAACCCAAGTAAGGCATGGATGATTTAGCGAAAGCACATTTCTCTGGTTTGACCAAGAGGTGATGTAATCGGAGTCGGTGTAACACCTCCAATACCTGGGAAGAATGTTCTTCCTTCTTCCGGGAAAATATCAGGATATCATCAAGGTATACAACTGTGTTGATCCCCAACAGATCGGAAAATATGCGATCCATAAACCTCTGGAATATAGAAGGAGCATTTACCAGTCCAAATGGCATCACTCGGTACTCAAAAAGCCCGTAGGGAGTGCGGAAAGCAGTCTTCCATTCATCACCGGTTTTCACCCGAAGCAAATGGTATGCGTTCCGAAGATCGAGCTTAGTAAACAATACCGATCCCTGAACGGCTTCAAGTATCTCCGAGATTATAGGCATCGGGTATCTGTCCTTGATCGTTACTTGATTTAGACCCCTGTAATCGATACAAGGTCTCAACTCCTTGGAGTCTCTCTTGGGTATGAAAAATAAGGAAGCACCTGCTGGGGATCTCGAGGGTCGGATCAATCCGTTAGCAAGATTGTCATCCAAATAGCTCCGGAGAACTGCCTTTTCAGCCATAGAAAGGGGGTACATTCTTCCAAAAGGAACCAAGGCCTGTGGTATGAGGTCAATATTACAATCTTCCGGCCGATGAAGGGGGAGTACCGAAGGTTGTTGTTCCTTAAAAATATCAGCAAATTCCTCAAATATCCTGGGTATATTGTGGATGGAGCTACTCTCAGTAGCACATATCGTCTTGACTTCCTCAAACATAGGTCCCGGCAAACACCTTTCTTGACAAAAGGAAGAGTGAAAACTCAGCAGGTTGTCTGTCCAATTTATTGTTGGGTTGTGTTTGCGGAGCCAACCAATCCCCAATATAACAGGGAAATGGGCGGCCCTAATGATATCAAACTTCAAAGACTCAGAATGTTGTTGGATAGATACTTGTACTTCCTCGGTGGTGTGGGTAATGAGCCCGGAGCATAAAGGAGTGCCATCTACCCCTTCTACCTTCTGGTCTTCCTTCTTTGGAACTCTGAGAAGACCCACCTTGTCTGCCCACAAGGTGTCTAGGAAATTCCCGGCAGCTCCACAGTCAAGTAAGGCTTGTGTCTATGTTCTGTCCTCTAAACCGGAGTTGGACGGCAATTACCATCAATCGATGGTCTTCGGAGGTCTTGGCAGGGGTCACTGAGAGCGTAGCATAGGAACCAACTGACGCCCCTCGATAGTCTGTCCCACCGACTACCGAGGGCGCTCGTTTCCCGGCCTTCTCGGGGGTACGTCAGGACAGTCTCTCAGAAGATGATTGGCCGAACCACAATAGAGACACAGATTGCCTTCTCGCCTTCTCTTCTTTTCTTCCGCTGTCAAAGGAGCTCGGGTAGTACCAATCTGCATTGGTTTGTCTCTGGAAGGTGGGCGAGTAACAGGTGAGGAGGTCGAAGTGTGGGTTTCAAGAAAGGACCTGGGAGGACGAGTCTTCTTCTTCTCGTTCTTTCTTTCGGTCATGCGATAATCGATCCTTATTACCGCCTTAATTAGATCGGAGAAAGAATCAGGGCGGGGAATTCTGGCTAGTTCGTCTTTTAAGTCCTCCCGCAAACCCCTCCGGAATATGGTATACTGTGCTTCTTCCTGCCAACCAGTCTCAGCTGCTATTTTTTTGAAAGAGGACAGATAGGAAAGTAGGTCGGAATTCCCTTGACACGTCAAGGAGGTCTTTGCTGGCTACAAAGGCTGTTTCCGTATGGAGGAAAGTCTGTTTTGAGAAGGTCCTTGAAGGCTGTATAATCCTGTAACACCGGGTCTGATCGAGATACCAAAGGGGTGGCCCATGCTAAGGCATTCCCCGTCATATGGGTTATCATGAACCCTACCTTGGTATGGTCTGTGGAAAAGGTGGCTCTTCTGAAAGCAAGCATCAAGGAATTCCTTTACTTTCCTCTCGGTGCCATCAAATTTGCCTGATACCAGGGGTAGGGTGGGGAGATCCGCTATGAGCTGTTCTCGAGCAGCAACCCTTTGTTGAAGGGCGGCATTGTCTGTTTTCAAAGCCTGAACCTCCTGACTCAAACTCTGTACTGCTGCGACGAGTTCCTGGAGTTGTTGTGGGGTTGCCATCTCAAAATTGGGGCGTTGCAAGCTATCACATAGGGCTGGCAGACTCACCACCTCTTTAGGTTGATCGGTAATGTCTTCCTCATCAGTACAACTCGACTCGTTCACCCTTTCCTCCTCACCTGGGCTTGAAGAGTAATTTAGCTTCTTTCTTCTAGTGTGCAGAGCGGGAAGCCTTTTCTTCTGGAGAAGGTAAGGTCGGCCTCGAAAGGAAGCCACCGCGGCTCCACACAGGAGGCACGGTGACCCCCCTCCGCGACGGACTAAAAACGGAGTGAGGGGAAAAGCCAAACGGCATAAAAACCCCTCCAGAAACCAGGAACCAAAACAGGAATGCTCGGTGAAGTAATCAGGCGATCCTAGGTAAGGTGGGTATGAGAGCGTAACAAGATAGGAAAGCTCCGTAGAGAAAGGAGCAGTGCGCGAGACCGCAAGGAAAAGGAACGGACCGGTGTAAAACACCCAGAGGGGGGGAAAAACTGGAAAGACTGGGAGAAGAAAGAGCAAGGGGAAAGAGAGCAAGAGCTAGGAAGAAAATAGGACAGCACGGGCGGAGCACCGCCAAGGAGAGAACTATAGATGAGCGAGAGCAACAGAGGGAAATCCGAAGTTGCAACGCGCTGAGCCGCCTAGCGTGTGGAAGTAAATACGCGTAGGCAGCGGCCATGTTGAAAAAGACTAGAACGTTAGCGCTGTAAGGGGAAAAAACGTGACGGCACAATTTAATGGCGGCCCAGCTTCCACCTATTCCACAGCCGCCAGCGCTCAGCGGTCGTGACAGATAGAGCATTTCTTTGGGTCCTACTAGTGACATGAGGGCATCAATAGAAGAGCAGGACAGAGAACCAGTTGTAGGCTTTCCCTGGTCGAGAGAGGCAGAGGTATGCCTTACAGTTTATGTTAGGAAAGATGATTTATTTTGCTACCTTCTTCACTATAGACTTCTATGTGGCACCCTATCTTTTGCTATTGGTTGCTTTCTGACCTGGCTTTTTGGAGGCAAGTAAAGTCCTCAGCTTTACTTACCTGGCTTTAAAAAAATGAAAAGAAATTATTGCGTAACTGGTTTTCAGCAAACCTTACACAAAATACAGATTTAAATAGAAAAAGATAGAACACATTCTTATCAGTAAATCTAAAATTAATTTTAAAAATTGATACAATGCTAAAATAAGTGACGTTTTCCCCACATTAACCTAGACCAGAACAGATTAATTGAAAACACTAATAAAAAATGTCTCTTCTTTAAAAAAAAATAAAAAAAACGCATTCTAGTAGAGTTAAAAAAAGGGCACGCGGTAACCCAATGCTTTACCGTTTCTTGCAAGGTAGTTATGTCACAGAATCTACAGCTTGTCAAAGTGCTAAGTGCTTGGTTACCCCTCCAATGTTTTGTCCTTTCTCTAGAGTGCAGCTGATTAAGCCTAAAACGCATGTATAAGACACGCACTCGGGAAGCGTTGCAAATACATGGATATAGAATGTCTCCTGTGAATGTAAGTGTCTCCTGTGAATGTATTGGGCATATTCATAATGTGTGGAAAAGGTGTTGATTGATCCAGCGGTCATCATCCAACCATACATGAAAAGATTTCTCTTAGCTACCCCAGGACGGTACAATCACTCCTCTTCAGTCCCCCCCACTCACTTTTAAAACATCCTGCATCTGGGTTCTAAAGCAGTTAATACTTCTGATGGATGATTCGTTCATAATATTGTTCAAGTCGCCATACAGTGAGTTCTCTAGGGGATTCAACATTTTAGACTAAGTCGACAACTGTCTCCACAGAACGCAGTCCTTCAGAGAAATCAGACAAAGCTCATGCCGTATGACAGAGTTGGGAATTAAAAGTGATAAGCCCAACACCTCTTTCCACATCTTCCCCTGTATTATGTTCAAGAAGTTCATCAAGTCTAGTAGACATGTCAAGGCCGCACAACAAAACCGGCTCAATCTTAGCCAAATAAAAACAAACAAACGGTAAAATTGAGAATTTGCACACCTTCGCGAATAGACATTTAATTTAGGAGGTGAGCGGTTGCTTTTTAGCTTGAATGATGTGCCTCCACATTCGTAAGGAAGGCCTATTAGTCAAATTGTAGCCCAAGTATCTTAATGATGCTACTAAATCCAATCCCTCATCACCCAAAACCCAAAACATAGTTTTTGGTTTGGCCCCTTTCGAGAAAATGACAACCTTAGACTTAGCTGCATTTGGAGATAAGTTGTTGTGGGCTGAATACTGAGAGAACAAATTCAACTTAAGTTGTAAGCCCATAGCCGTTCTATCAAACAGAATGACATCGGCAGAGGCAAGCCAGTCCAATCTTAAACTACCTAGCCTAACTGATGATATGGCTGGCACTTGCCACAGAAGGTCCACATTGCTCACGTAGAGATTAAAAAGAAACAGTGCTAGTGTGCAACCCTGTTTCAATCCCAAGTATGATTTAATCAGGGTGGAAAGAGAACCCTAGCGTGCAAGTCGAATCCTCAAAGTAGTGTTCGTATGCAGAAGTGCTAGGAGCTGAACCATCTTAGGGGGAATATTCAATTTCAGCATTTTCGAACATAAAACTGATTGAATGACAGTCTAACGCACTAGTCAAGTCCGAGGAAGCCATGTAGACCGATCCAACTTGATTGTGATGAATATTGTGTAAAAGGTGTGCTAGTACAGTGGCATTAAGTGCCATCCCCATATTTTTCCTGAACCCAACTTGGAAACTCAACAGAACCTGGCACTGCGAAATGATCAAGTTCAAATCTCTCAGGAGCAACATTGCAAAAACCTTGGCAGTGGCATTGATTAGTGCAATGGGCCTATAATTAGTTGGGTTGGAAGGATGGCCCTTCTTAAAAATTGGAATGATAACAGATTGGGTACACGAAGGAGGAATAACATGGGTCCTATACATTTGGTCAATGTGGTTTTAATTAAGCAGACCACAAATTTGGAGAATATTTTAAGGCAAGGGGGGGAATACCTTCCAGGACAGGGATCCGAGATGGCTTTAGACAGTTAATTGCCCAAACAATATCCTCCTCCTCCCAAGGACACCTTCCCCCAAACAGGACCCAACGTCGGAGGTAAACAGTCATTGCATCGACAACCAAACTATCTAATACCAAACCATAAAAAAAATTCCATCGAAATACTATTCCATAGAATGGCCATTTCGTTGAATAAAATTCGATGGATCCATCGAAATGTAATGTTAAGATTAGGGGTTAGATTAGGGCTAGGGTTAGATTAAGGGTTACATTAGGGTTGGGGTTAGGGTTGGGGCTAGGGTTAGCTTAAGGGTTACATTAGGGTTAGGGTTGGGGCTAGGGTTAGATTAAGGTTTACATTAGGGTTAGGGTTAGATTAAGGGTTACGTTAGCGTTACATTAGGGTTAGGGTTGGGGCTAGGGTTAGATTAAGGGTTACGTTAGGGTTGGGGGGTGGGAGTTAGGGGGGCTAGGAGGGTGGGGGGGGCGGATCCGCCCCAATATACAAAAACAAATTAAAACGTTACAAAGAGCTGGCCAGTGCCGTAATTTCAGCACTGGACAGCTCCATGTAACGTTTTAACATTACAAAAAAATGCATTGAAATGCTATCTTTTACATGTAAAAGTGCATTTCCATTGAAACCAGTCCATTTATATTTTCGATGGACTGGTTTAGATGGAAAGGCACTTTTCCATGTTAAAGATATGTTGATGCTTTGGCATTGGATGCTTTGTTTTCTATGCTTTGTTGTGTCGACCCTTTGTTTTTGATGCAATCACTATAAACCAAGTCGGATCTTCTAATTCACAAAAAGGCTGCAGGAGAGAGTATTTCTGTTAGTAAAAGTCCACTCGCTCTTGTTCAGGAATAGGAGAATCCATAAAGGGACCTGATGATGCCAAGCTATGATTTACAGTCGCCCAAAACTTGCCTTCCCTGCCATGGCAAAGCCAATATAGCATAAGCTGATTATCTCTCATATACAGATCAGATATGCTTGAACGATTTAACCAAGTTCTTATGGGATTGACAGCATTTTCCTAGCAGATTTATAGTCTGACGGCTTCATCCAGTTTCTGTAACAGAGCAATGTTTTTACATGTCAATTTCTTCGAAGCCATAATTCTCAGATCAAAGGTGTGCACTGCCCGTCTATGAGGTACAATGGGGTTCATGGTTCACAATTGATTTCAGGCAATCCATAATTTCTTCATATGATTTATCTGCCCGTTCCCTGAAGGACAGGTGGACGTTTTCCCACAAACCCGACTTTAAAAACATATCGGTAATAAGGTGGGTAAACCAAAAAGCCATACTGTTATACCATTTGAGTGTAAACCCACCTCTGGCGGATGATAGGCAGGCAAGGGCAGGTTTCAATTCGAATGTGCATAGGGGAAGATCCAGGACAAAATACAAAAGTATATAGTCCCCCACCCCCGGATTCTGGCGGCACAGAGGGCCACATTTCCCCCTTAAATTCGAGGAGAGATAAAAGTAATCGATCTTACAGATGGAAGTGCCACTATGCCATGTGTAGGCCAATGACTCGGTAGGCACTTGCCCCTCCAGGTAATTCAGATTCAAATCCCCAAGAAAGATCCCAGCTCATCCCTCTTTGAACATCTTGCCGCAAAGTAATGGGGGTTACGTTCAAAACATTACATGCCGACCCCTCAGCACAATTAGAATTAAAATTGTCCCCCAAAATCATGGAGTGATAGTTTCCCTCAGCCAACCAGTCCTCAAAAAGAGCTGTTAAACTCGAGAACATAGATGAAAACCCTTGCAGGGTTCCAATACATATTAACCAAGAAGACAGAAGATTGAATTAATCATGGAGTAAGCTTGATCGCCAAATGTCCCTCTGACTGGAGGAGAACTTCACACCTCACCTTAAAGTTGGAGTCTACCGCCACTGCAAAGCCCCCCAACAACCGCCCCTGACCCCTGTGGGTGACCTAACTCGGATCTAATAGCGGGACTAGTAAATGTACATTATCCTTCTAGATCAAAGTGGGTGGTTGACATCCGCAGACATTCCAAGATACCACATTTATATTAGTTTGGCTAGGAATGGCCCAAACCCTGTCTGATCATTTCAAATTCTTTTAGCGTGGACCCACACCAAGAACAATCTTGCCCAACCTGTAAAAGGTTTCAAACCAAAGCAGCGGAATCAGCAACATCAGTGTCACTTTGGATAACAATTCCCTTGTGTCCTTTGTCGATATCCCCTGTTGCTTGTAATCCAAAAATGACTTTGCGTCGTCCGAAGTTTTGAGGACGTATAGTTCATAGCCCAGAATCACAAAATTAGCCCGCTGCTCCCATACCATATTGGACACAATTTCCGAATGAAAGTAACAGGCCATAAGTGGATTGTTTACAAGAGGTAGAGTTATCCAATCAATGTCGTCCGATGTAATGAATCTAAGATGGAGAATAATTTGAAACATTTCCAACACCCTGGAACTATTTAGTCATGTCGGACCATTTAGTTGGTCATCGGATACCCAGCCCAAGATCTTCGAGGAGCAACGCTCATTAACTGTCTGCCCGGGGTCATTCATTGTCGAGGGGCCCCCCTTCTGAGCCCATATGACTGCCAACCTTCCCAGGGACAGCCAGCCTATTAACCAATGCGGCCCCATTGGGGACAGCAGCCAATAGGCCGTTGGTCCCCATGCATGGAGTCGGCACAGGCATCAGTCTGTACAGTATGGCTGGCAGCCATCACTAAAGGGCGATGTCTATTTATATTCTGCGCAAATGAAGTTATTTTAGTTTTTTTTGGTGTGGGTGTGACCACTATCCCCTGCATAAGGCCCCAACCAAAATCGAGGAGGAACGTACAGCACATGCTCGTTAGATCGAGTATCCATCTCTATTGTCGGGTACTCTTGGCTATGTTCGGAGCCCCTGTTGCACCTTGCGCCTACACTAGGAGGAGTATTAGTCGACTGTACCCCTGACATAAATGGGACGATATAACGCTGGTCAGTCACAGTGCTCACACCACTTGCACCGTGCGCTGGTTCGTGCCTCGCCGGCCACAGTTTGCCACTGCTAGTCTTGGTCGAACCAGGCTGTGAGTCCAAATAAATCAGGCTGTCCACCGTAGATAGTTGGTATATTCCCTTTAAAAGATGAATTATGCCCCCTGATCTTTGCTGCCGGCAAAGGTTTGGTCTTTTTTTTTCCCTGTGGTTGGATTTCTTGGTGGATTTCCTCCCCTTCAATGGTACACTAGTGCTATTTAACAGTATAGCAGCCGCTGGCACGTCCATTTCACCAGTGTTGCATCCCAACTGGGAAGGAACTTGGGAAGCCGTCGACAAGGACTCTAGATTGGCAGCCACCTGCATCAAGGCTGACAGGCTGTTATGAGAATCAGAGTGATCAATAGGGTCTATGGCCACAGATACGACTGGATCCCCAAAAAGTGTGCCTACTCCAGCATCCGGGTTGTAGCATTAATGTCAAAACCCACAGCAGGTTCCTCTCTGCCCAACTCAACAGGTTGGTCTGCGGCCTTTCTAGATAAAAGTACATGCATCTTAACTATTGTTTCCTCCAGGCAGGAAAGTTTAAGTGCATTCCCCATTACAAGGGCTTTGATGTGCCCACGTTCCTCATTTAGTGGAGCAACGCCCTTGAAAACCATTGCAAGTACACAATGCATTATTCAGATCATTGAAGACTGCCTGTTGACATGTTAGACACCTCCCCCCAACCCCAGCCCTCACATTTTCCTGAGCATCCGCCTAAGTCTTTAGGGCGAGGTTTAGACTTATGTGCAAGTTGGAAAGCAAAGGGAGAATGTAATTCATAGGAAGAGATTAGCAAGTACTTTTGGAAGGCTGCTTGATTGGGGATGGAATAAACAATTCTTCTGCGAATGATCGAGAGGTGGAAGCAGGTAAACCAACATGCTCAGCGTGGTTTTCAACCCGAGTTTAGGAAGTGCCTTGAAAGGGGATTTGGGAGCCAAACAAATGGTCCTCGTCAATTGCAATGCCCCTCCTGCACAAAACTTGTACGTCCTCTGGAGCCCAAGTAACGGGAGCACCTTGAAATGGAGTAAAAGACTTAAGCAAATAATCTTCACCAGCAGCAGTGCTACTCAAATGCAAAACTTGTGCGTCCTCTGAAACTATAATACATGGAATAGTGGAACTTGTTTAAGTACAGGGGTAGTTTGTACATAAAGGTTGCATTGCAGCCAGATTTGAGTTGCTAGGTTCCCAAGACAATGCCTTGGTTCTAGCACCCCCATGTGGGTGCACCAACAGAGCGGATATATCAGAAAGAGCTATCTGCCCCTCATCCCTGCTCTAATCTGTAGTATCTGACTGTTTCCCCTTCTCTTTTAAAGATGCCAGGTCCTCATGGATAGATATCATCTCCAAACCCTAGTTCCTGAAGCAGACCCTAACTTGCGGTCAACAAGTTATGAAATGAATCGTCAAATGTCTCCCTGTCCACTGGGACAAAAGTCGACGCAGCATTCGGAGCCACAGGAGACACGAGCCATAGAATCTCAGAATACAAATACAGTGGGATTCAAGGGAGACTGAACCGGAGAGGGCTAGTCTGGATTGGCCAGATCGCTGTAGGTGTTCCGGCTCTCATGTATAGATTTGTTATTAAACCTAAAAGTTTTTTCTCGATATCGTGAGAGGACTTGTTGCAGTGTAGGAGCATGAAATCGCACAACCGTCTTTGAAGACATAACAGGGAGGTATGGGGGGGGGCAGTTGACCCAGACACACACTCCTGCCTGGAAGTTGCCCCCCCCAGGCCCGGACATTGAGCAACGGGGTTCAATGACAGAGGAGGGAGAGTCTTCTTAGACAGATTTTGGGTAGTCTGAGTATCAAGCCCGGTCACTTTCCTCCCCCAAAGCTACTGCCTTAACAGCCCCCTTGTTGGTAATTAGTTGGAGTCCCGAGCCCTCTTTTTCTTGTTCATTGCTGCTCCTTAGATCGTATAGTGAGGATGGCATATGCAGGGTTATAAAAGCTATATAAGCTTAGTCAGTGACAGTGTCAGTGCCGGCACAAAAACAGAAATGAGAAGTGTGAGGCCTTCAAAATGTCCTTTGTAACACTGTCAAACACAATCAGCGTCTTACTGCATCAAGCTTTTCAAGTAGGGTCGGGAGGAACGAGGCATCAAATGGGCGAATAGGCGGGGCATGCCAGGGCTCTGAAGGCAACGGGTGCCAGAAGGCCAACTCCGCTGGAAACGAACGAAGCCCCGGCAAACCCCAACCAAATACTTAGCACCACTTCGCTTTGCGGGACCAGAGCTTTTTAAGCCTGCACGCTGGGTAATCCAGTAAAAAATGCAGTAGCCCACAAAGCACGCTGGTTTTCAATAAAGCAGCAGTCAGGAGCCAAGAAAGGAAAACACCTCCAAACACTTAGCACCTGGCTTTTTGCTCACGGTTATGGGTAGACCGATCAGCCGCTAAGCCCATGTCTCTTAGTCAATTTCTTGTTTTTATAAGACTGCACACATCACACCTTAAAGTGAAGTGTGGTGAGGATACTATGTATCCTTATAACTGTCATTTTTTTAATTAAGCTATTAGCTTACAATTTTAGCAAACGTTCAGCTATTACATAGAATGTACATTACATTTTTTTTAAAGAGAACATTCCCATCAATGATTATACATTTTTTAAACATACCTTGACATTCATTAATTTCAACTTAAATATATAAGCAGAACATTGTTCAGTCAAAATCGAAATTATCATATCTTAAATAATTTCATCAAAAATATTCAATTTATAAAGAGAGTGAAATAATGACTTAATCTTAAAAATCTACGATAGCTATAATAACTAGAGTAAACCCCGTTTTAAAAAATGTGCCACTGCCATTTGCCACTAAACAATAATGCCCACCATCACAAGGGTCAGACAGTGCAGGTCCTCACAGACCACCACGGCCATGTTCTATCTGAACAAGCAAGGAGGCACACACTCCAAGTCTGTCCAAGCTATCCCAAAAAGCCTAGGGCTGTGAACAATTGGGAACTTGCTTAAAAAGGTGAGGTTTTTGGGACTAGAGGCAGTCGACCGCTGGAGAACAACATCCGACGAAGAAGACGTGAAGAGACGCCAGCAGCACCCTCCTGAAACGCGTAGTGCCCGGTAAAGCCCTGCAGCTGTGCTGACACCCATACAGGACAACTTCCTCCCTTGGGCTGGTGGGATCAACTAGCCTTAAAACAAGCTTCATTTTGGCGCAACCCCAGACTTGCTGTGACTTTCCAAGGCTGCAGAATCCCAATGCACAGGGATCCCTGACCATCATAGAGTGCATGGTATTCGGAAGTGGAAATCCGGCCAAAACTTCGTGGGCATCCAGAGGACCCTACAGAAGCAGGAACTCTTCATCCAGAGTCCCCTCCCCAGAGTCCAGCAGTGAGGGATCAAGTAACTTCTAACCAGAGCTGTTTGTTATTTGGCGCAGAGAAAAAGGCGCCAAGACCACAAAGAGCTGCTGCATCAAGGAGAATTTATTGCTGCCGAGTCCTTCTCTCGAGTGCTGCCGCAGGAGCCTGCCAGACGTCCTCCCTTTCGTCACCAAGGACCAGGAACAAGGGTCTGTTACACTACAACAGGAAGGCATCCAGCTGGAACACATTTTTCAGTTTGCAGGTACTGTGGGGCTTGTGGCAAATCAACCTTTTGTCATTTGAGGCGCTTCCTACCTTGGGGAGTGCCATTTTACCCTCTTTAGAACTGACCTCAACTCACTTGCACTGGCCTTTCAGCTTGTGCTTCTTCAAGGTGAGCCCTCTTGAGTTGCTGTGATTTTCTATTTGCACAACTGACTTTGGTAAAACATTTTCTAAGAAGAGAGCATCAGAACTTTGAACTAGCCCATTGACTTTGGCTGTTCTGGCTCCCTAAAGGCCCCCTTCTGAACCTATTGGCAGTGCTTGATCACTTACAGGTTTTAATTGTTGAACACTATTATTGCTGGGATAAAAGACTGCCCACATCCCTCTGGGAGAATCTGTTTTTCTAATTACAAAATATGTTCTGATCCAACTATAACCTCTCCCTCCTTAAAACTCAATATTGCAATGGTGATTACAAATAAGTTATTACTGGCCTCAAATGATGTCACTATGTGCTGGAAAATGTATAATATATGAAAAGTTACTCACCTGCCTTATTTCTTCTGTTACAAATTGAATTCTAACTTTGGCATTAATGTTACTATTAGTTGCTGCTGTTTAAAGAATGCTTTAAATATCTGGGCATATAAAAATAAATATTTATATTATTACTTTAAGTGTGTAAGTGTTTACTTGGATACCTGTATTTACTGATTTCATTGTGCAGCTCTACAGCTCACATTACCCCTCTTAAGATAAGCCTGGCTGCTCCGTCACACTACCAACTTGTGTAGTACAGGTCTATATTAAAAAGGTGGGTTGCCTAATTGTTTGTTTTATTACTTGTATTGCGCGCCAGACCCGAGGCTATCAGGGCGCAGTGCATAAGGCAGCTTGCTTGGTTACAAAAAGTACATTTGGATAGATAGGTTTAAAAGATACAGTAAGTACATTTACATAGATAAAATTTACATAATACAGGGTATGCATTCCAGATAATATATTGTTACCTAGTCAGGGTACGGGTAAATTACTATGTACAATTAGGTGACATTATTACAGATAATACATCGATATAAGTCCATTTGCATAATAAAGGTGTGCAAATCGGAGTGGGATGATGGATCAATGCGGGCTACAGATCAAATACTATATACGGTTAAGGTGACCCAGTTATTAAGTAGAAACTTGAGGGGTTATATGCCAGATTACTGGTCTGAGTCTTTAAGCCAGTTAATGAGGTTCTGTCGGAATTGTGGGTACGATTGATCGTCTCGCAGGGGAGGGGGTAATGAGTTCCACAGTTGTGCTGCCTTAACCGGGAAACTACGTCCCCCGACCCTTGAGAGTTTAAATCTTGGAACTAAGAGGCAATTGGTGTTGGAGACTCTAGTAGGTCGTATAGAGGTTTTTTTAAACAATTCTCTCGGTAAGGTAGCAGGGCGCCGCATTATTTAGGCATTTGTATTTGTATTTGTTTATATAGCGCTTTACACCAAAGCGCTGCACAATTGAACCACTTAATACATGAAACATAAACAATATAACGGTAGAAGCAAATTACAATATGAATCAGTCAACAAAACAGTAAGAAGAGCAATTAACTGAAGGGAATAGGGAGAGTAGTGGAGTAGGACTGTGTGGCAGGGGTGAGGAGGAGGGGAGGGGAAAAGGTGAGAGTGGGGAGGTAGGGGAGAGGAGGAAGATCTTCAAAGGGAAAGATAAAGGAGGGAGGGGAAGCAGGAAGGGGTTTCAAGGAGGAGAATGGAGAAGGAGAGATTTAAGGGAGGTGCGGAATGAGGAGAAGGTAGGGGTACAGCGGATTGCAAGAGGTAGGGAGTTCTAGTGCAGGGAGGCTAGGAGTTGGAAGGAGCAGAAACGGGAGGGGGCACAAGGGGATAGAGGTACAGTGAGAAGGAAATGGTCAGCTGAAGGAAGGGAACGGGAGGGAGAGTATAAAGAGAGGAGGGAGGAGAGATAAGGGGGAGCAAGACCATGGAGAGATTTGAAGACAAGGCAGAGAAAGTGAAATTTAAGTTGGGAGTGAAATGGAAGCCAGCCAAGGGAAGAGAGGAAAGTAGAGATGGAGTCACGGGGATAAGGAGACAGAGGGTACGAACAGCAGAATGGTAGATAGATTTGAGGGGGGCGAGATGAGAAGTAGGTAGTCCAAAGAATAAGGAAGAGCAGTAGAAGAGGCGGGAGAAGATAAGGGAGAAGATTAAAAGTTTGGTAGCATGGAAGGCGAGAGAGGGGCAGACTTTGCGAATATTAAAGAGGTGGTCGCGACAGGCACGAGAAGTGAGGGCGATATGGTGGGAGAAAGAGAGGGAGGAGTCAAAGTGAATGCCTAAGTTGTGGGCATGGAGAGAGATGGGGAGATTAGTGGGAGGGAAGTGAATGAAAGGTGGAGGAGAGGGAGGGGGAAGAGAGTTGGAGGGAAAGAATACGACTTCAGTCTTGTCAGTGTTAAGGGAGAGAAAGCGGGAAGACATCCAGTTCTTTATGGCAGTAAGGCAGGAAGAAAGTTTTAGGTGGAGGTCAGCTGAGAAGGAAGAGAAAGAGAGGAAGAGTCACTCACATTTGTAAGTGAGAGAGGCCACTTTCAACTGGATTATTTCCTGTGTGGATAACCAGTTGTTTGATTTTCTGGTTGCAGTGATATGATCTCTCCTGGAGATCCCAAGTGCTGCTCTGAGAGCATTGTTCTGGAGGAACTGGATTTTATTGATAATTTCCAAGTTGGCCCCGAAGTAGAGAGAGTTGCAATAATCCAGCCTCGACAGAACAAGGGCTCTTGCCAGGGTGATGCAACTGTTGTTGGACAGGAAGGGTTTGCCTGCTCTAATTAATTTACAGGTGTATGCTGTGGCGGAAGCCATTACATTAACCTGTTTTTTTTAAGGAAAAGGTCGAATCCAGGTAGAAACCCAGAGTTTTAACCTCACTAGCGACCGTGATGGGGTTGCTATCAATATTGAGTGAGGAGTATTTAGGCCCCAGTTTTTCTTAGGGTTGAGGAGGTGCCTAAGATAATGATCTCAGTCTTATCATCATTCAGGCATAGTCCATGTGTGGTCATCCATGCCTGGATGATGAGATAAACCCTGTTCACCAAGGCCAAATCCTTATCATAATCACCGGTAAGTGGCAGGAGTATCATCTCCATAGTTAGTGTAGGTGATACCAAGAAGGTCCAGATCATCGAACAGGGGCTTTGTGAAGAGGTTGTACAGGGTAGGAGAGACGCAAGAACCCTGAGGCACTCCGCAAGAGATGGGGATAGGGTCTGCGGCGGCAGTGGGGGAGAAGACTCATCATCCTATTGTTAAGAAAGGATTCAATCCCGACTATGGCTTCTTTAGAGAAGTGAACGGTGAATCCAGATGCCTGCAGAGGACCCCATGGTCGAAAGCAGCCGATAGAGCCAAAAGCAGCAGGAGGGCTGACTTCCCTCCGTCTCTGTTTTCATCCATTTGGGCTTTTAGGTCTATTAAGGCTGTTTCAGTCCCATGCTGAGGCCGAAAGCCTGACTGGCGAGCCCCGAGCAGGTGGTTAGTTTCCAGGTATTTCGGTATTTGTACATAAGCCATTTTGTCTATATTTTTTAAGAGGAAGGGCACTGTTGTAATTGGACGGTAATTAGTGGGGAAAGCGGGGTCCAATGTCTGTTTTTTAAGAAGTGGGAGCACCCAAGATTCTTTAAGGTTGCTTGGTATGGAGCCAGAGGAGAATGAGGCATTGATACGTTTTGTGATAAAAGGGGCCAAATCTCTGGCAGCATCCTTTATCAGTTGGGCAGGGAATTGATCTCCCTGGCATTTAGAGGGTTTGAGTGATAGGATGATTTTTTTCAGTCTCTTTGATGGAGACTTTGGAGAATTTGAAGCGGGGGGGGGCAAGCTTTATTTGCGGGTGGTGTGGTGGAGTTGGTCGGGAGGGTGTTCATAGTAAGTGAGGCTTTTTTATTGGCGATTTTGGCTTGTAGGGTCGATACTTTATCTGCCAGTGCTTGTTGTATGTAGAGTTTATCTTTAACGCAATTATCAGGAACTGGGATGGGGGCTTCCAGTTCCTTCACAATAACAAAGAGTTCCTTTATACTTGAATTGGCTTGGGCGATCCTGGAGTTATAAGTTTCACGGGTGGCTGCAATTATTTCACTTTTATATAAGGCAGATGTCAACTGGAGGTTGGCTTCATTTTCCTCGGAGGGAGATATTCTCCATGCTACCTCACATTGTCTTCTTTTTGCTCATAATATTTTCAAGTGAGGTGTGTACCAAGTGTTGAGGTGGGCTTTGGGTTTGCTTGGATGCATTTTAAGGGGTGCAGTTATGTCTAATGAAGAGGACATGATTTTGTTGTATTCATTCACCAGGGCCTCAAGACCCAAGTTTTCCGGTAGAGAGTTAAGAGTGGGTAGAATCAGAGGGAGTAAGTTAGCCGGGGTAATGTTCTTTTTATTTCTAGTTAGTAGGGGAGGGGCAAGCTGAGAAGTGATGAATGTTTGTAGTTTAGTAGCTAATGAGAATGTCACAAGGTGGTGATCTGTCCAAATTTGACTGGAGATAGATGAGATGGATGCAATGCAATTGTAGTCTGCCACCCAATCAAGGGTTCTCCCTTTGATGTGGGCGGGTTGGAGCACTCTCTGAGTAAAGCCAAGGTCAGTTAGGGTGTTTGCAACACTTGAAGCATGTGGGTTTTTAGGGTCGTTAAAGCCCAAGTTGATATCCCCTAGTAACAGGACTTGGGAAGAATTTTTTAGGTCGTTAGACAAGATAGTAGAGATATCCTCTTCGAATGTTCCAATAGGAACAGGAGGTTTGTAAATTAAATGAATAGTGAGGGTCTGCGCTTTATTAATTACTAGTTTAGCTGTGAGGGTTTCACATGATTTAATATCTAGGGACGGTGCTAACCTTATTGACAAGTTAGATTTGGCAATGAGGGCTATACCTCCTCCTCGTGCCTCATTTCCATCAGCTCTTAAGATAGTGTAGCCATTGGGAATAGCCATCATGAGGGCAGGGCCTGCGGCAGCAAGTAGCCATGATTCGGTGATGGCCAGGAAGTCATAGTTTTCGGAATGGATAAGGTCAGAAATCTCAGTGGCGTGGGCAACCAAACGATCTGGCATTTATAAGGGCACCTGTGATGTTGTGGCTCAGGATAGGGACTGTGCAAGGTATGCCTGTGGGCAAGGCCTTGGGTGTGGCATTGTACGTATTAGGCCTATTAGGGGTATGGTCAGTACTTGTAGTTTTTTTTCACATGGCAGTTAGTTTTCTATCTGTTGGTGGGTTCATAGCGTTTTGTTAATCTCGAACTTAGTCTAGCGTTCCTGGTGGTAGTGTTGCACAGGTTTTTTGTAATTAAGTTCGAGGTGAGGGTATTTAGGTGTATCATAGTGGATGCGTTACCTCCCTGCAGATGATTAGGGTTAAGTTGACCTCGGGGGTAAGAAGGGCAGAGCCAGGTGAGGCCCAAAAAGCTGATAAGTATGAGTATGCAACACAAGGCGTAAATAAAACGACTGGGGGTCAGCATACTGGAGCAGGTGGTCAGAAGCTGGACAAGGCTATTATGGGACTGCTACTGGGTTAGCTAGTTAGGCTGAGGTAGCACTAACGTAGCTGTAGATGCTAATGCCAGTGAAAGGCATGTGTGATGTTCCACCAGTAAAATACTGATGCAGTAAATAGGCATAGATAGTGCAAAAAACCAATGAAATGCTAATGCTAATAAAACCAGTGAAAAACTGATACAGTTAATAGGCATAGGTGGTGCAAAAAACCAGTGAAATACTAATGCAGATAATAGACATAGGTAGTGCAGAAATGCTACAGCAAATGATAGGCATAGGCAATACAGAAAGCTAATAGAGAACTACAGCTTGTGGCAGATGAGCAGGTCTGAACATAACATGGGTCAGCTAAGACAGTAGTCTAAGGTGGTTAAGTTTGAGCGTGGAGTTCAATTTATTGTACTTATGTTAGCAGCTTCGGGTGGGTCTAGACTCGTGGTGTGGCTGTCCTCACGATTTTGGGCAAGGGAACCTAGCAAGCTGCGGGGTTAAAGGTGTCAGGTCCAAGTCTAAGTAGCATACATAGTAGTGGGGCACCTCTGATAAGGGACTAGAGGTAGTAGCTAGGTGAAGACCGAGCGGCGCATGCTCTTGTGGTCTTAAGTGGAAACGCTGGCAAGGGATATGTAATGGCGCAGGAGTAGGCGAGGTTCAGATCGTGATAGGTGCTGAACCGATAATAAGGGCAGTAGGACAAAGGAAATACAGGCATATGACTATTATGTTTGAGTAGCAGGCATACGTTCCAAGCAGGTTAATGTTTTCAAACGTACGGGACGCATGCAGTACAACTTCTTGACACATGCATAGAGATCGGATCATTAGGCATGAGCCGGCCACTTCTATTCGGTCTAGATACATTCATAGAAGTAAGTCAATTAAAGCGTGCAAGTAATATTTGCAGTAGAACTGTGGATGCAAACAGGGGGCACCCTAAACATAGGGCGGCATGAATGAGACAGCCCCTGGTAGTTAAAGTATAACGTTAATGTCAATGAAGGCTGGTACAAGTCTTACTGTGTGCTATAATCAGAAGGCCACAGTTATATAGACCTCAGAGGAGGAGTACATTTGGGCAGGGGGACGTGGCACTGGTCGCTGGAAGTCGCTGGACAGGCACAGGACAGGTGCCTTATTAGTGTGCCTTGTCAGGGGCTGGTTTACGCCTGCCGGTGCCCCGTGATAGGCTTTCAAGGTGGGCTGGCCAATGGGGGATCACGTCGAACTTCGGCTGAAGAGTCCTCAGGAGCCGGCGGCCATTTTTAAATGGGCAAACCTTGTGGTTGATGAAACGAAAAAGACTGTAAAAGTGCAGATAATGGCGGATAGGTCGATCGGATGGCAGGCAGTGTAACACAGCAGAAATATGCTGTTTCAGGGCTGTGGGTGGCGTCGAGAAGCTCGAAGCATAAAAGAACTTCAGGGTGATGCAGGTAATAAGCCCACGGGCTTACCTGGGAGGCACTGGTTGTCCGCTCCGGCTGGTGAGCTGCTAATAACAAGAGATAAGCCTTGTGTAGTCCCACAGCAGTTGGGCTGCACTCATTCTTACCTAATACACTACGCATTTATGAAAAAAAGCTAACCTCTTCCACAGGCCATAGCTTTTAGTGACAACAGACCCAGTTCATATCGGATCAGCTGAATTGGCATGCTTTTGGAGAGGCCAGAACGCGTTTCCAGATGAGACCTTCCAGTAAATTCCGATTAAAAAAATTAAATAGACATGTAGATTTCACCCCCATGTTATTAATGGGGACTTTTTTTGCCTTATGAAATTCATACACAGGTAACTGGGAGAATTCACCAAATTCTCAGGATAAGCAAACCCTGGGTAGCTAGAGCTCTACCTTTAGCCACATGATTTCAATATTATTCCATTCTCGTATGTCATCATTAAAATTAAAACTCAAATATCGAAACAAATCAACTCTTGTAAGCATCAAGCTCGCCACCAACCACTTGATCTCAAGTCCTTAGGCAAGCAATTAGATTGTAACACCATTATATTGGATTTAGATGCATTTATCGCTGAATTGTCTACGGCATACTTCTGCAGGGCATTTAGTGATCTGTATCCCAATTTGCATCTTTTCCATGAGCACTAAATCGTCAGCATAAAATAGCCAACGGACTCTGTCCCATAATTTTAGGAGGATTAGCCCTAGCTAAAAACATGGTTTCATAGAAATCTGAAACATACAGAATGAAAAATGCAGGGGCCAGGATGAATGCCTCTGAATGTTGGGATCCTCTGATAGCTTCCATTGTTCATTTATTTTAACATGAAGGGAAGTATAAGTGTAGAGTTTGATTATCAGGTCGGGGAAGCCAGTGGGGACATCCCCAGTTCTTTTTAGCCCATAGACGAGTTCCATCAATGCTGCCGAAGGTGACTGCAAAATCAATGAAGGCCAAATAGATTGGGACGCCCTCCTGCAAGGTCTTTAAAAAAAAAAAAAGAAATTAATAGGAACCCATTCATGGCCGTTCCCACTCCTTTAACAAAACCTGAGTGCTTCCCATCAAACCACCTGGTCATCACTATCCATTCATTTAGTTTATCCCATACCAAAGAGGCAAAAGATTTTCCTGCAGCGTCCAATAACGCAATGGGCCGACAATTAGAAGGCATTGTTCTAATCCCCTTTTTGAAGATTGGAATAATTATTGCAGTCTTCCACGAAGATGGTATGTAATGAGCCTCTAAGATCTTTCTCAAGATCTCCTACAGTATACTTGCCCATATAACAGGAAACCTCTGTAGAATGGCATTTGAGAGGCCATCCATTCCAGGGGCTGTTGACCCACTGCTTTTAGATATTAATAATTGGATATCCTCCTCATCCACTATCAGAGGCCATCACTCCTCGCCATAGGTCTTTACGGTGGACCCAATCGGTGGTAATGGTTTAAAAATGCTAGCAAAATGGGAGATCCAGACTTCCTCCGCTAGTGAACTTATTTGAAGGGCCAGCTAAGAGGGTGTCACAGGATTTAAGCAATTTCCAAATATCAGCTGAGTTCTTAGTAGGTAGAGTACTCTGGATGATCTCTGAATCTCTCAGAGGGAGATATGCTTTATGACCCCCCTAATCCAATTCCTGAACTTGAGCCTCAGTTTTTTACGCTCAGTACAATGAACCAAGCTGGGCTTTTTAACTAAGTGTCGAAGGGCAGCTCTTAGTCCTCTTTTTTTCGTGACAATGGGGTCAAAAAGCATGCTTATGCTTGTACAGAGATTTATCAAAGGAGCACCATTTGGGAACAAAGGAGTTTAAGATTGTTATACATCTCTCGACCAGTTCTGAATCTTCATTTGGTAAATTTATGTTTATATCTGCCTGCTTATGGTTCAATTCTTTTGCTAAGATTTCAGTCCAAGAGATTCTATTTCTCCTTCCATTCATTTCAATTTTCAGGTTATAAATCCTATCCGGGAATTGGGTTGTGGTAAAATTCAAAGATACTTTCAAAATATCATGGCCACTAGCATTAGTTGTGAAGACTTTCAAATGTGTTACCTGAAATAATATCACGTCCGAAATGAACACATAGTCCAGGATCGATTGCTGGGTCATCCTGGACCATTGTAGGGCAGGATATTGCCCCGGGTTGCTCCACTGAGCATACATATCCCTTGAGACTCCATCAACGTCGGCCCATAGTTTTCCCTGCTTTATCCTGCTGCCCTTACTTGATAACCAAGATGGGTATTGTATGTCTAGTTATTGACAAGTAATGTTCAAATCGCCACAGGTTTTAATTGCTGTTACGTTCAGGTCAGAAAGACTTAAGTCTATTAACGCTGCTACTCCATCTAAAAAGGTGTCAACAGACCAGCGTAGTTCCAATAGAGGTTTACTAGGGTGAATTGGCCCAGCCCTGGGAAGATCTCAGGGTTCCAAATTATTTTGACTACTTGAATAAATGTGTTGGGAGGCTTCCATTCTGATATAGAAAACCCACTGCCAGTATTAGCGGCCATCAATAACCCTGGCACAGGTCTGCCCTTTGTGCCTTTAATTGCTGTGTTTAATAGGGTGGAACATCCATCCATAAAAGGCATCTTCAAGAGCCAAGTTTCCTGTAGGACAATTAAGTCAAAATCAAGTGTGTATGCGCCCCTGCCCTGAGTAAGTGAACGTGACCCCTTGTGTTCGAGGAGCCCAGATGGATGACTGCCAACCCCTTTCTAGTTGAATTACTTTCCATCATCTCTTTTCGCCAGTTTTCCAGCAAACCAGGACCAATTTTGTTCTAGATCAACCGCAGGACATACAGACGTTTGATCTTGTACTCTTCTCCCCCCAGCATTATTTAAAGAGCAAGTAATTCTCAAAGGAGGAAAAGAAGGAACAAGTTACTTACCTGTAACTGTTGTTCTCCAGCATGGGTCTGGCATGGATTCACATGCTCATGAATATTCCCCGTCGTCAGGCTGGGAATCCTCGGTAAAGAAAAAACCAGTATCAGTTTCGTTTCTGATCTGTCTTTCGTAGTAACAACCAATCACTGGTCTCTGCGTCATACTGACCACAGCCAATGACTGCCCTCTACCTAAGCACCGCCTCTGGCAGCCATCTTCAGATTTGGAAGCACGTGAAGTGGCAGTATGACCAAGTGAAGAGCCGCAGAGGGGTAGGCGGGAGGGTTCGCATGTGAATCCATGCCAGACCCATGCTGGAGAACAACAGTTACAGGTAAGTAACTTGTTCCTTCTCCAGCATGGGGTCTGGCATGGATTCACATGCTCATGAATAAAGAATACATAGCAGTACACACATGCACAACCACGGGAGGTGGCAAAGGCTCAACATCAAGCATCAATCAACTCAACATTAAGCATCTTACCTCCTCACCAGGCTCACCTCAGGCGAACAGGTTGCGCAGCACTGCTTGGCCGACCCTGGACTCCTCCCTGGAATCCCGGTCGACGCAGTAGAATTTCGTGAAGGTGTGCGTCGACCTCCACGTAGCAGCCCTGCATATGTCCCGCAGGGGCACACCAGATAGGAACGCCGTGGTAGCTGCGATCGCTCTGGTGGAATGGGCTCTCGGACGGCCAGGCAGCGGTCGGTTTGCCAACCGGTGACAGCACATGATACAGCCGGAGAGCCATCTGGAGATGGAAGCCTTCGAGAGAGCCTTCCCCTGATTGACAGGTCCAAAGTTCACAAAGAGTTGTGACGTCTTCCGAAAACCCTTCGTGCGGTCCACGTAGAACTTCAGCGCTCTAGCTACATCCAGCGAGTGCAAAGTCCTCTCAGCCGGCGACGAAGGCGACGGGAAGAACACAGATAACACCAAGGGTTCGTTGAGATGGAAGTCCGACGGTACCTTGGGCATGAAGGAGGGGTGCGTCCTGAGCACTACCCTCGTGTCGTGGAAAGTCAAGTACGGGGCCTTGCAGGAAAGGGCCTGGATCTCTCCCACTCGTCGTGCGGAGGTGATGGCCACAAGAAAAGCTGTTTTCCACGATAGAAACTTCAACGGGGCTGAGTGCAGAGGCTCGAACGGAGGTCCCATGAGCTTGGTCAGCACCACGTTGAGCTCCCACGCCGGGGCCGGAGCCTTCACCGGCGGGAACGATCTGAACAGTCCCTTCATGAACTCTTTCACCAGACGATGAGACCACAAGGACGTCCGGCCCGTGGTTCTGGTGTATCGGGAGATCGCAGCAAGATGAATCTTGATGGACGCGTGTGCCAGACCAGCTTTGGCCAGCGTCAGCAGGTACGGCAGTACTTGGGGAGCCGTAATCCGTAGAGGGTTAATCTTCTGTGCGCGGCACCAGACAGAGAACCTCTTCCATTTGTGTCCGTAGCATTTAAGAGTCGAGGACGCCCTGGCCTTTGCAAGAACCTCTCTGCAATAGGCCGGTATGTCGTATCCTCCAAACTCTAGCGCTGCAGGAGCCAGGCCTGCAAGTTCAGCGACTTCGGGTCGTGGTGGAGGATGGCGCCTCCTTCCCTGGAGAGTAGATCCGCGTCCGCCGGCAGCTTGATCGGCGGGGACGCTGACAAGTCCAGCAAGTCCGGGAACCATATCTGCCTCGGCCACGCAGGTGCGACGAGGATCATCCTGCACCGTGACCTCTTGAGCTGGTTGATGAGCCGGATTAGCAGAGGCAAAGGAGGGAACGCGTAGAGGAACAGGCCCTCCCAGGGGAACGAGAAAGCATCGCCCATGCTCCTCGTCTGGGGAAACCTGCTGGCGAACCTCCGGCACTTGGTGTTCGTCGCCGTCGTGAACAGGTCGATCTGGGGTGTGCCCCACCGTCGGAAGAGGCGATCCACCAGATCCTGCCGTAGTTCCCACTCGTGGCACGAGCGCAGCTCCCTGCTGAGTGAGTCGGCGATGGTGTTTTTTATCCCTGCCAGATGAAACGGCACCAGAAAAATCCCTTGGGCGACGGCCCAATGCCACAGGTCCTGCGCCTCCTTGGACAGCGCTGGGGACCTGGTTCCGCCCTGTTTCCTGATGTAAAACATGGTGGTGGTGTTGTCGGTGAAGATCCTCACCACCTTGCCCTTGAGGGACGGAAGGAAGGACCTGAGGGCCCAAAACACTGCACGGAGCTCCAGGACGTTGATATGCAGGGACTTCTCCGTCGGGAGCCAGAGTCCCCTTGCGTGCAGATTTTCGGTGTGCGCTCCCCACCCTTCCAGGGAGGCATCCGTGGTCACAGTCTCCTGGTGGGCTGGGGCCTGGAAGTCCATGCCCGCCGTCAGATGCGCGCGGGTGCCCCACCACCGTATCGCTCGTCGGAAGCTCTCGTCGAGCTTGATCCTTTCCTCGAAGCTGCCCGTCGTCTGGATCCAGCGCGCATCCAGGAATTCTTGCAACGGGCGCATCCGGAGCCTGCACATGGGAATGAGGTAGATGCAGGAAGACATCATCCCGAGGAGGGACTTGATGGACCTCACTTTGGCCGCGTCGGCCACCAACATCCGTTGCACCTTGCCCAAGATGGTCCTGGTCCTCTCCTCCGACGGGGAGGCCAGAAGGGACACTGTGTCGAGCCTCGCTCCCAGAAACAGTGCGACTTGCGCGGGCACCAGGTGGGATTTGGCGTAGTTCACGGAGAATCCCAGGTCCGTGAGGAGTTGGACGGTCCTTGCCGTGTGGACCACGGCGAGCTCCCTCGTCTTGGCGCGGATGAGCCAGTCGTCCAGGTAGGGTTAGACGTGAATCCCCTCGCTGCGCAGCTGCGCCGCCACCGGTGCGAGGCACTTGGTGAATACCCTGGGTGCCGACCGTAGTCCGAAGGGAAGGGCTTTGAACTGGTAATGACGCCCTTGGACCACGAACCTGAGGAATTTCCGGTGCCCCTTTAGGATGGGAATGTGGAAGTAGGCATCCTCCAAATCCAACGACGATAGGAAGTCTCCTTCCTCCAGCTGACCCAGGACGTGCTGGAGGGTGACCATCCGGAACTTCTGCGCCTTGATGAACTTGTTCAGACGTCGCAGGTCTAGGATGGGGCGCCATCCTCCCGTCTTCTTCTTCACGAGGAAGTATCTCAAGTAGACTCCGGAGCCCCGAAGCCCCTTTGGGACGAGTTCGATGGCGCCCTTCCTGAGCATCGCCGTCACCTCCAGGAGAAGTTGAGGGGCGTGAAGTTCTTTCCTGGCCACGGGGGGGACGCGCGGGCACCTTCTTTGAAACTCGAGCGCGTGGCCCCGGGCCAGGGCGTCCAGCACCCAACGGTCGGTGGAGATGGACTCCCACACGCTGACGAAGCCCGCCAGCCGGCCTCCCACCGGGGTGCTTCGGTGGGGGCCCGACCCCACGGCCGGTTCAATCCTGCTTGGACGCGGCCTTGCCGCCTTGACCTCCTTGGCGACGACGGCGGGGTCCGCTAGACTTGCCTCGTCCTCTGTAGGCCTCTTGCGATGGAGAACCTGACCCCCCCCCCACCCGTGAGAGCAGATCGTCTCGGTAGGGAAGACGACGTGGAGGGCAGATGGACAAGTCGAGAAGGTCCGGGTACCACGTCCTCCGGGCCCATGCCGGAGCAATGAGGATCATCCGGGAACCGACCCTCCGCAACCTCCGCAGCACTTGCGGGATGACGGGGACTGGAAGAAACGCGTACAGCAGTGGGAAGGACCACTCCACCACGAATGCGTCTCCTAAGGCTCCTTTTGGAGGAAATTCCCACGAGCAAAACCTTTCGCACTTCCGGTTGACACTGGAGGCGAAGAGATCCACTTGAGGGGTCCCCCAAAGGGCAAAGATCTCCAGGAGAATCTCCTGAGCCAGCTCCCACTCGTGAGAGATCGCGCTCTGCCTGCTCAGAGTGTCCGCCGTCTCGTTTTCGTCTCTGGCCAGATGAACTGCCGAGATCGAAATCTCCTGCTGGATGGCCCAGAACCAGAGCTGCATCGTCTCCCTGCACAGAGGAAGTGACCCTGCCCCCCACTTTTTGTTGAGGTAGTGCATGGCCACTGTGTTATCTGTCAGAATCAGGACATTCTTCCCTCGCACTGTCGGCAGAAAAGCCTTCAGGTCCACAGATTGATGTTGAGTATGGACTCCGACGTAGACCAACGTCCGCTGACTGTCAGCTCGTTGGTATGAGCTCACCATCCTGTGAGGGATGCGTCCGTCACGATCGTCACCTCTGGCCAGGGTAGCCAAAACAGAGCCCACCTCATCAGATTGCCTTCGACAGCCCACCACAGAAGGTCCTGGGCGAGCGAGGACGGCACCTGAACAGGGTCCGACATCCTGCCGGAGGATTGTGACCATTGCATCTTGAGTGCCCACTGCAAAGATCTCATCCGCAGTCGAGCCTCTGGCACCAGAAGAATGCAGGATGCCATGAGGCCGGGCAACCTCAAGAACTCGAACGCCGGGAGCGTCTGGGCATGTTGAAACTTGTGCACCATCTGCTGAATGTGATGAGCCCTCACCTGGGGAGGAAAACACTGCCCCAGGGACGTGTCGAGCACTGCTCCGATGTACTGGAGCCGCTGAGTTGGCGTCAAATGGGACTTCTTTAAATTGAGGGAGAAGCCCAGCATGTGAAGGGAGTGGCAGGTGACGGACAGATGATCCAGGTCTTGCTCGGGAGAGCGCGCCCTGATCAACCAATCGTCCAGGTAGGGGTAGACGTGAATCCCCCCTTTCCTGAGATACGCTGCCACCACCACCATGAGCTTGGTGAAGGCCCTCGGGCGGAGGTCAATCCGAACGGCAGGACACGAAACTGAAAGTGCGAGTCACCAACCGCGAACCTCAGGTACTTCTTGTGCTTGGGATGGATCAGCACATGAAAATAAGCGTCCTTGAGGTCGAGAGACACCAACCAGTCCTGAAGTTGAAGGGCCTGGAGGACTTGAGAAAGAGTAACCATCTTGAACTTGTCCTTCCTGAGGAGCTTGTTCAAACCGCGCAAGTCCATGATGGGTCTCAATTCCCCGTCTTTCTTCGAAATCAAAAAATAAGGGGAATACCATCCCTTGTTCCTCTCCGCTACAGGCACCAGTTCTATGGCTTTTGAATTTCCTGTGCAAGGAGCAGATCCGGATTCTTCAAAGAGAGATTCCCTGGTGGATTGTCCTGAGGCCTCTGCCGGAAAGGAAGACAGTAGCCGTGGGCTATGATCTCCAGCACCCACACATCTGAAGTAATGGCACGCCACTCTACAAGATGCTGCACCAGCCTTCCCCCCAACCGGAGAAGCATGGGCCTCAGGACTGAGCTGAAGCGGCTGCGGCAGTGCCTGATGGCAAAGAGGCAACTGCTCGAGCGGCCTTGGCACCTCGAGTACCTTGTTTTCCACCTCTGGCACTCCTACGATTGCCCCTTTGACTAGCAGCTGCTCTCGCTTTACCAAAGGCTCAGTAATAACGAAAGGAACCTCCCCTCCATTGCTGTCCCCTAGGACGAAAAGGTGGAGGTTGGCGAACTGCAGCGCTCAACGACTTCCCTGCAGCTTTGGAGGTCTGCAACCTCTCAAGGCTCTCGTCAGCCTTGCTGCCAAAAAGATGTTCACCGTCAAAGGGCATGTTGAGGAGCCGTGCCTGCACATCAGGAGCAAACCCCGACTTCCACAACCACGCAGATCTGCGTATTACGGTGCTCGCCGCCATGGACCGGCTGACGCAATCTGCCATGTCCAAACCTGACTGAACGGCCTCACACATGGCATCCTTGCCATCCTGGAGCATAGCAAGGAAACCATCCCGTTCGTCCTCTTTGGGAATATATTCAGCCGCTAAGGAAACAGTTCCACAGAGTGTGCGTGAAACGAGACAAGGCACATACGGAGTTGGCCGCCTGAAGCGCCATACCCCCTGAAGAAAACACTTTCTTCGCCCAACCATCAAAACGTCCCTATCAGGAGGGATGGTAGGCTACGACGCCTGCTTAGCTGGGGCCGTAGCCGCCTGCACCACCAAACTCTCCGGAGTGGGGTGCTTGGTCAAGTAGCAGGGGTTGCTACTGGCTGGCTGGTATTTTCGCGGCAAAGACTTGCCCACTGCCGGGAGACTCTCCGGAGCAGTCCAAGCTGCCGCCACCCTCCTCTGTAGAGCCATATGGAACGGCAGTACCGTGTCAGTTGGTGGACCTAGGTCGAGGATATCCGTAAGGTCATCCTGAAGAAACTCCCCTGGGGAGCAGACCACCCCAAGTACTTAGTGATCCTAGACATAAGGCGCCGGTACGAGGAGTCAGCATGAGTGCTCGGCTCTGGCCTACAAAACTCCACCTCCGGAGAGGTGTCCAGACCACTGGCGTCGTGCAGGGACTGACGCAGGGTCTCAAATTGGCTATGGCCCGAGAGAATCTCATCTGGCACCGTATCAGGAACCATGCATTCATCAGAGTCCTCATCCACCTCTGAAATATACTCAAGATGGCGGTAAGAGGGCATAGAATGGGGAACAAAGCCATGCTTGACCTTGGCCAGAGCCTTTCTAGGGGGTTCCACCGTGCCACGGCGAACCTCTGACAAGACCATCTCGAAAGGCGTCGAGTGAATCGGCGTCGACGTCAAACGCAGTGCCGAAAGCATCGACAGCGTTGACAGGCCTCGAGGGCGGAGCCCCGAGCGTGTCTTTCGACATCCTGGGCGCCGACGGCGTCGACGACTTCCTCGGAGGTGGAGCCTCGAGAGAGTCCGTCGACGAACTCGGCGCCACAGGCGTCGATGTCTTCTTTGAAGACGTCACAGGTGCACGCGGTCTAGAGCGCGTCGAGGACCGGGACCTGGAACGGGCATGACTAGAACGATTCCCCTTGTCCGAACGGGACCTCTCCCGTGAATCGTGCCGACCACCCGAGCCCGAAGGCGTATGAGCGGTGTCTCTCGACCGATCACGACCGACCCCACTCGGAGGCGCGGACGGACTAGTACCCTTGCGATTCGAGAATCGCTAGCATTTTCTTACCGAAGGATGTCCATTCCTCCGGCGTAGCATGCTTGGTGGGATAAGCAACCCGCCGACGGGCAGAGTCCTCGGATGAGGACGGGGAAGGCAACCGATGACGGTGCTTCCTGGAGTGCCTCGAAGAGGCAGAAGAGCGACGGGCCCACTCCGGGACCGAGACCCAATGGACTTCCGACGACGACGCGGACAGTCGCCTCTCGAATCGTCCGTCGAAAGCCCCGCAGACCTCGACTTCCGCGGCTTAGACACCTTACCTACCGACAGCTTCTTCTTGCGCTCCCGCAAGGCTTTGGCCGTAAGCGACTGGCAGTCGACACAATCATCCGTGTCATGGGCCTCCCCGAGGCACCAGAGGCAGGCGTTGTGCGAGTCCGTCACAGACATCTTGGACCCACACTCCCCGCACTTCTTAAAGCCCGGACGCGGGGTGGAAGACGAGGTGGACATCACGAAGGATAAACTTCACAAACGAAGAGGTTCGAAGAACCGAGAAAGACCAGAAACTCCAAAGAGTCGAGGCACGCCGAGATCTCCAAAGCGAACACGTTGGTGGAAAAAACGGAACTGAGGCTACGGGCGTCGTGCGTCCTACTTATAACATCTGGTGACGTCGGCCGTCGGAGGAGGTCCTCGAGGACGGCGTATCGACGTAGGACGCAGACGCCGAAAGATTTTCCGAAGCAGCACAGCTGTGGTGATTACTGTCATAGATATGGAATATGTCGGAGGACCCAATCCCCTCAAAATAGGATTACAGTGAGTAATGCATCCCTTCTGGGGCTTGTGGATCTGCTTAGATCACATGCTCTGCATAGATTAGCGAGCAGTATCTGGAGAAGGAGGTGGGAAGTTATAAGGTACAGCAGCAAACAGATGTTTTAGGACCGCTTGTCCCACCTGTGAATCTGCTTTAGAGCGTGTAAATGCAGTAATGCTGTGTGAACATATGGATGGAACTCCATGTAGCAGCCTTACAGATGGGGTCTAGAGGGATGTTTGCAATGAAAGCTAAGGTAGCTCCTGTACCTTTGGTAGAGTGTGCCCTTGGGGTAAGGAACAAGTTACTTACCTGTAACTGTTGTCCTCCAGCATGGGTCTGGCATGGATTCACATGCTCATGAATATTCCCCGTCGTCAGGCTGGGAATCGTCGGTAAAGAAAAAATCAGTTTTGTTTCTGAACTGTCTTTCTCCTAATAACCAATCACTGGTCTCTGGGTCATACTGCCCCCAGCCAATGACTGCCCTCTACCTAAGCCCCTCCTCTGGCAGCCATCTTCAGATTTGGTAGCACGTAAAGTGGCAGTAGGACCAGGAGAAGAGCCGCAGAGGGGTAGGCGGGAGGGTTCGCATGTGAATCCATGCCAGACCAATGCTGGAGAACAACAGTTACAGGTAAGTAACTTGTTCCTTCTCCAGCATGGGGTCTGGCATGGATTCACATGCTCATGAATATAAGAATACATAGCAGTACACACGCACAAACACGGGAGGTGACAAGGCTCAACATTAAGCAATACAACAACTCAACATTAAGCATCTCTTACCTCCTCACCAGGCTCACCTTAAGCAAACAGGTTGCGCAGCACTGCCTAGCCGACTCTGGACTCCACCCTGGAATCCCTGTCGACGCAGTAGAATTTCGTGAAGGTGTGCGTCGACCTCCACGTAGAAGCCCTGCAGATGTCAAGCAGGGGCACACCAGACAGGAACGCCGTGGTAGCAGCGATCGCTCTGGTAGAATGGGCTCTCGGACGGCCAGGCAATGGTCGGTTTGCCAACCGGTGACAGTGCATGATGCAGCCGGAGAGCCATCCGGAAATGGAAGCCTTCGAGAGAGCCTTCCCCTGGTTCACAGGTCCAAAGTTCACAAACAGCTGTGATGTCTTCCTAAAACTCTTCGTGCGGTCCACGTAGAACTTCACCGTTGTAGCCACATCCAGCGAGTGCCAAGTCCTCTCGGCCGGCGACGGGAAGAAAACAGGTAACACCAAGGGCTCGTTGAGATGGAAGTCCGACGGCACCTTAGGCATGAAGGAGGGGTGCGCCCTCAGCACCACCCTCGTCTCGTGGAAAATCAGATATGGAGGTTTACAAGAAAGGGCCTGGATCTCTCCCACTCGTCGTGCGGAGGTGATGGCCACGGGAAACGCCGTTTTCAACGACAGGAACTTCAACGGCGCCGAGTGCAGAGGTTCAAATGGCGGCCCCATGAGCCTGCTCAGCACCACGTTGAGTTCCCACGCCGGGGATGGAGCCTTCACCGGCGGAAATGAACGGAACAGTCTAGGCGATGAGACCACAGGGATGATCGTCCTGGAGTTCTGGTGTAGCGGGAGATCGCCGCTAAGTGTATTTTGATGGAGGCGTGCGCCAGCCCCGCCTTGGCCAGCGACAGCAAGTACGGCAGCACCTGAGGGGCCGTGATCCGGAGAGGGTTAATCTTCTGTGCGCGGCATCAGACAGAGAACCTCTTCCACTTATGTCCATAGCACTTTAGAGTCGAGGACGCTCTGGCCTTTGCAAGCACCGCCCTGCAGATAGCCGGGATATCGTACCCTCCAAACGCTAGTGCTGCAGGAGCCAGGCCTGCAAGTTCAGCGACCCCGGGTCGTGATGGAGGATGGCGCCTCCTTCTCTGGAGAGAAGATCCGTGTCCGTCGACAGTTTGGCTGGGGTGGACGCGACAAGTCCAGAAGGTCCGGGAACCAGATCTGCCTCAGCCACGACGGTGCAACGAGGATCATCCTGCACCGGGACCTCTTGAGTTGGTTGACGAGTCGCAGCAGCAACGGCAACGGGGGGGAACGCATACAGGAACAGGCCATCCCAGGGGAACGAGAAAGCATCGGCCATGCTCCTCGGCTGGGGAAACCTGCTGGCGAACCTCTGACACTTGGAGTTCGTCGCCGTCGCAAACAGGTCGATCTGGGGTTTGCCCCATCGTTGAAAGAGTCGATCCACTTGATCCTGACGCAGCTCCCACTCGTGGCACGAGAGCAGCTCCTGCTGAGTGAGTCGGCGATGGTGTTCTTTATACCTGCCAGATGGAAGGGGACCAGAAACATCCCCTGGGCGACGGCCCGGTGCCACAGCTCCTGGGCCTCCTTGGATAGGGCTGGGGATCTGGTGCCTCCTTGCTTCTGGATGTAGAACATCATGGTGGTGTTGTCGGTGAAGACCCTCACCACCTTGCCCTTGAGGGATGGAAGGAACGACTTGAGTGCCCAAAACACGGCTCTGAGCTCCAGAATGTTGATGTGGAGTGACCTCTCCTCCGGGAGCCAAAGGCCTCTTGCGTGGAGAACTCTGGTGTGCGCCCCCCATCCCTCCAGGGAGGCGTCCGTCGTCACCGTCTCCTGGTGAGCCAGGGTCTGAAGTCTGTGCCCGACTCGCTAGGGCGTTGGCCGCCTTAATTGTCGTCGCCGCCGAGGAGATGACCCGTCGTCCCATGGCATCCAGTTTCTTTCCCTCGCCGTCAGGTGGGGAGGTAGAAGTTGAAGCCGTCGCCCCTGCCGCTTTCTTCTTGGCCGCTGCTGAGACGATCGAATCCGGTGTCGGTTGAGCCCTGAGACACAAGGGGGCGGCGTCGGGAACCCGGTACTTCTTCTCGTACCGATCCATCTTGGCAGGCGTTGTGGACGGGTTCTTCAGGAGCGCAAGCCCCTCGTCCCAGATATCGTCGAGCAACGGTACCGCCAGGACCGTTTTTCTCTTGGCCTCTCGCCGTTGATAGAGGAAGCCTTCCTTCTTCTGTTCCACGGGGCAGAGCTGGAAGAGCTCGGATGCCCTGGCAACCATGGCGTGGAAGGAACCAATCTCGTCGGGCGGGGAAGCCCGAGGGGGTGGTGATGGAAGGTCCATCCCGTCACCTCCGTCGTCATTCGTCCCCGTCGTCGCCGTATCTGTCCCTGTGTCATCCCTGGGATCCGGGGAAGGAGATGAAGGCTGGACGGGCCGTGAGGGCTGGAAGGGCCGGGGGAGGGGGGGTGAACTCTCCTCTGTTTGCTAGGAGGGCTTCCCGACGGGCCCGGTTCTGCTGGATCATCCATCGGGGAAAGAGGCAACCTCGTCCTTATCTCCGTGCATAAGGTTTGGATTGCCATCAAAATGGCCGCCGAGTTATCCTGAGGCTGGGGTACTGGTTGCGACGGGCGAGATGGCTGCTCCTCCACTGGAGCCTCGTCAGCGCCACTGTCGCTCTCTTCTTCCACCTCCTCGGGAGCCTTCCCGTGGGATGGGACCTTCTCGAACCTCTTGCTGAGGCCCTTCACGGCTTCAACCAGCTCCTCCTCAGATGCTGTATCCGTGTCTGTAATGCCCACCGCCCCCCCTCTTTTTCCACTGGGGTCTTCACGGGGGTCTTCTCAATGGGCTGGAAAGAGGATTCCCTCTGCGGTGGCAGGGAAACTCTGGGCCCCAAGGTCGCCTCCACAGGCTTTGCCAGGGCCGCTGCGACTCCCTCGATAGAGGCCTTAGCCGGGTGAATCAAAGCCCTCACCACCTTGGGGACACTTGGGGCCTTCACCTTGTGGGGAGGGTCACCGCCTCGTTCCCCTTCGGCGGATCCCTTCGAGATCGACCGGGGCCTCTCCAGAAGCTTACCCGTGTTCTCGGATTTTCTCTTCCCAGAGCCAGAGCGTTGGCTCGTGGCTGATGGTGCTGGTGAAGGTGCGCCCTGTCTGGCAGCCGAGGAGCCCAACCCTTCGACGCTCCCGGTGCCCGCGGACTAGCGGTGCTTAGCCTTCTGTTGGACCCCCGTCGCCGGGGCGCCCTCACAGGACTTAGAAGACCGCTCGGACTTCTTCTTCTTCTTCTCGTTCTCACCTGCTGGGCCCTTCTCCAGCCAGCTGGCGAGGCGGGAACGACGATCCCTCATGGTCCGTACCGATAAGTTCTTGCAAAATGTAGTCCTTTTCCACGTGCGTTTTGTCATCATGAAGGCAGTAGAGACATCTCGAATGCTCATCCTCCTTGAAAACATTCTGCAATCCGCATCCAGGGCAGTTCCTGAACAGCTTGGATCCGGGCGTCGAGCTTCCCTTGTCCTGGGCCATGTCCATGAGGTAGGCCTCAGATCTTCTGGAATCCTCCGAGAAGCATACTCGACAAAAACATCGCCCTTGAGGGGGAAGAAAATTTCGAAACGGGTCTCGAGAGCTATAGCACGAGGACACCCAACACTGAACGTGCGGTATAAATCTGAAGATGGCTGCCAGATGAGGGGCTTAGGTAGAGGGCAGTCATTGGCTGGGGGCAGTATGACCCAGAGACCAGTGATTGGTTATTAGGAGAAAGACAGTTCAGAAATGAAACTGAAACTGATTTTCTCTTTACCGAGGATTCCCAGCCTGACGACTGGGAATATTCATGAGCATGTGAATCCATGCCAGACCCCATGCTGGGGAAAAGGTAGAACCTTTTTGGGATAGGGAATAGCAGCACTGTATAGATTTGACTATCCATCTGGCGATGGCGTTCTTCGATATGTGATCGTCCTTTCTACCAGGCGGTATGAAAACAGAGTTTGCTTGTTTTCCTTAGAGGTTTCAATTTGTTCACATAGTACAAGACCACCCTCTGTACATCAAGTGTATGGAGGCTTCTTTCTGCTGAGTTTGATGGATTTTGAAAGAAGGTAGTAAGTTCTATGGATTGGTTTACATGGAACTTTGAAATGAATTTAGGGGAGAACCTAGGATGTGTTCGGAGGACAACCTTGTCCCTGTGTATAATGAAAAATGGGTCTTATACGGACAATGCCTGTAGCTCACTGACTCATCCTATGGAGGGGATAGCTACTAGGAATGCAGTCTTGTGAGTAAGATGTTTAAGGCTGGCCTTGTGCATAGGCTCAAAAGGTGGGCCCATGAGCTTGGAGAGCACAACACTGAGATCCCAACCCAGAGGAAGGTTGGAAATTGGGGGGGTATAGTCTATTTACCCCTTCCATGAATGCCTTAATGACAGACTTTCCACCATGACACTTTACTCTGTGAGGTGGTGTAAGCCGACGGGGCCACCAGATGCACCTTTATGGAATTAAATACTAGGCCGGAGTCTAGTAGGTAAAGCATGTAGTGTGAAATGTTAGCTGGAGAACATTCTAATGGGTTTAGTGATTGTGATGTGCAACATATAACAAATCTCTTCCACTTATTAAAATAGCAGCGCCTGGTGTTGGCTTTTCGTGCTTTTTACGGATATCCATACAGTCTATGACTTCAGGAGCCAAGCTGCCAAGTTCATTGATTGTGAGCGTAGGGAGGACCCTTTGTGTTGTATCAAAATGTTGTATGGGCACAGGAGCTTGATTGGGTCGCACAACGCCAGCTTGAGCGGATGTGGAAACCAAGGCCGTCTTGCCCACATAGGAGCAACAAGGATCAGAGTTACTTGTTCCTTGTGCACTTTCTTGCTCCGGAGTGGTGCCGGGGGAATGGGGGGGGGGGTGGAAGTGTAAGCAAATTTCCCTGACCAGTTCATCCACAGGGCATGACCCTTGGACCCTGGTTGGGGAAACCTGGACGCGAAGTCTGGGCATTGTGCGTTTAGGTCTGTGGTGAACAAGTCTATTGGACGGTGACCCCATAGTGAGAATATTGTCTAGGATATCTGTCGAGTTGCCACACGTGTTCTTCTGGTAGAGGGTTTCTGCTTAGAATGTCTGCCAGCGAATTGAGTTCCCCTGGAACATGTTGAGATGTTAGGAACATATTCTGCTTGAGTGCCCACTTCCATATTTTTTGGCCCTTGAGATGTTGCTGAAAGGCCTGAAGAGCCTGGAGGACTGCCAGAGTTCTAGGAAGTTGATATGTTTTTGGGCAGTAGTGTGTGTCCACTGGCCGTGGGCTGTGTGATGGAGGAAGTGGGCCCCCCCCCCCATCCGGCAAGTGAGGCGTCTGTAGTTAGGATCGCTTCTGCTGGTTAGCGAAACAACCACTAGATCGTCCCCCTGTCCGCTTGCCTGAAGCCACTGTTTCGCTAACCATTCCTGAATTGGGCGCATGCGCAGGCACACGTGTGGATCCAAGTGAATGCATCCAGAGCAAGCGGATTGCTTTGCGTACAGTTATCTGGCGACCGACCAACCTTATAGTGCGGTACCTGCAACAGCATATTTAGTGCTCTCTAATTGGAGGGGAAAGCCAGCTCCTCTTTTGTGTTTAGGATAGACCCTAGAAATTGTTTTATTTGGCTGGGGACTAGACTTGATTTTTTCTCGTTGATGGAGAAACCCAGATTGAAGAGAAGGTTTATTGTCTTTTGCCTATTTGATTTGCAAATTTGAGGAGGTTCCCCAGTGATTAGCAGTCGTCCAGATAAGGGTATACTGGGATGGACTTTCTTCTCAGGTGTGCTGCCACTACTGTGAGGACCTTTTGTGAATACTCTTGGTGCAGAGGCGATGCCGAATGGAAGAACTGGTAGTGTACTCCCGCCATCCTGAAGCGCAAGTATTTTGTGCGCAGGGTGCATTGAAATATGAAAGTATGCACCGAGCGTCGATATTAAAATGCTGTGCTGCCTTTATTAGCAGTTCATTGTACAGTTGATTGTCAATAGGCGAATCTGCTACCGGCTGGTCCTGGTGGTCTGGTGACTGAATAACGTAAATGTTATTGTTGTCGTCATAAAACTGGTCTTGGCCATTGGAGGTCCCGTTGAGACCCTGGGTCTACTTGGTTGTCATAATACGAGCCCCGAGAAGGGTCTTAGTAGGTCTGAGAAGTTTCTTGGAACGTTGAGGTCGGAGTGCCTAGAGTAGAGGTGCTAGGCTGTGGCTCAAGGCGAGATTTTCTGGCAGGGGGTGGCAGTGCTGATGCCCCTGGCTGTGTGGCATCTTTAAGAATTGTTAATTGGTCAGGATGTCTGTCCATGAACTCTACAAAAAAAGACATTCTCCTTATAATCTTATTGAATTGTGCAGGTGTATATTCGCATGTGGGTGGGGAAACCTGACATGACAGGGGTGGCCTGGCAGGGAGTCGCACCCTTGAGGCGCATGGCCCCTGAGAGAGTGTCTAAGGGGAAAGAAAACCTGTCTGGGTGTACTTTGGAGCCAAGGGCTTCAACAAAAAAAAAAACAAAAAAAAAAAAGAAATCGACCTCGCCTTAAGCATAGAAACACTGATGTGTTTCTTAAATAATTGTTGCATTTTTGGCGTTTTCGGAGGGGACGCCGTAACGCCTTTCACCGCCTGTTTTACAGCACGCGAAAGGAGGGCCTTTTTATGTGTGGTGCCCGAACCGAGTTTCTCTTTCGGCTTTGCGGAACTGTCATGAGGCTAAAGCATGAGCGATGGCCCAGAAGACGGTGAAGAACCTGAGGCTTTATCCCTCAACACTGCATGGGCCTCAACGGTTCCGTCGAGAGTCGGCTGTGGGTTATGTGTTTAGTGTGTTTGCCTTGGCTGCCGGGTGTCTTCTCCATCACAGAACCGCCGGCCTGCTTCTTGGAGTCAGGGGCCCGCACCTGGGGTTCCGACGGACCCCCTCGCCATCACTCATGACCCCGATACTGCCCTTGCTGGAGTCTTCCGTCACGTCTATGGAGGACCCTTGCTGGAGTCTTCCGTCACGTCTATGGAGGCCTTGGCCTGCATGGCTTGAGCGGGCCAATGTTTGGTCCATCGATCCTTTAGGGTCTTAGGCCGAAAAAGTTTACAGGGTTTACAATCCTTTTCGGCATGATCCCTCGGAAGACAGTGATTGCACACTCGGTGCATGTCCTTCCACAGGAATTTTCGGTGGCAGGAGGGGCAAAATTTAAATGGGGTTTTGTCCATTGTATTTTGAAAGGGCAGACAGGCGAGAAAAGAAAGGGGATGATGGAATAAGCATTCTCTAAGGAGGTCAGTATAAAGAACCTCCACCCTCTCTCCCTGCTGTAATGGGCCAAAGCCCGAAGACTACTACGAAGGCAGTGCCTGGTCGATCGGTCAGTCATCGACGATGAGGGTGTTCGTCAGGAGCCGTCGAGCAGTCAAGCAGTCGTGAGGTGAGGCGAACAACAAAAGAAAGAACGAAAGTCTACAAGTATAACTTTAGCTAATCAAAAGGCATCAGCCTGGAAGAGAACTCCACATTTGCGACCGACTTCGATGGCACAAAAAAAAAACTGAGGGACCTTGACGCGTGAACAACCATGGGTACAGTACACGTCACACTAGGGATAGGATTACTAAACACGCCCTGTCGACGTCCGTTTGAGTTTTGAAAAACAAATCTTGTAATACTGCCCATCTTCCACTAGATATCGGACTATGCAGAGCATGTGATCTAAGCAGATACACAAGCTCCAGAAGTAACCTTAGTGTGGTTAATAAAGAAACATGGTCATCATGTTTTGGTTTAGAGATTCATACAACTTAAATAGCATAGTCAGAGCCATCTGCAGGGGGGGTATTGGTGTTGGACCATGCTCTTGCTGGCGACTTGAACGGTTACCAGGTGTATGTGTGTTAAATGTTCTGTGGACGATGAAGATTTGACTGTGGTGTCAACATCCATATAAGGATAAAGGATGAGGGAGGCAGAGAGCGAGACCACTGGAGCCCATAATAGGTTAGGGGACCTGGTTAACATTTCAGGTTCTTGCCCCGTAATGGGCTCAACATTTCTGCCCATTTCCGTGGTGATAAGTAAATTCGGGCTAATTGGCTGCACTTCTCTGAAAACCTTATCTGTAGGTACCTCTCCTTCATCCCCTATTCTTGGTCATTTTATTGCAGGAGTAGCTACATCAGCTCTGTCTACCAGTTGAGCAGGTTGGTCATTATTCATAGCCCTAATCAGTGTTCCTTGTGTCAAAGCCGCTGATACAAGTGTGTCATCTGATAGGTCTATGTTTGGATCATTTGCTGCTAACTGCTCCCACTCTACTAAATATATATATATATATATATATATATGATACATTACTCATCGTATTTCTGATGCTTGTATCTGCTTAGATTCACATGCTGTGCATAGGCTGACATCTAGGGGAAGCTGCAGAGTATTACAGTTTGTTTTTCGAAACTCGAAAATGGGCGTCGACACAGGGCGTGTCAGTAATACTAACCCTAGTGTGACGTCCACTGTACCCATGATCCCTCACGCGTCTAGGACCCTCAGATTGTATTTTTTCTGACATGAGGTAGCATGAGGAGTAGCGCGAGTACAGATTATCCAAGCAGATAGATGGAAAGGTAAGACTACAAGCATCCATGCGCCTTCTCTCAGAGGGGAGGAAGAGTGGGTCGCATGTGAATCTAAGCAGATACAAGCATCAGAAATACGATTACGGTGAGTAATGTATCCCTTCTGAGGCTTGTGGCATCTGCTTAGATCACATGCTGTGCATAGATTAGCGAGCAGTGTTAGAAGAAGGAGGTGGGATGTGAGAAGGGTCATGAGCAAATAAATGTCTTAGAACCGCTTGTCCCACTTGTGTATCTGTCTTGGAATGGGTGTCAATGCAGTAGTGCTCATTAAAGGTGTGAATAGAGCTTCAAGTAGCTGCTTGTGGCCCCAATGCCTCTTGTAGAGTGGGCTCTTGGCGTAAAAGGCAGAGTCTTTTCAAAAAGGGAGTAACACAGCGGGATACAATTTATAATCCACTTAGAGATGGCACCTTTAGAGATGCGATCTCCCTCTCTGCCTGTAGCTACGGAGACAAACAGTTGGTCTGTTTTCCTTAGCGGTCTGGTCTTGTTTACATAGTATAGGACCGCCCTACGCACATCTAGGGTGTGTAGTCTCACCTCAGCCGAGCTTTGGGGGTCTTGGAAGAAAGCCGGAAGCTCGGTGGACTGGTTAACGTGGAATTTAGAAATAAACTTAGGTGAGAACCTAGGGTGTGTACGTAAAACCAGTTTATCTTTATGAACAGTAAAGAAGGGATCCTGCACTGACAGAGCCTGAATTTCACTGACCCTTCTTATAGATGTAATGGCTACTAAGAAGGTAGTCTTATAAGTCAGGTGTTTGAGACTGCTTTTATGCATGGGCTCGAATGGTGGGCCCATGAGTTTAGATAGCACCACATTAAGGTCCCATCCTGGTGGTGGGTTAGAAATTGGAGGGTGAAGTCTCTTTACTCCTTCCATGAAGGCTTTAACCACTGGTACTTTCCACCATGACACCTTGTTATGAGAGGTGGTGTAAGCTGACAGAGCTGCCAGGTGTACCTTCAGTGAATTAAATACCAACCCTGCGTCCAGCAGGTGGAGCATATAGGTGACAATAGTGGAAGGAGTGCAATCAACTGGGTTGATCTGCTTATTCTGGCACCAGATACCAAATATTTTCCATTTGTCAAAGTAGCAGTGCCTCGTGTTTGGTTTCCTAGATTCTTTTAGGATGTCCATACATCTCTGAAGCAATTTGAGTTGTCCAAACTCTATGACCTCAGGAGCCATGCTGCCAGGTTCATTGAGGTGGGTTGAGGATGCACTGCCTGACCTCGGTGCTGGGACAGTAGGTTGTACCAGCACGGGAGTTTGATGGGTTCGCACACCGCTAGTCTGCGTAAGTGTGGGAACCACGGTTGCCTCGCCCACATGGGAGCAACTAGGACGAGCGTCATCGATTCCCTGTGCATCTTGTTGACCACCTTCCTGATGAGAGGGGTTGGTGGAAAAGCGTACGCAAACATCCCTGACCAGTTCATCCACAGGGCGTTCCCCTGGGAGTCTGGTTGGGGGAACCTGGATGCGAATCCTGGGCACTGTCTGTTTTCGCTTGTGGCGAATAGGTCTATAGTGGGGAAACCCCACTGAGAGAAGAGATCTTCTACGATTTCTCTGTGTAGACACCATTCGTGTTCTTGTGGGAGGGGATCTCTGCTCAAGGCGTCTGCCAGAGAATTGAGATCCCCTGGAACATGTTGAGATGACAGGTAGATGTTCTGTCTGAGTGCCCATATCCAAATTTTCTGGGCAGGTTTGGACAGATTTGGGGAATTAGTCCCTCCCTGCTTGTTTAGATAAAACATTGCTGTTGTGCTGTCTGTCAAGATCTGCACTGACAGGTTCAACAGGTGGGGCTCGAACGCTTGAATCGCTCTGAACACTGCCAGAAGCTCCAGCAGGTTGATATGATTCTTGGCCACTGTGTGAGACCAGAGACCCTGAGCTGTGTGGTGAAGAAGGTGTGCTCCCCACCCTGATAGGGATGTGTCTGTTGTGACTACAGCCTGTACCTCGGGCTTGTAAAAGGGTTTCCCCTTTGACAGGTTTTCTCTTGTCCACCCACCAGTGAAGGCTTTGCACAAGTGTTGGCGAAACGACCACTAGATCGTCCCACTGACCACTTGCCTGAGACCACTGTTTCGCCAACCATTCCTGCATCGGACGCAGGCGCGCGTGGTGGACAAGGTAAATACATGAAGCCATCATACATAGCAAGCGCATCGCTTTGCGCACCGTTATCTGGCGAACGGCCTGATATAGAGGAATTTGCAGCAGTAGATTCCGAATTCTTTCCTCTGATGGAAAGGCCAACCCCTCTTGCGTGTTTAGGACAGCTACTAGGAACTGTTTGGAGGTGCTTGGCACCAGGCTTGATTTTTTCTCGTTTATGGAGAAACCCAATTCGAAGAGGAGGTTGATAGTTCTTTGAATGTTTGATCTGCAAATTACTGGGGACTCCCCCGTGATGAGCCAGTCGTCCAGGTAAGGGTACACTGGGATTGCCTCCCTGCGTAGGTGTGCCGCCGCCACCGCCAGTACCTTGGTGAATACCCTTGGAGCCGAGGCTATACCGAAGGGCAGCACCTTGAACTGGTAGTGCTGACTGTCCACCTTGAAGCGCAAGAATCTTCTGTGCGCTGGGAACATGGAAATATGAAAATAGGCATCTTTCATGTCCAATGTTGCCATGTAATCCCCCTTTTTTAGGAGGGAGATTACATCTTGGAGAGTAGTCATGCAACATTTTTGGGGCTTGACATACTTGTTTGCACAGCGTAAGTGCAAAACTGGGTGCATTGTCAAATCTTTTTTTGGCACAAGGAAGTAAATTGAAAAAATACCCTTGTTTACCTGGTGTCCCAGGACGAGTTCTATCGCGTCCTTTGCTAGAAGATTGACGATCTCCTCGAGGAGGATCTTCGGGTGTTCTAAGGAATGCACCTTTTGTCGTGGAGGGTGGTTTCGGGGACGCTCAAGCAGTTCTATGCAGTATCCTGCGGACACTGTAGACAGCACCCATCTGTCTGATGTTATCCCTTCCCAAGCTTGGGTGAAGTTGGTAATATGTCCCCCTACTGGAGATGCATGGGAAGGGACCCTGAACTCGGTGTCACTGTTTTGCGGGAAGCGTGCCACCTCTGTTGGGGCTGCCTCTACCCCTACCACGACCCCTCCTGTTTCCCCTGTTGAAACTCTGGGTTGACTGCTGGTTGTTGCCCCATGGCGTAGCCTGCCCCTGGGCATAGTTGGAGCCTCTCTGTGAATTTTGGCCGCGTGGGCGACGAAAATTGCCATCCCCCCCCTTTGATTAAGGGGCTTGTTGGTCAGCTGTCCCAGGGATTTTAGGGTCTCGTACTCATCTTTGGCATTTTTTAATGCGTCCTCAACTGCCTTGCCAAACAGTAGATCAGGCTCCACCGGTTTGTCTATTAAGGATGCTTGTGTCTCGGGTTTAAACCCTGATTGTCTTAACCAAGCATGCCTTTTTATAACAGTGCTCTCAGCTATTAGCCTGCCGGCGTTATCCGCGGCATCAAAGGTTGTCTTGAGGATGCAACCTGACACGGCTCTACCTTCCGACGCAACCTGTGCCAACTGGCTTTTTAAAGGTTCCGGCGCAGAGTCGATGAGAGCAGCAACTTGTTCCCACTGGTGGCAGTTTTAACTAGCCAGCAGAGTGGTGGAGTTGGCAATCCTTGCCTGGTAGGCGGAAGTGGAGGCTACCTTCTTTCCCAACCCGTAGATCTTTTTGCTCTCCTTGTCGGGGGGAGCCTCAGACGAAGATAGGGGCGTTCCCGCCCTCTTTCGTGTATTAGTCACCACCAGGGAGTCAGGTTTCAGTTGCCCCCTTATGTACAGCGGTCTGAATGGGCTGCCCTGAACAACTTTTCGATCCTGGGGTTAACTGCCCTGGTGAGGTTCGAATTGAGCAGGGAAGGATCAATTATTCTCTGAATAGATTTGAGAATAGGGATGGCCTGTGCAATGGCTCTTCTTTCTCCCACAAGTTCCTCGGCAAAGTCCCTCTCTTCCTGAGCTCCTTGAGTATCTATGCGGAAGTGTTCCGCCGCTCTAGACAAAATGTCATTTGGGAGAGGTTGGTTGTCGACTGGAGAGTCGGTAACCGGAGGTTCCTTGCCTACTGGGGAGTCTACTCGGTAGACTTCTGGGTTATCTTCGTCTTCCTCTTGGTCCTCGCCATCCCCATAGTATTCTACCGCAGTTGGGTCACAGTGGATCCTCATTATACTGAGAGTTAGGGTGTACGTAAAAAGGGTCCAAAGACCGACTTTGCGTTGGTGCCTCAACTCGAGGTTTCTTACCAGGGGGTTGCGGGTCCCTAGATCCTGAGGGAGAGGCCCCGTCAGGGGTGTAGGAGAGGAAGTGATCTGGATTCCTGGCATAGAAGTCTGCAAGGGATGACATTCTAGACATAACTCTGTCTATACCCTCACTGGACCATTCTTTTGAGCTGGGGATTACCTTACCCTGGGAGGTTTTCCCTGCCATATCCTGACTGGACTTTTGGGCTTGTGCGGGGGTCTTGGTTAATTTAACAGAAGACTGAGACCTGTCTTCTTTATGTGTTTGTGGTGCAGAAGAAGGAAGAGAATGTTTCATCTGCCGTTTACCCCCCTCCCCGTGGCTGGAAGAGTGTTTCCCTGGGGTTTTAACCTTCTCAGAACTCTTCGACGTCTGGCGTCGAGATTCGGGGGTAGAGTCCCTCTCCTTCGAGAGTGGACGTCGGGACACGGGAGCAGCCGTCGTGCTGTCTGCTGACGCCGACTCCTGGAGTGCGGCCTGGGGATGGTGGTCGGCTTCGTCTTCCGACGATCAAACCTCCATTACCTTTGTGAGCGAGGCACTCTTGGCAACAGTGGATGGTTGCCTGGTGTCATGCGGCGATCTAGATCGAGAACGCCCAGAGGACACCGCTTCGGTTGACCATTCTCTGTGTGCCTCTTTCCAAGAACTCAACACGCGTGACGAGTCTCAGATGGATTTAGAGTGTATAGAGGAAGTGCTGTGGGTAGCGCTCGTGTCGCCGGTTGTGTTCCCCATAGCTGCCCTGCCGGACAACCTTCCGAGGTCGGGGACTTGCGCTTGGCTGTCTTTCGACGCCACGTTGCCCTCACCGTCCGATAGTACGGCGTCGCTGCCATCACTGAAGGCGCCCTCCGCTGCCATGGCCTCTTGTTGCCTGGCGTGGTGGGCCCAACGTTTGGTCGAACGGTCTTTTAAAGTTTTAGCCTTGAAACGGCTACACGCTCTGCAGTTCGCCTCGGGGTGGCCCTCGGCAAGCAGAGGTTACAGGTGGTGTGTCTGTCAACCCAAGGGTACTTGCGGTTGCACTTGGGGCAAAATTGGAAAGGGGTACCCTCCATACGCACCCTGTGGCAGCGGGCTAGTGTGTGTGTAGGAATATATAAGTGTAGAGGATGTACCACCCCCCACTCTCCCTACTTGCGGGGCCGAGGCCAGAGGCCTTCCGAGGCCAAAAGTCCATCGTGCAGCTCTCGACGGTGTGTTCTTCTCCGGGTGACTCGACGTTGGGATGGAGAAAATGGGGAAATATTATGATATTTCGCAAAATTATGGCTAAAGCCAGGGAACTCCGCGGGATGCTTCCGACCAGTATGGCGGAAAAAACAATCTGAGGGTCCTAGACGCGTGGGGGATCATGGGTACAGTGGACGTCACACTAGGGATAGCATTACTGGCACGCCCTGTGTCGACGCCCATTTTCGAGTTTCGAAAAACAAACTAATACTCTGCAGCTTCCACTAGATGTCGGCCTATGCACAGCATGTGATCTAAGCAGATTCCACAAGCCTTGGAAATATATATATAATAGATATAATATAATTATAATATAATATAATAATAAAGGGGAGGCCTTATTAAGGTCAGAGCCGTGTAAACCGGCTTTACAAAGCTTCTTCCGAAGCTTTGTGAGTGTTTTAGACCATTGGGCCCGTTTTGGCATGTCTTTCGACGCTACCGCATCGAAGGCCGAAGATTTAGCATGAGCGCCCACTGAAACACAGGTCTTATCGCTGTGTGCAGGCCGGGATGACAGGTGCGCAGAACCGCAAGGCTCAGAGGGTTCCGCTGAAGTTTTTCACGGGCCCGCGGTCGTCGACTGCTTTCTCCACGGATCCGTCAAGTAAAGCATAAATGGTTGTGTGCTTAGGTGCATGTGTTGCATGTGAGCCCTTGTCACCGGGTGTGATCTCCCCATCGCACTGCCGGTGGTATGCTTGTCAGGGCCAGAAACAAGAGGGTTCAACTGTAAGTCACCAGCCTCCGAATCAGAGCCGTGGCTGCAGACTCCTCGTTCGAGGCGATGGCGCCGGTGGGGGAATGACTCAGCCTGCATGGCATAGGCCGCCCACTGCTTAGTGTGCATGTCTTAAGGTGTTGAGTCGAATACGTTTAAATGCCTTGCAACGCCGCTTGTCATGGTCACGAGGGAGGCACCGATTGCACTGGCGATAGGAAACTTTCCAGGGAAATTTGCTGTTGCAAGACAGGCAGAATTTAAAGGGTGTTCGCTCCATAGCAGAGAGCAACGGCAGCCAGACTGAAAGAAAAAGAAGAGATGGGGCAAAGAGGCATTTTCGAGAGAAAGTCAGTAATAACAGGGCCCAACTATCCCTGTGACGCCGTGCCAGAGAGCCAATGCTGCGTGGAAATCAGTCGCTGAGTCGTTGGTAGAAGGATCGTCAGCGAGTCAGGATCAGTCGTACAGTAGCCGTCGGAACAGCCATCAAGAAGTAAGCCGAGTCCTGCATGTGTGACAGACTAAATAGGCGATAAATACAATCTGGTGGGACCGTGACGCGTGAAAGGTTTTTGGTACACTGCACATCACATTAAGGATAGTGTTACAGTCCCGCCCATGTCGACGTCACTTTTCGATCTTCGAAGAAAAAGATGCAATACTCCGCGATGACCACTACATATCAGACTATATGCACAGCATGTGATTCTAAGCAGATTCACAAGCATCAGAAATGGAGGGATTCCCAGTTCCCCTTCTTCAGCAGAGATCTGGTGTCCGCAAATACTAAGCAGAGGTTGAATGTATTCACACTTTTTGGTTGAGCAAAGGGATCTGAAGAGCTTTACATTTTTGTCAGGTTGGCAACTTTACTTACGATTTGGAACTCATTGTCTGGTTCGATCAGAAAAGGATGCAGACTGCTCGATTAGCTGGGATAGAGGTGAATGAGCCAGTAACTCAGTAATAAATAACAGGGTTGCATTCTTTCAAATAATTTCCAGCCACCGAATTGGGGTGCGTGGAGGAGCCTACCACATTAAACTTTTGCAAGCTTCTTCCAGAGTTCAAATCCCAACTGTGGACTCATGCTTGAATCCAGGTATCATTCACAAATAGTTTTGAATTTGGCAATTTTAAATTAAACTTTCAAACTGAAATTCGGAATGAACAAGACATTAAAAGGTGAAAGAATATCAGCAGGCTTACCCGCACCAGGGATGTCAACATCAGTGTCATCTGTGTCCTCTGAACTAATCGGATCCCAGTCATCTGCATAGTCCACTTCCTGTTTAATCCGCAATAGAATGTCTGGCTGAACAGCTAGAGAAAAAAAGCAGGCATTATACAGAAGCTACTGCCATCACTTCTTATATAGTAAAGCTTTGCTTGGCTGACTATAAGGTCACAAGAACCACTTCAAATTAGGTTGACCGGATTTGCCGGCAGGATTTACCACATCAAAGTTCCACGGATGAGAGTAAAACATTAGGTCATCTAATAAATGTAACCACATGCAACATCTTTCCAAAATAATACCTTACACCACCAAATCTAATGTGAAATACACAGTAGGTTTTTAAACAAAACACTGCTTCATCTGTACTATTTCTTCTCAAGCTCATGGCCCATATCCTGCCCAAACAGTGAAATGTTTCCATTAAGGTCTTGCAGGTACATTTTCCCCACCCAAAAGCTTAACAAATCTATATTCGAGATGTAAGCCCATTCAGACAAACTTGGAAGGCCAATGCTTTAATTGCACAGCTCAACTATTGCTTGCTTCAGAGCCAAACAGATGGTTGCAGAAATGGAACACTTACTAACACAGGCACGAGTTTGCCCTTTCCCCATGTAGAATATCATAACAGGTCTGATGAAGAATGCCATTATCATTCTAACCACAGGATTATAGCAAAGTAGGTATGCATGTCAAGCTGGTAAAGGCAGGCCTTAGCCTAAAAAGACTATTTGAGGAGAGATTTGTAGTTTCCATGTTCTTGTACCTCCGTTCCCCTTACACCAGTACCAAGTGAGACTCACCTGCAGCAGGGATTGTTAGTCCACCTCTCCTCCCAAGAACGTTGGACCTTCGGAGTGGCACTTCTCCATTTGATACCCTCAGCAGAATGTCACGGTTGACAATTTTATAACCTACCAAAAAATAATGAAAATGTGCTCAATTAAGCAGTCTAAATACATTTTACAGGCATTGTAAACAAGCAGTACTCCATATTTGCGTGCCCTGGCCTGCCAAAATAGTGGTAGGGGATAGAGAAGTTTGGATCTAAATGAACGAATTGCAGCAAAAAATAAGATACAAACTAAGCACTGAAATGAATGCAATCAAAAGAATACATACTTTGGAGGTGCATTAAAAGAAAGACAATAGTAAAGCCATGAGAGTGAAAAAATAAAAAATGACATGTGAAATAAATTACAGAAATGGACAATACATTTTTTAAAAACAATAACAATTCTTACTCAATGTGGCTAGGCAAAACATTTGTTTTTGCCTTTCAAAGGTTTGCAGAACAAAATCGGAGGAGTTGCATTTACACCCAGTTTGCTTTCTTCACACACTTCAACTATACAGTTTCCTTTCTCTCCATATTTCTGATGATGCCCGTTCGCTTTCACCCATTTAAAATGTGGACACCTTGCACTTTTCTCTTTCACACCACAAATTTTCCCGTTTCAACTCTTATCTTTTCTCAAACGTTATTATTGCTGTAGTATTTCTGCTCATCAACGGACTCATCTGTCACTTCTATAATTCCTCTATTCATATTCTTTTCTATCTCCTTGTGACTCTACGCTTCCCTCTTTGCTCTCACTCCGATGGCCGACTTGAGGCTGGTCTGCTTTTGCACTTTCTGTCAATCGACTCAAAACGTCTCCATGGACTTGCCCCAACTGTTACACAGAAACCAGGCATCCCACAGGCTGACCAGCGAGCACAGGGAACACACTACCCTTGGAGGAACTTGTGGGGGCGGTAATTGCTACACTCTAGAATGCAAGCAGGGGAAGTGATATGGACCGCACTTTCTCAACAGCGGGGGTAGGAAGTATACTGCCACTAACAAGCCGTACTGAAAACTCACCCTTCTGCATACACCTCTCAAACTCTGAGCTAAACAAAACGATACCTCTACATCACCACAAACCGCAAGTACTTCACAAAAACTAAAATAACTACAGAATCTCGGCCAACACCACATGGCGGCCTCCAACCGAGAAAAAAAAAATATATATATCACACCTACGGCTCAGTGAATGGTGTATCTGAAGCTGCCAACAGCACATCAAAGCTCTTGATCTTTTTCCTCAATCCTGCTACCCCGCTGCCCTTGCATTACAGATCCGGCGGAGCGTCAAGAGACCACTCGGGTGGCAACAGTGCGCGGTAGAAGAGCCTTCAACTTAACATAACTTCTATCTAGCCCCCACTCCCTTGTTGCGCAGTGCAGATTTCGAACCTTCTCTCTTCTTCCTCCCCAAATATTGGAAAAAACATCCCTATGATATTCGATCTCTGCTCTCTTTCGATTTCATTTAAAAAACTATCTTGCATCGTCTAGATCTGGACAAATAATTGATCAATCACGTAAAATTGTACCATTATGCATGCATCCGGGGTTCCCACAAAACACAATCTTTACAACTGGATTAGATGGCTTGCACTTGCCAAGGCTCCACTTGTGTTTCCCACTTACACCTGTACTCCTGACCCTAAATTCCCCTGTCTCTTTCTGCTACTCTTCTCCCAGTTCTTCATCCCTGGGCATCTCTCCGAGTGTCCCTCTCCTCCCTCACCCACCTTCCCCCTCTCCACTCCCCCCCAACCCCAAACAGCCTCTGCCTACTCCCCCTCCAGAACCACCTCCTCCCACCCTTCCTCGCCCCCCTTCCCTTCCCGTCCCCTCCTGCCTCCCACATCACGACCCTCCAACCCCCCCCCCTCCAATTTGAGTTACTTTTGTGATGTGCACCGAATGTACTGGTGGCAGCGAACAGATTGCATTTTAATGGGGCGCTACCATGCGCCATTATCTCCAATATGGTCATACCTTTCTGAGCACCATATATTCAAAATGGATGTTCCTCTTGATTTAAACCCTGTTCTTTGTGAAATCGTCACTGTTGGTGGTCATCCTGCCTCTCTAGGCGGAAAGAAATGATATATGGTCAAGCAATCTTGTGGGAATCCAAGGAAAAACAAAGAAGTGATAGCTGGAAGGTTTAGAATTAGTCTTAAACCTCTGGCAATTGCTCTGGACAACCCTCCAGACCATCGATCTTCGACCTGCCAAGCCATTACAGAAAGAGGAAAGACCATATGCAAATCAGGCTTGGTGCCACCACCAGAGGGGCAGCCCAGCCCGAACTGCTAGGTCACATCCCTTCTGCATGAAGCCACAAGCATCCCTGCATTATTGGGCATCATCAGTGAGGAGTAGCTTGGGTATCTTAGCCCAGCAGGCACGGGACCAACATCTGGGCATACCCATCCCACTAAGGGTGACAAAGCAAAACAAAGAGGTCACGGATGAGGCTCAACCAGGCCGAAAAATGTTTGGGTATGCTTGTGGTCTCGTGCAGAAGGTATGTGACCTAGCAGTGGGGGCTGGACTGCCCCTTTTGGGGTGTGACCAATTGCATATGGTCTTTCCCCTTTTGTAATGGCTTGGCAGGCAAAGAACGATGGTCTGGAGGGTTGCCCAGAGCAATGCCAGAGGTTAAGATGAATTCCAAACCTTCCAACCATCACCCTTTTGTTTCACTATGATCTTGCAAGCAAGCCACTGTTAGTTATTTGTGTACCTGAACTGGTTGGAAGTGGGGATTGGTGGCAGTCTAGTCCCAATACACATTCCAATCAAAGCCTCTCATTGCTGGGCAGATGCGAGATAGCTGGCTGTCCAAGTATGGACAACATCTGGCTGATTGAATGCTAGAGGTCCCTACCACAGGAAGGCTTCCGCAAACCCCAACTTTAATTTAGGCAACAAGGAAAGGACCTGAAGCCATTTCTTCAAGCCAAGTATCCCCTACAGAAGGGCTATCAGTGGGATGCTGGAGGACGTCTGCTTCGACCAGCATTGGCTCAGATAACACAGCATAGTGAACCTTCTCGATTGGGGAGCACTGCAAGAGATGCCTCCATCCAGTAGAACCAGCAAGTCTGAATTCGTGCTTCCTGTCCTCGCTGTACCAGAGCTTGGAAGAGATACAGTTCTGAATTTCACGTGCACACTCTGGAGCTGGACCTGCCTCATTGCACGTCTGCCTTCTAGCCTTGGGATTATAAACTTCATGAGCATCTTCCGAGCAGTTGAAAAAAATCACCCTGCTGATGTTTTTCAAGGCAGAGAAGGGCCTGACTGGGACTGAAGTCTCAACACTGCTGCCTGCTGACACTGTCCAGCGTCTAATCAGTTGTTGCTGCTGCCTGCTGCTCCTAAGGGGTCTCCTTACCTCATGGGGTTCAAGACTGAGCAGTCTTCTCCCCATCCAGGGGAACCTGCTGGAGTCTGACTTTACCGTCTGGGGAAGCCTTGATCTGGAGCTTGCTGGTACTGAGTCCACAGGTGAGCCCAGTTGTCCCCAATGATTATCTGTCGGTAGAAGTATGGGTTTTGCCGTCCACAGTTCAAGGAGGAAGGGGGGGGGGGTCTTGGCTTATATGGTTTTAAGTCACCATGTCCCAGTTGCAAAGCATTCAGATATGACATCAACATGCAGCTCACCTTGCCTTAGCTGGAGGAGCTTGGGCACGGACGTGGTGTTTGGGGTACCCTCAGACAGCAAAGACTGCTAGTAAGCCTATTTCTTTCATTACTGCTTATATTTATATATGCATTTTGCTCCAACTGAAGACTTGATTTACAAACCACTGTTTGTAGCAACTTAAAGCCTATTGTGTTCTATGGTCAAGGCATAAGTGTGTGTTTAAATAGCTCTATCTAAACCTGTGCTACTAGGCTTACGCATCTGTGACACTGGATATTGTGTGTAAGATGGCCTACGTGTGCCTTACAAAGGTTAAAAAGAATTGAATTTGTGAAACGCAACTCTCACACCTTTGGGGACTGTTAACAGTGCAAAGGCCAGTTTAACTGTGTGAATGCTGGAGTGGCGTGTTTTAAAAAAATCATTATAAGAGTATTTATTGAGAGCAGACCTAGCTTTGGGAAACAACAGAGCGATTTACAATCAGAGGGAAGAACACAGTGAGGAGAGGAGAGAAAAAAGGAGCGGGAGCCAACAGGGGAGGGTGAGGGTGGGCAATCGGCAGCAAGGGATCTACAAGCAACCAGCAGGGAGACAATGAGGAGCTGATCAAAGAGTTACAGGTAGGGTGGGGAGTGCAGGGTGTGTGGACCTAAGTGTTAAGGAAGACACATTCCCTGAAGAGCAAGGTCTTGAGCAGTTTCCTGAACTGTAGAAGTGATGGGGCAAGTCTGATGTTGACAGGGATGAGGTTCCAGAGTCTTGGCGCATAGACAGAGAAGGCCTGTCTTCTGGTTCTTTCCTTCCTGCACCGTCTTATTTCAAGCTTGCACATTTCCTTACTTCAGCCTTGTAGATGATGCAACAGGATTTGAAGAGGATACAGGCTTGCAATGGGAGCCAGTGCAGTTCGCTGAGTCGGTGTAATGGTGGAAATTGAAGTCTTGCTACAGCATGCAGGATATATTTCACGGATGCCAGGGCAGTCACCAGAAGGCCTTCGAAAAGGGCATTACCACCATACAGTTATTTTTCTAGGATGAAGGACCTGATTTTCCGCAGGAGAGAAAGTTGGTACAAAACTGTTTGGGTCTTCACTGCTATGTGCCATTTGAACACGAGATGTCAGTCGATGTTGAACCCAAGGGACTCGGCACAATTGGTCAGCTGGAGTGCGAATCCCCCTACGTTCATAGCAGACAGCCAGGTCTGGATGTCAGGGTGTTCTGTCTTTTGGTCAGCAGTAAGAATTCAGTCTTGGAGGGAGTGAGCTTCAGGTAAGCGATGGAGGTCCAGGACTGGATTAATGTGAGGAAGGCCGTGAGCCTGTGGATGTCTTCGATGGAGGATATCTTGAGGTAGATCTGCATGTCCTCTGCTTATTGGTGAATGTGTAATCCATTTTGGGCTACCACATCATGAATGTATACATGTTGTGAACAATTCCCATACCTTGCTCTGCATAGGAGGTGGGAGAGTAACCTTGGGGGCCGAACACCCTACAAATAACCAACCATATCCTCCCATTTGTCGAGTACTTCAATGATCCGCATTTTTGCCTCGTCTTTTGAACTTTTACTTGGCACCCATACTGAACCTCATAAATATGTCTGGCATCACCTGCTAAAACTATACAATCAAGAAAACGATTTCAAACCCGCTACATCACCCATCATGCTCAATACGGGAATACCTCGACTTCCTCCATAAGGAAATGTTGGATAAACAGCAACAAACTAAAATTAGCAACAAGAACAATTTAACATTTACTATGCCACGCCTCAGACAGGGAACAAGGTGCCTAAGTCCACCATACAAAATCACTCTACACTATACACCAGTCTGCGGTACCATTTGCATAGGTAACCATAATCCTGCCTTCCCTCCTCCCTCAAGCTGAATACACAATATAATCAACAATTCAAAAACCTAATAAGAATTTGCTCTGCTACACATCCTGTCACATGAAGCACCACAGGAGACAGATGGGGTACCCCCATCGGTGGCCCATCTCCACTCATACAAAACTCCAAATCTGACCAAAATCTCTGAAACCTAGGAAGTGCTTTAACACCACGCCCAAGGAATTCTTTGACCCCTGACCCTACCCCTCTCTCCCACTTCCCTCATCCCTTGTTAACTCTACACTATCTGATGCACTCATTCACTCCTTTTGGAGGGTGGCAGAGGGGGGACGAGTATGTCATCTGTTTCCTTTTTTACCAAAGCTAATTCAGTCATGCTTTATTATGTTGAGGTAATTGTATTGTTTTGTAGGAGGATTTGTGCTATCTAAGACCCAAAGGCATCTAGGTGCTGAAGAGCACAGATCGAGGTGAGGGAACTAAACAGAGCCAGAGAATTCAAAAACAATACATTTTCAAAGCTCTTCGAATTAACAGGTAGTCGTCAGTATCTCGGCGGGATGCTGGCAGAGAGTTACACAAAAGTGGGAGCCAGCACTGAAAAAAAGCGCCCCCCAGCCCTAGCCCTATAAAATCGAGGAACTCTCAGCAGAACCTGAGAAGATAATCAGAGCGATCTAACAGGCTTGTGAAGAGTACGTTTGGATCGAAGGAACTCAGCACCCGTATCATGAATGTGTGGTGTACAATACACAGTATCTTGAAGCTAATTCGTCTCTCAATCCAAAGCCAATGCAGTTGGCGCAACAAATCGATGGAATGAGATAGCCTGTGAGCCTCAAGGGCCAGGCGTGCAGCAGAATTCTGCAAGATCTGAAGGCGTTAGAGTAGAAAAGCTAGCTGATGAAGATAGATACCATTGCAATAGTCTACTGACCCCATAATGGAGGAGGTCACCACTTTGGCACAAGAATCCAAGGAGAGGAAAGGTATAATCTTCTTCAAAACCCTCAGTTTACCAAAACTAGTCTGGCAGACAGAGGAGATTTGAGATTCTCTACAGCCGCTGGACAGAAGTTAAACACCCAGACATTTTACCGATTTGACTGGCAAAGGACAGGGCCCAAGATAGGGCGGCCAATATTCCGGATCCCAAGAGAGACTAGAGGTAGAAGAACCAATCACCAAAACCTCGGTTTTCTCTCTATTTAGTTTTAACAGATTCAAAGTCATCCCGTCCCCGATGAAAGACAAGCAATTACAAAGTTTAGTGGGGGTGGGATCTGACACCAGAGAGTTAAGGCAGAAAAGCACCTGTGTGTCATCTGCAAAAGTATACAAATGCACCCCGTGACTAGCAATAAGATCTGCTAACAGACACAGGTAAAAAATAAACAAAAGAGGAGAAAGAGTAGAGCCTTGGGGGGAAAGCAGTCAGACAGAAAAGATGAGAACCAAAGAAGCGGATAGCCTGCAATACCTGCCCCTTCCAACCTCTGTAACAAGATTCCATGGTCGACAGTATCGAAGGCCGCAGAGCGGTCCAAGAGAAGACTCCGACCTCACTGTGGTCCTGAAGTGCGGCACAATTGTCAAGAATAGAAATTAGCACTGACTCTGTGCCCATAAGATGTCTAAAGTCAGATTGAAGCGGTGCAGAAACCTGTGATTCAAGAAATATTGATGATTGAGGGGTAACAATGGCCTCCATCAACTTCTTGAGAACTGGTAAGAGAGAAATGGGCTGATAGTTCTCCGCCAGTGAAGGGTCAAGATGGGCCTTCATCAGCAGAGGAGAAACAAGTGCATACTTTAAGGGCTGGGGGATCATCCCAGATCAAAATGAATGATGCAGTGCTGTCTTAAACAAGGTGATGGTCTCCAAAGGAAGCGCGTGAAGGACCTGCAAAAAAACTGAGTCAGCAGGGTATGCAGACCTGAGTTTAGATAAAGCAATCTGGGTCATCTCAACAGACTCAAATTGGAACAGACTTACAGTGTTTCCCTTAGGCAAAGGTTGAACTAGTTGCAAGGGAGTCAGTGAGCAACAACTGCCAGATGTGATGGAAAGGCGAATCTTAGAAATCTTAACAACAAAAAAAGAACTGATACGATTGCAATGGGACTGGGTATGAGTGCATCAGATAATTGACTATAGGAGCAGACAGCGCCTTGGCTACATGAAATAGTTCACGGGCAGAGCAGGAAGCCACTGTATTGCGATTTGCATAGAATTGCGCTTTGGCTGTTTTGATAGCAGCCTGATAGTCCAAGAGAGCGAGTTTATAAATCAGCTTGGCATCTGGAACATACTCCAAACACCATTTGCCCTCAGCTCAACACCACCCTTGTTTCCGTGCCCTGAGCTCAGGGGAAAACCAGGGAGCCGATGGCTTTGAACATCACACAGAGTTTAACAGGAGCCAAAGCATCAGCGGTGCTGACCATTGCATTGACCAGTGCAGAGCAGGGGTCATATTTATCAACTACAATGCCCTGATGCGCCCAGAAAAGCAACTGTCAGCAACTCAAGCTGAGCTGATCCTATTGCAACTACGTCTCAATTGAGAGGATTTCTGCCTCCCATGAGGCAGGGTTCCAAAAGGGATTGTGAAAGGAAGCAGATAGTGGTCAGACCATAGAACAGCAAGAGGCTTAAGTCTAGCGTGTTTCCCAGACAGTGAGTAGGGAGAAGATTACACAAACAAAGTGTGCAATCCGCCAAAAGGGCCACTAACTTCTTAGGGTATAAATCCGACAGATTAGGTGACAGATTAAAGTCCCGCATAAGGACAAGCTTTGGATAAATCAGTACCAAATCTGCGACCAGTTGAGCAAATTCAGTTACGAAATTGGTAATATTATGTTTTGCTTTAAATGTCCAATGTATGAGCGCCTTTGAAGCAGCCCTTAAGACAGCAGGTAACAAGTCCTCAACACGCAAAGAAAAAAAAGGGAACAGAAGATAGACCTGGAAATCTTATGTTTGAACTACACCCTCTTTCAAACTAACATTTACATGATGCCCTCAATTAACGGAACAGGATCTTCAGCCCAAGGTGAGAAGGCTAGTCGAAGGCAGGATTATGTAAATTAACTCCCATAAGCACCCAGTGTCAGCCTAAGAGGATTTCTGTCCTACACACCAATATAACCATTCTCATATAGGTCCTAGCAGGACTCTGGAACCTCCAGGAAGGTTGGACTGGGGCTTTGTCCAGGAAAGCCATAGTCGAAATCCCTCCCTCAGGTAAATGTGCCCATATCTCCTTCCAGCTTTCCCACACATAGAATCTGGCAGTTCGTGGTTTAGGGGAGTAAGCAGAAGGGCTTGTCATACTGGTTTTTGGGCATGGTTTCTACATGCCTTTGCTGACCATGACACCGTAGAATGCTCAAAGTCTGGCCACTGCAGAACAATAGACGGACTGTGTTCTTAAACAATCCTTTTGGTAATCGTGACAAATCAAAGCCAAAAATAAATGACATTCTTTAGCTTGCTTTTAAAAGGGGTTTTCCAAATCTGGTAAATTCGGATGACATACAAACCCCTCCAAATGTTTTTTGGGGTCCTAGGGAAGGTAGCAAGTAGAAGGGCTTTGCCGTACGTCTTCTTGGGCATGGCTTCAACATGCCTTGGCTTACCATGAGACAAGTATATTTCAGACATACCCCTGGCGCAGTGAGCACCTTTCTCCTGCTGTCACTCTCCTTTCAGCGCCACGCCCAACAGAATACAGTGGAGTCTGATAAATTCAGTCCATCCACCTTTCGTTCCAACTTCTTCTAGCGCATCTTATCTATATCTCACCATCACCTTAAATATCTACCCGACTTTGCACCTCCCTACCATTACTGAAAGTTCCATCATACTCCTCCTTTGCCTCTCTGACAGGCAAAAAGAGCTCCAATGTCATAACCTATCGTAGTAAGTGCTATACAAATGCAAGATAGCATAACATCTTGTAAACTTACATCAAACGCATTGGTTGTCAGACAACCTACAAGCTCCAGCGTACTAAACAGACTCCAAGTCTGTACATTACTATAAACGCTAACAGATATTGCTGCTCTTCAACCGCAGCGCCGCCCTTGCAGTTAACCCTCCCCGGTGGCATGCCATCCTGAAAATAGATTCCATACAAGCACAAAGCTAATAAGTGCTTCCGAACTGCACTACTTAACACCACAGCATCCCGTATCTGCTTTTCCCTTTCCATTAACACACCAACTCGCTTTTTTTATTTATTTAAACAGACGCACATGCAGCAAGGCCAACACTATCAGCAGAGGGTTGCTATACATGTTATTTGAATAGCACCCAATGTGAGGTTGAACGCCCATTGGTAGACCGTAGTCCGAGGATTGAGAAGTGATGAAGGAGTTGTAAAATGTATGTGCATTCATAGCCGTTTTGAATGTAGCTAGTTTGGGAGTGGCCAGCTCCCCAGAAGCAACCCATGATTGACTCTTTCGGTACTTTGCAAAGTGCCTTCCCCCCTACTGTCGGTGGAGTCCTAAGAGACAAGCTATGTGACCAGCTCCACTGAATTTTGCATGGGTGATGTGTGTTTTAGTGGCTGTGCTGGCCGAGCCAGCGGAGGGACATAGCTGCATATTGTGATAACTTGATGAATGGCGTCACTTCTCCCCAGTGGGGAACCCTCTCTTGTCATGCCAGGGCGGTGCGACTGCTACTCAATCCCCCTGGGGCAGTGCAATGCAAGAGGATTTGTTAGGGGAGAACTCATACCCCCCCCATTGTGGACAGGGACGTATATTCTGAGTTGTCACATCCCTTTTCCGTTCCAAACCCCATCTCCAATATGCACAACATAACTACAGCTTCCCACATGTTGTATTGTAACTCCACTCTGTTCCAACTACAGAGACGAGTTAGAGTCAAGGAGTTATGAGGCTTAAACCTGGAAAACCAATCAGACTCTGAGCCTCATTTTTAACGCTCAGGTCTTGTAAAACCAGAGGAGGAATGCACATGGCCGTCAACCTCGTCCAGCCAGAAGTGGAAAGACAGTGGAGGGAAAGGCCGAAGTGACCGGAGGGTGGCTGAACCTCACTGGAGACTGGAAGATCAGAAGCTGTGCTTGGTGTCTGACGAACTAATATGTTGCCACAATATGTATATGGCCACTTGCTTTACCTTGGAAAGAACTTATTTCTCGAAAAGGAGCTGGATGCGGGCAAAGAGCAGGAATCCTGAGGGACCTTTCAATTTGGACTGAAGAGGCCAGGGTTGAGGAGTTAGGGAGGTTGGGTGTGGCCAGGAGCAACATGCCCATGAGCGCTGAAGACTGGAGCGATGGGTAGGAGAAACAACTCAAGACATAGCTCTTCAACTAAATAAATTGGATAAACTGCAACAAAACTAAATTAACGTATTCCAAGATTCTGAAATAAAGGTGTAAAAAAAAGCAGGCGCTCCCCCAGCCAGAGTGCTAGTGTGCGGTGACACCCTGGGAGAAGGTCTGACACCATGTCAGCAAGCAGCGAAACAAGAACAACGTAAACTTAAGGAGACGTACAGAGCGGGTTGAGAATCGTCCTGTGGGCGTCAATGTGAAAGGCGAGTCGGCCCGGCGCCTAGGCTCATACGAAATAGAGCCGAGCCCCTGCCCGACCTGGGCACAACACCAGAGGACATCAGGAAGGGTTCACTATCAAGCGGGACCCGGTCCAAGGCGTAGGACCCCGGCAGAGCAAACGTGCTCAGAGTGATACCCGACGAGGGCCAGGTCCTGGCAGGTGGGCGGACCCGGGCCTTCAGCGTGAAGACACCCCAGGCACCCCATAGGAGACGGGCCGGTGAATGGAAATAGCATCCATGCAGGGAACTGCCCAAGGCACCAGAGCGGCGCAAGTAAGAAGGGGAACAAGCCCCCATCGAGGAATCATTGGGGCCCCGAGACGGCACGGTAAGCATTTTCTGCCCCTGACTCTCCTCCAGAGAGACACTGAGCACACAATCTAATGGGAGGCGGGTCCAGATACCTCAATTTACTCCTGGCTTCTCCCCGGCATACAGCATTAATTACTGAGTAAGCAGCGGACCTCTCACAGCAACACTAAACAAAACCCTTAACCTGGCAGCCTCTAGAGGGGCCACTACGCCACACTCCCCTGCAGGAGATTGGAAACGTAGTGGGACCAGAGAAGGCAAAACTTCGGGAACTGAAAAGAGGAAGCTCGGACCCAATGGCAGCTGATGGTAGGTCTGCTCACACCATCATAGCAAGCTTTACGGTGCTGGTGGCTGGTAGTGAGGGCCCGGAAGGGAAAGGGCAGTGAAACAAGGGACGCGTACAGTGGCTTCGGGGGCCAGTAAGTAAGAGAAGTACCCACCGCCCGCAATCAATCACACGTTATGATTTCTCCCGTAATCTAAGAACAGCTGCAAATCACTTGGCCCGAAAGTAGCGGCGCGTACCCACCTGCCATCACCGACCGATTGCAAACAGACTCCTCTGTATAGCAAGACAGTGGTATAGCAGGACAGGGAGCAGTGTCATTGACATCCAGAGGCAGGGGGAGTGAACTGGACCCCACCAGGGCCAGGAGGACCACCGTCAGGGCTCACAAGGGAGAAGAGGTTGGGGGCAGGATACCACCAGGCAACACTTCGACAAACCTAAGGAACTTAAGGAAGGGGGACCTCTTGGTCAAAGCATTTAGTGACCAGATGACGGAAACCCTACAAGCGCTGTTGACCCTCATAAGAACAGAACAAGCCAATCCCTGCAGGAAGTCAAGGGGGATATCGCAGAACAATGAGACAGTTTATTATACTGAAAATACCCTCCAAGAATTAACCAAGGACACTCGCAAGGTCAATGCATTGGCAGACCAGCTAGCAAATTTCCACACACAATCTCGAGCTCCAAACTGAGGACCCTGAGAATTGCTCATGGAGGGCGAACATTAGGGTCAAGGAATGTGAGCGACTGCGATCTCCGCGAGACAATGAAACAAGTGTTCATAGACCTGCTGGACCTTGAAGGGGGGTGGGGGGAGAGATTCCCATTGGACAGGATACATCGGGTGGGCCCAATGAGAGCTGAACCGAGCTCCAGACCAAGAGAAGTGGTGATGGCGCTACAAAGATACGATCAAAAGTAAGCAATCCTACAAGCGGCACAGAAAGCGAACCCAATTGAGGTCAATGGCACCGAAATTCAGCTATTCCAAGACCTGGCCAAATCTACGCTGGCAAAGAGGAAGCAGATGGGCCCGGTGACTAGGGCGTTGTCCCAAGCCCAGACTCGATATAGATGGACCTTTCCATTTGGGATGGTTTTCACGTGGTAGGGCCACCAACATCGGATCACCACACTGGAGGAAGAGCTCAGGATCCTGAAAATCGAGGAAGACCGGGATGGGAGTCCCCCGGGTAGCCCCTCTACGAACGGCTGCAAGAGAAGCCTTGGGAATGGAGGAGAGTACGAGAATCTAAAGCAAAAAGAAAGCCTTCACGTGGTCCTGAAAGTTAACGGCCTAAGTCTTCAGCCCAAAAGAAAGGCTAAGTATAAAGATAGGGCCCAGGGATCTTGCTATGGAGGGGGTTGACCCAGGGAGGTGAGGTGTAACTATCCTGGGGGTAGATGGGGGTGGGGGGACTCCTAGATAAAGGGGTAATTGACCGGGGAGTTGAGGATTGGTCACAGTACTTAGAATCGGTGGAGGGCAGGGGAAGTGCTTGACCTGCACTGAGGTTCTCAGGTGTTAAACGAGACTCTGCCCCCATGGCAGAGACCATGGGAGGAGGGAGGTGAACCAAGTTTAGCCGGATAGGGAGAGGGGGTTGGTGGGGCAGGGGGGGAGAAGGGAAGGGCTTGAGAGAAAGGGTGATCGCTGCATCTCAGAAGCACACAAGGTGAAAGCGGGGATAGGTAGCAAACAGGGGATTAACTTTCTCTCACTGAATGTCAGGGGATTGAAACCCTACTAAAAGGTGGAAGGTAAAGGGTCTTCTGCAAAAGGCGAAACCTGACACAGTGACTCTCCAGGAGACCCATATTCGATTGAAAGATAAGAAACTGAGGATTAGAGGTTACCCCCCCCATGTGCTGCAGGCAAATAATAGGATTAAGAAGCAAGGTGTCCTCATAGCATTCAGGGACCTAACCCCACCTGAGAATAAAGGGGATGATGGCAAATAAAGAAGGTAGATCCCTTTTCACCCAAATTCAATGGGGAGGCAAGTTGCTTACAATCGCCACGGTATGCGCCCCTAATATGGGACAAGACAGGTTTTTACGGGGGGTGTTAGAGAAACTGGAGAAATATATGATGGGACAGCTCATAGTAACGGGGGACTTTAATATGGGATGGTATCCAAAGGTGGGTAGAAGCGCAGGCATGACCTCCGCAGCCAAGGGCCTGACTCAAAACGGTTAACACTGGTCGACGCCTGGCACAAACAGCAGGGAGGGGGGCTAAGGGATATATGTTTTTCTCCCATGTGCACAGAACATTCTCAAGAATAGATTGTATCTGGGTCTCCATCAAGCTTCTTGGTCCGGTACAGAATATGGAACTGGAGCCCATAACACTATTAGATCATGCTCCCCTACTGTTGGAACTCCACTGGGAGAGGAGGCAGGGGTGGAGGGGGTTTCAGGGATGTGGCTATGGCAATTCCCTAGACAACCGCTGCAGGATGGGGTGATATTTAACCAACTGTGGGATACGATTCGAGAATTCTTTGTTAGAAATAAAACCCTGACATTGCAGGAACAGGTAGTAGGGGATGCCTTTAAAGCAACTATAAGGGGGGAGCTTATAGCAAAGAAAGCACTGCGAGACAAGCAGGAAAAGGCTTTACAAGAAGACTTGGTACAAAGCTTAATGGGGTGATGGCTAGAATGGAAAAGGACAAAGGGGTATCACTTAGGAAGGAATGTAGGCATCTCAATGGACAAATTAATACCCTACAGACAAAACATGCGGAAAGATCGCTACTATTCTTGAGGCAGCAATACTACGTACAGGCGAATAAGACCGGCTGACTCTTAGCGTGACAAGTAAGGAAAAAAAGAGGCAGCTAGAGTGATCCGCCCCATCTAAACATCTAGGGGAAACATCACCTCTGTATCGGAGGAGATCCTTCAGGCCTTTACAGAGTACTATTTAGCTTTGTATCCTCGGAATCCCCAAATAAGGACCTCCAAGAGGCCTCAGATCATGCCAATTACAGAGATTAGATCAAAGTGAGAGGGAGAGCCTGGAGGGTGAGATCACCGAGGATGAGGTTCGTGCTGCGATACGATACTTACCACTGAACAAGGCCCCCGGCCTGGATGGCTTACCGGCAATGTTCTTTAAGGCATTCCAAGATGCTATGGTCCAGACGATGGCATCTCTTTTCAAATCCTTCCCCATCTCGGGGCAGATCTCCCGGATTCTGGAACAGGCGAAAGTGGTACTATTCCCCAAACCTAATAAGGACAAAACCCAGTGCGGCTCATATCGCCCCATTGCACTAATAGACTTAGACGGGAAAATCTTGACAAAAACAATAGCGTCCAGGCTGGATAAAATAATCCTGGGGTCAATTCACCCAGATCAGGCGGGCTTTATCAGGGGGAGGCAAACTTTCGATAACACAAGGCGAATATGCCATCTGATAGAAAAAGTAAATAAAGCCGGCCTTTCCGCAGGGGTACTGGACCTGGACGCGGAGAAGGCTTTCGACTGCGTAGAATGGTCATTCTTGTTCTGCACCATGGAGGCAATGGGGTTGGGTCCAGGCTTTCTGCGCCTTGTCAAAGCCAGCTATGGGTCACCAGTAATAAGACTAGCCATAAATGGGCACATCTCCCAGATGATACGGGTGTCCAGGGGTCCCAAAACAGGGCTGCCGGCTATCCCTGGTGTTGTACGCGATATATTTGGAACCTTTGTATACCAGGATTAGACCAGAGACAGGGATAAAAGGGGTTACATTCAGGGGAGATGAACATAAGGCGATGGCCTTTGCAGACAACCTACTGGTGATGCTGACAGACCTGAATACCTCACTCCCAAGGTTGTCGACTCAGTTGGGGTAATTTAGCAGAGTGGCGGGTCTGAAGATCAACAACCAAAAATCCAAACTAATGGTCCTGCAGGTGGAAGGGGCCCCAATCTTCGACTCACTAGGTACTGGGCAGTTCGTGTGATCAGATGGAGGCCTCTGATACATGGTTTTGATTAAAAAGTCCCTAGATAGTATGCATCAAGCAAACTATGCCCCTCTGCTAGCTTCAATAAAGACTTGGCTGGAGGCGCGCGGCCCTCTTCATATCTCTTGGATGGGCCGGATTAACGTTATGATGGTCCTGCCAGAATACTGTACAACTTTCAGGCTCTCCCCTTAGCGGTCCCCCAGAATGCTTTTAAGAATCTGAACAAACTAGTGAGAAATTTCATCTGGCAAGGGAAGAGGCCATGCGTGGCTTGGAAAGTCCTCACGGCCCCAGCAGAGATTGGGGGCATGGGGGTCCTGAACTTCCAAACATATTATCAAGCAGCTCAGCTAAGGGTTATGCAGGACTGGTTTAGTGGGAACCCCGACAGGATATGGTGACTGATGGACAGAGCGGTGGTGGGCAGACCCCTTGATGAAGTCTTGTGGTATCCAAAAGCGGATAGATTCCCCCCAACATAAATAAAAGCCAGATAATGGTCTTGGGATGCTGTGGTCAAGAGGAGGGGTATTACAACCTTCCCATCCCAGTTTAATCCCCTACTCCGCAATCCCCAATTTACCCCGGGACTGGAGAAAGGTGCGTTCATCAGGTGGGAAGAAGTAGGCTGTCGGCGAGCGAGGGATATGATGGAAGGGCAGGAGGTCATGTCGTTCCGATATGCACAGCTGAGACATTGGTTACTAACCCCGGGGCATGAAACAATCATAAACCAGGGAACTCACACCACTAGAAAAATACCTACTGACAAACTCGGGAGATCAGCAGATAAGTAAACTGTACAAAATGTATTCCCTCCCAGAGGCTCAGGCACAATGGCCCTATATGAAACAATGGGCAAACTTATTACCCCTACCAATTTCAGAGGCACAATGGTGGGAAGTGTGGCAGAGGATCCCAAAACGAATGAGGGGGTTACAGATCTGGAAAATGTGGACGAGGGTCCTAGTGCAATGGCATTTAACACCAGGGAAATTGAATAAAATCTATCCCTCGACACCCCAGGCATGTTGGCGAGGCTGCAGGGAACTTGTCACCTGGGTAAATATTTGGTGGGCATGGCCAATCCTGAAACCGTTCTGGGACTCTTAATGCTGCAATAAAATCCATCTTTGGTTCCCAAATCCAATGGGAGTGTGGGGAAGCGATGTTGGGTCTGGGTGATATATTGGATATACTTGCATCTAAACCCCAGAGGAAAGCGTACATGATTTTGAGTGTCACTGCTCTCTCCTTGGATAGCTAAAAAAATTGAAACAAGCTATAATCCCCACTGAACAAGAACGGATAGCAAAGGTCTGGCACTACGCTTCATTAGAATAGGTAACTTACACTATTCAAGGGGACTACGCCAAATTCAAGGAAGACTGGGACATAGTATTGGACTTCCTTCATGAAGACTATCGAGAACAATGGTGTCCCCAAAGAATCCACCTGCTGAATGTACTGTAGACTTTCGCCCTTATGTGTAGATTACTTCAGGACATTGGACAATATGCTTTGCAGCGATCATGGGGAGGGTTGGAGGAGGGTAACAGGAGGGTTTAGGGGCGGGGTTTGTTATTGTTCAAAAATGCTTAAATGCCAATAAAAACCAGTTTAAAAAAACAAAATTAACACAACAAGAAATTACACATTTACTATGCCACGCCTCAGACAAGGAGAAGGACAAGGTGCCTAGTCCACCATACAAAATAACTACATTGAAAACCAGTCGTCTGTACCACCCACATAGGGAACCGTAATGCAACCTTCCCTCCTTAAGATGAATACACACTATAACCAACAAATCAAAATCCTAATAAAAATTTGGTCAGGTATACATCCTGTCACAAGGCAGAGGGAGAATGAAACTACATCAGAATTGACACTTCGGAGGGTGTTCACAAGTCGGAGGGACTACTGAGGAGACAACTGCCCTTTTCACGACTTGGCATGCCGTTTGCCATTTCCTTCAACAGCTTCCACCAAAAACAAACTGGGGGATACCAAGGATGTTTAAACCACCAACCAGGTCAGGGGAACCTTGGTGTCACTAACAGAAATAAGGAAGGGCAGAACCTCTCCTCAAAACACCTGTTTCAGTTTTCTCGTCCAGGAGTTCTTCAGGTGATGCAATGGGAGGTGTGAGGGTAGGCCTAAACAGTGCCAGAGTGACCACCGCAATGACCTGAAAGAAAGCATTTCAGCATCAAAAGCGGTCCCACTGTTGTATCAGCCAAAATAAGAATGGCCGGGACCGGTTTGTCACAGGCTGGTGACGGTTAAAACCCCAGTTTTACCCAGCAGAAACAGAGGGAGAACCTGCTGTGCAGCCAAGTCACTACAGGGAAAAAACAACAAGTGAAAAAATTGAAAAGCTAGGGAAATTAAATAAGCTCAAGGCACACTCAAAGCTGGAGGCTTCAACCCATCCAGCAAGGAGAAAAGGACTGGCAAGAGAGGCCAGCAGCTCCTGGGCCTGGAGGAGTGTGGTTACTTGCATTTCCAAATGGCTGCACCAGCCAATCGAATTGGGGGACCATTTTTTGCTAGCAATAATGGCTCCAGTCCCATCCCTACGAGCAGGAACTCAAGAGTATTGCCAAATGTAGAGGCGCACAAGAATATGTGTTTTGGTCACATTGTTCGAAAATATAATGAGCCTGTATTGCAAAGGTATGATTTTGGACTAGGAGTATCGATTTTATTTGCTATCAGACCACCATGTTTCCGGGGCCAGCTTAACTGTTTTCCATCTGAGGCGATAGCAGTGGTACACGCCAGGTTACCCCTTTTTATCTAATTTTCATTTTGGTTACGGAGGCTTTTGCATGAGGCAGCAGAACCTGGAAAATCAGGGCATCGGTCTCAGGGGGAATAGAACAATAAGGATGTCAGGCTGCTGGCATGTCACTGGCGTCCCTGCTGGCATGTATGAGCCGGGTTTTGCCCTTTTGTGATAGGGCTGACTTCTTGGGTGGTTCTAGTTTCTGCCTATTCCAGGTAATCTGCCTTCGTATTCCATCTGCTTACGTTTGCTCGGGTTGGTGTTTTTGACCAAACATCAATCATGGGTTACCATGCGGAGCTCTCTTTACTCTTAGCATCTAGGAAAGCCACACGCGTGGCTATTGTAAACAGATATTTAAATTAATGTAAACATGACCCGGTAAGAACTAAACCTGTATCTTCCTCCATGGAAACTAAATGATAATTTGACTTCACTCAAGCCGTCATCCATAGGCAATGCACTAGGAAATGACATTACGACATTTGCCACTCCCTGTCCCACTAGAGAGCATACTAATGCATCATCCATCACGTCTGACCTACATGATAATTGCTTGATTGTTGAAACAGCTACCCCTCAGATACTTGAATTTTACAGGGATAACTTTAAAACAGGCTATTTCTGAGCACTCAGAAACTCAAAGTAAGACATGCCTACTGACTAAGACGCACAATAACCAAGCTATCCGTGCATCCCTTTTGAATACGAGGTCTTTGTACTCTCATGCCATAGATGTCCACAATAACTTTCTTGAAAATTATATGGATTTGCTATGTCTTACTGAAACTGGGCTCAAAGAGTCCAGCGGTCCAATAATGGCTTTAACAGTACCAGAAAACTACAGGTTTTTTTACCCAAAATCGAATGACTGTAAAGGGAGGGGGTGTAGCGATTATCGCCAGAGAGAAACAGCAACTCTTAGAAATATCTGTAATCTGTTTTGGATGCAAAATCATTCACTTCAAGTGTAAACCCAATCATACAAGCTGTATTAATCTTCTCCTTGTTTACCGACCCCCTGAAAACATGTCCAACTTTAATGAGGACCTTACCCAGCTATTACAACCTTTAAATAAACCAGGTAGTGCAACTTTAGTTCTTGAAGACTTAATCGGTGTTGTGGCAATACGTCTGACTGTGAGGCAATTTTATCTTGAGCAAAGCTTAAATAGCATTGAACTCACAGTATTAAATAAGGATCCCAAGTATGTTAAGGGCAAAATACTCGACTCAGTGGTCAGCCAGAACCTGTATTTTAGAATTTCTGAAACCAGACCGTGTATTTGGTCCGATCATTTCTTTATTGAATTCCAAATATATCTTCCACAGCAGTTAAAAAGCAGATACATCCATCTAAAAAGGTCCTAAGTAAGATCTTTACAAGATCACAACCAGTAACCTTGTTAAGTGGACAAATTGACTGTTCGGGGACATAACGGAAGAGGACTGCCCTGGCTCCCTAGTAACATTGTATAAAAACGCATATGACCAAAATGCTTGATCAATTAGCACCTATAAGAGCAATCATTGTGAGAGAGGGTGGGATTCTCAAAAACAGCTGGTTTTCCCCCAGTGCTGGAAAAACTAAGAAGGAGAAAAAGACAAGCCAAACACACTTGGCTAAAAACCAACTCAGAGTCTCACAAATATGCCTGAAAAGTCCATTAGAAATCCTATAAAATAGCTATCCACGAAGCAATGAAGAACTTTGCGGAAGAACAAATAACTAAAGCTAAAAATAGCTCCAAACAGCTCTTTAAGATCTCAAGAATGTTAGAGAAACCTACAGTCCAACAGCAGACCTTTGTCCTGACAAAGGAAGACTGCTCTAGAGTTCAACAAGCTTTTGCAGATAAAATTGCCGCTGCATGAGACAAGATAAATGGCAATCTTCAAGTCAATTCAAGCGTTTCCTCGGCTCTTCCAGCTCTAAGTTCCTCTGTGTCCGATGGACATGACCAGGTGAAGGTAAATCAGAATGTTCCTTTTAGAGCCATAACGGTACCGGAGGTCAAGGAAGCACTGAATGAAATGCATCCTACCTCTTGTCCTGGGAATGTTCTACCGTTCAAACTTATCCTGGAAAATAAAGTACTTTTTGCACCATTCCTCCCCGTATTGTTAATGCTTCATTTCAGTATAATACTGTCCCCGATAGTGCTAAGGAAATCACTGTCACTCCACTAATTAAAAAAAGCTGGTCTCAGTCAGGAAGATGCTGCTAATCTCAGACCCATTACTAACTCTTTCTTTCTTTTGAAGATAGTGGATAAAATAGCCACCAGACAGTTCCAGAGTTTCTTGGATCAAAACTATTTTGCATTCTAGGCAGTCCAGTTTCGGGGCTCACCACAGAGCCGAGTGTGTAGTGTATTACTTGACTTGCAGACTGACAAGCTTGATATTGTTGATAAAAGCAGGTGCAGATTGCTGGTGTTGCTAGATTATGATATTCGCTTACTCTGGATAGGGCTGTCAGGTGCTCTCACAGGGACATGTCGGGTATACGGCTCGGGTGTTAGTCCATTTTGTCTCATAGCGAGCTGTCTGTGAGAAAGTGTTTGTATTGGGAAGGGGGTGGGGGTTGACTTCCCAAGCATCCCACCTCGTAGGATGGGGCAAAGGTGCCACAGGGAAGGGGATACTGTGTCTCGCCATCGGGTGTCCCACTTCCTGAAGACCCTTCAACCAGGTGATCCTCCCGCACTGGTCCATCCCCAGGAACTGGATCCAAAAGCGATAGCCGTTTCCTCACCACCTGATGATAGATCCCATGGGACTAGAGGGTGAGATACCTTCGGGTTTCTCACAACAGACATACCTTGCGCCTAGGTAGATTGTGTTAGCAAGACATATTTTAATGCTAAATGTTAATGATCTTTTGTACCACACACTATCACCACCGAGGTGGCCTCCTGGGGCACTGGTGGATCTGAAAGCTAAGAGTGTGTGGGAGGGGGGTGGTTAGTAGGGTATTGCTGGAATAGGTGGAGCCAGAGTTGTGATGTCTGGTTAACAGCTAGAGTTTGCACCGTTCGCTGAGCTTGGTTGCGATTTACGGCTCGGTAGATTCCCCTGTTCTGTTGTACAGGGCTATGTGTGGTTTGTTTGCCGTTGCAGTGTGGTGAAGTGCGTGCGGATTGCTGTGCAGAGAGGTGGTTGCGTTTGAGAAGTGTGCACAGCTTAAGGTTTTAGGGTTGGGTTAGTAGGGTTTATTCTTACCTTGTTGCCTTCGACTGTGCTCACCATCTCTGTGCTGGGTGTCGGGTGATTTGTAGCGGTTTCTTTGCCATGTATTGCGCGTGGTGGTGGCTTTCCTCTCTAATTGTCTAGTGCTTTGAGGGTATGGCGTTGTGCAGGCCTCCCTGCATCCCCGGGCTGGAGATGGCTATGGATTGGGGGTTTTGGTCGTCTCCCGGGTTTCTTGTGCGTGAGCCCCACTCACCGAGGAGCGCGTGCACTAGGCCTCCTGGGAAATAGCAGTCATCGGTTAATGCTCCCCTGCCTGCAGCTGGGGGTCTCAATTTTGGGGTAATGACTAGAGCGGGGTATTGGGGAGAGGGGGTTTGGGCTCTCTCCCTGGCTTGTTGCTTCCATGTAGGCATGTTGAGGTGTGCTCCGTTTCCAGTGGGGTCTTTGTTTTTCCTAGTCATTCCCTTCTGATTCTGAGGTGAAGAGCCAAGGTTTAAGTAGTTTTCAGAATTTTAGGTGATCCTTTGTATTGCGTATGTCTTTTGGGAGGCACTTCCAAGTTTTTGGTGCCAGGTGGGTAATTTTGTTTATTATGTTGAACAGTTCTTTTTGGGTGCTTGTGGCTTTGGTGATTCGGTTGTCAATTTCCTTTTGGCCTTTTGGATTTCCTTTTTGTACGAGCGGATATGTCGTTGAAATTGGGATTTTTCCGCCTGGTTTTATTTTTTCCTCCATTCTAGTTCCAGCTTCTTATTTTTCCTTTTCATGGCGCCGAGGCGGGGAGTAAACCATTTTGCCATCGCTCTCCTGCGTGATGGGGTGAGGAATTCTTCTTTGGCGATATTGTCGATTGTTTCGGTGATCCATTTATGAAGTATTTGTTTTTTTATCGAGGTTGATTTAGTCCAGATTCATGGTTGATGGTTTTATGAGTTCAGGTTGTTCTACTAAGTTACTACCTATGATGGTCTTCTAGTTTCTTTTCATGGAAATTCTGAGTTTATTGGGTTGTTTGTGTGCTTTTGTGGGTAGCATGATGACAAGTATCTGTATTGGCGGTGCCGTGGTGATGAGGTTTCTTTTAGCGAAGATTGCGTCAAGTGTGTGTCCCGCTGTGTGTGTTGTTCCTTTAACCAGTTGATGTAATTTCATTGTCTTCAGTTGCTTGACTAGTGAATTTGTAGAGTTTGTGTTTTCTTCTTCAAACCAAATGTTGAAGTCCCGAGGATCATCAGGTGTTCCTGTTCGATAGTCAGGTTGGTGATGGCTTCTGCGAAGGTGTCCACGAATGCTGCATCGTATGTTGGTGGTCTGTAAACCAGGACACATTTGAGATTTGTTTTGGTGTTCATTGTCGGGCGAAGGATTAGGGATTCACAGTTTGATGTTTAGCGGTTCGTCTGTTTATTTTCAGATACTCCTTGTATGCTATTGCAAGTCCGCGACCTCTTTTCTTTCCTGTTTATTTTTGAGCACTTGAAGTTATCAGGGAGACAGCTGTGTAGTGTGTAGTTGCCATCTAGCCATGTTTCTGTGATGACTAGGATGTCGATACCTCCGTTGCACAGTAGGTCGCAGATCTCTGAGGCGTGTTTGGACACCGATCTTGCGTTGATTACATTGAAATGGATCCTTTCGATGTAGTTTATTTTAGTTTTTAATATTGGCTTTGTGACGAGGTTGCTATGTTGGTATGCCTTTATGTTGCTCTCGGGATGTGGTGGGTGTTCAGTGTGAGCTGTTTCTTCTTTGATTTGGTATCTTCGATTAATTATTGGGTTGCTGATTTCTTCTGCTTCCACTTCCTATATTTTGTTGCAGTTGGTGGAAGTGTCCTTGTGTTTTTGTGATAGATGGTGTGAGGGAGTCGAGTTCGTTAATTTCTCTTCTTGGTGTGTTTCTTCTTTTCCTGCGTGGCCCCTGTAGGTTTTCGGCATGTCTAGCCAGGTTGGTGGTGTTGAGATGTTCTGGTGTGTGGTTAGTTGCGAGTTAAGGTTTTAGATATAGGGACTTTCATGTCGGTTCTGTTGCCCACAGTGTTTGCAGGGGTGTGTTCTGTGTTCGCGACAGTGCCTACTGGAAAATGGTGTGGTCCCATTTGGTTTGTTCCTTGTTCAGTTTTTCTTTGGCGTTGTCCTGTAGTGCGGCATGTTGTGGTCCTTAGTGGTAGGTTGGTTTGAAGGTTTGAGTGTAGGTCTCAGGGGCAATAGCAGACCTGCAGGGCCTCGCAGGGTTTAGATCGTAGCGGTTATTGTGATGATGGGTATAATGGTGTAATCTCAGTGGTCTTGTGACTTAGTATGTGGGTGTTAATCCGCAGATGGTGGTGGTGGTAGCTTGTGGGGGATTGACTGGGGTGTCCTTATCCTGCAGTAGGGTTGACTTGGGATGGTAGTAGGGGGGTCCTGAGCTTCATACGACTTTAGGGTTGTGGATACTCGCGGCGGTGTCAGGGAACTACCCAGATACTGGGGATCTACAGTATAGTGGATAATGTAAAGTGGTCCAGGTATCAAGATGTAATAGTGCAAATACACCTAGATTTGAGTCTCCTGGATAGTGTGAAGGAAGGCCCACAATTCACAATATAGCAGTCAGCGGAACACATCCAGAATTGCGTTTTCCGGATAGTGGGAAGCAGGCCTATGTTTCAAAATATATCAATCGATGAGAAAGAAAAAAACTATCTTGCATCTAAGTAGTTTGTGTTAGATAGACATATGTTGCATTTAGGTAGATTGCGTCACTTAGCCATATGTTGCATCTAGGTAGATTGCGTCACTTAGCCATATGTTGCATCTAGGTAGATTGCGTCACTTAGCCATATGTTGCATCTAGGTAGATTGCGTCACTTAGCCATATGTTGCATCTAGGTAGATTGTGTTAGCTAGACCAATCTCGCATTCAAACAAATTGGTTCAGGTAGAAACGTCTCGCATCTAAGCTTGCAGCAAAGGCCTTTTCCCCTCGGCCCTGGTATCCCAATCCCTGTAGCCACTGCCCTCATTGTAGCCATCGCGATCTCAATGCCACCTGGCCTAATAAGATCTTTGTCTCTGTCTTCCATTTGTTCCTCATCCCTTGCCTCGTCGCGCCTTGAAACACTTGGGTATAAGCACGTTATAAATGCCATATCATAACATTGCTATACCCCCATCGAGGAGTTTCACCATCTTTCCAGGTGGCCCAAATCTAGGTGCTACTGTATTTGCAGTCTACGATTGTGTCCCCAGTTGGGTGTTTCTCCCACTATCCAGTTGTCCAAAATCTAGCTGCTACTATATTTTACTGTCCACTGCGGTGTCCCCATTTAGGTGCCTCTCCCGACGTCCCAAAATCTAGGTGCTACTACGTTCTTCTTTCTTCTGTAGTACCCCCTGTTAGGCACCCCCTCTAGCCAGGTGTCCCAAAACCCGCCCCTACTGCCCTGACGAGGTGTCCAAGGCCAGGTAAGTACACACCTATTGGTGTACGCCAGTCAGACATGCCACATCTACTCAAACAATCTGATGTACCCATCCCACAGGCTAGACACCATGCCACACACTGGCCAAATCAGAGCCGTATGCTGGCAGACCGGTTGGCCGGATGAGACCCACCCCACCCTAACCCAGCCACCACCAAAGTACAGCCCATCATCCCAACCCTCCACCTCATCTTGCAGCCCCATGCCTACCCTCCTAAACCCCAAGGTATACATCTCCGCCATAACCCCCCCGCCCCAATCGCTGGTCCAACCACCTTCTCCCCGACCTGCTACACCCCCCACGTAGATGTTGCTCCGCTCAATAAAGAGCGGCAAGATGGAGAGAAGGAGCAGAAAACATTGTCCCCAGGAACATACCGGACTGCCCGGCGACCCAGGTAAAACAACCATCTCACCACACCCCTGCCGCTAACTACTCTCCTGCACCCTCTGCTCGCACCTCACCCGAACAACATAGCACCCACAACTCGTGCTTACCCTCTCTTTGTGCAGCAAGAGCAGCCCTGGCCAAAACACCAAATTCTACAGCCCCCCACCCCCACACTCACCCACACCCATTGGGTTGCAGGTGTGTGTCCACAAGCCTAATTGCCTGACCATAGGTTAGTGGAGTTCCCTGGACATCCCTGACCCTCACAACAGTCTGCAGGCCTCTTCCTCATCTCAGTACCAGAGTGGTGAAATGACAAGTTAGTGTGTACCACTCCTAGTCGCTTCTTCCTCGTCCCAGTACTATAGTGGTATGAAGGAGGGGAAACGAAGGGAAATTATTGGTAACAGCCTATAAAAGGCAGGGGGAGGGCAAGATTGGTTCTCACAAGGAAAAGGGGGATACCATGTCTCTCCGGCAGGCATCCTCTTCCCAATCCCCCAAGGACCCTCCACCCAGGTGACCCTCCCTTGCATCTCCACCCCCAGGGTCAGGATCTAAAAGCAATGGCCTTTCCCTGACCACCTGAGAAGAGGATCCAAGGGGAGTAGGTGTGCGGATACTCTCAAGTTTCTCACAGTACCTTCAATATTGTGGCAGTGCCAGGCAAATGCCGATCTAACACCTATACAAGAGCCCAAATGTTTGACTTCGCCAAAAGCTTGTTTTTAACAGAAATTCAACATACAGAACAGATGTAATGACACAAACGTTGCTTATAAAAGGTGCACACTCAATTAAGCCATTTTATTACAGAGTCTGGTTTATACCTGCCAATAAGTCATTTCCTTTCAGAGGGCTGCCAAGAAAGCACAGCTAGCCCAAGAGACCCGAGAAGAGGGTGGGGGGAGTGGTTTGGACAGGTAGTAGGTAAGAGGGATCATAGGGACTAGCATGGCCAAGGGGAGTAAACAGGTGGGGGGGAGCAAACAACCACCACAGGCTGTGTGTTCCTCATCACATTCCTGATCCATACCATCTTCACTTACCACGATGTTAGTGTTTTGTGTTTTTATCAAAATGTTATCTTATTGGTATTTTGAGAAAAAGGAAATGCAAAACATGCCATTCTTAGTCATTAGCGTTCAATGTTACCAACCTTCTTACCAGACCCCCCCCCACCGTACGCCCCCACAATACCTCCCGCCCATCCAACCTCCCACCCCCATTCCACACATTATCGGCACAATGTCTTACGGGAAGCCCCCACAGCTCTTTGAAAAACCACATACAGGTCAAATTATCTGCAGCATTTATCAAGGCAGGGTAGCCACAGACTTTCAATGTTGGACCTCGATTCCTCGAGGAGGTGAAAGAGAAACTGCATATCATATATGGCGCAGATTTTGGCCAACCAATCTCTTTCTGCGGCGGACCCTTTTCTTTTCAAAAATTGAGTCAGGCAACTTCTAGCAGCCATCAACAAGATCCTGCTCCATATGGCCCTCCTCCATATTCTCATCCTCCTCCTCCACCACCACCACCCTCACCACTAACAAGAGCATCCACTGTGCGGCCTCTGTATATATCCCATCAATCCCTTTGATCCAGGAGAGGACAGCCTTACAATATTGCTGTATTCTTCTAGGGCACCCCCCACCACATGTGCCAATAGTACTGGGTGTCATACATCTTGGACTGCATACCCAGCGGGTACTGCCACCTATGAAGCAGTTTTATGGCCTACATCTTGTACTGGAGAGAAACTGTAGATTTAAAAACCCATCTACACATCTGCGCCCTTAGTCTGTTGGCGATTTCCCTTCCAAGGTCTTTTCCCCACTTCACCCTGGTAGGCAAGGGATCCCTAGGTTCTGCCAACAGGATGGCTTGTACAGCCTTAAAATCAGACCCCTAGGCCCCACTCGGTCTATCAACAGCCGCTCGAATTCTATCAGTCCTCTACGTAAGATGTCCTCCCATTTGCAGTCGGTCAACACACCCTTCAGTTAGAGGTACCGTAACACATACAATTTACCAATATGCAAGCACTCCAATTTTTCCAGGGCGACAACATTCCCCTCAGGCCACCTTTGGCCCACCCTGCTCAATCCTGCCTCATACCAAGGTTAGAACTGTAATGACTCAGCTATTCCGTCTCTCAGAGGGCAGGCCCATGTACCGCTAAGGGGAGACAGCCACGTAGAGAGCCATTGCGTATCACTCCCCTCCCTCCAAATGGACCACAAAACCTCCAAAATGGGGCGCTCAACCACTCTGTGGGATCCGGCACCGGAGAACCCACAACTACTCCACCCTCCCCCCCCCCCCACGCTCCCAACAGGATCATGCCAAGACTGCATTATCCATGTGGATCCATTACTTATTAGAGAGAGGGTCTAGATGGTCGATCAATATTCGGAGCTCAGCCACTATAGTAGGTTTTCAGTTCGGGAAGTCCCACCAGCCCTTGGGAGTATCAAGACTGCTATAGGCGATCCTATGTTTCCTCCCCGCCCAAAGAAATTTTAGCAGACCATCCTTAACCTCCTCCAGAAAAGCAGATGGGACCAACACTAGGAGCATTTGCAAGAGGAACAGGAACTGTGGCAAGACCACCATCTTAATGCAATTCAGGCGTGCCACCCACTAGAGCGCAAACCGGCTCTATTTACGCAAGTCATCCTTCACCGCCAACCGGAGCAGTAGGTGGTTATTTGCAAAGAGATCCCCATATTTGTGTGAAAACTCTATCCCCAGAGCTCCCTCTTCCTGCATGTGAAAGGGGAGCGTCACTATGAAATGTCGGTGCTTGCTATCCCTCCGGCGAGAAAGGCTACTGATTTCCCCAAAATACGAGGCACAGACCGTGTAGGATTACTAATGTAAAGTAGGGAGTCATCCGCAAAGAGACTAAGCTTGTATTCCAACCTACCGTGACCTGATATTCCCACATCCTTTCTCACTTCAATGGCCCAAGGTTCCATGACTAACACATACAAGAGAGGGGAAAGCGGGCAGCCCTGCCTCGTACCCCTTTCTAGTGGGACCCCTTGAGATTCACCACTGTTTTAGCCTTTGCCTTCGAGTAAGAGGCCAAAACCCATCCCATCCACCTGGGGCCCATCCGTATAGCCGATAGGACTCTGCTGAGGAAAGCCCAACTCAGCCGATCGAAGGACTTCTCAGAATCGAGGGCGAGGAGTAGGGCTCCCTTCCTTTTCACTGTGGTGACATTAAGAATGTGCAGAGTCATAAGCAAGTTATTGGAAAATTGTCTCTGCAGGATAAACCCAGTCTGGTCCAGGGGATCAACCTTAGTAAGATGCAGCTCAAGCCGAGATGCAAGTATCCTAGCAAAGATCTTTGCATCTACATTTAATAGGGAGATAGGCATGTACGAGGAGCAGTATCTGTGGTCCTTCCCTGGCTTTGGGATGACCACTATTAACGCATGCAGGAACGACAGTGGTATTGTTCCCTCGCCCGTAATTGAATTAAAGAGCTTGGCTACGCGCTCCTTCAGCATGGGTCTGAAAGTTTGTAAAATTCTGCAGTGAACCCATCCTCCCCCGGGACCTTACCCGTCTTCAACTGCCTTATCGCCAACGCTACCTCCTCACCCATGATCTCAACCTCTTATGCCACAAACTCCAATTACGTAGGTCGGGTTACCTAGATATCTAGGTATCTCATCCAGACGTCGTTGCCAGCTGGGCATACAGCTGCCTGTAGTAGGCCGTGAGTTGTGCTGGAATATCGCCTCCCTTGCCCACCAGGGCCCCATCAAGCACCCGGATCTGATCTACCCTCCTCTCAACCCGGCATCCCTTCACCCTATTCGCAAGCAGATTACCCGTGCATCTCCCTTTTTGTAATACTTCTGCCTGGTGTACTTCATTCTTTTTTTAACCACCACCCCCATTAAGACTGAGTGCCGCTCCTGTCTCTTTTCCCTCATCTCTGCTAAGAGCTCCCCCCTATTGGAACCCTTTTTAGTAAGCAGAGATTCCAATTCCTTCAATTCCTCCCTTATTCGGTCATCTACTAAGCCCTGTTCTCTCTTCTTCCTGGCCCCTTCCGCTATAAGCAATCCCCAAATCATCTCCTTAGCTGCGTCCCACACCATGGTACTGGCCACCTCCCCATTGTCATTTGTCTCAAGATATGCCCATTTCCTTGCCCAAAAAGTCTCTGAATAAACAGTCCCTCAGAAGCCGTGTCATTACACTCGCCTGCATGGACCCCCCCCACTCTCCAGTCCGCTAGAACAAGCTCATGGTCAGACCACGTGATCACCTCCACCCTGGCCACCCCTAGGCCAGCCGTTTGTTCCTGCAGGATCAGCAGGAGGTACATCCTTGTATAAGTCTGGTGCAGAGGCGAGAAAAACATCCTCCCGCACCCTCACGGGCTAGAGAAAGGATGCCGCCATACATCAATCCAAAAGTGATACGCTAGGAGATTTCCAAAGTCACTATTGTCCTTAGTAACCTTCTTCGGTCTGTCCCCTTTTGCAGACCACCAGTCCAGGACTGGATTAGCTATGATATTGAAATCACCCCCCAGAAGAGTGGCACTCCTCAGCCCAGTCTTCAGATAGTGTAAAGATCTGTCACAGGAAGCGTATCTGACCCACGTTGGGCTCATACAATTTGGCCAACGTGACCTTAACCCCACATGGACCACATTCACCGCCAGGAATCTACCCCCAAACTCGCCCGTGACCTGGGTCTCTGAAAAGAGTTCCCCAACAGAATACCCACTGCCTCCTTCTATGCTTATGTGAAGCCCAACAGACACTCGCTACGTCCCTGCACTTGCTCGCAGATTCCATCCCGTTTATAGTGTTTTTCCTCTAGGAAGAGGACTGAACAGGTTGCTCATCAAGAACCTCTTGTTTTGAGAGTCGAGAGCCTTTACATCTAGGGTGGATACCCTGATCCAAGCCATGTCCCTTCTGCACAAGTCCTCTCCCTTGAATCCCTTCCTTGTTTAATTTCCCAGCCATCTTCCAGTGTGCGCCGCTGCATGCGAGTTGCCCCACTGTCCCACCTTCCTCCTCCTCGCACCCTCCTCGCACCCACCCACCCACGTGGTTCAGATGTGCAGCCCAAAAAGCATGGTCCCAACCAGCCAAACCACCAGAGATTAGTCCCCTACCCCAACAACACTAAGAACATTGCCAACCATTTTCAAGCAACTTTAGGCATCAGCCACTACTTGCCAACCAGAGGTGCATTCGCTGATGCACTTTCACCTCATCCCCCCAATCCCCCCAGCTCAACACAGGACCCCCCCCCCCCATAACCACCAACAAGCCATTGTAGGTTAACATTGCGTCCCAATCCGACCTCTGCAGCCCCATCCTCCCAAATCACCATGTGAAGACAACATTGGTACGCTTTGCTGCCATTTGGGGCTCCAGCACTGAGCTGCTTTTAACAATTAACGTGTTTGGCTGAAACCTGTCCTGCTTCCTCGTGGCTTGTTTCTTACCCGCTTCCTGGTTCCCTTGCCCCCTCCCTCCCAGACTGCCGATTGGGCATTCGGCCCTACCTAATTGATCCCAGTAAGGCAGCCCCACTGCCCGTTGCAGCCCCCTGCGCGAAGGACCTAGAGGCTAAGGACAGCTCCTCAGAAACAACTCCAGATGGTGTCTGCCAGTGTCACCCTGCTGCGACTAATCAGGTAGGTGCGGTTTGGGGGAGGGGGGCAGCAATCACTGGGCCCCACTAAAGTGACCCACCCCTCCAATTATTCTATTCACTCTTACCGCACCACCCTTAAGCATCACAATGAACTGTATTCCCTCTTTTCCCCCTCTTCCACCCTTCCTCTTCCACCTCTCCCCCCCTCCCTCCTTGTTCCCTCCCCTCCCTCCCCACAAGGTCACCCTCTTCCTCTCAGAATGGGCTGGCCTCTTCTCCCCTGGTCTCCACCTCTCAACTTCTCCTCCGAGACCTGAACATCCACCTGGATGCTTCTAATCCCTCCTCTGGGCTCTTCGGCAACCTTTGCGACTCTCTCCCTTTATATTCTACCCTGTGGTCCGACATCTGCTGGACAGACCTTGGATGTTCTCATCTCCTCTGACATCCCCCTCTCACCACTCCTCTTGGACTGACCACTTTCCGCTCTCCTCTCACCTGAATCTTCCCGTCCCTCAAGCAAAGCCTACCCAAGCACTGCAGCCCTCCTTCTCAGTCATTTGGCCCATGAAGCGAGTGTCAGTGGAAGTCTTTTCCTCTACTTTCTCTGCTCCTCCTACCCCAGAGGCTGACTTGCACGCTTACACAGCACTCTCTAACCTCAATATCTCCATCTTCAACACACTTGACATTCTTGCTCCGGGCATGAGAATCCATCTGAAGCCTACCTCCAAGTGCAACTCTTGGTATGACTCCGGCCTCGTCGCCCTGAAACGCAAGTGCAGGGTGGCTGAGAATAAGTGGAGGGCTTCAGGCGCATCCTCTTAAAAACTAGCCTGCCGCCTGCTCCAAAGGCAATACAGACTCTGTCCTCTTCAAGAAGAGGATCCAGATCAAAGCCTGCGTCTCTGCGGCCTCCAACAAACTCTTTAAAATCTGCAGGGAGCTGGCCAATCCTACTGCAGTGTCCACCTCTCCTGTTCCCTCATAGGCCCTCTGTACGAATCTAGATTCTCATTTCACCACTAAAGCTCAGGAAATCCTGTCCTTGCTTTTCTCTTCCTCTCCCTCCTCCTCTCTCATGCCCCCCCTTTGGCTGCCTCGTCCCTCTCCTTCTCCTTCTCTGCGCCAACCCCGGATGACGTCTCTAGACAAGTACGATCGATGAACGTGTCATCCAAACATGTGCTCATCTGCTCTTGCAGAACCATCAAGGACCATATTGCCACCCTCGCTCTAGCCCTGGTCGATCGCTACAAACACTTTCACCACTGATCTTTCCCCTCTCTCCTCAAGCACTCCCTTGTGCACCCCCTACTAAAAAGCCTCTGCCGATCCTACCTGTCCGGCAAACAATCGGCAGATTTCTAGCACTCCTTTCCTGGGGAAACTCCTGGAAAAGCTGGCCATCTCTCAGCTTACTCACCACACGTAATCTGTTGGTTGTCTTCATGACCATCAGTCTGGCTTCTGAGCAGCAAGAGGCATGGAAACTGCCGTCCTAAACACCTGCGAAGATCTGCTCTCTAACCTCGACTCCAGCTCTACCTCTGTACTCATCCTCATTGACCTTTCCGCTGCTTTCGACATGGTCAATCACACCACACTGATCAACCAACTCTGTGTGAACCTTGACATCACGGATCAGGCCCTGGCGTGGCCGACGTTCCTACTGGACTGTCCCTCCCAGGTCCAACTTGGGTCCTTTCTCTCCACCACCTCTCACTCCACATGTGGTGTCCACAAGGGCTCTATCCTCTCACCCTGGATCTTCAATGTGCATCTGGCCCCTTTGGCCCACCTGATCGCCACCTTCTCTTCTAACTTTCAGTGTTATGCGGATGACACTCGGCTCTCTTTCAGGATTTCCCTCAGACTCCTCTCCGCCCTCGCTCTCTCACTCCTGACTGTCAATCTTTGATTCAGGCTTGATGCGCCTCCAACGATCTTTGCCTTAAGATGGAGATCTTTTTCATTGGGACCCCTGCTCTCGCTTTTCCTCTCTCACTCTGGCCGCCCTCCTTGGGCCCTCTACCCTCTCCTCCCTGTGAGACAAAAATAAAATCTTGGTGTCATCTTCGGCTCCACTCTATCCTCACATCACGGACCTTGCCAAAAAAGCCCACTTCCAGCTGCACCTCCTCAGAGGTATTCTACCTACTAAGGAGTAGAAATACTCCCAGCAATAAATAAGAAGCAGACACGTTGAACCTTGCGCCCCTGCTTTCAACCACAAAGCTCTGTGGATATTTGACTCGTAGTGCACATAGTAGCACAGGAAGAAACTATTATGGATACTGCCTAACCGGAAGTAGTAAACCTGTATCTGTTAATGTGCATGTATAACTAGGTGCAAAGAAATTATTACAAAAACATTTTTACTAGCTTATAAAATACTCCCATTAGGAATTGGACTTACAAATTTGCTCCCTAAAAAATAATTTTACTCCCAACTTTAAGAAATAGGGAGGAAAAAACTTCAAAATCTTATCTGGAGCACTGGGTGAAAGTAAATAAAGAAACAGAGGGCTAAGTGCAGAGTCAAGAGAGGAAGTTGCAGGCACAAGTAAGTCATGCGGCATAGGCAGAAAAGTAGAAGAGTCAGGAAATTGCAGAAGGTCAAGATAATGGAGCAACCAAGCACAATATAAAAAGAGCAGTGGTGTGTCGCAGTGTGTTTGGTGGCATTGGTGGAGTGCTTTTTTCCAGGAGCCACGCAGTCCTTCCTCGTTGTCCGTGAGGGGGGCGGGGGAGACGGGGGAGCGTGGAGTTAGAGCCAGCACAAGGCTCAAAAACACACCTTAAGCACGGAACGTGCGTAGTGTGTCGCAGTGTGTTTGGTGTTTGGCATGCAGTGTTTGACACAGTCCAAGAGGCCTGGATGAAATATGAGCACGGACCACTGAATATCTGAAGTTGTTTGTTTGTTTGTTTCTTTATTTGTAGCACGCGCCAGACCCGAAGGTATCAGGGCGCGAGAACAAGAATACTTTAGGCTTACAAGTTACAAGTTTACACAGTCACAAAAGTACAGATCAATGGAGGTACAACAAGTAATACATTTACATCACAGATATAGGTTACAGTAGAACGGTCAGTTAGGCTACTGGTCAGTTAGCTGGTAAAGCTAGCCTATAGCTTGTTTCCTTTAAGCCACTTGATGAGGTTTAATCTGAAGTGTGGGTATGTTTGGTCAAGCCTTAAGGTAGGTGGGAGGGAATTCCACAGTTTGGCAGCTTTGACGGGGAAGCTGTTGCCTCCAGTTGTGGTCATTTTGAATGGGGGAACTGCTAGGCAGTTCATATAGGCTGCTCTCGTGGGTCTTGATGTGATTCTTCTTTTGAAGCTCTGTTAGGTAGCTAGGTGCTAGGTTATTGAGGCATTTGAACGTTAGAGATGCAGTTTAAGTTTGATTTTGTCAGTCGTGGATAGCCAATTGGATTGTCTGCTAATTGTTGAGATATGTTCTCTTTTGGGGATTCCTAATGCCGCTCTAAGGGCATTATTTTGCAGTATTTGGATTTTCTGAGTAATGTATTCATTCGCGCCTAAATAGAACGCGTTACAATAATCCAGTTTGGACAGCACGAGTGCTCGTGCCAGCGTGGTGCAGCTAATTGTGGACAGGTAAGGTTTTAGCTGATCAGATCAACTTACAAGTGTAGGCTGTGGATGATGCCATAGCATTCACTTGTTTTGCTAAGGTTAGGCTAGAGTTGAGGTAAAAACCTAGTGTTTTTACCTCCTTAGCAACTTTGATTGTGTGGCCGTCTATGACAAAGGTTGTGTAGTGTTGACTGAGTTTCTTGATGTTGTGTGTGTGGTCCCCAGTATGATGAGCTCGGTTTTGTCATCATTCAGGCATAGACCATGACGTGCCATCCATGCCTGGATGATGAGGTATATCTTATTCACCAAGGCCAAATCCTGTTTGTAATCCCCAGAAAGTGGGATGAGAATCTGGGTGTCATCAGTATAGTTAGTGTAGGTGATGCCTAGATGGTCTAAATCTTCAAACAGGGGCTTAGTAAAATTTGTATACATGGTAGGGGAGACGCATGATCCCTGGGGGAACACCACACGTGATGGGAGCAGGGTCTGCAGCTGCCGAGGTAGAGAAGACCCTCTCAGTTCTCTTACTTAAAAATTATTTGATCCATGCTATGGCTTGGGGCGTGAAGTGTGCTGCTGATTCTAGATGGCTGCAAAGCACTCTATGATCCACCAGGTCAAATGCTGCTGAGAGATCCAAGAGGAGGAGCAGGGCAGTTTTTCCTTGGTCTCTCAGCTCGTCGACCTGGGCTTTAAGATCAATAAGTGCTGTTTCAGTACCGTGTTGTGGTCTGAAGCCTGACTGCCTGGTGCCTAGGAGTTGGTGCAGCTCCAGGAATTTATGAATCTGCAAGTAGGCCACTCTAGCTAGAATTTTTAGTAAGAAAGGCACTGTGGTGATAGGCGCATAGTTTGTTAGTATATCCAGGTCCAGTGATTGCTTCTTAAGGAGGGGGAGGACCCAAGATTCCTTGAGGTTACTTGGTATAGTGCCTGAGGCGAATGAAGAGTTGATAAGTTTGGTGATGAATGGAGCGAAGTCTCTGGCAGCGTCTTTTATTATTAGAGCCGGGCAGTTGTCGCCTCAACAGTTTGATGGTTTCAGCGATAGGATAATTTATTTGACCTCCAGTATGGTAAAGTTACATCTTTGTTCTGGTTTGGCATTGGTAGGTGATTTGTCAGTTTGGGTGGTTGTAGAGGGTAAGTTTAGTTTTTTCTTGTCAATTTTAACTTGGAGGGTGGCAATTTTGTCACTAAGGGCCTTCTGAATGTTGGAGCACCAGGTTTTATTTTTGTCACAGTTATCAAGTACCAGGATGGGATTCTCTAGTTCCTTTAGTATTGTGAAGAGCTCCTTGGTTCCTGATTTGGCTTGCATTATTCTATTGTCGAAGATTTCTTTTTTAGCTCGCTTTATTTCTGTTTTGTATTTTGAAGAAATATTAATAAGGGTAGCTTTAATCGTCTCTGATGGTAGTAGTCTCCAGGAGGATTCACACTTACGTTTTTCTTTCATTAGTGATTTTAGGTATGGGGTAAACCAGGCATTTAGATGTGCTCTAGGTTTGCCGTTTCTCATTTTTAGTGGGGCGATAGTGTCCAGGGCATTAGCCATGACAGTGTTAAATTCAATGACTAAAGATAAGGGATCTAATGTGTCCGCCAGCGAGTTTAGGGTCGGGAGAATTAGTGGCAATAGCCTGTCTGTTATATTTTTTTTGTTCCTTGTTAGCGTAGGGGGTGCTAGAGTATTATTTTGGGGTTGGAGGATTTTAACGTCTACAGAAAAGGCTAGAAGAGCGTGATCTGTCCAAACTTGTGGTATACGGAGGTGATGGTTGTGTTACAATTGTGGTCAGCCACCCAGTCAAGTGTACGGCCTTTCTCATGGGTCGGCTGTGTCACTCTTTGGGTAAAGCCAAGCTCTGAAAGGACATTAGCAATGTTTGTGGCTTGTACATCTTTGTGATCATGGAAGCCTAGGTTCAAGTCTCCTAATAAAAGGGCTTGTGATGAGTTTTTCAGATTATCTGAGAGGATCGTGGAGATATCCTCCTCGAAGGTGCCAATGGGTTCTGGTGGCTTGTAGATAAGGTGTAGATTAATAGTTTGTGAGTTAGCTGTTAGGAGCTTGACAGTTAAGGACTCACAGGATTTTGTATGCAGGGGTGTTTCTATTCTTATTGATAAATTAGTTTTGGTGATGAGAGCTAAGCCTCCTCCGCAGGAGTTAGTTCTGTCTTCTCTGAAGATGGTGTAGTTGGTAGGCACAGCAAGCATCAGGGCTGGGCCAGCCGCTTGATGTAGCCAGGTTGCGGTAATGGCTAGGAAATCATAGTTGTCTGTTTGAATAATGTCAGCAATTTCTGTAGCGTGGGCTATTAATGACCTGGCATTAAAAAGTGCTCCTATAAGGGTGGGGTTGGATGTAGGTAGCGTTGAGGTGACAAGTCTGCTCTGTTTGGCTAGCTTAATTCGTGATTTATGATGATTATCTATTTTGTGGTTGTGATTGGTAGAGTCACTTAATAATGAGTGGTTTAGTTTTGTAGTGTCTTATGATGATTTCTGCTATAGGCACATGCAGTAAGGTGCCTGGCTGGCGGTTCAGTGTATTTTTGGTAGTCTCACACGTAGTTTGGAATTCCTGTGTATGAGGTTGCAAGGAATATTAGTTATAATGGGGTTAGGAGAGGGTATCCTTCCTGGGGTGGGCATGTCCGGTCTAGTAATGCAGTTAGGACTTTTAGTGGTCATGTCTTGAGCAGGTGGGGTCATAGAGGACATTATAGGCCTAAGAGCAGTCAAGTAAAGGAAGATGATAAACATTATAAACTGGTACTGTGTGAGTATCTCAAGAAGCGATTGGCAATGCTAAATAGGTTAAATCACTAGGGAGGTCCAGTTTAACAGAAGCGTAGACATTGCATTTTGTGAATAATACCATAGGTTAGCTACAGTTCCATTGGAGACTCTCTAATTAGCAAGGTATAGTTCACTTATAGTTTCCTTGATGCTAGTACTTAGCAAAACATGTGATAGGCTGGCAGTATTGGGCACTTGCATACATATACAAGTAGTGAATCAGTAATCAACATTAGCATTTTGTATGTGATCAACATGTAGTCAGGCATTTATATTGCAATAGATATATTGTACATTACTATTATTAGGCGAAGGCTGACCGTGTTAGTCACTATGGGGATGCAGGTACTCTCCCATATTGTTGTGCATGGGATATAAGCAATAGTCAAAGTCACAGCAGGTGTACTAGATTAGGCAAAGGGAGGGCAGTTTGTTACAGGCTTCGGTGACGGCTGCCTTGGGAGGATGTACTCTGCGGATTTTAGTACAGTAGCATTATAATTTGTATGAGACTTGTGTGGGGAGTTTGAGTCGGCTCACCTGACAGTCATTGCAGTAGAATAAGTTACAGCAGCATAATGGCCCCTGGCTCCTTTTGCGCTCTGTCAGCTCCGTCAGAAGGGAGCCTTCTTTCCTGGCCTTACTTCCTGGGCCGGCTGACAGCCTGCCGGAAATTGGCTGAATGCAGAAATTGAGAGGCTCAGCCAATCCAGGCAAAGAGGGGCCAGGCACACGGTGGTGCAAAGGTAGGGCTCGGGGCGGCGGCCATCTTAGATGCGGTGACCTCGTGTTGTAGCAAATACGAAATCAGATGAAAATTCACTGTGTGCACACAATCTGGTGACAGTTATAATGGTTAGGCATCAAAATTGTAGTAGGTGCTGGCGCGGATCTGGCGACAATTTTTAGAGCTCAGTAGTGCTTCAAGGCGAAAGGGGTCTGGGTGCCTGGAGCTTACCTCCTTTGCACGGCACGTTTCTGATGGTGTGTGCTGCTCTTGCAGCACACGGCGGAGACGCTCAGGAGCTCCTGCTCTGACGTGGATGGGAGGGAGAGGTTTGGTGCAGAGACAGTAAGGAGACTGATATTTTCAATATTAGCTGTTGGGGGCCCAATGACGCTGCAGAACTGAAACAGCATTTGGCAACTGTTTTTGGGTGGGGGTAAGGTCGAAGTGGGCATACCCGAGTTGGCTTTCTAGGACACTGGTTTCTCCCACATTAGGCCCTCCCCCACCCTTTTCCCACCTTCCTCTTCGCTCCTGATACGGTGGCAATTTCTGGCCATTTTTTGCAAAATAAGGGTTGATAGGCCTGGGGAGAATCTGGAACTTGCCGACTGGCTTATAATCTCCTGGTGCCTCTCCCCCTCTTTTTCTACAGTCGATTCTGCATGGCTCTTTGGTCCGTTATGAAACCCGCTCAATGAAATTAAGCAAGGTCCACCGGGTTACTCTACGCAGTATTACCAGATTTGCGGGAAAACGGCTGCAGAGTCGACCGAGCACCGAGCAAGAAGAGCAATTTAGCCCCAGTTCCCTCTAGGAAAAAAGGGAAAAAGCAAAGAATACTTAATAGAGAACCCCCTCAGTCAAAAATAAAGGATCTCTTTGGGAAAGCGGTCCCTGTTAAGACAATGTCTCCTCATCACCCCATCGATGATCTCATAATAGAAAAAGGGGTGGAGCTGGAAGTGGATCCTAACGTTTCAATCGATAACAACGGTTCTTTATTGAAACTGTCGGGTCATACAGTGGAATTCGATGGGTCCCTCAGACTTTGTCTATGATAACAGTTTGGGCTCAAACTTCTCAGACTTCAGATTTGGAAAAACTACTAACCGTCTCAGAGTCCTTTTCTAGTGACTGTGACAGTGACTCTGAGGAGGAGGCTCCGGTGGCGGATCTTCTCCCCCTCCCCTATAATGGTCTACAGAATATGCAAACCTGTACTGAGGCCTCAATGGGGAGGTTGGAGTCCAAAATTGACGCCATGTTCCTATTGTGCTCAAATATGGCAGTGGAACAACAAGCTAAGAAGGAGGTACTAGCTAAAGTGGTGGATATCATTCTTTCGGCAAGCATTGATCCTAACCTGCCTGATGCCCAGACTAAGGAACAGTTATTTTGCCTTAGGACAGGCAAACTTGCCATTTGTGCCTGTCAAATTTTTTAGTGGGCCAATCCAGGGTAATGAACCCAAGGCTAAGGAAGAAGGTACTGATCGTATACATGTAATGTCATCATTACAGGGAGATATTGAGCAGGTTTCAGCTTATGTGGGGGCAGAATCAGAGTGGTGCACTTGAGGCTATCTGTGCAGAACTCTCACTACTCAACAGCGCCACCAGCCCGGTGAATAATAAGCTTTGAAAGCTTGTGGAACAGAAGCCTCAATGTAAAACCCGGAGGAATAGGTTGGCTATACGTCAACAACTGGGGCGGAAAAAGGGGGCTTCCCACATATAAACCTCATTGGAAGGCAGTAAGACTGTGACAAAGGCCACGGGGGAAGGCTCGGTCAGACGGGTATGCCTTCAGGGCCCTCTGGATAGATGGCTGGATCCTGCGGTGGTGATCCCCAATACCCTTCCCTTGTCTCGAATACCACCAGTTCCAGCGAATCCCGAAACCAGGTCTGGGTTTGACTCTACCCCACCACCCACTCTTCCCATATGTGACACTGTCGCTGGGGGCGTGGTGCGCCAAGCAGTACCTACTATTAGTCGCACACAAATTCCTGAAAGGGATTCTCAGGGTCTATTAACGCATTTAAACTCTGTTCGATCTGGGGATGTGGTCCCTCCTGAAGTTAGTATGCAAACGAGATCTAACGTTGCTTCTAAAAAAGATACTTGGTTGGCACGAGTCGAGTCACTCTTGCCCGATGGGGATAGCAAAATGGAGCCTAAATTTGATTTCTCTTGGTTTAGGGACCTCTATCACATCAAATGTATTGAATCAAATCCTACTTCACTGAATCCTTTGCTGAAATCGCACCTGGCTATTGGAATTATTACATCTTATCCCAAACCCTTGTACTGTCTTTTCTAATGATAGCCAAAAGTGAGAACTACCCAACTTTGATAGTCCTGTCATTTGGGCTCTGGTGACTTTTGTTTCCCCCAATGAAGCGTATATGCGAAAATGTAAAGATGTTACAGGCATTGGGATTTGAGATTTTGGATTTTCATCCATCTAACCAATCTACCTCAGGTATTCCTCAGACAGAGGGCTTTAAGCCCTTATCAGGGACTAGGCCAATGGTAACAAAAATGAGTAGTGCAGAGGCAGCAGGGTCACTGGTCCGAGGTGTCCCAGCTCCCGTTTTGACCTTGATCTCTGGAAGAGCGGGAGCCAAAATGTTTGGTATCCTGGAATTCTAGCGGTCACTGGTGCTTTAAGCGCTTGACGTTTTACTGAGGGCACAGTTGTTCTGTTTGCAGGAAACGTGGTTGACCACTTCCTTCGGGCCGGACGGGTATTCTGTTTTTTTTTGCCAGTCCGCGCAGCCACACAAAGGTCGCCCAAAAGGTGGGATTTGCATCAGAGCCAAATTGATTTATAACATACGTGAATTCCCTGTTTTACAATCACATAATTTCATGTGTGTTTTCACAACTAACCAAGTGTTTGGACGGGGGTGGGGCGACTCCGATTGCTACCCTGTATGACCTCACACTAGAGCTCTATGAAATAGCAGCCGAAACCTTCAGAAGTTGGTACATCAAACATCCTAATGGAAGAGTTATCCTCAGAGGAGACTAATATTGACTGTGCATTCTAAGTGTGCCCAAGTGTGCTGTTGGGCTTAGACTCTGCCTGGACTCGTGTTCGTCTTGGAGTGCCTGCCTTCTACATGGAGCGGCTGTAAGGAAAAGAAGAAGCTGTCCCTTCGCCTATCAGGCGAAACACTATTAGGATTAAGGACTGCATTGACCAAAGAAAATACTTTGCGAGTATTTGGACTCTATTGTTTAGTACGGGGGTGTGGGATGGGCCGGCTTGTGTTATGCTGTGGTCTGGGCGGAGTTGTGGGCTGGGCCAGTAATGCATTTAACAGGAAAGTGAGCGCTATCTACGGCACTGACGTTACCATTCTATCTCATTTTATAGACTCACTGCGTGTGGTGGCCCCTCCCTCTGGCTCCCGGAAGCTCCACATAACTGTGGGTGTACGCGCATTCCGCGTGCACATTTTAAGTGTGCCCAAGTGTGCCTTTGGGCTGTTCGGGTGGGTGGGGGAACGGGGGTGCAGCAGGATTATCTACCCCCCTGCTTGAACTGTGGCCTATCGTGGGAATTTCATTTGTGTTCATCTTGTATGAGGACCGAGCTACCTGCTGTGTGGTAGGCGGCGCAATCACAAATCATGGCAAGAGGCTTGCGTGGTGGCAGATGTGTGGAGCCGTTATTGTCAGGTAACCTGAATATCGAGCTTCTGGTGTGTCCAGGTAGTAGCACCTATCCTGGTATGGACACTGCCGATACTGAATGTAGTAGAGAAAATGGCGTACAGGACAAAAGTAGTCTATCCGTTGTGCCATCTTGCTTAGTGTTGGGGATCTTGCGGAGGGCGAGGCAACCAAACGGTCAGTGCATACCGCTCACGTGCACCTCTCTGCACCGGATGCTCTTAACTCTGGAGCAAACTCTCACCCACTACACGAGAGCCTAGAGAAAGACCTTACAGAGGGCGCTGTGCTTCTATATCGTACCATTGAGCAGCCACATTAATTGAGCTCATCGAATGTATCTTCATGTAAAAATGAGTCGGGGAATGACGTATCCAAGATCGGACCTGATGTTATGGCTGAGTTGGACAAACGTGTTAGGCTATCTATCGGTCTCCTAACTCCCCTAATCCTGCATATTCACGGATCCGAGTTGACTAGCCATTCCATGTTAAAAAATGCCCTGTGGTGTTACCATAGAAGTGACGATACTGCCTCGCACATAAAGAGGGGTATTCGTGAGAAACATACTAATGATTGTTATCTGTCAAATGGGGGTGAGGATTATGATGCAGGGATCAGCAGAGCAAATCTGAGTAACTCGCTGATTGGAGGTGGAGAGGACATGGCCGCTTTCTCTCATGGAGTGGCCTCGAAGATCAATATTTCCTCCCCAGTCAAATCAGTGGGGTCTTATATTTTCCCTGTAATCATTTCGCATATTAGACCTCTTGTACAAAGGGCACGACTTTACCAACCTTGAGATCAGGGAGATTAAATTCTCTATGACCGATATTCTTGCCAAGATTAATCGTTTGGAGGGTTTTATAAAATTGCAAGATAGACTTGCTCTAATAATCTTAAAGAACCATCTAAGGAACCTAGCTTAGCTTTCCTGTGTCCAACTCTAAAGGACGTGATGTCGTTTGACGAGAAAGGCACGCAATGCACAGCACCCATTGCCTATAGTATGGCTGAACCAGCAGCAGATATAAATGCAATGAAATCTGCGATAGTAGAAAATAGACAATACTCTTCCGTGCATGGGCAATCCAATGACTCAGACGCCGCAACACGTGGTAGAGCCCTTGGATAGTCCTACTGCTCTCACAAAGATAATTGAACAAATAGAGAAAGAGGAAGTAACAGCAACTGCTATTAAGGAAGGGCTAGGCTTTTTGTCTAGACGTAGAAAGAAATTACAAGACTCGTGAAGTTAAAAGAACTGAGAGGAAGAAAAAAAGCTGCTGATGAACAAGCTAAAAAAATAAAAATAATGCCTGTGGTAAAACTTGCAAATCCATCATTAAAGAGAATTCCACAAATACTATTGAGGATGATATAATTGTCGATCAACTCACCGAAGAGAGCCAAGCCCTTCTTCGGCCTAAATTAAGTGTTCAGTCAGGGATCACAGAGCCAGCTCTAGAAAGTATTAAGAGCGCAGTAACGATAGAACCTGCACGAAAGTGCAGTATTAGCACTGTTGCAGTGACTAATAGGAACCCCACTAATAAGTTGACTGAAATTCCTCCATCCGATGCAATGGTAGAAGTTGTGAAAAAACAAAAGAATCTCAATAACTACTTTTGCCAAGAAGGAAGGAAAGGCACGCATATAGCTTCGCTGGTTAGTATAGATGGGGCTCCTTCTTTGGCTCACACTGGAGGGGATTGCCAATTCAGCAATGGCTCTCTCACACAGGTGAGCAAATGTGGCTCATATGCGGATGTTTGCTCTGGTAAAATCGTCCATTCCTCAGGGATCGCCTTGCCGGTTGAGAAAGGATTTATAATAGTAAGTGGTTTGGGGAAATCCAGGCAACTACCATTCGAGAAAGTGGTAGTTCAGTCCACACATGGAGATAGTCATCAGCTTTGTACTACTCCTGCTCCTCACGAGTTGTTTAACGCACTTAAGAATTGTAGCCTTCCTAATTCTTCAACCTTCCTAAGTGGGAGCAAATGTTATGATGAGATCAGGCACTCTAATCTCTCAAACGAAACTCAGGCGACTCACCCCTCACAAGTGATGTGCCCTTCACAAGCACTCAGTCTGGTAGGGACTGAGCCGCATGCACATAGTTTGGGGTAATTGAAAAAAGCCCTAGAAGGGGTATTGTTAACATCTGAAGCCCTAATGAAGGAATTCAATTTGCAAAAGATGGTAAACCCTCTACCTGATAGGCAAATAAGTGATCAATGAGCCTTACCACGTCTTGAGATGGATTCAGTGGGAATGGAGCTTACACTGGGGAGGGATAACACGGCAGATAGAACTGGGCTTGCACCCTCCGATATGCCTGTAGCCTCTAACCTTGGCACCGGAAATGTACCCGCTAGTGCTCCGGAACAAACTGTTAATTCTGTGAGTGAGGGTGGGGCTATTAACATCATCGACCTTGAAGGGAAAGCCGACATACTGGGAGGTGCTAGAATTAACAGAAAATACCCGCTTGAACTTATGTCTTGCTTTCCTCCCTTAAGAATGCTTATCACGAAGGACTTTGAAGGCATTTCCTTACCACAACAGAATAATCATAGAACAATTTGTTATGTGTTGTCTGCAAACATTCTAAAATGTATATGGTCACACAGGTCGGAATTGCTTGAATTAGGCTTTGCATATCTTTAACGATGAAACGGTCACGCAGGAATTCCTACAATATCAGCTGCCTAGTCAGGGCAACGAAGCGGAGTCCACCATTGGAGCGTCTGGCAGTAATGGGGATGAAAAATTATGCATATCGCAATTGCTTTCCATTGCTTCCAATAATGAGGAGCTTGCATTGGTTGAACCCCTGTTGGAAACTATTTTTAACACCAAGTTCAATAAGCCTTCAAATTAGCATCACTTGAATCACGACTTGATAATTCTATCATGGAATTCTTGTGGGTTCCACAATCTCTCTAAGTGGTTGGCTTCGTTTTCGCCCCTGCAAGTTCCGGCTATAATGTTTGTTCAGGAAACTATGAAAACTGATGGACTGATATTGCATGGCTTTCATACCTTCTGCTCATTTGTAACTAAGGCAAAGGAACGGCGCCCCTTGTGAGGCCTAGCAATTGCCATAAATAATAATATTGATTGTTGTTCTAAGCTTATCTATGCATCGGATTACATTCTTGCTGTTGCCATGATGCTTACTGCATGCAAATGTAAACCACTACTATTAGTTAGCCTTTATTGGAATCCTCATAAACTCGATATCGATGATATGTTTGATGAGATTGACAATTGTTTGGAAAAAGCATGGATACATGATTCCAATTATGATATTATGGAAGGGGATTTTAATTCATATTGTTTGGAGATGCCGGATGTTGTAGCAGAGCACCAGAATGAAGGAACTAGGAGAGCTAGGATGAGAGGGAAGAAATGGGGAGCATATGTGGAAGATTGGGATCTGAGCTTTGTCAAATGTGCTGATACTACCCTTTACTATACATGGACCCGTGGCGCGGCATGCTCAATGATCTACTTGTTTTGTATATCACAGACACTTGTAGATATAGCGAAGCCAGTGACTGTTCATGAGATCACTATTGGTATTCTGCTTACGGAGCATGTAGCGGATGAGTTACTCCAATTACTCGAAATTGATCGGGCGAATATATCCCTTAGATGGAATCCCGCGATCTCAACAACTAGTAAGTCGTGTCTACTGTGAATTGGAGGAGGTTGATGAGTTAATCTCGCATCCTGGTCTTCCCGCCCTTCGGAAGGAGGCGATTGTATCTAATATAGTTAACACAGACCTATCCCATTTGATTGCCAAGCAGAAACCACAGCATCAAGTATTGAAGCATACGTCTGATTAGAACGTTAAGTTGTTGAAACGAGCAAGGAATAGGGACCTGAGAAGATTAAAAACTGACCTACTAAGCAATTCTCAGTACCTTTAAAAAAAAAAAAAAAACATTCAACAATCTTCTAGGAATAAAATTAGAAGAATTAAGATTTTGAGCTATAAAGTAAATTACGATCTCATATGATCGATCTGCAAGTACGATACGAGATGTCAATAATTAGGCAGCCGGACTCTCGTACTAATGATTTCTCTGCAAATAAAATTCCCGCAGAGGTTTGGGAATTGCATATTGCAAACGGGTATCAACTTCCAGCATGTTTCATGGATTGTATCCATCCGTCACCCATAGGCCTTGATATGCATGCACTTAATTGATCAACACAGGATATAGAGTGGGCTATTGGTAGGTTGACCCACTCCAAAGCAGCAGGGCCTGATGGTATTCAGTCCTGTGTATATAAGGCCGATCCAGCTCTATGGGCAGGAATCCTCAAAATCAAATTTGACTTAATTCTGCAGACTCTTAATATACCTCAGACTTGGGTTACATCTATAATTGTACCGATTTACAAAAAAGGGGATCCTGTCAATCCCGACAATTATCGTCCTATATCTCTTATGGACACAGCTGCAAAAGTCTTGACATGGAAAATCACATCTCACTTCATAACATCTATTCCAAATTTCAAACAGGTTTTGGAAGAGGGATGAGTACTGTGCTGAATGCTACCACAATAGCACATATATTAGCCAGTACCAAACTCAAAAGAGCATGCCCGGTCTATATGGCATGCATTGATATGTCTAATGCATTTGATACTGTGGTAAGAAAGCTGCTTTGGAAAAAAATGACTGCTCTTGGTATCCCGGCGATTTAGATTTTTTGGATTGCTCTGCTCCATACAAACACTGCATATAGGGTTATATTAACTATAGAAGGCGCGATGATGAAACCAGTGAGAATGCATCTTGGATTGAAGCAGGGCTGCAATCTAGCAGCAGCCTTATTTAATCTTTATTTATGTGATTTAGATGACCAGTGGAAGGACTCAAATGTGTTTGCAGTGAAACTTGGTACCTTGAGGTTGCACTGGTTAGCATTCGCTGACGACATCTTTCTTGATCTCACAACGTCAGGGTTACAAACGAAGTTAGATCTATTTGAGAATTTTGCGTATGCACATAACCTTAGACCCAATGCGACCAAGACCACTATGATGGTCTTCAATGCAGGCAAAAAATTAAAACAGTACAGCTGGAATCTTAATGGAGTCTCGATTGTACCATCTGTCGAGACTATCTTGGCTACTTGGTGACTAATGCTTCATCTATCAAACTTTGGAATGATAGATTGAAACTGAAAACAAGACCTATACTGTGCCAAATGAAGGTTGTTTTCTCCAAGTATTGCAAATTATCATTGGTACTGTTGTTGGAATTTGTAAACCTTAAGGCAGAACCGGTGATCTTGTATGCACTTGATATCTGCTTGTATAACCTTAACCAACAGCTTGACATACTGCAGGGGCGTCTAGTGAAATCAGCACTGCATCTCTCTCTAGCCATTCCTAACTGTATAATCAGACACGAGTTTGGCCTAGTGTCATTGTCGTGCAGAGGGGAATGGCGTGCTTTATCGAACTATGCTAAAATGTGCGATCCTCCTAGGAATTCTCTATATCAAGACTATCATGCAATATTACCTGGTAATGGCACAGGTTCTATTATGCAGTACCATAGGAGGATGCAGGGTATTCTCGATGAATTGGAGGTTATGCCCACGGATCTATGTTTTAGGCACGCATTTGTTAGAAAAAATATATTTGAAAGAGATTGGATTCGTACATTGGATGGAGTCAAGAGTTACTCTACGTACACTGAATACGCGAAGTACACACAGAAAAGGGACTTGCGTGATACTTTTGTAGTTATGTTTCCTTGTAACTTAACTCGCATGTACTATATACGTTTTAAATTGAATCAATTTTACACCAGAGAAAGGACCAGGCACTGGGATGCTGAGAGGGGCAACGAACAAGAGGTTGTCGTTTCCCGGGGTGCAAAGAACCAAAGGAAATGTTAAAGCACTTGGTGCTGGAATGCACACAATTTAAGGTTGCCAGAACAATCCTATTAATGAGATTTGTCAATATTGATTTCGAGGATTCTCTTGAATTCCTATGGAATAAGATGATTCTGGGGAAACATAAACCCTTGATGTTTGCATTGGTATGATTATTAAAAGTAATTGAAGTGGAATTGAAAAGGTATGAAGGCTGGGTAACAAAAATATAAAAATCATGTGTGCCGTCACGGCCTTTTTAGGGTTTGTAAAGTGCACACAGGTTCTGTTGTAATGTGCATTCTTGTTGTATTCCTCCCCATTAACGAGGTTGATATCCTGTGAATTGAATACACTGTAAACCAGATAGTTTACGTGCTTTTATATGTAAATAACTTAATTTTATATTTCCCTAGATTGAACATATAAAATGATTGTTGTATTGTTTAAGTGTTTTAGAAGTATCGAATATTGTATATATGTAATATTTTGTAAAGGTTTTGCTAAACTATGAATAAAAAATAAAAAATTGACTGTGCAAAAAAAAACACCAGAGAAAGTGAGGGGAGGTCCGAAGGGGCTAGCAGGGGTAAAGGGGAAAGAATGGTGGGGGGTTTTAACAGGGTTTGATCTCTCCTCCTTAATTGTAAAAGAGGGTGAAAGGCAGACTAAGTGGTCAAATGGAGTGTACTGCAGTCGCATTGATTTTATATTTGTCAATCCACACATTTTAAGTTATCGACCCAAGGTTATACACTTTCCACAACTTCTAGCAATCATGAGTTGTTTATGAAATTTTTGGGCCCCCAGCCAAATTCCAGGAAGGTTTTGGGGGTTAACCCAATGGTCAACTCCCAAGGGAACAGGTTATGTTGGACAGTAGCAAATATACAAAAGCTCAACTTGAGGTTTGGGCCAAGTGGGAGAGGGAATTCTGAGGGAATGTATGGGATTTGCAAAGGATGAAGGACCTTTTTAGCCCATTGGCTCAAAAGGCACCTACTAACAAGCAAATTCCACGGCAAACCTGGATTTAGGTTTGACTATGGTACTCATAAAAAGAAAAAGAAAAAAAGAGCTTAATGCTCGGATACAAAGAAATAAGAGAAGCCTTATTTTGGAGGGAAAAAACTGGAATGGTAGCAGCTGCCAGGTCCAGTTACAAGAATTGGATGCAGTGGTATACATTTTCGAAGAATACAGTGGGATGGAAACTCAATCGTTTGATAAGGAACCACGATTCTAAGAAATGATGGTATCTCACACGCAGTCATTCGTCTGCTAGCACTGCTAAAGAAATCTGTTGGGATGCCAGCAGATTCCTCGGGCTCCTTTATTGAGAATTCTTTATGATGGGAAGGGGAACCATCCCAGGCAGCTGACCCTAAGGCACGAATACCCTACATAATTTCTTTAAAGGCATAAGGGCATTGAGAATGCCATTTCAAGGATTCTACCATTAGCGTGGTAATCTGGCCCAACAGGATCGCGTGGGAAAATCAATTTTCTAGTTCCTCAAATAGCTTCCATTTCTCTTATGGGTATTGGAATACTTTTTATCTACCTAATTCAGATTTGGAGACACAGAACGAAAGCCAATAATTACCTAGAGCATTACTCTTAATCTAACTTATGAAGCTAGCATGTATGGATAAATACCAGTAGGTAAGCCTAGTTCACTATTCTTTAAAACTGCATCTCACTCGAGCATGCGAATATCGCAATTATATAATGTTTGAGGTATGACCGACAACCATAATCAAATACTTTTGGATTAATTTAGATCTGGAAAACTCACAGGATCGCAAGTTTTAAAGCATTAAGATGAGATTGTATATGCTAAATTACAAGCACCAGCCACATTAGGGTAAGTGATCCCCTGATGCATTTGAAAAACACTATGGTACAAATGAGTGAATGTTCTAATATCACGTTATATCTCACTACCAGATACAATCTCAAAGAAGAAGTTGGTAAGCTCTCCTACTGGATCATTGGACACATGTAAATTAGCCACGTCAATGAACGGGGAACCTACTCCATTACATGTATATCTCACAGGGTAGGCACCAGAGCTAATAAGCAAACATCTCACCATACACATGAAGTGTGGTGCTGGGTGATTAGTCTTCCGGGCACACCCCAAGGACACAAATATAGGGTCTGGCTGATAGACTATGGGGTACCATGCTAATCATGACTTAAATGCGGGATAGACACGCTATTCTTTTGGATGGATTACATGTATTTGACTTTTGTTCTCTGGTTTGTCCTTTTCTTTGGCTCCTCCTTCTGACATCATACTAATCATGGGTATGTAACATTTTTCATGATATGACTATTGTGCTATCCCAATCACCTTTGCGAACTGTTTTTTTTGTCTGTGACTAGGTCTATCCAAATGAACATGATTTTACTTGCAAACATGATGTAATGTATACAAACAGCCTTAAGGACAACAGAAGGTCGAAACGCGAGTCGGCTGTGATCGATACTAATATGAAATAGCTTACAGAATCTGCACAATTGTGTCTGTTTATTAGGTCACACACAAGTGTTATGAATGTAAACAGTTGTAGCGCAAGTTGTCAGCATTAGCTATTTCTCTGTACTAATATGACTAAGAAGAATTGGGGTTTTCCTCTTAATGCCGATACTGCTGCATGCGCCGCACATTGTAGTCTAGGGTCTTAGCACACCCAACCAAGGTTATACCCCCATTTTCGCTTAACTGACCCTAAGGCAATGTGTGAGACGCTGGTTGCTAGGCATATAAGGGAGGTCGATCTGGTGGCCATTATTGTTAAGTCTAAGGCTTCCAGGGCCACCAGTTCTGACGGCCTCAGTAATTTGGTCTTTAAGAGTACTCCTGCGCTTGTGTTCTTGGAAACAAATCGATCTTGATCTCGGTTCACAAGAAGGGCCGAAGCAAACTCCCATTTAACTACAGATTGCTGGCCTTGTTGGAATGCAGCTTCAAAATATTAGCAAATATTTTGTTGGACCCGCTATCCACATGGAGCAGAGCGTGGTTTTTATTACATTTCCAGCCGATGGGTTTCTGAAAGAACTGCGGGAAGACACATCCCATTTGGACCCTCTTAACCCCGATTTCTCACATATAACGTTACCCTGCCACAGTTCTTTACCTGTGCTTTGTAGATTATTCTGCCACTTTTGATAGTGTATTAAGATCAAAGCTATGGGAAAAGCTGGCTCGATGGGGCATTGACCCACTCAATAATATATTTCATTAAACGTCTACATAGCGTTACGCAGGTCAGAGTTCGTTTGTCCCAGTCGTGCTCTTTCCCGACCAATAGATGTTTGAAGCAGGGGTGCGCTCTTGCCCCTCTACTATTCATCCTCTATATAGCCGAGCTAGCTCCTGTGTTAAGGACAATCAATGACCACCCGCCGTGTTATGGCAGGGAAGTCATCAATTGCTTGACATACGCGGATGATACCGTCATATTAGTTGGCCTACAGCGATCCCTAGACGTTCTACATACCTTTGCCTCAGATCATGGCCTTAGTCCCAATGCTATAAAAACTAAGATCATGACGAAAGGGAAGAGGGCATATGGTGCCCAGTCTTTTGTGTGGAACCTGGGTGGTGTCAAGTTATAGCAGGTTAAGGAATATAAATATTTGGGAGTCAGTATTAGAGTATCCATCTCGCCCGTACATCTGGCTGAGGGGATTAGGCACAAGGCAGGGTTTAATTGGCTGTCACTTAAAAAAAAAAATCATTGATGCTCAAGGGGGTCGTTCTATTGAGGCTAACATTATAACTTACAATGACCTCAGTTATTCCTGGCTTACTATACGCCCTGGAGGTTTTCACAGAGAAAGCAGTTACTTGGTTCACAAGGCTGGAAACCAAAATGTTACGCTCTCTACGTAGCCTCCCAGGGAGGGTGCCAGTTGAAGCCCATAAGACTAGACCTGCGCTCTCTCCTTTCCCTTTGGAAGACTGTAGTTTGCAAATTCAGGGCAAAAACGTACTACGGTTGTTTGGGGGAGGATTCATCATTAAGCATGGCCGTTGCCCATTCTAGCCGGTTCTCAAAAAGCGTATGGTGTGGGGGGGGGCAGACCGCGCAAGCTGAAACACCCGAGTAAACGCAAGGACTTGGACTATATACTGGCCAAGCGCAGAACTGCCATGGGTTGAAAAACAAACAATAGACCGGAGGTAGATGATTGGTGGCACCATCTCCAGAAATGGGCAGAAGCTGAAACGGCGGTATGGAACGAAGCGGTCAATAGAGGGGGGGATGAGGAAGCAGAAACTCTGATGGCCTGGAGACACTTAGGGCCTCATTACACGGACGGCGGTAAGGGTTAACGGTCACCGTTAATGGCAACGGTGACCGTTAACCCTTACCGCCGTACTACGAGGTCCCTTAGCGGGTTGGTGCTTTAACGCCTGCTTTTTGCAGGCGTTAAAAACCAACCCGCTAAGGGACCTCGGAGCTAATTACGGCACCGCAAAATTGCGGTGCCGTAATTAGCGCCTTCCCCATTCCCATAGAGCCCTATGGGGCAGAAATGGGAATGGGGAAGGGCAATGGCGGAAGGGGGATTTACCGCCCCACCGACCTTGGAATGGGGCGGTAAATCCCCTTACCGCCAAGGCGGTGCCGGTAATTTACCGGCATGGTCCAGGGTGCTAATAGCACCCTGGATCACCGCCTTCCGTGTAATGAGGCCCTTAGTGGCCACACTGTCCGGGTCCACCCAGGCCTGCCTAAGTGAACATGATTCCTTCGGGAATATAGAGGGGGAGGTACCCCTAGAGGAAACAACGGCAGATGGCAAAGTGCAGTAGGCTCGAGTTAGGGGGGAGGGTAATGGGGAGATAGTGGACATTTTACGATCTTGTATGTGATGCTTGACATATGATATGCACTGTCGGATTAGTTTCTTTTTTGTGGTTGATTGGTTGATGTAAAAGTTAATAAAAATTGTTTAAAAAAAAGAAATGGTGTGGGGGGCTCTGTTGAACAGCGTGAAGGAATGGCGGACTAAGCATAGCTCCAGCCCCGACACGGTCTAATCCATAAAATGTATCATGTTGTGTGCCATTAAATCAGGAGCGGCATCGAAGGAAAGTTGCCGGGTGATCCCAGGATACCAGGGCTGAGAAATTACTGAAGTCTGAGCAGTTTTCAATCCACAGAGCACCGTTGAAAAACCTGGGGACTTGGTTGGAAGACAGATCCTGCAGGCGGCTCCACATGCTGCCCCTACCATCTGCGGCACCGGCCCCCTGGCGTGCCGCGGCCCACAGCACCAGCTGGGATGTGTCCCTGGAGCCCGAAAATACATCCCGAAGCTTCAAGCTGAGTGGGGGATAAATAGTACCCACAGCGAGCCTCGTTGGGGACACTCGTAGGGCAAGACGAACGCAGAGTGCATAACAGCAATCAAGGAGGGACAGATGCGCAATGTTACATCAGTGCTGGCTGGAGGACGGACACGAACGCTAAAGCAATACAGGCTTCACGGAAAGGAGAGAAACCCTTCAATGGTACATGGTCCAGACATAAACTACACTATCATCTCCGGTGAGGGACGCTATGCCCAAGGGGGTCGGCTGATCTCGGAGGCCTGGCACTAGGACCCAAGAGAGTGCAACACATCTACAGGACCATCCTGCTACCAGACGCCACGGAAGAAGGGCCTGGCCTGCTCCACGCCGGGAAGAGGCCACGGGGTGGGAGAGGGGTTGGCAGAGCACAGCGGGGAAGAATACTCCTGTGAAGCGGAGTGCTACTGGGGCAGCGTATGCGAGGCTGCGAACTGTCAGGCCAAAGGAAGGCCCACGTAGAAAGACATTATCCGGAATCTGGCGGCAGGCTGCGAGGAGTATAACAAGCAGTCCCACAGCCCTGGGTATGCACAACTCCCTACAAAGAAGCTGGAAACACCCCAGGTGCAGGCAAACAAGCCAAGACCCATTGAGGTCAACGCAACTAGATGCTACAAGGCCAATAGCAACATAGGATCCCATTGGTCACACGCAGGTGGAGGGTATGGGTAGGAAGCCACAACACCACGATCTCAGGGGAAAAGAGCTACAATTGGAGGTGACCCCATGCGCAAGCAGCTCAGTTTATACGTGGAAGGCCACAGTACCAGGCCCCTATGGGGAACGATCTGCAACTGAAGGTAACCCCACGGTACACTTATACCGACATAACAGCCTTAAAGTACTATATATCCACCTTCCATAAGGGATGCCGATAAGTGGAAAGCAGAGTGAAATATGGACACTATCCTAAGACGGAGACAGCAGTGTACTGTACCAAGTGCAGGGCAAGAATCAGACTCTTATACCACCAGATGCCCCTTGTCATCAGGAATTCTTTTGCCTAAACATAAGTGACGACAGAGGGCACAGCAAGGGACTAGAACAGGGTGCTAACAGGAGGAAAATGCAACAGATGCAGACTGATAAATCTGCGCAGCCACCAGAATTTACAAAAACGCGCTTTATATAGCAACGACACTCGCTCAATTAATAGGCGCCCAGACCGGTTGGACACTCCTGCAATAGCCGACAAGGGACAATTGCCAAAAGAGCAGAAGATAATGTGCACGGCCCTACCGAAAAGTAAGAGAGCAGTGTCACGAAATGACGAAGGGAGCTAACAAAAAGAAGGGCCGATGGACTCGTACACCAATATCATGGCGCAAAATACAACTCAGCTTGACCAGGGAGCGGGTGGAAGCACTGAAACAATGCCAAAGGAATCCCGGGACGACCACCTATTGCAAGCAATGCAAGCTGGATTCATGTCGGTGAATGTCAAGCTTCATGACATCGCTGTGACCATCAGCTCCCTGAAAGTCAAGGTAGAAAAGGAGAGTGGTCGAATAACCGAAGCTGAAGTTCGAAATGGAACAGCAGAAGACAAACTAAACCAGCATGACCAGGACATCGCAGAACTGAAAACCGAACTGGTTAAAACCAGGGGTAAATGTGAAGACCTTGAATTATGATTGCGGCGCAATAATATCTGCATCGTGGGGATACCGCAAGCGGCATGCAAAGGCCCGATGGAACCATTTGTAGAGAGCCTCCTCCAAACCCTATTCGACTCAGCATCCTTCTCAACACACTTCTTGGTAGAAAGGGCACATCGCACCCCTGCGCTGGTGCCCAAACCCGGTGCCGCGCACCATTATCGTAAAACTGCTCAACTACAGAGACAGGGACCTCATCCTAAGATTATCCAGAGAGAAAGGATCACTACACTATGAGTCCAGCACAGTGCTCATCTATCCGGACTTCTCGGCCGGGGTTCAGACACAACAGAGATCATACGACCAGGTGAAAAGTGCGCTACGTGCAAGGTACATCCCATATTCCTTAATGTTCCCGGCTAAACTCAGGATACAACATAGGGGACGTGCGCACTTTTTTGAAAATCCGGCAGGAGGTATGGCATACATGGAGTCTTCCATCCTGCTACCACCAAGGGATCGCATAAACAATATAAGCCCCGACCGAGAGAGGCAGAGAACGCATATGATCATGAGGCGTGGTGAACTACAAATCCTGACTGCAAAGAAGAAGCTAGCGGTGAAGAAATGGTAGGAGAAGAGGCACACAACACAGTGATACAAGTTGGAAACTGATAGTGTGGGCGCGGGACACACTGTGTGGCCGCAGTCAGCTCACCGGATTCTCCTGGAATATTCTACTGTTCCGCAAAGGGTACACCATCAAGTTGGGGGAGATGGTGAGGGTGGGAGGATACATACAAGGGAGGTGGTAAAGGGGTATGGGATGAGAGTTGGAAAACGTTTTACGGTTAAAAATGCAGGTTTGCGGGCTGCGTGCGTGGCACAGGATCACAGTCAGAAAGTTTGTTCTAGTTCTACGGAAAACACACTAAGCCCAATGGCAAAAACATAAAGCAACAAATGGGTGAATTAATAGGCCTGTAATCGTGGAACGTTAGAGGCATCAATAACCCCATTAAAGCCAGGAAGATAACAGCATATATTGACGCGCACTCCCCTAAGATATTGATGCTACAGGAGACATGCTGCGGGAGCACTAAACGACACCTTTGCCTCTAAGTGTGGAAGGCAGAGATTTTACACCTCCTACTCGTCACAGGCCAGAGGGGTGATGATATTGGTGCACCGAACACTGCCCTTTAACTCACAAAAGAAACAAATAGACCCCGAAGGGCGATATGGAATACATTACTCTCCATAATCGTATTTCTGTTTCTTGTATCTGCTTAGATTCACATGCTATGCATAGGCCGACATCTAGTTGAAGCTGCAGAGTATTGCAGTTGTTTTTCGAAACTCGAAATGGACATCGAAAAGGGGCGTGCCAGTAATACTATCCCTATTGCGACGTTCCCTGTACCTATAATCCCTCACGCATGTAGGTTCCTCAGATTGTATTTTTTCTGACATGAGGTAGCATGAGGAATAGTGCGAGTACAGACTTTCCAAGCAGATATATAAAAAGCTCATGTAACATCTATGCACATTCTCTCAGGGCATGAAGGGTGGGCGCATGTGAATCTAAGCAGATACAAGCACCAGAAATACGATTACGGCGAGTAATGTATTTCTTCTGATGCTTGTGTAATCTGCTTAGATCACATGCTAAGCATAGATTAGCGAGCAGTGTTGTGAGAAGGTGGTGGGTCAAGAGAAGGAGTAGCGGCAAATAGATGTTTTAGAACCGCTTGTCCCACCGGTGTATCTGTCTTGGAATGGGCATCAATGCAGTAGTGCTGAGTGAAGTTATGAACTGAGCTCCATGTAGCTGCCTTGCAAATGCTGTCTAGGGGGACATTTGCAATGATGGCTAGAGTGGCCCCAGTACCTTGTGTGGAGTGGGCTCTTGGTGTTCCAGGCAGTGTTTTGTCTGATAATGAATAGCATAATTCTATACATTTGACTATCCATCTGGAGATGGCTTTTTTGGAAACCCGTTCTCCCTGTTTGCCTGTAGCCATGGAGACGAACAGTTGATTAGTCTTCCTCAGCGGTTTGGTCTTATCTAAGTAGTAGAGAACCGCCGTCCTCACATCTAGTGTATGGAGTTTGACCTCAGCTGAGCTTGTTGGCTTCTGGAAGAATGCCAGGAGCTCGATGGACTGGTTTACGTGAAACTTGGAAATGAATTTAGGTGAGAACCTAGGGTGCGTCCGTAAAACCAATTTGTCTTTATGAATGATAAAGAAAGGGTCCTGCACTTACCAGGCTTGGAGTTCGCTGACTCTTCTTATGGAGGTAATTGCCACTAAGAAGGCAGTTTATAGGTTATGTGTCTAAGAGTAGCCTGATGCAAAGGCTCGAAGGGGGGGCCCCACGAGTTTCGCTAGTACTACATTTAGATCCCAACCAGGCGTGGGATTAGAGACCGGAGAGTGTAATCTCTTTACTCCATCCATGAATGCCTTAATGACTGGCAATTTCCACGATGAGATTTTACTTTGAGAGGTGGTGTATGCTGATAAAGCTGCTAGGTGGACTTAAAGAGAATTAAAGACCAACCCTGAATCCAACAGGTGGAGCATGTAAGTAAGAATGTGTGATGCAGTACACTGTAAGGGGTTTATCTGCATAGATTGACACCAAATGACGAATCTCTTCCACTTGTGGAAATAGCAGTGTCTGGTGTTTGGCGTGCATGCTTCTTTTAGGATGTCCATACAAGGTTGTGGAAGATTAAGGTGTCCAAAATCTGACTTCAGGAGCCATGCTGCCAGGTTCAAAGAGTGAGGTTGTGGATGTATTGTTGACCCCCCCGTGCTGAGTCAACAGGTTGACCTGGTACAGGAGTTTGATGGGGTCGCACATCGCCAGTTTGCGCAGATGTGGATACCATAGTTGTCTCGCCCACATAGGAGCAACTAGGATGAGTGTCATGTGTTCCCTGTGTATCTTGTTCACTACCCTGCTGATTAATGGAGTTGGGGGGGAAAAGCTTAAGCAAATCTCCCTGACCAATTCATCCATAGGGCATTCCCCTTGGAGTCTGGTAGGGGGAATTTGGACGCAAAGTCTGGGCATTGCTTGTTCTCTTTTGTAACAAACAAGTCTAGAGAGGTGTAGCCCCAAAGAGAGAAGATGTGGTCTACTACGTCAGAGTGAAGTTGCCACTTGTGCTCTCTTGGCAGAGGATCTCTGCTGAGAGAATCCGCTAGAGTGTTGAGTACCCCTGGAACATGTTGGGAGGATAGGGACATCCCTCGTCTGAGTGCCCACTTCCATATTTTCTGCGCCAGCTTGGACAGATTTGGAAAGTGTGTACCTCCCTGTTTGTTGACATAGAACATAGCGGTAGTGCTGTCTGTTAGGACTTGTACGGATTGGTTCGTCAGATGTTCCTCGAAGGCTTGTAGTGCCTTGAAGATTGCCAATAACTCTAGTATGTTTATGTGCCTTTATGCGGTCTCTTGTGACCACAGGCCGTGTGCTGTGTGGTGAAGGTAGTGGGCCCCCCCACCCGGAAAGTGACGCGTCTGTCGTGACGACCACCTGCGCTTCCGGTTCGTGGAAAGGTTTCCCCTTGAGCAGATTCTCCCTTGACCACCAGCGTAAGTTCTGAACCGGTGTTGGCCAAACAACCACTAGATCGTCCCACTGACCACTTGCCTGAGACCATTGTTTCGCCAACCACTCCTGCATTGGTCGCACGCGCAGGCGACCAGGTAAATGCACAATGCCATCATACCTAGCAGACACATTGCTTTGCGTATGCTTATCCGGAGACCGGCTTGATATCCGGTGCATCTGTGCGTTTTGACCCAGAAAGCGACGAAAATTATCACCACCTCTTTGGCCTGGGTGTGTGTTTGTCAGTTGGCCAAGGCTTTTTAGTGTCTCATATTCTTCCTTGGCGGACTTTAGAGCGTCCTCAACTGCTTTACCAAACAATACATTCTGCTCAACAGGCTTGAGTTTCCAATTTGAAACCCGACTGTCTAAGCCAGGCGTGGCGTTTTAGGATTGTGGCTTCCATGATAACGCAGCCAGCATTATCCGCTGCATCAAAGTTGTTTTTCAGGAGAACGCCAGCTGTATCTCTGCCTTCGGCAGCCAGAAGGGAGAGTTTGGATTTAAGTGGCTCTGGTGCCGACTCTGCCAGGGCCGGCGCCTCAACCCATTTGGTGCAGTCGTAGCTGGATAGTAAGGTGGAATTATTTGCTATCCGTGCTTGGTATGCCGCTGATGACGCTATTTTCCTACCCATGGTATACAGTTTTTTGCTCTCTTTGTCCGGAGGATTTTTGGAGGATGCCAAGGGGGTACCAGCTCTCTTCCTGGTAGTGGTGACTACCAAAGAGTCTGGCCGAAGTTGGCCCCTTATATATAAAGGGTCGGAAGGCGCTGGGCGGAAGAGTTCCTCAATTCTAGGGTTTACCACCCTGGTTTCATTTGGCCTTTCTAAGGAAGGCTGAATCCTTCTTTGGACTGTCTTAAACAGGGGAATAAATTGGGCTGAAGGTTTCTTGTCGCCAAAGATATTTTCTCCAAAATCTTTATCCTGTTGGATCTCTTGCGTTTCGATCCCGAAATGCTCTGCAGCCCTTAGGAGTATATCATTGAACAGGGGCTGGTTGTCCACCGGGGAGTCGGGTAAAGGATGGTCTTGCGGGACCGGTGAGTCCATTGCAAAAACTACCGACTCTGTCATCTTGATCCTGATCATTTCCACCACCCCCACACCCTGCCAGGCGTCGTACTCTTCGACGTCGTCATAATAAGGCTCATCCTCATCCATGTATTCATCACCCCGTGCATCCAGGTCGTACAGGCCAGAGGATAGGTGGTGAGATTTGGGGACTGGCTCTACGGACAGTTCCACTGGGGGAAAAGATCTTTTCTTAGCCGGTTGTGCTAGTTTTTGGGACTGAGAGGCTGTGTCTTTTGTTTTTGAGCCAGACGCCTGGGTAGTGGGAAGCGTGTTGGCAAGATTTGTAAGAACATGTGGATGTTCTTTGAAAAAATTTGCCAGACAAGTCATACGACTCATGACTCTCAATCTCTTGTGCGGTCCGTGAGGCTGAACTGGGGATAGCCTCTGGGTAGGCAGGGGTAGAGGTGGGATATAGCTCTTCCTCATCTACACAGATAGGATCAGGCTGCTCTGCTTGATCAGGCTCCACAGAGGTGTCTTGGACAGGAATAACCACAGGTTCTGGGGTGGATGACTGCTCTCTAGGTCTGTCTCTCCTATTCCCTGAGTCCTTATCCTTAGAGGAACTGGACTTATGCTTTTCTCTATGCTCCCTGCTCTTGGAGGAAACCTTTTGGGAGATAGGGGTCGAAGTAGGGGCCTTGGGGGTCTGTTCTTCAGCAGAATGGGCCAATCCCGACTCCCTGGGCTTACCCCCGGGTGTAGGTCGAGTCTCGACTGCGGGGATGGCTTGCGTGGTGACTTTCGATGCCACGAGGCCGGGCAGGTTTTTTTTTTTTTTAGTCGAACGTCTTTTGCTTTAGCGGGCTTGTCGTGAGGTGGCCGTTCGGGGCGCTCAGAGGACTTCTGATCAGAGGATCTGCCCTTAGTCGTCGACTCTCGGCGTGCGACTTCGCTCCCACCGCTGTGGTGAGTGTGTTTAGTGTGGGGGAGTGGTGTGCCCTTGCTGCCGGGTGTCTTCCCTGTAACAGGACCGCCGGCCTGTCTGTTAGGGTCGGGGGCTGGCACTGGGGAACGTCGAATTCCCCGTCACCCTCGCCGTCCGAAGGGACGGTGTCGCTGACTTCGCTGGACGCCCTTTCAACGTCCATGGCGGCCTCTGCCTGCATGGCGTGATGGGCCAAACGCTTTGTCCGCCTGTCCTTGAAGGTCTTGGGTCGGAGCAGTTTACAGCCCCGACAATGAGCCTCGTCATGGTCTCTGTGCAAACAAAGGTTGCACACCCTGTGTTTGTCGACCCACATATTTTTTTCTATTGCAGGATGGGCAGAATTTAAAAGGAGTACGCTCCATTTTGTTGGCAGACAGCTGGGCGACAATGGAAAATGGTGGGAATATACATGTTTATGACCACCCCACACTCTCCCTACTGTAAGGCCGAGGCCGAAAGGGCCATCCAAGGCCGGGTGGCGCTGTCGGAATCTTCGTCCGACGGTCAGCTTCATAGTCTTCCTTGAGTCTTCACTGCGTCGACACACGGCGTCGGTAAAGGACAGAAGGAACAAGTTACTTACCTGTAACTGTTGTTCTCCAGCATGGGTCTGGCATGGATTCACATGCTCATGAATATTCCCCGTCGTCAGGCTGGGAATCCTCGGTAAAGAAAAATCAGTATCAGTTTCGTTTCTGATCTGTCTTTCGTACTAGTAACCAATCACTGGTCTCTGTGTCATACTGTCCACAGCCAATGACTGCCCTCTCCCTAAGCCCCGCCTCTGGCAGCCATCCTCAGATTTGGTAGCACGTAAAGTGGCAGTATGACCAAACGAAGAGCCTCAGAGGGGTAGGCGGGAGGGTTTGCATGTGAATCCATGCCAGACCCATGCTGGAGAACAACAGTTAGAGGTAAGTAACTTGTTCCTTCTCCAGCATGGGGTCTGGCATGGATTCACATGCTCATGAATATAAGAATACATAGCAGTACACACATGCACAACCACGGGAGGTGGCAAAAGGCTCAACATTAAGCATTACATAAACTCAACATTAAGCCACTCTTACCTCCTCACCAGGCCCTTCAGGCGAACAGGTTGCACAGCACTGCTTGGCCGACCCTGGACTCCTCCCTGGAGTCCCGATCGACGCAGTAGAATCTCGTGAAGGTGTGCGTCGACCTCCACGTAGCAGCCCTGCAGATGTCCAGCAGGGGCACACCAGATAAGAACGCCGTAGTAGCAGCGATCGCTCTGGTCGAATGGGCTCTCGGACGGCCGAGCAGCGGTCGGTTTGCCAACCGGTGACAGTGCATGATGCAGCCGGAGAGCCATCTGGAAATGGAAGACTTCGAGAGAGCCTTCCCTTGGTTCACAAGTCCAAAGTTCACAAAAAGCTGTGATGTCTTCCGAAAACTCTTTGTGCGGTCCACGTAGAACTTCAGTGCTCTAGCTACATCCAGCGAGTGCAAAGTCCTCTCGGCTGGCGACAAAGGCGACGGAAAGAAAACTGGCAACACCAAGGGCTCGTTGAGGTGGAAGTCCAACGGCACCTTGGGCATAAAGGAGGGGTGCGTCCTGAGCACCACCCTCGTGTCGTGAAAAGTCAAGTATGGAGGCTTGCAAGATAGGGCCTGGATCTCTCCCACTCGTCGTGCGGAGGTGATGGCCACGAGGAAAGTGGTCTTCCACGAAAGGAACTTCAACGGTGCCGAGTGCAAAGGCTCGAATGGGTGCCCCATGAGCTTGGTCAGCACCACGTTGAGCTCCCACGCCGGGACAGGGGCCTTCACCGGCGGGAATGATCGGAATAGTCCCTTCATGAATTCCTTCACCAGGTGATGAGACCACAAAGACGTCCGTCCTGTAGTTCTGGTGTATCGGGAGATGGCAGCCAGATGTATCTTGATGGAGGCATGAGCTAGACCAGCTTTGACCAGCGACAGTAGGTACGGCAGTACTTGGGGAGCCGTAATCCGCAGAGGGTTAATCTTCTGTGCGCGGCACCAGACAGAGAACCTCTTCCACTTATGTCCATAGCACTGAAGAGTTGAGGACGTCCAGGCTTTTGCAAGCACCGGCCTGCAGTCAGCTGGGATATCGTACCCTCCAAACACTAGTGCTGCAGGAGCCAGGCCTGCAAGTTCAGCGACGCCGGGTCGTGGTGAAGAATGGCGCCACCTTCTCTGGAGAGAAGATCCGCATCGGCCGGAAGCTTGTCTGGCGGAGACGCCGACAAGTTCAGAAGGTCCGGGAACCAGATCTGTCTCGGCCACGCCGGTGCGACGAGGATCATCCTGCACCGGGACCTCTTGAGCTGATTGATGAGCCGGAGCAGCAACGGCAGTGGAGGGAATTCATATAGGAATCTGCCGTCCCAGGGGAACGAGAACGCATCGCCCATGCTTCTCGGCTGCGGAAACCTGCTGGCGAACCTCTGGTACTTCGAGTTCGTCGCCGTTGCGAACAGGTCGATCTGGAGTTTGCCCCATCGTTGGAAGAGCTGATCCACTTGATCCTGGCGCAGTTCCCACTCGTGGCACGAGCGCAGCTCCCTGCTGAGTGAGTCGGCGATGGTGTTTTTTATTCCTGCCAGGTGGAAGGGAACCAGGAACATCCCCTGGGCGACTGCCCAGTGCCACAGATCCTGGGCCTCCTTGGAAAGGACTGGGGATCTGGTGCCTCCCTGTTTCCGGATGTAAAACATTGTGGTGGTGTTGTCCGTGAAGATCCTCACCACCTTGCCCTTGAGGGACGGAAGACACGATCTGAGCGCCCAGAACACGGCTCGGAGCTCTAGGATGTTGATGTGGAGCGACTTCTCCTCCGGGAGCCAAAGGCCTCTTGCGTGGAGACCGCCGGTGTGGGCACCCCATCCTTCCAGGGAGGCGTCTGTCGTCACCGTCTCCTGGATCGCCGGGGTCTGGAAGTCCGTGCCCTCTCTGAGGTGCGCACGGGAGCTCCACCACTGAATCGTCCGACGGAACACCTCGTTGAGGGGGATCCTGTCTTCGAAGCTGCCCGTCGCCTGGGTCCAACGGGCGTCGAGGAACTCTTGAAGCGGGCGCATCCGTAATCTGCAAAGGCGCACTAAGTAGATGCATGAGGACATCATCCCCAGGAGGGACTTGACAGACCTCACCCTGGCCACGTCCGTGGCTAGCAGGCGCTGCACCTTGCCCAGGATGGCCTTCGTTCTTTCCTCCGACGGAGCCGCCAGGCGCCTCACTGTATCGAGCTTCGCTCCCAGGAACAGGGCCACCTGAGACGGTACCAGGTGGGACTTGGGGTAGTTGATGGCGAATCCCAGTTCTGTGAGTAGACCGACAGTCCTCGCTGTGTGATCGACGGCGAGTTCTCTTGTCCTTGCCCGGATGAGCCAGTCATCCAGGTAGGGGTAGACATGTATCCCCTGCAGGCGCAGCCGCGCCGCCACTGGTGCTAGGCACTTGGTAAACACCCTGGGTGCCAACTTCAATCCGAATGGTAGAGCTCTGAATTGGTAGTGACTTCCCTGGACTACAAATCTGAGGAACTTCCGGTGTCCCTTTAGGATGGGGATGTGGAAGTACGCATCCTCCAGGTCCAACGACGACAGGAAGTCGCCTTCCTCCAGCTGTCCCAGCACGTGCTGGAGGGTGACCATCCTGAACTTCTGTGCTTTGATAAATTTGTTTAAACGACAAAGGTCCAGGATGGGGCGCCAGCCTCCCGTCTTCTTTCTGACGAGGAAGTACCTTGAGTACACTCCGGAGCCCCGGAGTCTCTTTGGAACGAGCTCGATGGCACCTTTTTTGAGCATCGCCCTTACCTCCAACAGCAGTTGAGGGACGTGATTTTCCTTCCTGGTCACGGGAGGAATGTGAGGGCACCTCTTTTGGAATTCGAGAGAGTGTCCGCGGGCCAGGGTATCCAGTACCCAACGGTCGGTGGAGATGGTCTCCCACACGCCGACGAACTTCGTCAGCCGGCCTCCCACCGGGGTGCTTCGGTGGGGGCCCGACGCTGCAGCCGGTTCAGTCTTGCTTGGCCGAGGCCTTGCCGCCTTGGCCTCCTTGACGACGGTGACGGGAACCTCCTTGCTTGCCGCAACCTCTGTAGGCCTCCTGCGACGAGGAGCGTGCCGCTTGGCGATAGGAAGGGGAGCCACCGCTGAATCCTTTGGAGGCCCCCTATCTGCCTCCAGAACTCCAAAAGGGCCGTCGCTGCTGAAGGGCTCCCAGTGCTTGGGCCGTTTCCGTGTCCGTCTTGATGGCCTGAAGAGACTCATCCACCGTCTTCCCAAACAGGTTGTTGCCGTCGAACGGCATGTCCATCACCCTGGTCTGGACGTCTTGACGGAAGTCAGTCGCCCTGAGCCATCCACGTCGTCGCAGGCAAACCCTGTTGCCCAGCTGGCGAAAACCGGTATCGGCAATGTCCGTTGCCACCATAATGGCGTGGTCCGACGCTACCTCGCCTTCCTGCAGAATCTCTAGGGCCTCCACCCTCTTGTCGTCTGGCAGGAAGTCCAGTAGGGGGGCTAATTTGAACCAAAGCTCCCTATCGTAACGGGTCACAATCGCCAGGGCGTTGGCCGCCTTAATGGTCGTTGCCGCCGACGAAATGACCCGTCACCCCATGGTGTCGCACTTCCTACCCTCGCCGTCCGGCGGGGAAGTGGAGGTCGAAGCAGCTGCCCCCGCCGCCTTCTTCTTGGCCGCTGCCGAGACGACCGAATCTGGAGTAGGCTGGGCCCTGAGGCACAGGAGGGCAGTGTCGGGGACCCGGTACTTCTTCTCGTATCTGTCCCTTTTTGCGGGCGTCTTGGAAGGATTCTTCAAGACGGCCAGACCCTTGTCCCAAATGTCGTCTAGCAACGGTACTGCGAGGACCGTTTTTCTCTTGGCCTCCCGTCGTTGATAGAGGAAGCCTTCCTTCTTCTGCTCCTCCGGGCAGAGCTGGAACAGCTCGGATGCCCTGGCGATCATGGTGTGAAAGAGCCGATCTCGTCGGGGTGAGAGGCCCATGGGGTGGGCGACGGGAGGTCAGTCCCGTCATCCGTCCCTTCTTCCGCCGTGTCCGACCCAGGCTCAGGCGAGGGAGAAGAGGGTTCTGCAGGCCTTGCGGGCATGAAGGGCGGGGCGGGATGGATCCTCCTCCGCTTGTTCGGGGGGCTTCCCGACGGGCCTGGTTCAGGGTCCTCCGTCGGAGTCTGTGGCAATCTCGTCCTTATCTCCGTGCACAAGGACTGGATCGCCAACAAAATGGCTGTCGAGCTATCCTGAGGCTCGGGTACTGGCTGGGACGGAAGATCAGGTTGTCCGTCGTCACCATCGTCGAATCCCGCGACAGCCTCCCGGGGGGCTGCCCCGTGGGTTCGAACCTTCTCGAATCTCTCTCCAAGGTTCTTCACGGCTTCAACCAGCTCCTCCTCAGAGGCTGACTCCGAGTCTGTGATGGCCACCGTGCCCCCCCTCTTTTTCCACCGGGGTCTTCACGGGGGTCTTGTCGATGAGCTGGAAAGAGGCTTCCCTCCGTGGTGGCAGGGAGACTCTGGGCCCTGAGGTCGCCTCCACAGACGGAGCCACCACTGGCTTTGCCAGGGATGTCGCGATTCCCTCAATAGAGGCCTTCGTCTGATGGGTAAGGGCCTTCACCACCTTAGGTGCGTCCTGGGCCTTCACCTTGGGGGGAGGGGGCTCGCCTCGCTCCCCTTCCGTCGAGATCAACCGGGGCTTCTCCCGAAGCTTGCCCGGGTTCTCGGACTTCCTCTTCCCCGAACCAGAGCGTTGGCTCGTGGTTGATGGTGCCGGGGAAGACGCGCCCTGCCTGGCAACCGAGGAGCCCGACCTTTCGGCGCTCCCAGAGCCCGTGGACTCGCGGTGCTTTGCCTTCTGTTGGGCCCCTGTCGCCGGAGCGCCCTCACAGGACTTAGAAGCCCGCTCAGACTTTTTCTTCTTCTCACCTGCCGCCAACCAGCTGGCGAGGCGGGCACGACGGTCCTTCATGGTCCGTTCCGACAGGTTCTTGCAGAACACACAGTCCTTCTCCACGTGCGTCTTGTCCTCGTGGAGGCAATAGAGGCATCTAGAATGTTCGTCCTCCTTGAAAACATTCTGTAAGCCGCATCCAGGGCAGTTCCTGAACAGCTTGGATCCGGGCGACGAGCTCTTGTCCTGGGCCATGTCCATGTAGGCCGCAAGTCTTCTGGAATCCTCCAAGAAGCGTAGCTCGACGAAAACTTCACCCTTGAGGGGCGTAGAAAAAAATACAAAACTGGTCCCTGTTAATCGGAAGTAGAAATGGTGGAGCTTGAGGCTCGATTATCGAAAAAAATGAGAAAAAATCTCCTGAAAAGGCGCGAAACACGCAGTAAAAGCTCGAGAGCTAAGCACGAGGACTCCCAACGCTTGAACGTGCAGTAAAAATCTGAGGATGGCAGCCAGAGGCGGGGCTTAGGGAGAGGGCAGTCATTGGCTGTGGACAGTATGACACAGAGATCAGTGATTGGTTACTACTACGAAAGACAGATCAGAAACGAAACTGATACTGATTTTTCTTTACCAAGGATTCCCAGCCTGACAACAGGGAATATTCATGAGCATGTAATCCATGCCTGACCCCATGCTGGAGAAAGAGGTACTATTAAGTTATAAAGGTAAATGGCGTAAGCCGAAATGCACTCTGCAAATATGCGACCGCTCACGATGGCGGAAAAAAACCAATCTGAGGGACCTACGTGCGTGAGGGATCATGGGTACAGGGGACGTCACAATAGGGATAGTATTACTGGCACGCCCCTTTTCGAGTTTCGAAAAACAACTGTAATACTCTGCAGCTTCCACTAGATGTCGGCCTATGCATAGCATGTGATCTAAGCAGATTACACAAGTATCAGAAATAAAAATAACAGGGGAGTTGGCAGGGAAAAACATATCGGTGAACTCATATGGACCCAATGTGGATGACCCGGGCTTCTACAATGGTATCACAGAGAAGGTGGCAAAGAAGGTTGAGGTCCCCATCATATGGGGTGGAGACTTTAAACACTGTGCTAGACGTGGTGTGGGACAGGACTAGTACCGCCCAACGGAAACGTTCTAGTGCTGCACAGATGGTAAAACAAATAATGGGTCAGCTACGGATTATTGATGAATGGATAAATGAACACCTCAATACCACTGAATACACATATTACTCCACCGTACACAATGCCATGTCACAAATTGATCCGATACTAATATCTGTGGAATGGGCGCCTAGAATACAGGGCAGCAAGATCCACACATGCACGCTATCAGATTATTCACCAGTAGAGATTAGACTTGTAATGAGGGAAATACCCAGACCTTCCCTTATGTGGAGAATGCCATTGGCTATGCTAAAAGATACCATACAGGTGACAACCATTTGAGAAATGATTGTGGAGTTCTTTGAACAGAATGAGGGTTCGTTGTCTCAATATTCCACGGTGTGGGAAACTGTATAAAGTGTGGCTTAGAGGGACACTGATCTCTACACCTACCGGTATTCTTTAAAAAACGAGACAGGATCTGGGATACACTGAAAGGGAAATACGGAACCTAGAAAACCAATATGGCAACACCAAAGATAGTAAACTCTTGGGTGCAATTAAGGGGAATCTGTCAAAGTTTCGCGATCTGGCGGGCCAAGAAGAAAGATACATGACAAAACCTTCTCAGGCTCGTTAGTACGGGGTGGGAGACCTACCCGGGAAATGGTTGGCAGGAGTGGTCAGGGGCGAACATGGGGTGCAGAACATGACTGGAATTGTGGGTAAGGCATGCCAGTTGGCAACGTCCGGAGAGGAAATAAACAAGGAATTTAGGGATTACTATAAGGCATTGTACGCCAATGCGGACACTAGCACACAGGAAGAAACTGAAAAATATTGATCTGAGAACCCCCGGGTGGGCCTCTCAGCAGAAATAAGGGAAGAATTTGGAAGGCCGATTGAGCTAGGGGAAATAGAAGAATCTATAGATGCATTGGCCTCTGGTAAGTCCCCACGCCCAGATGGACTAGGCATTGAAATATATAAAGAATACAAAAGGCATCCTCGACCCAAAGCTCCTAAGAGTATGGGATGAGTCACTCGAAAATGGGAGTCTCCCACCATAGATATCGAAAGCGGTCATCACAGTGCTGTTGATACATTTGATACATCCAGATCAATCGGGATTCATCCCCACATGATCAACGGGATTGAATCTTAGATGACTATTTGGAATCATATCACAGATCAATCCAGAGGCCGGGGCACTAGCAACGTCACTGGACGCCGAAAAAGCCTTTGATTCAGTGTCATGGACTTTCCTATTTGGGGTACTTAAACAGTGTAAAATGGGCAATAACTTCATCAGATAAACTCGATTTTTGTACACAAATCCAACAGTCAGTCTGCATGAATTGGACATTGTCACAACCGTTCGTGCTGGCCCGCGGTACTAGACAGCGCTGCCCTTTCTCGCCCTTACTATTCACACTCACAATAGACCCCCCTCACAAGAAAAAAGCGCGAACGGCACTCGCACAGAGGAATTCACATACAAGGCACCCCTCAGATAATATCTCATATGCAGACGATACATTGCTATACCTACGTAACCCCGAGGAAAACCTCAAACCAGTCATGGCAGAAGTGGCCGAATTCGCGGTGCACTCTGGGTATAAGATAAACAATGCACAGTCCGAAATATTCCTGCTGACAAAGAACACAACTGCACCCACTGATCTGTTAGGATTTAGATGGTCCCCAATTAGAATCAAATATCTTGGAGTCAGCCCTCCAGATAAGGTGCGTATCTTGTCTTTTTACGCATGTAATTATGGCCAATACACATGATTACATTTTATTCTGCGTACCGTGTACGCTGTTTTTATTCATTAATGAAACATACTTTCCATCACTAGATGGCACTGTAGCGTTTCTTTTGTCAGCAGCATAGCATTGCTTATGCATGATGATGAATTTCCAACTGAAAGTCCACGGGTCCCCTTGCAAATCTTTGACAGTTAAGTGAGCAACACAATAAAGCATGCACCCTTTTAAAATGTGTTCATACCCATAACTTCTAAGTACCCGTAATGTCTACGATCCATTATGGATAGCTCAACCTATTGCGGATGCCTCCGGTGCACCATTCAGCTTTCAGTGGGAGAGATTATTGGGCAAGGATGAGCTAACTAAGCCCGTATCGGAAAAACGTGAACTGTAGAATGTAAAAATGTTACTGCTGCCACAATAATGGATGGCGTGTGGCTTTTTACAATTGCTTGTTTGACACGAGAGCCTGTGTACATGGCTGATTGAAGCCATGAGGCTGGGTAGCCTTTTTAAAGACATGGCCACGGTTTGCCATGCATATTGTTATACTACGGTTATCATCTAATCTGCCATTGTGATGGGGGGTGGAGGGAGAAAGAGGGGCCCTCCTTCCCTTTTCCACATTAGCTTCTGCTTTCCGTTCTCCGTGCCTTTTCCTAGGAGTACATGCCCTGTGCTTTAGACCACAGCAGCTTCCTTTGACAATGCATCAGATGCGAGTGTGTAAAGAAAGTACACGCTGCCTGTTTATCAATTATTTATTTTATTGTTAATTTGTAAGGCGACAAAACATGCTTCTTGTCCCATCAAAATGGTTGTGGGAACGTAGTGTTACATAGCCATTCAATGGCATTAGAGCTTACGCGATCAGTCACGTGCCAAAGAGAAGGGTGCTCTTGGAGCAAGTGAAAAGACTCCTTCAATAAGCGTTTGGCTTTGAACCATAAAAACACAGCCAGGACGTCTCCCAGCAGCATACAGCAGCATTATCCTCTAAAGTGAACTTGTACAGGCACTGCGGTTTTCACAGAATGAAGCAACAATCCTCACACATGAAAAGCAAGCATTGGCAATGCCAACTTGTTCGGCTTTCATGTAGGCATGGGAAAGGCACTTGCCAGGCACTGCCATAGTGATATGAACTGGCCATTGATGTTAGCAGATGCAAAATAGGGCGAGTACCTTGGCAGCTAAAAGCAGTGCCTGGCAAATGCCTTATACACAAGACAAAACTGTTGGCTTTGCCAGTGCTTTGTTTTTTTTTTCAGGTCTTCAGTGAAAGACACACACACAGTGCTTATGAATGGAATGGCTGAAGACAGGCCTGGTTTACACCAGTCGTGGGTTTACCAACCAAATTAAATCACCAACTCTCAGAAGACGGTTTTGAAAAACACAGACAGGCCCTTCCAGTGCAAAGGTGGATGGTAAGGCTTGATTAAAGCGAACTGAAAGAGTTTCCAGGAGGAGGTGTTTTGGGTGAGGATGAGCAGGAACTGGGTGGGAATGGCCATAGGGATTAGCAATGTTTGAATAAGCTTTACATCCATCACTTTCTTGTGAAAGTAACAGGTGCAAACATACTGCAGTCATATAAAGTGTCTACCCTAGAACGCTTTTATATGCAAGTCACATATTTTAGTACCAGTAAAACAGCTTAATGTGCCTGCAGTAGGGCTGTGTTGTAACCTACAGAGACCCCTCCCTCCACAAACACACACACGGTGCTGACACGCAACTCAAATTGTGAATTCTGTGACAGCCCGTCTCTCAGTCAACATACTTGGCCAAATAGTGATGAAGCGAAAAATCCCTCTTTCAATACTCCTTTTCCTAGATCTGCTATAATTTGTGGTGCCCCTAGAAACAAGTTATATTTTGGCAGTTAGGACCATCAAAAAATTAACTGGGCTCCATCATGGGGGGCAGAGACGTTTTTATGGGAGGGCAAAAGGAGCACTTGTCCAGGGCCCCCACCTACGAGGGGACCCCACAAGGCTAGCTGATCTGAGTAAGTAAGATTCCATTGTTCACCAGTCTTAAATAGCACGCATCAGGATATTTTATGCGGTGCTGCTGAGGCTCTAAACCCATTGCCTTTCCGTTTTGGCAAGCAAGTGCATTCTGCCTTGATCAATTCATCATGTATTGCTTTCTGTGTTCACTGTGGAATACATAGTTTGTGTGTTCCTCATGGCACAACTCTGTAGCATTCTTTCCTTCCTGAGGGAATTATGTTGATCATATGCAATAGGCAATGGTGAAGTGCATATTGATAAATTGAGTGCCACAATGGTTCAGAAGTTAGCTCAGTGTGTGAAGCCCCGATTGCAGAGATGTGTTCATATGCAAAATTAGAATATCGCATTCCAGCAAGGCTGGCTAAGCCTTTCCTATGTCTGAAGTTTATAAACCTGCCTGCATATGTACTTGGTTTTGCAGAACAACATCTGCTATTATCAACATTGTACCTCTACCAGATAGGGGTTGCTATAAAAATTAACATATCATCTGTATGGTAAAGGTCTAGAAATTGGTTTGATCAGATGGGGTTCTGTAAAACCTAGGCAATTGCCTCCAACGATGGTCTAAACTGTTAGTCCAAGAGGTGATTAAGTATCCAAATTCAAGACTATGGAACAACAGTGTTCATGTTGGTATCCTGGATTTGCCAGCAGATGATAGTGATCCTGGTCAAATCCTCTAATGTATTTTACATTACTGTGCTGTCTTCTTTGAGGTTTGCCTTCTTGCATGCTGCTGGTATCGTTTAGCCCATTACTTGATCTTTCTTCTTATGTAGGTCATTTGGGTGGAGGGTTGGTAGACAGAAGAGAGCGGACCATATGTTGCAAGCCTCGGGCATGAATATTTTAAGGTTTGCTTGTTTGACACAAAAAAACGGTTTGCTTTTTGGTAACGGTCAAAGGTTTTTATGCCCGTTTATAAATGAAAATGTCACAAGCCATTGTTTTGGAAGTATTTAAAGCTTTAAAATACAAAAGACAAACCCAGATTAAATCTGTTAAATCACATCGATTGGTATGCTGGTTCTTATATACTTCCCTTAATGATCGAGAGAATTAAGCTAGAATCATTCCCATTTTGCATAACACCCATCTTTAATATTTTGTTTTAAAACTGTCATGTTTGGTAATGTGATTTGCGTACTTTCCAAGTCCTGTTTTAAAAAAAAATAAAATAAGATTGTTTTAGTTCATGGTAAGAACTGGAACAGAAAGTGTTCAAATGCATAAATTGCAGAGTTGGCACAAATCACAGCTTTACCCTTTAACCAATGTGTGATCCTGGGCATCTCATTTAATCTTGTATTGCCGAACCTCTCAATATTGCATGGTATGATCTTCATAAAAGCCTTATTCATGGTTTCACTGTGTTAATAGTGAGAATATTTATATCGCACACCACAGGCATTTGTTGCTTTTGATATGTAATGGCAACACTATTTGAAAACGATATCCCACTTCTTATCTCAGTCTGTCTGGATGAAGACACCTTCCTGGTAGCTTCTAATGCTATGGTATGTGTAGTGTTCTCCTTCCTTCCAATTGATTGTCTCTATACATGCATGAACACTTTTGCATTCTGTGAGGCAGCTAATGTGAGTTCTGTCTATTATGGGTTATGTATACCTTTTACATACTGTCCTGCATTAATACTACATCTACCTTCCTGGATGTTATTGATAAAAAGAATCCTGTATTATTTTCTGAAGTGGTCCCTCCCATCACAACTTAATTCCCCTCCCCCTCTCCCGCCCCCCAAAATGTAGGTTTTGTTGTGCCACTGCATGGGTGGGAGGTCAGGTAGGTCGGCTTACTCTCACAAGCCACCAGCCACCCCCACCTCTCCCCTCAAAGTGCTGAAATAAAGGGGCGGGAGCCAACACATCTGCAATTATTCCTTTACTTGCTGCACCATGGCCTGTTGCAAACCTGCTCTGTAATGTATAATTTTTAAAGTTATGCTGGCTGTAGTAAGACGTGCGCTTGCTTTTGGGCTATACCATGAGGGATGAGCCATTACCCCATGCAGGGATGAACGGTTCCATTAGCCTGAACTGAATATATTTGCCAATAGCACATGCAGGGAGGCCATGTGCCACTGGCGCATGCAGAAAAGAAATGCCCAGTTAGCATGTGCAGAGAGGAGATGTGCTGCTGCATGTGTACGGAGGCCATGCCAATAACATGTGGAAAGGGAGTATGTGTTCTTACATAGCGCTTTTAGCCAAATTCCTTCAGCTTTTAAGCACTGTGGTAACAGTTATTATCCCATTTCGAATGGTACTTGATTTATTACAGGAAACAGAGCAGAATGCCGGGGAGCGCTCTTGGGTATTGTGGTGGGGGCTGGCGAGGACATGTTCAAGTCAGGCTGAATAAGGAAAGGGGAGGGTGAAAATCGGGTACATTTGGCCCCAGTACATTTTGTCAATTTCCAGCACTGATAGTAACTTGTGTGAACGGTCATTCTTCATTATTGCATTTCTTGTACGAAAGAAGCGACTCCTCTGCAGTCTTCCCTCTGCGCCACACCCATCAAGGCTGCGTCACGTAATTGGAACTTGGGAATTGCAGGCCACCCTTCCGTCGGGTAGCTTTCCACCCTTTCTTTGGATGCAATGTTAGCATGTGCTTTGCCAACATTAGCCAGTGCAGAAGGGAGCCCTGCCATTAAGACTGGCAGAGAGGAGATGTGCCGTTATAGCATGGGAAGAGGAGATGCTACGTTAGCACTCGCAGAGAAGAAATGTCCCCATAGTACGTACTTAGTAAAGATGTGTCATTTCCACGTGCCATGGAACAGAAGTGCAATTAGCATGGAGAGCCGAGATGTGCCGTTAGCATGTACAGAGACAGGATGTTGATTTTGCATATGCTAACTGCACATCCCATCGCTGCACAGGATGTGCAGTTGGTATATGCAGGGATGGGATGTGCAGTTAGCATGTGCAGAGAGGGTATGTCCCATTAGCATGTGCGTAAAGAAGGCTTGTCGTTACCATGCATATCTTCTCTGTGCACATGCACACATGTAGAGAGCTGCCCCACTAGTATGTGCGCAGAGAAGATGCACCGTTAGCAGACGAGAAGAGATGTGCCAATAGCATGCGCAGAGAAGAGGTTTTAGGTCACTATGGGTAGAGATATGTCCTGTCAACGTGTGCAAATATCAGGCTTGCTAAACAGAACGTGTTCTATCAATACGTGAAAACAATGTCTGCCATTAGCATATGCATAGAGGTGTGCTGTTAGCATGCGCACGGTGTAAAGGTGCAATTTACACATGCAAATGACACAAATTTGCTCTTCAAATGCTAACAGCACATCTCTAAAAATGCTGAAAGGAGATGTGCCTTTACCATGTGCACAGAGTACGTGTCGTACTCGTTAGTATGTGTCAAGAGGAGATGCGTAGCTAGCATGTTCAGGGAGGATATATGCCATTATCAAGTGGAGTGATGTGCTGTTAATATGTGCTCAGACGGGATGTGCCGTTTGCATGAGGAGTGAAGGGCTCTGCACAAGCCAGGCAACTTTGATCTACAACACTTTTGGTCTACAAGTCCGATTTTACGTATGCATTGGGTGTATGTGTTGGATAGGCTTTACTCTCTTGCAGAGGAGAAAAATCATTTTTACTCTCCTGAAATTGCATTTACTCTCTAATTTGAAAAATCATGCGTAAAATACTCCCACCTCAAAATCTTATCTGGAGCACTGCTTGGAGAACTGGTCTCTGGCAATCAACAGACGCTATACGAAGATAACCATGAAGCCTACCTTAATGTATTAACAACCAAACTGGCGGTGTGGTCTGAATACCAGATGCTCGATTCCGATATGGCCAGGCCGTAGATTTTTCACCAGACTTCGATCCATGGCGATACAATTTGTCTGGCGGTATGGGGTGCTTAGAATCAGCTGGGAGGGACTGTCGGAACCTTACGAAACTGAGGGGGGACTGGACACCCTAGACTTCGAGCTGTATTTTATGGTGGCACAGTATGCGGGGTACTGGTATTCACAAACTACAGCCCCAGCACACCTAGCACTGGAACGATATGGGGCAGCTCCTGCAGACCGGAAAGCCATAATTTTTGAAGGGAAGGATGTGAACTCATGCCTGTTCGCACCGCTACGCGCAACGGTGGAGGCGGATACACAAGAGATTGTATATAAGAGATTGAACATAGATACACCATATAACGTTATGGCACTGCCCTGGACTACCACCAACATATGACTCGGACATACAGAAAGCCTGGGATCCAGAGGGAATAATGAGAGGTGACCTGTTTCCGGGAGGGACTTTCGTAACTCAGCAGGAATTCAGGGATAAATTGGGAAATAACCCTGTTAAATTGCTGCAATATTTCCACATTCGGGCGGCAGTATGTCGCAAATGGCCATCCTTTCCACAAGAACACGTGCCCCGTTCACGATTAGAAAGGATAATGAATGAAGAGATGCCCAGAGGATTGGTTTCCAGGCTGTATGTGTCAATTCAGTTGGGCCAACAGCAACATAATAAAGCGAAACTTAAATGGGAAAGAGACCTAGAAATAACCATTGACGAAACCAAATGGCAAAAATATTGTTTGTTGACCAGAGAGACATCCCTCAAAGCCCATCTCAGGCTTATACAGTTTAAAATATTCAACCAATTGCATCAAACCCCAGAAAACATAGCGTGCATTTATCCTGGTACGACGAATGAATGTATGAAATGTGGGTACGATGGGGCAGACTCAATGCATATGTACTGAAAATGTCCAGAGATTATACAGTTTTGGCACAAGATATCCAAGGCATTGCATAAAATGACCGGAATTCCTCCGCCACTCACACCACTGAAGTATTTGCTGGGAGACATAGGCAAAGTGTCCATCAAAATACAAAGGCTGTTTAATATAGGCTTTATTCTTGCAAAAAATGTATAATGTTGAAGTGGAAGTCAAGGAGAGCACCAACTGCCCAGGAGTGGTTAAGGGAAATTACATTTGTAAATGACCTTGAGCAGTGATACATCTGCTCGATAAACGTGATAAGTAGATCAAAAGACATTTGGGGCCCATTCAAAGCTTACCTAGACGAACAAAGAAAGGATAAAACCTGAAAATGTAACGCATAAGAAACGTTGATTTGTAAAAGATGTACATTGCTGTTGTTGAATTGTTGCAATTGTGTGGCCCGAGGGCCCGATATGACCTGCTAACCTGCAACCTAAATAAAGAGTAAAAAAAAAGAAATGCGTATGGTTCAGTCAGTGAATTGGAGGGTTTTCTACCTCAGAAGAAATCTAGATAACAGTGGTAAACAATGGGGTCTTAACTATCCTGCTTTTGGGCGTGAAGGCAACTGGCAAGATTAATGCACTCAAAACCCTTGCTTTGTTATTATTCCTTTGACCCAGAAAGGCTCTAAAACGCACCAGACTGTTTCCACTATTTTTGATTGACGAATGTCATCATTGACTAAATCTCCTTCAGTGAGAAATCCAAACTTGGAGTTTGCAAACAACTCCTATCTGGGAGCTTACCAAATATAGACTTCCACTCCAAGGTGCGCCAAGTCCAGTAGCCAAGTGAGTCCGAAAATCTAATGACGTTACAAAAAAAAATCTTCTCACTTTTTGACTTGGAAAAGTTCACGGTCTACCAGCGAATCCCAAACCATCAAAGGTTGACACGCTTTTAAAAGAAAAACATGAATAGACGTCTACCAGAACATATTTTCAGTCAATTAAGGCCGTTCTTTCAACTCCCCTCTATTGCACATTACAGAATCGGATGTACTTCACAGTGCAAGTCCCACAACCACTGAACGTTATAGCTTAGCTACTAACCCAGCAACGGAATAAACAAAATAAAAAAAAAATCAGAAAGCCTCTTACCTAATAAAATCAAAGCCTGATGGATCTCCTTCATTACATTCTGGTAAAACTCTTTCTGGCGTTTGTCTAGAAGCCTCCACTCTGCCTCGGAGAAATAGGCTGCAACATCACTGAAGGTAACAGGTCCCTGAAAGGATAAAGCATTGAATTATGCATTAAGTGACACTCTTTGAGACCGACACACACACACGATAGGTTTCCCATGGATGATGAAATATCCTCCTATCCTCTGCTACATTTCTGGCACAATGTGAAGCAACCAAGACCCTGCTCATAACACAAAGAAAGAGCATTCCAACCTCAAAGCTGAGGAGCACTTGCATACATCCACATTTCCTGACACGCGACTGGCCTGATCCAACACAAGACGTTTGGATCAAACATACAAATCTTTCAGTTTGCATAGCCAGATTACTTACAGGTAATCTTCAGTACTCCTAGTCCTACTCTTCTTCATCCCAGTATTGACCATTGACCGGCTCAGCCTCCTTCCAGGAACTGTCTGCCAAGCAATTTTCTTGTTAGCCCTGGCCCTCCTCCTCTGGAGATATAACCTCTCGTTACCATTGAGGCCTCAGTTCTTTTTTCAGCTCTGTCATGGTGCCCCTCCCCATCCATGGAGGAAGAGGGCAGATGTCCGTACTGGGATGAGGAAAAGTAGCACTAAAGCAAGTAATCAAATCAGTACCTCAACGTCCCTCTTCATCGCCCCAGTACTTTACGTTGAGATGCTCCAAGGCCATGGAGAAGGAGCCTGACTTTAAGAAACGCTGCAGACACCAAATATCATGCATAGTGAGCTGGACATGCAGATTAATCAAGCGCCGGACTGCAACACTCCCAATTCCAAATGACCGTCCACGTATAATTGATGGTGCCTAGTACATGTGTTGGGAATGGACCATGTGGCAGCCCTGCAGATGACTTAAAGAGACACACCCTGCGCATTAGCCCAAGAGGTGGCAACTCCGCTTGTGGATCCCCCTGAATCGGGCCCCTGGGACATTTCTCTGCTTGTTCATAAGCCATCAGCTTAAGCGTCGCAATCAACCCACTACTCGTGGCTGTGGATGCCTTTGGGCCACTTCCCCTAGGCCCAAAGGTAGCCAGCAAAATTTCAGTTTTCCTAATGGATTTAGACATATATGATATGATAGGTTATTTATAACGCGCTTAATACACAGAGGTTTCTAAGCGCGGACCTGGGGATCGAAGCTGTGTTGCTCCATGTCGTCTTGCCTTCAAGGCGAGCACGTTGCCCCTGAGCTATCCTCCCGAGACTAATGCGGTCAAGGTATTCCAATACTGCTCTCTTGACATCCAGATAGTGCCAAGCCTCTTCCTCAGGAGAGCGGGGCGCTGGAAAGAAGGCTGATAAAAACTCTTGAGACCTGTGAAACTAGAGGAAACTTTGGAAACAAAGGAAGGGTCACACCACTAAATAAGAAACTTTCTCAGGACCTTAAAAAAAGGCGTTCTACAAAAAAGCTCCCCCCAATTTACCCCAGTCTCATGGCTCAAGTGATCGCCACTAAAAACGTGGTTTTCAAAGTTAAACATTTCACATCAATGGACCCCGAGGGCTGAAAGTGGGGGTCCTGTAACATGTTTAGAGCTAAAAGGTAAATCCCAAGGAGGGTCACCAGACTATTCCACTGCCTTGAGACATCTGTGCTCTTAAGGCGCATTGGTCTGGTTAGGGAGGCATGGTATCACAAGTAGACACTGACAAGAGCTGCAAGTTTTAAAACCTTTATTAATGGTTTTAGAAGGGTTGGAAAACTCCCATCTTGCCCTATAACTAAGATGGGAGTAATCTCGACCATCAAACAAAAAGAAAATACAGTCCTAGTCAGTCTTTAGTCAAAGTAAAATTATACTAATAAACCTAATGCCTGTCCTCTTTCTAATACAATAAATGTGTAATGGGGAATGTATTATGCAAAAGGAAAAATCAGTGTTGAAAGGAAATGTCAGTATGGCTGAGTAAACTCCCTTCCCCACGTTTTGTAGCATGGGGTAAGGTGGCACACGTGGACCTTGCAACACACTCTGGCTTTGGACACAAGGGTGCAGTTTGTTTCATGGACCAGGGCCCACTTGGGGTGGCACGAAAAGAGTTTAGTTTGTCTGCTGGGCCTCTCAGCCTTCTTTCACTCTAGCCCAGATCACCTTGCAGCTTGCAAAACAGTTCAACAAAAAGTTCCTTTCCTTCTGATAACCAAAGTGCAATTTAGGTTTCCCTATGCCGGTTTCAAACCTTTTCGATCACAATGTATGGGGCTCCCTTCCCCAAGCTACAATCACATTTACACAGGCTTCCCTCGGTCGGGCTCCGGGCTTGTTTCAAATGTCACTTTGCTCACATTTCCCTTTTCACATGGCCTTTCACTTTACATTGCACTTTCATTCACCACACAGTGTTTCGAAAATGCAAGCGCACCTCGCAGGAGCACTCACTTGATACAGTATCTTCTCTTCAAACAGTCATACATTTTCATTACTTCAGACTTCTAAAGCAATTGCGCAACCTTCAACGTGTGCGATGCACGGCACGGCTTCTTGCATCACTCACCGGCCGTGTAGACGAAGTCTTCCTCGTAGTGACGCCTCCTCCTCTCTTGCAAAGGCCACCACCCGTGGACTCCGAAATCCTCCCTCGCTTGGTTCTCGCCTTGGGGAGGGGAGCGTGCTGCTTACCACAGCACCTGGCAGGTGCCATCCTCTTCTCTCGTTCGCTCACCACTTGAACGCTCAGCGGTCACGGGGCAATGCGAGCATGCAGCTGAACTCCTTACAACTCGGCATTCCTGATCAGCCCCGCTTCAGTGGCTCCAGAGAAAGTATTCTCCCTGGTCCCCTGCTTCGCACTGGAAGAACTGCTCCTTCTCGTGACTCGCTTTGCTCAGAGTGCGTCTTAGTGTTCCACCTTTTAACCATGCGAGGAGAGCTAATAGGTACTAGGTGTTTGTGATGAAGATCACATGCCTGACCTTGCCTGATCTTATTAGTGGGACTTGTCCAATGTATTGAATGGGTAGTATCAGATCTCCTCTTCCTCGTCTCAGTGTTTGTATAGAAAAGGGGTGTGGGGGGACTGAAGTTGGAATAGCGTATAAAATAGGATGGGACAGAGGTATATTAGAAGGGGATACCATGTCTCGCCAATGGGTGCTCCTCCCCCACTCCCCGAGGACCCCTCACCCAGGTGATCCTCTCACACTTGTCCACCCCCAGGGTCTGGATTCAAAGGTGATGGCTGTGCCCTGGCCACCTGAGCAACAGATCCCCGGGGCCTGGGCAGTGAAACACCCTTTGGTGTTTTACAGTCCCCAGAGGAGGGGACCAATGCTCCCTAAATGCTCGAATTGCAGCCCACTGTGCTTGCAAGGAACACACGACTAGTCCCTTTATAGCCCTTTGAAGCCCTGTGAAGCAAGAATTGTGAAATCACTGGAATCTCTAATGCTGAAAGAATTAGAGCCTCTCTCTAATGCGTAAAGGTTCTTTCTGCCACACCATGACACAAAGTTGGCCCAGTGATGATCATACAAAGTGTAGAAGACCGACAAGCCTGTTGGACTACTTATGCCACCTAAAAGGAAAGTCCTAGCCTCTGCAATCCCCTTCTTTAAACTTCCAGACACCCCTGCTCCCCAAACCCCCATTAGACTGGATGGACAGATGAACGGACTTCCACCTCCTTTAGGGGGTATCACCACCCAGATAACACCCACAGGGGTCTCAACCGTAGCTCGATCAGAACCGGGAACCAACCCCTCCTCAGTGAGAAAGGAACCACCAATATTGCTTTGCCTGAGCACTCCCTTATTTTCCTTATCTGTGGAATTATGGGAATCTAGAGGTGGGGGCACAAACCAGGGTCTCATAGCAGTCTATTAGCAGGGCGTGCAATGCCCCCTACCCACTTTGAGAAGTCAGGAACGAAACTCGGACACAGGTGATTCATGGTTTTGGCAATAGACTTGTGAAACAGAAATGGGTTTTGGAATAAATGCCTCTGTCCCTGCTCTAAGAGGTATTTTCCCTACCTAAAACAAAACGAATAGGTCGGTTCCTTTGTCAAGCTGTCCAAAGCAAAGCATCCTGTGTACAAAGTACTATTCTGACCCTCACATTCTAAAAATCAACTATAAAGGTGACAGGGGAAAGGTCTTTGGCATTGGAAAGTGTGCAAATGTTCCAAAAGAAAAATGCTTAAGTCCAACACAAACACAAAAGTTCCATGCAAATGAAGTCCAGAGGGCAATTCCCTTCCCCTGGTTTTCAACTCACTCAGCTTTATACTGGTTCCTTAAGTTGCACTCGATCAAAATAAACTTAATATACACAGTAGCTTGGCTGACAGTCTGGTTCTTGATAGACTAGCTGGTGAACTCTCCTGACAGGTTTCTTCTTACTTCTTGATATCTCAATTACACTCTATGATTATTTTCTTGATGTATCCTTATCAGGATTTTCTCACTCTGCATATTCTATAGAGATTGCTCAATCTGTTCTTACCCAGTGTATTCTCCTGCTAGGATTCTCTCACGTAAGTATTTGCTTTCCTCATACACAGGGCCTCATTAGGACCCAGGCGGATTTCGCGGTGCTAAATGCACCGCGAAGCATGGCGGAAAGCCGCCGATAGCGCCATGGGGGTTGGCGGATTTACCGCCCCATTCCGACCTTGGCGGGGCGGTAAATCCCCAATCCCCATTCTGCCCTTCCCCATTCCCATTTTTGCCCCATAGGGTATAATGGGAGTGGGGAAGGAGTTAATTACGCCACCGTAAAATACGGTGGCGTAATTAACAACGAGGTCCCGTAGCGCCATGGTTTTCTCCGCCTGGTAAAACCAGGCGGAAAAGGCCGCCATGGCGCTACGGGAACTCGTAGTATGGCGGAGAGGTACGCCATGCACTACGCTGGCGTAAAACCCTCTCCGCCAGGGTCCTAATGAGGCCCACAGACTCTTATGACTTACAATGCCTGGTATACTCTCCTGCCAGGGCTTTCTTATATGAGTCTAGCGCACATTCCCAAATTTGACAATCTCTCATGCCCTTCTCTTGGTGAGGCGGGGGGGATAGCTCAGGGGAAACATGTGCGTCTTGGAAGCAAGACAACGTAGCGCAACACAGGTTTGAATCCCAATCCTGTGCATAGAAACCAATCTCTGGTATTACGCGTGTTATAAAAGAACAATTATAAAAGAACAATTATTATTATATGTCTGTTCTGATCTGTTTCTTTAAGAAATATGGCAACTTTCGTTTAGTCTCATTTGCTTCATTTATCGTCATTTGCTTTCGGTTCCATTGCGTAATGCCCCGGTGTTCAATTCTCCCTCACCTGTCTGATGTAGTGGGTACTGCTTTCCCCGCAGTGAACCTGCAGTGGCTCGCTGGCATCCCTCTTACTGTGTTCGGGTTCACCGCCTACGCCTTGTGGTTCTCATCTCACTCACGGTTCTCGCTTTCCTTTTCCGTGCTCCCTAGGCTGCGGCGGTGCAGAGGTGACTTTTGGTTACCACTGTGCATCAGGAGGTCGTCCTTCCTCCTCTGGCGGTCTCGCAGCTTACCAACCTACACAATCTGCCTTCTTTAGTTTCTCCTGTGTGCTTGTTGGCTCCACGGACCTTGTGCTCACCCCGCAGACTCTCAGTCAGTACAGAGAGGACTCAACCTCTCCAACCAGCTCTGCTGAGTCGATTGGTTTCCCAGTTTAAATGTTCCACCAGCTGATATGCGCTTGCAACAACTAGAGCACTGCTTGCGTTCTCGGTCATTACTGATCTTCATTGCTTGGCTCAGCTTCCTCCTTGCAGTATTTCTTTCATTGGAAAAAGGCAAGTCAGTTTGCAACAACTTGTAGGCAGAGTCTGAAGAAGCATTGTCAGTAGTTTTGCATGATGAACTTGATGATTTGTATGCTGAGTTTGAAGAAACATTTTTAGTACTTATAAAGGACAATTTTAATGATTTGTATGTAGAATTTGGATAAGTACTTCATACAGTTTAAATGGCAAATTAGGTTTCAGATCACTCAGAGGGAATGGATACCAAACTACCGAAAGAGGGACCTTCACTATTCCCAGGCTTCCCCTCTTTTCAGTTGTCCGCATATCCTCTTGAGGGAATTTGGAGCTTAGATACACCAACTCTACACATAGGGGAGGAGTGAGGGTAGCAGCATGCCTCAAGCCCTGGTGGGCAGTGGAAGTATCCTTTAAGGAAAAAGGTGGGTATGTGCTTTCTTCCACCAAGGTCATCGGTTCTGCCTGAGAGTCACCTCCCCTAGGTGGTCCTCCCTCATATAGCCGCCCCCAGGGTCAGGATCAGGCAGAGTCTGTCTCACCCTGGCCATATTAGGGGAGGATTTCCCCCCCCCCCCCCACGGAAGCAAGGATGACAATACCAGATTAATCACACCACTTTGTTGAGAATCTGGGGCAGGACCTGGGCGTCGAGAGGAGATGCAAACAGGTCTATCCATGGATCCCTAAATCTCCTGCAAATTTCTCGGAAGATGGACAGAGTCTTATCTCTCTTGCTACTGAGAATACCATTCTCAGCAAGTACGCCCTTACATTGTCAATTCCCCTGATGTCGATCGCTTGCAGAAAGGAAAGAAGAGTCCCTGCCCAGTAACCTATACAAAACGCCAGAATCCACAGGGACCGGGATCTCGCACAACCCAGACAGTTTATATAAGACAGAGCCGTGGTTGTCTGTCCGCACTACTATTGTCCGGTTGTGAAATAGATTTTAGAAGAAGACCTACGCTCTGCCAATGGCAGCAAGTTTTTTCCAACTGGAGTACTCCTTTTCTTGGGACCACTTTTTTCTGATGGCCCTGCCCCAGAACAGTCACCCACAGACTAGGCTGCTGGCATCTGTAGTAAGAATGATCTCTGCAGGTGCACAAGGACAGTCTTGCTGCCCTTGGCCCTGACCAGCCAATCATCCAAATAAGGGTTAACTTGAATCCCTTCCTGATGTAGAGATGCAACCAGAGGCATCAACAATTTTGTGAAGACTCTCAGGGAAGATTTTAGGCCGTACGGTAGGACTTGAAACTGACAGTGCACCAATCCCACTTCAAATCTCTGAGAGTGGACAATGGTTCCTGAAAACCGTTATGTGATAATAGCGAATCTGGCGATCTGTTGACACCAGCCAGTCCCCTCTCTGAATGCCCGGGATGATTCTTTGCAGTATTTATATCTTGAAAGTCATGGTCCTTACAAAGTAGTTCAGTTCCTTTAGGTTTCTGATTGGTCTGTACTTGTTGCAGCCTAGTCTGGGCACCAGAAAGATTCTGGAGTAAAACTCAATCCCTCCTATGTCCTTGGCACCTTGACAATTGCTCTTTTGTGCTAAAGTTGTTATATAGCTGAGAGCTGTAAGGGATCAAGAGTAAGACGTGGACGCAGTGGCATTATGGTGATTGTTAATGACTTTTAGTGATAAAATGAAAGAGGGTTAGGGAAATCCTACCTATCCCCAACTCTAGGAGGAGTTTCCCTGCCTCAACAAAACTAAGAAACAGCCGTGTCAGAATGTCCAAAACAACCAGTTCTCCATCCTGAGTTCAAAATCCTAACCGGACCCTCACAAACTAAACTCAATATAACTTGGAGGGGAAAAACGTCTTGAGGCTAATCACCTGCAGCTCCTTTTCAAAGTTCCAACATAATGTACCAAAGTGTAAAAGAAACCAACAAATGTCAACTAGTTAAAGGGGTTCTTCCATTCCCCTGGATTTCTCTATGTGTTCAATGTTCTTCACTTTCACATTACCATACTCCACAATCTCAAAGGGGGTTTGAGGGGGTTACTCTTCCCCTTAGTTTCCACATGTTTACACAGTTCATCAACTCAAGCTATACGATTGATTTCTCTCTTGATCTCCTTTTGGGTTCTACCATTCCACAATCTAAAGGGCTATGACCCTTCCCTTGAGATATTCCCAGTTGCATAATTCAGAGCTTCCATGGTTAGACTTCTTCCCCTGAACTTTCTTAGCTTTTCCACAGTTTACAGGTTTGTTTCACAAATCACAGGCTAAAGGGGTATGCCCCTTCCCATGAGCTTTCCTGATTTCAGCACAGTTCACAGACTTCACCTGCAAAAGGGGAGGGAGACTCCCTTACCCCGGATTCTACACATTTAGGGAGCTGCTTTTCCCCCTTTTCCAAGTTCAGCAATCTTGATTGGCTGCAGGTTTCAGACTCGCTGAATGCCTGGTTGACTCTTCTGCCAGGCCTTTAAGTCAAATACTGAACTAATTAATTGGTTCAGTATTTGGGTGCGGGTTCAGACTCACACTTCTCATCAGTAATCCCCCTTCTCTTTTATATAGTTCAAAGATTATTTAATTATACTTCTCGTATATTGGGTCAGCGACCCCTCTTCATTCCTCCAAGTTTCTTTGGTCAATCGACCGGTGTCCCAGCTCCCTTGTTTGGGCTTAATAGGTTCATCAACGGTACGCCATTAGACACATACAACCCTACCTGCTGTGACTTTATGTGTCGCTGTGACTTTATGTGTCACTGTCGACTCTGATGTCCTGGGCCACTATCTTCGCCTCTGCCAGACCTGCCTTGAATCTCGCCCGACTGTGCCGGAAGCTCAGGCAGGAATTCTGCTATCTCCCTCCATAATTTATGGTTCACGGCAGCAAGCATGGCATAAGCATTAGCCTGCCGCAGGTGGAGAGTAGCATTCGAATATACCTTCTACCCGTAGGCCTCTTGAGTTTTTCTTCCTTGCCTAGGAGTGCCGAGGTAGGTGTAGATGTGGAGGCTTGTGGCTTTGCATACATCGAAGCCACTGCAATTAACTAAGAGTGATGCTGCGGGTGCAACGACTGAGCTAGGGAGTCCCCCTCCACCTGCCGATATTTGGCATCTCTGCGCTTGTTTGTAGGCTGTGTAGAGTGCAGTTTTATCCTTTTGCAACGGGATACCTGTTTTGGTGGTTGACCGGATGGTAAGCACCTCTGCCAAGACCTCGGCCTCTGGTTGCTCAACGTGCGGCTGCAGGATCCCCAGATATTCTGCCACTCCCACCAGTCTTTCATGGAAGGCCCTAGCTGAGGAGGCGGTGTCTTGATCCTCCACATCATCTGTGTCCTGCGGGTTCAGGCCTGCTGGTGGAGTGCTGGGGGGAAGGAGGGAGCTGCGGGCAGTTGTGGCGTGCCGATGGGTTGTGCCAGGGGTCTTCACTGGTACTTGTGTATGAACCAAGACAGGAGGTTGCATGGATGCTGCAGGCAGCATGTCTTGGATGACCCCTCTGAGTATGGTCCCCACTTAAGGTGACCTCATGAGTGTGAGGAATTTCTCAAAGAACCGGTCCTCGCATGCTGGTGAGGTGCGTTCCTGGATGGGTGTGGGTCCTTAGGCTTTTACCTGCTGTGCTCTCCCCGCACCTTGCCTCATGTAGTTGGGGTCTGTGTATCGCCCCTGCGTGGATGTAGTTGGGTATGAGGTGCACCAGGTGACTGGCGGTGACCAATCCCACCTTGGCGACACGCTCAGATTCCTGCGCACTGGAATGATGAGGTCCAGGATGCGTCACCATTTTGTCTGCTGGGGAGGCCATCTTGTATGGTACTGCGCCATGTGCTTGCTGCGTGACGACCGTCATCCTGGGTACGAGTCGCCGCCTGATTGCTTGACTTCGAAGGCTCAAACCTTCCCTGCACCTCAGACAAGGGCCTGGGAGGTGGAGTGCCTTCGGCCATATCGCTGGTAGTGCAACTGGTACTGCGTTTAGGCGCCCTCCTTGGGATTGCACCCGGTATCACAGCTAAGCCCCTCTGGGAGATCCCCGGTACCAGAGCCTTGTGGCCCCTCAGTGGCGGGACCGGGAGGATCCTTGGACCCCCTTTCCCCCTCAGCCATATGGCCGGTAACTCCTAGAGCCTCGGTCCCCTTGCTGGTAGTAGGGCCTTGAAGGCCCTTCCCGCATGGACGCTTCCCAGGGAAGGAGACGTCCTTGCTGGGTGCAGTGGAGAACAGGGCACCTACCCTTGGCCTGGTCTTCCTCCGGACGTACTCTGATGTGCTCCGGTGGTGATCTTGAGAACAGCTCCCTCCACCTGGCCAAGCGTTTCTTTAGCAAGCGCTGGGTGAGTGCATCGCAAGCCGAGCAGCCGTGGTCCTCGCCAAGGCACCGGAGGCACAGCGTGTGGGGATCCAATGTGGGGAAGAAGCCTGCGCAGGCCGAACACATGCTAAATCCCACCGCCGTCAACATGCTCCGGGAGCGTGGCACCGGAGGACAGAGTACCTATGACTCTGAAATTATCTAGATGGAAAGAAAGAGAAAAAATATCCCTGGGGAAGTTGTAGTGTGGAATAACGAGCAAGAAAATAGGGCTTCAACCACAGCCTAAGGTGAAAGAGGTCCACTCCCGTCGATACAGAAAAGAGGACTGAGGAGTTGCGCTGGTGGGCGGAGTATACGGAGTGCAAGCTCCCGGGCCGCGCCCCCACATGCATTTAAAATTTAAAAAGGGAAGGTAATTATTCAGTTTCCCATCCCTAGCGAGGGACTCCATACAGAATGGAGGAAAGGGGACAGGTTGTATGAGTAACCTAACTTACTCAGGGGGTTTCCCTGCCTCAATTAAAAGACTAAGGGTTCTGTCAGAATGTATGTAAATCAATACTCCACCATCCTGTGTCAAAAACCCAACTTCTGTCCCTTACACAGAATACTAAACTAAAGATAATGTAGACCACCTTGGTCCAGAAGAATTACTCCTTTCTTCTGGACTGGGGTTAGAAGTTAGTTTCCAGCTGTTGGCTTCTTCTTATTGGAATGGCTCCCGGGTCAAAATTGTCCTTCAACACAAAGGGCCAACGTTTAAGCAGTTCTCCTTGGCAGATACACTGCCTATCTTCTAACAGTCTGTATCAGAAAGTCTTTACAACTTTGGTTACTAGGAGAAGGACTCCCCTTTTCCTAGTATCTTGACTTAACAGCTCAACACAACCAAGGGGAATGACTCCCTACCTCTAGTCTACATATCACGTAGTAGCTCCAAACACACAGTTCGCAAATGTTAGGACCCCAGCATCTGCTCTTCTTTGATTGCACTCAAATGGTATCCCTCTCTACCAAGTACGGCAATGAGGAAAATGACTCATGTTATTTTAAAATTTTGGGTCCCAGACCCTGGTTTCTGTCTCTCTCTCTGTCTTCAGTTTGGCACACTTGGTTCACTTTCCTGCCAAGTATGACCATGAGGAAGATAACTTGCTTCTTGATTTGGGTCCCAGACCCTGCATTCTCCCTCTTCAGTTTGGCCCACTTGGCTTACTCTCTCACCAAGTACTGCTACAAGGAAGATGCCTCACTTCTTGACTTGGGTACCAGACCCCTCTTTGGTGGTCAGCAGTTTTTGTTAGGCCATTGGGCCGAGGAAGCGTTCCTTGGATGCAAGACCCTCTCACCGCCTGCCTCGCCTCCCTACCCGGCATCCCAACCTTCACTTTAGCGGTAACTGGGATAGAGTAACACTCGGGTTCTTCCTGGGATCGGGCGTCTTGATGGCAGCACCAGCGTTCCTTCTCCCTCGGTCTGTCGGCTGCTTGGGTCTGCGATTGGCTTCTCTGATTTCCAGTCTTAACGCTTTCACCAGACCGGCCGGTCCACCTGGTCAAAGCCACGCCATTACACTGTTAGTCAGGCCTGGTGGGAAGGTTGCTTCTTGCTCGACCTCCTTTCGACATCCACAGCTGATCTCCTTCATACGGCGTTCCACCTGGTTCTTCTCTGGACGGGATTCAAAACTCCCGGGTTCGTCATGGGCTGAAGACAAGTAGCCCTTCGGTTTCCCTTTTATGGCACAGGTTCCACCCTGGCACAACGTCAACACCTGTAGCTGTAGTTGTCAAGCCAGTCCTTATTCCTCCTATGTGCCACCTCTTCCCAGTACTTCGGTCAGGCAAACCCCTCAGGGTTCTCAAAGATCTTCTCCATACCAGTACCTTTGGTTATGTCAATCTCACATATGTTACAGACGTACATGGGCCTACTCTCACTAAAAGAGTTTGTGATGAAAGTGGGGCCTATAGACTGAAGGGGTGTACAGGGCATGGGGGGAGGGTTCTACCCAGATGTTCTACCTTGACCCCAGAGGGGAGGTCTCTTCCCATGAGATCCTCTCGCTTAGTACCACCAACAGCGGGTTATCGGGTAGCGGCCTCCCAACCCTGGCCACATAGGAAGCTCCTCTCCGGGAAGAAGTGATGACATCTAGGGATTTGTTCCACCACTCACAGGCAACCCTACAGTTAACAGGTGTGTATCGGCCACTTTTACTCTCTAAAAACAGGCAAATACTCCCCAAAACTAAAAAAAAAGGGAGTAAAAACAGGACACAGACACATAGAACCTTGTACCCGTGCTTTCACCCTCACAGCTCCATGGATATGTTTGGACCAGTAGTGCACATTGTACCACAAGAAGAAACAACCATTATAAAATGCCTGATCAGAAGAAGTAAACCTGAATCGTTTAATGTGAATAACTAGGTGCAAGGAAATAATTGCAAAAACATTTCTGTTTTCCAGTTAAAACGTATTTTACATGCTTGTAAAATACTCTCATTGGGAATTGGGCTTACATTTGTACTCCTTAAAAAATAATTGTACTCTTAACTTATACTGCCATTTCAATATTGTATCTGGTGCACTGTTCAAAGGACTACTTGAGGGAAGGGTCTACCTTCCTGTCCACTATGCCATTGATGGCTGCTTCTTCCACAAACCTGGAACATCGTCCCAGCAGGCTAGCCAAAACAGCCCAGTCTACCGGCACTGTTACCCTGTTCTCCTCCCTTTGAGCAGATATAATTTAGACATGAACCTTCTAGGTCGGCCAATTCCCTCAAGATCTGGTCTCTGATATCCGAAACAAATAGGAGACCAATCTTAGGAATGGGGTTGTATTGTAGGGAAGTTATGGTATCACACAAATATGACACTGACACAATGGGTACGATTTGTAAAACCTTTATTGAAATTGTTGGGGCTGGAGAACTCCTACTTTGCCCTATAACTAAGACAGGAGTAGTCTCGACCATCAAATTATAAATAACGCAGTCCTAGTGGAGTCTGTCTCTTATACAAAAAGTGTAAAAAGGAGAAAAGTATGCAAAAGGAAAAATCAGTGTTCAAATGAATAAATGTGGTTGAACCAGCTCTCCTCCCCACGTTGGACTTCACAGAGTAAAGCGGTCCCTGTAGGCGGGATGACACACTCTGGCTCAGTTTCCAACACAATAAGCAGTTCTCAAACATGGATCGAGGCCTGACTGGCCTTCCACGTTAAAGTCTCTTTTCCTGACTTTCAAAATAAAGTTTCAGCCAAAAAGTTCACAAAAGGTCCCTCTCTGTCGGGCTCAGACCTCTCAGGACAAAATTCAACACAAACTTGCAAGTGGGCTCCCTTCCCCAAGCTTATTATACTTGAGGTCTTCCTCTGTCAGGCTGGGCCCACTTTCGGATGTCGAAGCCTTTCGAATGTGCGTGGCTTTCTTTACAGACCACTGCAGGATCGCCTCGACTCAAAGTTCACAGTTTTACTTTCATTCTCACCTTCTCTAGGAATTAATCTTTATTTCACTTTTGCTGTTCATTCGCTTCAAGCAATGTACCCTTTACAGAGACTTTCGAGTAGGCTACTTCTCCTCACCGGACCCCTCCGTTACTTAGCATCGCTGATTTCGCAGCTGTCTTTACTTCAAAGTTCATTCACTCGCACCGCATCCACACGTGTGCAGCCTTCATTTGCGATAAAATGTTACTACTTTAAACTTTAACACACACTGGTCTCAGGTCGCTTGCCAACTCACCAGCAGTGTGCGTCTCTTTCTTGGTTTTGCGATTTCCAATTCACAAGTCAAGGTTAGTACCACAGAGTTGGCCTCGCCTCCTCAACTCTGCCTTTGAACCGGTAGGGTTGCTGGCATCCTTGAAACACAATGTAGTCTTCGCTTGTGGGATCTGGCTTTCTCCACGTGTCTTTAGCGGTTTGTCAGAGGCAACGACCTCCAGTAGGGAACTCTTGGGGTTTTCGACCGGCTGCTCTCTGTCGCTCTTCTCCAGTAGGTTTGCCTTTGCCCCGAACGTTCTGCTCGTACTCGTATTCCGCCTTGCTCAGAGTGGGTCCTTAGGTTCTGCCTTTTATTCGTGTGTGGAGAGCGAATTGGTATCAGGTGGATGCACTTAAGAGTCAAGTGGCTGACTTTGCCTGACCAGATTAGCGGGAAATGTCCAGTATGATGTATGAAAGTTAATGTTGTTACTCTCAGTCACCCTCTTCCTCGGCCCAGTGTGTGTAAAAAGGGGAGCAGCGAGGGGGGGGAGGGGCGAGCCTGGGGTTGGGAGCTCGTAGATTCCTAAAAAAAAGGATGGGTTGGATAAAGAAAATAGGTGTGGGGGTGGGGGGAAGAATACTACGTCTCACCATCGGCTGCCTCACCCCCACTCCCCGAACACCTCTCACACAGGTGATCCTCCTGCACTGGTCCACCCCCAGGGTCTGGATCCAAAGGCGATGGCCATGCAATGGCCACCTGAGAGAGAGATCCTTGGGGACTAGCGAGTGAAACACCCTCTGGTTTCTCACAGTATGGACACATATTTGTGTCCAGGGACTACCGCACTATTGCCTGTTCCTCAAACCATGGATTCATTAATTCGTTCCAGTACATTAACCACATACTCACCCCTTTGCTTCGCCAACGTCATCCACTGAGGAGGACTGCGTGGATGAAGAAGTGGCAGGGGAAGGTGATTTCTTCTTTTCTCCCCTTTCTGCCGTTTATGCTCCAGAAATTCTTTAAAGAGCCCCCTTTTCCCCCCTTTTAAGAAACTTCATCCTCTTTTTATTGCCCTTCGTGGAAGAGAAAGTCTCCACCTGTTGTGTTTCTCTGCTGTGCCAGGAATTTTAAGAAAGCATACACAAAGTTAATTTGCAACAACAGTATGCCACTTTATATATGTGTGTTTCGGCGCAATGAGGACGCTTGTTGTTCAGTAAGAGGCACCCAACTGCATCCGTGCACGTCATGATACTTCCTGTGTCCGAGCAACCGGTGCATTACCTACCGGCTCCCTTTCTTCTTCCCCTGCCTCCCCAGTGGTCCTACTGGAGTTACCTGCCTCACGGGCGTGGAACCCACTCTGGAAGAGATACCTGGAGCTTTCCGGCTTCTTTCTTTTGGAGCCGTGACGGCAGGACGCTGCCATCTAGGCCTAAAGGAGGGGAGCCAGCGGATCACAATGGCATACATGCCAACCCTCCCGATTTAGGCAAGAGACTCCCGATTTTTCAATTAAACATAGTGCTATTTTTTACTGTCTCCACACAAAATAATTTTAACCCCAATGGAATCCTATGGGAAAATTACATTCTCCAAATTTCTGCTGTGAAATCTCCCTCTCAGGGGCTCCACAATGTTGGTATGTCTGCACTGGGCCTCCTCACCTGCACACAGCATTAGACTCACATTCGCCAGACCCCGCCACCCCGAAGTGGTCCAAGCATGCATCGAGTCTCCATAGTCCCCAAGCCCTGCACAGAGGAAGCCTGTTTTGTTCGCTGGCAGAAACAAATAAAAAGGTTCTGTCTCCAGCAGAAGAGCAGGGCCAAAAAGAAAATATCTTGGAAGAAGGTTCCTGAAAGGAGGCGTAGCCTCTCACAGTTAAGTACTAGGATGATTTAGAGGGACGTTGAGGTAATGCCATAAACAGTGACCACTGTGCCGAAAAGAAAATGTCCACCATTGCAGCACAGAAAATGTTCACTTATAACAGGGAGATTTTAATAAGTCAAGAAATATGAGCCTTAGTAGAACAGTTTCTACAAAGGCATTTTTTGGTACAGGGCTCAACTGGGTCGTACACAAAAGCAAACGAGGGGAGAATAATCAAAGGGTGGAGATTTTAAGAATTTGTGCATCTAGAAATGGATTGCAGTCCTACAGATAAGCACGTAGTCGTTTTTTTACTCTCTAGTTTAGTTTATTATTTGTATAGCGCAACCTAACCCTGAGGTATCTGGGCACTTTAAACATGGAACATAAGTTACAGATACAGTACACAAGATGAAGAACAAAGGTTTGTAGAGACCGGTTACAATAAGGTTGGAATAACAGTTGCAGTATATGAAGCGCAAGGACATTGTGAAGACCAGGTAATAAAATTGTCAAAGCAATAGGCATCTCAATAGTACAGATACAGTAAGTAAAACAGACAAGAAATGCAGATCTGAGCAGAGTAGAACTAAGGTTGCTGGGTGAAGAGCAGGTCCTTCACTTTGGATCTAAAAGACCAAAAGGAGGGTTCAGCTCTAATGTCTGTGGGGAGAGAGTTCCAGCACTTTGCTGCTAGCACCGGGAAGCTCGATCCACCGGCTGTTTTCTAACAACAGACACGCAAATACACCGAGAAAAGGGGGGGGGGGGACAAAATAATCAAAAAATTTAACACAGTCACATAGGAAGTGCCCCTCACTTCCGCCCTCACATGTCCACGGATATGTTCAGATCAGCAGTTTCAGCAGATCAGTGCCACAGGAAGGTGCTTTACCTTCATCTCCAGATAGGCTGGTAGTAAAAGTAAACCTGTATTTCTTAATTTTTCAATAAATTAGCAGTTGAAACTATGTATGAATTACAATAAATCTCTGTTGGAGAAATAAAAACATTTTTACTAAAAAATACCATCAAAGAGGAATGGAATAAAAAAATGTTCTCCCTGAAAAGTAATGTTACTTTCAAATCCAAAAGGAGAAATTTCACTTGAAAATCTTATCTGTGGCCCTGAGGAAGGGGGATATTTTGAAAAGGAGTGTAGTATGGTACACAAGGTTTGGTTGCATGTTCCCTAAGAGTACTAAAGAGACAACTTGGGCAATCAGACAGTTTTAGGGATCCAAGGATGGCTTCAATAAGCTGCAGACTCCACAGGATGGTTCAAGGATTTTTATTAACTAGTCAAAATTCCTTAAACTGACCTGGTCAGGCTGCGTGTTGGCCAAACTAGTGTGTTTCCCTGCCTGGTCCCGCAACCTCCCTTCACTCTAATACGGGCTACCTAGCACCCAGGACAATATCAAGACTAAAGATTGTTAACACCTACTGTCTAGTCTAATGTTAGCTATTGAGAGGGCCAAAACCCTAAAGACTACTCCGTCTAACTCCCTTCACAACACCTGAAAGGATTCCTGCTCTATAGTTCTCCCAGGTTTGTATCAGTAGGACTCAAAATTGTGCCTGAATCAGATGCTCCCCCTCCTTCTACGTCCTCCTTATCTCACTGCTCCTTGCTCAATCACACGTTATCTTCGTACTCACCCCTTTTCTTTCTCTCTTCTCCCAGTAATCTAGTCACCCTCTCTCCTCTTCTATCACGCCAATCTTCTCATACTCGTCACTCTCTCTTCCCTTCACCCCCCCTGCACCTCCCCCCTCCCCCGACTACTCCCTCCTGTCGCCAACCTCCCCTTTATTCTATTTCACAGATGACCTAAATACAAGGCCAACTCCCAGAGATAGGTTAAGGGTTTTTATCTTCAACTGAGTAATGGACGTAATGGCCATCCACTTTCTCTTGCTGACCTAAAGAGGGGCAGTCTCACCATAACCCAGACGTCCCTCGATCCCAGTGTTACCCAGCGGTTGTTCAAGATCGTTGGTACTGCATCTGTATAATTGAAAATGTATAAATGGGAAGAGGAAAATTGAAACTTTGATGACTCGGAGTGTACATTTTGCATGTATACTTCACCAGGGCTGTCCAAAAAAAAACACAAATAAAACACCTCTCGGTGTCACAGCTCGTGGCACATAAAAGGCTGGGCCTTGTAGCATCTGGGAGTTGGGACAGTTGGGGATTGTAGTTCATGAGGTGGGGGCAGGGCCAGAGGGACGGGGAAGGGAAGTGACGAGGGAACAGGGGTAAGTGGGCAGTACGTTGTTGGGGTTTGAATAAAGAAGACTGGTATCCCTGTACGCTGTCTCTGCGTCTCAATAAGGGATGCAGGGTGTGGGCTGTGAGGTGGCAGGTGGACCCCGCTGCAGCCATGTTACATTGGCGACGAGCGGACAGCTCGCACATGCCGACGAAAGCACAGAAACCCAAGTAGGGTCTGCCAGGGAAGGCAGTGACGTGTGCGGCCTGGGCAACGCTGGCGCATGTGTTTGTCCCCGGTGATGGAAGTGAATCGGAGCGCCCAGCGGTGAAAGAAACAGTGCACGACCTGCCGGTCAGAAGCGCATGTGTTCCCGGGGCCGTGGCAGTGATATATGCTGCAGTGAAGATGGCCGCGGAGGTCATTAGAGGGCGGTGTTCGTGCTGAAAGGCGGCTGCCATCTTTGAGGCAAGGAGCTGCTCGCGTAGATGGAAGGTGGAGGAGGGAGGACCCCACATGAACAGCACTGGCTGTGTTTTGTCTCAGTGAACACTACTTATCCACAATGCACCCTATATTCTCCAATACCATGCTAAAATTTAAAAAAAATGAAAACGACAGGTGCATTACAAGCCTTGTGTCATCTAAACACGTCCTGCATCACTCATGCCTGATCCAGACACTCCAGCCACAGTCCCAATGACACCACAGATCCAAGCTCAACAGAGAATGCAGGAATCCCTGGCTATACAATTGTGGGAGGTATTTGATGTCACTGATACCAGCAGCATGGGGCTTCACTGGGTTAGATGGATCAGGGACTTTGACTTGTATGTGGGGGCTGGAAGACAGCAGTCAACAATGTCTACTAAAGATAGCAGCAAGTCCAGCAACACGGCACATCACTGATGAGCTACCGCCCGATTCCATGACACTATTCAAGGGCCCAAGGAGGCGCAAGCTGCATACTTCACGCCACACACAAATGTGGATTACGAACTACACTATTTCACACCACCCGACAGCACAAGGGCAAAACCATGGAGGCCTTTGAAATGCGGCTGAGCATTAAATTGAAGCACTGCAATTTCAATAACTATTCAAACACGGCATCCTTGCAATCCCAAATCATAGCAGGGTGTCAGTCACAACATTTCATAAAAGGAATCTACTACAAAAACCAAGGACGCTGGAGGAAATATTAATGTTGACCAGAGCAGAATTGGCAGTGGAACCGCAGGTGGAAGCCATGGGCAACCCGAAGTCAGCGAACATGCACACGGAAATGATACACAAACTGATGGGGGCGCAGAAAATACAGGGAGAGCCGTTCTGGTACAGATGTGGATATGAATTTCCCATGAGGGCGCGTGCCCAGCAATTGGACAGAGGTGCTCTGCATGTGGAAAGGAAAACTACAAGTCGGTGTGTCGGATGTACAGAAGTGGAGGGAAAGGAGATGGTGAGGGTGGTGCCTTGACTAGTCAAAGCGCCAACCACAGCCAGAGCAGCATTGCAGATCGCAGCCCAGGTGCATGGGAAACTCCATTTTTTTTTTTTTTAACAACTTTATTTTTGAGATTTTCAACAAGAAAAAATAAACCGTTACAGAACTTCCACCCTTGTTCAGGGGGAGTAAAATCAGTGCCTTCCCAAAGCCACCCATCTCTTCCCCTCCCAACCCCTGAACCGCCAAAGTTAAAGTTGCAAGGTTATCAAATTAACGGAATGTCTGGACTTGCTAGTTTCGAACCCCGGGTGGATTGACAAGCAGAGCATTAGGGACTGTGACTCCCTGACGAAGCTGCGGAGGAGTTCTCATCTGCTTCATTGATTAAGAAGGACACTAGGTACCCCAGATGTCAGGGGGGTGCACGTGTTGGGGAAGTGTTCTGATAAACTCAGTCTCAACGTCTTGACAGTACAGGATGTCCTTTCACCAGAGGGCCACTGATGGTGTTGGCCCTCTTCCCCACGACATAGCTACCCTCCGTCGGGCTAGAGTTAGAAGTAGTCCTGCTAGTTTCCTTGTTCCAGGTGAGAGTTGCTTCGTCATCCCGAGCAGGGCTGCCGTTGGGATGGGTTGCACTTCCTCTCCTATTATTGCTGATGTGGTCTGGAGAATTTGCATCCAGAATGGGGTAAGTTTAGGGCATTCCCAAGCAAGGTGGACGAAGTCTGCCGGTGCATGACCGCATCTCTCACAATTTGCTGATTGGTCTGACTGCCGTTTGTTTTTCTTTTGAGGGGTAAAATATGTCTGGTGCATATAATTAAAGTGCATTTGCTTTAGGCGGGTGTTAAGGGCTTTTTTTTGGGTTTGCTTCAGAATATGTGTCCATTCTTCGTCTGGTATTGTTAGTCGGAGGGACCTCTCCCATCTGGTTTTGGCACAAGTGTCAGTGGAGCCCGTATCTGATAAGATGGCCTTATAAATTTGTGAGACTAGCCTACCCTCACCCTGGGCCTTGACCACGTTGTGAAGTAGTTGCCAAGTTGGAGGTTGTTGTGGGAAAGTGGGGAATAGGGCCTGAAGGGTATACCTGGTTCTAAAATAGATAAACTTATCCAGGGGAGTGTTCCCTCCCCTTTCAGTTGCCTGTTGGGGTGTAATAAAGGGGCCTTCACTGAAAAGGTCTCCTAGTGATTTTATTTCTAGTTTCTCGACCCATTGATGGAAGACTTTTTCAGAGGTTAAGGGGATCCCCGGGATGAATTTGATTGGAAGGAGGGGCGAATATCTCACCTGAACATTGTACTTTCATGCAAGTTTTTTCCAAACCCCGAGTGTCGTTAGGACTACGTTCATTGCGTTAATGGGCACAGGGAGCTGGCTTATGATTACTGCCCTTAAAAGGTTGGGCGATGCTAGTGCTCGTTCTATTTGCACATGTGGTCTGATGGAGTGCGTGGCATGCCAGAAGCTAAGGAATTGAGCCTGGGCCGCCCAGAAGTATCTCTCCAGGTCAGGAAGGGCCAGACCGCCATTAGACACAGGGAGCACCAGCGTCGAATGGGCGACTCTGGCTGGTTTACCGACCCATAGTAGGTCGAGGACCAGGCTTTTAATTTTCTTCATAAAGGGCTGTGGGATTAAAATTGGGATATTGGAGAAAAGGTAAAGTAATTTTGGCAGTATTACCATTTTGACGAGGGAGGCTCTCCCCCATAGTGTCAATGGCAACGACTTCCAGCGGTTCACTTTTTCATGTAAGCTCTTTGCTACCGCTTCATAGTTGTCTTGGAACACCTCGTGATACCTCGTGATAGTTTAGCAACATCAGTATCCCCAGGTAACGTACTTTGGAGGTCTTCCAGGCGAAGCTGTAATTGTCTGAGAATGGTTTGGTAGCTGGAGTGAATGGGAATATAATCGATTTTGTCTGGTTAATTTACAACCCTGATATTGCCCCGAACTTGATCACTTCGCGCATAACTGGGTTAAGGTTCTCTGCTGGGTATCGCACGAATAGTGCCACGTCATTGGCATATAATGAGATAATTAGCTTATGACGGCCTACAGTTAGGCCTCTGTGAAGTTGATAGGCTCGTAGATTTGATGCTAGTGGTTCCATTATTAAGGCAAAGATTAGTGCAGAGAGTGGGCATCCCTGTCTGGTACCCTGTTGAAGCTTAATGGGGGAGGATCTCGCCGATCCTATGAGTATGGTGGCCAGGGGGTCCTTGTATAGTAGGGAAACCAGTTTAATGAATCGGGCGCCAAGGCCCATCTGGGTAAGTACAGCGAATAGGAAGGGCCATTCCACCGAGTCGAATGCCTTTTCGGCATCGAGTAGGACTGCAACCGCCTGGTGTGTGGGATCGAGGGCTTCGGTGATAGCAAATAGTCTCCTGATGCCAAACGTCGTGCAACGCCCGGGCACAAAACCTGCCTGTTCCGCCAGTACGAGGGCCGGCATCAGTGGTAGTAACCTCTTTGTGAGGATTTTGGCGAGAATTTTGTTGTCGAGATTGAGAAGGGAGATGGGCCTATAGGAAGCACACTCTTCTGGGGGCTTACCTGCCTTATGTAAAAGAATAATATTGGCTTTGTGGGAGGATCGAGGCAGGGAGACTGTTTCTAACGCTTCGGAGTATACCTCCGCAAGCAAGGGGGCTAAAGTTTTGGCAAAGGCCTTGTAAAATTTGCCGGTTAACCCGTCGGGTCCCTGGGCTTTGGTGCTTGGGAGGGTTTTTATGACTTCAACTATTTCATCTGGTAATATGGGTTCATTGAGAGGTTCATGTAGCTCCCTTTCAACCCAGTAGAGCTCAGTGTCATGGAGATACCTATGTAGGGCGCCTGTGTCTGAGGTGTATTTTGAAGAGTATAGGTCTTGATAAAAGGTTTGGAATTCCACGGCAATTTCTTCGTCTGTGTGCACCTCTATGCCATGTTGGGAGCGTATCCGCTCAACCATTGATGATTTCCTATCGGCTTTGATCAGCCTCGCAAGGAGGGCTTCCGGTCTCTGGCCTTCGCCGTATTGGCGGATTTGGCTGTTACGCCCTAAAAATTTCAATTCTCGTTCCGCGATAGACTTGAACTTTAGTAGCTCCTCCTTGAGTGCTGCTTCTGTGCGTGGGTCACTCTTGTTGGAGAGTTTGAGTTCGAGGCGTTTCAATTTCCCTTCGCTAGAGTTGAATCCCTGCCGGATCAGCTTGATTCCATTCTCCTTGGCGAGGCAAACCCCCCCTCACAAAACATTTCAGCGCCTCCCAGATTGTGCTAGGGGAGGTCACCGAGCCCAGATTTGTGTCCAAGAAGTTTGATATTTCTTCTCGGAGCTCGGATGCAAAAACTTGGTCTTGTAGAGATCTAGGCTTGAAGCGCCAGTGCAACAAGCGGGATTTGGAGGTGGTTGGATTGCAGATGAGGGTCACTGGTGAGTGATCGGAGAAGGTTTTAGGTAGGATTTCACATTGTTCCCAGCCGAAGGAGCCATTGGCTGATACCAGTAAGTAATCAAATCTGGAGTTTGAGTTGTGGACTGACGAGTGGAAGGTGTAGTCACGTTGTTCCCAATTATTGTGCCTCCAGACATCGATTAGGTTATAGGCTCTGCAGATTTCATTGACTTGGAGGCTAGCTTTGGGGGGCGGTAGAGTTGTGCTTCGCGACTTATCTTTTGCGGGGTCTAAGACGGTATTAAGATCACCTCCCCAGATGATCTTTGCAGCCGTTTGATTCGAGGGGTGTGTTAGCACCCAGTCAAAGTTGTTCGCTCCATCGATGTTGGGGCCATAAGAGTTGACGAGAATTATGTCTCTACCAGCGACAATCCCTTTCACCAATAGTGCTCTGCCTACCGAGTCCGTCTCAACTTTGATTAGCCTGAAGCCAACTTGACAGTTGATGAGGATCGCCACCCCTCTAGCATATGACGAATAAGAGAAGTACCTGTGGCATCCCCAGTTTTTAGCCCATTGGTTTTCCTTTCCGGGGAGTAAGTGGGTCTCTTGGATCAGATCGATATCAACCTTGTGTCTCTTTAAGAATTGAAGGATCCGTCTCGTTTTAGAGGGGAGGTTGCCTCCTCTAATGTTCCAGGTGGGGATCTTGAATTATGCGACTGGCATTGGAGATTTGGCTGTTATTACTGCCTTTTTCTCGGATAAACGCAGGTCTTGGTATGAGGTGTGATTTGCTGGTTATTGGGGGCATTGGCGATGTTCCACAGGGGGGGGGGGGTGGGGTCGGACCTGACGTGTAGTCCTGGGGAGGTGAGGGGGGGGCTTCGGGCTGGCGGCACTTTCCCTATTCCATTCTCTGGCTTCCTTCCTTGCACGGGCAACCCCCAACTGGCCCGTTTGCTTAAGCCGTTCGAGACCGGATCGCAATGGTGTGTGTCCATCTCTTACTTCCCTATCCATTGACAATGAACAGTGTTGAAAACTTTGCTGTGCAAGGGGTACCAGGGGCCTCCAAGTTGCACGGCCTTGGAGTGACCACTCCCATATTCATCTTGGTTAAGTCTCAGTGTGGACGATAGGTATGCGGGTGCCGCCGACCGCATGTTGGTTACGGCGGGTTCCTTTGTGCTCTTTCCCGCTGTGCTCGTGCTTGGTTGGGGGCCGGACCGGGGCATCCGGCTCTGTCTAGGAAGGCGTGGGCCTCCTCTGGTGATTGGAAGAAATGGGCCTTCCCCTCGAATTGAATTCTGGAGGCGTGCCGGGAAGAGCATGAGGTAAGTGAGCTGATTGCCCCTAAGCCTTTGTCTAACTGAGGTGAAGGATCTCCGCTGTAATTGAACTGCCGGGGAGAAGTCTGGGTAGAAGTGAACTCTATCTCCATCGTGGCGTAGTTCACCCTTCTCCCTAAAGATTGGAGAATGGCGTCTCTGTCTTTGTAATTGAGCAGCCTGACGATTATAGGTCAGGAGGGTGTCCCAGGAGCAGGTTTAGAAGATGGGATCCAATGGGCTCTCTCTACCACAAACATGTGGGAGAGGGCCTTGCGGCCGAACAGGTTGATGCATAGTTTTTCGACAAAGCCATCCATTTTAGATGTTACTTGCTGTTCCCTTACGCCGATGATTCTTACGTTATTTCTCCTGGAGCGACCCTCCAAATCTTCGCATTTAGTGATCGTTGCTTTCATTTGGGATTCCAGGTGCCTGACTTTCGCGGCTAGGGTTGCTGTGCTGTCATCGAGATTCGACACTCGTTGCGCAACCTCGTTAAGCCGTTCTGTGAGAGTGTCCATTCTGTGGTGCAAGAGATCGACCTTTGAAGAGAGGCCATCCATTTTACTGTTGAGGTTTCCAATGCCGACCTTGAGGTCTAGTAAGAGGCTCTTGATGACTGAGTCGGGGGTTCCTTCTTCGGCCTGGGCCATGCTGCTGTTTGAGGGTTCTGAGTCCTCTTGGAGCCTGGGGGTCTTGGGGAGTGCACCGGGTTCAAAGGTGAGTTTCCTTTGGGAACTGTCTGTTTTCCCCATTGAGGTAGAGTGTCGGGAGGCCACACGTGGATTGTGGTCTTAAATGGTAGTTGTATGCCGCTGATTGACTCCGGGAGATGAGGTTGGTCTATTCACAGCGCAAGTAGGACACAGACTGAGACGTGCCTGGACAGCCCGGAAGTGAGATCCGCCCCCACGTTCTCGATTGCGCTTGTTAAACTTGGTGCCTCAGCCGGGTGGGAGCACGGTGGCGGTGGAGCATGCAGCCTTCTGTCTGTTGGAGGGGGTGCGGAAGGGTCTCTCAGGAGCTCCGAACCGAGTTCCGAGGGTTGTGAGTGTCATCCAGGGGGGGGGGGAGATTTATCCGGCGTGGAGGTTTCGGATGAGTGTCGTGGTCACGCTGGTAGAGGTGGGTATCCGGAGGGAGAGGAGGAGTGAGGTGAGAAACATGCGGTTTGTGGACAGATGGGAGCAGGAGGAGTCACAATGGGGAAATACGAATTTGGAGTGGTCTCCCTTTGCCTGCGCGGTGCTCCAGAGCCGAAGTAGGCTATGGGGTTTCTGCATCAATACACCCACTGCCCCTCCAAACCCCCTCAGGTGTTATGTTGCCCCAAGGCAACCGCCGGATTAGTATGCTGTGCAGGGCCGGGTAGCACCTCTCTCCTTCCGCTGCCTCAGCTGTATGCCGTTGCTCTTCGAGCAGTTGCGGTCCCTGGCGCTTATCTGCCGGCGCTGAGGCTGGTGCGGCGAACTCTGCCGGATTTAATGCGTGTATGCCAGCCGTGGGCTCTGGAGAGGAGAGGTTGGGCCGGGGGGCGGGAGCGTGTCTTTATCCCCAAAGTTTAGAGCACGCCGGGTCCGCCTTGGTTGTACTGGGGGGCCGGGCTGCAAATAATTCGGTGGGTTCTCCCCCCAGCGCGCCCCGTACCTGTAGAGTCTGTAGAAATGCTGGGCCCTCCCTCAGAGCAAGAGCACCATGCTCCCAGAGCACCGGGTCGTTTCCGTGCGGGGGGACTGGAAGATGGGAGGGTGGGGAACGGGGCTCCGGCACCCCGCCTCGGCTCCACAGCACCAGTCCGGCCTCTCAATGGCTGCGACGCGCCACCAGCGCCAGCGTGAGAGGAGGCGGAAGTGCCGGGAGGCAGCACGGGGTGGCCACTTGCTCCGGGGCCCCGCTGTGCGGGTGGGCTGGTGTTCGCCCGACCTCTGCATGGGCTGGACGGGCCTCAGGGCAGTCGCCTCACCCCGGGCCGCAGTTGTTATGGCGGGGGGGGGCCGGATCCGACGAGGGTCGGGAAGGCGGAGGGAAGGTCCACACCAGCCCCAGTCATGGGTCGGCGGGTGTCCCCAGCTGCGCCGTCCCCCGGGTCTCGCTCGAGGCTCAGGCAGGACTCTCACTCTGGGTCCTAGCTGCGGTCCTGGTGGTCAGCACCCGCCGGGGGGCCGCGCGGGCCCGCGTAACACTCCCGGGAGCGGGCGCAGAGGGGGAGGCTGCGTTTCGGGCTTCTGGACCTCCGATTTCGCCCCAGGTTACACGAAGTGGCAGAGCTGGGTCTTCAGGCACCGTTAGTTGATGGTCTGGTACTGCTTAACCAAAATATGCGGATGATTAGATGGGATTAATTAAGGCCGTGTGGGAGCTCTCTAGAAGGCGGCCATCTTGGTTGGCCCTCTACTGCCCTCGTGCATGGGAAACTCCATGAAGGGGGACGACGTGACCACGACACTCGGGAGGAAAATTAAATTCATTGGAAAGGACCGAAGAGGGGCCAAACCAACGAAAGGAGGAGATACTGCATTTCACCCACAAGACCAGACAGACGATCTAGACGTCATGTATGATAATTGGTGGAACAGTCCCCATCAGAGACAGAAATAAGCTCATCAGATGGAGATCAAAGGCGCAAAGGATACCTATATGCACTAGGCAACAAGCAGGTCACAGAGCACAGTCCCACTTTGCTAATGCATCTCTACGAACAGCAAACAGAGTTCCTGATCAACACAGGCGCTACCGTGAATGTTATAAGTGAACAAGCATACCAAAGCCTATCCCTGGCACCAAAACTTAGCAAAGCCGGAGTTGACATTTCCCCCTATTTCTCAAAATGTCCTTGGACGTTCTTAGGACAATTTGAAGGAACATGTCGTTACAAGACACAAGAGAAGGCAACTGAATGCGGGTGTGTCCGTAGTCTCAGCACCGCCATTAACATGGCTCTGATCCATGTTCTGTGCACTCATGGTAAACAAATACATTGACACTGTGAACAAGATCGATCAGTTATTCCCGACACTCTTCAAAGGCAAAGGAAAACTATACAACCGATAAATAAAAATACACATTAACAAGGACATACCACCAGTGGCACAACACTACAGGGCATTCCTATGAACATACAACGTCAAGTGGAAGAATAACTTCACAAGTTACTAAAACAAAACATTATTGAACCAGTGGTGGGTATGACACCTTGGGTATCGCCTAATGTACCCGTCCCAAAGAAGGGCTCTGAAGCCATTAGGCTGTGTGTCGACATGAGGAGACCAAATCAGGCCATCAAAAGGGAACATCACTGAGCTCCCTGCTTCACAGACATGGTCCATCTTCTAAACGGGCCAAAGTTTTCTCAAAATTGGACCTGAACAAAGGATATCACCAGTTGGCACTAAGCCCCGAAAGCCGGTTCACCACCTTTGCATCACACTTAGGGTTATACCATTACAAATGGCTAGGTTTTGGGGTCTCGTCGGCTGCGGAAATGTTACAGCAAGAGATACACAACATAATCAAGCACATACCAAATTGCTTGAACTACAGCGAAGACATCCTGGTGTTTGGCACAAACATGGAGAAACATGAGGAGGCACTGAAGGGATCAAAATTCGGATTTGTTGACCACGATCAAGAAGCAGCTCATGGGTATCCGGCATAATCAGTTAAGCAGGAGCTACCTCTGGGGAACCAGGAGCTAGTACAGACTGCGCAGCAAATCTAACTTTGCACAAGATGCAAACTCCTGTACTTTTCATGTTATCCAGTATGCTCTAAATGTCCCTTAAGTGTGTTCTTTATCGTCCTTTTTATACATCCCCAAACATACATAGTTAATATTACATATCTAGGTTTGTATGGCACCACTTGCCCCAGGAGTCAAAAGTAGCTCCTGGTAGGGAACAAGTTACTTACCTGTAACTGTTGTTCTCCAGCATGGGTCTGGCATGGATTCACATGCTCATGAATATTCCCCGTCGTCAGGCTGGGAATCCTCGGTAAAGAAAAAAATCAGTATCAGTTTCGTTTCTGATCGGTCTTTCGTAGTAGTAACCAATCACTGATCTCTGCGTCATACTGACCACAGCCAATGACTGCCCTCTACCTAAACCCCGCCTCTGGCAGCCATCTTCAGATTTGGTAGCACGTGAAGTGGCAGTATGACCAAGGGAAGAGCCGCAGAGGGGTAGGCGGGAGGGTTCACATGTGAATCCATGCCAGACCCATGCTGGAGAACAACAGTTACAGGTAAATAACTTGTTCCTTCTCTAGCATGGGGTCTGGCATGGATTCACATGCTCATGAATAAAGAATACATAGCAGTACACACATGCACAACCACGGGAGGTGGCAAAGGCTCAACATTAAGCATTACATCAAACTCAACATTAAGCAATTCTTACCTCCTCACCCGGCTCATCTTAGGCGAACAGATTGCGCAGCACTGCTTGGCTGACCCTGGACCCCTCCCTGGAATCCCGATCGACGCAGTAGAATTTCGTGAAGGTGTGCGTCGACCTCTACGTAGCAGCCCTGCAGATGTCCAGCAAGGGCCCACCAGATAGGAACGCCGTGGTAGCTGCGATCGCTCTGGTGGAATGGGCTCTCGGACGGCCAGGCAGCGGTCGGTTTGCCAACCGATGACAGTACATGATACAGCCGGAGAACCATCTGGAAATGGAGGCCTTTGAGAGAGCCTTCCCCTGATTGACAGGTCCAAATTTCACAAAAAGTTGTGACGTCTTCCGAAAACACTTTGTGCGGTCCACGTAAAACTTCAGCGCTCTAGCCACATCCAGCGAGTGCAAAGTCCTTTCGGCCGGCGACGAAGGCGACGGGAAGAAAACAGGCAACACCAAGGGTTCGTTGAGGTGGAAGTCCGACGGCAGCTTGGGCATGAAGGAGGGGTGCGTCCTGAGCACTACCCTCGTGTCGTGAAAAGTCAAGTACGGGGGCTTGCAGGAAAGGGCCTGGATCTCTCCCACTCTTCGTGCGGAGGTGATGGCCACAAGAAACGCTGTTTTCCACGACAAGAACTTCAACGGAGCCGAGTGCAGAGGCTCGAACGGAGGTCCCATGAGCTTGGTCAGCACCACGTTGAGCTCCCACGCCGGGGCCGGAGCCTTCACCGGCGGGAACGATCTGAACAGTCCCTTCATGAATTCTTTCACCAGACGATGAGACCACAAAGACGTCCGCCCCGTGGTTCTGGTGTATCGGGAGATCGCAGCAAGATGAATCTTGATGGACGCGTGCGCCAGTCCAGCCTTGGCCAGCTTCAGAAGGTATGGCAGTACCTGGGGAGCCGTAATCCGTAGAGGGTTAATCTTCTGTGCGTGGCACAAGACAGAGAACCTCTTCCATTTGTGTCCATAGCATTTAAGAGTTGAGGACGCCCTGGCCTTTGCAAGAACCTCTCTGCAGTCGGCCGGTATGTCGTATCCTCCAAACTCTAACGCTGCAGGAGCCAGGCCTGCAAGTTCAGCGACATCGGGTCGTGATGGAGGATGGCGCCTCCTTCCCTGGAGAGAAGATCTGCGTCCACTGGCAGCTTGATTGACGGGGACGCTGACAAGTCCAGAAGGTCCGGGAACCATATCTGCCTCGGCCACGCAGGTGCGACGAGGATCATCCTGCACCGTGACCTCTTGAGCTGGTTGATGAGCCGGATCAGCAATGGCAATGGAGGGAACGCGTATAGAAACAGGCCCTCCCAGGGGAACGAGAAAGCATCGCCCATGCTCCTCAGCTGGGGAAACCTGCTGGCGAACCTCCGGCACTTGGAGTTTGTCGCCGTCGCGAACAGATCGATCTGGGGTGTGCCCCACCGTCGGAAGAGGCGGTCCACTAGATCCTGTCGTAGTTCCCACTCGTGGCACGAGCGCAGCTCTCTGCTGAGCGAGTCGGCGATGGTGTTTTTTATCCCTGCCAGATGAAACGGCACCAGAAACATCCCTTGGGCGACGGCCCAATGCCACAGATCCTGCGCCTCCTTGGACAGGGCTGGGGATCTGGTACCGCCCTGCTTCCTGATGTAGAACATGGTGGTGGTGTTGTCGGTGAAGATCCTCACCACCTTGCCCTTGAGGGACGGAAGAAAGGACCTGAGGGCCCAAAACACTGCACGGAGCTCCAGGACGTTGATATGGAGGGACTTCTCCGTCGGAAGCCAAAGGCCTCTCGCGTGCAGATTTTCGGTGTGCGCTCCCCACCCTTCCAGGGAGGCATCCGTGGTCACTGTCTCCTGGTGGCTGGGGGTCTGGAAGTCCATGCCCGCCGTTAGATGCGTGCGGGTGCCCCACCACCGGATCGCTCGTCGGAAACTCTCGTCGAGTGTGATCCTCTCCTCGAAGCTGCCCGTCGTCTGGATCCAACGCGCGTCCAGGAACTCCTGCAACGGGCGCATCCGGAGCCTGCACAGGCAGATGAGATAAATGCAAGAAGACATCATTCCGAGGAGGAACTTGATGGAACTCACCCTGGCCGCGTCCGCAGCCAGCATCCGCTGCACCTTGCCCAAGATGGCCCTCGTCCTTTCCTCCGACGGAGAGGCCAGAAGCGACACTGTGTCGAGCTTCGCTCCCAGAAACAGTGCGTCTTGCGCGGGCACCAGCTGGGACTTGGCGTAGTTTATGGAGAATCCCAGGTCCGTGAGTAGTTGGACGGTCCTTGCCGTGTGCTCCACGGCGAGCTCCTTCGTCTTTGCTCGGATGACCCAGTCGTCCAGGTAGGGGTAGACGTGGATCCCCTCTCGGCGCAGCTGCGCCGCCACCGGTGCGAGGCACTTGGTGAACACCCTGGGTGCCGACCTCAATCCGAAGGGAAGGGCTTTGAACTGGTAGTGACGCCCTTGGACCACGAACCTGAGAAACTTTCGGTGTCCCTTTAGGATGGGAATATGGAAGTAGGCATCCTCCAAATCCAACGACGACAGGAAATCGCCCTCCTCCAGTTAACCCAGGACGTGTTGGAGGGTGACCATCAGGAACTTCTGTGCCTTGATGAATTTGTTCAGTCGTCGTAGGTCCAGGATGGGACGCCATCCTCCCGTCTTCTTCTTCACGAGGAAGTATCTTGAGTAAACTCCGGAGCCCCGAAGCCTCTTTGGGACGAGCTCGATGGCGCCCTTCTTGAGCATCGCCTTTACCTCCAAGAGAAGTTGAGGGACGTGATGTTCTTTCCTGGCCACAGGGGGGACGCGCGGGCACTTCTTTAGAAACTCGAGCGCGTGACCCTGAGCTAGGGCGTCCAGCACCCAACGGTCGGTGGAGATGGACTCCCACACGCTGACGAAGCTCGCCAGCCGGCCTCCCACCAGGGTGCTTCGGTGGGGGCCCGACCCCACGGCCGGTTCAGTCCTGCTTCAACGAGGCTTTGCCGCCTTGTCCTCCTTGGCGACGACGGCGGGGTCCACCTGACTTGCCTCGTCCCCTGTAAGCTTCCTGTGACGACGAACGGGCTGCTTGACGGTAGGTGGAAAATCCGCCGCTGGAACCTTTGGAGGCACCCTGTTTGCCTCCGCCGCTCCGAAAGGGCAGCCGCCGTTGCTGGAGAACCCCAAGAGCCCGGGCCGTCTCCGTGTCCGCCTTGATGGCTTGAAGGGAATCGTCCACTGTTTTCCCAAACAGGTTGTTTCCGTCGAACGGCATGTCCAAGACTCTGGTCTGCACGTCCTGACGGAAGTCAGTAGCCTTGAGCCATCCACGCCGCCTAAGGCACACGCCGTTGCCCAACTGGCGAAATCCAGTGTCAGCGATGTCCGTCGCAATCGTAATGGCGTGGTCCGACGCCACCTCTCCTTCCTGCAAGATCTCTAGGGCTTCCGCCCTCTTGTCGTCTGGTAGGAAGTCCAGCAGGGGGGCCAGTTTGTACCACAACTCCCTGTCGTAGCGGGCTACGATAGCCAAGGCGTTGGCCGCCTTAATCGTCGTCGCTGCCGACGAGATGACTCTGCGTCCCATCGTGTCTAATTTCTTTCCCTCGCCGTCCGGCGGGGAGGTCGACGTAGAGGCCGCGCCCCCCCCCCGCTTTCTTCCTGGCCGCCGCGGAGACGACCGAGTCCGGGGTCGGCTGTGCCCGAAGGCACAAGGGGGCCGCGTCCGGGACCCGGTACTTCTTCTCGTACCGATACCTTCTAGCCGGCGTCGTGGATGGGTTCTTGAGGAGGGCGAGGCCCTCATCCCAAATATCGTCTAGTAGAGGTACAGCGAGGTCTGTCTTCCTCTTGGTCTCGCGCCGTTGATAAAGGAAACCTTCCTTCTTCTTCTCTTCCGGGCAGAGCTGGAAAAGCTTGGATGCCCTGGCGATCATGGAGTGAAACGATCCAATCTCGTCGGGCGTGGAAGCCCGGGTGGGAGGTGACGACGGGAGATCCTCGTCGTAAACCTCGTCGTCTGTACCCGTCGCGGCCGTGTCAGTCCCCGTATCATCCCCACGTGTCGTGGACGGGGAGGAGGGCTGAACAGGGCGCGATGGCTGAAAAGGAGGTGGAGGATGAATCCTTCTTCTCTTAGGGGGAGGGCTCCCAGAAGGGCCTGGCTCCGGGTCCCTCGTCGGGAGCGGTTCCTCCGTTGGTGGTAACGGCAGTCTCGTCCTTATCTCCGAGCATAAGGACTGTATAGCCAACAAAATGGCCGCCGAGTTGTCTTGCGGCACTGGTTGAGGGGAGTCCGACGGGCGGTCAGGAGCCCCGTCGGCACCCTCGACGTTCTCGTCGTCTCCTACGTCGGGGTCCCTCCCGACAGGCTGGTCTTCTTCCACGCCAACGCCGTGGCTTAAGACTTCGATCAGCTCCTCCTCAGAGGTTGAGGCCGAATCCACGACGACCTCCTGCCCCCCTTTTTCTTCTCCGTCGGAGGTTTCACGGAGGTCCTGTCGATGGGCATGAAAGAGGACTCCCTCAGCGTTGGCAGGGAGACTCTGGGCCCCGGGGTCGCCACCACTGGTGTAGCCTCCACAGGCTGAGCCAGGGCCACCGCGACTGTCTCGATAGAGGCCTTGGCCGGGTGGATTAAGGGTTTCACCACCTTAGGTGCGCTCACCGCCTTCTCCTTGGGGGGAGGGTCACTGCCTCGCTCCCCCTCCGATGGGGCCTTTCGAGCTCGACCGGGGTCTCTCCAGGAGCTTCGCCGGGTGCTCGGCCTTCCTCTTACCCGAGCCAGAGCGTTGGCTCGTGGTGATGGCGCCGGGGAGGATGCGCCCTGCCTGGCGCCCGTAGAGCCCGACCGTTTGGCGCTCCCGGTGCCAGCGGACTCGCGGTGCTTGGCCTTCTGTTGGACCCCCGTCGCCGGGGCGACCTCAAAAGGTCTTAGAAGACCGCTCGGACTTCTTCTTCTTCTTCTCGCCTGACGGGCTCTTTCCTTCTAGCCAGTTATTGGCCAGATGGAGAGGGCCGTACAAAATCACGGACGTACTCAGCCCAGTGACTTATCGGGTGCATCAACCTGATAGGACCACAACCGATAAGGTATATCACATCAACTTACTGAAGGAGTGGAATGAGCCAAGTCTGAGTGCATTCGCAGAACCCGAGGAACCAGAATCAGAGGAAACCGTGAACACCGTTCCTGATACCCTCGAAGCCATCAACTGGGGCGACGTCCTCTCCCCGAACATGAAATCAGATGTCGTGGACAAGTTATCTCCCTATGCCGATGCCTTTTCTCCGTTACCCGGTCGAACCAGTATATTAGAACATGGAATCAACACAGAGCCCGGACAAACTATAAGGCTTAGGCCATATCGGATCCCCGAAGCCAGGCGAAGGGTTATCAATTCGGAAGTAGACGAAATGCTGCGGATGGATATCATTGAGCCATCCATCAGCGTATGGTCATCCCCCATAGTGCTGGTTCCCAAGCCGGACGGGTCCGTCCGCTTCTGTATGGACTACAGACAACTAAACGCAATTTCTCAATATGAAGTGTATCCCATGCCGCGAATGGACGAGCTCTTGGAAGGCCTCGGAGCGGCCCTCTTCCTAAGCACTTTAGATTTAACCAAGGGATATTGGCAGATTCCCTTGCGTTCCCAGGATAAGGAGAAAACCGCCTTTTCCACCCCAAGGGGACTCTATCAATACAAGGTTCTGCCATTTGGACTACATGGTGCCCCCGCCATGTTCCAAAGGTTAATGGATATCATTTTACGACCGCATGACGGATATGCGGCCGCTTATCTAGATGACATTGTGGTGTATAGCAAGTCCTGGGAAGCCCATCTGAATCATCTAAAACTGGTGGTGGCCGATCTGCATAAGGCAGGTTTGCATATAAATCCCAAAAAGAGCAAGATCGCAACCCATGAAACCAAATATCTGGGGCACATAGTGGGTGGGGGTGTCCTGAAACCGCAATTATCCAAAACACAGGCTATACACGATATCCCGACTCCCACCAACAGGAAGCAAATACGAGCGTTCTTGGGGCTCATTGGGTATTACAGGAGATTCATACCCGACTTCTCCTCTGTGGCCACCCCCTTGACCGATGCTTTGAGGCTCAAGGGTGTTCCGAACCTAACCAACAACAAGAGCGCCCTGAACGCCATAGAACACCTGAAACATAGGATTTCATCGAACCCTATTCTTTGTTGCCCAGACTTTCAAAAACATTTCTATCTGCAAACAGATGCCTCGAACCAGGGTTTGGGGGCCGTACTCTCACAAGACTGTGGGGGTGACCTATGACCTGTATGCTTTATCAGCCGGAAGCTACTGCCTCATGAGGCAGCCTATTGTACCATAGAGAAGGAATATCTGGCCATCAAGTGGGCCATTGACTCCCTCAGATACTACCTGTTGGGTCGCCTGTTCACCTTGTACACGGACCACGCACCCTTACAATGGCTTGCGCGACATAAGGAACCAAACCAGATAGTGCTCCGCTGGTTCCTCTCCCTTCAACCCTTTGACTTCCTCATGTTGCACAAACCGGCCGGATTTCAGCTAGTGGCTGACTACCTGTCTAGGAGTGCTTCCCGGCCCAATCGGCCTGGGACTGGGGTGGGGATGTGTGAGGACGCACCTCGTCGGAGCCCGCAGAGGGAGAGCCCGGGGAGCCGAAGTAGCGGACCAGCCGCTCCATGCTCGGCGGTCAGCTACACCGAAGGAACAGGAGCAGGATCGCGAGCCGCAAGACACGGCGTAACCTCGCCTCACTCACCTGCTGAGGGACCCGATCCCGATGAAAGGGTGGAAGGCTTGCAGGCACTCCAAGGCGGGGTGGGAGGGCGACCGGCTCTACACCATGCGGTGTCCCGCGGCGGCCCCGGAGCGGGTCGCGGCTGGAAAGCGTCCCGCGGCAGGAACCACCCATATCCAACGCGGCTGCGATCACGGTCACGTGGTCAGCACAAACGTTGTCCGGGGCTCCGGGAGTCAGGACAGCAACACGCAGACACGGCACCCTTTAAGGGAGGCGGGACAATGCCTCAGGGACCAATAGGGAGCGAGCTGGACAGGGCTAATGGTGATTGGTGGGGCTTTGAATCTAAGGAAGTAGACAAAAGCGCGCCAAACGGAGCTAACGGGGTTCTTTCTTTTTGCAGGATAGAGAAGAGGAGGAGGAACGAAGCCAGGAGTGGTGGGCCTATCCGGACACCACGAGATAGGACAAGGTTGGGGACTGCCTCAATATACTCTGAAGGGGCCAAGCACTGGTGAAAGAAACCAGCAAACTTTATCCTTTATTTTGTTAAGGACCCTTTCCATATTTGAATAACTATTGTTTCAGCATCCGCCTGTCTCCTGAAGTCTACTTGTCACAGATCCCTAGGAAGGTGATGGTGGGAGGCGCCCGGTTGAGTGGGTTAGGGGTCCCAAATCTACATTAATATTTGGAAGCTGCCCAAATTTCACACCTCCTGACATGGATGTCCCTTTCCTCTCTACCGAAATGGGCTGAGATTTTACAGTCCAAACTCCTTCTACCCCTTTGTTTACTGCCTTTTGTCTCCCACACGTTCCGAAAATGCTGGCAGAATTTGCTGGGATGGGGCTCTGAAACGGAAAAAGATTCCTAGAGGTATGGGCCCACTCTCCCAGATTTTTCACAACCCTGCCTTCGCCCCAGGTTTGCATCCAGTTAGATTTAGAAATTGGAGACTGCGTGGTCTTCAAACATTAGCCCAGATATTTGAGGGGGATCATCCACACTAGTTTGAAGACTATAAAGTGACATTCCAACTCTCGGAGTCTGACAGATTTTCATATGCTCAGCTTTGGCATTGGATCACACACCCAGAGATGAGACGGAAAGCAACACGGGCCCTGAGCCCAAAAGAGTTAACTTTTTTGGAGGGACCAGGGCCTGGAGGGATCTCTAAACTCTATAAATGCCTGAGAGATTATATGCTAGCTGAGCGCCCATCTTACATGAGCCGCTGGGAGAAAGACTTAGGCCACCCACTGGAGGTTAAAGCGTGGCTAGACATTTGGACTAGGAACCATTCTTCCTCCAGATGTGTGACCAATAACGAATGTGCCTTAAAACTTTTATTTCGACAACTGGCCACCAGGGGGGCGCACGGATGAGCTCCCTCTCCGTGTAAGCTCCAACACTGAGGTCCGTGTAGTGGTCCTGAGCCCCCACTTCATGACCCCCCCAAGCTGGAAAACAAGCAAAAGAAGCATAAAGGTACCCCCCCCCCCCCAGCCAGGAAAAAACCTGGAGAAAATCGGATATGTTTTCATGGAAAAAACGCTAAAGCAACCAGTCCATGCTGACATCGCCGGAGACAGGAAAGTGAAACCGCCTATGACACGCGATTAAACTTCAAGTGGGTCAGCTGGACTCAGAGGCCCCCGCTCAGAGCGGACCTGCAAGGGCGTACACACCAGATTCTTCCCCCCCGACCGCTGTCTGCAGCAAGGGGTTACGGGTGACCCTAGCCGTGTGGGCAAGCCTGACTCCCCCCAACAGGAACCACAAATCAGCAACCAGAGGTCGCAGGGACCACGCACCGCTTCCAGCCTAAAGACTGTCCCCTGCGTATTGCGCGGCCCACCGCGAGGCCCTCGTGCTTGGAGCAGCGGCGCATCGAGGAGACTCACCGGACTGGAGCTTGCATCCACAGAGCGGTGACACAAGGGGGCCCTGGAGCTCCCGATTACACACTCGGACGCTCTCTGCAGTGTTAGTGGCTCCCAGCTCCTGGCCCCTCCGTCAGAACGAAGGCTCCCCCCCGGAACGTTAGACCCACGGGGAAGCGAACGGAATCCCCCCCCAGCTGGCCTTTGATTGACCGCAGCCGATATACAACCCTGGACCCGCTGACCACCTTGGTCGTGAACACCACATTGGGGTCAGAGCGGCGTGGACCTCAGCGGAGACTTGTGAAGGTGGGTGGCTGCTGGCGCCTCTAAAAACCCACCACAGATTGAACTGCGCCACGGGGTGAATCACCCCCCCATGGTTCAGCCCTGAGGCAACACATGCGCACGAAAGAACGGAGCACACAGATCCTCTAGTGCACAACCCACGCTCTGGGACTCAAAGCGATCCACTAACTGCTGGAACGTCCCCCACACCCCCACGTTCACCCAGCGCACGTGTTGACATCTGCCTACCAGCAGCCCCGGAGAGCAGAGCAGCTGCTGAGGGCCTCCCGCTGAACAACACCTTGGTACCTGCCGCTGCCCGCGGGCTCGCAGCTCTGCCCCATTACCCACGGACTCACACAGGGCGGCACACCATAATCTTGCCCTTGGACCTGGAAAGAGGTGAGGTGTGACATACCCCCCACATCCCCTGATCCCCACTACCCCAACACCGGCGACTCATAGGAGAAGCATCATCCACCTAACAACGTGGCTCCCCAGCCTCAGAGCCCACACACCATATTGAATGTGCACACGCTTGTGTCTCCTAATGATCCTGGAGTCAGTCTGGAGTCATCGGACCTGACAAAGTAAAGTTGAGGAACTGTACAGTGACAACACCACAAAACACAGAAATCCTTACTGAACAAGGTATCACAAGAACCGGTAGCACAGTATAAGAGGTCAAAGCACTAGCTCTACATCGCACTGGCTCTTCACCTTGACGGCACAAATAACCTAGGCCTCAGATCTGAAACGTACGCACCAAGGGGTTGGGCCCTCTCTGGAAACGGAGAGGCGTGTGCCTCCCTTGGACTAACGCATCAATCCGACTAAGGACACAATAAGACAAGTACAATCTACAACCAGACCAGCACTACGAAAAGACTCGCCTGGACAACTTTCCACACTTGAAACCCAGTGAGAAGAACTATCTCAGCCTGACGGCTGTTGTGCACAGAACACTAATCGTATGGACACACGGAAGAAACTCGCTAAGTGCCAATACTCCCCACCCCACCCTGAAACAGATCCCAAACTCGATCTTACCATGGCAACACAGGGTACAGAAGCTGCTGCCACGAAGAGTGACATAGCAGCCCTCCTCTCTGAAATGAAAAGTATGAGAGCAGACATTGGGGGAAAGATTGATAAGATCACAAACAGAATAGACCAGCTTGAGGGAGTTGAAACTAACCAAACCTCACTTGACCGCGAAAGGCGCAACAACCTAAGAATCTTTGGGATACCAGCAAGAGAAGGAGAAACAGAACAAGACTTGAAATAAATCGCTCCATGCGATCTTCAAAGTGTTATTTGAAGACGATACGGTAGATGAGCCCAAAATAGACCGTATACATAGAGCCGGGGGACCCCTAGGTGGCCCGAGAACAGTACTCGTGAGATTTCACAATTACTCGAATAGAGCAAGAATACTGGCTAAAGCTAGGGGCACCCCCCACATAGTTCATGAGACAACCAATGTGATGATCTTCCAAGACCTGTCCTCGCTCACCCTAGCAATGCAGAGGAAATGTATACCCTTGACCAAATGGCTTAAAGACAAAGGGATCCGGTACCGGTGGGGTTACACCTTCTCCCTCACATTTGAACATGAAGGAAGCACTGTTAGATTGCAAACGGAGAAGGACATACGGAACTGCATAGTGGACCTAGTTGGCAACCTCCCCAACGATCAGAACCCGGATGAAAGACCCAGCAACGAACGACAATGGAAATTGCAAGGCCCCAGACGCAAGAAAATTCCAGGATCAAGGAAATATAGGCGGATGAATGGCTCACCGGGGACGGAACAATAAGAGGGATACCCATCAAACGGTAGTGATACAGCACAACGCTACCCCAAAGAACACTGAAGCTCTTGGAGAGAAGAACCCATCGAGGATGGACTGAGTCCACATTGTCTTTCACCTGCAGTACGCTGCAGATAAACAATCCCGATGACTCCAGGATTGATGCTCGAATAGTCACTGGGTCTTGAAATATCTCGACCTAGTCACAACACTAACGGTTGGGTGTTTGCTAGAAAAGTGGACTCCACACGTATGAACAACGAACACAGGGGTGAGGGGGAGGGCGGGGTCAAGGGGGCTCACAGTTATTCGCAAGGTTTAAAATTTGGGCCGTGGATTGTATGTCCCACACTGGTGGTCCGAGGCTGGCTGGATAGGATGCTCCAGCTGAATCGGATGCCAAAGGGGAGGGAAGGCGGGAGAGGGGTGTGGGGAGGTGTGAAGGACCGAGCAGACTCAGGTAGCTCCAAAGATGAGAGCACAAATACAAAAAAGAAAAAAGGCGAATAGGTGCAAAGAATCCCTGCATAACGATATACACAAACAGGAGTGCAATGTTGACACCTACCGTAGTTAGTAAACGTGGGTCGCTCAGGATTGGCACGCTGAATGTGAAAGGCCTAAACTCGCCAAACAAAAGATCCCTAGTATGCAGGGAATTCAGAAGAGCGCATCTAGATGTACTCTTCCTACAAGAAACAAAATACATGCGGGGGGAAGAACGAAAAGTTTTACACACCAGAATGGGCACTGAATACTGGAGTTCCCCCCCCTAAGAAAGGCAGGCATAGGCATACTGGTCAGGAGGCGTCTAAACTTTGAAGTCTCCAAGACGTGGACCGACCAGGAGGGGAGGGTCATCCTGGTAGTAGGCAGGATTCACAATATTACCTTAACTTTGGCAACTGTGTACTCCCCAAACACGGGACAGGCGCACTGTCCCGAGGATACTGCTAGAGGCAATTGGGCATACTATCCTGAAGGGGACTTCAACCTGTGGGCTGATCCCCGCCATAGACAGACAGGCAGGCAGGTAACCCTGATACTGGTCCTCTACCAGACGGAGGCCGTACGGAAGTAGTACAGATGCTGCAAATATATGGTTTAAACGACACCTGGCGACTTACACCCCGAAGAAAAAGGATTCACTTTCTACTCAGCCCCACATTTAACATACACTATGATAGACTATATATACCTAACAAAGGACATTCTTGATGTCACCAACACGGCTGACATCCCAATCTCATGGTCCGATCATGATATGGTAATGACCAGCATTAGCCTGGACAGCCTGCCATCCAAAAATATGAAATGGAGATGTAACGAATCGCTATGGAAAGACCCAATTTTCCGTACCGAAATGACTCACGAAATTGAAGAATATTTCAAGGTAAACGACACAGGCGACATCTCAAAGAGAACAGTATGGGAGGCGGGCAAGGCGACATGGAGGGGCAGCTTGATTAGTGAAGGAGCGGTAAAAAAGAGGGAGAGGACCTTAATAGAGGGAAAACTACGAACCGAAATTGCACAATTGGACACAATTGCATGGAATAACGACACTGACAGGGCCAAGGGAGTTGCAAGAGCAATGCAGAAGAGAGAGGAACTAAAACGCTTGGAGGCAGGCCTGGTGATCCGCAAACTCCAATTCCTTATACAAATACAATATGAAAAAGGGGATAAGGCCGCACACTACTGGCAGCCAGACTGCGAGCAGAAAGATGGGTTAAAACTATCGAAGGGGACAATGGGATGCAGATATCTGACCCGGGAGGGATCTCAGAGGCGTTTGCAGATTTCTACGAACGCCTCTACACATCAGAATTAGGACAAGCCCAAGAAGTGATTGCCCAATACCTAGAGGGAATAGACATGCCCAAGCTCCCCCGAGACACAGCAGAAGGGTTAGATTCCCCGATTACACCAGAAGAAGTTGAAAGGGCTATTAAACGGCTTCCACTGGGGAAGGCACCCGGTAACGATGGCTACACTGCAGGGTTTTACAAAACCTTCATAACCCCCCTCCTTCCCTTTATGGTAGAGCTCTTCAATGACATCTTACAAACGGGATTAGCCCCCGATTCCTTCTCCCAAGCCTTGATATCGGTAATTCCAAAAGAAGGAAAGGATCCCAAGCATTGTGGTTCCTACCGTTCTATCTCCCTCCTGAATATAGATGCGAAGATATACACTAGATTCATAGCAGACAGGTTAGAAACTCTCAAGCCCTCTATAATCGACTCAGACCAGGTAGGTTTCATACTTGGAAGGCAGGGAGCGGACACAATGTGGAAAACATTACACCTCATTCATGAAGCTCAGAAAATAACAGACAGCCCAGCACTCTTGTACATTGGCGCCGAAAAGGCATTCGATAGAGTGGAGTGGAGCTTTCTGGAGGCAGTCCTGACCAAGATTGGAATAGGTCCCTCCCTCCGCAGAGGAATTAAGGCAGTATACATATCCCCAAAGGCCTCAGTGATGGTTAATTCCGAGTACTCAAGATGGTTTGACTTAAGCAGAGGAACGAGGCAAGGTTGCCCACTATCAGCAATTCTGTTTGCCCTGTCGGTGGAGCCCCTAGCCCAAGTCCTTAGAGCAGATCCCCATGTCGAAGGCCTTCGAACAGCCGGGCGAGAATACAAGATAGCTCTATACGCCAATGATATTCTACTCCTATGTTCAAAATCCCCTCACGAACATACCCAGGGCTATACTCCTAATCGAACAATATGGTGCCCTCTCGGGCTTTAAAATTAATAAGCCCAAATCAATAGTGTTCCCATTGAACAATCTCACCCCCGCAGACTCCCTCGACCTCTCCACACTTGGGCTGATGATGGAAAGTAATGTCCTTCATTTTATTCATAAGTTTATACCCAAGTATATAAACTTCACGCGGAAGCTTGAACGCTTATATGAGGCAAACTTCCCCCAACTCCTGACAAACTTCCACAAGGATTTAGTCAAATGACAAAAGCTCATGATCTCGTGGATTAATTTCCTGTGGCTAGGGAAAAAGCCAAGAATATCTTACAAGACCCTCACCCTGCCTAAAGAAAAGGGAGGCGTAGGTCTCCCTGATCTGCGACTATATTACAACGCAGTACAGCTCAGGATACTAATCCCCTATTTAAGAGAAAAGGAAGAACTACAATGGGTACATTTAGATAACCAAAACCTCACCCCGGTAACACTGGCAGAATGGCTATGGGTTCCCGGACATAAAAATTGCACGCAGGCTACGGACCCACCCGATAATAGGTACACTATGGGAAATCTGGAGAGAAGGCGCAAGTATGAAGGGAATCACTACATGGCCCTCCCCACTGAGCCACATATGGTCACTGGGGATACGAGAGGAAATCCATGAACACCCTAGATTCCAACCATGGTATGACGCAGGCTTGGAAAGGGTCGGGCAGTTATGGAGAAATGGGACATACATTACGATAACTGAACTTGAAGAAGCATTGGCGATTCGCCCACCCCCGTCTTCCTTTTTCTCCAATTAAAGGGTACCCTTATGAGGAAAGAATGGGCTGGAAAAATCCAAAGAGAGCTTACCCCCTTTGAGAAGCTCCTAGATACAGTATCTGAGATGAAGGGCCTGTTTTCCTGCATGTATAAAACACTGGTAGAGGTAGGCGGAGGATCCACTTGCAATCTCAAACACAGATGGGAAAGAGATCTAGGCATGGAAATAGACCCAAGCGACTGGAGTGCCATCTGTGGAGGAGCTGCACGGGTATCAATAGCGGCACAGTACAAAAGGCATGCCATTAAGCTCCTCCACAGATGGCAATGTGACCCCCATAGATTGTCCAAAATATACCAAACAGGAAGCCCACTTTGTTGGCACCAGTGTGGGGAGCGGGCGGATTACTGGCACATGTGGTGGGTTGCCCCTGTGCGCAGACATACTGGAATGAAGTCCTTAGCTGGATTAAAAGGGTGGACGGGATCTCCAGGGAAACTTCCCCACTCCTGGTTCTATTTGACTTTAAAATAAGGGGCATTGCGGCCACGCTAGGGCATGTTTGGCCACCAAATGGAAAGCAACTACACTCTCTAGCCTGAAGGAGTGGACCGCGGTGGCAACCAACATATACACAATGGAGCGAATTACTGCTGCGCTCCACGGAAAGGCTGCCCGGAACTAAATGCTGTGGTGTGATTTTGTAAGGGAATATTTGACTGAATCCTCCTCGGTATCCGAATCACAGGAACAATGATGAACCTGGTAAAATACACAGCTCTCTCCTTTTGACCTAAGAGATGCCACCCATGACCCTGAAACTACTGACTCATTGCTACTTGAACTGTCTGAACAATAATATGTATGTGGACCCATTACCTTCATTAACACTCAAACGCACCTGAATGTACAACTCCTAATTGGGAAACTGCTCTGAGAGAGGGGGGTGGTGGGAAGGGGAATACATATCAGTTGGAAAGTTGTACTCATCGGTTAAAGCTCACTGTGGCACGAAAACATAAGAATGTAAAATATAGTCAAATTTACAAATTTCCTATGTGTAACAGTAAGCCAATTATGTTGTATTGTTGAAAACTTACTAAAACTTAAATTTGAAGAAAAAACTCTTATTTCGTTGGCATTATTCCCCTGTTCAACAGCACCACTTTCAGTCTTCAATCGCTCCCACTTGCTGGCGAAAATGTCAGTCTCAAGGTTCATACTTTTTTTATTTGGTGCGACTGTCCCCTTATTTACACCTTCTGGGAAACCATTGTCACTGTTATTGAATCCATCACTGGCACCAAGCTTCTAATGTGTCCTAAAACATTACTCTTGGGGGCCCAGAGTGAAGAAGTATATCCTAAATCTGGGGAGCAGGCGAAACTAATTACTCAATTATTGTTGGCTGCACATATTACGATTGCTTGCTGCTGGAAATCACCAGAGGGTCCAGTTCTCTCTTTGTGGTGGATTAAAGTTTGGGACGTGCTGGTGGCGGAAAAGGTTACCGCCGCAAAGGAAGGCAAACTTCAACGATTTATGAACATGTGGGCTCCCTTGTTGGACTATGATTAGAGCTACCCGGCTTTAACATTTAAACCCAGTCTGGCTAGACGTTATCTGCAGTTAGGGGTCTCCTAATATGATTGGTCTCTCTTGAGAGGGAGATTTATGTGGGTTATAAGGGGGGAGGAGGTTCTCCATCCTGAACTATGCAAGTGATATTAGATATGCTGTATAACTTGCCTGTATCTGCTTTACCTACTGTAATTTTCCATGTTCCATCCGATTAATAAAAACTGTTTAAAAAAAAGAAATGCTTACATAATTCAGCCGGAGCACCCCGTGGCAGCAGAGTTCTTTGTTTTTCATGAGCATAAACCTTGTTCTCCTTGCAAAAGGTGTGCTGGGCCTTTCTTCCCTAGGTTTTTTTTTTCTGGTGTGAGCGGTAAGGGGCTTCTCTACAAATGTAATCAAGACAGAATGGAATTTGTTTTTGCATTAGTCTTTCGTATGTAGAGTGTGGTGCCCTACTTGCAAGGATTATACAAATAAATTAGGAATAAACAGCAAGTTTAATATTTCATTTAGAGTTAGGCAAGCATTACAAGCTCACCAAGTATTATGCTCTTTATAAATCAACCATAAAGGTGGCAGTATTAAGAGCGGGAGAGAGAAATCTGATCTGGGGAAGCGCTCCAGCGGTACTACAGAAAGTATTCTGACACTTATCAAAGTGCTCCCCATAAACATTGGCTAGAAGCATGACAAAAGGCGCATGAACACACTTAAATACCAAGGGTAGTATCGAATCACTAATCTACTTTTAACACATTTTATGTAGTACAAAGATGATGTAGGTGGAAATGGCAAGTCATCCCAAGACACAGGCCGACACGAAGATTCGGATGGAAGGTAAATAGAAAAAAGAATGAGAATGAAGAGTGGAAAGAGGTGCACACGTGTACTTGCTCCAAACTGTCTTTTTTAGACATATAGTCCAATTAAACAGGATCGGATTATCCTCGTACTTCTGGTGGTTTTGGTCTACTCTACAAGAATACCAAAATGAGTATATCCTCCGTCATATCTCGACTTTAAGTATAGTACCAGATTCATAATGTCTCAATAATTCTGGTATGCAGTAATAAAATTGCGGCAAAAAAGTCATCTGCACAAAAAAAATCGCGGAAAGAATGCTGTGATTTGACCCAGTAAAGATGTACCCCATTATACCATTTAGGGAGCGGGGGTGTCCCCCGCTCCCTTTAAATGGTATAATGGGTCCGGGGTTGCGGGGGTAACACTTATTTGCTCCATGAGTGCAGGGAGGGAGTGGCGGACATCCACCATGTAAAACAGGATGTCGTCGGCAAACAGGGACAGTTTTAAGGTTACCTCCCAACATTGGATCCCCCTAATCTCAGGGTTCTCCCGTATGGCTATTGCAAGTGGCTCCATCGACACTGCATACAAGAGGGGAGAGCGGGAACATCCCTGTGTTGTATCTCTAGTGAGCAGATGCAAGCAGAGAGTATCCCGTTAACCAGGACTCTGGCCGTCGGGACCCAATACAACAATGAGATACATTGTCGAAAAATATTTGTCCAAAACCCATTTTCTGCAGCACCTTTCTCATATAGACCCTTTTGAACCAGTCAAATGCCTTTTTTAGAGTCGATCCCACCAGGCACATATCTAAACCCTGGGCGTGGTGTATTAAGTCAATTGTCTTATGTACATTATCCGACCTTGGCACCCCTTGATGAACCCAACCTGGTGGCCGAGAATCAGACTCAGCAATACTTGGTCAAGTCTTCTACCCAACAGTTTCATGAAGAATCTTAACGTTCGTGTTCAGTAACTATGTCGGACGATACGACAAACATAGGGCTGGGTCTTTTCCTCCCTTGGGAATCACCACAATTATGGCACCAAGCATGGTGTCCGGAAGCCCTCCACCCTCCAGAACATTGAACAATTTAGTCATACACAGTGCTAGAATGGAGCAATACGTCTTACAGAAGTGGACTGTAAAGCCATCATCACCCGGAGAGATTCCTAACTTCATGTGTTAGATAGTACGGATCACCTCCGACTCTTTATCTGGGCTTCCAGTGCGGCAGCGGACTCCGGTGAGATACCTGGAAAAGGCAAAGTATCTAAAAGTATATCAATGTGAAATCCATCCCACGATGTGTACAACTGCTCATAAAATTTCCTAAACTACTCTCCCATATGCCCGTCCTTATACACTGCCTTATACACCGCCTGACCCTGCTCTGGGCGTGTAGCACCCACCCTTCTAGCACTGCGTTCTTCCCAGAGTTTCCAGGCCAGAATCGTGTCCGCGCTTTCCCCTTTTTCATGATATTTTTGTTTAAGAAGCAGTTTACTTTCCATCTGATCGAGCAATAGGGCATATAATTGTGCTTTGTGCCTTCTAATTTTGTTCGGACACTGCAGGTGATATCTGTGGTTTAACTCTTCCCCCCTCGATTTTACCCCGCAAATCCGCCTCCCGTTCATCCCGTTCTCTCTTTTTACATGCACCCATTCTCATGAGGTCACAGCTGATTGTTGCCTTAAAGGGGTCCCACACACTCAGGAGCCCCACCTCTCCATTATCGTTAATTTTAAAGTACTGTTATGCTGACCAACAGTCCCTGGGTGGTTTCCTTATCCTTAAGCAGTAGGTCATTACATATACAGCGACCCCTGTGCCCCACCCCCTCCCAGTCCCGGATAACAATTCTCACTAAGTCATGGACCAACCACGGAATCGGTTCAGTGCAAGACTCCCTAACCACCCCCCCCCCCTTTCAGGAACCCCCTCTAGAAATATGTAATCCATTCTCGAGTAGGCATCATGAACCTGGGAGTAATGATTGAGCAAAGGATCAGGCTACCCACCTGAGCATAAGAGTCCACTAGCCCCAATTCGCTGCTGATTTGTTGAAAACGCTGGGAAAGGGCCATGTGGGCCCAGGAGAAAGTTGAATCAGTCATACTCTTCCTGTCTGTCATTTGGTCGAGGACCATGTTAAAGTCACCCCACTCCCCACCCCCACCTTCCCCCACAACCAGCCGGCCATCCACAAATAGTTGTATCCTCTCTTTCACCTGGTCCAAGAACTGTGCTTGGCCTTCAGTCGGACAGTATACAGACCCAACGGTCAACTTGCTCCCCTTGAGCCTTCCTTTCAAAAAGATATAGCGCCCCTCTGGGTTCTGGAGTTCCCCGTCCACAACCATACCCAGCTTACTTGCAACCACGATCGTCACACCCTTTTCTTGGTTATGTCCAAAGCAGTATAAATTGTCTCTACAGTCCTTGCTCTCATTGTCGGCTCCCTCCCTCTAAGCCAATGAGTCTCTTCAAGAAACAGATCAAGCTTCAGTCAGTTGTGCTCCCGTATAGTAAGGGAACATTTATACGGGGAGTTTAAGCCCCAAATGTTAAGGGAGCCCACCGCATAGGCATAGCCAGAGTCAATCATTCTGGTCACTCCAGAGCATGTTGATCTCTCCCCTGGTACCCAAGCCCACCGCTAGTTACCTCAGAGTGTCTTGCTCCGCCAACTCTACCCACTGCCACCCAACCATATGGTGCCTAAAAACCCTCCCAATCTTCTTGTGACCCCCTCATCCCCCCAGTCAGCATCCAGCCCTGTGATCACCGACATACCACTTTAGGACTATACCACCAACCTCCCAGTCCACCATGCCAAAGTCCCCCAACTGTTTCCACCCGAGCCCCCTGTTCCCCCCCACACCCATAACAGCCACATTTACGCCTCCCCACCATCGCTGTACCCCCACCATCTCTGGACCTCCCCCAACCTCTCCAACCGCCCCACTCACCTCTCAAATGTAGCAATAAAATTGTAAACTCCCTATAACCAATTATACTAGACAATGAACCAAATATGATAGTTTGAGTCCCAAAAACATTCTCTTGTGACAAGTCAGGACCCCACGGGTGGTGGGGTGTTACATTTCTTGCATTTGCCACCACCTAGAAACAGTCGCCTGTCTCTGGGGTCTTCCATCCTCCCGCCTACATTGTCAACCTCATCGGCAGCATGCCTGCAGCTCAGCGTCCTCCTCCCCCAACAATTCCCCAGAAACTCTGTGGATGTCTTCCTCCATAACCAACCTGTACTTTGACCCCTCCAGCTCAAATGACAACGAAAACGGAAAACCCCATCTGTATCGAACCCCTTTGGAGTTGATCGATTTGATTAAAAGACTGCAGTGAGGACGGATCCTGGAATATGGCAATATGGGCGGTGCCCCATTCCACCGGGCCCACTCTCCTAGCCTTATCCAAAACCTTCACTTTTTCATAATAGTGAAATCTAGCCAACACAGAGCAGGCTCCCCGAGCCCCCCCAATCGCCGCTCGGTGGGCCCCATGGATGGGGAGCTTTGTGGTATTGTCAAAGGTTTTCTTGATCACCTCGTTTATTGCTCTGATGATGCCCCTCTCAGTCTCACCCTACCTTTCTGGAAAGCCATAAAACCTCAGATTGTTGCCTCACTCACGGTTTTCAAAGTCGTCCATTTTCAGTGTCATCTTTTCATTTCTCTCAAGTTCTGACATTTGCATGTTCATTTGTGTTTCCAAGACCCCCACCAGAGCCTGGTTGGCCTCCAGCCCCTCAAGTCTATCATCGATCTTCTCACCTTCCTGTCCAGCCCGTCCAACCTGCGACCAAGGTCAGTGTGGATGCCTCCAATTACTTCCAAAAAAGCTGCAAAGTCTTTTTTCGTGGACATCCCGTCTTCTGTCATCTCCAGTCCTACATACAGGGCCTCCTCCTCACGCAACTTTGGTGCAGGAAATCTATACATCTGGAGGGACTTCTTCCATTTCATGGGCTAGGGCGGGGAGGCCTGCCACCTTCCTCGTTCCCAACGAGTGTCACAAAGCCCCTACAATGTCGGAAGCGGAGTCTGACCAACCGTTCCAAGGTTCACCCTCCTTCAAGGCCCAGACTCCTGGGGAGCCCTCCGATTCTCCACGTCATGCTGGCACTAACTTATTTCCTCTCACCAGGGGGACCCTTAATTGCGTTGTATATCAAAAGGCTGGGGAGAATAACACCACTTGCTTCCAAATAGACTCACAGCCCCAAACTCTTTGCCACTGGGGGGCTCCCCCTCCACATAGTCCTGGGTCACAACTGTGGCAGGAAGGGGCAAATGCCCAGGTCAGCGCCACCGCCCCCTCCCCAACCCCCACCTCCTGCAGCATGGCCCATGTAGCTCACTCACTCGATAGGCCCAATTAGCGCTGTGGGACTCCAGGGCACCCCACCCCTACTCAGACCTACCCTTGCCGGAGCCACTTTTACACACAGTCCCAGGGAAGTAGAGCAATGCCATGGATCCCAGCGCCGCTGCATACAGGGTAATGACAGCAATCCTTTAATTGACTGTCACCACACCGTGCATGGAGGATACCATCTGCGCCAAAAAGCAGAAAAGCGTTCATGAAGGCACCTGCCTTCACTGGGGACCACACCTGAGGATCAAGTGCATTTTACCTCCTACACTGGAGGCTGTCGCTAGGGGCCCCCACTTTCAGCCTCGTGTCGTGCTTCGCCTGGCCACCAAGTCTCCAGTCCACAGTGCACCCCCAGGTATGGGTATGAGCAGGTCCGGGACGATCACGCCAGGCCTAGTCTCCTGCGGCCAAGCCTTTTCAAGCAGCAACACAGGCTGTCACACCCAGTCAATATGAGCAATCCGACCCCGCCCCCAGCTCCACCACCGGCAATCTTGTTGAGGACTACGAGGGGTGGGCCCGGGAGAAGTCTCCCTTGTCACACTACGCACCCAGCAGCTGGAGGCTCACGGCCGGCTTTTTGGAGAGGAGGCCACGTCCTTTCCTAGGCCTACTGTCTCAGTGCACACAGCACTCTGTCTCAGCACAAGCCCACAGCCCGAAAATATTCCAAGGCCTAGCGGGTTTGCCCCATCTGCCACACTCCTCACAGGGGAGCCCTTGGTCAGGTCTATCGTCACCTTGTTGCCGGGCATGGGACAGACGCTTACAGCTCAGCAGTTCCGGTGCCAAATGACTTTGAATTTTCACCAGAAGCTCCTTGACGTCCCAGGTACTGGTTGGGGTCTCGCGGGTCTCCCGACATGGGGTAAATTCGGGGGGTCAGGACCCTTAAATCCACAGTGAAGGGAGAGCTACGCATAAAGGCTACTGCATCTCTGCGCCCCCTAATGGCTGACCTAAATTTTAACTTTAATTAAAAAAATCATCTCTCTACATCATTCTCTTGGTAGAATAGATCACCATGAGAATACATTTAGTGTTAAAAGTTATCAGAACACACAAATAGAGTTTTTTTTTCCCTTCGATTGAATCACAAAGCCATACACTATACAGAAAACATGAAAGACTTATGACGAATCTAAGGAATTGGCCCCTTCTACTCAATTGGGCATGTGAGGAGCCAGGAATGAGATGCAGACACAGAGATCATAGTTTTGGCTATAAACTTATTTCAAACAAAAAGGGGTGGGAAAATGTCTCGCTGTTCCTACTCTAAGAGGTATTTTCCCTACCTAAACCAAAACTAGGGGTCTGTCTGATGCCAAGGTGTCTAAAGTTCTATTCTGGCCATCACATTCTAAAAATAATTCCTTAGGTGAAAAGGGTACCGTCTTGGCCTTGAAAAGTTTACAAAAATGTTAGCATTCAAAAGGGAAGAGGATAGTCTAACAAAAAAAGTTCCCAATTGGACGACTTTCACAGTTCCAGGGGAGTGTTCCCTTTCCCAGTTTTTCCTCTTATAGATGTCCAAGCTCCTCAAAGCTAGGAGCCTTCCTTAGACTTTTCTGTTCAGCAAAAATAGTTTGTATGTTAAACAATGTGGCTGTTAGTCTTAATTTCGTAGGATACCTGGTATATTCCCTTGCCAGGTTTCTTCTCGTCTTTAATGTAATTTCAACACAGTCTTTGGCTATACCTGATGCATCCTCATATAAGGATTTCATGTGATCTACTTTACACACTTGCCAACTTAAATCTGCCTGGTATACTCTCCTGCCAGGGTTTTCTCATTTGCTTCAATTGACACTTGCAAACTTGACAATATCTTGCATTCATTCTGCCATTTCTCTTTTGGAAATATCGAATCTCACATTCTGTTACCCCCGGTGTCCCAGCTTCCCTTATGTGGACTCACTGGTTCTCTGTGGCGTGCTTCAGTTCTCCCGTGGAAAGCAAGCAGCAACTCTTCGGCGTCCAGTGCCTTCTCCCCTGGTTCGCTGAGCTCGCTTTGTGGGTTCCACATCCCTCGCGGCTCCCGCTTGCCTGCAATGCGCTTCTCCATCTTTGAGCGGCATGGATGCTGCTCTCCGGTACCGCGAACGCCAGAAAGACTTCCCTTCTCTTCTCTTCTGCTCGTGGCGTCCTCGCGGCAGACTGGCTCCTGCAGTCTTCATTCCTTTGCCTCTTCCGTGAGTCGGTTGGCTCCACCGTCTTCCCAGCAGCACAGTGGTCCTTCGGTCATTCCCGAGAGGATGAGATTCTCCCAGCAAGCGTCTTTCTCCTGTCAGCTGGTTCAAGGTTTTAAATGTTCCGTCACCAATTATGCACCCACAACCACTAAAGCGCAGCTTGCACTTCTGGCCTTTATCAATCTTCACTACTCCACTCAGATTTCTCGTCACAGTACTTTCACATTCATAGAAAGGGAAGTCAGTTCTTGGTGACTTATAGACAGAGCATGGGAAGGTATTCTTACTAGCTTCCATGGGTGGGTGAAGGGAGTCATGACAATATGCCATTAAGGCATGTGGAATGGAGGAGGTATGCCTGAAAGGAGAAGGGAGATACCATGTCGCAACCAATGAGGTCTTGTCACTCCCTTGAGGGTTGCCTCCCCCCATGTGATCCTCCCTCAAACAGCCGTCCCCAGGGTCAGGATAGGTAGCGGCTGCTATCCCCTGGCCACATGGGGAGAGGTCAACGCTGGGAAAAGAGTGATGACACCATTGGATTCATCAAAGGAGCAACTCTTTGGGACTATGGAGGTGAGCCCATTACACAAGATTATCCCTAGGGGACGGGGAAAGTGGAATCCCATTGGGAGTGACACACCTCTGGGGACATGGACTTCCTCCCCTCACTGCAAAGCCCCAAACATTTGTTGGGTATATGAGAATTGAGCAGAGTAGCCATGTGCAGGGCCCCTTTAAGGTGGATGACTTTGTCTCTTACTTACCTCAATTACCGCCTTTTTGTGAAATCCAGAACAAACTGGAGGTCTCCCTCCACTCCAGAGAGTCTAAAACACAGGCGAGCTAGAGGAGCAGAGCCCAGTCGAGGCTCAAGGGACACCAGCTTGCACTGCTGCGCAAAGTAGGAAATCCAGCCCCCTAACAGTAGTTCTAGGGAAGTCAAAACCTTGTTATACACATTTAGTATAGGTCAAGCCTATTCTTTGGGAGTAAAAGACCAATGGTTACTTTTGGTAATACAAGGACAGTAGGCCCTTCCAGTTGTACAGTGACTCTTGGAACAAATCACATAAACAGTCATCTGGACAATATACTTTACGTAAATAGTGAAACACTTATTCTAGGTGCAGTAAAAACCTATAACTACTTTTGTCATAACACACAGTTATACCAGGTGTGTAAAACCTAAGGATGTAATGTACAATTATAGATGCTTTGGAAATCAGGGAACCCCAGATTGAGGTAAGCAATAACTCTGGTAACTTGTTTTGGATGGCACTCACCTAACACAAGGTAAGTAAAACCCACATACTTTAACTTCCCAATGAAGGAGAAAGTAAAACCCAATGTCACACTTTACTGAATAATTATTCTAGGTAGGCAACAACCTAATGTAGACTTATTAAGGACAGGCTAGCAGCAAGTCAGGGGAAGCAAGACCCAGTTGGGGGACACTCATACAGTTATCCTAACAGGACTAACCTGGTGATACCAACAGTTGGAGGACACTCATACAATTACCCTACTGGAATAATCTGGTGAAACCAACACATTACTTTTGTAAAGAGGCACAACCTAATCACAGGAGAGTAAAATACCTTTGCATCTACTTTCTTTTAGACTGGTAAAACAGTGGCTAAGGAAGAAAAGATGTTAACCATACTTTTAAGAATAGTGCATCACACATTCAAGATCAGTAAGAACTTTTGTAACTGTTCACTCTCAGAATTACAGTTACCCACCAACTCTTTACAAGTATGTAAAACACTTGAATCCTTTTCTAGGCAGAAGTCCCAATCCCTTCAAAGTCCTTCCCTTAGAGCATGAGTGTTCTCAGTGGCAGAAGGGGGGTCACTAGGACTAGTGACCAACAGGCAGTGTTAGAATAAGTTCTTTAGTAGCAAAAGTCAGCGTTCCTTAGGAAGACTGGGCAAACAGGTGAGTACTTTACTTCTAGGGTTAGAAGAGGGTCCAGGGGCTTCACAGAAGACACCCCAGCAGGATTCTAGCAGTGGGACTGGGTGCACTGGATGAGGGACCTCCCAATCACAGAAAACACCCCAGGACTACACAGAAATCCCAACAGGCTTAAGGTAAGTATATACCCAAGCCAACACAGTACCTCAGCAATGAAGAAGAGATTGCAGCAGGAGAACTTCAGGGACTGCAGCCAAATACCCGGTCAGTGGATTCCTTGTCCCGGAGACTGAACACAAGACCTCAGAAGGGAATTTGCAGCAGGGATCGATGTAGAAGGCTCTAGGCAAGATTTCTCTCGCGGCTGAATGCGGTTCTGCGGGTTTGGCGACTTTTCAAGGAGCACAGAAGACAGAAAATCGCGGTTGAATTGTCGTCGTTTAAAAGGTCCAGCACTCTTGTGAGGGGACTTTTTGGACTTGATTCGTGTCTCTGGAGATACCCCAGGATGCCCACGAAGTTTCAGCGAGATTCAGAATTTCGGAAGACCGTGCACCGCACAGTGGTTGGAGGTCCCAGGGTATTGGGGTAGTGCAAGAACGCAAGGTCGCAGGAACCTGTGGGATGGCTCAAAATGCAGGTCTTCTTGAGTCTAGTGGGTCTCAGCAGGCTCTGGGTTCGGGTCGTCGTTTTCAGAGACCCCAGGTCGATCGGAAGGAAGTGCTGCAGCAGGCTCTGGTTACACAGCAGGCTCTCAGGTCGCTGGAAATCATACCCGCCTCTTTTCCTTCTTCATCCTCTTCGGTTTTCTGTTCCAGTAGTCGACATGACTTCAGCTTCCAGGTTTCCAGTATTTATCAGGAACTACAGCACAACCTCTGCATTCTCTCCCTGCATTTTACAAGAAAGGGGCGTCTGGCTGTCCAATCAGGACAGCCAGCCCCCCACTGGGATTTGGCCCAGTTGCAGTTGAAGGAAGGCCTAAGACAAAGGAGGGGGAAGTTTTGGACTCCTCCCCCACTTCCTGTGCTTACAAACTGACTGGAGCCTGGGCGGGGTGTCCAGAGGACTCCCGCCAAAGACAAAACTCAAACAAAGGACTTTCCCGCCCTGGATGTCAGGGGAAGGAACAAGAAACGACAAGAAACACTAAAATGGCAGAAAAAGAAGACGGGGGGCCATTTTGGTAAAATGAGCACCCTTAAGTGCCTTTACTGCAGCTTTGATTACAGCTCGCGGTAAAGGTGCACCAAATTAGTAAAAGGTATCACTGCCACCAGCCATTAAAGGTAAGCTTGTCACTGTAACAGAATTGTTACAGTTTTAATGTGAAAGGGGATACATTGTATCTCCCCAGCACTCCACATAAGGTGGGGGGTGCTCGTTTCACAGAATAAAATGTAAAAGGGATCCAAAGATCCTTTCTACCCTTGGGAACTGTAGTTCACTCAAGGTTAACACAAGAAAGTTAAATGGGGAGCCCCTAGGGCAACCCAGCAACAACAGGCACTTCTTGCCAATAAGTTGTTAGACATGATAACTTAAAAAAGACACTATGGAGAGTCTTAAAAATGACACCCATAAAAAGAGCTAAAGACAGGTGAGTGTGGAAAAAGTTTCCCACTCACTGAGGTATTAATGAAAAATATCCCACTAGAAAAGCAAAAAGTTCTGGAGTTGAACCAGGAAAGGAAGATTTACCAGCTCTGTGGAAATCTTACCTAACAAGCACAAAGTCTGCAATTCACACAGTATGACCAAGCATTATTTAAATAAACAATACACATTTAAAAAAAACAATAAATAAAAACTCAGTCACTCAAATCAGAGCATTTAGATTTGTTTCCCACTATTTTACCATACTGTATCCATGCTTCTTTATTTATTTATTTACTTATTTATTTCTACCACGCCGTAGCCCGCAGGCATCAGGGCGCCACATGTACACGCAGAATCATATTATACAAACAAGTCACGGGACAACATGAATGTACAGATTTTCAGGCAGGTTTTGGGTTAGATTAAGGGAGTTAGCTAAACAAGTGGGTCTTGAGTTTCTTTCGGAGGGTAATGTGCGAGAGCTCCAATCTTATTTGTGGTGGGAGGTGATTCCATAAGGTCGCAGCTTTGGTGTGAAAGGTTTTGCAGAGTACATTCGTTTTCCTGAAACTGGTGGTTACGAGGTTGCCATGGGCTTCAGACCCGAGTCCCCATCTCGGTACATATGTAACCAGTTTCTTCTTGAGGAATTCTGGGGCTTTCCCAGAATACCTTTTTTGAGGTATTTCTGGGGGTCTGAGAACTTCACTTCTAGAGTGTTTGATACCTGGATTTCACTCATGGGAATCTCAGTCCCATCACATTCCTCTCTTCAGTGTGTGGGTTTCTGTGCCATTTGTGTTTTTTTTTCTCTTTTGTTATAGGTTGGATCATTTTACATTCTCATTCATTTCATTCCCTTTCCCTTATCCCAGACTTGACAACACAATGGTTCTGCATTTTCTCCATTTCAGTTTCTTTCTGGGAAAACTTGTTCTAGATTCCATTGTTTTGGGCCTCCCTTTAACTTTAACTATAACTGTATCCTATAAATGGCTGTCAGTTCCTCTACAGTGTTTTATTCTGTTTGCCATTCAGGATTTCATATCACTTGTTTGGGCTCAATGGTGCCTCACTGTGTCGAATACCTTTAAAGACAAAGTGTTCTCCAAGCATTTCAGCACCCCTTAGGCTGAAGTATTCCTCAAGGTTCTCAAAGCCACTTAGGCTTCAGTTCTCCTCAGGATTTTCAACAACTCTTAGATTCATGTGCTACTAAGGGAACGCTGTTCTCTGCAAAAAATTCCCTCATGGTGTTTAACATCTTAAGCACAAGTGTTTTCTCTAGCTCAGTAGCACCTCTTGGTTCAAATACTTCAATGACACCGATGTGTACTGACACTCGTCATGGCCCGGACCACAAACACCCGAGTGATCTTTCAGCACTTGTGACAAATCCATGGATATCGTTACTTCTCCCCAAGAGGGAGCCAACCCACTTGGGAGTAGGTAGGTGTGCCAGCTACGCTTCACACTCCCTAGGGGACAGGGTAAGCGGGATCCCTTGGGATGGACTCCAGCATTGGAGAGAGAAACCCCCAATAGGGATATATGTCACCATGCGCCCCCACCCCCATCACTAACACTTTTGTAGGATAGTTAGGGACTGGGGTTTACTGGGATTTTATACACCCTTTAGAAATGGGTGACTTGGCTTCTGTTATAACACACAAAAACACTTTCAAGAAAGAACATTTCTTGTAATCTTACTTCTTTTTTTCAATAAATGTGTAAGCTACCAGAGTCCCTAGACGGAAGAACAACCTTTCCCTGGGGTGCCTGTCCCTAGGTAAGAGGTGATGGGCCGCCTATCTAATATGGAAAGAGAAGGAAGCTGTCCCTGCATCTACAAGGTACACTATTCAGACATCTCTCTTAGTGGCAGAACCAAAATTGGCAAGGGGGCTGAGCTGTATATACTTTCATTCTGTCGACATTTCGTGGAGGAAGAATTTCCTTGGGGCTCATGGGCCCTCTATTACTTTTATTCACCTTCCAAGAAGTGTGTCCAAAGTATGTAGATCGAGTGGTGATTTGTGGATCAGCCCAGACAATACAAATAGAGATAGATCTAAAAATTCTGCATGGGCTGAAAGGTGTCCATCAGAATATGGCAAGTATATATGCTAGTTTGTCAAAGGTTGGTGTTCTATGGGGGCAACTATGCACCCTACTGCAAACCGATGTTTCCGCTTTTCATGGCAATCAATTGCGGATTCCAAAGCAACCCAAGGGAAATTAATATTAAAATTAAATAATGAAAGGGAGGAGAAAGTCTGTTCTCCACTACAGTGATGTTAGTTGTATCCCGTATCCCATGTCTCTTCAGGGATATCGTCCATCCAGGTGGTCGACCGGTTTCAATGACGTTCTGCAGTTTGTCATCTTCATCAGGACCTGTGATTTACTACGTCTGGTGAGATCGTCTTGTCTGTAAGATATTGCGGTGGTTACCACATCCAACCTTACGCCCAGAGGTCATTGGCTTTTATCTGGGTGGTAATTGTTGATAGGAACCAGATCTCTATTTGGTGTGAGAGATGTTCCGGATGTGATGCTCAATGGCCAGATCCCCTTGGCTATGGACGATTCCAGACGGCAAGTTGGGCTGCAGAGTTCTTGATCGCGCTCCTGTGCTAGCAACACAAAACAGTCATGCTTGGCTTCTGACCTTACCTGTGCTCAATCTCCTTTGAAGACTAAGGAGAAGTGAGCAAACCAGCAGGTTCTCTGCGACAGCCAATCACAGGAGGCTTTCACCAGGCCCCATAAAGTTTAACTGTACAAAGGAGATCAAAAAAGGTGTGGCTGGAGAGAGAAATAGGGCACTAGTGTTGGCATGACGGCCCGGACAAACACCAAGAGGGTGCCACAGGACACAGATACCAGCAGACCGAAGCAGCCCAGAGAGGGAACTGACACCTACACGCACTCCGACCGAAGCTGAGCCTTGACCGCCCCCTGCAGAGACAAATTGAATAGTTGCATGAGCTGCTCCACAAGGAGAAGAGAGCCAGCCCGTCCCCCACGATCTTCTCGAGGAGCACCATACGAGAGGTGGGCAACAGCGAGAAAGGAAGAGAAGTGCCCTGCAGTGGGGTGTCGGGCACAAAGATGTTATATTTAGTTAAAACTTAATTTACATTAAGGCGGGCTGGGAAAATGCCTCTGACCCTCCTTGATTCATAAGGTTCCTTTTTAAGCAACACGTTCTGTAACAGTGTTTCTTTAACACAAATGTCTCCTTGGTTTAGAAAACAGTCTTTCTTTAGCATTTCTGCAAGCTTACCAAATTGCCTGGTATAGTCCCCTGCCAGAACCTCTTGTATGATTCAATTGCCTGGTGTCTTACCTTGCCAGAACTTATCATGCGTTTCACAGTTTACCTGTATTACCAATATGGTATGTATTGCTCTTGGCTTAGTTTACATGTTTTCGTTAAGGTTTGTTCAGGTTTTGCCCCACACTTGCATTGCATGCATTAATTGGGGATCATACGTTATCTTTTCTGTATTCCAACAATCTTCTTGTAGTTTTAACAATGGTATCACATTCAAATTGTCGTTGATGTGGTCGCCGAAATGCCCGGGGTCCCCACTGGCTTCAGGAAGACTCACCGGCTTTCTCGAGCGTCTCCGGTTCGGTTCACACTTCTGCGGTGCGATGTGTGAAGAATCCTGCAGATCCCTCACCAAAACCCTGCCTAAAGTCTCTTCCCAGGTGCCCAGGTGCCCAGCAGAGGGCAGACACTTCCTCAGCCCTGGGGGTGGTGTACTGCGGGAGGATCACCTGGGTGGAGATAGGGCCCAGGGTAGTGAGGAGAATCTGTGGAATGAGACAAGGCATTGTTCCTCTAGAAGGGATACTTTTACCACCATGCCAGAAGAGGTTATGGCCTATTGTCATTTTAACATCTCTCAACCTCCTGTTAAAACGAAGGTGGTAAAACCTGAGGTTCTAACATCCAATCCTATTACATCAAAAGAACAAATCCTTTTTCATTCCTGAAACCAAACATCCTCCTTAATACCAAAGGATTTGCAGAAATGTTACCTTCTCTACACCTTCTTCCTCTAATAAGGTTAAAACCTACAATCCCTCTTTTGAAAACACTAAGGGAATTAAATCTACCCTTAATTCTATAAAAGAAGTAGAAAAACCTGATTTCACTAAAGTGAACTACATGTCCCCGAACCCCTTAGGGACTGAGACAAAGAAGAAGTCTGAAGAAGAACAGAGTTGCCGGTCTGCAGAGAGTCCGCTGCAGCAAAAGGTGACATGGAGCCGCCAAAAGAAACCAGTGATTTGGCCTGCAGAAGAAGGTAACCCAGGGACGCTCAGAGCAGAGCATTTTCTAATACCAAGCAAGTTTGAATATTGAGCAAGTACAATAAAGAGGTAAAAAGGGCGCAATTCTCATGAGATATCAACTTAGGGAAATCTGTAACCCACATTGCCAATAGACACAAGACTATAATAAAGAGACAAAAGGACAACACTGGCACAATTCTCCCATAGTGCAAACACTTGAGACTCTGATGATAGGCAACCACTGTTCAACCATCCTCCCATGGGATACTGGTGTAGAGAACCTTGGAACAAATATTGCCATTAGTTGGGCGCTAGAGAGCCCAGCCAAAATGGCTGCGGGCCCGTGAGCTCCACTCAACCCATATATATCTGGTCAACATCCTGCTTTAATCGGACTGCCACAAACTGAGGAATCCTGTGTAAGCTGTATGAATACCTGATGCAAATTGAGACAAACTCTGAACACCAGTGGTACCCAGAGAGCAAAGTTAGAGGTGCAAAAGTGAGCCGGCGGTGAGGGATGGTGACCGCACGGCAGGCTGCAACGTGGCCGATGAGTCGATTGTACAGCAGAAGCGAGGTAGATAGTGGCCTGCTACGCTGCTGTCGCTGGCGGTGAGCCCTTTGTGCATGGAGCCCTGTGCCTGCGGTGTCCAAGGCGGCGGGGCGCCAGCTGAGCCCGCTGAGCCAGATCACGGCATTGAGGGACAAGGAAGGAGGCTCCCGGCTCAGAGAGAAAGGCGCGAGGCCCACTGCTCCCCCTGCTACTCCTGGGACATAGAACACCAGAATCCCGGTCCAGGAGGCCCTGTGCCTGTAATACCCGGGGCGGCAAGGCACTGGCTTGGCCCGTTGCACCTGAACGAGGAAGAAAGGAGGCTCCCGGCTCAGAGCGGGACCCGCGGCTCCCCCCTGCTGCCCTGGGGACAAAGGACATCAGAATCCCGGTCTAGGAGGAGCGGCCTCAGAGGGAGTTGGAGGATCTGCAGGGACGTACCAGATTGCTGGGTGAGTGGCACCCATGTCGCACCTGGAGCGGCACCTGACCAGCAGCAATATGTTAGCCCCCCTGCAAATAAGGGACACTGAATCTGGAGCAGGTCATGGACACCAGTGAACTGCCGTGGGGCCCCTCAGACTGGGGGCCAGTCCATGCACGAGGCAACAGGGACTGCAATGCTGCAGGCGGGGCGGTCTCTGAGGACACAGCAGAGAGGTGAACAGAGAGCACTACCCGAGGGGGGGGGGGGTAGGCAGCCCTAACTGTGTGCTTTGATCAACTGTGTTCTTAGGGGGCCTACAACAGGGACGGCCCATTTGAATGGACTTGGGCAGTGAGTGGTGTTGTGATGCCTTTCTTAAGAGCAGGGTGTTTCCTCTCTGAGATGTAATGTGAATTTTCCTGTGATGCTGATCCCTATGTGAGGTCATAGAATGTTGGGTGCTCTTCCATTGTTATTGTTCTAATTGTGTCAGTTGGAGAAAAGTGCTGAAGGAAAGGAGCCTCTGTATGTTGGGGGTCTTCTTCCCTCTTAAGAACCTAAAATAAATACCTTTACAAATCTTACCTGCCGCTGCCAGCCTCTTCATAACAATGGCGACGAGGATGGGATATTGAAGCCACCCGAGGCAGGTGAATGGAGACCCCCAGCAACTAGCCGCATCCACTCCGCTTTGCCCGGCGTTGAGCGACGGCCAACCAGCAGCTGTTCGCACCTCTCCCGAGGTCCGCTCCACCCGTGCCTGATGTCGAGTGACCTGGAGCAGGAGCGCCCCAGAGTGCCCCTCTCGTGTGCAGACTCCGGTGAAAAGAGGACGGCTGCGTTGCCGCAGGGAAAAGAAACGGCCGCGGCTGCCCGTGGTCTGCTCCGCAGTGCCCTGCGTTGAGCGGCCCGCTGCGGCGAATAGTGGATGGTGCCCTCCTGGAGAAGTGACTTATGCCGACGTAGGAGGGACGACTCTGGGAAGGCCGCTCCGCTCCCCTTTGGCGTTGAGCGGTCATTAAGCGGTCCCACGCGCTGTTCGGCGTCCCCGCAATAACCCTCACAAGTAAGTGCTGCCTACCTGCCCCGCACCCCTGCAACTGCTCCCGGCCGCTTTGCGTGCCTCGCCTTTCACGGAGCTGCGAGGATCTCCGTGAGGGAGGTGGGGAGGCCGGCTCTGATCACCGTATTGCTTCTAGTGGGGGGGGGGCAAACTAACTGTACAGGAGGACTGAAAGAGGGAGACCGGCTCTCACTACCGTATTGCTCATAGTAGAGGGCCCAAACGAACTGCACACGAGAACCTCATATCTGCCATGATGTGTCTTATAGAGGAATAAGCGATCTGAGCAGGAGCATTATACACATTGGTGAAGTTGATCCCCGACGTGCAGAGGAAGGGGGGGGGGGACATTGTACATTCCCCGTGGCAACCACGCAGCTGGAAACACGCATTTGAAAGTGGCATTCGCATTCTCCTGTGCTAGTTAGGAATTCCCCACCACGCGCTTTGTTGGAGTGGTGCAAGCTGCTAGGAGGGAAGCATCTGAAGGACTAAATCTTAATAAACCACAAAGTGGACTTTACATTGTGCGCAGGGGCAATACCCACTGTCCCCACGCATTGAGATATGGCAGCCTTACCTGGCATATCAGGCCCTCCCATTTTTATGCCTACCCCAGGGTCGGCGAAGATTGTTTGGCCTCAATGGCGTAAGGGCTTTATGCACTACTTGAAGGCGGCCGGGGGAACAGCGTATTCCTGCGAAAGGAAGATGGCATTATTGCTACATTTTTTAGGTTATGAAGGCCAGAGGATTTTTGAAACTCTTCCTCAGCTAGTTGGTGATGGGAGTGGCGATGAATTGAATGAGTTCGAGTTGGCCTTGTTGAAATTGAATAAGCATTTCAACCCCGAAAGAAGTACAATTTTGGAACAATACAATTTCCGCATGCGCACACAAGCTCATGGTGAATCTGTGGAGGATTATGTGACTGCACTTCGACATCTGGCTCTAACATGCAAGTTTCAAGAAAATTTCGACAGACACATCCGCGATCAATTCATGACGCATTGTCGTTCAAATAAGATACGTGAGGAACTTTGGCTGAAGGATGAGCCGAATTTAGATGAAGTACTAGACTTGGCCAAGCGCGTAGAGCACTCTTTGGCATGTGTAGCCAAACTCGCCAAAACTGAAGGGGGTGACTCTAAAGAAAACAAGCCGGAGGAGTTGAATGTGGGCAAAGGAAAGAACAAAAGGAGAGGAAGAAACAAACAGACGGGCAGGAGTAATCGAGAAGAAAAGAGGAATCAAGAATCAACGCAAAGAAATGAAAAGAAAGAGGATAGAAAGGACGAGAGATTGTGTTATCGTTGTGCTAGTGCGACACATTTTGCATCCTCTGTAGTGTGTCCAGGGCGGAAGGCCGTATGCACTAAGTGCAAAAGGAGAGGACATTTCGCGACATGCTGCAAGAACTACCAATTTGGCCAAACAGCCCAAAGGAAGGTCCTCTATGTGAATGAAGAAGAAGATGGGAGGTCATCCGAAGACGACGTTGTGATGCCATTGCAAAATGTTATTGTGAATACAGTCAATGTTGTTACTAATGGTGGAGACCCGGATGAGTGTGACCGTCCGTATGCTGTGTTAACAGTGAATGGGTGTAAGATATCCATGATGGCTGACTCAGGATCGAAAATCACTCTAGTGTCCAAGAGCGCATTTGAGTGCGAAATGAAAGGGGTAGTGTCAGCATTGTCAGAACCCGACATATGTCCAGGTGGTTACAACCAAGATAGAATTGAATTGCTGGGATATGTGTGGAGTAGGTTCAAATTCAAAGGACGCAGTTGCGATGGCAAAGTGTATGTTACTAAGAAGGGTCAATCCTTGTTAGGATGGAGAGAACAGAAGAATTTGGGGATCAGGCTTGATCCCAACCACCCAGAGCAAGTGTTACAAGTAGCCGAAGTGTCCCCTACTTACTGCAGGTATGTGAGAGAGTATGGGAAAGTGTTTGATGAGACATTGGGGAAAGTGAAACGGTTTCAACACCAGATAATATTGAAAAGGGGCAGTGTCCCTACCGTGGCGAAGCTCAGGCCGGTGCCTTTTGCTCTACGGGACAGTGTAAAGAAAGAGTTACAGAAGTTGTTGAAGTCTGGTGTGATCGAGAGAGCTGGGGGGGTTGAGTGGGTCTCCCCAGTGGTGATTGTAAAAAAGAGTTCAGGAGATCTAAGATTATGCGTAGATATGCGCGAGCTAAACAAGTGTGTGTTGGTGGACAGGCACCCCCTGCCCAACATGGGTGAGTTGTTAACCATGGTAGGAGGGGGGGGGGGAAGTACTTTTCTAAATTGGACATGACATCAGCTTATCATCAGGTTGAACTGGAGGAAGCATGTAGGAAAGTTACGGCGTTTGTGACGCATGAAGGAGTGTTCCAATTTAGGAGAATGCCTTTTGGGTTGGCGTCCGCCTCTTCGGTGTTTCAGAAAATCATGGATCGTCTGTTGAGAGGGGTAAAAGGTGTGTTCTGTTTTCAGGATGATGTGTTGGTGAGTGGAGTGACATTCGAAGAGCATGACAAAAATCTATGTAAGGTATTGAGGATATTTGAGGAGAGAGGTATTACACTGAGAGAAGAGAAGTGTAAGTTTGCGGTTACAAAAGTGGATTATCTGGGTCACGAAGTGTCGGGGGATGGTATCAGGCCCAAGGAAGACATGGTAAATGCTATAAAGAGTATTGAGAAACCAAATAGTAAGAGTGAGCTGCGCTCTTTTCTGGGAATGACGGAGTTTTATCAAAAATTTGTGGTAAATTATGCCGACATGGTGCAGGAGATTCTGAGATTCTGAGGAAAGGTGCTGATTTTGTGTGGAATAGTCAGTGTGACATGGAATTTAATAGAATAAAGGAAGACATAAATATGGCTCATCCATTAGGATGTTTTGACACAAGAAAGCTATCTATCATCACAGTAGATGCTAGTGAAAGTGGACTAGGAGCCGTATTATCCCAGAAGCAAGAAGACGGATCTGAAGAGGTGATATCTCATGCCTCAAGAGGTCTCAAGGGAGCGGAGTTGAGGTATTCAGTTCTCGAAAAAGAGGCTCTGGCATGCTTTTGGGCTGTGGAACGGTTCAGAAATGTGTGGGGCGTAGAGTTTGTGATCCGTACGGATCACAAACCCCTGAAAGCTATTTTTGAAAATAAAGGCCTTGATAAGGTTTCCCGCAGAGTGGCAGGTTGGGTCACCAGAATGCAGACGCAATGTTTTAGGATGGAGGTCATACCTGGAAAGGACAATATATTGGCCGACAGTTTGTCGAGGGTGAGAGTATTAGACCCTGCAGTTGTGGAGAGTGAGGAAATGGAATTAGTGTTTGTTAACACTGACGGTATTGTATCCAAACAGGAGTGGTTGGATGAGATGAAAAGAGATGATATCATAAATAGAGTAATTCTGTATGTTGTATCTGCGGCATGGCCAAATAAGTTGGAATTGGCGGAGGGCGTGAAGCCGTATTGGGAAGTGAAGGATGAATTATCTGTCACTGATGATATTCTGTTCAGATGGGGAAGGGCAGTGGTCCCGATTGGTCTGAGAAAGAAGGTGATAGATCTGGCACATAGTGGTCACATTGGAGTTAGCAAAACCAAGGGAGTATTAAGAGAAGACTATTGGTGGCCGGGTTTTGATAAGGAGATAGAAAACTGTTTGGCTGATTGTCAATTTTGCATTAAGAGTGGAAAGGGAGTTGTAGCCAAGAAACAGCCATTGGTGGAAGTGGGTCTTCCATCCAGGGTATGGAGTGGTCTTGCCATGGATATACTGGGTCCTCTGGATTTAGGTTACGGGCGTGGAAAATGCATTGTTTTGGTTGTGGATCTGTTTTCCAGATGGGTGGATTTTAAGATTGTGAGGGACATCAATGGAGAGAGTATGATAAAGGTATTGCAGGAGATTTTTTGCTAATGAAGGGTTGCCTGAAAGTGTGTTGACGGACAACGGTCCCCAGTTTATAGGGGGAATTTTCACTAGTTATCTAAGGAAGTGTGGGGTCGATCACAAAAGGACTTCATTGTACCATCCCGAGTCTAACGCAGTGGTTGAAAGGATGAATAGATGTGTGATGGAGAGTATTCGTATGGGAGAGGAGTGCGGTTTGGATAAGTTAGCCATGATACAAAACAGGATGTGGGCCTTGAGGATGGCGCCACATTCTACAACCGGTCTGTGCCCATTTGAGCTCATGAGGGGAAGGAAGCCATATTCCATGGCGTGTCCACCATGGCTTGGTAGGAGCAGGGAGACGGATCTGGTTGTTGATGAAGTGAGAAAGTCATTGGTGAAGAAGAAGTCAGAATGGGTCATGCGTGAAAATTTGAGGAGAGGAAAAAAGGAGTTACGCGTGGAGTGTGGAGATTGGGTCAGGATAAAGAAGGGACTCATCAAGAGGAAGGGGGATTCGCTTTATTCGGATCCTGTCAGAGTTGTGCCAGTCATGAAAGGAGCTGTACGTGTGGCTGGAGGGCAAGTGTGGAATAAAGATAGAATTGCCACTGTGAATAGTGGCCATGTGTGAGGTGGTGGCCGGAGAAGGAGTTAAAGTTAAATTATCGTTAGATTATATTTGAGCCAAAATATAGTTGTGTAATGTTAGATTAAGTTTAAAAAAAAAAAAAGAGGGGAAGATGTGTTGTGATGCCTTTCTTAAGAGCAGGGTGTTTCCTCTCTGAGATGTAATGTGAAGTTTCCTGTGATGCTGATCCCTATGTGATGTCATAGAATGTTGGGTGCTCTTCCCTTGTTATTGTACTAAGTGTGTCAGTTGGAGAAAAGTGCTGAAGGAAAGGAGCCTCTGTATGTTGGGGGTCTTCTTCCCTCTTAAGAACCTAAAATAAATACCTTTACAAATCTTACCTGCCGCTGCCAGCCTCTTCATAACAAGTGGTGTAGAGTCAACCCATACTATCGACAAATAAAAAACAGCGGGGTCAGTAACAATGTTTAGGAATAAACTGGACTTCACACCGGACTGAGTAGCGGGTAGTGGCCCCATCTCCTGACAAGTTGATCTGCTGGCGGCACCATGTCCAAATCACAGAAGACGAGGAAGCAACAAACTAAATTACATTTCAAAGCCGCTACAATGCCCAGATCGGCGGGGAACGAGGAGGGTCCCTGGGAGGGATCCTCGCAAGTCACTAGATCAGACCCTGTTGAGGTGCCCTGCGACAGAGCAATGCTTGGACAGGTACAAGCAAGCATTCAATCGCTGGATGGCAAAATGGACACCCGGACATGCAAGGCAGACCACATGCAGGTTCGTCTAGATAAGCATGGGGAATGGCTGGATGAAGCTGAGGGCAGAATATCTACTATCGAGGATGGGACCAACACCGCAATGAAGGACCTAGCAGAGCTCAAGCGGACGCTGAAAGAATTGACTGATAAGCAAGATGCTCTCGAATCCCGGCCCCGGCGAAACAGTCTGAGGATAATAGGAGTCCCGGAGGCGGCAGAACAACATAACATGGAGGCAATGGTAGAGAACCTACTGAAGGAGGTCCTAGGCGATGAAGATTTCTCTGCAGTATTTATTGCCCACCGAATAACAAGTGGCAGGAAACCAATTCCGGGGGCACCCGCTCGCCCGTTGATAGCTCGACTGTTGAAGGATCAGGACAGGGATGTGGCCAGTGAGAAAGACTCCCTGCGATACCATGATTCGTAGATTCATCCATTTTGGGATTTTTCGGACAAGGTACAATCTACCAGGAAGACTTTCATCGAGGTGAAGAGGAGGCTCATGGAGAGAGGCATTAAATATGTGATGCTCTTCCCGTCCAAACTCAGAGTTGAACATCGTGGAAGGGCACAGTTTTTCCAAACTCCGGAGGAGGCAAGCTTCTTCATCGAGACCCTGCCGAGGGCTCCGCGTGACAGAGGCAACTGACATGAAAACAGCTTTACATAATTTAAGACAGCTTTTCATATCTCATGCGGCCTGCAGCCATTGATAGCCGAAGAATGGTAGTCAAACATACAGCACCCGTTTACACAGAAGGCTAGTGTGCACACTTGCTGGACGAATATTTCTTGGCCTCACCTAGGGCCAGGAATTTATTTATTTTAATTTTTGTAATGCTCTACACGTCGCACAAAGGAGACAACAGACACACACACATACGGGGAGGGAGCAGGGGATGTCATTGAGGGGAAAGCAGGCTAAGTTCAGCCCGGGTTCAGGTTCCTTTTTTAAAAAGAGCCAGGTTTTCAGCCATGCGTATGTGTCCTGGGACAAGATTCCATTGCAGAGGAGCTTGGACATTGAAGGTGGTACCCTAAAATGTACCAGTTTATACCTAGGTTGGATGAATGCAGGGCAGACGGAGGAGCAAAGCTTCCTGCCGCCTAACTTGGGTTTTACTCTGTCAATGCGATGGATCGGGCACGCATTTATTCGACATTTGAAGGACAGAGTCAAGATCTTATGGGTGATCCTATGTCGAACAGGTAACCAATGGAGTGACCTCCTGGCCTCCGAGATGTGGCCACATTTAGGCAGTCCATGAATGGCTCGAACCACGTTTTGTGCGACTTGCAGGGCTTGAAGGTTGGCCTGTAAGGTGCCTGCTAGGAGACAATTACAATAGTCAAGTCTAGAGTTGACTAGTGCGGTGGCAAGCAAGGCACAGTTGTTGGTAGAGAGAAAGGGGTGTATATAATTAATTTGCTTAGTGATCAGGCTACAGGATGAGCAAATAAGGAGACATGGGGTCGCATTGACAGCTCATCATCAAGAATGACCCCCAGTGTCTTCAGCTTCTTCAGCACTGGAATGATGTTGGTAGCAATAGTGAAGTTGGTGTTGCAGGATCTAGTTTGCTCAGGCAGGCTTTTGAGGCCACAATCAAGAGCTCAGTCTTTTTACAGTTAAGGGCAACCGAATTGTCGGCCTGGATGGCTTTATATATGGTATTGATGGCAGCAGAGTCCTGCTCTTAATTCCCGCTCAACTGGAAGCCAACCTGGGTATCATCGGCATAGTTTGTATACCGAGCCCCCAATGTGTCCAGCATGTCAAGAAGTGGTCGACTATAGATATTCAACAATGTCGGAGAAAGACATGATCCCTGTGGGACCCCCACATGTTTGGAAAATGGGGTCTGAACTTTCTTCACCAACAGCCACTTGGACAGTGCGGGGACCAGGAAATGAAGAAATCCACTGGGGGCGAGAATGGAGCAGTGGGCAACCTCCCCCAAGCATGTCACTAAGAGCGAGTGGTCCACCAAATCAAAGGCCGCAGAGAGATCCAGAAGCATCAGCAGGGCGGGATGACCATTACCCACCATGCCAGCCAAGGTGGATTTGAGGTTCAGCATTGCAGTTTCAGTCCCATGCGAGCTCTGAACACCGATTGGCCAATGTGTTTTTGCAGTTGGAGATATGCCAATTTATCCATGATCTTAAGGATAAAATGCACATTTGTGATCGGCCGGTAGTTGTCTGGAACCTGTGGGTCAAGATTGGATTTCTTCAGCAAGGGCGAGATCAAAACCTCCTTGAGAGAGGAGGGGACCAACCTTCATCAAAGGAGAGATTAATAAGCCTGGTCATCCAGGGTGCTAAGACCTCAAGGGAGTCCTTAAAGATATCCACAGGACAGCTATCTGCTAGATAGGTGGTATGTTTAAGGTCCTGGATGATTTTGGTAACTTGTTCTTCATTAGAATGTGAGAAATTGAAGCATGGTATAGTATTGTCAGGAGGGGGGCTTGTGGGCAAATAGGATCCTTCGTGGTCACAAGATTATTAATGGTTTCCCTACGCGTAGACATTTTGGCCAAGAAGCCATCATGGATTGTCTGACACCATGCAGCGTCCTTGGTAACATTAGTGGGGCATGGGTCCTGAAAATCCTTCAGTATCTTGAAAAGCTCACGGACATTAGAGCGAGCGTTATTAATCCGATTATTGCAATAGGATGACTTGGAGGAAACGATTGCAGTCTTGAATTTCTATACTACTAGTTTGTACTTAAGTAATGAGGTGGGGTTGGGTTTTTTACACCATGCTCTTTCAGGGGCCCTTTTCGCTTGTCTGGCAGAGATGACATTGTCAGAAAACCAGGTGTTTTGATGCACCTCTGGCTTGATGATTTTATGCTTCAGGGGGGCCAGGTCAGAAATAGCTTGTTTTAAGGAAGAGGTAAGGTGTTCCACTAGCGGGAAAGACAGAGAAACTGCACAGTGATTTAAGGTTTGAGGACAAACGAGTTGAAAGATTATCTGATGTAACATTTTTAAAGTTAGGAACAAGCTTGGTGATCCGAGATAAAGCATTAAAAGGAAGTGGTGCTTTCCCGTTCTGGCAGATGAGCAAACCACAAACGGCAGATAGCTGCCTGTTTTAACTGCACACCAGTAGGTGCGAGAGTTGACTTCACACCATTAAGTGTTATATCGGTTAAGGATTCAAGAACCTGATATTAGCTGACACAAACAGACGCAGCGTGCACGTCAAGTAATAAGTTGGAGAAATGTCTCTTCACAGCAGATTGCCTCCAATGTACTCTATGTGCCTTGGCTTTCACTGGACGGGTACAAAGCTCTCACTGACTAGGTGCAAAAACCCACCTAATGGAGTTGTACATAGGAGACCTAACTCAGCGAGCACAGTTACACGCTCAGCTCTAGGCTTTACTCTTCCAGATAGCGGATATGACGCACGCACACGGGAAGGGAAACCATGTTCCTTCATACATATAAGGCCCAAGCAAAAGGGGAAGGGGCACGAACAGCAGTAGACTTGCCTGTGCATAAAGCACGAGGGGCTGGGGAGGAGTGCAGAGCAGAGGAGTCCTGGGTGGAGCAGCAGCAGGAAAGAGACAGCCGGGCCCAGCTAAGCAGAACTTGTCAACCCCAGAAGGAGCAATTTCATTAGAAGCACATTCTGCTCTAAACGTAAGTGAAGGGTGGAGGCTTGCTGAGTGCATTTAAACCAGGGGTGCACAACTGATTTTGACAGAGGGCCGAAAGTATCTTACATGAGGGCTATAGTGGGCCGAAAAGTAAAAGTGGGCGGGGCGGTAGGCGGGACATGTCAGGAGGCTTTTTCAACCCCCAATTTGTATTAAACACATGGAAAAAGATGTTTTTGAGGGGTAACGATTTTTATTGCATTTCAAACTTACATTTTGTACTACACATTTTCCATTGCTATCATTTATTTCGATTTAGTTATTGTATATCGTCTGTTTAATTAAATTATATATATTTTATTGACCCTTGATTGGACATTCTGTTATTTTGGACTGCTATAGTTTGCTGTTTGGGTTACCCAAGAGGAGTATGGCCTTCGTTGAGTCAGGTTTCCTCAAAAAAGCAAAGGATGTACATCTCCTAACTGTGCCTGTTTTAGCTTTATTATTGAGTTCACTCTTGGAGTGCAACACTATGCCCCATGGCTCCCATCCCCAACCAAACACTATGCCCCATGGTCCCCTCACCCCCAACCAAACACTATGCCCCATGGCCCCCATCCCCAACCAAACACTATGCCCCATGGTCCCCTCACCCCCAACCAAACACTATGCCCCATGGCCCCCTCACCCCCAACCAAACACTATGCCCCATGGGCCCCCTCACCCCCAACCAAACACTATGCCCCATGGGCCCCCTCACCCCCAACCAAACACTATGCCCCATGGGCCCCTCACCCCCAACCAAACACTATGCCCCATGGCCCCCACCCCCAACCAAACACTATGCCCCATGGCCTCCACCCCAACCAAACACTATGCCCCATGGCCCCCACCCCCAACCAAACACTATGCCCCCTGTCCCTCACCCCCCAAGCAAACACTATGCCCCCTGTCCCTCACCCCCAACCAAACACTATGCCCCATGGCCCCCTCACCCCCCTAACCTCCAACCAAACACTATGCCCCATGGGCCCCTCACCCCCAACCAAACACTATGCCCCATGGCCCCCACCCCAACCAAACACTATGCCCCCTGTCCCTCACCCCCCAAGCAAACACTATGCCCCCTGTCCCTCACCCCCAACCAAACACTATGCCCCATGGCCCCCTCACCCCCCTAACCCCCAACCAAACACTATGCCCCATGGCTCCCACCTCCAACCAAACACTATGCCCCCTGTCCCTCACCCCCCAAGCAAACACTATGCCCTCTGTCTCTCACCGCCAACCAAACACTATGCCCCATGGCCCCCTCACCCCCAACCAAACACTATGCCCCATGGGCCCCCTCACCCCCAACCAAACACTATGCCCCATGGCCCCCACCCCCAACCAAACACTATGCCCCATGGCCCCCTCACCCCCTAACCCCCAACCAAACACTATGCCCCATGGGCCCCTCACCCCCAACCAAACACTATGCCCCATGACCCCCACCCCAAGCAAACACTATGCCCCATGGCCCCCACCCCAACCAAACACTATGCCCCCTGTCCCTCACCCCCCAAGCAAACACTATGCCCCCTGTCCCTCACCCCCAACCAAACACTATGCCCCATGGCCCCCTCACCCCCCTAACCCCCAACCAAACACTATGCCCCATGGCTCCCAACCCCATCCAAACACTATGCCCCCTGTCCCTCACCCCCCAAGCAAACACTATGCCCCCTGTCCCTCACACTCAACCAAACACTATGCCCCATGGCCCCCTCACCCCCCTAACCCCCAACCAAACACTATGCCCCATGGGCCCCTCACCCCCAACCAAACACTATGCCCCATGGCCCTCTCACCCCCCTAACCCCCAACCAAACACTATGCCCCATGGCCCCCTCACCCCCCTAACCCCCAACCAAACACTATGCCCCATGGGCCCCTCACCCCCAACCAAACACTATGCCCCATGGCCCCCACCCCAACCAAACACTATGCCCCATGGCCCCCACCCCCAACCAAACACTATGCCCCCTGTCCCTCACCCCCAACCAAACACTATGCCCCATGGCCCCCTCACCCCCCTAGCCTCCAACCAAACACTATGCCCCATGGGCCCCTCACCCCCAACCAAACACTATGCCCCATGGCCCCCACCCCAACCAAACACTATGCCCCATGGCCCCCACCCCAACCAAACACTATGCCCCCTGTCCCTCACCCCCCAAGCAAACACTATGCCCCCTGTCCCTCACCCCCAACCAAACACTATGCCCCATGGCCCCCTCACCACCCTAACCCCCAACCAAACACTATGCCCCATGGCTCCCACCTCCAACCAAACACTATGCCCCCTGTCCCTCACCCCCCAAGCAAACACTATGCCCCCTGTCCCTCACACTCAACCAAACACTATGCCCCATGGCCCCCTCACCCCCCTAACCCCCAACCAAACACTATGCCCCATGGGCCCCTCACCCCCCTAACCCCCAACCAAACACTATGCCCCATGGGCCCCTCACCCCCAACCAAACACTATGCCCCATGGCCCCCTCACCCCCCTAACCCCCAAAGAAACACTATGCCCCATGGCCCCCTCACCCCCCTAACCCCCAACTAAACACTATGCCCCATGGGCCCCTCACCCCCAACCAAACACTATGCCCCATGGCCCCCACCCCAACCAAACACTATGCCCCATGGCCCCCACCCCCAACCAAACACTATGCCCCATGGCCCCCTCACCCCCCTAACCCCCAACCAAACACTATGCCCCATGGGCCCCTCACCCCCAACCAAACACTATGCCCCATGACCCCCACCACCAACCAAACACTATGCCCCATGGGCCCCTCACCCCCAACCAAACACTATGCCCCATGGCCCCCACCCCAACCAAACACTATGCCCCATGGCCCCCTCACCCCCCTAACCCCCAACCAAACACTATGCCCCATGGGCCCCTCACCCCCAACCAAACACTATGCCCCATGACCCCCACCACCAACCAAACACTATGCCCCATGGCCCCCACCACCAACCAAACACTATGCCCCCTGTCCCTCACCCCCCAAGCAAACACTATGCCCCCTGTCCCTCACCCCCAACCAAACACTATGCCCCATGGCCCCCTCACCCCCCCTAACACCCAACCAAACACTATGCCCCATGGCTCCCAACCAAACACTATGCCCCCTGTCCCTCACCCCCCAAGCAAACACTATGCCCCCTGTCCCTCACACTCAACCAAACACTATGCCCCATGGGCCCCTCACCCCCAACCAAACACTATGCCCCCTGCCCCTCACCCACCAAGCAAAGACTATGCCCCCTGTCCTTCACCCACCAAGCAAACACTATGCCCCCTGTCCCTCACCCCCAACCAAACACTATGCCCCCTGTCCCTCACCCCCCAACCAAACACTATGCCCCCTATCCCTCACCCCCAACCAAACACTATGCCCCATGGCCCCCTCACCCAAACCAAACACTATGCCCCATGGCCCCCTCACCCCCAACCAAACACTATACCCCAAACACACTCTCAAGCATGCACCCATACAGACCCGAACCCCCACCCCCAACGCAGCACACACATTCTCAAGCATGAACCCATACAGACCCGAACCCCCCACCCCCAACGCAGCACACACATTCTCAAGCATGCACCCATACAGACCCGAACCCCCCACCCCCCAACTCAGCACACACACATGCACCCTTACAGACCCAAACCCCCACCCCCCAACTCAGCACACACACATGCACCCATACAGACCCGAACCCCCCAACTCAGCACACACATGCACCCATACAGACCCGATCCCCCACCCCCCAACTCAGCACACACACATGCACCCATACAGACCCGAACCCCCACCCCCCAACTCAGCACACACACATGCACCCTTACAGACCCGAACCCCCACCCCCCCAACTCAGCGCACACACACATGCACCCATACAGACCCGAACCCCCCACCCCCCAACTCAGCACACACAGATGCACCCATACAGACCTGAACCCCCACCCCCCAAATCAGCACACACACAGACCCGAACCCCCCCAACCCCAACTCAGCACACACACAAACATGCACCCATACAGACCCGAACCCCCACCCCCCCCAACTCAGCACACAAAAAACATTCAAATCAAAACATTCATACACATCTGACACCCACCCCCACCCCCGCATCTCAACATACACATAAAATGCATTCAAATTCCAACATTCATACACATCCGACACCCCCCCACCCCCGCATCTCAACACACACACAAAATACATTCAAATTCCAACATTCATACACATCCGACACCCACCCCCGCATCTCAACACACACAAAATACATTCAAATCAAAACATTCATACACATCCGACACCCCCCCACCCCCGCATCTCAACATACACATAAAATGCATTCAAATTCCAACATTCATACACATCCGACACCCCCCCACCCCCGCATCTCAACATACACATAAAATGCATTCAAATTCCAACATTCATACACATCCGACACCCCCCCACCCCCGCATCTCAACATACACATAAAATGCATTCAAATTCCAACATTCATACACATCCGACACCCCCCCACCCCCGCATCTCAACATACACATAAAATGCATTCAAATCAAAACATTCATACACATCCGACACCCATCCCCGCATCTCAACACACACACAAAATACATTCAAATTCCAACATTCATACACATCCGACACCCCCCCACCCCCGCATCTCAACACACACACAAAATACATTCAAATTCCAACATTCATACACATCCGACACCCCCCCCCACCCCCGCATCTCAACACACACACAAAATACATTCAAATCAAAACATTCATACACATCCGACACCCCCCCACCCCCGCATCTCAACATACACATAAAATGCATTCAAATTCCAACATTCATACACATCCGACACCCCCCCACCCCCGCATCTCAACACACACAAAATACATTCAAATTCCAACATTCATACACATCCGACACCCCCCCACCCCCGCATCTCAACACACACACAAAATACATTCAAATTCCAACATTCATACACATCCGACACCCATCCCCGCATCTCAACACACACACAAAATACATTCAAATCAAAACATTCATACACATCCGACACCCCCCCACCCCCGCATCTCAACATACACATAAAATGCATTCAAATCAAAACATTCATACACATCCGACACCCCCCCACCCCCGCATCTCAACATACACATAAAATGCATTCAAATCAAAACATTCATACACATCCGACACCCCCCCACCCCCGCATCTCAACATACACATAAAATGCATTCAAATTCCAACATTCATACACATCCGACACCCCCCCACCCCCGCATCTCAACATACACACAAAATACATTCAAATTCCAACATTCATACACATCCGACACCCATCCCCGCATCTCAACACACACACAAAATACATTCAAATTCCAACATTCATACACATCCGACACCCCCCCATCCCCCCATACACACACAAACAAAGTGAAACAGACCCGACACACAAACACAAACAGACCACTTACCGGAGACGTGCTGGAAGGCAGGCAGGTAAGCGGCAGGTAAGCAGGAACGCTGGAATCGTATTACGGCTGGCGTGGTCCAAGGCTGAAATGCCTTCCGGCATCAAGCCTTATGGACCACGACAGCCGTAGTGCTGGCCCTCCATTGGGTCAGCACACACACACTACGTGGCTCGTAGGAGCAACGTGGTGCATGTGTGCTGAGCCAATGACGGCCAGTGTTTTGTCCGGCCCGGAAGACAACAAAGACTTTCCTAATGGAGGGCGGCCGCGGGCCGCCCTCCATTAGGAAAGTCTTTGTGCCTCGCGGGCCGGACAAAAGAGCATGGCGGGCCGTAAGTTGTGCACCCATGATTTAGACTGATGGTGTGTAGTATAGTGTAGCATAGCTTCATGAGACAAAGGTTACACGTGCTGTTAAACTAAAACCACCACTTGTTCTATTGTGTATCTATTCAAATATGCTCTTTGCCCACATGGCAATCTTGTTCATAGCTGTGATGTTATGTTACATCTGCTTTTGCTTTAGCTTGTTTAATGAAAATAAGAGCCCTCAGAAGATAGGGGTACTTTTAAATACATTAACATGATAACTCCTGTGTAAGTGTATAATTCAGAGTAATGCGTCCGAGTGGTATCTGAGTCCAAGAACTTTACAATTCCTGGCTGTATATGTTTATTCATGTTGCTAAGCACACAAGCCTAGGCAGGCCTGTCTTTTTGCGCTGAGACACAGTCTAGGGGGAATGTTGAAATGAAATGACTGATTGTGGGTCTATTTTCACAGCCTCAAACGAGGTGGCGATAAGAGGTCCTGGTCACGCCTAACTCATAGGCAATCAAGACACAACAATGTTTAAAAAGAAAGCCCATCTGGAAGGCTCATCGGAAACAGCCTCAGAGCAGGAAATACAGTGACCTTTGGTATCCGTTGGCAACCGAGACACTATCCAAGGACTGGGTTGCCAGGATGACTGGGTCCTGGCGAGTCCCCGATGCGTGAGCATGTGTGTATTACCAGGGTGGAGGGGTACAACTGGCAGGTTGGGGTTGCTTGTGGTTTAACGTTGGGGTTTTAAAGCTGGGTTGAACAGTGGGGCCAAAAGTTGTGCAGCCATCTTGAATGTCCAATGACTACACTACTATCATTGAGATGGTTGGTTCCCAATTCAGGTGGAACTAGACTACTGTGTTTTATTGGACTACGAAGTATCACATAAATGTACACAGTGCTAAATGTGCAATATATAGTCAGACTGTTGATGTGGTAAGTAATGTCTGGGTCGCTTAGAAATATAACTTGGAATGTAAGGGGCCTAAATTGTCCATCCAAGGGTCACAAGGTGCTGCTATACATGCAGAGACACAAAGTGGAAATTGCGTTTCTACAGGAGGCACATTTGAGACTTGGCTCAGAATCAAAATTTGGGCAGAGTTGGGGTTGCCACCGTTACTTCTCATACTCCAGGGGGTGTGCATTCTTATTCATAATTCTGTTGGGTTTCGCCTAATTACATGGTTAAAGACCGGGAGGGAAGAGGCCTAGCGGTGCAGGGAATCATACAGGGCTGATTGGGGGCGTAATAATTGACTAGGGTGTACAATCAAGACACGGTGGACACACTGGAATGGATCGAACAACAACTGGGACATTACCACCTGGGGAGATAATCTGGGCGGGGGATTTCAATGCGGTCATGCAACAAGGCCTGGATCGCATAGGGGGAGTTCACCTTCTGGCACCTAAGGCGACTGCTAAATTTTAGGGAATGTGTTCAATGTGGGAGGTGACCGATGTCTGGAGGATTAGAAACCAAGGGGCACAGGAATACACTTACCACTCCCTCTGTGCACAACTCGCAATCTCGGATGAACAACTTCCTGATTTCCCACACACTAATGGGTAAGGTAATCAAGGCGTCTATCCAAGCGCGCACATTGTCAGACCATGCCCCATTGTTATTGGCTGTTGAACTGACGGGTCGGGGAGTAGGGAGAACACCCTGGGTGCTTAAGAGTGAAGGAATCGCCAATGTCGTGTTCCAGGACGCTCTGTCTGGACTAATAAACACATTTTTTTTTTAAAGCAATGTTGGAACGGTGGAGTCGGCTGTGACCCTATGGGAGAGCTTCGAATGTGTAATTAGAAGAGAGAATCTCAAGAGAATCGGGGGTATTAAAACCAATATGGGTGACATAGCAAAGGTTGAGGCCCACATACGGGGACTACAAGCGGGAGGATCCAAGCTGCCACTTTTAGAACAAGCAGAGATCAACAAGCGTCTGCAGTCATTCAATAACCTAGCGCATAGAGAGGTTACATTTCTCCAGGGTAGAGCTGCAGTTCGACAATATGGGGAGGGCCAGAGACTGGGTGGATTGCTGGCCAGAGCTGCAAAAATCAAAAAATTCCAGGGACCCAGTGCTGTCGATAAAAGATACCCAAGAAACAGAGAGATTCACAGACCTACAGATAGTTCAAGAGTTCTGTCAGTTTTATGGTGAATTACACTCATCTCAGGTTCGGGTGTCTCAACAAGCGGTGAATAACTATTTGGAAAAAGCCACCCTATACTGGTGCGCAGACGAGGAACAGGAATGGCTATGTCGCCAACTCTCTTTGGAGGAAGTGCTTGGGGCAATACAATCTCTCCTATCCGGGAGGTCCCCCAGGCCAGATGGGTTTACAGCAGAGTTTTACAAACACTACGCAGGGAAACTTGCGCCCTACCTACTGCAGATGTATCATCGCAGCCTGAGGGACGGTCGGTTGCCAGAGTCTCAGAGATACAGTGATGGTGGTGCTACTCAAACCAGACAAGGTTCCGAATGACTGCTCCTCTTATCGACCCATGTCCCTTATGAACTTGGATAATAAAATCTTAGTCAAAATATTAGCGTCCAGGTTGGAGCCCCTGGTGCAGAGAATGGTAAAGGCTGACCAATCTGGGTTTATACCTGGCCGCTCTACTTCCCAGGATGTTTGGATTGATATCCGCATTGCAGCGAGATGAATCAATAATAGCAGCACTATTGGACACCACTATTTGACTCAGTGGAATGGCCATTCTGGTTTGCGGTAATGCGCAGGATGGGGTTGGGAGAGCAGTTCATTTCACTGGTGTTGCTGCTGTACACACTACCCCAAGCCAAGATCTGAGTGAATGGACAGCTCACTCCTAGCATAATGCTCAAAAGAGGTACCAGGCAAGGGTGCCCTTTGTCACCATTGTTGTTCGCACTGGCGATAGGGATGAACAGCAGCACAGAGGGGTGCAGCTGTGTAAACACAGGGTGGTTCTGTGGTGTTCTCTCTCTCTCTCTCTCTCTCTCTCCCTTGACCCAATTATGCACGATGTATTGATATTTGGGGATTTTTTTTTTTTCTTTTTTCAGGGTTCAAAAATCAACCCCACAAAGTCGGTCCTATTCCCAATGACGGACATGGTGGAACAATATGAGGACGGGTGGGGGTTTCAGTGGCATATCAAACACTAGATACTTAGGGGTTAGTACAGCCCGTAACCCTGTTGTATATAAGCACAACTACCAGAGAGTATTCTAACAGGCCAAAAAAGCGATGGCAAGGTGGATGACCCTACCAGTCAATTTCCATGGTAGGATTTCCCTGATCAAATTGGTGTTGTTGCCCCTGTTCTTACACGTGTTCCTCAATGTTCCGATAGCATTACCTAGAGAATATTTTCGGGATTTAAGATCTGCAATGCTGCGGTTCATCTGGGTGGGGAAACAGCCCAGGGTTTTGTGGGATAAATGAGTGGCACTGCTGCATGGGGGGGGGGGGCACTGGCACTACCTGACCTCGAGATACATAATGTAGCCAGGCAGGATTTCCCCCTATATTGGTACAGGTGCCAGGGGGGGAGGAGGACAGAGAAAACGTAGAAGTGGAAAGACCAATAGCATCACCATTCCTTTTAAGGTCCATAATCTTGACGGTACCTTATATGACATCCGATGTGGATAACATGGTGGGACTGCCCTGTAGGGCATGGACCAGGATCTACCATAAATCAAGAGGTGATGCCATCTAGTCCCCGGAATTGCCGGTTAGGTATATACCAGGGATTCCCCTTACTAGCAAAAGAAGCTATGTCATGTTTACGAAACAAGTGAATTTGTTTATTTATTTTTGCATTTATAAAGCGCACCGAACCCGGGGGCATCTGGGTTCGAATTTGAATTGTTTTCAGGACCTGTTTCAAAGTAGGCAATTTATAACGCTGACAGAGGTGCGGAATAGGGGGGGGGGGAAACTCAGGGCTATGTATGTGTTTCTATATTTCCGGCGACGAAACTCCATGAAACAGGTGTTCCCGACCTTCCCCAGACAACCTGAGGTACCCCAGACACTAAGATACTCCAGGGAGGCTGTAACAAAAAAGTTGTTTCAATCACGTACGCTATGTGCATCGACACCAACGGTGGGATTAGCACCTCCCCACGTAGGAAATGGGAACTCTCACTGGGATGTGAACCGAAGAGGACGTCTGAAGGTACTGTTGTGAAGCTACGAGGAAGGTGGCCATTAATGTCAGATATAAATTAATTCATTTCAAATACCTATACCAATTCTGTCACACCCCAGCCGTGACAAACCGGTTCTTCCCTGGCTACTCGGACCAATGTGCAAGACGCCTTGGCGCACCAGCGGACTTTTTAGACCTAGCGTGGGCATGCCTGCAGATTTATGCCTTCTGGATACAGGTGTTTGAGATACTCAGCAAGATCGTGGGTGAGGAACTGATCCTGAACCCACTGATGGCGCTACTGGGTTATACCAAGCCATTCCTGGGGGTCTGAGGAAACTAGTTGGGCTGCTTCTACTCCTAGCCAAGAGACGGGTAGCAATGGTGTGGGGAGGTACGCAACCTCCTAGACTGAACCAATGGCAGGCCGACATTTTGTATTGTAACGACATGGAAGCTGAATGTGGTAAATTGTCATATCACCAAACTAGTCCCACAGATATATGGGATCCATACACAGTATCTGATAGCGCATTCACAAGAATTGAAAGATGTCAGTCACAATCCCTCGGAGACAATGGTAATTGTGTCGATGCACAGGTCAATGTGATATAACACCTACAGACATGTGAGAATGTAATAATAATACATTTTATTTTGGTTCCAAGAACATAAAGATCTTTGAGACTATTGTCCGGTAGTGGGAGTCCTCTTCTGACCCACCACATGCTCTTTAAAACCTGTAAAGCTCACAGTCCAATCCTCCTCCTACAGATATGTTCTTCCTCTTTCTTCTCTTGAGATTAGTGCTTTTGTATCTTGTCTGTGCCCTCATCGCTGGCACACAAGTGATCACAGCCATATGGTTTCCTATACCGGTTCCTCTGCTGCCATCAGTGTAATCCGGCAACTGCCATGCTCCTCCTGGCTCCATAAGCAGTCCTCAGTCACCAGGGAAACCTCATAACAACCATTTACGAACACTGCCAACTTATCCCCAAACTCAGAGGTTGGCACAATAAGACTGCAAGCAAAAAAAAAGCAGTTTGTCGAATATATTTTGTTAAAATAAACAGAAATGTATTGTGCATGTTTTTCTTTTTAATTCCTACTCGCATCCTTCCAACCTCGTTATGTCCCCCCCCCCCATACCTTGTTTAGGTAGTGGTTATAAGGTCATTCCATTTGTAAAGTATAATGGAGATAAGTTACTTGAAGGAATTTTTGGGATTATCGGCTTGACTTTATAGGCACTGTAAAGATTAATCAATAAATGCAGAGTTTTAGCAACGGTCCATTGCAGGAAGTGGAGTCACTGCTGCAAAAATGGTGACCCAGTGAACAGGAAATGTCCACTGTATAACGTGTTTGAAAAGATGCCCGATGCTGAACAAGGTACCCTAAAACAAAGAACCAAACCAAGGCTACTGTGTAGGATCTAAACATCCAATTAAAAGAAATGCCTTTTTTTTAAGTTTGTTTAATGGCATTTCAACAACGCAGAAACGTTTAACAATATGTGGAGGATCAGAAAAACAAAGATGCGGTAAAGGAATGTTCTTACAGTGAAGTTTATTTAAAGTAAAATAAGGCCCATCTCTCCCTATAACTATGGGGTGTTCCCTGCCTATCCTACTAACTAAAGTGCTGGTTAGTCACAATGAATGTCCAAAAACAAATCCGTCCACTGTCCAAAGCTAAACTATCTGAACCTACCACTATTAGAACTAAAGCCAGTAGCATGCTTGGATTTTGTCACAAGTGTCTTATTGCTTCCCTTATTCCTTTCAGTAGATCATATGCAAATACTCTCTTGTAATCCACTGTATCACGTTTTACAGCTTTTAGGGGACTGGTAGTTCCCTGGTCCCTATTCTTACTTGTTGGCTTACAACTATTTAGGTTCCTTTTCTCTGTGTTGCAGGGTTCCTTGTTAAGACGGATTTCTGAACTCTGTCCTGGCGGCGCAGAAGTTCAGAAGGCCAACCTAATTACTTGGAACAGGGTAACCTCTGGACAAGCCAGACCAATCAGGGTAGGGATCGCGGCAGTCAAGACTAGGTCTCAAGAGGGGTGAGGGTGACTGAAAGCCCGCAATGAGCACACAAAGCAAGGACACCTACAAACTACTCCAAACAGGTGTAGTATTAAAAATATATACACATTTATTCCAAGGCCTTTGCAATAATGACCGTAGCGAGAAATCACAATAAAACTCTAGTAAACCAACACATACCAAACCAATACAATATATATACAAATACAAACGAGTCTAAAGCGTTAGATGCACGAAATGTGTAGTCCACCTAGAAGGGGAGGAAAACAGGCAGTGTGAAATAATGATTAGACCCAGTGCGCCTTCAGAGGCACCTAACTAAAGGGAGTCCAAGCCCTACGAAGAGTGGAGCCTTGTGCTCAAAAGTACCTGCACACGCTGGTGCCAACGGGCAAAAAGGGGAGTCTCTTCGAGGGAATCAGGCAGTTCAGTTTGGTGCACAAATGAAGAAGAACAGAGTTCCGCGACTCAAGCGCAGCCTCCACTGTGGGCAGAAGCAGAGCGCGAGTACGGAAAGGTGTGCTGTTTTGACACAGCGGGGAAAAGCTATGGGCTCCTGCAGGGGGGCGACCAGTTCCTAGCTATGCTACTCACCGGTCCCCGATGCAAGCAGACCCAGGCTTCTCCGCGTCAGTTTCAGTGCTGGCAGGTTCAGGGGAGCAGGGGACGTCTCGTCGTCGTGTAGATTCTGCAGCAGCAGAGTTGAGTTAAAGATGTCCCAAACGAAGTGAACCCGCACAGTTTGTTACCACAGCAGGGCAACGGAGCGACCGTGTGTATCTCAGCCAAATGTACACTACTCACTTCAGACCTGGGAACGCCAAGTGTACGAATCGTGTGAGAGTGACAAGGACTCGAAATACAACACAACCTGGCGGCGGTTACAGAGCAAGACTCCTGGGTAGGCTGGTCAGTCTGCTGGATGGCCCAGAGACACTTCCGAAGGCTTACGTGCAGGAGATGGTGAAGATGCCGAGAATAGCTGTTCCCGCTATTCCAAGGGTCGAAGTACCAGTACAGGCCTTCTGGTTCGATCAGAGGTAGAAAGGGTTTCACAAAGCGACAGCAGTGCAGAGGAGCAGTTCTTCAGCAGGTCGCCAGCGATTCCTCGGTTCAGCCTCGTGGTTGCAGGATACTTGGCTCCTGTATTCCTTTGTTCGTGAGAACTCAGGAGATCGACATGGTAGTGGCGTTTCCAGCCCCCTCTTATCCACGGTTCCCTTCGCGCCAAAAGGGAGGGGACCCAATGGGAGATCCGCTCATGAAACACTCACACCATACGTGGACCTATCACGGACCACGGTGGTCCCAGGCATTCATACCACACTAGACTCTCTGGCACCCAGGATGTGTATTGGGACCAGACATCCCCAGCCCACATCCTGGAGGCACACACAAGGCCTGTAGAAGCCCGCGAAAGCATCCGTGTTTCGCGGGAAAGTACATGCCCAAATAAGGAAGGCCCCGGGTCGGCTCGACCTGGGGAAGGTGAAGGGGGCAAGACGGTCAGCGGATAGGACAAAGGAGCCTCGTGGTCTGGCCATTTTGGGAGCCAGGCCACCATTTTGGGCTAAGCACGAGAAACGCGCTTAAAACGCCAAAAGGAGCTCAAAACACAAGAAACGATCGCTGCCACCATTCCCATCCGTGATTCACTTGCACCGATCAGTTACAATCCAAAAAGAGTATCTAGGGCCTGTAGAAGGCTAGAGACCCAAGAGAGCAGTAACTTAGCTTACAGTGCCCTCTTGTGTCATGTTGCACGAAAGCTGCAACATGATAAAGAAACTACGGAAAACAGCGTTTCCCGGTACTGACTGTCTTAAGGGCATGTCAGTTTCCCCGTAAGAATGTAGCGAAAGCCCAGAGGAGTGCGGCAGAAGGCTGCACTTCTCTGGCAAAGTCTAGATCAGGGTGAAAACAACAGCAAAAAGTTTAGGGGTTGCCACATGGAAGGAAAATTACCCACAATTAAGAAATCTTTCCTAACATTCCTGAATCTGTTACAGTCTTCTCCTCTTTTATGGTAGCTCCAGCGCCAATTACAATTGCCAGATTGCGAGGGTGCAGTTTCATGTATGATTTTGGGTTTCCTGGCTTCACAGGTTTGTTCTCCCCAAAAAACTCTTTTCAGTGCTCTTTCTTATCTTTGATATGGGTGCTTTTCCCCCAAAGTGATAAGGCTCCAATTGTATTTCTTTGCCACTATGGTTTTAGCATTTCTTGTTCTCATTCAAACAGTTCTGTTTCACTAGATTAATTTTCCAGTAGTTTTCCCCATTAGAAAACAGAAAAAGTTGAGGTGTGCCAGGTGAATAGCGCTTGAGCAGTTAAATATTTCAGGATCAAGTCAGTTCAACCTCATAGAATAGGCTGCAGCACCCTGTGGGAAAAGCGAGCACCTCAAACCCACTTAACAAGACAAATGTGACATTGGGTGTTCCCACATTGTGGATGCGCTGCCAGCAAAACACTTCAACAACCCAAGATAGAAAAAATCCTCTTGTGAACTTCCTTTACAATGAATGTTCTGAAAAAACACTAGATTGAAGGTTTTGATAGTTTAATCTTCATCACATCCAGTGTGTTGATAGTTTAATCTTCATCACATCCAGTGTGTATTATAACGTCACAGAGTGACTGGATATGAGTCACTCTGTGACTCCAGGATATTAGTACTGGAATGAGTTTCGCTTAACTAGTAAGGAGTCCCGCTTGGCTCGCCGGTATTCCCATTCCCTGTTTTACCTTCAGAGCTCCGGGGCAACTTCGGTGGTACCTGCAGGGCCTTGGATTCCCTTTCCTTCTCGTTGCCACTCTGCAGCTTGCATCTCTCTCCTTGATGTCTTTGGGATGACACAGGGATCGTGACTCGGACTGGGAGCCGCTTACTCCCCTGGATGGTCTCTGCGCTGTTGTACGGACAGACTGCCCACCACTCGGACTCCGTGGTCACGCCTCCGCAGCTCTCTCCTTCCCTCCTCGCTTGGTTTCCTTCTGCTCTCGCATGCTGGTTGTTTGGCGTGTCTTGTCCCACGCTGGAGCGGCTGTCGCACGTCAGCTCTGTATTCTGCCAGAGCCCCACATATTTCTGCTCTTTTAGGCACAGGGTGCTTTCTCTGCGTCTCTTGGGTTTTCGCTCCCTTTCTGCCCTCAGCCTCCTCTCGGTCACTTGTTGGTGCCACATTCCTTTTCAGCCTCCTCGTCGCACTCCAATGGAGACTTAGCTAAAAGGCATATCTTCCATTTCTTGTTGCTCATAATATAACTTGACGTTATGTTCAGGAGTTTGATAACATTTTGGTATATTATAGAAGTTCATATAAGCCATCACCTAGAAGCCAAAGGGGAGTTCCTTGGGGGAACGGGAGTCCTGGAGTCGCTCCAGGTGTGGTCCCACTTGCCTCGACCCCTAGGGAGGGTGTTGCGGAGCGGGCTCACCTCCCTAGTCTCCGAGGGGGGAGGGGAGTACGAATTCCCTCAATTCATCACAAATATTAAACCTAAAACAATATTAAATGTTTCATCAATGATATGAATCTTAGAACAGGTAGAATTGTTGTTACAATGTTGCCATGTAACACTGAAAGATAAGGCCTTAACAGTTGGATACGAGTGCAATGGAATGTGGTTCTAAATACCAACTAGAAAAGTAAAAGTAAAAAAGTTGTACTATATAATTAGAGGGAGTTGTAAAGAAGATAGAGAAAATGGAAGATGCAAAAAAAATCATAAGATGGGGAAGAGAAGCAAGGCAATCAAAATAAATAAATAAATAAAATAGGTTTTACATCTTCAGTGTAGAGAAACATAACCACCAAGGAAATCATAGTTACGGTACTGAAAAAAAGAGCACCCAATATGCCCGCTTCGGATGTACCATGATTGTTAACCAATGCACTTACTCAGATTAATAGTGCAAGAATAATGTAACCAGGAATAAATGAAAAGGGCCAACAGTCAAGACATGAAGGGTTTGAGTGGCGTGGACATTGTCAACTTAACATCTTAATATCTTGCTACTAAAAGATTAAGATGTTAACATCCCAGGCTTCAGGGTTAATTTCTCCAAATCGAGTGCCATAGGGGTTAACATCCCGCGTAGGCCGCTAGAGCTGATCGTAAATAATAGTCCGGTCCGCTGCGGCAAGGCCAGCATCACCTACTTAGGTGTCCGCCTCCCGAACAGGGTCACGCAAACTTATCAGCCCACCTTCCTGTGGTTATTTAGGACCCTGCAGAACGACAGTCTACTGGCGTAAGCAAGAGGTCTTGTGGCTTTGGAAAATTGCTCCTCTCAAAATTAACCTTGTCCCGAGGCTCCTCCATCACTGCCTCGCTCTGCCGGTAGAGATTCCCAAAAACGATCTTGGGTAGGTTACAGAGGGGTGTCGCATTGTGCCTTCCTGCTGGGCTAGTAGGAGACCCTGTCAAGGGGGGGGCAGGAGTTGGAGGGGGGAATAGAATCTCTGGCTGAAGTGACATCTGGCAAAGGTCCGAGAACCAGGGCCGCGCCGGCTAGGGAGGCACCACAAGGATGATACTGAGGTTTCTGGAACTCCTGATCTTGCTCACTACCTTATGGACGAGCGGTGTAGGTGGAAATGCATAGGCCCACATCCCGTCCCAGGGTATCTGGAGTATGTCTCCTAAAGAGTTGCGTCCCCTTCCTCACCAAGACGCAAACTGCTGGCACGTGCGATTGTGCTCTGTGGCAAAGAGGGCTGTTGTTGGGTGATGCCATCTGCTGAACACTTGCTGGAGAATGTTCCCATTCAGCTGCCATTTGTAATTGTTGGCGGTCAGGCGGCTAAGCCTGTCCGCTTCCAGATTGGGCTGCCCCGGCAGGTGGACTGCTGAGAGCCACACTCCCAGGCTGATGGCCCATTACCAGATGTCCAGGGTCAACTCGCACAGTTGCCCCCCTGTTTGTTGATATAAAACACGCAGGTCGTATTTTGTCTGTCTGGATGCACACCGACCTGCCCTTGATGGTCGGTTGAAAAGACCTCAGTGCCAACTGTATAGTCATGATCTCCAGCCAGTATGTGATTCTGCCGGTCGGTCGATGTCCAAAGACTGTGCACTGAGTGCACTCCTATGGTTGCTCATCAGCAGTGGAGCTAGGAATGGTGTACTCCGTGGCTGGCGGCGGTCTGCCCACCAGAATATTCTCCTGTTGCCACCATCTGAGATCGTGGTCCAGGTGTCGTGGAATGGAGATAAGGGGGCCCCTGAGTGGCCAGATTCCTGGTCCCAGGAATCCGCGAAATGCAGCTGCAGCCTCCTCATGCGGAGCATGGTGTAAGGGATTGCCAGGAGACATGCTGCCAACACTCCCAGAAGGTGTTGATACCACCAGGCGGTGGTGATTGCTCTGCTGCAGAAATGGGAGACTGCCAATCGGATCGCTGTTACCTTGACACCCGTGGGGAAGACCCTCTGCTGCTGTGTGTCCCACAACAGGCCCAGAAATACCAGCATCTGAGTAGGTGTGAGCTATGATTTCTGGTAGTTGATCGAAAACCCCAGTTCGAATAGGGTAGGGATGAGTCTGTCCGCTGAATACCGGACCTGTTCTGGAGAGGAACCCCTGACTAGCCAGTCGTCGAGGTACGGGTAGACATGCAACCCTTCTGATCGGAGGAGAGCCAACGCTGCATTCATGAGCCTCGTGAAGACTCTCAGAGCTGAATTTAACCCAAAGGGCAGAACTCTGTACTGGAAGTGCAGACCCATGACCCAGAACCTGAGGAAGGCCTGGAGAGGCTGCACAATGGGAACGTGGAGGTACGTGTCGTTCAGGTCCAGGGAACACGTCCAGTCTCCCCCACACAGTGTCTCAGCAATAAGCACCAACGTCACTATCTTGAATTTCTGCAAGGGTAGGTAAAGATTCAGGGAGGATAGATCCAACACCACACGCAGGCCCGCCTGGTTCTTCTGGATAGCGAAGATGCAGGAGTAGAAGCTATGCCCCTGCTGAGAGGGGGTGGGGTGGACCTGCTCTACCGATTCGCTCTCGACAAAGGAGTGAATCTCCGCTAAGAGTGATGGTGTGCCGATCTGTGGAAGTAGAAGGGAACTGCGAGGGGGAGAGGGAAGAGGTAGCCGGAAGCCCCAGGACACTACCAAGAGGACCCAGGAGTCCCCAAACGTCGCCGGGCAAGCCTGACTGTGCAGGAACAGCCTGCCCCCGACTGGGGTGCTGTGGACCCGACTCGTCATGAGTTGTTTTGTGGTGCTTTCTCCGGTGTGGTCTAGATCTGTCCGGTTGCCTGGCTTTGCGATCTTGAAACCCTCATAAGCCGCCAAATGAGCACCCCTTGTCTGAGCTAGACTGCGACTGAGCAAAGGGTTTAGTGGCAGATTTTGTAAGTATGTCCAGAGACTTTGTTGTCTGGGAGCTAGTCTTCTTTTTGTCAACCTCCTCTCAAATGGAAGATCGAGGATTCTGTCCTGGACATCATGGTTGAACCTAGTGGCCTTCAGCCAGGTAGCGCGCCTCATGTCTGTTGCCAGACAGATCCCCCTATTTGCTGTGTCTATGTGGCACACCAAAGCCTCCCTATCTTGGGCTACGATTTCGCCTCCGCCAGACCTGCCTTAAAGGAGGGTTGCATGTTCTTTGGGATATCGGGCAGGAAGTCTGATCTCCCTCCACAGACGTTGGTTAGCAGCAGCTAGGATGGCGTCTGCGTTGGCCTGCCCAAGATGTAGGCCTGCATTGGAATAGACCTTTGCCATATTAGTCAGGGGTCTTTTCTTCCTTGTCGAGTAGTGCTGTAGTGGCAGTACTGGACGAGGAAACCGCAGCAATTACTGACGGCAGGGGCTGCAAGTGTGTAGAAAGTAGAATGCGGTCCCCCTCAGTTTGCCTGAACCTGTTACGCTCACCTGGTATCCACAGGGACGCCACTCAGCCCTAGTTGGATGATATGCGCCTGGAACACTCTCCCCGATCCTGGGTGGTGGCTCCGATGGAAGTGGAGCCTGAAATACAGGAGGGCTGGGTTCAAGACGGGCCGTCTGAGGTAGGGTCTCTTCCCACCTCCCTTGGCCCTCTCCTCACCTTGTTTCGGTATAAGGCGTGCTCTCCGTCCTGCTCTCTTTGGCAGGGGTGCGTAGTCTCAAGTGGGCGTGGGCGACCGAGTTACTTCACTGGTGCGAGCCCTTTCAAGTCTCTTTAAGGTAGGTCTTGCTGCCTTGCAGTCTTTGTATACAATACTGTTCTTGCCTTCCTTTCTTTTATTGTGGTTAATGTCTTTCCTTCTTTCTCTTTAGGTGTGCAAGAGATTTGGCGTTTTCGTGCTGGTTGGATTGAGCACCTGCCGGTAATGGATGGCGCGGAGTGCACGATGCAATCCGGTAAGTAATGCGCTGCGCTGCTTCGCCTTGTATATGCTAACCTGTGTCTTCCTCTTTCTTTTGCAGGTCACGATGTTCTTCTCTGGCGGGTGTGGTGTTCCGGAACGATGCTGACCAGGAGTCGACTAACCAGGTGAGGTTCTCGTGATGTCCGTTGTTTGTGTGAAGCTGTTAGTATGCGTACACTAATGCTGTCATTCACTCTCTCCTTTTCAGGTTGTTTTGTTCCGGAAAGCATGCAGTGCCCAGAAGATGTAGTTCGCTGGATAGACGGCCCGCAAATAAGAAGAAACAGGAGTTAACGACAGGCTGATGACAGGATGGAGTTCACAGGTAAGATTCCAATAATGATGTTCCTTTTCCCATCTGCAGGCTCGTTGCTCCAAGGATTGCCGATATCAAGAACACTGGACACGGGGAACGTTACGCTGCAAACTGCAGAATAACGCGAAGCGTGTTCTGCTGCTTGGGTGTGGTTTAAATAGCCTCCCAGTAAAATAGTCCAGGTAAAGTAGTCCCAAGCCACCACACCCAAAATACTATACCGCATAGCTCAGTTCTTGGGAACTGGGCTATGTGAGTGCCTCCATGTTGACTGCAGGCCCAAAGAAAGTAGTCCCCATTTAAAGATGTTCTCCATATTGAATATGAGCCTGGTGCCAAAGGCCAAAGGCGCCAGGACTGACTCCAAGAGAGTCTCAGAAGAGGGTGTAAGGCCTCTGAGGCCCTAATGGAACCCCGAACCCTGGCCTTACCTGGCAGGTTTACTTGCCAGTGGTGGTCTGGGATAAGGGTCATGTCAGAACCTGGCACTGAGTTTCTTGTGGACAGGTTGTGTGGAGTGGGGCTTAAACCAGCCCTTTTTGGCTAACGCTTCCACATCTTTTTGTAGTGGGATCCCCGACCGAGCTTTGGCCTTAATGCTCAAGACCTCCGCCAGAAATCCGGTTTCGGTGTGCTCCTGTTGTAGCTGGGGAATACCCAGGTATTCTGACAGGCTGGCAATCCGGTCATGAAAGGCTTTCGCTCAAGAGGGTGTACCCTGCTCCTAGGAGTCCTGCTGGTCAACTGTCGCAAGGGGGGTGGGGGGTGATGTCAGTGAGCCTCGGGGTTTCCTCTATGGTGGGGATATGGGACTGCACCGGAGTTGCTTGAGCCTCTGCGCTGGGCTACTGCGGATAGTGGAACCTGCGGGGGAGACATGAGATATGTTGCGGTGGGCTGCCTGAGGCAACATGTCTATAATAATGCCCCTGAGGATTGTGCCAATCTGAAAGGAGCACATAAGTGTCATGAACTTGTCAAAAAACCTGCCCTCACAGGCTGACTGTGAGCGGTCTTGCGCAGGAGAATAAGCCTGCGTACCCCCTGCCCGTACATGGGAATATTGTACCCGGACCCCGGGATGGTAAGAAAAGACGTAGACCAGGTGACAGTGGTGCCCAGTCAGTCCTAGGAGCACTTCTCCTTTGCTGTTTGTGGGCCGATTTGCTTCCCTGCTCCCCTGCGAGGCTTCCCACCTTTGAGGTTGCGGAGTAAAAGCCATCTTGTCCGCGCCTTGTGCACGTGGAGCTGCAGCTGGGGTGTTCGCGGGCTCAGCCTGCATGCTCGAGGGCACCGGCTCTGCTCTGCAAAGTAGTGCCCCATCATATGAAGTATGATAGTGGGAAAAAGACACACCGTCAGACACAGATAGAGATCTATGCCAACTACGCTCCAGGCGACAGAGAGTCCTTTGCATGGAGCAAAGATACGGAGTAAGCCAAACCTGGGAAGGCTTACGAGAAGGAAAAAATGCTGAGAGGTTAAAGAGTGTCAAGAGAAGTAGAAAGGGAAACAAAATGCTGAAGCAGCATCATCCATTGATAGAGCTGAAAAAGTAGAGTGGGGTGGAAGAGTGGAAATACAGGAAGATACAAAGAGAGGGGTATTGAAGGTACAAATATCACAACGGAGAAAAGAAGGGGTAGGACCAGGCGTGGTTAAATAGGTGTCGCAAACAGGAAAATAAATAGAAAATAGGAGCAAATGATGATCAGAGTAGTAAATGGGGAATATCGAAAGTTCAGAGGTAGACATCGAAGAGGTAAAAGTAAGATCCAAAGAAGATCCCAAAATGTGGGAATGAGTAGTAAGAAGCGGGGAGAGCCAATAGGAGTCAATAATAGCCAGAAATGGAGAAGAGGCATAAGTCTGATAGAACAGAACGGGATGTAACTGCGGACTGAGAAGGTGTCATCCAATAAGCAATTGCAGACTCAACAAGACACAGGGATGACCATAGACCTACAATCACTTAGCCCTGTAAAGGTTTGGAATCGGGCCACTCAACACTGATGACACGGTCAAGCACACATTCAAGCTTGGTAATCCAAACAAACTCCACACTAGACAGAAAATGTCTCAAAGATAACTAAAGCTCAGAAGTTCTAAAAATGGAAGATACGGTCGCCTCGGCAGGCACTGGGAGTTAATCATGAACAGGGGACTCCCTCCAATCCGCAGAAATACTCACACATACCAATATGCGAATTATCTTCTCTGCACCAACAAACAATAGAGTGCTCCTATACCAGTCGATTAATTTAGCCTAGCTGCACACATACTTATACACCTCCATCAACACCTCAACAGTCTTCAGAGCGCAGCTACCCATGAAAAATCGACCTAGCTGCACACAATCTCATACACAAACGCCACCTCAGCTAGAATGCAGCTACCCATAACAATTCGGCCTAGCTGCATACATTCTACTGATCTCGCACAACCACTGCACCATGCCTAGCATTAAAATGCAGCTACACACCAAGTAAACCGCCCCTGCTGCATACATACTGAGTGCACCCAAGCACTTTTACTACCCTTACTCTCTCTCCACTGACCTGGACTACGGTCCCTGAGGAGGTTCATTCCACAGCGCTTTGAGATCATACCATTGGTAAAAATGGCGCTATTTAAATGCCCAATAACATGTGCCTTCTGCATTTCACCACCTCATTGAAGCAGAACTCATGGGACAAACAGTGACCAAAGTTGTTCTCAAAGCCATATCCATTGGTGGCGCTCCTGGAGAGTTGACATCAGTAGGTGATCAGAAGAATTAAGAGAAATCAAGGAACTTATACACAGTTTCATCGGTTCATAGTCATAGTTTCGAATCAAAAGATTCAAAAACAAAAGCTGTGACATGCTATGTTTAACATGCAAAGTGCATTTCTTTTGAAACCAATCCGTCGACAATAGTCATGGATTGGTTTCAATTGAAATGCACTTTTACATGTTAAAAGTAGCATTTCAATGCTTTTTTTTGGTAACGTTGAAACGTTAGATGGAGCTGTCCAGTGCTGTAATTTCAGCACTGGACAGCTCCATGTAACGTTTCAGGGTTTTAGTGTATAAAACACATCCCCCTCAACTCCCACACCAACCTCCCACTCCCCAACCACCAACCCTAACCCAAGTTTAGAAAAAGGCAAACTTTCGAATTTTTTTCAAAGAAATTGTCATCGAAAGAATGGCATTTCGAAGAAAAAAATTCACAAAAAGTTTGCCTTTCGAAACTTTTGTATTCGAAAAAATGACTGGACACCGTTTCATCTGAAATGTAAAGGAGCAAAAACCTCAAAGAACTCGAATCCTCTCATAGAGGGAGCTTAAACAGTTGTATGTAGCTTGTAGATTTCAGGAATTGGATGTGTCCCAGCTACCAAAATAAGTGGCTGTTGAACAGAGTGAATGATGCAATATTTGCTATCTTTGCAATGCTGGTCATTCAGAGCTAGTGCGACAGGGTCAGGGTCATCACATTATTGGGGGTACGTGGGCGTAACCCCTCCCAACATGGGGCAGGAGTCTTCCCAGGACAAAATGCATGAGTAATCCATGTCCCAGCTCTGGAAAGCCAGTGTGGGTGGTGCTGGGGGGGGGGGGGGGGGGGTGAGGGGGACTGGGGTCAGTCCCTGAATCCACTCATGTGCCCTAAATGTCAATGCGAGTACCTTTTGGGCAGTAAAGTACTGTGAGGCATCATTTGACAGAGTTCCAAGTTCACTTTTGTTTCTTTCAGGACATCCGCTCCAGGAATACACCTGGGTGCAACCAAAACATACTAGAACCAGCGGAATGGAATCAGAAACTAAAATGGCATGGACTGGGTTTTTTCTTGCCAAACAGAAATGAGACACCCAACCTGCCAACCCCAGATGGACCTCAGGCAAATGGTTAAGCAACAGAAAACGAAGTGGCAATGAGGAGAGGAGACTTCAGGGGAGACGCAGAAACCCATCCCAAACCGCGTGGGCAACTAAACTCACAACCACATGAACGCCAAATGGAAAACTAGCAGTCTGAGCAACTGGGGGCTTCCCTACAAAAAGCTGAAATGGGGACTTTTTTTGCAACCCAGCAGTATGGATTGTAGGATCAAAAAAACAGGCGGAGGACAAACTGTAGAGTGCTGAAGAGCTGGTGGCAGAGTTGGAACAGAATAAAGGTGAGGTATTGACTATGAGAGTGGTCCCAGTAGCCCCTAATTTAGTGTGAGGAAGGGGGCCTAAAAGGTAGTGAGAGGGGAAGAGAGAGAGAGAGAGAGAGAGAGAGAGAGAGAGAGAGACAGAGAGAGAGAGAGAGAGAGAGAGAAGAATAGAGTGAGTAATAAGATCAGGGCAAGGTGGGAAGCTCACCGGAGACTAGAGAGGCAAGCCCATTAGTGTACCCTTCCTGTACCCGGACAAGAGAAACAAAATGATTAACATCCTGAAAATAAAATAAAAACCCTTGATCCATCTGGAGCCTGACCATCTGTGACACAAGTTATCCAGTCAGATTGTTAAGGTGTATGGGCTCCCTCTGTAGGTATGCAGAAAACACTCTGAAGCACTCAGTGAAAATACATGGCACCAATTTCAGGTTGAAGATCGATATAATTGAATTTTAAGTGTTGACTACCAGCAACAGGATGACTATCCTCAGATTTACTAAGATTTACTAAGGGAGGTGAATGAAAAATGGGGGATCTGAAATTGATTGTGTGGACAGACTTGGGAAGGTGGACCCTTTTTTATTTGCAATGTCAAAAGTTAAAACATGTCATTCTAACTTGTTAAAACAGTTTAGTAGGACTGAGTGGGAGAAAACATCAAGAGAGCTGTGATGTGCTGTTGGCAGCGTCAGTTCTGTTGACACTGTTCACTGAGCGTAGGTGTGTTTTTCGGGTGGTAGCCACCATGTGCTGTTGGCGAGGATATGTGTGGTTTGTTTCGTTGTTGTGAAGAGCGTGCAGTTTGTTATGCTGTAGAGGTATTGTTGCGTTTAGTTTAGCGTTTGAGAAGGTATATTTAGAAGGGCAAGTTTTTAGTAGGGTTAGTTAATGGCAGTAGCCTTTAGAACCCCTGTCGTCCATTCTGGTGTACAGCAATTACCACCCCCATGGGTTCCTCCAGGGGTGATGTGTTCGCTGTGTCTCACAGTCTGTCCATGTGAGATATTGCTCCCTAACCCAGATGGGCTGAATACAAGATTTGGCTTAATAACATGAACGTGCTAAGTGAAAGATTGTCTCACTAACACGGATGGGCTAAGTGTGAGATACTACTCACTAACATAGATGGGCTAAAAGCGAGATATGGCTTACCCTATCAGAGTTTACGAGGGGCACCCAGGTAGGTTTGGGGTGGCTGTGCTGATGTAAGGGGGCAAGCGCATACAGCAGGAGGCTAAATAAGAAGGAAGAATAGACAAGGTAATGCAGAAAAACAGCACAGGAAGAAAGGGCAGACCTCAATGGTTAACAAGAAGGGATGGGGACCATGCACTGGACAAACAATGAGGAATCCCACTAGGGGTGTATACACAAGTTGGATTAGAGATGACCCACAGATATAAGGGAAGCTCAATGTCTCTGTGTAAGTTACTTTTAAAAGGCACAACACCCTGCAAGCCTTCTGTGTCTGGACCCTAGGGCACAAACGAGCAGTGTTCTTACACGAGACAAGCCGGTATGAGTCCAGCCTGAACCTACAGCGGGTGCCCTCTGAGGGAACAGAGCGAAACACACTGTTACATTAAATTCTCTATAGACTACAAGTAAAGCGAGACAAAGGAAGGTGGAGAGATTGCCTGCCGGGAACCCCAGCAGCCAAACTCTGAACAAAGGAATAACAGAATCACGAATGAGGACAAGAATGATAACAGAAACATACAGGGAAGAATAGGCAGTTAAAGTAAGCAAGGTTCAGGACAGAAACCAGGAATAAAGAGGAAAAGCAGGTAGAAACAAATCTAAGTGCAATGGTACAGGAGACTGGAACTGCAGACTAGAAACTATGGACTGGAATCAAGGAACTGCAGAACGAACTGCAGACCAGCAACAAAGAAAACTCAGGCCTGAAACTCTGGATTAGGATAACAAGGACTGGACTGTAGCATGTAACAGGAATATAAGGGACTGTAACTCTGGGCTAGAATAACTAGGGTGGAACTGCAGTCGGAACAAGAAAACTCAAGACTGGAATCTAGGAGCTAAAGCCAGTAAATACAGACTAATGGCACAAAGCAAGAAACTGCAGGCATGGAACAAGAGAATTGGTGGTAGGGAGCAAGAGGCTGCAGACAGGGGAGCAGAGGTGCAGTGCAGGAAGCACCGAGGTGCAGGGCAGAAGGTAGGGGAGAGCAGGAAGGGTAGTAGGGCTGCAAGGCAGGAAGCACAAGGCACAGGAGCAGGCTCTGGAAGCAACGGGAAACAGAAGAATTCCAAGGCACAAGGCACAAAGGGCTGGTATCGAACTCTATGCAAGAGCCCAGTGCTCCTGCAGGCAGCTGTTTAAATACTGAGTTGCCCTGTGCTGAAGCAGGCTCATTAGCAGCACCTGGAGCAGCACACCTGAAGGTAATGTGCCTCCTCCCGCTCTGGTCCTGGGAAAGGGAAAGCAGCACTGATCTCTAGGGCTTCTGGGGATTGTAGTTCCAGAACTGATGCATAGGAATAACAAGGGAATGAGGACTGCCACAAGGCTCATTATGGGAATTGAAGTCCATGTTTTGCGCATATACAGATTTGTGAAAGGAAATGTTAAATAATGATTTAGGGTCTTCTCTGATGATGGTAGAGAACACCCAGCAGATCTGCAGACAGCACCACCCAGAGGCAGAGATGCAGAACCATGACTTACCAACACAGCCAGACTAAATCCAAGATCTGGTTCATCAATATAAATGGGCTAAATGCAAGATTTGGCTCCCTAACACAGATGGGCAACACCCATGGAGAAACCACTACATTTGAGTTATCTGAGCAGTGGGATAAAAATGCCTAAATTTGAGACACAGCCATGCATAGAAAACACCTACAGCAGTGAATTGAATACAACATGCTAGCCGGCTAAACATGGGTGTTTTGGGCTATGTAAGGTATTAAGAGTGGTAGGGCTTTTACTGGAATACAGTAATTGCTGTTTCGAATGGATTGTGTCCTCCAACGTATTCCACATCTTTGACATGTAATATCCACAGCTGTGTACTTCGGAAACTTTTTCGGCAGAGGGCGTCCTGCGTCGACAGCGTCTGGTCGATGTCCCTTAAAGGCCTCAGTCGAGGGCGACGTCACTGGATGTTATAAATAGGACGCATGTCGCCCGTAGCCTCAGTTCCGTTTTTTTCCGCAACGTGTTTGCTTCGGAGACTCTGCGCGCCTCGTGTATTCCTCGTGAATATGTCTTCTTCTTCAACCCCTCCGACTCCGTGGTCGGGCTTCAAGACATGCCGGGACTGCAAGTCGAAAATGTCGATTACCGACCCGCATCGCATTTGTTTGTGGTGCTTGGGTGAGAGTCACGACAATGACGACTGTTCCAAAGGCCTTGCCGGAGTGTACGGGAAAGCTTCAGGTAGGTAGGGGTTCGAAACCCATTAAGTCTCGAAAATCCAAGTCCAAGGGTATGTCCACCGACGACTCGAGGGGCGACTCTCCGTGTCGGAAGGAGTCCAGCGGGTCTCGGTCCCGGAGTGGTTCCCGCCATTCGTCCTCCTCGTCTCAGCATTCTAGGAAGCGCTGTCACCGGTCGCCTTCCCTGTCCTCCTCGGAGGATGGCGCTGTGAGGAAAGTGGCTTGTCCAACTAAGTCATTGACTCCGGAGGAATGGGCTGCCTTTAGGGAGCAGATATTGGTGATTTTACAATCACAGGGCACAGTTCCGTCCACGCCTTCTAACAAAGCCGGCAAGGAAGGGGCTCGATCCGAGGCTCGGGCGTGCTATCCTCATCGTGAAACTTCGAGGTCGCGTTCGAACAAGGCTCAAGATGGTCGCAAGAGACGTGCTTCCAGGTCTCGGTCCTCGTCCCCAGCGAGACCGCAGAAACCTGCTAAGGGCTCGAGGTCAGCGTCGACTCAGTCAGCGCCGTGTCCGTCGGATACGGACGTCAGAGCATTGTCTTCGTATCAGCCCTCAACGCCGAAGCCATCGGCGCCCTAGACGTCTTCAGGGCCTTTTAGCCGAAATTTACCATCGGAGATCCCTGGTAGTGTGGATCCTCCAAAGAAGGCTATTTCCAAGTCTGTCAGGCCTGTTATGGACTCCAGACCCTCGGCTGTTCCGAGACAGGACTTTTACCTCCCTCTGGATGACATCTATGAACTTTTAATCCAACAAAACAAACAAGACAAGAATAATCCTCCATTGATCTATCTTTCACAGTACTCTACCAGTAGCGCAGAGACCAAGAGATCTCTATATAAAAATTGGAAAATCACTAGGTTAGACCCACAACTTAGTACTTTGTTTCCGAAACCACCACTAACGGCTTATAAGAGAGGGAGGAACCTACGGGACTCACTAGTCAAAGCGGAGAGAACGACCATAACACAACAACGGTTATTACTTACATCCAAGAAAGGGACATTTCCCTGTTTAAATTGCAGTCAATGCAACAATGTCCAGGAAGGCCAAACGATTAGACATCCCTACACAGGTCAAAAAATCAATCTACAATATTACACGACTTGTGAAAACAAGTGTGTGGTATATGGACTAATTTGCCCATGTGGCAAGTATTATGTTGGACAAACATTGAGAAGAGTGAAAGATCGTATATCTGAACACAAGTCAAACATTAGAACGAGCAATATAAAATCCCCAGTCACAAGACATTTTCGAGATCACCATCATTCCATTTCACAACTAAGATTTGTGGTTTTGAAGATGGTTTCACGTCCAGCAAGAGGGGGCAATTTGCAACAAATACTGTCCCGCAGAGAGATGTTTTGGATACAAAAATTGGATGCCCTATAACCAAGAGACATGAATGAGGAGTACTCTCCGAGTGTGTTTTTGTAAACAAATTGCAAAATGTAAATAACAGTATGTATAGATCAATACATTGTAATCCAATTGCACAAGATGGTTAGATTTGTTAAAAACTGTTATAATTGCTAAAATGTTGTAACATCTAGCAAGATACTAGCACGGATTGTATTAGATTAACAAGAATCATGTTGTCATGATTGTGGGATAATGGAAAGAATATTTAAATGTAACTAAATTGCCTTTCTGATAGTGACACTACGACTCCCATAATTCAGTAACATCATGTAATTCACATCACATGATTGATTGAATTAACACATTAGTGAATTGGCTTTAATTTTTTTTTTTGCCCATAAAACCGTGTATGAGTACTTTTGTTGAACTCGTTGAGACGCATAAGTGAAACATGGGGATCATTCTGTGCAACCACACGGTTAATATTGCATTGCCATCCTACATAATATTCATTAGTGAATTGGTATAAGTCCGAGAGAATTGTGAAGAAATATACTTGAGAAACCGAAGTGAGGTTTGTGCATCAATATCGTGAATATTCCACTGAAATTCACGTAGAGGGACTACAATTCCCATAAACCCCGTAGAGTCACGTGATTAATATCACATGACTATTTAAGGAACCATACGCGAGCGAATCTTTTCTCACTGAATGGGATTGGAAAAGAAGTACTGACGGCCATTGCGCATAAGACCAGAGGTAAGATTCGGGTACATTACACTAGTGTTACAACGGATTACATCTAGAAATTATTAATTGCTGACACATATTGTTATTTCTGTAGACTATTGGAACACAGGACGCTACATTCAAGAAAGAACCAACACAGACACGAGTAGAACGTTTGCTGTAGTTACGATAGCTCACTCGGGAATAGGTGAGTGTATTAATCACTCTCTGTTTGACAAACAGGAAACGATCGTGAGATACATTCTTAAAAAACACATTTACCTCTTTAGGGCATGACTGTTTGAACGGCGAGGCGTCCAGACATCAGAGACCCTCCGCTTTAGGCCGGAACAGTGCACAGGTACTGAAATATTACATTATTTTAATTGACTAACACGAGAACTTTCATTGACCATCCAAAATACTAATATCATTTATTACTATTGTCCACAGAATTTCAAAGAATCGTGCCACAAGATGATGTTTCCAAAATCCCACAATCAAACTATCTTTTGTTGAAGATATATAAGATATTCGATTTGAATAATGCAATTGTGTTTCTACAAAGTGTGAAATGGACTTTCATTTGAATTGATATAACCACAAATTGTTGTTTAAAGAATTCTTGTTGAAAATAATTTGTTGTAAATATTGCTGACTGCTCCTGAAGAAGAGAGGTTCACTCTCGAAACGCGTAGAGCTCATAATTAATTTAAATCGATATTAGTGAGTGAATTGAACTCCTATTGGTTGATTCTGAGTTACATTTACATAACTAAAAACATTCTTAATTGAATCTACTCTTGAATTTTGAAAGTTGTTGCTATAACCGAAATTGTTCATTCAGAGACATATTTTGATTGAATTACTTAACGTGTTCAAATATTGTTTGGAATTTATTATTTCCAATACCAATTGGTGTGCATGGGACGGGAGTTTCTATTGATAATATGAACTTTGTTTTTCTCATTTGATATATGTGACTTTTTGATACCAGAGTCATTCTTTTTCTCCCCGCGCACCCTTTGAAACTGATAAGTTGTGTGAGCTATTCAAGCTTTAGAAATCATAAAAACTAACTACATTACTTCATACCTAGACAACTTAAGGTGTGCAATTTCTCTTCTATATGTATGCTGGATACAATCGCCCACGGCTACTGCCTTCCCTTCCTAAAGTGGCCTCACGACAATCCACCGGGGAATCTCTCTTTGAAGCTTCCTGATCTGCTCCTTGTGCAGGAAATCTTGACTCTGCTAGAGAAAGGCGCTATATCACTGGTGCCTGTAGCAGAAAGGAACAAGGGATGGTATTCTCCTTATTTTTTGATCCCAAAGAAAGACTGGGGATTGAGACCCATCCTGGACTTGCGTTGGTTGAACAAACTTCTCAGGAAGGACAAGTTCAAGATGGTCACTCTTTCTCAAGTCCTCCAGGCCCTTCAACTTCAGGATTGGTTGGTGTCTCTGGACCTACAGGATGCTTACTTTCATGTGCCGATTCATCCCAAGCACAGAAAGTACCCGAGGTTTGTGGCTGGCGACTCGCACTTTCAGTTTCGGGTCCTGCCATTCGGATTGACCTCCGCCCGAGGGTCTTCACCAAGCTAATGGTGGTGGTGGCAGCGTATCTCTGCCGAGGGGAGATTCACATCTAACCCTACCTGGACGACTGGCTGATCTGTGCGCATTCTCCCAAGCAAGCATTGGATCAACTCGGTCTCACCTGCCGCTCCCTCCACAGGCTGGGCTTCTCCCTCAATTTCAAGAAGTCGTATCTGACACCTTCCCAACAGCTCCAGTACATCTGGGCTGTATTGGACACGTCCTAAGGGAAGTGCTTGTCTATCAAGGTGAGGGCTCATCACATTGTGCAGATGGTGGACAAGTTTCAACAAGCCCAGAGTCTCCCGGCTTTCGAATTCTTAAGGTTGCTCAGCCTCATGGCATCCTGCATTTTTCTGGTGCCAGAGGCCAGGCTGAGGATGAGATCCCTGCAATGGGTTCTCAAGATGCAGTGGTCGCAGTTCTCAGGCAAGATGTCGGATCTCGTTCAGATTCCACTCTCGGTCTCCCAGGATCTTTTGTGGTGGGCCAATGAGGGGAACCTGATGAAGGGGGAAGCGTTTTGGCAACCGTGGCCAGAGGTGACAAGTGACGGACGCTTCCCTCGCTGGATGGGGAGCTTATGCCGCGGCCTACGTCGGAGTCCATACTCCACATTAACCTGTTAGAGCTGAGGGCCATCAGGGTGGCCCTGAAGGCTTTCCTGCCGTCTGTGCGGGGGAAAGAGTGTCCTGATCATGACGGGCAACACAGTGGCCATGCATTACCTCAACAAAAAAGGGGGGGTAGGGTCACTCCCATTGTGCAGAGAGGCAATGGAGCTCTGGTTCTGGGCAATCCAGCAGGAAATTTCGCTCTCGGCAGTTCATCTTGGCTGGAGAGGAAAAAGCAGCAGCGGACGCTCTGAGCAGGCAGATCACAATCTCTCACGAGTGGGAGTTAGCTCAGGAAGTCCTTCTGGAGAACTTTGCCCCCTGGGGTACCTCACAAGTGGATCTCTTCACCACCAGTGCCAACCGGAAGTGCGAGAGATTCTGCTCAAGGGAATTTCCTCCGAGAGGAGCCTTAGGAGACGCTTTCGTAGTGGACTGGTCATTCCCACTTGTTAGGGAGAATTCTCTTATAAGGCTAATTTCCCAAACCTAGTGAGTCCCCCAGCAGGATTTTTGGGGTTTGTTTTTTTCTCCTGCTAAGAGTGAGACTCTTTTCCTCCCACTCTTAGGCATGATTTGAGGTATGTCTTTGACTTTGTGTGCTTATGGGCTATGGGGTATGGGGTATTTTTCTCCATAGGGTATCATCTGTTTTGTATGTGTGTTACACAGCACCCTCAGTGCAGTAATACAGGGGTGTCATAGTGACCCCCAAACAGACTCCATACCCTGGAACTGACTACTGTCTCCCAGGGCATGTAAAGTCACCATTGGCTTTACTAGTCCAAAATTGTGAACAGAACCAGTACAAACCATCATAGTGTGGAAGTACTGGAAGGGGTTAATTAGATTACCCCTGGGTCTGTTTTCAAGGGGGCACTGTCCAGTCCCCCCTTGTCGAGTTTCTGGCTGGTGGCAGTGGTTACTACGCAAAATATTCCACCAGAATATTTCCTATGGGATTTTCCCATTGGTTGTAAACGCACCACTTTTTTGGTGCAATGTTAAGATGCCGCAGGTTTATTTATTTATTATAAAATCACTGAGTGGGTCTTTTCGCCAGAACTCTTTTCCAAAATGGCGTTTGTGTCCGTCTCTGTAACTCCAACCAAGGTCGGGCCCTTTGTTCCACTTTTTGGCAGGCTTCTCCACAGAAGCCCTCCAAATGGTGCCACTCTGTCTGGGTTCCACAGGATGTGTGGGTGGGGATTTTGGCACCCTGGACTGCGTTGCCTTGCCAACCCAAGTCGCACTCTGTTCTTTCCAGGTGCCGGTTTGGGATTTGAATTTGGTTTTGAAGTTTCTTATGGGTGCTCCGTTTGAAACGTTGCACTCTTGTCCTTTGAGATTATTGTCCTTCAAGACAGTGTTCTTGGTTGCGGTTACTTCCGCTCGCAGAGTGAGTGGATTGCAGGCACTTTCATCTAAGCCGCCCTTTACTGTGTTCCACAAGGAAAGGGTGTACTGAGGGTACGTCCTTACTTTCTACCTAAGGTAGTGTCTGAATTTCATTTAAGCCAGAAAGTGGTACTTCGTGCTTTCTATCCTCCTCCTCATCCTGGTAAGGAAGAGGAGCGACTCCATAGTTTGGACCCTAGGAGAGCTCTGAGCTTTTATATTTCTAGAATCTCCAGGGTCAGAGTGGACGATCAACTCTTTGTGGGGTATGCTGGTCACCGATTGGGCCAGGCTGTTACCAAACAGACCTTGTCCAGGTGGATTATCCTCACCATTACTGAATGTTATCATTTGGCGGGCAAAGACCCTCTGGAAGGGTTGCGAGCTCATTGCACTAGGGGCGTGGCTCCTTCCATAGTCCTGCAGCGGGGAGTTCCTATAAAGAATTTGTGATGCAGCCACATGGGCTTCTATCCACACCTTTGTTAAACATTACTCCCTGGATACGATCCATGGTCAAAATATGGCCTTTGGTAAGGCGGTTCTTTATTCCGCTATCTGATTGGATACTCTAAATTCTTTTCCCTCCTCCATTTTCTGGTACCGCTTTGGGAATCTGTCAAAGATGTGGAATACGTTGGGGACACAATCCATTTGAAGAAAAAGTTAGTTACCAACTGCAAACGTTCTTTCGATTGGATGTTTCTTCAACATATTCCACATCGCCCTCCCAGCCTGCCCCTCTGGAGAATTTCCTATGCGATAGCTTTGCGGAAACGTAAGCTGCAATGTGCAGTCAAGCAGGCATTGGATTTGTGCATGTCCCACGTTATGGAGGAAAAACAAACTGAGGCTACGTCCCATTTATAACATCCAGTGACGTTGCCCTCGACGGAGGCCTTGGAGGGACATCGACCCGACGCCATCGACGCAGGGCGCCCTCTGCCGAAAAAGTTTCCGAAGTACACAGCTGTGGACATTACATGTCAAAGATGTGGAATACGTTGGAGGAACATCCAATCGAAAGAACGTCACCAGTTGGTAAGTAACTTGTCATTCCCCACCCAGACCACACTTAGCTTATCAGTCGCTGCTGGTTTACGGCTAGCAGCCCAGGTGGACATGGGCTAATACTGACTGGAGCTACTTCTTTGGGAGCTGCCCTTCGCCAAGGGCTGCCCAGGCAGAGGCTGTCCAGAGTCGTTGTTCCAAATAGAGCAAAGGCCAATCAGAGGCCAGGAGGGAGTTTGATGCAGGAAGCGGCCTGCAAAGGGAGTGGGGAGGGGGCTCAGAGCATGTACGGTGCGCTAGGTGTTTTAAACTAACTATACCAGAAGTGTTGAGCTGCAACAGATCCACGCAAATGCTGTTGGAAGGTTGGAACGTTGGTAACCAGAGATTACCGCTTCCCGGTGGAGTGCGGTACTACCGCTTTACGAAATTCAAACTTGAAACTTACAAATCCGCTGGGGCGACGCGAAGCGTAGCGGAAGTGTTGAGCAATGTGTTTTGCAGCGATATAGGGATGCGTGGAGTTTCCACGAGGACACTATCATTCATAAAAAGTAAGCATGCTGCTTTACGCCGTGTGTAACACGTGTTATACTGCCTTTTGTCATAACATTGACATTTTATTACACTATATGGCACGGAGTCCCATGAGTAGCACAAGTGGCGTGTAATTAGTAAGCTGCAAGTAAGCTGCTCCGTGCTCCTCTGCAACCAAGCTAGGGAGAAGTGACATTGTGATCGTATCTTTCACTCCTGTATAATGGAAAATTGCAACGTAGGAACTTCTGCTGATTGCTCGATTATTTTTTGATTTCCTGCGTTGCTGTGGAGTTTTAAATAGTGTTCGTAATTTACAGCACTTAGTGAAATTTAGATCACATGTAAATAGGTGACTGCAGGCCGTTCTCGCCTTTGAGCCTATTTGTAGAGGTGACTGTTGGCACTGGTGTGCCTTTGAGCCTCTTTCTTGATTGCAGTGGGATTGGATTGATAAAATACATGCCAGGTGTGAACGGCTAACTTCATTTTGAAAATTAACTCAAGTGCTTTGTGCCGGCTCGGCATACAAAATACAGCTGGGGGGGGCAACTGCGGGCCTCAGCCTTTGAGCTCTCTTGTGACGCCAGAGGATAATGCACGCTAGCACTTTACCTTGGTCATATTTAGCAAGTTTTGAAGCTTTAAACTGTCCTGTATATAAGTGTATATTAGTACACTGAACGTAAGCACTTTATTTATTTATGACTGGACTTTTTTTTGTCTGTGACCCCATGATCACCCTGATTACTGCGATTCCCTCAGACGCTGCACATTAGCGCTTTATTCTGGAAACTGTTTCTCAAAGGAAAGTTTGAGTAAGTGTTTACATGGCACATTAGCACTTTAGGTTGGAAATTATTTCCATCCGAGTACTGTTGCACTTGCACTTTATTAGAAACTGAGTCGTGTTTACATTTGGACTATTCTGGGATTGTGCCTTTGTGATCTCCAGGAATATTGTTGATTCCATTGTTATAAAGAAATTATATTTTATTATATGGTATTGAATTTGAGAATGAAATGTTAAGATATTTGTGCACAAGTAATCTGGACTTTTAAATATTTTGCCTATAGTGGGACTCCAATATTTATCTATCAGATAACACTATCTGTTTTTAAGTGTGTGCTTATTGGAACAATTTGGGAAGCACTTGATAATAGTACCTTCTCAAGTGTGGTCTTTTCTTTGTCTTTCTACTCTATAACTATACCCTGACTATGTGGTTATCCAAATAAACTCTTTTCTATTTTGCTTATTTATCTCCCACTTTTTTTTCTATTCTCCCTCTTTTTCGGCTTCCCTTTCAATTATTCATAAATTAAATATGCCATGAAAAGGTCTTAGAAGTCAGATAAATACAGACGATTCTGGTGAAGGCATCATGGATAAAAGCATTATTGCTATGGACACGTTGATACAAGGGAAGACCGAGGGGGTGGTTGAGGCATTGAATAGGACAGACTTTTGGCCTGAGACTGATGCCCAAACAATAAAAAATGTCCCCCTGAATGCCCCTCATAATGACCATTCCCCGAAACAAAGAAAGGGACTTGGCATAGCCTTAATACAGAAGGAAGAGGTAGCTGATATAGTTGGTGAATCATATTGGGGGGGAGTTACTAAGAAGCAGGCTAAACAAGTAATTAGTAGAGAGGATGGGCATGATACTTACTTAGGAGAGACGCCTAATGAGTTAGAGAAAGAGGCCACACATGAGATGGGAGGCCCGGGTATTAATAGAGATATACTTGGGAAAATGTGTGGTACCCAGATAGACCAACAGGAAGAGATATTGGAATTTAACTTGGCTGAAGGGTTTTCTAATCAGGCGGAATTGGATTAAAAAAAGATGTTATTAATGGGCCTTTACCGACTCTAGAAGTGAAGGGGGATTTTACGAGACAGAGAGAGGTGGAAGATAAAGCTATTACTGATCTTAGCATTATTGAATTTGCTGACCTGGCAGTGGAGGATAAAGCGAACAACAGACCTGCAATGCATCACATATTGATTCACCCTCGGATCTAGCCAATTATATTGACGAATATACTGAAAAACAAAATTGGATGAGGGAAAGAGGATTGTTGCCAATGGGGCCGGAAGAACAGTTGGAACATTCTCAAATACATCATACACAGAGAGGTAGACGATACAATTAAATTGACACAACCTACTGCCTCGGCCTTAAACATGGTCCTTAGCCCTTGTAAATCTTTATGATAACATAAAAACAGAAGTCAGATCCCACTCAGAATTATTGGTGGAAATATATAATAAGCTGGAGGGTATCGATAAATTGTTTGGGATGCATTTACAGGATAAGCCCATAGGGCCCTGGAACAACCAATGACTCAAAACTAGAAATATTGACTAAGGCGATCTAAAAAGGTGGATAAGATACAGGGGGAGGCCTTTGAAATACCAGAAGAGAAAATCTCTATAGAGGTGCTAGATTTGGACCTCAGGTAGAGGGTCAGAGAGTGAATATGGGGAACTAACAATTGGAGCAGGTAACTAAACACAGATGCTCTATTATAGATTTAACCAAAGACCAAACGACTAAGAAAAATCTAGCATAGGATAAGAGGGACAGTGTAACTTTGGAACAAGATGCAGCGAAACACTCCATTATAGATTTAACATGTGATCAGCCGCCCAATGATAAGGTAGCATCTAGGCGTAAGAGGAAGGCCTCACCTGCCAAGAAACCCAAGAAACACTAAAAAACGGAACGTGGTATCACGTAAATTTATCAGGAACCTTACCATGCCAGAGATTCTGTTAAAGAAAAGCACTAAGTGCTCAGAACCACTATGGACTGGAAACTATATGTCTTTACCGTGATGGAATTCAATAACTTTATGGGGGATCTTTTAAATAGAGCCTCGCCTCACTTGAGGTTTGGTTTCTCATTAAATAAACACCAACATATTTTCGATAAAAGTCTGGCAAAAGAAAAGACCCATTTGAACCAGATTTTAAGATCAATACGCTCCTCTGGATATGACCAATTAGAGAAAAAGGTCAGGATAAAAAAGGCAAACCAAAGGTGTTTGTATATCCAGAAGGGCGGATATGATGCAAAAGGATGCAGAATTTATGTTGTGTACTCTGGTGAAAAGAGACCTTAGGGATTTTTGGGAACTAATTATCAGGATTTCCCAGCTATAGTCACTCAGTTGAATGCGGTCTCGGAAGCCAAATGGTTTAGTTTTTTTAATAAGGCCCCAATATTATAAGAGGCTGAGAAATTGGAAGTTATCAAGGTTAAAGATTAGCAGGTTGGGAGTTGAAGGTCGAATATGAGGAGGTATTAAAACTCATTAAAAATGCAAAAATTGAGTTGGCCACCAGGGGGCGCACGGATGAGGATCTTCTCCGTGTGAGCTCCGTTTCACGGTCCCCCAAAAGTGCTCTGAGCCCCCACTTTTGGCCCCCCCACCTGCAAAACATCGACGGCCAAAGCTTGCTGACCCTGGCCCCCACCCACTCTGCGAAACTCCGGAGAAAATCGGAGCATTTTCCGCGGTGAAAAGAGCTGCGGCCTGAACTTCGGCTCAAAGCCCCCTGCGCGGCACCGTTGCTGAGGCCCACAGCCACCAGAGACCAGTGACGCCACTGGGCTCCGTTACGGCTCCCCGCCCTGGCCCTCCCATTGACGCTTTGCCTGGAGACTTTTGGGGAGTGGGAGAGCCCTTGACGTGTGGCGGGTGCTGCCGCCGTCCACCTTACGACAGACCCGCGGTCTTGGATGCGGCCTGGCTCGGGACGACTTGGGACGAGGAACTACGCCGGTGAGTGCCACCCGCTCCTGATACGCGGAGCTTCCCCACAGCCCCCGCGGCGCGCTCCACTGAGCGCGTTGCAGCCCGCTTTCACTCACGGGCAGCGCAGCTCGGGACCTCCTTCTCTCCCCCCCACCCCAGCTGACTGTATAACGAGGGCAACGCGAGCCCGGCATATCCCTCCTGAGGCCTGTGGGTGCCTCCTCGCTTCATTTGGGGGCCTCAGTGGACCAACGCGACCGCAAACCCGCGGAACATTCCCCCTGCCAAGTGGGGACCGGCACGACACAGCAAACCCGAATTTGGGCGCCTTTGACCCACCTCCTAGCACCATTGAGCTTTACAGTTCATAGAACTGCACAGCTTCAAATGGGAGGGTAGAGCCCCCGATTCCAGGGCGTGTGCCTCCTCCTATCCCAATATCCCGGATCCCTGGAACATCAGCGATATTACCCTGCAACCCAGGCCTGGAAGGACTTAATACGCCAGTCCTTCAGTGCGCTACCCCCCGTGGAACATAAAACCCCACGCTGCTGATACCACCATATGCAGCGGGGATCCTATTGAACACCCGGAGTCCTGGTTCCTCCGTCTGATAACCCCAAAGGGTCAAGAAAGTACTGAGCGCCTTAGCAGCATATATAATCACGAGAAGACGACCAAAATCCACTGAGAGGCTATTGACCATCCCGTATCTGACTGCTACCATTAGAAAGAGCCCCTGCCCGGACTGAAGTCACAAAATCATCAGCTCCGCAGAGGGAAAGGCCCCCTGACACACTTTGCTCCTGCAGAGGTGTAGAGGAAGGGAGAGAGGCGAATAGGGGCGTGTGCCTCCTCTGTGGTAGCGAGTACTCCGGCAACTCCATGAACCAACGCGTAGGAAACAGGTCTACAGAGGCATGACCGCCCGACAGAGGCTCGCTGCCTACGCTTACAGATAGTCACCCCGATTCGACGTCGGGTCCGAGATGGCTACAACTTCTACTATGGATAAAGAAACGGCTGCTACGAAAGGGGACATCGCGGACTTATTAGCAGAAATAAGGAACATGGGAGCCAACATTGGAGGGAAAATCGACAAGCTCACACAGCGCCTTGACAGCATAGAAGACAGGGTCGAAGGGGTTGAGAATAACCAGGCCTCAATCGATGTCCTCGAAACACAGCTAGACCATAGAATAACAGAACTGGAACGAAGGGAACAGGAATTCAAACTCAAGATGGATGACTTGGAAAATCGCGAAAGGAGAAACAACCTGCGCTTCTTTGGAATTTCAGAGAAAGAAGGGGAAACGGAAGAGGACCTGAAATCAACTCTCCATGACATCATCAAGCTCCTCGTCGCAGATGACAACATTGACGAACCCAAAACAGAGCGCATTCACAGAGCCGGAGGCCCGCCTGGAGGCCCGCGATCGGTGTTGGCAAGGTTCCATCGTTACCAGGACAGGATGAGAGTGTTGGAGAAGGCGAGGAGTGGGGGTACTATCACTCTTAGCGGAGCTCAAATAACTATTTTCCAAGATCTCTTGTCCCTGACCCTGGCACTATGGAAAATGTGCAAGCCACTTACTACCTGGCTTAAGAGTCGTGACACGCGCTACAGATGGGGATACCCCTTCTCCCTCTCCTTTGAACATGAAGGCACCCGAATTAGACTGAACTCCGAGCAGGATATTAAAGCATGCATTTCCGACCTATTGGGCCCGCAGGAGCATGAGGAACCTCGCAACCAGCCACCTAGGAGCCAAGGGGAATGGCACGTGCAGGGCCCGAAAAGGAGGAAAGTGAAGGGCTTGAGGAAGTACCGTAGAGGAAATGGCTCCCCAGAGGGAGACAGCTGATACTGAACTAATGTGATGCACTTAAATTGAATTAACCTTTAACATGAAGAAGTCTGAGTTATGTACTGTGAAAATGGTTTTGAACCCTCCACCTATATGACACTCATCTGATTATTATTGTGGGTGGCTTGTAGGGGGCTCATTAGACATTTTTCGATGTTTATTATGTATGGGGACCGTGAGGTAACGGTCTCCTCTAGTGGTTCGATTTCGGACCAGTGTTTTCAACTGGGATCGATCGAACGCCACCAAACTCAGGGAGGGAAGGGGGGTGGTGGGTGGGGAACGAGGAAGAGAATAAGTGTCGAATCAAGGGAACAATTGAGAGTCTTAAAAGAGAAAGTGCGTGTGTGGTTGTCTAAACATCAGGGGGCGAGGTTACAGCGATCATCAAGCTCATACGAGCATCGAAAATGTTGCTATACTGACCGCTGAATCATGCACCAGGGGCACCATGAGGGTGGGAACGCTCAATGTTAAAAGTCTTAATTCACCTACTAAAAGATCACTCGTTTTTAGAGAATTTCGAAGGTCAAAAATGGATATACTCTTTTTACAAGAGACCAAGTATATGAGGGGAGAGGAAAGGGCAATCCTGGGAAAAAGAACTGGGTTGGAATTCTGGGGCTCTGGACCCCTGAAGAAAGCGGGAGTGGGAGTACTTATCAGAAAGGGGCTAGACTTTAAGGCCTTGAAAGTTTGGTCTGATGCAGAGGGTCGGGCCCTCCTGGTGTCGGGGACCATTGGAAGTTTGTCCATTAAAATCGCCACGATTTACTCCCTCAATGTTGGACAACTCCGATTTCTCTCCAAAACAATCCCCAAAATAATGTTAAAGGCAACAGGTCACGTCATTCTCGACGGTGACTTTAACATATGGGCAGACCCGGACCTCGACTGGCACCCCGGTAATCCAGAAAGACGGGATGCACTTGGTGGGGATCACACCCAATTCAAAACGATGATGGACCTGTATGGTCTGGTTGATGTATGGCATTGCATGCACCCTATGGAGAAAGAGTACACCTTTTTTTCGGCCCCGCACAATACATTTACCCGCATAGATTACCTTTACTCCTCCAGTGATTTATTTGACACGGCCACACACTCACAAATCGCGACCATTTCATGGTCCGACCACGATATGGTGTCCGTTGAGTTAGTATGGGACTCCTTGCCTGTAAGAGGTGGTCAATGGAGATGCAACGAGACGTTATGGAAGGATCCCGTTTTCAAATTAGAGATGGAAACTGATATGAAGAATATTTCCGAATGAATGATACTGGGGAAGTCTCGAAACAGGGGGTTTGGGAAGCTGGTAAGGCAACATGGAGGGGAATCCTCATACGGGAGGGAGCCAATAAAAAAGAGAGAGGGCCTTAATTGAATACAGAATCCATAGAGAAATTACCCAATTGGAAAGTGACACGAAGAAAGGGGACACTGTTGACTCCGACAAGGTTCTAGAAGCCAGGAAAAAAAGGGAAGAGTTACGTCTCCTGGAACATGAACAAATAACCCGCAAGCTCCTCCTCTTGAAACAGAAATTTTATGAGAAAGGGGACAAAGCTGACGCGCTATTAGCGGCCAGACTCCGTGCCCAACGAGCGGAACGCAGGGTTCAAGAAATACTAGAAAGAGGGCCTGGTTTGGGAACGCCCCGCCCCACTATCCCCGAATCCTTCGCGGATTTCTATGAGGCCCTGTACACTCCTGAGGATGACCCAGACACTCCCAGCATTCAATCCTATTTAGATGACGTTGCTATGCCCAAATTGTCACGAACTGAATCAGATACGCTTGATGCCCCTATAACAGGAGAGAAGATTCAAGAGGCCATTAAGAGACTTGCATTAGGCAAATCCCCGGGGGAGGACGGGTATACCGCAGGTTTTTATAAGACATTCGCTCCGCAACTCACACCTTTCCTTGTTGGACTATTCAATCGAATTCTAGAAACTGGGAATCCCCCAGACTCATTTGTCAAGGCACTCATAGCAGTTATCCCGAAAGAGGGGAAGGATCCTACAAAGTGCGGATTATATCGTCCCATTTCTTTACTTAACATAGATGCCAAAATATACTCCAGGGTTCTCGCGGCTAGGATTGAATCCTTCATGCCCCGCCTTATCCATCCCGACCAGGTGGGCTTTATACTCGGCCGGCAAGGTGCAGATACCATGTGCAAGACACTACACTTGGTGCACGCCTCCCACAACCTAAATACCGACCCTGCGTTGCTTTCCATTGATGCCGAAAAAGCATTCGACAGGGTGGACTGGGATTTCTTAATGGAGGTCCTTCAGAAAATCGGACTAGGCCCAAACCTTAGGAGGGGAATCCAAGCGATATACTCGTCTCCTACTGCCTCGGTATTCGTTAACGGAGAGTATTCCAGGTGGTTTCAACTGAAGCGGAGCACCAGACAGGGATGTCCCCTCTCAGCCATTTTGTTTGCCCTATCACTTGAGCCGCTTGCACATAAGATCAGGGGAGATGATGCCATAGAAGGGATCCATCTAGGACACACGGAATACAAGCTCGCCCTGTATGCCGATGATATTCTCTTACATGTGGTTAATCCCGAGAAATCGGTCCCCCGAGCCATTCTCCTCCTGGAGGAATATGGTCGCCTCTCGGGCTTCAAGATCAATCGTGCCAAATCCACGCTCTTTCCCCTTCAGGGAAATGCTGAGGTGAATACTACGAAATACTCCCCCTTGGGACTGTTGATCGAGCATGACAAGATGCAATACCTTGGGGTATACATAACGAAACAATTAGACTCCCTATACGAAGCAAATTTCCCACAACTTCTTACTAGGCTCCGTGCAGACCTGGCCAGGTGGGATAAACTGACGATCTCATGGCTTGGCTGCCTTAATGCCGTCAAAATGACCTCTCTCCCGAGGTTTCTCTATCCTTTTAAGATGCTTCCAATTAAAATACCGGAACAATACTTTACAGAGGTCAAGAGGGAAATTCTAAAATTCCTATGGAAGGGGAAAAAGGCCAGGATAGCCTATTCTATGTTGACGCTGCCCAAAGATAGAGGTGGGGTGGGACTCCCTGATCTCCGGAAATACTATGCCACTGCTCAACTGCGTGTTTTTGTCCCCCATCTACACAATCCTAAAGAACCACAGTGGATAGCGATGGACAACTATTACTTGGCCCCAGCAACGCTTGGGGAATGGTTATGGGCTCCACAAAATTGGGTATTGAGGAGGACGAGAGACCACCCGCTCTTTGTTGCTATATGGGATATATGGCGAGAGGGTTCAGAGATGACGGGAATCACAACATGGCCGTCCCCATTGAGTCATCTATGGTCCGCGGGCATTAATAATCATATCCCCAATGTCGAGAGGTTCCAGGCGTGGTATGAAGCGGGACTAGAAAGAGTAGGCCAGCTTCTCCGAAATGACTCATTCATCACCATCCCAGAGCTAACAGAGGCCCTAAATATTGGAGTCCTCTTCACCTTCCATTATTTACAAATTAAAGGGGTTTTGACCAAATCTGAGTGGAAGGGAAAATTGAGTAGGGATCTCACCCCCTTCGAAAAAATGCTAGACTCCAAGACAGATAGGAAGGGCTTGATTTCTCTCATATACAATTTATTCCTGGGCGGGGGTGGTAGATCCACACTTGGACTCAGACGACGATGGGAGACTGATATGGGAATAGACATAGACGATGACGAATGGGACAAAATGTGCACTATGGCTTCACGTACCTCCATATCATGCCAATACAAACTTCACTCCATAAAACCTCTACATCGCTGGCAGTATGACCCGTATAGACTATCCAAGATGTATCAATCTTCCTCCCCCTCCTGTTGGCGTGAATGTGGGCATGTTGCAGACTACTGGCATATGTGGTGGGGATGCCCCAAGATAAAGATTTTTTGGGACGAGGTTCTGGGATAGATCAGGCACACTGATGGGATCCACAGAACAGCGGATCAGCACCTAGTCTTGTTTAGCCTCGAAAAAATGGAGGATGAATGGACAAAGGTGCGGGGCCTAACCCCCCCCCCATTTGTTGCTTGCGGCGCAGGCCTTACTTGCCACTAAATGGAAATTGCCCACAACCCCGTCTAAACAAGAGTGGATTAATGTGGTGTTGAACATATCTACCATGGAAAAAATCACTGCATCCCTCCACAGTAGAACGACACAATCTGAGCTCCTATGGTCAGATTTTCTGAGAGCACACACATCCAATGAATACCCAACGTCAGATGTTGATGACCCCCCCATCATGAATGAGACAAGTCATGTTTCTTAATAAGTGTACTGACTTCCACCTCTCTGAACTATACCCCCCTCACCATTATACAAATGCAGCTCAAAGGTTTGACGCACTCCCCCCACATGTCGAACCCCTAAATACACCGCAAATAGCAAAGACTTTACCCTTGCTGATGACCACACCGCCATAATACCTTACTCCCTAGACGACTCGTCTCTCTTTCTCGGGGCTGGGGAGTGGGGAATGGGAAAAATTGTTAACTTTTGTAAAGAATGTTCAAAATTCTGATTTTATTTATGCTAGTTTTTCTCCTTTTTTTTCTTTGTTTTTTTTTTTCCTACTTACTTTATGTGCACATTCTTGGTTGTAGTAATCGTAAATTGATGTTTCTGCATGACGTGAAACAGTATGATGTTGATAAGTCTTCCCTGTATTCATGTATGTAACTGTTTCTTCGTATTGCCTTAATGAAGATAAATGTTAACACTGAAAATCCAATAAAATGGAATTTAAAAAAAAAAATGCAAAAATTTCAAGGACGGCTGGCACAAATGGGTTAAGCAATAATACCTTTAAAGGGAATACAGACGTTTGGGCGAAGATCCTTACGCCCTCTATAAAAGTATACAAGGAGATTGAGCCATACCTAGTAGCTGGCAAACAGCCTACGTAGTACCCATTTTCAAACGAGGGGAACGAGATCAAGCCAGAAACTACCGCGCAATATCTTTAATAGACGCGGACTATAAGATGTTTGCGTCTATTCTATTAGCACATGTTAATGACTGGATGGCTAGCTCTCCCTGCCTTAATAAACAACAGACAGGATTTCGAGAGGGACATTCTACAGATCTGAATGGGCTTTTGATGAGGGCAATACAGGAATCTGCCTGGGATGCCCCGGGAGCAGAGATATATGTTGCGGCAATTGACTTGTCAACAGCATTTGATCAGGTGATCCGAAGCCGACTTTGGCTAAATTGACGAAGTGAAGTATGCCAGGCGGCCTGCTGAACCTTATTATGGCCATCTATTAAAATGCTGGTATTTGTGTCCACCTAAATCTTGAGGGCAATCTCTCTAGGCGGATTAGGACCTATATAGGTCTTAGGCAGGGACTACAGGCTGATATATATATATATATATATCTATATGGGATACATTACTCACCGTAATCGTATTTCTGATGCTTGTATCTGCTTAGATTCACATGCTGTGCATAGGCCGACATCTAGTGGAAGCTGCGGAGTATTACAGTTTGTTTTTCGAAAGTCGAAAATGGGCGTCGACACAGGCGTGCCAGTAATACTATCCCTAGTGTGACGTCCACTGTACCCAAGATCCCTCACGCGTGTAGGATCCTCAGATTGTATTTTTTCTGACATGAGGAAGCATGAGGAGTAGCGTGAGTACAGATAATCCAAGCAGATAGACAGAAAGGTAAGACTACAAGCAATCATGCGCCTTCTCTCGGAGGGGAGGAAGGGTGGGTCGCATGTGAATCTAAGCAGATACAAGCATCAGAAATACGATTACGGTGAGTAATGTATCCCTTCTGAGGCTTGTGGAATCTGCTTAGATCACATGCTGTGCATAGATTAGCGAGCAGTACCAGAAGAAGGAGGTGGGATGTGAGAAGGGTCATGAGCAAACAGGTGTCTTAGAACCGCTTGTCCCACTTGTGTATCTGTCTTGGAATGAGTGTCAATGCAGTAATGCTGAGTAAAAGTGTGAATAGAGCTCCAAGTAGCCGCTTTGCAAATGGTGTCGAGGGGAACATTTGCAATGAAAGCCAGAGTGGCACCAATGCCTCTAGTAGAGTGGGCCCTTGGCGTAAAAGGCAGAGTCTTTTCAGAAAGAGAGTAACACAGCTGTATACAGTTGATAATCCACTTCGAGATAGCGCCCTTAGAGACGCGATCCCCCTCTCTGCCTGTAGCTACGGAGACAAACAGTTGATCTGTTTTCCTTAGCGGTCTGGTTTTATTTACATAGTATAGGACCGCCCTACGCACATCTAGGGTGTGTAGTTTCACCTCAGCCGAGCTTTGCGGGTTCTGGAAGAAAGTCGGAAGCTCGATGGACTGGTTTACATGGAACTTGGATATGAATTTAGGTGAGAACCTAGGGTGTGTGCGTAAAACCAGTTTGTCCTTGTGGATAGTAAAGAAAGGATCCTGCACTGACAGAGCCTGAATTTCACTGACCCTTCTTATGGAGGTAATGGCTACTAAGAAGGCCGTTTTATAAGTCAGGTGTTTGAGACTACTTTTATGCATGGGTTCGAATGGGGGTCCCATGAGCTTAGCTAGCACCACGTTGAGGTCCCATCCTGGCGGTGGGTTCGAAATAGGAGGGTGAAGTCTCTTTACTCCTTCCATGAAGGCTTTAACCACTGGTACTTTCCACCACGAGACCTTGTTATGGGATGTGGTGTAAGCCGAGAGGGCTGCCAGGTGTACTTTCAGCGAGTTAAAAACCAACCCTGCATCCAGCAGGTGGAGCATGTATGTCACGACGTTGGAAGGAGTGCAATCAACCGGGTTGATTTGTTTATTCTGGCACCAGATAACGAATCTTTTCCACTTATCAAAGTAACAGTGCCTTGTATTTGGTTTCCTGGACTCCTTTAGAATGTCCATACACCTCTGTGGTAATTTGAGATGTCCAAACTCTATGACTTCAGGAGCCATGCTGCTAGGTTCATAGAGTTGGGTTCCTGATGCACTGTTTGACCCTGTTGCTGGGACAGTAGGTTGTACCAGGCTGGGAGTCTGATGGGTTCGCACACCGCCATCCTGCGTAGGTGTGGAAACCATGGTTGTCTCGCCCACATGGGAGCAACTAGGATGAGCGTCATCGATTCCTTGTTCATCTTCTACACCACCTTCCTGATGAGGAGTTGGTGGAAAAGCGTACGCAAACATCCCTGACCAGTTCATCCACAGGGCATTCCCTTGGGAGTCCGGCTGGGGGAACCTGGATGCAAATCCTGGGCATTGTTTGTTTTCGCTTGTGGCGAATAGGTCTATAGTGGGGAAACCCCACTGAGAGAAGAGATCTTCTACTACGTCTCTGTGAAGGACCCATTCGTGTTCTTCTGGGAGGGAGTCTCTGCTTAGAGCATCCGCTAGGGAATTGAGCTCCCCTGGAACATGTTGCGATGACAGGAAGATGTTCCGTCTGAGTGCCCATATCCATATTTTCTGGGCAAGCTTGGACAGATTTGGCGAACGAGTCCCCCCTTGCTTGTTCAGATAGAACATGGCTGTCGTGCTGTCCGTCCTGATCTGCACCGACAAGTTCAGTAGATGGGGCTCGAACGCCCTTAGCGCTCGGAATACTGCCAGAAGCTCTAGCATATTGATGTGGTTCTTGGCTACTGAGTGAGACCAGAGCCCCTGAGCTGTGTGGTGGAGATGGTGAGCTCCCCACCCAGTCAGGCATGCATCTGTAGTCACCACGGCTTGTACTTCGGGATCGTAAAAGGGTTTCCCCTTTGCGAGATTCTCTCTTGTCCACCAGTGTAGGCTCTGTACAAGTGTTGGCGAAACGACCACTAGATCGTCCCAATGACCACTTGCCTGAGACCACTGTTTCGCCAACCATTCCTGCATGGGACGCATGCGCAGACGCGCGTGGGGGACCAGGTAAATGCATGACGCCATCATGCCCAGTAACCGCATAGCTTTGCGTACTGTTATCTGTTGACCTGACTGATAATGCGGAATTTGCAGAAGTATATTCCGAATTCTCTCTTCCGAAGGGAAGGTCAATCCTTTCTGAGTATCTAGGATAGCTCCTAGAAACTGTTTTGAGGTGCTTGGCACCAGACTTGACTTTTTCTCGTTGATGGAGAAGCCTAATTCGTGGAGGAGGTCGATAGTCCTTTGAATGTTTGACCTGCAAATTCCTGGGGTTTCCCCCGTTATGAGCCAGTCGTCCAGATAAGGGTACACCGGGATTGCTTCCCTGCATAGGTGTGCAGCCGCCACCGCCAGTACCTTGGTGAATACCCTTGGTGCTGAAGCTATCCCGAAGGGCAGTACCTTGAATTGGTAGTGGCGACTGTCCACCTTGAAGCGCAAGTACTTTCTGTGCGCTGGGAGCATGGAAATATGAAAATAAGCATCTTTCATATCCAAGGTTGCCATGTAATCCCCCTTTTTTAGGAGGGGGATTACTTCTTGTAGCGTGGTCATACGGAATTTTTGGGGCTTGACATACTTGTTGGCAGGCCGTAAGTCCAATACTGGGCGCATTGTCAAATCTTTCTTTGGCACAAGGAAGTAAGTTGAATAGATACCCTTGTTTACCTGGTGTCCTGGGACGAGTTCTATCGCGTCCTTTTCTAGCAGAATGGCGATCTCCTCGAGAAGGATCTTTTGATGCTCTAGGGAGTACACTCTTTGTCGTGGAGGATGATTCCGGGGACGCTGCAGTAGTTCTATACAATATCCTGCGGATACTGTTGACAGCACCCATCTGTCTGAGGTGATCCCTTCCCAAGCCTGGGTGAAGGTGGAAATGCGTCCCCCTACTGGGGTTGCGTGGCAAGGGACCCTGAACTGAGCGTCACTGTTTTGGTGGAGGCGTGCCACCTCCCTTGTTGGGGCTGCCTCTGCCTCTTCCACGACCTCTCTTGTTACCCCTGCCGTAACTCTGGGTAGACTGCTGGTTGTTATTCCATTGTGTACCTTGTCCCTGGGCATAGTTGCCTCTTTGTGAATTTTGGCCGCGTGGGCGACGAAAATTATTGTTCCCCCTCTGGTTAGGGGGTTTGTTGGTAAGCTGGCCAAGGGATTTGAGAGTCTCATATTCATCTTTGGCATTTTTAAGTGCGTCTTCGACCGCTTTCCCAAACAATAGGTCGGGTTCCACTGGCTTGTCTATTAAAGAAGCCTGGGTTTCTGTCTTGAATCCCGACTGCCGTAACCACGCATGTCTCTTGATAACAGTACCTTCTGCTATCAATCTCCCTGCGTTGTCAGCGGCGTCGAAAGTTGCTTTTAAAATGCAACCAGACACGGCTCTCCCCTCTGCTGAGATCCGAGCCAGCTGGCCCTTTAACGGTTCTGGGGCAGAGGCAATGAGCGCCGCGACTTCTTCCCATTGATGGCAATTGTAACTAGCCAACAGGGTGGTGGAATTCGCAATCCTTGCTTGGTAGGCGGACGTTGAGGCTACCTTTCTGCCAAAACCGTAAAGTTTTTTGCTCTCCTTATCGGGAGGAGCTTCTGATGAAGATAAGGGCGTGCCAGCCCTTTTTCTAGTGTTGGTCACCACTAGGGAATCTGGTTTAAGATGTCCCCTTATATACAGAGGGTCAGACTGGGCTGCCCGGAAAATCTTTTCAATTCTGGGGTTGACAGCTCTGGTGAGGTTAGGATTCACCAGGGAAGGATCTATTCTTCGTTGGATGGATTTGAGGATAGGGATGGTCTGAGCGACCTGTCTTCTCTCTCCTACAAACTCCTCCGCGAAGTCCCTTTCCTCCTGTACACCGTGGGTGTCGATGTGGAAGTGTTCCGCTGCTCGAGCGAGAACCTCGTTGAGGAGGGGCTGGTTATCAACTGGAGAGTCAGTAACTGGGGCTTCGCTTTGTACTGGGGAATCTACTCTGTAAATTTCCTGCTCATCTTCTCCCTCCTCCAGGTCCTCATCCTCTGCATAGTAATCTGTCCCGGTTCGTTCTTCCATAATTTCAAACTCCTGGTCCTCTTCAGGGAAAACTTGTCCCTGGTAACTGGGGAGTGGAGTAGAATATGAAGTGGAGTAAGGCTGAACCTCGAAGGGTTCAGGTCTTTCGACCCGGGGCTTTTTACTTAGCGGGATAGGATCGGAGGAGCCTGAGGGTGTGGCCCCTTGAGGGTTATATGAAAGAAAGTGTTCTGGGTTCTTATCATAAAAATCAGCCAAGGAAGACATCCTAGACATAACCCTGTCTATGTCTTCACTGGACCATTCCCTGGAACAGGGTATTATTTTAGCAGGAGATGATTTACGGGACTTTTCAAGGGTAGACTTGTGTTTACTTGTCTGCCTAGGGTGAGAGGATGGCTTTACAGGGGTGGAAGGCTGTGCTTTCCGCTGTTTCCCCCCCTCCCCGTGCGTGGAAAAATGTTTTCCCTGTCCCTTGGAGGCCCCAGAGATTTTCGACGCCTGGCGCCGAGGGTCTGGAGAGGTATCTGTGTGCTTCGGGCGTGGGGCCTCACTGGTGTTAACCGCGGTCTCGGTATCTTGGAGCGCGGCCTGGGGGTGGAAGTCGTCTTCGTCTCCCGACGATCGAACTTCCGTTAATCTGTGTAGCGAGGCACTCTTGGCAAGAGTGGATGATTGCCTTGCGTCGTGAGGTGATCTCGATCGAGAGCGCCCAGAGGACACCGAGTCAGACCGTTCTTTTTGTGCCTCTTTCCGGGAAGTCGACGTCGTCGAGGTCCGGTTGGTCTTAGTGTGTTTAGTGTGTGTTAGGTGTGTAGCGCTTGCGTCGCCGGGGGTCTTCCCCATAGCCGCCCTGCCGGACGACCTTCCGAGGTCGGGGACCTGCGCTCGCCGGCTGTCTTTCGACGCCATAATGCCCTCGCCGTCCGAAAGTACGGCGTCGCTGCCATCGCTGAAGGCGCCCTCCGCTGCCATGGCCTCCTGCCTGGCGTGGTGGGCCCAACGCTTTGTCCAACGGTCCTTAAGTGTCTTAGGTTTAAACCTACTACACGCTCTGCAGTTCGCTTCGGGGTGATCCCTCGGCAAGCAGAGATTGCACGTGGCGTGCCTGTCGACCCAAGGGTATTTGCGATTGCACTTGGGGCAGAATTGAAAAGGGGTACCCTCCATACGCACCTTAAGGCAGCGGGCTGCTAAGTGTAGGAATATATAAAATGTAACTATATATCAAGAGTGAAGAGTATGTACCACCCCCCACTCTCCCTACTTGTAAGGGCCGAGGCCAGCGGCCTACTAGGCCCGGGCCGAGGCCAGCGGCCTACTAGGCCCGGGCCGAGGCCAGCGGCCTTCCGAGGCCCAGATCCGTCGTGCAGCAGTCGACGGTCGATGACTTCTCCAGCCGTCGTCGAGGTTGAGGGTCGACGTTGGGGTGGGGAAGGGAATGAATAAGAATTATAATTATAATAACAGCAAAAGTATGGCTAAGGCCAGGGAACTCCGCAAGATGCTTCCGACCAGTATGGCGGAAAAAAACAATCTGAGGATCCTACACGCGTGAGGGATCTTGGGTACAGTGGACGTCACACTAGGGATAGTATTACTGGCACGCCTGTGTCGACGCCCATTTTCGACTTTCGAAAAACAAACTGTAATACTCCGCAGCTTCCACTAAATGTCGGCCTATGCACAGCATGTGATCTAAGCAGATTCCACAAGCCTCAGAAATATATATATATATATACACACACACACATACATACATACATACATACACACGGCAGGTTTGGTCACGCCTCAACTTGGGAATTTACGCATCTCATCTCATCTCTTGGTTGGCTTACGCTGACGATTTTCTTCTTTTGGATCGGACTACGGTAGGGCTCCAAAGAATGACAAATACATTTGCGGAATACACGGCCACAAATGGACTTATCGTAAACCCTAGAAAGACTTGTGTTCCGATATTCTCAAAAGGTAAAAGAAAGAACAACATAGGATGGAATATGGGAGGAGTACCAATAGAAACGACCACAAAAAGGTACTGTATTTGGGCTTCCCATTAATGGTGCAACCATCGATTGGCAGACTACGTGTTTTTCTTAAACAAAAAGCCGAGCCGTTAGCCAATCAATTGATGAGATTAGATCATACATTTGGTCGATTCTCGATCAAACCTGCAATTACCTTTTATGAGGGGAAGATAGTTCCGAAAATCATACATGGAATGGAGCTTCATTACAATGAGCTGTTAAAATGTTGTGAAATCCTGGAGGGCAGGTTGTGGAGGAAGACCATGGGGGTACCTCAAAATACCCCCATGGCTGAAATCAGGTTCAAACTTGGTCTGGTTTTACTGCAGGTTCGGGTTGAATGGCAAATGACACTGTTTAGAAATATCATTGCACCTTTGAAAAATACACTATACCCAGACATGAGCAGGCTTTTTTCCACTGACATGATGGGATACTGCCCTTGTAAATACCTGATTATGCTCTGGGACATTGCGATCAGTTGTTAATGGAGCTGGGTATGGACAGATTTACCTTGATATCGAACCCTGATAAAGTTAAATCACTACTATATGAAAGGGACTGGATTAGAACTACGGAGAAACTTAACCATCTCTCGGTCATCTACAGTGAGACCATAAACATTGTGGGGTTCCCTCCTTCTTGATAACTCAGTTTTCGAACCGATACTATCGTAATTTATTGGTTAGATTACTTTGGAACATCTTGCCAACGAAGGAGGTTCTCTATAGGAGGAAGATGGCAGATGTGATGAACACATGGTGCCTTTATTGTGAGAAAACAGGATAAACAGAATCAAGGGAGCATTTGCTATTACACTGTCCAGCATTGCAGGCAAGGAGATTGACTTATCCGGAGAAGTATAGAGAGCGGGGGATAATGGGGGGATGTTAAATATATTTGGAGCAGATGTATTCGCATTCAGAATATATCAGAAGGTTTGGCGGTAGCATCCTTCATTAAATCCCTTAACCTTTCAATAGCCCTGGAACAGAAACAATAAAATCGGCCTTTTATTTATTTATTTTAATTTTTGTAACGCGCCCGCGGGCCTCAGGGCCTTTGTCTCTTTATGATGCCCTCTCTATCCTGATTATCACTGGTGATGAGGTTAAACCATGAGGGTTTCTAAATATTTTCTAAACTTAAGTACCCTGCAACATCTACATTTAAAGTCTCTTAATGATTCCCTGATAGATGCCTTGCTGTAATAACACCTGATGTATCGTACGATATTCTCACATCAGCCACACTGTACTGTATGTTACTTCAAATATATTGTATGCTATTGCTGCTATGTTTTTAATAGGAATATAGTCTAAATCTATTTTTCTTTTCCATTTTTAATGCCAGATTACTGTGCTTTGGATAGGTTGTAAAATGTGATATCGGTTTTATATATATATATATATATATATATGATACATTACTCACCGTAATTGTATTTAGATTCACATGCTGTGCACAGGCCGACATCTAGTGGAAGCTGCAGAGTATTACAGTTGTTTTTTTCGGAATTCGAAAAGGGACGTCGACAGGGCGTGCCAGTAAAACTATCCCTAGTGGGACGTGGGACGTCCACTGTACCCATGATCCCTCATGCGTCGAGATCCCTCAGATTGTTATTTTTTCTGACATGAGGTAGCATGAGGTGTAGCACGAGTACAGTTGTATCCAAGCAAATACGTATCAGACAAGCCCATAAGCATCCATGCGCCTTCTCTCCGAGGGGATGAAGGGTGGGTCGCATGTGAATCTAAGCAGATGCAAGCATCAGAAATACGATTACAGTGAGTAATGTATCCCTTCTGAGGCTTGTGGAATCTGCTTAGATCACATGCTGTGCATAGATTTGTATTTATTGTTTTTATATTGCGCTTTAATCCAAAGCGTTTTACATTTTAACAACAAAAATACATCAAACATGGAACAGTAGAAGCAATAAAAGTAAATATGAATCAAACCAGAAAAACAGCATGTAGAACAATTTGCATATGAGAAGGAAGAGGAGAGGAGGGGGTGGGGAAGGAAAGAAGAGGGAGAGAGAGTAGGGAGGAAAATGAGTAGTAGGAAGAAAGGAGATCTTAGGAAAGAAAGGAAAAGATAAAGAGAACAAAGAAGAGGGCACTAGAAGGAGAGAAAGAAAGGGGAGAGGGGGAAAAGGTGTCAGGGAGGGGACTGAAGGAGTGATTTCAAGGAGGAGAGGAAGGAAGAATAGGTGGGGATGGAGCGGATAGAAAAAGGTAGGGAGATTAGCGAGCAGTGTTAGAAGGAGGAGGAGGTGGGATGTGAGAAGGTTCATGAGCGAATAAGGGTCTTAGAACCGCTTGTCCCACTTGTGTATCTGTCTTGGAATGAGTGTCAATGCAGTAGTGCTGAGTGAAAGTATGCATTGAGCTCCATGTGGCTGCTTTGCAAATACTGTCTAAGGGGACATTTGCAATAAATGCTAGGGTGGCTTCTGTGCCTCTTGTGGAGTGAGCCCTGGGCGTAAAAGGCAGTGTTTTATCTAGAAGGGTATAGCACAGTTGGATACATCGGACTACCCACCTAGAGATGGCATTCTTTGAAATGCGGTCACCTTCTCTGCCTGGCGCTATGGAGACAAACAACTGATTTGGTTTTCTTAGCGGTATGGTCTTGCCTCCATAGTAGAGGACCGCCCTCCTCACATCTAGTGTGTGGAGTTTTACCTCAGCTGAGCTGTTGGGTACCTGGAAGAAAGCCGGTAGCTCAATTGACTGGTTTACGTGAAATTTGGAGATGAATTTAGGGGAGAACCTAGGGTGAGTACATAAAACCTGCTGGTCTTTGTGTACGACAAAGAAAGGATCCTGCACTGACAATGCTTGTATTTCACTCACTCTTCTTATGGAAGTGATAGCCACTAAGAAGGCGGTCTTGTAAGTCAGGTGTTTTAGACTAGACTTGTGCATTGGCTCGAAAGGGGGTCCCATGAGCTTAGCGAGTACCACATTGAGATCCCATCCTGGCAGTGGGTTAGAAATAAGAGGGTGGAGTCTCTGTACTCCTTCCATGAATGCCTTGATGACAGGTACCTTCCACCATGAAACCTTATTATGGGAAGTGGTGTAGGCTGATAAAGCCGCCAGGTGGACCTTTAGGGAGTTGAAAACGAACCCCACATCTAGCAAATGGAGCATATAAGTTAGAATGTGGGAAGGAGTACATTCTATCGGGTTGATTTGTTTAGACTGGCAACAAATTACGAATCTTCTCCATTTGTCAAAGTAACAGTGTCTAGTATTTGGTTTTCTTGATTCTTTCAAGAAATCCATGCATCTCTGTGGCAGGTTAAGATGTCCGAACTCTAGGACTTCAGGAGCCATGCTGCAAAGTTAATTGAGTGAGGCTGCGGGTGCATGGTTAGTCCCTCTTGCTGAGTGAGTAGATTGTACGGGCACAGGAGTTTGATGCGATCGCACATCGCCAGTTTGCGCAGATGTGGATACCATGGTTGTCTTGCCCACATAGGAGCGACTAGGATAAGCGTCATCGGTTCCTTGTGGATCTTGTTCACCACCTTCCTCATGAGAAGTGTTGGGGGAAAAGCGTAAGCAAATTTTTCTGACCAGTTCATCCATAGGGTGTTCTCCCCTTGGAGCCTGGCTGGGGGAACCTGGACGCGAAGTCTGGGCATTGCCCGTTTTCGCTTGTAGCGAACAAGTCTATTGTGGGGAAATCCCATCGAAAGAATCAGTGTTCTATGACTCTTTCGTGTAGACGCCACTCAAGTTCTTCTGGTAGGGGATCCCTGCTCAATGTGTCTGCTAGAGAGTTGCGTTCCCCTGGAACATGATGTGACGATAGGAACATCTTCCGTTTGAGTGCCCATTTCCAAATTTGCTGCGCAACCCTGGACAGATTTGGAGAATGTGTGCCCCCCCATCTGTTGATATAAAACATTGCTGTAGTGCTGTCTGTCGGGACTTGCACGGATTGGTTCTTTAAATCGGATTTGAATGCCCGAAGTGCTTTGAATACTGCCAGAAGTTCTAGCAAATTGATGTGGTTTTGGGCTGCCGTGCAAGATCACAGACCATGAGCTGTGTGATGAAGGTAATGAGCGCCCCACCCCGCTAGAGAGGTGTCCATCGTGACAATTGCCTCTATTTCTGGATCGTAGAAGGGTTTCCCCTTCAGCAGATTTTCCCTTGGCCACAAGCGAAGATTTTGTACAAGTGTTGGCGAAACGACCACTAGATCGTCCCACTGACCACTTACCTGAGACCACTGTTTCACCAACCACTCCTGCATGGGTCGGAGGCGCGCGTCAGGATCTAGGTAAATGCAAGATGCCATCATGCTAGCAAACGCATAGCTTTGCGCACCCTTATCTGGCGGCCGGCCTGATAATGCAGTATTTCCAGTAACACATTTTGGACTCTTTCCTCTGACGGATAAACCAACCCTTCTTGTGTTTAAGACAGCTCCTAGGAACTGTTTGGAAGTGCTTGGCACTAGGCTTGACTTTTTCTCGTTGATGGAGAGACCCAATTGAAAGAGGAAGTTGATTGTCTTTTGAATGTTTTGTCTGCAAATTAGGGGGGACTCCCCTGTAATGAGCGAATCATCCAGGTAAGGGTACACTGGGATTGCCTCCCTGCGTAGGTGCACTGCCACCGCCGCCAGTACCTTTGTGAATACCCTTGGAGCAGAGGCTATTCCGAAGGGCAGCACCTTGAATTGGTAGTGCTGGTTCGCTATCTTGAAACGCAAGAATCTTCTCTGCGCTGGGGAACATTGAAATATGAAAATAGGCATCTTTCATATCCAATGTTGCCATGTAATCCCCTTTTTTTAGTAGAGAGATTACCTCTTGTAGCGTAGTCATGCAGAACTTTTGTGGCTTGACATACTTGTTTGCAGGGTGCAAATATAATACTGGGCGCATTGTTAGATCTTTCTTTGGCACAAGGAAGTAAGTTGAATAAATACCCCTGTTTACCTGGTTGGCCGTGACGACTTTGATGGCGTCCTTTATTAGAAGAGTGGCCATCCCCTCAAGGAGGATACGCTGGTGTTCTCTTGAGAAGATCTTCTGTCGTGGGGGGTGGTCGGGAGGTCGTTGGAGGAGTTTGATACAGTATCCGCCTGCTACTGTGGACCCATCTGTCTGAGGTGATTCCCTCCATGCGTGGGTGAAGTAGAAATGCGCCCTCCTATAGAGAGGCATGGGAGGGCACCTGATGCGGAATGTCACTGCTTCTGAGGTGGGGTGCCACCTCTAGAAGGGTTGCCCCTTTCACAACCTCTGCGTTGTTCTCTGGGATAGCCCTGGGAGGACTGACTGATTATTTCCCCAGGAGGAACTTTGGTTTTCACTGTAATTGGACCCCCGTTAGAACCTTGGCCCCCGAAAACAGCAAAAATTGCGTTTATCCCTTTGGCCGGGTGGCTTGTTGATGAGTTGGCCCAACGATTTAAGTGTGTCATACTCATCCTTGGCTGTTTTAAGGGCGCCCTCGACGGCCTTGCCGAAAGGCCACATTGGGTTCAATAGGCATGTTTATTAGTGTGGCCTGCGTTTCTGGCCTGAAACCCGATTGCCGCAGCCACGCATGACATTTGATAACAGTACCCTGAGCAATGATTCTTCCGGTATTATCGCCACATCAAGGTTCGTCTTAAGTAAGCAGCTTGACACTGCCCTCCCATCTGCAGCCACCTGTGCTAGCTGGGATTTCAGTGGTTCTGGGGCAGACAATAGTAGAGCCGACATTTCCTCCCATTTGTGGCAGTTACAACTGTCCAAAAGGTAGCATTGTTTGCAATTCTGGTCTGGTAAACCGCGGAGAAGGCCTCTTTCCTACCCATGTTGTAAATCTTTTTTTCCTTGTTGTAGTTACAACTAATGAGTCTGGCTTCAGCTGCCCTCTAATATACAGTGGGTCTGAAGGTGTGGTTTAGAAAGCTTTTCTACACGTGGGTTCACAGCCCGTGTGAGGTTAGGGGCTTCTTATGACGGTTGTATTCTGCGCTGTACCGATTTGAATAAGGGAATAAACTGCGACACAGTTTTCTTGTCCCTAAGGATCTGTTCTACAAAGTATTTATCCTCCTGCACTTCTTGGGTGTCAATTTGAAAGTGCTCTGCCGCCTTGGCTAGCACCTTATTAAGAAGGGGTTGGTTATCAATAGGAGAATCAACTATAGGAGGATCCTGATCGATAGGTGAGTCTATCGGGTACATATTGGCCTCTAGGTCAGCCTCTTGGTCCTCATCGTCCCCATAATAAGGGTCTTCTGCCTCATCATCGTACTGAGGGTCAGCTGCCTCTACAATTGAGAGGTCCTCGTTTTTGGAGTCCGGGTCATAGAGCTCTACGACTGTGCTATGCATTGGAGTTTCTGTACAAGACCTTTTAGAAGGGGGTTGAGACGGCGGAGTAGAGACTTGAGACCCAGAGGGAGTTGTGGTGGGGGGTGGTGGATTGGAAACTCAAAGTATGCAGGGTCTTTTTCATAGAAAATGGCCATAAAGGACATTCTCCTCCCTATCCATGTCTTGTGAATACCATTCTGCTGAACTTGGGATTACTAAGGGTTGGGAAGGAAGTCCTAACGCTTCGTCTGTGGGAGGAATAACTCCAGATTTTTTAGGCCTAGTCTCTACAGGTTTGTCCTTATTAGGGATGGGCCTAGTTTCCTTAGGCTTCTCCTTCTGAGAAGTTTTTTCCCTATGAGGGGTCTTTGAGGACTTCTTATGTACCGTTTCCCCCCCTGGCGCCCAGAGCCGTGTGTAACCGACTGTTTGGGGCCTACTACCTGATTTGACGCCCAGCGTCGACTTTCGGTAGTGGGAAGGGCCGAAGCCTTGCCTGCGGACGACCAGCCTTCAGAGAGAGAGTTTTGCACGTGACACCTTCGCCGTCTTCTGACGGTTGGGTCCTGTCGTGCAGCGATCTCGAACGAGAACGTCCAGAGGACAGGGACTCAACTGACCTTTTCCTGGGTGCCGTGCATCGAACACTCGACCCATGTGTCGAGTCTCGAATTGGGGTTATGTGTTTAGTGGTGTGTGATTTTGAAGCGCTTCCCGCGCCAGGTGAAGTTCCCACAAAATGGCCGCCGGCCTGTCCTCTGGGGTCGGGGGCCTGCGCTTGGGTAGCCAGAGCTACCCAGTCGCCCTCGCTGTCCCAAACGGCGGTGTTGCTTCCATCACTGAAAGTGCCTTCTACCTCCATGGTCTCGAGCTGCCTGGCATAGTGGGCCCAGCATTTTGTGGAGCAGTCCTTTAAAGTCTTGGGCTTGAAGAGCCTACAGGCTTGACAAGACGTTTCGACGTGGTCTCTTGGGAGACACAAGTTACAGACTAAATGCTTGTCAACCCACGGGAATTTATGATTGCACTTGGGGCAGAATTTAAATGGGGTCTTGTCCATAACTACAAACTATGGCAGCTGAGCGAAAATAGTGTCGGAAAAGGGGCATATACATCCTAGAATGACCTCCCCCTCTCTCCCTACTGTCTGGGCCGAGGCCCGGGCGGCCTTCCAAGGCCAAACAGTCCGTCGCGGTAGTCCTTCGACGGGCAGATTCTTTGTCTTCACCGGCGTGATGTTTCGAATGTCGGTGGAGTAAAGGATAGGAAGAATGAACTATCGATAATTGAAATAAGTCAATTGCTTTACGCTGAAAGAGGAACTCTGTCTAGAATGGCAGAAAAAAACAACCTGAGGGAACTTCGACACGTGAGGGATTATGGGTACAGTGGACGTCACACTAAGGATAGTATTACTGGCACGCCCTAACGACGTCCCTTTTCGAGTTTCGAAAATAACTCTAATACTCCGCAGCTTCCACTAAATGTCGGCCTATGCACAGCATGTGATCTAAGCAGATTCCACAAGCCTCAGAAATATATATATATATATATATATATATATATTTTGATGTGCTACGTTGTAAAGGTTACTTTGTAAACCATAAAAATACAAAAAATTAAACCTTCAATTCAAACACTCTTACACCGTTCATGCTCTTGTTCGGTGGGCAAATCACCCCTCTCATACCAACATTCCTGCTTAAGTCACAGAGGTTAAAACAGCAAACAGGCTGCATAATTACATTCTTACCTGATATTTGGAATGCTGTCCCATGGTGGAGGGGAGAGGGTGTTGTTTCTATCAGACAAGGCCGACAGGCACACTGTAAAATATAAATTCCATTCCGATCTGTTTCGAACAAACAAATCCTTTCTGTTTAAGCATTTGCTTGTTTGTATCCATACTAGTCATGTAGCATGAAATGGGATAGTTTGTTGCTTTTTTTGGCAGACTAACAGATTATTTTTCAGCTTTTGTACAATGTCTGTGGGTTGGTAAATTACAGATCGTGTCTTTCACTGATGTTCTCCAACACTATTCTGTACAATGATATATGATGTATTTTATTTACATCGCGTTCGTGCACAAGTATTTCAGAGCGCGAACAACAGGATTGCAGAAACAAGCGGCGAGTATCATCATAAACTAACCAATCGGGTTTCCATGTCTGGACAGGTTCTAAGAGGAGCCCCAATTTCAATTAGGCCCTTTCCTACAAAGGGGTGAACCCTACTACTGCTCCGACCACAAGAAGCTTCTAATATCCTGTGGTCCAAGAACTCTTTGAAATTGTTACTGGCAGGAGACATTCCAGTGATTTATCATGGTATCCCATCTGGTCAGGTCCAAAAAGTAATAAAGGACATACTCAGCATATTTTCCTGCACATCAAGGGCGTGGCTGATGCAGGAAGACCCATAGTGGGGTTATAAGAGTGAGGTCTCCAACTGTCTCTTCAATGGATCAGACACTAATAAAGAGAAAAATGGGGACTAGCTTTTTTTGATTTTGAACAACACAGAAAAAAACGATTACAATTTGATTCATAAAATTAATTCAAGTTTGCAATGCAGGGCGAAGGTAAGATCTGCATATACCGTAATACACGCTGTACGTGTACCAATAATCTTTTTATTTTCTAGAATTGTTACAGATCTGTTTTGGTGCTGCTAGACGTCAGAGGAAACGTTTTGAAGTTATAGGAGTCCAGAAACCAACCATCACAGTTGACACATTCTTCTTGAGTTGGTTTGAGTAAGAGTTTGATAGTTATAAGGTGTACAGTGGATGATGCTTCAGTTATCATTAGTATGCGTTACACAGACAAAAGGTTAGTCCATCAGAATCGGTATTTCCGTTGTTCATACAATGCTTTCCTTCCTAGACTCTTCTGAATCAATCACATAAGGATGTAACGTAGTTGGGTGGCAAACAGGTAGCCATAGACATGGACACCACTGCAAAGTCCACATTGGGTGCCATCTCTTGAGAATTATATGAAAGATCTGGCATTCAAATGATTAATTCCTTAGAGTGTACAAGTTCAGATATCAAATGATCTAGCATCAAAGATGGTAGTTTAAATTGAGTAGTAGCTTGGCATACGTAATCAAACCACTTGCAACAATGATTTAAAAGCACCAGCAGACTCCAGATTTCAAGCACAAACAAAAAAGAAAGACAGATATCACTTAAAAATGGAAAACATAGGGTCTGCAAGTGGCTGAGAATCACACAGGGCTTGGGACCACTTACCCCAGGCTCCCAAATTGCAGAGTTCACCACGGGGTTGATTTAGAGACGGCATGCGCTACATGGGAAGAAGAAAGGCCACTGACACGATGGCAACTGTATTTGGGGGAACCCAAGACAACATTTGTACAATGCAATGAGAAATTCAGGATCCCCGAAATGGTACAATATTGCATTTCTAATGGGACTGTGAGGGATGTGGGTACAAGAGAACCGAAGGGGCTGAACACCTTGTTGGCCAAAGACAGTGACACAAAAAAGATAACCCAATGATATGCTAGACCCCAAGGGCATGGACGAAACCATGCCCTACATGGAGGGATGAAAAAGAGAACTAGAGGTTACAATTCTGCTAGAATCTTGGTTCCATATCCGAGAGCAGGCTAAGAAATCGTTGCACTGCACAACACAAAGTATCTGCATATAAGATCTGCTATCACTAGTATTGAACCCCGGACAGGCTGCATAGGATTTACCCAGGTGCATCAAAGTTAAGTTGCTATATGTATGGAGGCAAAAGGGATTTCGACACATGGTGCGATTGTCCCACAATACAACCTATTGGAAATACATGCTGGGATTACTCAGAGATAGTGGGCACGCAGCTATCATGGAACCAGGCCTGAGATTATGTTAGAGGATTAAAACATTGAAAGGCTTGAGAAAAGTTATAAAATGCCTGCTGGATTAAATATAGCAGCAGGTTGCCAATGGGCAAGGACTCCTGCGTGGATTGTAGAGCCATTCGAATTTCAAGTCAGTCTCCTGTAGTTAAAGTGTGGAGAGTAATATAATTAATGTTATATGGAAAGAAATGCAATAAAAACTGAAATACTGCAAGCAACCAATAGCCATATTAAGAAAAACTGTTAACCGAGTAGATTGAGAAAATATTGCTGCTTTATGCTGGAAAAATAAAGGTATGTGCCCGCGTTGAAAAAGAATCTTTAATGTTCATTGAAATGTATTTTGCAAATTAATTTGTCGCATTTTAGACACTGATGTGAGAACAATATATTTTAGTGAGTGCAACAAAAACTGGGAACTGTAGAGAAGCATGGAAAACAGAAATGACGTGCATTCTAGAAAATAGGGAAAGATGAAGCTCCAGTTAATTTATACACAACCACTATACCCCAGAGAAAGGCGCAAAAGCATTGAAAACAAAAGATCTCACAGGTCGATAGAGAAGCAGTTGCTAAATTGTACTAATAGCAGCAATATGTATCTGCCATTTTAGAAACACCATCCGAACAGTGAAAATGTCTTGAGGGAATTTAGCTGAATCTTCTAGACAGAATTAATCTCATTCATCGAGTCACTTAAATTCTAGAGTAGTGGCTGAAAATGTTATTTCTCTAAATATATGTAGTCGTTTTTAAACCTTCCAGATTATCTCTGGCTGCTGCTGCTTAGAGCACAGCCATTTTATGTCGCAGGAAAGGCAGTAATCCAACCTCCAGTTGATGCCCTTTCTGCAGCTGCAGATAATTTTTCCAATATTTCAGGACCGAAAAAAAAAAAAATGAAGACCGCTTGGAGCAGTGCCGAATAATGAGAAGAATTTGATTAAATACACAGCAGTCTGGGGAGGGTGGCACAGACAAGACTGGGGACATGGATTGTTTTGTCAGGCGAGAAAAGGCCCTGTATTTCATTAGAGCAGTATTTCCAGCTAGAAAAACAATGATCAGCCAGAGGTTACTCATTCCTCCATTAATAAAAGGTTAGATCACGCAAGATACATTTCAACTCGTATTATAAGAGTTTCTAGGGAGTGTGCAGATAAATCTTCTTTAACACATTTTAAAATCATATTGTTTATTCCATTTTATTGGCTAGTTGGTCAAAACGATGGCTTTCCTTTACACAAAAAAATGGAGTCTCGATTGGTCTGTGAAAATAGCTTTCTCCTAAGACCCCACATTTGAGTTCTGGCCAAATACAGTGTGCAGCTAAGCTCCATAGGAAGAATTGTGATATACATACAAACACCCACCATTTTTACCAAAGGATAAGCAAATCGCCTGACTAGGATGCAACAATATTGTCAGGTAAGACAGTTCCTAGTACCGGAGAAAACACACGCTCCATCAATTAAGTATGTAACCTACAGAGAATATTAGAAGCATGGAAAGGTCGTAGGTGGTCAACAACAAACATACCTGTTAATTCACAGAAACAGAATGCATACCCACATAGTACAGCTTGAAGTAAAGAGGTTATATAAAACGTATTGAAAGAGCTTTCTACATTCTAAACAACTCTGCAATAGAAATACGCTCCCAAAACCAATGTTTTTAAAGCCAAGTCGAGGTAGTACTACGTTTGGAAAAGCCTAGGACAGTGGCAATTTCGTGTATTAGAAACATTAGAAAAACTGATACTTGAATCACTTTGATATCGAAGGACTGGGAGAAACATGTCTGCTCCTTGTGTATAACAATATTGTCCAAAGTTTCAACAAGGGCTTTTTTTTGTTTTTTCTTTTTTACAGCCCAGATTCAGCACACAAAGAGTAAATTGGAAGGTGTGATCTTGCAATGTAAAATTAAGTACCGACTGGTGTACTATCCCACCAGTAGACATTTCACCTTACCCTGAAACAGTTCTCTTTATCACAGAGGAAAAAACAAACACAAAGATTTAACCTGAAATTAAATGTGTGTATGTGAGCCGATCGATGCATTGAAACTGCTATTCGTTTGAATGGCACAGCATTTAATAAGGTGAACCCTTAAAATTCTAAGCAACGCCTGTCAGCTCCCCATCCCACTCGGCTATCTACAGACAAAACATAGTTCCCATTGCCTATTTGTATAGCTTTATGAGAAAGGTTAGGGCAGTGTCAAATCTCTAAACATGTAACACTAATATTTTCTGTATGCATGCAACTACAAAATAGTTTTTTTACCCAAAATACACTTACAATGTTTATATACATCTAACCGTGTGGTAGGTCAGACAGAGAAGGCGGACAAGGAGGCATAGTTGCACACTGCTTTATGAAGTAAAGTAAAGAAAGACCTGTTCCAAGCCCTACTTCTAATATGAGTTCCCTAGGCTATGAAACAACAAAAAGGTGCTTGTCAGGATGTCTCGCAAACCAAAATAAATAAAATAAAATAGGTCAACCGTCCCAAACATAGGCTAACATAACACTATTCTATTCTACAGAAAAGAATATAGAAAGCAGGATCCTAAACTTCGGCTTAGAAAAGGGTTACGTCACCCCGGATGTAGAGGAGAGTAGATAATGACCTCCTTTCCAGTGTTCTGACAGATTCTTGTGTCACAAAATAAAAACATTTTAAAAGAAAAATGTCTCTTAAAGTTCCTGTTGTATTCAAAAAATGTCCAGGGATATACATATTTACACTGGGAGTCTCTGTACTTCCCAGTTTAAGAATGTTCGTTCCTGGGCTCTCCTGATTCTCACACCAGACATCCTCTGGTGGAAACCCGTTTTCCTCGGTCTGGTTCATGGTTTCTCTACCCTCCAGCAGTTTGGTGCTTTTCTTAGCCATATGTGGGCTCTGGCGTGGTTGGTTGTTCGATTTCGTTCATCCCTTCGTGGACTACTCGTGGCTGGCTCCTCAAGGGATACAGACTTCACTGGTCCGCATGCACATTTGGTGTTGATCACCCTGTACTGTGGTATGCTCTTGGTAAGCCCCTCACAGGCTATGGGGTTCTCTGGCCCTTTCGGTGTCATTGCTCCAAGCGGTCTTGTTTTGCTGGTAGCATTGGCATCTATGGCTCCAGGACGCCAGTAACCCTTCCATCAGTGGCGGTTTCTGCCTCAGAGGCCCCTCTCTGGCACGAGATTCTGCTTTTGTCAAAGCGACTGCGTTCTTTGCGCCATCTCTGGTTTCCACCCACCACGCTGTTTGCTTCATACTCTGCTCCACGACCCTGTGTTCTTCGCTCTACGGCGGATGCTTCCCCCCCCCATACTGCTCGTTAGTCAGTCTTTAAGTTACTCCCTGCAACATAAGAAGCTTGATTGTCGTCACCTTCTTGAAGAAGCCAGCACCAAACAGGACAGAAACCGAAGTGGCCCTGCATATAATTACCCTGCAAGCTTCCCATGTGGAGGGTGTTGCGCTGCAGGTTCACCTCCCTAGTCCCAAAGGCGGTGGCTCCCTTTGGGGAGGAGGGACACATTCTTTGAATTGGTCACAATTGCAACTAAATATTGTGCTCCTTCCATTAGATTTGTTTCTGTTAAACTACTCTTAAGCGTAACGCAAGTGAGTTGTGAGTCGTTTGAAACTCATTCCAATAAAATAAGCATTGCCACAGATGCTCTATGGATTATTGTCTAAATAATCATGTTATTCATTTACAAATTATTTATAAGCAATAGGTCAGCATCAAATGAAAAGGTTTCTATTGCAACATGTGTTAGGAGAACATTTATATCTTTCCTATAATGGTCATTTCTCAAAGGGGCTTTTCTACATCCCTTGACATAGTGTCAACACAAAATTATGTAGGTGGTGCATTATGTCATGTTTCCAAACACCATTTTCATAATACACCAGCGAATCCCAAATGAAGCGGTTTCTATGCAGCCCCAACTATAGCAGATATGGGACCTGATGGACGAATAGATGCAAGTAATTCACCCAGGATCACATAACGGGGTTAAGTTGGGAAGTTGAAATTAAAATGAGGGGATACTAGTTCTACATAACAGAATTCAAAAACTAGACAAAATAGATCTACATAAGAAAACAGGAAACATTTTAAGAGTGCATTAACTCCATTTGATCATAAACAGCTGTATATAAACAACCAAAAAGACTGACTGCGAAGCTGATGAACAATCAATCCAATTACAAATTAACTGGCTATGAAAAGGAAGCCATGATATATGTGGTATTTCATCCCAATAACTCATCTTCCCACTGCTGCCACAACAGTGCCTAAGGTATGGAAGCAAATGGAAGCAAAAACGGAACATAGAAGACAAACATGACCTAGAGAGCTGCACTTATTGGTTACCAAATTGCTAGAGATCAATAAACTCAAGGGATAGTGCATCTGGAAAATAAGTGGCATCAAACAACCCAAAGACGATAAGGAGAAACATCAACAAGACCACCCAAAGATGTAAGCCACAACAAGTCAAGCGACTATAAAGAGAAAACTACACTGCAATCTAATCCACGCCAGATCTATGTCCAAACACGCAACTGAGATCTACGACCTATTCTGCGATAGGGGTATTGACATCCTATTCATCACAGAAACTGACAAGCCAAAAACTATTAAGTCATACTACACAACTGCCTACTTGGCAACTTCAAATGCAAACAGGCAAATAGATAAGGAAAGAGAGGTGGACTCGCAGTAGCCTACAAAGAACACTTAAAAATAAAAACAGCTGACCCTTTAAACGTCCTGAACTGCAAATCCCTAGTCCTCCACCTTACCACTAGCCCACAATCAAACCTTACATTTATACTTGTCTATAGACTACTATGACGCAACCTTCACAGACTCCTTCATAGTAGCTGTCACAAATATAGACATCAAACATGACCATCTGATCATTCTTGGGGACTTCAACATATGGTTAGAAGAAGAGAACTCCAACAGAAAACTTTGATCAAGCAACTCGAGACCATGAACCTTCAACAGATGCTGAAAGGAGCGACACACACAGCAGGACACACTCTGGACGCAATCTTCCCCAATAAAAACCTGATCACAACAGCACGGCCCATCCAAATACTATGGAGTGACCACCTCATTCCTTTTGTGATTAAAATACCACCAAATCCATCTACAAGAAAATACCCACCAATTTGGAAAAGAAACAGGAAAACTATCAAGAACAGCAACTTAGAAGAACTAGAAACCTCGAAGCCAGCAGCCACATCAATGGATGCAATAGACACAGATGGAAAAGCAAACCGGATCCAGAAATGGATCGCAGAAACAATATAGACTAGATCAAGAATGGAGGAAAAACTACGACCAAGTAAAATATCAATTACAAATCTGATCATACAAATCCGAAATTCTTAAAGCAAAAAAGAAACACTATAACGACCGGATCACAAAAGCCACTAACACTCAAAGAGCGTTATTCAAGATCGTAAGTGAGAGGAGAAACCCACCTGGATGCAACAACTCACTGGTGCCCTCCTAAAAAATATGCAATGATCTCGCAGAACAAAATTACCTCAAGAACAAAATTACCAACATACACCAAGTCATACAAAGCAGACCAATCGACCAGACAATGCACCATCTCCCACCAAACCCTGGACCACCAAATAAAATGTGCTACTTCTGACAAATGACAAAAGAAAAACTAAGTTTGGTGAAAAAGAGGAACAAAGCAGGCTCCCCAATGGACCCCTGCCCTCCAGACATCTATAAATCTATCCTCACACAGGGAAACATCATCGGAATACTACCTAAACCTCTTCAATAAAATTACTTACAACAGGGAGAGTAACAAGAGCATTCAAAACGGCCTACATCAAACTTATATACAACGGGTGATGTAGAAGACCTCACAAACTATAGACCAATCCCAAACATTCCATACCCGGCAAAACGATTAGAGACCTATGTCTACGAACAGCTACTGGGGCACGTTCAAGAAAAAAAAAAAATACTGGACCAGGCGCAGGTAGGCTTCAGACCCTTAAGAGAAACGGAGCCAGCACTAGTCTCAATATGGGACGATCTAAAGATGAACGCAGATGCCAACACCAAATCAGTACAGATATTACTCAATCTCTCAGCAGCCTTCGACACAGTCAACCACAAGATCTAAATAAAAAGACTGGAAGAAATGGGGCTCACTGACACAGCACTGCTCTGGAACAAGTCTTTCCTGTTGGAAAGAACAGAAGCAGTATGGTTAAAGCCTTTCAAATCCGCACCACAGGACACCACCTGCGGGGTACCCCAAGGCTCCCTGCTACTCTTCAATATCTACATGGCAACGCCAATCTGCCTCATCAACACGGATTACCATGCTACAACTACACAGAAGATACACAAATCATCTTCAAATTCAGTGACATGAAAGAGGAGAACACAACCCTAAGAGTGTCTCAAGGAGCTCTACATCAATGGATGAACATTAACTATGTCAAACTCAACCCAGACAAGACAGAAATCATGATTACACCCGATGACCGAGAAACAACCAGCACATCTGATGGCCCACAGAACTGGGAAACCCACCCACACCAGCCAAAGCAGTAATAAACCTTGGAATCCTCATGGACAACGAGTTAACACTAGAACACAAAGTAAATACGATAATCCAGAAATGCTTCTTCCACCTACACATGATTAAAAAGATTTCAACATTCCTCTCCTTCATGCACAAAACCCTGGCCATCTTCTCATCATGTCAAGGTTGGACTACCTTGGAATGCCGGAATACTTACTGAGGAAACTCCAACAAATACAAAAACGCAGCAGCCAACTTTTCCTTAACTCAACAAAAGAGATCACATCATACCAGCTCTTGATGCTATATTGGTTCCCAAGCACCTTCAAAAAAATGTGCATTACGCACAGAGCAATCCATGGCCGGGGAGCGGATTTTATTCAAACTAAATTCTCCATCTACAAACCCACCAGAACCCAGAGATCCTCCTAGAACCCATACCATACACAAAGAAAAAACTGGGTGGATCAGCAATCTCCTGCTTAGCCGTGAAACTATGGAACTCCCTTCCCAGGGAAATACGAACTATGGAGGACCATACAAAATTCAGGAAGCTTCTTAAAACCTTGCTCTTAAGCTCCAAACACAATCAAACAGACTGAACAGCGCCTGAACGCCTCTGAACCGATCAAGCAGTGGAAAAAGCAAAAGTAGCCTGAAACTTCGAAGGAATGAGGGATAGGACTGGAAAGAGGCTTAAACAGAGGCGCCCCACCGCCCCCCAGACAGGGACAACTGAGAAACAGGAAAAGGTGGTAGGCCCTACACGATTGGACCAGGGAAGGAGGCCCAAGGGAAGCCAGAGAAGGGAGGCTTTCAACCTAGGCATACCCCCCACAGAGGTGGCCAATAGGAGTAAGCACCAGACCCGCCCCAACTAGATAATAGGCGAAGCACAAGGGAACCGAGGAAGGGACAATGGTCCCTCCCCATCTGAGCCCCCTTGGGGCAGTGAACATGTCACCTAGCCAGAAATGGGGCTTGCATTAAGAGATCAGACAGCCCATGGAATGACCAAGAAGCATAGGAACCCATCACTCCCGGAAGCAACTATTATTAAAATCCAGAATGGTAAAACGGATGGAGGCAAGGTACCACAATTCTGTGTTACAATGGAAGCGGGAATACGACTCACACTAACAAACCATACTAAAAGTCAACTTTCCGCATACACCTCTCACATTCTGCACTAAATACAACCACAACTCTACAGCTACGCAAACTGCACGTACTTCACAATATCGCAAAAACAAAACAAAACACACAATCTCGCACACCACCACATGGCGTCCACCTTCCGAATATCGCACCTATGCTCAGCAAATGGGGTTTCCGAACTGAAGCTGCCAACAGCACATCACAGCTCACGTTTTTTTCCCGCTCCACCCACTAACCTTCCCACCCTCAACTTCTTGACTTACAGATCTGTCTGAGCGCCAAGAGACCACACAGGTGGCAACAAGGCACGGTATAAAAACCTTCAACATTAAAATATATAATTAATGGAGACAATAATCAAACCTTTGAGGAACTCAATATCACTGGATATATAAGAATGATACCTTTTCAGTTCTTACAGCTCACGCTTGTACACCTAAAGAAGTTATGAAGGACTAGCTCTGAATATAGCAATGTATTCAAAATGTGGAATCTAATATGTGGAGTGAGTAAGTAATTGAGGTGTAAAAGGCATACGCGCTCATACCCAAATATCAAATTCTAAAGTTTTTTGTATAGAGTTAAAGGTACTATGCTGTAGGAGTCAGAAATATATTATCAATATAATTTTATTGATGTAAGATGTCTGCCGACACAGGTTTCGACGTTCATCGTTTTCAAAGCTGGCATACTGATCAAGATTTAGATACAGGGTAGATCAAATAAATTCCATATTCATTTAGACAATCAGTTTACAATAGTGTTCAAAGTATACAAATAACCAAAGTTACAAATTGTTAACATACCCCATTCACAAACAGCAGTCAGATATGCAGCGTTGGGGGAGGCAGAGCAGAATTCAATGGAGACAGAAAGCTTAAGTAAGTTATATTCACTCACTTGAGTATTAAACCATTAAAGCATACTAGCATTGATGTGCAATGAAAGTGCCCAGAGATCACTGTGGCGAGTCAGCCCCTGGAAGTCAAGTGTCATCTCATAGAAAGAGCCAATAATCTGTGCCATAATGTGAAAAACAGATACAGTTAGATCATAGTCTTAACCATTTTATCCATTTTATCAACCCCTTTCTTTGCCCCGCCATTGTCCTCTATGCAGATACTGATTTGGGGCAGAGGATCCCTGACCTGCGGGCTATGTGTTATTCATCCATATTGGTTATGTGGGAAACGTGAATAGGACTGTCCGCGAAAGGGGCAGCGAGAATCTCCACCTCGCTGCTGAAAAGGCTTTTGAGTAATCTGGTTCAAAGATTTCAAAGTCTCATGTTATTTTGTCACGGTTTCTAACGCCTCATCAACAGCCTTTCCAAACAAGTTGATTCTTCCACTGGTTTTTTGATAAGAGGCGCTTGTGTCTCCGGCTTCAACCCTGAGTTTTTTAACCAGGCGTGTCTCTTCAAAAGGGTGCCTTGGGCCAGAGTTCTCCCTGCTGTTTCTGCAGCATCTAGGGTGTTCTTTAAGATATTGTGATTCACCTGTCTCCCTTCTGCCACAACTGTGAGCAAACATGAACATACTGGTTCGGGGACCTCATGCAGGCCCTCCTGTAGTAGGTTCCACTGAACATCAGAATAGCTGGCCAACAGCGTGGTATTGTTGGCAATTCTTGTGGAATACGGTGCCGCAGTAGTGACACACTTACCTAGGGCATACAGCTTTTTGCAGTCCTTGTCCGGTGGTGCTTCACCCGTGGACAAGGAAACCACTGCCCTCTTTCTAGTTGTAGTGACCACTAGAGAATCTGGGGTGGCATGTCCCCGAATATAGAGGGGGGTCTGTAGGGGAGGGGCGTAAAAGCTTCTCCATCCGCGGGTTCACAGCCCTTGTATGTGAAGATGTCATTAAAGAGGTGGCGAGTCGCCGCTTAATGGAGTTAAGTAAAGGAATAGCCTGACTGGAAGGTGGCTTTTCTTTCAGTATATCCTCCACAAAGTCAGAGTCTTGCACCGCTTCTTGTGTGGCTATTTGAAAATGTTCAGCTGCTTTCTTCAGAATGGAACTGAATGGTAACTAATCATCTATTGGGGATGCTTGTCATAGAGGTGGGGAGGCGGGAGGATCCATGCATATTGCGTCAGGATCTGGGGTATTAGTGGGCAACAACCATGGTGGATTTTCCACTGGTGGCTCATCTCCCCAATCTGGGTCCTGGTTACTAGGATCCTCAAAGGCATCATCCACTCGTAAGAAGGGGTCCTGGGGAATATCTTCCTGATCCGTAAGGTCAAAGACCTCTTCATGAAGAGGGCATGAGTTCCTCTGAAATTTAAAGACTGGGGTAAAGATCCTCCTCACTAGGCCTCTTGGGTGTAAACCTCTCAGAAGTCCACAAACTTTGCAAGCCTATTCATACACCCCTCAAACCTGTCCCTGGTCCATAAAGAGGAGCCAGCGGGGCCCAGTGGGGGGGGGAAAGGGGGGGGGTGAAGAGGGTGTGGGGAGGGGCTCGGAAGGGCTCCTCCTGTAGGTCTACTTGCTTAGGGCATTGAGATTTATGTGAGAGGCTCTTAGATAAGGACTGGGGACTCAACATAGTCTTCTTGCCCCTCCTGACGTGTAGACATGTCTTTCGACCAGTCTTGGTGCTTACTGGCCGCCGAAACAATCATCGCAAGATTCTCGCTGATGTTCTGCGTCTTTGGGAGGGGTTTAGGCTGTAGCCGAAACTTTCTGCGTCAGCGTGCCTTGAGGCATCTCGAGCACTCTGGCTTTTGATGCCGACGCCCTTACCAGTTGAGTGCCAGGACGCATGCCGCTGACGCGGTTACGGGGAGGGCTGCCGACCATGACGATCAACGGGTTCCACCAAGGAGCTCGGTGTATCCGTTGGCGTCTTGGACCGTTTCAACTGATCCATCGAGGCGGTACTGGGGGTTGTGTGCTTAGTTTTATGAAGAGAGGGTGTGTCCCGGTCGCTGGGGTGTACAATCCCCATAGCAGAACCATCGTCCTACCTGTCAGGGACGGACGATTCGGTGCGCAATTGCTCTGATGAAAGGTGAATGGACGTCAGTATCGGAGCCACGGCTGTCACTTAATTCCTCATCACTCTCGGCACCAGCATCAACCGGAGGACCAGCCTTCGAAGTCCGGGGTAGTCTTCCAATGTCTTTGGCGTGGTAATAAGCAATCGTCGATAAAAGGGACGAGTCTATATAAACTACCGGAGGTCGTGGGGAAAAAATATAATTTGAAATTTGTAGGAGCTCCGCATAAGGCGAACAGCTAGCTGGGCGGAAAAATACAATCTGAGGGACCTTGACGCGCGAGGGATTTTGGGTACTCTACACATCAGGGACAGTGTTACAGGCACGCCCATGTCGACGTCCCCTTTCGATCCTCGAAAGACAAGATGCAATACTCTGCTGTTACCACTAGATGTCGGACTATATGCACAGCATGTGATTCTAAGCAGATGCACAAGCATCACAAATTATTTTAAAATTCAGCTGGTAAACCGTCCCCTCCTGGGGTTTTGCCCGTGGGGAGCGTTGTTCTAACATTTCGTACCTCCTCAATTGAGAGGGGAGCCTCTAATGCTCCTCTCTGATCGACATTTAAGGAAGGCAAATCGATCTCAGTCAATGTCTCTTCTATTTTCTTTAATTTTGTGTGTCCTGTATCCTCATATAGCCGTTTATAAAATGTTCGGAAGGTCTCATTAATTTCCTTCTGTGACCACCACACTCCCACCACCCCCACAGTCATCCTCTATTTCTAGAGTGCCCTCCCGATCATCCTTATCCTTGCACAACCATGCTAATAATTTCGCTGGCTTATCTCCTTGCCCGTGCAGCTTTTCTGTGTATTTTGCAAAGATGTACTTTCCCAGTCTGGCACACATTCTTGTCTTAATACAATAAGCTTTCTTTCTACATCTTCCCTTACCTTCACCTGCTATATGCTTTATTTCTGCCTCATTTTTTGCCAATCCTTGTTCTAACTCTTTCTGGATACCCTCCAGCCTTAGCTATTACTGCCCCCTGCACCACCACCTTAAAGGCATCCCAAAGTACCTGCCCTCATGTTACAGTATCCTCATTTAAGTCAATTCCTGTATCTGAAGTCTGATATCTTCTGTGAATGGACCATCTCGCAAAGTCTCCGCTCTGAGTCTCCATGTTATTATTTGTTCCGGATGGTTGACAAGAACCCAGTCCACCATCAAAGGTGAGTGGTCTGACAGTGTTCTCCCTTCATATGAGGCTCCCACAAACTAGGCAGCCTGCTCATTAACAGTCAAGAAGTCATCTATACGAGTGGATATTGTATGCACTCCGGAATAGAATGAAAACTCAGACTTGGAACTATTCAACCACCTCCAGGCCTCATGAAAGAGCGAGAATTACAAGAGGGTTAGCATGTATTTGCCATCTGATCTATCCAGCTTTCGGTCGATCGTACAATCAAAATCTCCTCCCCTGATCCAGATCATTCTCTTAAAAGGGGACAATCTCTTATATAAAGAATGGACGAAAGCTCCTGTGCCACAATTGGGTGCATATGTATTTATTATACAGATTTCCTTTTTTGTCCAGGAATCCATGTATGGCCACCATTGTTCCCTCATTATCCACGTACATTCCCATCTTTCTAAAGGGAACCGTCAGAGCTATCCAAGTGAATACTCCTCTCGCATAAATAGAGTACATTGATCCAAATACTTTCCCTCCCACATTCCAGGAGGAAATGTTGATCACTTCAGCCATTATTAGTAAACAATTCTCCCCCTCCAATATCCCCTCGCTCCTCTTCTGTACGTCCTGAAAACCATGTCTCCCTTTTTCCGCAAGTCTCCTGAACTCTATCAGTAATATACCCCCATCTTTGAACTAGGCTTTGTCTTAACTGAAACCCACTTTGTCTATCGTAGGCATAACTATAATTCAAATGTCCATGAGAAAATTCCTGTTGAGGCTTAACCACCATTTGCGCTCCCACCAAATTCGAGGCCTGGTGGCCAGGTACCACGAGGTACCCTAAATCCTCCTAAATGAAGGAGAATGTGTAGGTAATGACCTATTCAATTGGGGGGGGGGTGTAGCGAGCAGGTCGCTACTACCAAAGCAATTACTGAAACCATACCTCCATCCCAATTGCTCTCAGTCTATTATATCAAATGATAAGTCTGTGCACCCAGTTTCTCTGACATGTATTGACATACATTTACACCTGGCAACCCATCATTCATCTTCCTCGATCTGCAGCATCAGTGTTTTCTAGTTAGCATCCATCCATCCATATGTTCACATCTCCAGGGGAATCAAAGAACCAAGACTTCCCTTTATATAGCACTTTTAATTTTGCAGGATATAGGAGCATATATTTTATGCCCCGGTTCCGTAGTCTCTCTTTTGTAGGGACAAACTGGCCTCTTCTTCGTTGTATCTGGATTGTATAGTCTGGGTAGATCGCCAATGTACTTGATCCTCAACGGATTTCCCCTCCATTCCTGGAGCAGGACAGCATCTTTTCTTTGTCCCTGTAGTTTAAGATTTTCACTATAATAGGTTGAGGCAGGGCCCTGGGGGAAGGTCTCTTTGCCAGTGCACAGTGAGCTCTTTCCAATGTCAATACTTGCAAAGGGGCTTCCCGGCCAATCTCACTGGGGCCTCTCCCGCCTGATGCGTCCACCAAGCTGTGCTTGTTGCGTATGGCTCTCCTTCCGCCTATCAGTCTTTATTGATTTCCCATCTTCATCAATCACTTGCTGTTTTCACCTATTCTCAGGTATTATTCGCGCAATGAAGATTCGGCTGTTGCTTCTGCCTTGCAACATACCGTGAGGGAAGATGCTAATCTATTCAACTATGGGCACCGTTTGGCCAGGAGTGTTTTATCCTTCACAAAAAAGTGCTTGTTGTAATAAACCATGACTGATTTGCGTGTATGTGTTCTTCCAGCTTTTGCTCCTCTCACTTTTATCTCCTTGCTCCTCAATGTACTGATCAGGTGCAACGTCGCCAACTAGGGTGCCGCTTTAATGTCTTATGTGGCCGCCTGCTCTTGCCCATTACACAGTGTCACTCAGTGTATTCTCTCCCCCTTCAGCAGGCTTCCCGATTATATTTGGGTACACGGGTTAGCCTGTCTCTTACCGGCACTCCAACGTGTTCATCCCTTGGAAATCTCCACTTTTCTTCTTTTCGGCCGGTTTCTCCTCAGCTGCGTGGTGTTGGTGGTCTCCCGTTTTTCTCTCCTCCTGCTGCCATTCTCTCTGGTCAACGCGTCTGCATACACTCCTCGCTGATGTACTACGCCTGTTGCTTGCCTCCGTTCGCAGGATTAATTATTCTATTAATCCCGGTCTGCTCTCAACTATTCGTTCCAGAGGCTGTGCTGATCGCAAGGGCAGACACCCAATCTTCCCGAAACCTAGGAAGTCAGTGCTTTCACTTTCTGATGGACGCGCCTGCCATTTTGGATTCGTTGGGTGTAGACCATTTGTGCTCAAATTATTCTTACATGGGCCACTTTTTCGTAATTCTTCTGCTCCGAGATCTTCCCAGGGGTATCCCCCTGCCTCACATGTAAGGGGGATGTTTATAGGCTTTCCGGGTGCACGGAGAATCTTCAATTACAGGATCCTTTTAGAGAGCTGGAGAGGAACAGGTCCACCTCATATCGCTGCTGGCCATGCCCCTCCAAACCCGTCTCCAAGCTTCCTTTGAGTCTCAACCCGATTGTCGCTTGTTGAAGAGCACCATGTTTGCCTCCTGCTGAGGCATCTCAGACTCGACCCTGCGGAAAGCACCCAGAAGCCTGGCTCGACATGGTCGAGTTCCCAGAAAACAGAAGATTTAGAGATATACCATAGTGGTTCTGTCTCGATGGGCCAGTTTTAAGGGCCCTAGTGACTATTAAGACCCCCCACTCCATACCTTAAAAGACATATGCTTAGTCTTGTACATTGCTGCACTGAAATTTCCCACATACCCCTGTCTTCCATACTCTGAGTGCCCCTTTCAACCAAAAGTCTGCACATTTTGTTACAGGAGTGGGTTGTTAATGTTTTTTTATTAGTTAGTATGTCCTTTTAGTTTAAGTGTTGTGTGTTCATTGAACCTTTCTACCATTGTTGTGGATGCGTCCTTGCTGACCCACACCCCTCTTGAAGAGTATGGCCTATCCTCTAAATAGGCTTCCTTAAAGAGGCAAAAGGAGGTGTACCATTCATGTTGTGCCAGTTTCCCCTTTATGAATGAGGTCACTGCTGGTTTGGTAGTAGTGTGGGGCTGAAGACGGAAGTTCAGCTACCACTACTCCTCCCTGTTCATTCGACAGTTACCACTAGTCCTTCGGCTTCCCTTAAGGGTATAAACAGATAAGCAATCCAGTACATCTCCATGTGGGAGAATGATGCCACAATCCAGAAAAAACCCAGGCAGGGCAGGTAAACTGAGCATATTTTTTAATTTAAATTTCTTCTACAGACCGTAAGTGGGCAGACAGCAAAGTGTTCACTGAGCTTTCTCCCAGTTGCCGGACATGTTAAAAACACTGTGCTTTAGTTTTTGTACTTGTAAACTTAAAGATCCTTCCTCTCATTCTACATTGATCACATGATCAAATGCATTTTATGATGTGTGCAATATTCAACTGGTTTTCAATATACATCCAGTGAATATATTAATTTAATCATATTTCTACTGACAAGAAATCTATGTCACCAACACAATTATTATAGTTATTCAAGCTAAAGTACTGTTTGTAATTAAATGTGATAAAAACAGAAAAATCAAAAAGCTAATACTGCACCATACGTAATTGAATTTTATTATAAATGTTAAAGCATTAACTGGGGCATGAGTTATTTACAACATCTACACCACTGATAATTTGGATCAAATCATGTATGCAGTTATTGAAACATTCAATTAACGGTGCCATTATAACTTACAGTGTTTACTCCATGACTGAAAATTATTTACATCAGTATGTCCGTACATTCAAGATCATACAATATGACCCATTTAAAATTGAATAGATGAGGGGCCTCTCCAAAAAGCCACACATAGAATGTCTTAATTTGGCAAGTATATTCTGCTCTTAGACAGATGTAGCAAAGTCCTAGCACTCCGTTTGGTCTAGCACATGCTGTGCCCCTTTGACCTACTCTGGCTAACTTTCAAGGAAATACCTGACACGGGGCTGTGGGTAACTGAGAAGACTGCTAAATTATATTTAAATATTTGTCTATGGCTTCTGTATATTACGGGAATGTTACATCGGCATACTGCAGAAGAACACAGTACCACTTACACACAATAATACAATTCAAACATTAAACACAAACCACTTGACTCAAGGGATAATTAATCAATCCCCCCCAAAAAAAAGAGAACCAACGAAGCGTAGGAATAAAACCACTGAGCCAACAAATCTACCAAAAAAGTGTGACCAAAGCCGGTGCTCCCAGAGCTTTGCAGCAGGTTAGGAGAGGACTACCAGTGCTGAGGAAAACTGGGAGGGTGCTCCAAACTAGCAAATCGCCTCTGTAAAAGATCGAGAGGTTGTGTGCAACAAAGGGAATCTCAAAACAAAGAGTTTGTGACATACTTTTTTTTTTTTTTTTTTAACTCTGCTGCCAGTTACCAGGAATTTCTGCCTAAATAGCATCACAGTGTACAGCACACACATGATTTTCAAACAAGTCCTTGCTGGGATCTAGTGAAGTTGTATTCAAACGGGAGTAATGAGGTTGGCCTTCCTGATCAACATGACTAGTCTGGTACAGCTCGAAGTACTAAGCTAAAGGTAGAGGTGCACTCCTTGTAAACCAAAAATAAAAAGCAAATTTTAACAAATGTACCGATGATTTTAACAAATTCCAGGTGCTCCCTAGTGGGTCTGTGCTACCAGGCCATAGAAAATGTGCAAAAAGAGATGCCCTGAAATAACAGGGTATAACTAGGGGCACACACAAAAACTAACCAGTTCAATATTTTAGTTAGTCAAATCTTAAGCACACTAATGGTGATTCGGGTATCTCATTACAGACAGGGCAGGCCAAGGGAATTTGCAGATACCATTTTTTGGGAGCAGATAAAAAGAACGCTTAAAGTGAGTATATTTGTAACAGTAGAACGAGTCACTCAAATCTAAGTTACTTGGAGTTTGGAGTGGGACCCAGCGCATATTGTTGCGCCTGTTTGTATGAGCATGAGAAAGCAGAAGAAACAGGTTTGTATGGATGCAGTTTCAAAAAATGCAGAGCCATCAGAACGTTTTGGTTCCCATTGAGACTGCTCCTGATACAATGGATACCCGTGCTAGACGTCACCCGCAGGTGCCATTGGGTGGCATCTGGGAAGTTCTTCATAGAGGCAGCCGAGTAAATGACAAGATCCCCCAATAGCATTCAAAGGTTAAACAAGATTGTTGACAGGAATAACTTCGGGGGTACCACGTAGGTAAAAGGAAGCAAGTCTGACAGTACCAGACCCACTCTGACCCATGAAACCTGAAGAAAACCTGAGACCCCCCCTATGCCATTCCAATAGTAAAGGGTAGCAAGAAGCACACCATGATCGATCATGTTGAACGCCACTGAAAGATACAGTAACATCAACAAGCAGGCAAATACCTGCTAGCATCCAACACAAAACTGACATCTAGGCCTGTAGGGGCTGCATCTATGACCAAATGCTATGTGACATGGGCACAGAAGACTGTTTTGCAACACAAAGTGGTTCAAGTTGGATGGAGACAACTAATATTTTGTCCAAAAAAAAGTGTCTGGACAATAATTAGAGAGAGTCAAGGTCGAGCATGTGCTTCTTGTGAAACAATTAAAGGAAAGGTTTACCAACGTGTTTAATTAGACCAATCGTAATGACATCTGCATCGCACAATAAGTTGATGTATTTAAAATAAATAAATAATTTTTAAAAAAGGTTGTGCGGGGCATAACTTACATTTTGAATGATTCATATCTGTGATCCACACCTGTTGCCATCAGCCATCTTTTGATAACATACTCTCCAGCATTATCAGGCTAAGGTCAAGTGCCCAGGCACCAATAAATCATAGCACAAGCCCCTGCAGTTGATGTCAGTTGCCGCGCAAGGTCACACCCCTGGTCATAAACGTACTGTCTATGAAATGCATTCACGCGTCGCCATGGAAATGCTCAAGGCGATTCAGTGTTCAATAAATATAAACAAAGTCTTTCTCTGATGCCAGTTTTACAATTTGCGAAAGAAACAGTGATAAGTGCAAGTGACCAGGTTACAAGGTGGTCGAAGAAAAGGAATAGATAGAGATAAAGTGCAGGTGAGATACAGAACAAATCAGGCGAAAATGGTCACACATGTGAGCACTTCTTGCTGGCAAGCCAGGACTTTGTTTTTGCTTTGAAAGTCCAGAACGATGGTTCCATTCTTAAGGCCAGAGGCATAGCATTCCATTGTTTGGCCGCTAGTGTAGAGAAGCTGGATCCGCCTGCTTTTTTTAGGTTGGATTTAGGAATGGTAAGGCAGTTGCGTGTACATTGACCTGGTAGGTCTGTTTGATAGCCGTAGGTTGAATTTGTCGGCTAGGTATTTGGTGGCAGTGTTCGAAAGGCATTTGTGGATGTAATTTAGCAATTATACCTTAGGAATTAGGCTTTACTGATATCTTTTTGGCACCATGTGAACCCACTAACCAGTTCAGTTTGTTGTCGAAATTATTTATTTTAATTATTCCTATCCTGTCCATTTCTAACTAAAGCTTTTGATAAACACATGATTAGTTTTAGTTCATTTTATTTTAAGCAGCCCGAATATAATGTAATTTAATAACACATTTTAAACATATTTTTCAATAGTTTTGTTTTTTCTTATTTCAGTCATCAATAAGCATGTCCGGTATTTAGGAGTTCATACATGAACCGGAATAAACAGACTAAGAAATGGAATCAAGTCAAAGCCTGGAGGAAATAGATGAGTTCACTCATATAGAGGATGATACTCCCAACCCAGAACCTAGTAAAGTGGAAGACGTTTTCAATTGTTATAATTGTCAACTTAGGCCAACTTTGGAAGAAAATACATGTTCCAGAGAAAACCTCACCTGCATGAAGATGATCTTCTGCCACTATACCAAACAAGGTGACTTGAGGGCAGCGTGCCTTTCGCGTTTGATTCTTTGAATGCTAATGGCCATTATGCAGGAACTTCGTAACACTGTTCATCCATCGGTTCTATGTGGCTTTATCAAAATAAATTACTCTGTGGTAATTTACTTGGACAAAAAGGACTTCAGATTTTCTTTTCTTGCTTTTTTTAAATAGGAGTCTCCATTCCCCTTTGTGCCGCCCGCGGCCACCCTTAGCCCCCCACAGCCCTAACTCTTAAACATGTATATTTAAATTCCCCATGAAGTGATTTTGTTAAAGCAAATTACCACAGAGTAATTTACTTCGATAAAACCACATAATACATGTCCCCGTATTCCCAGTAATGAGTACGATGTCGATTAACTTTACTGATGAACTGCCATGCAATTTGTTTCTAATTACTTCACAATCCACATTTCCAACAATCGCAGGTTTTTTCCATCTGTGATATCTAATATTTCTTGTTTTATTATTAGTCAGTCAACCAACCATTGTTTGCATGCTCCTTTTTTTATTACAATAAATTTACAAACTTGCTGTTCACGAACATCGCAAATAAAATGTATATCCTGAAAAATATATTCTTTATACTGTCCTTCACCGATTTGTATTGGATCCTATTTAAATTTAATATTGCTTATTTTACATCTATTTATTGTCAATCCCTGATGTTCAGTAATTTAACCTTGCCTAGATCAAGCAGTGTTTAAAATGAAAGAAGAAATGCCAAACAAATGTAACTTTATATTTCATTTCTGTCAAATGAACAATTTGCATTTTCTTAACAAATGGCACAGTCTCATGCTGCATAGAACCTATACTTGGTGGATTCAAAGCAGACTGGAAGTTCGAGTCTGTAGAGTTATATTAACATGTGTTGTATGTGACATAAGAGTGGATTTTCGAAGTGTGACTGGTCAAAAGTGTGAGTTTTCCATACAGAGGGTTTGTCGGCATACAGGCCAATTAAGCAGTACCCAATACAGTATTTTCTTACTTTACAAAAAAAAATACTGGATTTAATGTTCAATTTTATTTTTGGGTTGCAGTACACATGTTAAGAAATGTTAAAAAATGTATCAATTACTTATGTTTTCCTTCAATGCAATGTTTTTCCCATTATTTCTGGTCCAGAAATTTCACATATACTCCGCCGCATTATACAAAGTGATGTGTGCATGGTCATTCTGCTGTGCAATCAGGCTTTTAAAAAAAAATATACGACCCCACAACAAGTCTGGATCCCCACAAGGCCTCGGATTCAACAGATTAGTGTCGTTTTTCGGGATATCTGAATAGGTTTGGGTTAGGTCTGGAATGTAATAAATGAATCTAACTACTTTACACCTTCTCCACAGTCACGATTAGCACGAATATGATAACATTATGTAGATGGCCAATAAATAGGAGGGAAAGTCAAGTCTGCCGGCTTTCACCACTGGTTTTTGCGTTGTTCTAGAAACTGGAGCTTGTTTGTTTATTCATTTGTATTGCGCGCCAGACCCAAGGGTATCAGGGCGCAGAAGAAAACAAGAATATTTAAAGCTTGGTTACAGTGCTGTACAGTGAGTTACATATGGATGCAGGGGGCATAATACAATTACATAATTTACAAATGTACATGTATAAAAACAAAGGTTTACAAGTATATACAGAGGACATAGTACAGGTGTCGGTACAGGTCAACGTGAGTCACAGCGGTATGCGAGGCAAGGTTGCATGCGGGGGCTAGCCAATGTGTGGGCCAGTTTAGCGATCATTTTCCTTTATCCAATGAATGTAGTTACTTCTGAACTGTGGGTACGTTTGGTCAGCCCTTAAGGAAGGTGGGAGGGAGTTCCAATGTTGGGCAGCCTTCACCTGGAAGCCGTTATCTCCGGTTTTGGAGTGCTTGAATCTTGCCACCATGAGGAGGTTGGCATTGGCAGTCCTGGTGGGTCTGTTGGGGGAGTATCTGTTGATTCTATCTACTAGATAGCGGGGGCTGCGTTATCCAGGCACTTATGAGGGTATCCCTACAAAATATCCCCACCAGAAATATCGCCGTACATATGGCCGTTTGTCTCGCCATAGGTGATATTTTTGTGGGGGATAATTTGTGGGAGAGGGGGTTGCGGGGGTGTCCCCCGCAAGGTCCATGGGTCAATATCGCCGCAAAGATATGGCGATATTTTTGTATCGCGATATTTTTGCAGGGATATTAACACATGGAACCCTTATGAGTCAGTGAGGCTACTTTCAGTAGGATTTTGTCTGTAGTAGTAAGCCAGTTAGCTCTTTTTTTTTTTATTTGGTTGGTTGATAAAATCAACCTTTCAAATTACATCAAAAATTTCACATTTACATTACAAAATAAGTAAATCACATTCATATTTACATCATTATATAAAACCGTATACACATGCATAATTATATCACAAAACATTATATTTTCCAATCATTTTTCAATGTGTTTATACAGAGGGTACTTTACCAACCTTTTTACATACTTGCTCTACGTTTTCTGGAAGAATGTAATCTAGAAATGGTACTATCGCCACTCTAATGGCCAGTTTTGTGCTGGAGAATATACTCTGCCATAGTTCCATCAGATCAATTGTACAATGTTGTACAAATGAGTTCTTAAAAAACTTCTTTCTTTGACAATTCAACTGTGGACAAAATACTATGCAGTGTTCCAAAGTTTCTCTTTGAGCTTCATTCTTACAAAAACGACAATAGTTTTGATCTTTTGGAATGAGCTTTCTTCTTGCCATCGCATCCAATGTTAGCCAAAGATTTAATCTGAAGGGAAGATACATGTTGCGTATATATGTAAATGGGAATTTGATCAAGTAGTCTGCCATTGATCGATATAGCTTATGACCGAACAATTTCGTATCAAAATCCTTATAGTGTAAACACTTAGTTCGATTCTCACACCAGTCGTGTTGGAAGATCTTTACTTTAGAACGTGCCGGATTGTGTAAAAGAAGTTCCAACTCAACCGAGGCATCAGCCAAAGCATTTAAAGTATATTGACACCAGGTTTTAGAGAAATTCTGGCTCTGAGCAAGTAAATGGTGCGACATTGCTCCCAATATATTAGAACACCTCAGACCCAACAAACACTTGCGGAGCAAGGCACAATATTTACACACCACCCAACAGTACAAGGAAAGAAGCCCCAGTTCGAAGCAAATTAAAAAAGGTAACAGGGTGGTGTTTGGAATATGCAACACTTGTTTCCAGAAAAGGGATTCCAATTTATCCCACCATTTGCGATCTTTTGGCTTTAAGGCTTCAATGTCATAGGTTAGGATTGGAATCCCCTTTTGCTGATAAAATAACATGATGTGTTGCATTGAAAATTTACCATATTTCCCCATAAGAATTTTAGCTTGCGAAACTAAGGAGCGCAATTTACCTTTCAATTCTTGTTCATGAATCGTGCTGGTCATGGTGTCAGAGACTGTCATTCCTAGATACTTATATTGGGATACGCTTAGAAGCTCTACATTCTATAAGTTCCATTTAAAAGTCTTGTTCTTCTACAGGAATTTGGTTTGCAAACCATTATTTGAGTTTTATCAGTATTAATCACGAGATGATTGTTAGTCACATATGCATCGAGGCCATTCAATAACTTTTGCAAACCAATATGGGTCTTGGACATGAGCACAAGATCATCTGCGTATAGCAGATAACAGATTTTCTGATCGCCCAAGCTTGGAGGGTCACTTAGGATTTTTCTTAATGAGATGCCCAAATCAAACAAGAACATATTAAAGACTGTAGAGGCAAGTATACACCCTTGTTTAAGGCCACTATAGGTGGAAAATATGGCCGACAGGTGACCAGCTTGAGATAGTCTAACTGCCAGTGTCGTGTTTGTGTGCAACAACATTATCAATGCTAGCAGAGATGATGGGCAATTATAATCAACCAATTTGTTATACAGGAGTAGCCAGTCAATGGAGTCAAACGCTACTCGGAAATCAACAAATGCTAAATACAGCAGTTGTTTCCGACCTGCTACGAAGCCTGACAGGAAGGGGTCTCTAACATGCGCCTGAGAGGTCCATGTGTTTAACTCCTTCAGTATGATTCTTGAGTAGATTTTTCCAGGCGCATCTAAGAGCTATTGGTCTATAGCTAATAGGTACTGGTCCATCTCCCTTCTTATAGACGGGGACTACAATAGAATGTTTCCAGGTGGATGGTATAGTTTGGGTCTTATTAATGAAGATGTTGACCAGTATATTGGCACAAATTTCCGGATGACGTTTGAGAGTTTGATTGGATAAACCGTCCGGGCCGCATGCTCTAGAATTGCTGGCTTTTTTAATGTATAGACTAATGTCATCCAAATCAAACTTCAGATAAAAACTCTTGGAACCTACCAAGGAATCTAAACTATGAACACCCTCAGGAATGGAATAAAGGTTTGAGAAGTGGGAAATCCACTTTTGTTCAGTGACTCCGTTTGCAAATATAATGGCTTGAGAGCCATTAGTGACTCGATTCAATAAAGTCCAGCTCTTGGCTAGGTTCTTAGTATGTAGAGCACTTAGCATAATAGCACCATCAGTTTGATATAATTTATACCGTCTAGTCTTTAGCCAGTTCTTGTACTTGGTTCTGATATTAATCAACAGTCTAAACCTAACATCTTCTCGTTGTTTCAAAGCCTCACGTTTTTGTCTTCTGTATAAGGCTTTCCTTAATTTCACATCGTGATTGTACGCATGAATCTTATGAGGATCTGTTTTTTTAATGGAGGGTCTTGCTCTCGAGTTACACTGAAATGCTTGCATCATGTCAGAGTAAACCACCCCATTGGAACAATCCCCTGAGTCGATTGAGCCTAATTTTGTTGTCAGGTGAAAATAAAAGTTACCCAAAGACTCCACCGACCATAATAGCCTATTACAGCCAGTGTTTGCAGTTATAAAACCTTGTTTATAACTGGTTCTCACACTCGTATTATTCACAATCTGCCATTTCGCTGTTAGTTGATCACTGCCCGCTGTTTCCAAAATTTCAAATTCAGTGATTACATGAAAGAACTCAACATTGGTGTATATGTAATCAATTGTCGATGTACATGCCCCTCTACGCCATGTTGGATGGGGGGGGGGGGATATCCGATTTGAAAGCTCCATTAAGCTTGTGCAAATTATGATAGCTTACAAACTGATTCCACTTTGCCATCCTGCTTTTACTGTTTTGAGCTTTCTCATTGAAGCAATCGAAATTCAGATCTCCCGCAATAAGAAATTGCGAGATGGAGGAGTCCACTATAATCAGGTTCAATAACTTGCTCAGATGTTTTAGGAAGCATTTATTGGATATTCCCACCGGGTTCCAATAGACATTTATCATAGCATAAGTAGTTGAATGAATTTGTAGACTAACCAATTGCATATATTTGTTATGAGAGGCACATGAATTGGCACTAATTCCTGAACTCATTTGTATCGCTATTAAAAGTCCGGAAGTGGGTCTCCCACAACTTCCTTTTTAGCAGGATTTAGAAACAAATCGTTATTGTCCCATATGGGGACAGATGTAAGCCAGGTTTCTTGTAACATGAGGATATTGAACTTATTTAAGGAACTTTCATTGTAATTTAGCAAATGAGTAAATCCCCTGGTGTTCCAACTGAGTAGGGAGATTTCTCCAACTTCAGGCTCTGGATCTAGTTATTTTTGTTTGGTCATGCAATTGCATTGATTACAGGCCTGCTTGCATAAAAGTGGATTTTGTTGTAACAGTTGGTGTGTGTCATTTTGGAAGTTTAGCTGATCTTGTTTCTGATCAGGAGATGGTTTCATCGTTAAGGTTTCTACTGATAAATCAAATCCCATCTCAAATAGCTTCTTTTTTACTAACCATATCATATTTTGGATGACCCTTGAGTTCATCCAAATTCTAGCTGAATTGAGATTTTGTTTGTTCAAAAATTCCACCAAAATAAGATCAGTGGAAGTGATGTCTTCCAATTGGGGAATGTCAGTGAAGATGGTTAGAATTGACCGGCGATTTAAATCATACTGTGGAAAATGACTATCTACAAGATAAGCTCAAGGAGTAGGTTGCCGGCTGTTTCTTCGCTTGTTCGGTCATTTTCCCCCCCGACTTGCCACTGTGGGTGTTTTGGTGGTATTTACCAGGGGCTTTAATTTAGTCGTATCCTTATTCAACACTGTTTGCAGCAATTGGAGGAGCTCTGGCGCAACTTCTGCAAGAACAGTGCGATTCTTCGCTAGTGAAGTCATCGGTCTGTTATTAATTGTCGCCTCAGCAAATATTTGTTTAAGGCCACCATTGTTGCACAAAGGTATAATTTTAGTTTGATCTCGAGAATTCTCAACAGCATCAATAGAAATCGGCATTGTGCTGACATGGGGAGGGTGGAAGTTTGGATGAGCGGGCGTGGCAACTGCCTGTTCTAACGTTGGCGTTTTCATCTGCATTTGTACATGCCCACTCGATCCAAGTTCATCAGAAACTAGGCCAGAGCCCAGTTTATTAGGTAGAGGTTGACAAGCCATATATGCAACGACCGCTAGTCTTATTTCCTGCCGATGCAGCTCCGTTACAGTGGTTTCACTATTAACAGAAGGAGCATTAGTCTGTTTCATTTGGGGAGTGTCCCTTGGCTTACTTTTGGCAGATTCTTGTCCGGTTGCCACACTTACCAAGTCATCCAACAGAGCATAAGGTAAGATATTTAAATTCATTTTGGGGAATTGAGAACAGCGTGAACATGCGCCTGTTGATATTTTCTTGCGACCGTGTTCGATGCGATTATCGCACTTTGGGATGGAATATTTACATTTTTTTTAAAAAGTTTGGTTTCTGATGTGGAGCTTTTTTTCAACTCTTTTTGATTTTTTGATAATTTAACTTGGTCATTTATGCGTGGTTTCTTTTCTGATCCGTTGGTAAATATGGTATAGGCAGTTTTCGGGGCTGTGCTGGGCATTAGTTGCGGTTCAGCCAGGACGCATTGATTAATTATGGGAGCCGAGTATTCATTGTTATTTTGTATGATACCTACAATTAAAAGGCATGGCAGCAATTTGTCTGGGGGCTTGTGAATTTATCATTTGTTTGGGGTGTGTGTCCGAGCATGTATTACAGAAGGACGTTTGTGTACATACTAGGCCCAAGGTGACAGTTGCTTTTAAAAGAACAGGCTGATCACTTCGTTTTCGCTTTAGCAAGGAGCTAATTTCAGTTCGCCACAGTAATAATTTATTAAATTGTTTCGTTTGTTCCGCTAGTTTACCATCTAAAGATTCAAACAAATATTGTAAAGCCTCATTCATCGCATACAACGTTGTTTTCACCAAATTCAGTTCCAGTTCCGCTCGAGTTTGATTTGGAACAGTAAAATGGGAGCTTTCAGGCCGCCGCGGAGTTGGCGCAAGATTAGATATCTCGATTTCAGAACACTGAATCTCTATCTCGGAGAACATAATAGGTGATTGAGAGGTTATTCGACAAATTGTTGGGTAACAGATGCTTTGAAAAACGAGAATGGCTTGGGTTCAGATCGATAATGGCAATGTCAGGCAATTCGCAGTTGTTCAGGCTCTTAGCAATGCTTTTATTGGCCATGGATGGTACATTATTCAATAAGACACTATCTGTCAGAGAGACATGGGTATTAATGTCTACTCGTGTCATAGAAGTAGCACCAGTTTTATCAATAGCTTCATTCGTTTTAATTGACACAGCATTAACAGATGGCAATTTACCCAATTCCTGCACAGTGGATACACTTTTGGGAGCAGTCCTCGGGCATGTCGCATCCAATAGTAAATTGGGGTTTGACACCTCATCATTTGCGTTAGTTACACTGGGCATTTGGGGCTCTTTACAGAATCTTTGAATGTCTGCGGTGGGACTGTCTTTATATACAAACCTGGTTAATTTTCAAGCTCTCCCTACTACTGGCGTAGAGCAAGTGTGGTTTAGAGATCGCTTCCGTGAGTTGAATAGTGAGATTTTGGTAGCTCCTGTCGCTTCACTGGCAGGATTCCATGCGGCATTCCTGATTTTACTGAGGACAGTGGGAAACGCGACTGCATGGAGCTGATGTATGCTCTCCGCAAAGTTAACCCTGGAAGTGCCAAAACCCCTCAACGCCGAGGCAAAGAGCCACTTCCAAGGTACTTCGCTAGAGGCGCGCGCGTGCTTGTTTTTATTTCGTAACACCGTTAGGGGCGTGGCTTCAGGCACATACACTGTGATTTCTTCGATTTATGTTCTTTTTTAGATAGGCTCAGTGCTGCTCTAAGAGCAATATTTTGTAGGATCTGGATTTTGTTTGTAATGTGTTTGTTGGCTCCAAGGTAGAGGGCCTTACAGTAGTCCAGTTTCGAGAGGATAAGGACTCTGGCCAGAGTTGTGCAGCTATCAGTGGAGAGGAAAGGTTTAGCAGCTCTAATTAATTTACAGGTGTAGGCTGTGGCGGAGGCCATGGAGCTGACCTGTTTACTGAATGAAAGGGTGGCATCTATGTAGACGCCTAATGTTTTGACTTCTTTAGCTACATTAATAGAGTTTCCATCTATGATGAAGCTCGAGTAGTCGTGACAAAGTTTGTTTAAATTGAGGGTGGTGTCAATGATGAGGAGCTCCGGCTTATCATTCAGGCATAGACCATGAGATGCCATCCATGCCTGGATGATGATGAGGTACACCCTGTTCACCAAGGCAAAATCCTTGTCGTAATCTCCCGTCAGCGGTATGAGGATCTGGGCATCATCAGCATAGTTAGTGTATGTGATGCCAAGACCATCGAGATCATCGAAAAGGGGCTTTGTGAAAACGTTGTACAGTGTGGGGGAGACACAGGATCCCTGGGGTACCCCGCAGGTGATGAGGATTGGGTTGGCAGAGGCCGAGGTTGAGAAGACTCGCATTGGTTCTATTATTAAGGAAGGATTGGATCCATCCAATAGCCTCTTGCGAGAAGTGGGCTGCCGAGCCTAAGTGGTTGCAAAGTATTTTGTGGTCTACCAGGTCAAATGAACGCCGACAGGTCGAGGAGGAGGAGGAGTAAGGCGGACTTCCCATTGTCTCTAAGGGTGTCAATTTGTGCCTTGAGGTCGATCAGTGCTGTTTAAGTCCCATGTTGAGGTCTGAAGCCAGACTGCTGTATCCCCAGGAGGTGATTTCCTTCTAGGTATTGCTGCATTTGAAGGTAGGCTACCTTGTCTAGAATTTTGAGCAGGAAGGGGACAGTGGTGATGGGTCTGTAGTTATTGGGTATTGTGGGGCCCAGTGTTTGTTTTTTGAGCAGGGGGAGAACCCAGGATTGTTTAAGATTACTGTGAATGGTGCCTGTGGAGAAGGAGGAGTTGATGAGCTTGGCGATGAATGGTGAGAGTTCTCTGGCTGCGTCTTTGATGATTTGCGCTGGGCAAGGGTCACCCTGGCAATTAGAAGGTTTAAGGGTAAGAATGACTTTTTCAACCCGTAGGGTGGATACTTTAGAGAAGCTAAAGCGGAGGGGGGGGGGATTGGGAGTGAATTTTTGTGCGAGAGGGGTGGAATTGACTGTATGATCCTTGCGGAGGGTTTCTTTTTTGTTAGAGATTTTGACCTGCAGGCCTACTATTTTATTGGATAAGGCGTTTTGGATGCTGGTGCTCCATAGTTTGTCCTTCACACAGGTGTCTGGGATTGAGAAAGGGGTTTCCCGCTCTTTAAGGATGTTAAATAATTCTTTAGTGCTAGAAATAGCTTGCGAGATTCTTAGGTTGTAGGAGTCATGCTTAGCACGTATAATTTATTTTTTCCTTGTGCTATGCAAAGCGAATTCGCACAGAATGGAATCACAGTGGCAGATCGATCAATGCCATGTCATTTTCTTGTAAGCTAAACAAATATTTATGTATGTATACAAGCCAAATGTTGCATTCAAAGAGGTGCTCAAAAGCAGATGAGGGATTCAGTGCAGTCTCGGGTGGAAAAAATAAATTGTTCCAAATCAGTCATATCCATTACCTCATGTAGATACCAAATGGTTAGCTGGTTCACCCCTAGAATACGCGAATGAGACATTTCAGCATACAATAAGCCATTGAAGTGAAAGGACATTCAAAGAGAATGTTACACACTTATTGGCCAACTTCTAAAGCTCCATCGTTATCGGTCTCCATTAATGAGCTTAATTAAGTGTCAATTCTTTTGAGGGAGTTTGTGATATTAAAAATAAAGTACCAGGATGTGCAGCTAAAGATCTACATGAAGATCACATGTAATAAATATCTTTGCAACAATAACGGTTATCAGTATAAGTATACTTGCATCTCTTATTTGCACTCAAATTCGTAAGAAGGCAGACAGAACACATGTTTTTCATTCTATGTCAAGACCGGAGTTGAGCATTATGTTTTTAACTCTTTAATGCCACTGTCCAGCAGCCTTCCAAATATCTGTTTTGTTTTGCTTTTCAAAACAGTAACAAAAAAAACTTCCACCACAAGGGACTACAAATCCCCACACATCCACTGTGTTCCTGTAGCATTGTTGCCTGAAAAGTAACAAATCCTGAGCCAGCAACATCTCCATGCCACGTCCTGCTTAAGGCTCCTCCTCTTTCTTTGCAGCTCTCCATGCAGATAAGTAGAAAGTCTTTGCGCTGGAGTCTATATGTATTATATAGTATATCGCAGTGTTTGCCTTTACAGTATAGCTTTATTGGGTTTTAGTACGTGATCTTTATAGAGATCTTTAGTTGCATGCAGTGAATATTGCCGGTGTTTCTAAGCCGCTGGGCGTCCGAGCTTTGTACTGTGCGAAATGTGCTCTCCTATACAAAGCGGCGGAATGCTTTAGGTGGACACCGGGCGGTCCCCGGGACCGTGAATGATTTTGCTTGCTTCGGGTGACCGGTGCATGCCCCGGTAAACCGTGGAGCTTCTCAGTCAGCGGTCTAGAGGTTCGCGTACGCGCTTAGTGCGTCAAATTAAAGAAAAGGACCTTGCCTTTCCTACGCAGCTGCAGTCCACGGGGATAACGCGCTCAAGCAGACAGCATACCGGCTGCAGCAATCGAGGTGCCAGCTCTCTTTGCAGCCTGCATCATTCAGACCACGGCACATTGTTCAGTAAATACAATATTTATATATAAGAAAAGTAACTAATGGAAAAGGAAAGCTCCTCGCCAGACTGGAGTGAGGAGGAAGTGCCAGAGTCAGACAGGGATCTGTCCCTAAGTTTTAAGAAAGTCTTGGGAGATTAATTACCAATTGCAGTGTCCCATGGGGTTAAACCCATTCAAGAACGCCTGCAAGTGCTAGAGACACTAACTGTAGCCAAAAGCATCGGAGCTCCTAGAAAAATAAAGAGCGAACAGCCCTGGTGAAGGCACCTCAGCCAACCACGCCAAGAAAGTGAGTGTGGCGCAAGGGAGTCAAAAAACCCAGGGGAGTCAAAAGACGCAGAAGAGTCCCCCCTCTTCTACTCACCTGGGTCAAAATTAAGAGGTTCAGGAAACACCCCCGTGAGGTAGCCGACCCATGTGGCAAGCTAAAGAGGGCCTTTTTCGGGTAGAGTGGCAGTGCCAAACCTTTTACCCCCCCCCCCACCCCTACCCCGGGGCGAAAAATACAGGGGCTGCCAATGAAGGCACTACCTCATCAGATGAGGATAATGAGGATGAGTTTGATCAAGTTGATCTTGAAGATGGCACAGTGGACAGCAGAGGCAGAGATGTTTATGAGCAAATGGCAGGAGCTATCGGGCGATACTTGGGTCTTGCAGACATTAGGGGTTTCAGGCTTGAGTTTGTCGAGAGCCCTCACCAAGCTCGCACTCCCACACTTCTGGGTATGGCAACGGAGGAAGAAGGGCTCTTGCATTCAGAATTAAGCAGTCTAGTAGGGAAAGGAGCTATACAGAGGAGTCTGCTGGGGAAGCTGAGTTTCTACAGCCATATGTTGCTGGTGCACAGGAAAGGGAAGTCAAGGACTGTGATCAACCGGAAAGAGTTAACGGTTGGTTGGTATACAGGCACTTCAAGATGGAGGGACGTCATCTCCTCGGGATACACTCCAGAAGCAGGACTGGCTAGCGAGATTGGATTTAGAGGTTGCGTACTTGACTTTACCGGTAGCACAGGCGGTTACTCAGGTTTTTGTGCAAATTCAGCATGGAGCTGCTACCAGCCCATAGTCTGCTCTGTGGGCCACACACAGTCACTAGGGATACACGGTTGTACCCCCACCCATGAGTGCTATAAGGGTATCCCATGGGTCTCTGTTCACCACAACCAAAAAGAGGAAGAGCTGCACTGTCAGGAGTCCCACTTGGACTCCTGTGCAGAAAACACAGAACACACATAAGGGAGTACAGGACAAGGACATGGATGCCCTGTCCTTCCAATGCATTTCCAGCATCACATTTAGCATTCCAGCTAATACAATTTTGTAATTCATTTGGAATAAGGAGTGATTTGTTTTAAAACAACCATAGTATGTACTGCAATGCTAAAGTTTCACATTCAGTAGAGGATTTATGAGAGTGCAGCCAACATAGAAGAAGCAAGTGTCATGCAAGCAAATTGTTTTTTAAAATTGTACTTCTAAAATTATATATTTCGGACGATCGAAATCGGGATGAAATGCATTCATGAACTAATAAAAAAGCTAATGATATATCATGTATTCATAAGGACAGAATATTAAAGTGTTCTATATCGACCAACAGGTACATCTGCCTAACCAGTCATTGCCACAGAACTCATTTCACCCGATGCTGCATACAGCCAACATGTGAGTGTATCACTGGCTACTGGTCGGATCGTTACAATTATATGGGGAAACTGAGCAGGGTCGGCTTGCCAGTTAGCGGTCCCTACAAAACAAAACAACGCGCCTATTCAAAGCCTGTTGTACTTGGCATACTCGCACGATTTTGGTGGGTGTCACCAATCATGCAATCTGTTCACTCATCCGTGAAGCCCCTTGCACGACCATAGACGTCAATGGGCTCTTAACCGCCAACAAAAAAAGCAGGCGTTTATGATATGGCATTTATAATGCGCCTATACACAAGTGTTTCAAACGGGACAAAAAAATGAAGAGATATGGATTTGGCTGTGGGTCTATCAAGCAAGCATTGCAAATTACAAGTACGTCTTTTGAAAGCAGATTCTCCAAACATTTTGTTTTAGTGGGATCTTGGACTGACACTTTTGGCATGGTATCCAGTGATTTCAACGAATAGAAAACAGAGAATGTATTTAATAACGAATCTTTAATAACAAAAAAATGCGATTATTTTTATATAGGGTGGGGTGGGTTTAAAAGCATAGGGAAATTGGGGGATCGGGAGAAGGGTAAAGGTTTTGTTGTTAATTCATTCTGTTATTTAATTCGGTAAAATCACATAGATCCTTTTGGCATAACTGGAAAATATGCATTGCTTTTGGAGGGAATTAACATGTAGGGCAAATGTTAAAATTAAAAGAAACCGGCTAATACAAAAAAAGAACAATTATATAAAACTGGAAATGCATACTTGAAGCAGTGTGAATTTCGACTGTAACCAAAGAATCATAGATTTGATGTTTTTGCTATTGTTTTGAACATATACCGTTTGAATACCTGACCATCGATTTATTTCCCTATTTAAATACAAACTATATAGCTTCATAACACTGCAACTCCTTTAACTCATTCCGCATACGATAATGAAATATTTATTTGCAAAGCCAGGAACAAAATAAATACATTGTATGAGTGAATAAGTGTGTGCCGCGTTCGCATGGAAATAGAAATATTACGCTTAGCTCAGTCGTGCACCAATGTCGCAACAAGGTGCGTTGCAAACCAGATGCGGCAGCGGATGTCCTAAGTAAGGGAGTGTTGTATTTTTGCTGCTGCCAGGGCACTTGTCTTTAGGTTGATTGCCCTGTAGATTAAGTTATCATAAGGAAGTGGATGGGAACAGGTGCAGTTCACAGATATTAAGGGCACGATGCATGGAATTAATGTGCGCTGAAAATTCCTGCGCAAGCGTGCCAAACCGTGCGAATCGCAGTGCAAGTGCGAAAATCGCAGCTAAACCCGCGCACATCGATTCATGGAAGTCCGTGCGCGAGAAAAATCTGGGATGTGCGCTGAAATTCTGCGCGGCGCAAGCCGGCGCACAGGTCATCTAACGGCGTGCGCTACGGCCACAGTGAAATCGCACATAGCGCGGTGAACACTACAAAAGTAGGCGTAACACGGGGCGTGACACGCGGAATGGGGAACAACGCGTGAAAATGTGGGCGTCACGGGGGGATGTACAGGAGGCAAGTGCGCTGAACGCCCACATGCTCGGCTACAACACGTATTCATGGAATCGAATAGGGCAAACCAGCGCAGGGGCAAACACGCGCACAGCCCTAAACACGTCCACCACACAAAGGCAGGCGGTAGCGTCCCTGCGCATGAAAAAAATGTGCGGCAAAATGTGCGCTAACAAAAAGCAAGTATATACAGCGATGATGAATGTCCCATACTGTGGCCCTCTAGGACAAATGATGTGCAAAGGGGTACGCGACTAACATGGACACACGTTGTCAGAAAAAAAAAGCATGTGCGTGTATTTCGGGGGTGCGCGGGAAGTTCTACACACGATTGGCCCTGTGCGAGCGGGGTACGTGTATTTCAGGGCTTTGTGTGCAATTCCACACGCGATAGGCCTTGGGCGAGCGGGGTACATGTATTTCGGGGGTGCGCAGGAATTTTCACACGCGATTGGCCTGGATACGTGTATTCCTGGGGTTCGCGAGAAGTCTCACACGCGATTCCAACAGGGTACGTGTATTTCGGGGGTGCCAGGGAGTCCTACACGTGAATTGGCAGTGTGGGTCCTCCCAGGTGTTCCCTCTACACCCTCCACGGCCCCTACAGGCAGCCCACACCACAGGGGACTACCCTGCACCCCAGGTCATGTCCCGCAGGCAGCACATCCACCATGGGCATGCCCCCCAGCCAAGCCACATGTCAGCTTGCACTACTGATCACCAACTCATGTCCCCCTGCACCCCCACCCCCCAGCAGTGAGGGGCACCTGCCAGCAGGCCCCCACTCATGTCCCCCTGCACCCCCAACCCCCAGCAGTGAGGGGCACCTGCCAGCAGGCCCCCACTCATGTCCCCCTGCACCCCCACCCCCCAGCAGTGAGGGGCACCTGCCAGCAGGCCCCCACTCATGTCCCACTAATGTCCCCCAGCACTCCCACATCCCAGCAGTGAAATGCCAATCTCATGACTCAAACCAAAAGTCAACTATGTACATCAACACACGTCCGCCACACGAAGGAAGGCGGTAGCCTCCCTGCGCATTAAAAACATTTGCACAAACAAAAATCATGTATATACACCTCTGATGTATGTCCCAGACTGTGGCCCTCTAGGACAAATGACGTGCAAAGGCGTACGCGACAAACACGGACAGCCGCTGTGTGAAAAATAGCGTGTGTGTGTGTATTTCGGGGGTGCGCGGGAGGTTCTACACGCGATTGGGCCTGGGGGAGCGGGGTACGTGCATTACTGGGGTGCGCGGGAAGTTTTACACGCTCGCCTACAACACGTATTCATGGAATCGAACGGGCTAAGGCATGCGCCAAAAAAGAGGCGTCAATCCTGAAACACGTACGCCAGCAGGAAGCAGGCGTATGTCGACCCGCGCAGCATAAAAGTGCACGCAAACAACAAACAAGCCCAGACGCCAGGATGAATATACCGTTCCTAGCAGCAGTGGCCGTGGGATACCGCAGCAGGAGGAGGAGGAGGATGATAGTCAGGGCCAGAATCTTTACACCCAGAACCAGCCTTTTTGGGATGCCTGATGACCAGATGTATGGGAGGTACATGTTTCCACCTCACATAATACTCGACCTGGTCAGCGAGTGGGAGGATGACCTCACATCACCCACTCTGTGCTCCCAAGCACTCAGCCCCCTGGAGAAGGTCCTCAATGTACTGCACTTCTTGGCCACTGGATCATTTCAGCGGACAAGTGCCATAGTGGGGGGGTGTCACAGGCCACGCAGTCAAGCTGCCTACACCAGGTCTTGGCCATCATCACTGCACGCCCCTCAGTCGCAGGCACATATACCTGCCCAGAACACATGCAGAAAGGCAGGCTGCCGTCCAGGATTTCTACGGGGTGGCACAATTTCCAAAAGTGCTAGGTGCCATAGATTGCACCCATGTGGCTCTACGCCCCCCCAGGGCATCAGAGCACATCTATAGAAACCGCAAGCACTGGCATTCCATCAATGTCCAGGTAGTATGTGATGCCAAGGGAATCATCACCTCAGTATATGCCAACTATCCAGGGTCCACCCACGACAGTTTCATCTACACAATGTCAACCCTAAACCGGGACCTAGAAACTGGGCGGCATGGCGACACATGGCTGCTTGGTGAGTATAAATGCCACTGAACATGCATGAATGTCAGATACTGAGTAATGTCACAACCCCACTAATGATACCCATCACCATCTCCCTCCCCAGGGGACAGTGCCTACCCTCTCAGCACCCACATGATGACGCCAATTCGGAACCCCACCACGCCACACGAGGTAAAATACAACACAGCCCACATTACAACCCGGGGCATAGTGGAGCACACATTCGGAGTGCTCAAGTCGCGCTTTTGCTCCCTTGACCGTTCTGGCGGCAAGCTGTTATACTCTCCCCCAGTAGTGTGCAGGATCATAGTGGCAGCATGCGTCCTGCACAACGTTGCAACACGCCGGGGCCTGGCCGTGGACATGGTGGTGCCCCCACATCCCCATCCACATGCACGCCCGCTGCGCCTGGGAGGGTAAAGGGCACGGGGTGAGGCAGCCCGTACGCAGCTGGTTGCTAATTACTTCACCTAAAATCACACCCCTGTGGAGTGCACACAGCCCTGGCACATACCATCTGACAATCAATGATGATGAGTCAGGGGACAGTCAACTGTCACAACCATACCAGCCTGAGATTGTTCACCTGGAAGTGTTCCATTGTGTGCATCCCTACCTACACAAACACCACCAATGCTGTGTCATCAAAAGACACACTTCTATGCTGCTAAAATCATTACCCCCTTGCAAAATACAACATGACAACACCGCCATGTCACCCAACCCCTCCCCAGCACCACCACCCAACACACCATGGCATGTCATGCTATGTGACAGCAAACAAACTAATCCCCAAAACATGACACAAGTGTCACAAAGTACAGTGTCCCTAATGGAAACTGGCTACACACAATATGCTCCCATTAATGTAGAACTAACAGCACACATGACCATATACTTACCAATAATACAATGCAGCTACACAACCTCAAACATAGCATAAACATGACAGTACTAAGTAAAAGTATAGGTAGTCTTACAACCTGATTATGCCAGCACATCGACCACTTCCAACTGTACAGTGTTGCTGCCGGGCACTGCTTATAACATGAACTCCATCTCCAAAGTAGACGGCCTTGTGAAGACATGAGGAATGAACCTGCAAATTAGGAGGGAGACATGGATGCACAAGCACACATCAATACACCATGCAGTGTACACTACAACAACAATATGCACTAGGAATGTATACACAGTATTGACTACAGACTGCTCTCACAGCTCATGAGAGTCCAACGTCACTGTGTAAGTCACTGTCACTTGGGCACACCCTTTGCAAGCCCATGGAAACGGGAAGCAGGAGGGGGGTGTGTCTCACGAACCCAAGCATCTAACCCAAACTCAGGACAAGCCTGCATGTTGTTAGGAAAGATTTCTTAATTGTGGGTAATTTTCCTTCCATGTGGCAACCCCTAAACTTTTTGCTGTTGTTTTCACCATGATCTAGACTTCTGCTGCACTCCTCTGGGCTTTCGCTCCATTCTTACGGGGAAACTGACATGCCCTTAAAACAGTCAGTACCGGGAAACGCTGTTTTGCGTAGTTTCTTTATCATGTTGCAGCTTTCGTGCAACATGACACAAGAGGGCACTGTAAGCTACGTTACTGCTCTCCTGGGTCTCTAGTCTTCTACAGGCCCTAGATACTCTTTTTGGATTGTAAATGATCGGTGCAGGTGAATCACGGACGGGAATGGTGGCAGCGATCGTTTCTCGTGTTTTTAAGCTCCTTTTGGCGTTTTAAGCGCGTTTCTCGCGCTTAGCCCAAAATGGTGGCCTGGCTCCCAAAATGGCCAGACCACGAGGCTCCTTTGTCCTGTTCGCTGACCGTCTTGCCCCCTTCACCTTCCCCAGGTCGAGCCGACCCGGGGCCTTCCTTATTTGGGCATGTACTTTCCCGCAAACACAGATGCTTTTGCGGGCTTCTACAGGCCTTGTGTGTGCCTCCAGGATGTGGGCTGGGATGTCTGGTCCCAATACACATCCTGGGTGCCAGAGAGTCTAGTGTGGTGTGAATGCCTGGGACCACCGTAATCCGTGATAGGTCCACGTATGGTGTGAGTGTTTGATGAGCGGTTCTACCATTGGGTTCCCTCCGTTTTGGCACGAAGGGAACCGTGGATAAGAGGGGGCTGGAAACGCCACTACCATGTCGATCTCCTGAGTTCTCACGAAAAAAGGAATACAGGAGCCAAGTATCCTGCAACCACGAGGCTGAATCGAGGAATCGCGGGTGACCCGCTGGAAGGACTGCTGCTCTGCGCTGCTGTCGCTTTGTGAAACCCTTTCTACCTCTGATCGAACCAGAAGGCCTGTACTGGTACTTCGACCCTTGGAATAGCGGGGACAGCTATTCTCGGCATCTTCACCATCTCCTGCACGTAAGCCTTCGGAAGTGTCTCTGGGCCATCCAGCAGACTGACCAGCCTACCCAGGAGTCTTGCTCTGTAACCGCTGTCAGGTTGTGTTGTATATCGAGTCCTTGTCACTCTCACACGATTCGTACACTTGGCATTCCCAGGTCTGAAGTGAGTAGTGTACATTTGGCTGAGATACACACGGCCGCTCCGTTGCCCTGCTGTGGTAAACTGTGCGGGTTCACTTCGTTTGGGACATCTTTTACTCAACTCTGCTGCTGCAGAATCTACACGACGACGAGACGTCCCCTGCTCCTATCTGAACCTGCCAGCACTGAAACTGACGCGAAGAAGCTTGGGTCTGCTTGCATCTGGGACCGGTGAGTAGCATAGCTAGGAACTGGTCGCCCTCCTACTGGAGCCCATAGCTTTTCCCCGCTGTGTCAAACAGCACGCCTTTCCGTACTCACGCTCTGTTTCTGCCCACAGTGGAGGCTGCGCTTGAGACGTGGAACTCTGTTCTTCTTCATTTGTGCACCGAACTGAACTGCCCGATTCCCTCGAAGAGACTCCCCTTTTTGCCCGTTGGCACCAGCGTGTGCAGGTACTTTTGAGCGCAAGGCTCCACTCTTCATAGGGCTTGGACTTCCTTTTAGTTAGGTGCCTCTGAAGGCGGACTGGGTCTAATCATTATTTCGCACTGCCTGTTTTCCTCCCCTTCTAGGTGGACTACACATTTCGTGCATCTAACGCTTTAGACTCGCTTGTATTTGTATATATATTGTATTGGTTTGGTATGTGTTGGTTTACTAGAGTTTTATTGTGATTTCTCGCTACGGTCATTGTTGCAAAGGCCTTGGAATAAATGTGTATATATTTTTAATATAACACCTGTTGGAGTAATTTGTAAGTGTCCTTGCTTTGTGTGCTCATTGCGGGCTTTCAGTCACCCTCACCCCTCTTGAGACCTAGTCTTGACCGCCGCGATCGCTACCCTGATTGGTCTGGCTTGTCCATCGGTTACCCTGTTCCAAGTAATTAGGTTGGCCTTCTGAACCTCTGCGCCTCCAGGACAGAGTTCAGAAATCCATCTTAACACATGTGCCCAGCCGGAATACAGTGGATGCCCATGGGAGCCACACAAGGCAACACACTGTAACAAAAAATCAAAAATCAAAAATGGACATGTGGGGGACATGGGGGGGTGGGTGAGGCCACCCAGGAGGACAGGGTGCTCACCAACAGCCACCTGTGTGATGTTGGGGAAAAAAAACACCTCCATGAGCTCATGGCCTGCACGGCTACACCAATGTGAGGGAATCGCTGCTGTCGCTCTCCCCACCCTCTGCTGCTGCATCAGAAGGTGGTGGAACTATGGGAGGCAGCTCACGCAAAGCCCTAGTCTGGTCCTCCATGGCAGCAAGCATGCGGATGTGGAAGGTCTCGTTCTGGTGGATTATAGTGCAGAGATCCCCATGCACCACCTGACGTGATGCCCGGACCTCCTCCCGAGTTGCCTGCATCTCAGCTGAGAGCGTACGTGTGAGCCGCTCCAGCTGCTGTTCCGTCCTCAAGTTGGTGGAAGCCTCAAGGTTGACAAGAGTCTCGCTGAGGTGATGGACTTATACCCTCAGGGCTTCCCTGTGGCACTGGGACTCTAATGATAACGATTGGCGTAGAGTGTCCAGTGCCGCCCGTCTGTCCCTGTTGGACGCCAACATGTCCTCCCTGTGTGATTGGCAAATGGAGTCCGTTGCCTGCTGTAGTTGCTCCATCTGCCTTTCAGGGGAGACAATGGAAGTGGCCACACTCTCCATTGCTTGAGCCATCATCTCTGCTGATGCTGCCTGTTGGTTTGCCATACCGTATATGGATTGCTCCCATGCGGTATTGCCTGGTGGCGTACGGCCACCGCGTCAGCGGGCACCACACCTGTTTGGGGCAAGGCGATCTGCGCCTTGCTGTGCCGGCACTGCCTGAGGCTGCAGGACTGCATTCCCCCTCTGATCTGCTGGCCCAGGAACAGGATCAGATGTTGCGGAGTGTGACACTACATCCGTAACCATCAAAGGCGGACCTACCAACAGTGACATCCCCATAGCGGGTTCTACCCCTGGTGGAGGTGGGTTGGACAGAACAGAATCCCTGCCAGAACGACTTACCTGCAATGCCACATAGGTCTCATCATCCGAATCAGCACCTGAATAGAGGTATGGGGAGGTGCAGCCAGAGGCACCCCTGGAGAGTATGGTCTGCAGCAAGATTGGGTGCTCACCCACCACCACACCACGTCCCCTACTGGTGCCGGTCGTGCCCGAGATCCCTCCTGGGTCTGCACCATCTCCTCAACCTCAACAGCATCAAGTGCGTCATCCCCTGCAAAAACATGAAAGACAAAAAATGGAAACAGGCATTAGCACCATAGCACACAAATAGGCGTGACAAGCTACAGATCCAGTACATGATTTACACATGTCCCACATGACCATAACCCTCCCATGCATGCACTGTCACTGAGTTGGAAGGGGAGGCAAATGGCAGACACCGATGACACCAAGATGGAAGAGCATCCCATGAGCTGCATGCTGGGTAGCAGTGCCATCACACATTGGCCTGTGAGTGGCATGTCAATCCACATACATGACACATGCCATCACACAGATGGCATGTACCATAAGTATGCTACATATGACAAGTACTGCCATATGTCAGTGAATGAGTACTGTCATCCATCCATGTGAGATGGACATGATGAGATGAAAAATGCTAAATAGTGTGACAATATTACACATGTGCCATTCACTGCAACACATGCAGCGTACAAGAATACACTGATCGCAGGCAGTGGTGCGCATCAATGGTTATTCACTTAAACCTCCCATGAAACAACTATCATGTACCACATACTAACAGGCCCCAAAAATCAATGTCAGCAGGCCAATACTCAATCAGCCTGAATGCTGTACTCATTCACCTAACAAGGTAACACATGTGGGCCAATGTGGTATGTAATGATTGACAGAAGCATGTCACATATGTGACAATGGGGCTGAGAAATGCCTAGTAAAAGTGGGAGAATTGAAACTATCAGCCTGAATGAACACTGAAAAATACGGAACAACGTTGTTGCAAGATGCCACTTCAAGGGCAACTGCCGTAATGTTGCGCAAAATCTCTACTGTGGGCAGAAGGGATACCGTAATACCCAAATCCAAGGCCGCAGAATGTTTCGGATGAAGCACATGGGTGACCCAAACCACTCAGGCACACACACCCTCACCTAGCACTCAATCAGAACCAGTCACACACACAACATACACATGGATCACACACACACATGCATGTGCACTCACCGGACAATGCCTCGTAATCTGCCAGTTCTCCCACACCTTAGATCTGTTTCTCTGTGACGTAGGTCCCAGCAACATACTCATGTACTGTGAGTTTGTTGTCCTCTGGTGGAGACCCACCGCCAGTCACCAGAGTAGCAGCATGATTTGAGGCCAGCTTTTGCTTTGCCCTGCGTTTAAGGTCATTCCACCGCTTGTAGCAATCACCAGCTGTGCGCCTCACAGATCCAAGGGCACTTATGATGTCCGCGATGGTCTGCCAGTGTGCCTGACGTTGAGCAGGTGTGGTCTTGCACCCTGCAGTAATCAACATTTCGCGGTCATGTGTGGACACATACTGCACAAGTGCATCACGTTCGGCCTCATTGAAGCTAGGCTTCCTTGACGTGCCGGACTGTGTAGCCGTGTCTGAGGTATCAGCCTGTAGTGGACGAGCACTCTTCCTCTTTCTTTTCGAAGGTGGTGGGGATCCTGAGTGGCTTACGGCGCTCTGCTCACAAGGGGCAGGAGCACCGGTGGACTGGGTAGTAGGAGTGTGCGAATGCACACTGACCATAGGACTTGGTGCAGGCATTGGCTGGAGTGTGATGTTGTCAGGGGGAACGTTGGTATGATGGACCAGGACCGATACTGTCCTGGCTGGGAGAGTCAGAGCTGGGGTGGGTGGAGCTGCAGCTGCCCCTGCAGCCTCCCCACCCTGCCTACTCGGGGCAGCTAATGACATGGCTGCCCCAAATCCACGTGGCCTGGTGACACCAACTTGCACCGCCACACGTGGCCTAGACTTGCTGACCTGAAAGTCAGCCTGGGAGTCTTCCTGTGCCAGGTCAGGTGCCACAATGGGCCGGTCCAACAAGGGCTGAGCTGGGATGGTGTCAGCCACGTTTCCCTCAACCATGGGGGGGGGCATGGGTGTCCCTGATTGGTCCTCCACACATGGGGGGCTAGGGGCACTCTGCAAATCCCGGCCATGTCCCCTACTGCACCCACCACGCCCACCTTTTGAGGCTCGGCCACCTTTGCCTCCCTTATCGCTTGCTCGCCTCCCAGCCATGGCACTGATGCTGTTGTGCGTATGGGAGTTGCAGTAAACTATTGTCCTGGGCAATTGGGGGTCAAAGGGGTAGGGTACTAGATGGAATTCGTACCCTAGTGCACTAGCAAGGCTTGCTGTAACCCTTGGGGGAAGATGACGGGTCAGCAAACTCACAGGCACCCCAAAAACAGACTATGGCGTGCACGCAACCCCTCGTAGACCACGTGTGTGGAAAAAGGAACCTGCACTACGCTGTGGCAACCAGAAACACAAAAATAAGCGTATGGATGTTACACGCAGCCTACAATGAACTCTGAAGGTGTACGCGACACACGGGGCAAGCACAGTTGGTAAATATGTGCGCAACTCACCGTCTGCCTGGAAAAAGAGCGTCAAAAAGACGCGTGTGTGCGCGTTGGCAACACCCCCGCTAAAAGAAGAATTGTACGCTGTCTGAGGAGACAGGACAATAGAAGAAGTGAACGCTGTTTGAGGAAACACGCCCAAGAGAAAATCAGAAAAAGCTGTCAGAGGTAACAGGGAGTACGAACTAGAAACGCTATGAAGTAAATCGCGTGTGAACCGAATTCACCCACTCGCTCACCACGAAAAGCACGTACAAGGAAATGACGTCCTACACGTACCTTTTAAACCAGCCTACACGTCCAACGTCACTTCCGCGGGTACGCGCTTGGGCCCTTTCCTCCAATTACACGAGCTGACACTGGGACGTGAAGTTTTTGAACATGCACGATGAACATGCACCCGTGTCCAGGGTAACGCCCGCGCGCGTCACGTCACAGACACGCTTAAACTCTAAGGGCCTTTGGTCCAATGAAATCGCGTATGTGTGCAGTCGCGCTTATGCGCTAAGGGCCTTTCCTCGAATTACACGCTGACGTGCAATTTTTCACGTGCCAAATCACTCCGTATCAAGCTGGCCACGCGAAAACACACGGAAGACCACGCTCCTGCCCTGAAGGCCATTTTCCTGCCCCCAAGAGCCCCGAGCACGCTCCTACCTGCCATCTGCTGCTGCCTGCCTGCCTGCTGCCCAAGTGCCCTGCTATTGGCTGCCTGGACATCAGCCAGGGGTGCAGTTGCTGTGACCACCCCTGCTGGAACTGAAGACTCCCGACTGGTATTCCATCGCTCCACAGCCCAGCCCCAGTTGCCCACCCACACATGCCTCTGGGGTTGCCATGTCGGGCACACCACCATCTGGCACCACTGGCAACCCCCAGCCAGAGAGGCAGAGGGCCACCAGCTTCACTGCCACCGAGGTTGTTGTCCTGGTGGAGCAAGTCCTGGGGTAGTATGATGCCCTCTATGGAAGTTCACGCGCCGACAAGGAAGGACGGACCAGGATCTGGACGGACATCGTGACTGCCATCAACGCGGAGGGGGTGGCAGTCCGCAAATTCCAACATGTGAAGAAGCGCTGGGAGGACTTCAGGTCCAGGACCCTCAACAAGGCCCGGCGCCTCTTGAAGGCAGCGGATGCTAAGGGGCGCCGGGGCCACCTGTCGGAACATCAGATGAGGGCTCTGGAACGCATATCCCCAGCGCTCCACGTCCAGGTCCTTGAAATGCAGACCCGTCTGGAGTCGAGCTGTAAGTGTACATGCATACTGATTGTAAGCTGTGCGTGTGGTGGTGTGCCAGTAGTGTGCAGGTTGTACATGTGGTTTTGTAGGGCCATGTATGGATGTGTATGTACAGGGCCGTGAGGCTAACACATGCGAGTCCTCTCATGTTTGAGACACATGGATGGTGCATTTGTGTGTAAGCTTGCATGCCAAATGCAGATGTGTGAGCACACATGTTTGAATGACTGTGTATGTCAGTTGGCATGGTTGTGGTGTCACACATGGATGTCGGTTCCAGCTGCATGTATCTGCACCGTGTACATGTGCATGTGCGTGTATTTCACTAGGGTGCAACAGTGATGGAACATGGATGCTTGGGACACTGATATGTAGTAGACTGATTGCCAGATGTGACATGGATGCCAATCTCATCACTGCGACAGTAGGTGGAGGTGTACACATGCATGTAAGTGTTGTGGCGTGTGTGCATGTCTAGTGCACTCCCTGTGTTTCATATGATGTCTGGCTCACCTTTGGCTGCTCATGCTGTTTTATGTGTATGGATGGTGCTGGCTGTTGCCATATGGCTGTGGAATTGCTCATGTGTGTGACTTGACATGCCATGTGTGTTGGGGATTGTGATGCCATGTCTGAACTTTGACACTGCCACTCATGTGCAACTGTCATGTGTGCATCAGTCCATTGTACAGTGTCCTGATGCCTGTCTCCTATCTCTCCCTGTCTGCAGCGTCAACTGATGAAGAGGGCGGAGAGGGTGCTGTGGAGCACAGCGGCGGGGATCACACCACCAGCCGGAGACGCAAGGCCCGGCTCCCCTCCCAGGTTGTCATCTTGTCGGGGAGTGAGGAGTCCGGTGCCGCGTCCCAGGCCGCAGCTGCCGAGGGAAGGTCCAAGAGGTGGAGGTCGGAGTTGGACTCCTCGGCAGCAGAAGGGGCAGCTGAGACCCCACAGGGTGCGACGGAGGAAGATGGCACGGAGTCATCCAGGTTGGTGGGGGGTTTGGTGGAGGAGGAGGCCGTGCAAGGGACAGACACGGGGTCTGGAGGTGGGGATTCCACTGGTGCTAGTGGTGCAGTGCAGGGGCAGGGACAGGAGGCAGCACAGGCTGCCGCGGAGGTGCCTGTGTGTAATCCTGTCCCCGATCCTGTGACTGCATCATCCTGCACCAGCAGGGATGCCTACGTCCAGACCCGTTTTCAGGGAGAGGATGAGCTTACATCAACTGGCCTTCCACTCCCTGCGGACGTGGCTATCCGGGACCGGGTTGAGCCTGTCCTGGGTGGGGTGGCGTTGCGTCAACGGGCCATGCGAGGTGACCTGCAGTCTTTTCATGGGGAGACTGCACGTCATCTCGAATGGTTCGACCACGTCAGCCTACTGGGACAGGTCACCCAGACCGGATTCCTCCGTTTGCTGAACCTTGCTTCGGCCCCCTCCTCACCTGAACCCCCTACGCGCCAGTTGTCCTCCATGCCATCTTCCCACCCATGTATCACCTGGGTACCCTGTGGAGCTGCCTCTGACCCTGCGGCCAGGCTGGTGGAGGACACATCCGTGCCACAGTTGGGAGTCGGACGTCCAGCATGGGTGGCCACCTCAACAACTGCACCCCAGCCGGAGGAGGATGTGCAGGCAGCAAGAACCAGGGCACAGGCAGAGGCACAGCAGCAGCAGCAACAGGGTGGGAGCCATCATGGCTCCGGGCCTTCAACATCGCAGGGGCAGGCATTGGCCAGAGGGCAGGAGGACCCAGGATTTCAAGTGTCTTTCGTGTGGCAGTGGTTAGGCCAGCAGATAGGTGCGGAGCAGCAGCGGGCAGAGGAGCACGGCTCGCGATGGTCAGGGCGGAGAACTCCATGCGGAGGGCCCTGAGGCGGGCCGAGTGCCTCGAGGCAATTCGCAGGGAGTTTGAGGAGAACATGTTGTCCCTGCGAACCCTCGGGGCCATGGAAGAGGACCGCCTCCAGGACATAGAGCAGGAGTTCGATGATGCCCTGGCCCGTGACATCCTAAAGTGAGCCGTCGGACTAGCCCGCTGCCCTTGTAAATAGTTTTTAGAGTTAGGTTTCCTTTTCATTTGTGGTCAATGGACAATGCCACACGTTTTTGTATATAGTTAGGTAGGTTTCATTTGTTTTGTTGGGATCATGGACCCTTTACATCCTTGGACAATGGATTGTAAATAGTTGGACTATGGATTGATTTCCCTTTTTTTTGGATTATGAACATGAAGTAATGGGTTTTTTTTTTTATTTCCTTTGGATTTGCTTTGTTGGAGGGTGACTTTGGACTGTTTTTCTTTAAAAATGTTATGTTTTGGTTATCATTTTAATTCAATCATCTTTTTAACATGCTTTTCATTTCATGGTTCAGATTTTGTTATGCTTTAATTTCTTTTTTGATTTCATGTACATAATACATTTTCTTTTTTCAGTTCCCTGTGTGGGATTTGCTCATTGGGTTGATGCATGTGAAAATGTGGGTTTACACAAGCAATGCCAACCAGTGGATGTGTGTGACGGACATGTGTTGATGTACATAGTTGACTTTTGGATTGTGTCATGAGATCGGCGTTTCACTGCTGGGGGGTGGGGGTGCAAGGGGACATGAGTGGGACATGTGTGGGGGCCTGCTGGCAGGTGCCCCTGACTGCTGGGGGGTGGGGGTGCAGGGGGACATGAGTGGGGGCCTGCTGGCAGGTGCCCCACAGTGCTGGGGGCGATGGGGGTGCAGGGGGACATCAGTGGGGGCCTGCTGGCAGGTGCCCCACAGTGCTGGGGGGTGAGGGTGCAGGGGGACATGAGTGGGACATGAGTGGGGGCCTGCTGGCAGGTGCCCTGCACTGCTGGGTGGTGGGGGTGCTGGGGGACATGAGTGGGGGCCTGCTGGCAGGTGCCCCTGACTGCTGGGGGGTGGGGGTGCAGGGGGACATGAGTGGGGGCCTGCTGGCAGGTGCCCCTGACTGCTGGGGGACATGAGTGGGGGCCTGCTGGCAGATGCCCTGCACTGCTGGGGGGTGGGGGTACAGGGGGACATGAGTGGGGGCCTGCTGGCAGGTGCCCCACAGTGCTGGGGGGTGGGGGTGCAGGGGGACATGAGTGGGACATGAGTGGGGGCCTGCTGGCAGGTGCCCCTGACTGCTGGGGGACATGAGTGGGGGCCTGCTGGCAGATGCCCTGCACTGCTGGGGCGCGGGGGTGCTGGGGGACATGAGTGGGGGCCTGCTGGCAGGTGCCCTGCACTGCTGGGGGGTGGGGGTGCAGGGGGACATGAGTGGGACATGAGTGGGGGCCTGCTGGCAGGTGCCCTGCACTGCTGGGGGGTGGGGGTGCTGGGGGACATGAGTGGGGGCCTGCTGGCAGGTGCCCCTGACTGCTGGGGGGGGCGGGGGTGCTGGGGGACATGAGTGGGGGCCTGCTGGCAGGTGCCCTGCACTGCTGGGGGATGGGGTGCAGGGGGACATGAGTGAGCCATGAGTGGGGGCCTGCTGGCAGGTGGCCCTGACTGCTGGGGGGTGGGGGTGCAGGGGGACATGAGTGGGGGCCTGCTGACAGGTGCCCCTGACTGCTGGGCGGTGGGGGAGCTGGGGGACATGAGTGGGGGCCTGCTGGCAGATGCCCTGCACTGCTGGGGGGTGGGGGTGCAGGGGGACATGAGTGCGGTCCTGCTGGCAGGTGCCCCTCACTGCTGGGGGGTGGGGGTGCTGGGAGACATGGGTTGGTGATCATATTGCAACGTGACATGTGGCTTGGCTGGGGGGCATGGCCATGGTGGATGGGCTGCCTGCGGGACATGACCAGGGATGCAGGGTAGTCCCCTGTGGTGTGGGCTGCCTGCAGGGGCCGTGGAGGGGGTAGAGGGGACAGCTGGGAGGACCCACACTGCCAATTCACGTGTAGGACTCCCCGCGAACCCCAGAAATACACATACCCAGGCCAATCGCATGTGAAACTTCCCACGCACCCCTGAAATACACGTACCCAGGCAATTCGCGTGCAATACCTCCCGCGCACCCCTGAAATACACGTACCCAGGCCAATCGCGTGTGAAACTTGCCGCACACCCCTGAAATACACGTACCCAGGCCATTCGCGTGTGATACTTCCCGCGCACCCCTAAAATACACGTACCCAGGCCAATTGCGTGTGAAACTTCCCGCGAACCCCGTAATACACGTACGCTGCTCCAATCGCATGTGAAACTTCACACGAACACCAGTTATACACGTACCCCACTCGTACAGGCCCTTTCGCGTGTGAAACTTCACGCGAACCACAGTAATACACATTCCCCGCTTGTCGTTTGCTGTTTGGCAGGCCTGTATACTGGTCCAGGGTTGGCGCAGCCCTTTGCGCTGGATTGGGGATTTTGATGGGTTTTCCTTGCGCGAGGGCGTTCTTGGGGGCGTAACTGGCGCTGTTGCAGGGTCGCTGCGCCACTCTGTGCCACGGCTGGTTTTGGAGGCTATAATCCATGAATACGCTGTGCGCGGAAATCGATTTTAGCGCACGCGGCTGGCGCAGACATTCGCACGCGCACACTGTGCGCCAGCCGCGTGCGCCACTTTTGTGCGAAATTCTATGAATTACCCTGTAAATAGTTCAAAATGTAGGTTATGCTCCACAAACAAAAGTTTGAATACAATCTATCGTGTTATGCAAATGTTATTACAATTAGTTAAGCACATCGATGAATCTTTCCTTTAAATAAGAAGTCTTCAGAAACTCTATTAACATATTAACATTCCATTCGCCAAAAGGTTGATTATTTGAAGCCAAAAACAAGATAAAGAAAAAGGCTCATTTAAAAGCAGAATTAACATGGACGTTTAGTTAACTTAAGCGATTCAATCTGCATTTATTTGTGTTTCACTAATTAATTTTGGTCTCTCTGGGATTAAATTCCTTGAGTGCCCCATTGTTGTGTGTGGTGACCTTCCCACCCACAATCCTCTAGACTTGACGTAGCTTTTGGGCCTACAACAAAGGCTGCCTCAGGGCATGTGATGCCTGTTGGCTGACTCAACTAAGCAAATCAATGTTGGGCGAGTTCTGGGGCTGGAAGTGTTGTGTGGCAGGTCAGATAAAGAACACTCCGATTTTTCATCTCTCTACTGTTTATTAACTGAAAGGTGAGAACTCCCATCTTTCCCTATACTTGGCTCCAGCACGCCTGTCTTGCTTCAGGTCCAGTTAGGTGAAGCGCTACCTTCTCCCGTTGCCGAACGCCCAGGAGTCTCCCCTTGGCTCCTGGCGTGTCTGTGGCGCAGAGTACCCATGTCTCTCTGTTGGTGGGCTCTGCCACACCGGTTCGTGTTTCTAAGCCACGTGGAGAGGTCCGACGACTTCTCCCAGACAGCAGCAGCCGCCGCCGCCTGTTGCAGTTGATTTTCAATCTTTAAGTGTCCCATGCACAGCTTAATTCTACAAACAACTAGCACGTTCATTGAGTTGGAGGCTCTTTCCGCTCTGTGTCGTACCCCTCTTCGGATAATTGTGGGAGATGGAGTCCATTGATGAAAACTAATTCATATTAATTGAGAACTTACTTGCAATGATTCCACATGGATGATTAGAACTGGAAAAGACAGCCTTGGAGCTTTTACCCTTCAGTCCAGGAATGGAAGTTTGGCATAAAGGGTTTGGGAAAAGTTTCTGCATTTTCTCTGAAAGGTGGTATAGATGCATGGCAATAGGTAATTAGGGTACTGGGTATCAAGGGGTTTTCTTCATGGGCAAATGGGAATACCATGTGTCATCTAATGAAGTGAGGACATCTGCCCGCAGGCTGCTCCCTTCCATGTGATCCTCCCTCATGTAGCCGCCCCCAGGGTCAGGGTCAGGTAGCGGCTGCCGTCCCCTGGGCACCTAGGAAAAGGTTACCGCAGAGAAATCTGTGATGACGCCATTGGATTCATCACAGATAGCAATTGACTCCCATGGGACCGGGAAAACACCAGGAGGGGATGGCCTCCCGGCAGAATTTTATAAGACCTACTCAGACCTAATTGGTGCCCAAGTTACAACCGCTCTAGGAGTACTCTTTCTGGAAGGGTTGCCTCCAGAGTCCGTAAGAAAGGATACTATAGTGGTGCTATTGAAGCCCGGAAAGGAGCCATGACGATGTGAATCATATCGTCCGATATCCTTACTAAACTTGGACACCAATTATTGCAAGCAGACTGCTGAAAGAGACACCAAACCCAATTCACCAAGACCAATGTAGATTTGTGTGGGGGAAGGAACACTACTATGAATATGCAGCGGTTGCAGCACATTATAGATAGGGTACAGTATGTACAGGAAGAAATGGCTGCAGTTTCTTTGGATGCTGTCAAGGCTTTCGACTTCGTCGAATGGGGGGTGGCTTTTTCAGGTTTCGTAAAGGTACAGAATGGGCCTGAACATAATGAAGTGGATACAATTATTGCATCAAGAACCAGTGGCAAGGGTAAGGACCAGTCGAGAGATCTCTCCCAGATGGCAGCTAGAAAAAGGCTCACGTCAGGGCTGTCCTCCATTCAGTTTGCCTTGGCGCTGGAACCTTTGGCACGCATTTTCAGAGATCAATTTAAAGACACAGGGATAACAGTAGATGACCAATCACATGTGATCTCCTTGCATGCGGACGATGCTCTCTTCATACAGAACCCGCGTCTGCATATCCCATATATGGCAGAGGTATTGGAACATGTGGGGGCTCTGTCTGGATTTCGGATCAATGAAGATAAATCAGTAGTTTGGTTTCTTCTTCAATCTTTCTATGCCTTTCCTCGGTTTCTTTTCTATGTTCACACCGCTTTAAATTTTGGCTTGTTGTACTCTGCAATGTAATTGATAATTGGAATGACATCTTATACCTGTATTTGAAATGCCAATAAACAAATAAAAAAGGGGAATCAAATAGCAGAAGATTAAATCTACGGGATAGGACCTCAACCAGTAAACAGAAGCTACCTTTTCAGAACCAGAAGCTGAGAAGTACATACACCATGCAACAAATTAACTTCAAAAGAGAATGTCACTTTTCCAAATCGGGTGTAAGGATAGTTGACTGCGTTTGAGCACACTTGAGGAGAGCCCAAATGTAGAAATGTAGAAAAAAGGTCCTAACGTGGTTCAAATAATTATACAAAGCGAAAAAGTGACTGAGGAGTATTGGCTCACTATTATTGTGTATTAGCGCTGGATTCTACTTGCCAGCTGGATGGGCACTCGGAATAATACCAATAAGATTACTTCCAAAAACTCCAACAAGTGGCCCCTCTATAGAGGCACCCGTCAAGGGTGCCCATTGTCCCCCATGTTATATATCATAGCCACTGAACCTGTGGCGGCTTACCTCAGGCAGGATTACGGCGACGGGGGCATTGAGATAGATGGCGAGACCCACCTTATCTCCATGTATGCAGACGACACACTATTATACCTACACGATCGCGAACACCTCCTCCCTTACATCCTTGAGACCCTAAATGGATTCCACAGATATACGGGGATCCAGATTAACAAGGACAAGTCTTGCCTCTACCCCCTAGCTGCTCTGCATAGTAACGAGTTCGGACCCCTCCCTTCCTTGGCCTTACGATGGCAGGCGACCTCCTTCAGATACTTGGGAATCACCATACACCGAAACCCTAAAACTGAACACATTCTCAACACGGTCAGGGCCAAAGAGGCTCTCGAGAAATCAATGGAGTTTTGGGGCAAGCTGCCGCTCTCTGTGGCTGGAAGGGCAGGTCTCCTTAAGATGGTGGCACTACCTCATCTTCTACACAAGTTTACCAATGTCCCATTTAACATCCACCCCTCATTCTTTAAAGATATAAACAAACCCTGCACAAGGTTCATCTGGCAGGGAGGTAGGCACAGGGTGGCACTGGAGATATTACAGAGACCCTACGAAAAGGGAGGTATGAAAGTCCCCAACTTTGAACTATACTTCTTGGCCAGTCAACTGAGGCACGTGGTGAGATGGATGGCCGACGAGTCCACAACAGACACCTTACTTCTACAACCGGCCCTGCCTCGGCTGCTACTCAGGGACTTACTTTGGGTTCCGGCAGGCTCACTACAAAATAGCCCATACCTAGTCAGATTGGGGACCCAACTCTGGAAACGCGCCTGCAGAGTTGCGGGGATAGAGGACCCGTACTCCCCACAAATCCCCATAGCAGCAATCAAGGCAAACAGCCCCTGGGGACAAAGGGAAACGCGTACTCAATGGGAGCCCTACAGTGTGGCTACACTGGGAGACTTAATTCAAGAACAAAAAGATCCTAACGTTCACTGAACTCAACGAAGCCACAGGGCTGCCTTCAGGACAGTTCTTGCTCCATGGAGCGGTGATGCAGACTATGAGGGATAGATGGCCCGAGACCACCAAGCTGATAACGGAGCACGAGATCATCGAAACCATGCTAAACACAGCTGAAGGGGGCCACAAAACCTCACAACTTTACGAAGCATTAATGGAGGGCACGACCAGAAACGAGCTCAAGTGTAGGGCGAAGTGGGAGAACGAATTGGGCCTAGAATTCGAAGATAAAGAGTGGGGGGGAAATAACCCACTACCACAAAAAGATCTCCAGAAACGCCCGCTTACAACTCATTCAGCTCTATAATCACAAATAGAGCATACCTCACACCAGAACCCATATCAAAGATTAGGGGCGCTGGAACCCAGGTTTGTCCCAAGTATAATGAACCCAGGGCAGGAATGACTCACATGTTCTGGGGTTGCCCAGTGATACGAAGTTTCTGGGCACAAGCTGTGGCAAGAGTGGCAGGTGCTGGCATCAAAGTGGAAGTGCAAACACCGGCGGCCTGCATCTTGGGTAGATACAAACACAGTAGCAAAAACAAACCGCTGAACAAGCTTAAAGACCTAATATATATAACGGCAAAAAGGCGCATAGCCATGGGATGGAAAAGCCCTAAGGACCGAAGCGAAGCACAATGGTGGCGGGATTTTACGAGGTGGATAAGAGCCGATACTGGAGCATGGGAAACTGCAATACAAGAACAGAGGCTAGACACCAGCGAAGACCTGCACCGATGGATAGCGCTGACAGTGCCACTGCTCCACCCTAACACGTCAGGCGCTAACTCAGACGATCCGGGAAGCCCAGGTCCAGAATCTGGCACAATGAGGACTGACGAACTAACAGTGGTCTTGGAGAAGGAGGGGAAGGGAATTCGATAGGTCAATTATGATCGTTGCATTGATAATGTTACTAGTTTGGTTACAAATGTTAAAACCAATAAAGAAATTTCAAAAAAACACACAAAAAAATAAAAACAAAAAAAATTACTTCCAAAAACATTTCATCAGTCAAACAATTTATTTTTATTGAAATAGTATTATTAACAGAGGTCAAACAGCCTAAGCGCATTTCATTTAAATAATGATTAGCTTCAGCAGGATTATCTACATATAAATGCCAAAAAAGAAGAAAAGGAAATATCAAATTAGTCAAGAAACCGAATAATTCTCTTATTTCAGCACACATCATATAATTAATCAACCCAATTGTATAACAACAACAAAAATAAACCCTGCAATCTCCACAGGGCAAGCACTAGGGCCAATATGTTCTTAATGTCCAGAGTTCAAAAGATGCTAGTCTCTTTTCCATTACTATTATTCTCTAGTGAAACCTAACAGCTAAACCACTCAAAAGTCCAATATTAAGTAAAATTGGCAAAGGACCATCGGGCATGGATGTAGACCAGATCTACAATCTTTTGCTCTCCAGGTGTTTTGATCTATGACTCCAAGAAGGGCTCAACATTATTTGCACTTAACACTAGCCGTTGGCTAGTGACAATTGACTCTTGGTGAGTAAGAAATGGTGCACGTTGTGCATGTGTAGAATTGATGTGGTGAGGGACTTTTTATGGCTGGTGAGCAACTTGAAATGTGTACTTCTGCTCCCAGGATCCCCCACGATTGACTATCTAGCTAGAGCTGATGCGAATTGCACTCCAAAACATCTGGCGAGCCAAAAAGGTTGCTGATCCCCGATCTAGCATCTCAAATAAATTAAACGGATATAAACAAATGAAATACGCTGTTTCAGCCAATTGAAACTTTAAACAATCATTTAAACTAGTGCCGAAAAACCTGTGTGCAAGTGTTTGTACACTCTTGGGGTCTACCCATTTGTGAACGTAATTCAGACTCCCATCTATCTCGATATATCGGAGATCAAAACCCTCATCCCGTGGTACAAATGCCCTCAACATCTAATCTCACTGTTAGGTAGTTAATCAGTAATCCTAAATAATAATAAAATAGTTCAGATTAGATTAGGCATTTCCACAATACAGATAGATCAAATTTAAAAAATAAAAATAGGGCGGCAGAGTATGCAGACCCACGATATCAGTGTAATCTTTGGGCTCCCTGCACGAACCAGATCACCCCGCCAGGGATATGAACCCCTGCGTTGCAGTGGATTAGCTAGGGAACTCCCCCAGCAACACCTGGTGCAGCGCTTCAATCATGTATGCGGTTCTTCCGAAACAGGTAACTGTAGAGCCCCCCTGCCTTATGCTCCCCATAGCAACTAAAGCCATGAGTCCGTGCACAGACATGTGGCTGTTTGGAACTTCGGTGTTCGCCAGGGGTGAACCTCAACCCTCATCCGAACTGCACTGGCTTCTGCTTGGCTTCTGCTGAGAGCATGCATCATCTTTAAATGCTGCTGCATCATCTAAAAAGCGGTCGCCCTCAAGACCCCAAACTACCTCGCTAAGAAGCTCAGCATCTCATGATACGTACGATCCACCAGAAGTAAGCACATGGCAGAGCTCAAATCTGCACCATGCAGGAAGTAAAGCACCAGAAGACCGGTATTTTCTGCCAATGCCCCCAGACTCTGCAACCTCCTCCCAAACAAGACCAGACAAGCCCGCCCCTACCCAGTCAGCTCCTCGCTCCCTTGCATCCAGGCCTCCAGATAAGGTGCGTACCAGGTCTTACGACAGCTTTATTATTATCCTGTGTACACAACAGCTTTATTATTTTCCTGTATACATTTACACACAAGTTTAGAGCAGAGGGAAGTGCAAAGGTCAGGTTACTTGACACAAACCAGAAAGCTTCTTTTGATTTTTATCTACATGGATATAATTGCAAGCCATGGAGAAAAGCCTCTGAAACCGAATGCAATTTTCTCAAGCCTTTCAAAAAAAGAAACTAAACTAAACAACAGCTTCTGCTGTGTTGATGCTCATGAAGGAAACGGAAACACTGTGCATATATATTTTCCTGGCATTTTAGGATTGTATAATAAGATTGAAAACTAAGTTGCACTTGAGAATTAATCTTTTGTAACAAATTTTGCTTTTTTTTCCTCCAGTGAAAGCAAACCAGTATTGCACAAATGTATTTTTCAGTGCTCCTGTGCTGAATACATAATCATGCGGAGGCAGATTATTATTATTTTTTTTAACACATATAATTTAAACTCCAATTATAAAAACAGTGTGTAAAATTATGAGTATGCACGGTCTAGTTTACATCCATTCAACCTTGCAGTCAATGGGCTACATTACTATATATGGTCCGTGGCAGCAGAGTCTTTGCTCAATGGTGAGTGATTGTCATGACACCAATCACAAGTGTTCTAGCCTCTCAAATCTTCAAGACTACAATTAAAACATCCAAAACCTGACTCTCCAGGAAGTGCAAGCGCTGTTCAAAAACAAACAAATGAAAGTTACATTTCTAATTGAAACAGAAACTCAGCAAAACGTGTCCCTGTGATAATCCAGATAGGTATTTAATTTTATGTAGAGCTTCATACATGGTTCGTCCAACTTCTAGACAATGTGATTATTATACGCCAGTCGATACTCAGTTTACTGACCTCTGAAGGATGATAGCCAATAAGATAGCTCAGCCGGTTAAGCGCTCGTTGCTGCGATTGTGCGTGATCTGTAGGTTGCAGGTTCGAATCCCGGCAAAGCCAACTCAGCCTTTCATTCTTTCGAGGTCGATAAAGGAGTAGCGACTTCGGTTTGGTGATAATTATGTTCTATTTTCAATGCTTTGCCAAAAGCGCTTTATAAATAACCATTTGACCATGAGATTAGATATAGAATTTAGCATTGAGTCCTTGCCTCTCTGCACTTTTGCACTTACTGCTCTAAATGCACTTTATACACACATTGCACATATTGCTCTTTCTTTGCACAAAGCTGCATTGTCAAAGATATACCCACAAGTACAATTGGGTGTTTCTTCTAGCTTATTGTAGTACTTTTAGTACATTATAAAGCGGTCATCCACTCCAATGCTAGCCACCATGGCTAAACGCAAGGCTAGAGACCAGTAGCCTACAGAGAGCATTAACAAAAAAAGCAAGCAGGAACAAACTGGGGTGAAGGGTGTGAACGGTGCAAAAGGTGTTAAGGCCTGAGGAGCCACTATTGCCCAACAACCAACCTTGAATGAATATTTAAAACAGATGGCAGGAGAAATTGAGGACCATATTGTCACGCACGGCAGTCGCTGGCAGCTGTGGAGACGCTGGCGGTGGAGCGGCCATTGATTTAGCCGTCACGCCGCCCACGCTTTTCTCGGCAGCGGTCTAGTTCTTCCAGCCCTTCCGACCAGCGACGTCCTTTTAACGAGCGCCAACCCGGAAGCCAGCGCGTTGCAACCTTTCGCGTTAGGCTTCCGGGTTGGTACGCTTCAGTCCTTTCCTCCGCGGCTGCCGCCGCTTCCTTTCCTTTTTCTCCCGTATGCTTGCTGGCTTTCATTTGCTCTGGGCACGCCTCGCTCTGTTGGAGCTTCTTCTCCGCTCCACCTTGGCTCTCTCTCTCTCTTTCCTTTCTCCCCTGTTCTCCTGGTTCCTTCCCCCTCAGCTCAGTCATTAGTCACCCCATCTTTGTACTGTTGTTTTCTCCCCTGGAGCAGTCGCCAGACACCACTTCCTGTGGATTTCCTTATCAGCTGGATCCTTCAAGTTACACCGTCCCACCTTGTATCCTGCTGCCATCTTCAACTAAGAAGGGGTTTTTTGTGCCTATCGGCTTTTTCCCCTTAACCAGTCTGCCCCCGTACGGGGGCCCCCTCGGCCCCGTGTTAGAGGGGCAGGGTGGCTTCCTCTCGAGGCAGACCTCATCCACACTCCAGAGAGGAGGCATTGAGATTAAAGAGATTCGGACTCACATCGGACGAGGAGACCACAGGTGAGCAGGAGGGTGTGAGCGGCACTCGGGGAAGAGGGGTGAAATTGACGGAATCCAGGAGTGAGCCTGACACATATACTCAACACTGAAAGGGCCATTGAAGAAGTGTCCAACCATACAGGGGACCTGAAGGGCTTAATGACAGCTTCTTCAAGACAATCGTGTAACTATGGGAGGGCCACTGACACAACTCATCTGGGAACTTTCCCCTCTGCTCCCAAAACAATGCTCTCAAATCGACCCGGCCCGATATGGCAGATAGTAGTGTTGAACCCGTACAGGTGGACATTGAAATAACTAGCTTACTGCACCCACAAGGGGAAGACAGCTTGCTATCAGTATCCAGTGACTTCAAAATCCTGGAAGAGGTCATGGATAGAAAACTGGCCCCAGGACTGGATAGCACCTCCCAGCTTAAGAACTCTTTAAATAACTCACTTTCTATCTTAGATGATCTCATTAGAGGGATTAAGAATGACCTTGTCGAGGTCAAGCAGGTGGCATTGTGAAGCACACCAGCTACGGGCAGGTGAGAGGCTACTGCCATGGTCATTGAAGCACAGGTTAAATCACAGGGAACTCAACCACAGTGAAGGCCAATAGAGCGTTTGTCCCCCTCAGCCTTGAGTCCTGGAACCCAGTAGAGAAAGGTGATAGGGCGTCACAGCACTAGCTCACCAATCACATAGCCATTAGATTCAGGCCAGATTGCACAGATGTCAGGCAACCCTTGATCTCCCACTTTAAGCAGCTTCATTGGTGGGGGTCTTTATTGGGATCCCAGCCTTAGCAGCAGATGTGGAGGAGTCAACTGTCTCATTAATGAACAAAACAACTCACTGGATTAATGTCCATTTACCCGGCATGAAAATTAATCCAAGACCATCTTGGATCAGCAGACTGCGAAAACAGGGGTGGGAGATTGTTTTAGTGTCACGGCTGCTACACCGGCCATACTGAACTACCTGGAGTCTTCCCTGGATTAAAGTGGGCACAATGGACATTACTCATGCAGAGAGAGAATACCTCCCTCTGAGCTTTTTCTACCCCCAACACAGCACCCCTTTAAACTTAAGCTTGGCCCACCACGTGTGAACTTGGAAGTGGTTGAGAGCCAGGTCAAGGGAGGATGCCGGCAGGGCATGGGTACAACAGGGAGGGCCTCCAGGAAGGAGAGTGGTGCTATAATTACATCAAATCGATTTGAGTCCTTGTCAGGAAAAGAAAAACTTGACTGACTAGCAGTCCCTAGCGAAAGATCCTTATCCATCGAGGGGATTGTTGTACCCATCCCGCAAATCCAAAGGGAATGTAGTCACGCTCTTTAGCAGGAATATAGCAGGGGGCCACTGCTAAATTGGAGAGATTGGATGTGTAGCTCATACGAAACACCACAATATTCCTGCAGGAAACCTGGGCTTTGGAACCCGTGCTGATGGACTAGTTTGTCTCTTTGTTGGGCAAGATTGCATGCAGTACACTGTGGGAGACTGCACCAGCTTTGCCCTCTTGGCAATAGTTAACCCAACCTTTGGTATAAGCATGCACTACACAAGTTGGTAGAGTGACTGAGCAGCCAGGCTTATCTCAAGAGGGGTGAATGTGAGCTGTAGGGTTGTAACAGAGTTTCAAAGTGACATATACAAATAACAAGGTTTCTTGATTAAACAATTATTTATTAATTTAACAGTCAGTTTGAATAAGCCTTCTTTAGAAGGGAGCAAATATGTAACACTTAAAATATACTTCAAAAATACACACTCTCAGTTCCAATAAATCAGTAGATACCCATTGGGGATGACACACAGGCACTTCCTATACCCTGAGGCGACTTAAATAACTAGGACACCGTGGACATTGATAGATCACTGGTACATTTAGAGTAATACTGAGTTTGGTGTCAAAAGGAAAAGGTTAAGGGAGAAAACAATGGTTGACATGTTTCTCAAACAGGTAAGCCCTTTTAAACCCCCCCAATGCAATGTAGATTAACCTTTTCTCAGCTACACAAGTTAAGAATGTGTGACTTTTTGGAGGGACAAAACACAAAGTCAGAGGTTAGAAGAGTCTTCAGGGAGCCAGGACAGCCAATGTCAATTGAGCAATGTCATGGGGAGCTGGAGTTCTTCTTGAAGGTGAGTAAAAGGTCTTGCACAATGTTATAGAGAGTTGTTGTTGAAAAAGAAATCACTGTTGGGCCACAAGCTGGGAGGCCTGTGATGGGCAAAGATGCAAGCAACTCTGCAAAAGGTAATAAAGACAAGCCTCAACTGAGAGCTAGCAATGCTACACAACAAGAGGTAAGTACCCCTTAGTTTACAGTACCTTAGGTCTGAAGAAATTGGTTCCAGCTGGATTCCGTTCCTGTTGTAGTATGGCAGATTCTGTTGTTCCTGGGCCTCAGTCATGGGGACAAGAGGGAGGTCGTCTGGAGATTTGTGCACTATGACCATTTCCCTCTTAAACCGGTCCTGAAAAACAGACTCTTTCTCAGGCTCCTGTGGTAGACCCCCAGCAACTAGGTCAATGTGAAATAAACCCACAATACAAACAGAGAATAAAATGGGCATGGTCTGACCCCATAGCAGCCCAATGTAAAGCAGGTGAACCTAACCTATGTCAAATCTTATCTATTCTCGACCAAGAGGCTCCCCCTGACCAGATAATGTCCTGGTCTAAGGACCTCTGGAAGGCCCTGACTGACTCTTTCCAGCGTGTGTTGAAGCAAAGGAATAGTAGGCTGATTTGATGAGGAATGTAGGACTGTGCAGAACAACTTATTGAGGATCTTGAGAGACACGAAAAGCTCTAGGGGGGGGGGCATTGTTAAGGCCAGGGCCACCTAAAAAGGTACCATAGAACACGGAAAAACCCAACTGGAGCATAACACCTGGGAAGATCTTTTGTGGGCCACCTAAAAAGGTACCATAGAACACGGAAAAACCCAACTGGAGCATAACACCTGGGAAGATCTTTTGTGGGCTGTCTCCGAAAGGGACTCCAAGAAATTCTGGGAGTAACGGGAGGACCGCAATACAAACGAGTTAAGACCCATAGGGAAAACCATTTTCGGCCATGTTTGACCACTTCTCATCCTTATATCAGAGTCAGGCTTGCAGGCATGGGGAAGGAGACTGTTCATCGTTACAGCTAACTTTGAAGGAGGTGGAGAAGACAATCACGCAACAGTCACGCAACCGAGCACCGGGACCGGATGCGGCCCCTGCACATTTATATAAGGCAGAGATGATTCTGTGGGTTTGTTTGCTTTGTAGCCGGCTTTAATTCCTATTTGGCAACAGGTAATTATTCGGAGTCCTGGAAAAATTTCATTATCTATCCAATATTTAAAAAGGGCGACCCTGGAAGCCCTCTGGCTTACAGGCCAAATTCGCTGCTGGACACCTCCTTCAAGGTTTTTGGCCAGGCCATTTTGCAACATCTTGAGCACTGGATCTTAACCAGCCAAGTCCTCTCAGAGTTGCAATATGGTTTTAGACACGGTCTGGGAATTCGGGATCAGGCCTTGAATTTTTATCTGGTAGGGGCCTCATCTGTCTTTGGCACAGGAGAGCCGATTCATTTAGCCATCATGGACCCGAGCACCGCATTTGATAAAGTGGATAGAGCTATTTTATGGCATGTGCGCGGATCCATGGGCTGTCCACCTGAGTTAATGATCCTCCAATTGATTCATGAGTACACTAGGGCCTGCGTCCGATTTGGGGAACAGAGCAAATGTACTGGCTATTTTGAGGCGATCACCTGAGTGCGCCAGGGTAGTGTGCTTGCGCCTGTTTTATTTACTTTATACATAAATGCCCTTTTTAAGAGCACTTGTAAACACAAAAGCAGACTATCCATGGTTGGGCGATAAAGCATTCCCTCTGCTTGCATATGCAGACGACACAGTGCTTATCGCCCAGACTCCACTAGCCCTACAAAAGTTGATCATTGCCTACACTGATTTTATGACAGATCTAAAACTCACTATAAACACTGGTAAATCTGCAGTGATGGCGAGGAGCGCGGGGAGAGGGAAAACAATCAAAATGCGTACTATGCTGAGCAATGGGTCAGTTATTCCTAGGGTCACCAAGGACGACTATATAGGTATTTGCTTCTCCGACAACTGGAGGGGAATGGCCCATGTGCACAGAGAAAGCAATAAAATGAAAAAGGTGCTGTGCGGCATTGCAGGATTTACAAAAATGTATCAGGGTCAACCGTTGGGTCTCATCAAGGAGGTATATTGTACTCAAACAAAGGCTGTGACTAACTACAGGGTGGCAGTGTGGGGGATGGAAAACACATTGAAGTCACAGAGAACCATTTTTTGAAAAACTATTGGGAGTTCCAAGCTCCGCCCCTAATGATGCTGTGCATGTAGAACTGGGCATAACTCACATCGGTGATGATTGGTACGAAGCACCTTTTCAGCACTGGCTGAGGATTTGGGAAAATTCGAGAGCTACCTCCACACACACAGCATTTCTATGTTGCGGGGCTCCCATGGGCAAAAAACACAATGGCTGAAACACATTTTTGTTTCTGTCTATCAGATGAATGCACCATCGTTACAATGCCCGCCCAAATTTTAATAACAGTAGAGAGGAATGCGTATAAGAAGGCCTTTTGTTCAATTATCATAGTTAAACGCAAATCTATTGGCCTAGCTCTTGCGTCCAGTAGGCAACACTCCATCACGAAATGGGATACCATTCAGCCATATTGATGGGTCACTTAGTGCGTGTTTTAACTTATTGATGTTGAGGGATATTACAAAGGAATGGCAGGAGCAGAATTTGGCCTGCACGGGTTGTGGGGTGTAGGACAGAAAACCGTTTACACTTAGTGCAAGCTTTAATTTATTGATGTTGAGGGATATTACAAAGGAATGGCAGGAGCAGAATTTGGCCTGCACGGGTTGTGGGGTGTAGGACAGAAAACCGTTTACACTTTGTTTTGTCCATGTTATCATGATATTAGGAAACAGACTATTACCCCACTTTTGGCAAAAGCAAATTTTACTCAGTGTCGCCGGGTACTTCCGTTTCTGTTATGTGCTGAACCACACATCGTTGCCTGGGGCCCGTCAGACTATTTGAGGAAGGCATGGACTAGACAAAAGCGCTTTGTGGATGTCCCATAACAAGATGCTTGATCTCAAAAGCTAATGTGGTTCCTTCTACCCAGATGCAGAACTTTATACTACTGCTCCCTCTATTGTGTTTTTGCAAATTGTAGGTTCTGAGCATGGACTGTGCACGTTTAACTCTTGTTTATTATAAGATGGATCATGCAAACTATTTTATTAAATGGACTGTTTTTTTTGTTTGTTCTAATTTTCACAATGGATTGTGCATATTTATGCGAGTACTGGTTTATGGACTTTTAGATACAAATAAACCGTTTTTTTAATTGAATTGTTATTTGTCCCAGTGCTTCCTGGTCTGGGTAGTTCACTGTATTTTGCACCTAAGTTCAACGTTCACCTTTTTACTCTACCCTTTACTCTGGGTCAATTTCAATCACCTTGCTTTTACAGTTCATTCACTTTATCGCTACAAACGTTTCAGCTACTTTCTTTCGGCGGACCACTCCATTACTCAGTATCGCTGACTTAACAGCTATCATTACTTCAAGATTCATTCGCAGGTCTGCCTTTCTTCGCATCTCATCCACACACGTGCCTCCCCAACTCTGCCGTTCACCCGGGAGGGTCGCTGGCGTCCTTGAAACACAATGCAGCTTTCTTGTATGGGATTCGGTATTCTCCACATGTCTTTCGCAGCCTTTTGGAGGCAACGACCTCCTGCAGGGAACTCCTGGGCTTCTCACCCGCAGCTCTGGTCCCTCGGTCCGTTGATCTGCTCCAGTAGGTTTGCCTTTGCCCCGGAGGTTCAGCACTTAATCGTGTGCCACCTTGCTCATAGTGTGTCGCTATTTTCCACCTTTTATCGGTTTGAGGAGAGTGAATTGCTATCAGATGTATGCACTTAGAGTCAAGTGCCTGACTTTGCCAGACCCAATTAGCGGGGCATGTCCTATTCGATGTGTTATTATTACTCTCAGTCGCCCTCTTCCTCGGCCCAGTGTGTGTGTGGAAAGGTGGGTGGGTGGGAGAGTTGGGACACCGGAGAATCCAGAGGGATCATGGGCACAGGAAAGGGAGGAAACCCGTGTCTCGCCACCGGCTGCCTCGCCCCCAATCCCCGAAGACCCCTCACCCAGGTAATCCTCCCGCACTGGTCCACCCCCAGGAACTGGATCCAAAAGTGATGGCTGTGTCCTGGCCACCTGGATGACAAGTCCCTGAGGACTAGCGGGTGAGGGTTTATAGTCATAATGTCGACAACAAAAATGTCGACAGTCAAAATGTCGGAAAAAAAAATGTCGACTTTTTTTTCAATGCATTTTTTTTTTTTAAATGGGGGGGGTTCCCCCCCTAACCCCCCCTTTTAAATTTTTTTTTAAATTTTTCCCTTTTTTTTTTAACTCCCGAACCCCTAAAATAAATATATAATTAAAAAAACGAAAGTCGACATTTTTTTTTTGCGACATTTTTTTGTCGACATTTTTGTCTGTCAACATTTTTTTTTCGATATTATGACTGTCCACCGCGGGTGAGACACCCTTTGGTTTCTCACACCAGTCAGCGGCTGAATTTAATTACTCTCTACACGCGTTTACCCACACTTATAGTGTGGCTCCTCAGGAGAGATCACGCAGATTTGGTGTTGCAGAATCTAGAGAGGATGAACTAGCATATCCATCCTCATCTACAGAGCTACTACAATAAGAAATATGTCTGACAAGCCTGAAAGAAAAAGTATGCAAATTGCGGTAAAGATATACATTTTATTTCCAGAGGTATGTGGTGAAACACATTGTTAGGGAGAATTCTCTGTTAAGGCTAATTTCCCAAACCTAGTGAGTCCCTCAGCAGCTGTGCTGGATTTTTTGGGAGTTTGTTTTTTTCTCCTGCTAAGAGTGAGACTCTCTTCCTCCCACTCTTAGGCATGATTTCAGGTATTTCTGACTTTTTGTGTGCTTATGGGCTATGGGGTATATTTCCCCATAGGGTATCATCTGTTTTATATGTGTGTTACACAGCACTCTCAGTGCAGTAACACAGGGGTGTCATAGTGACCCCCAAACAGACTCCATACCCTGGGACTGACTACTGTCTCCCAGGGCATGTAAAGTCACCATTGACTTTACTAGTCTTAAATTGTGAACAGAACCAGTACAAACCATCATATTGTGGGAGTACTGGTAGGGGTAATTCGATTGCCCCTGGGTCTGTTTTTCAAGGGGGCACTGTCCAGTCTCCCCCTTGTCGAGTTTCTGGCTGGTGGCAGTGGTTACCACGCAAAATATTCCACCGGAATATTCTCTATGGGATTTTCCCATTGATTTTAAACGCACCACTTGTTGGTGCAATGTTAAAGATACCGCCGATTTATTTAATATTAAATCTACGGTTGGGTCTTTTTGTCAGAACTCGGTTCCAAAATGGCGTTTGTGTCTGTCTCTGTAACTCTGACCAAGGTCGAGCCCTTTGTTCCACTATTTTGGCGGGCTTCTCCACAGAAGCCCTCCAAATGGTGCCTCTCTGTCTGGGTTCCACGGAATGGTGGAGGGGGGAATTGGCACCCTGGACTGCGTTGCCTTGGCAACCCAAATCGCACTCTACTCTGATTGGCCAAGTGGTGAGCCGTAGCATGTGTGAGTGACAGCTAGGCTGTTTAAATGGGGGTTTTCTGCATAAAAGCAGGGCCTTTGGGACTGGAACTTCAGAAGTCGCCACAGGACCTAAGAATCCGAAGAGGGAAGAAGCTGAGCCATCTGCAACGACGACACCACGAGTGAAGCCCTGCTGCAACAAACTCACCACTTTCCCAACGACAAGAGAAGATCTTCTGCTGGAGAGTCTTCTTCCTTTGAGCTGGTAGGATCAACCAGTTCACCTCTTTTCGCTTCCAAAGACGTCTCTTGGTCGAATCGCCCGTGCCAAGCACCACGGCAGGCGGATAGCCAAGCTTCACCACTTGGACCGCGAATAAAAGGACTGCACCTTTTAAATCGAGAACTCCACGGCTGGTTTCATCCCTGTGCAGTGCAACGACTCCACGTTTCCTCCTCGACGAGATCCGCTCTTCCCCTGGTCAGAACCACGAACTGCAGTCACTGCCAGGAACAACTGCCCCCGCTGGAGCATCCTCTCTCTTTAAGGTACTGTGTCCTGTCTGGCCTCCCTTTCTACAGATTGCTAAAGGTGACCCTTAAATCCTTGGCTTTCTAAACTGGGTTGGCTCCAGACATTCTAACTTCCTCTTTCGTGTTGAACCAACCTCTTGTTGAACATTTGGTGCAAAGACTTTTTAGTGCATTTAAACTGTACGAGCTTGGGCACATTCCGCCTTGCTCCATTTAAAGTGGCCCTGGCCTATGAACTTTGGCTCTACAGTGTTTACTGCCTTCAGTAATTTGCTTTAACTTTAGAAAAGTGTTGGGACCCGTTTTATTTTTCTGAACTGCCCTTTTCTCCCCCTTTGAACGAATTATTGGAGTGCCATCTATGTTACACGCTCACCTCTGTTTTAACAAAAAGTGGTGCCTTGACTTAGACTTGTTTAATAATCATTAAGAGGAGTGTGTATACTTTACCTGACTCTGTTTTAACCTGCTTTATTAGAGTGCTAGTATATTACCTAAAGTGTGTTTTAAATTAATAATTATATACTTTTGATACAAAGCTCTGGTCAGTGTTTGTTTGTTCTACTGTGTTTTTAGCCCTATTGTGTATACTCTTCATACAGCCCTACTCTTCTTGAGAAATTGGGTTTACTGCCAACACCTGTAGTCTTAATCTTCTTGCAGTGGTCCCCAAGGGAACTACACAGGATTCTGCCTAACACACGTGTAGAGTGTAATTACGTTCAATCAATCCACCAACGAGGTTTAGAGAAAAAGAAGAATAGGGACCAACTGAAAGGAGACCTTTTCTGAGAAATTCAAGCTACAGCCATGACCGAATAAGATGAAAATAAATGACTATGAAACGCACAAAGGATCTGTTTAACTGCAATAAACTACAATTATGCATTTAAAGAAGGAGCCTTACTATAATTATTTTAAATACTGAAATTGAGCGCAGGTGAACCGCCTCACTTGGAGTACATTGAATTAAGACTTACGTCTATACAGCTCTGAAGACCCCCTGAATTCTGGGCAACGTATGCACCAACCTCCACTGAATACTATCTATTGTGGATGCAAACCTTCAGTCACCTACACTGCAGAGGAGGCATCAGGAAAGAAGAAACTGATTAACCAGGACAATCCTATAAAATTACAATTGATTCTCTACTCCAGGACAAGGGTCAGAGTCTCTACTTCTTAAACCTTCTTTAGGATGAATCAGACATTTCACTTATATATGGATGCACTATCAGAGGTCAGGCTACAATTATCTTTATATTAATCAGTAGACCAGTTATAATTCACCCTTGGAAAGTAACGAATGGTGTGCAACTGACGTTCTAGACAGTGGACGGGGGACTTTCTACATAGATAGTAGCTAGTCATTTTTACCATTTTTACCACTGGTACTGGGGTCAGGAACCGGAAGAGCCCAATACACAAGTCCCCCAACTATGTTGTGCTTTCACAGACAATCGCACATTCACTTAATTCTTACAAAGAATGGGGTATTAACTAGTCTCATGATAGCTTGCATGTTTCATGTGACACCCAGGAGCAGTGTGCAAAATTTGCACTCACCTCTAGCTAGTGATATTGACACTTGGCGAGTATGACATGGTGTGTTATGTGTTTGTATAGAAGTGAGGTGGCAAGTTATGGCTGGATAGTAGCTTGCAACTTGAAAATGTGCCGCATGACTAGAAGTACCTCCTATATCTGGCAAGGCAAGCTCCTGCAAGTGACCTCGAGGTGCTGCCACCCGTCATCAATACTCTCAACGCACACCAGATCAGGAACACTAACCCCCGCTGCATATAACGCTGCCAGTTCAGACACACCACTTGCATCATGGCCTGGTCTGTTGCCTGACCTTCGGGCATACAAAGTACTGGTCTTCATACCTAGGATGTGCTTGTATGTCCAATAGAACAGAACTAAGTAAATGCACACTGAAAAGGTGTCCTCCAATAAACAATCTACATACACAACAAGACACAGATGACCATAGTGGCTGTTGTTGGTCGCTGTGTCCCCTGAACACCAGTTATCGAATCTAGCTAGGACTCGTAAGTCCGATAGAACAGAACTGATGTAACTATACAATGAGAAGGTATCTTCCTAATAAACAATGGCAGACTCAACAGGGATGACCATAGACCTGCAATTCGCTTAACCCAATATAAATTAGGAATGGGGCCACTCAACAACGGTGACACTGCCAAACTCAAGCCTGGTAATCAAACTATGCGCTAGACTGAGAATCTCTCCCGGCGTACCAATGTTCCAAACCTTTAGAATAGATACGATCAACTCAGTGGGCACTGGAAGGTAATCTGAAATAGGCTTCTCCCATCAATCCGCACAGACACTCACACATAGCGATATGCTCACTCTCCCCTCTACACCAAACAATAGAAAGCAGCTATACCCCTCGATCAATTTTGGCCTAGCTGCACACATACCTACACACCCCCATGCATACTGCAACAGTCTTTAGAACACAGCTATACCCCACCAAAAAGAATAGGCCTAGCTGCACACATAATCTCATACACAAGCTCCACCACTGCCAGAATGCAAACTCTGAGGTCAACGGCCTTGCTGCACACATTCTGACTTCACACAACCACTGCACCACACCTAGCATTAGAATGCAGCTACACACCACGTAAACCGCACTGACTGCACGCATACTGAGTGCACACAAGCACTATTTACTACCCTACTTTCTCCACTGACCTGGACTACGGTCCCTGAGGGCGTTCAACCCAAAGCGCTATGAGATCATACGAATGGGCTATAAGGTGCTATACAAAAGCGCAATAACATAACATATATGGCAAAATGTACTTTGCTTTGGGTTGTACTGTACGTCTGTATCCGCAGACAACCTTTAGGATAGCTTTAAATATATGAGCATATTCATAAACGTACATAAAACATGTGGCTTTTGGCGTTTGAATCGAGGTTGCCCAGCGAGGTTGCCCAGCGAACATCAACGTCAATCCATCAGCTCCATCAGGAACTGAGATTTAGGCTCCTTTGTGAAAATAGGCACATACCCAAGCTCCCTTTGACACAAACTCAAAATCATTTTCATCCTGAGAGCCATTCCCATTTAAGCGGGACACACTTAAAACAAATGCTGAAATGTGTCAGTCGTCCATAAAGGCTTGTCACACATTTTTACTCTCCAACTTGCATTCACATTTCAAACAGTCTATTCTTCACTGAGTCAGTGTTTTCCCTTGGGGGTTACAGTCCCAGAATTACTAATATTCCAAAGTTTGCCCTGTGGCGATCCCAGAATGCCTGCAAATGTGATCTTGATGCATCCTCTGCAGACTAGGTGACAATTTTATGTGTGGAAGTTTGAATCCACAAGAGATAATGTATTATTCATTGGAGGTTGGTGCATATGTTGCCCAGAATTCAGGTGATCTTCACAGCAGTCGTATTTCATCCTAAGCCCATATCACATTCATCATGCAGCTAAACAGACTTTCAATTTCATTCCAAACATGTTAAAATATACATTCTTTCTGCAATACAAATATATGAAACACCATATCCTGATTTTCCTACAACCAAGTGTTAACAACTTATTCTGTTGCCCTCTGCATTTTCCCTTTCCTGTGTTTGTAGCATTATCGCCCTCCTAACTTCTCACCAATACTTTTTCACTGCCCTAAATTCTGGATATCCCATGAAGAGGTACATTATGTCAGCTTTCAGACCAGTCTAGGCACACGGACGAATACAACAGTGATTTGGTGCAGTACAAATGCTGTGTAGCATATCACAGAAAGTGCCTTCAGAGCTCACATTTCTTTCAGACACGTTTGATGTGTGTCCAGAACTCCCAAATGCCACAAGTAGAATTGTTCACAACACTCCATATTCTAGATTGCACCCACTAATCCATCAGAAAACTGGCCTAGATAGAACTCAAGAACATACAAGTCATATGAAACTTCTGCTGGGAATATCAAAATAAATACAATAATAACTTCTAGGGTCAACAACCTATAACCAAAGCTTTGTTTCTACATAAATCCTATGTATTAAGGGTGGCAGGAGTGAAGTAAGTACTGTGCCCCCCCTTTTACTCCCAGAGACCACACAGGGCACAACTTTATGTGTACAGGCATGAAGGGCTCCCAGACAAGACAGGCACATAAAAAGGTTAGTAACACCTTTGGGAAAACAACTCAACTATCACGGCATCATGGGAGTAATAACTACACAGAAAAAATACTGTAACTTTTAAAAAATACTAACATTCACTACACAAATTCCTTTTTCTGTAAGCTCAAAGAAAGCCAGAGTTCGTGCATTTAGAGGAATACCATTGACTGGGAATATTTAGTTTCCGGAAATCCCTTTTGGAAAAAAGGTAACATATACATCACACTTTTTTCAACATAGTGAAACTGGAAATCCTTCTTGAGATGTACAATAAAATAATAGAAAAAACAGCTAAATTATGGTGGTTTTAAAAAAACATTTATATATTTTACACACACACACCCCCCACACCTCCATGGCGAACTCCATGTTTGAGGTACATGGGTATATAAAGCAAATAACGTATCTATTATTCCAAAAAGATCAAGGCACAGGACCACTTTTCCTTGAAAAATACAAGGTTCTCATTTCCTGACAGATGTAAAGCAATTTTACCCTGATCTCAACAATACCTATTTGATCAAGGAGTATAACTGTACATCAATTTAACAGATAACCCACATAGCAAAAAGGCACACTCCACTAGATTACCTTCATCAATTGGCCCACATAAAAACGGGTGCAGTTAATGTCATGGCTACCAACAAAATAAGGAGGGGCATCAGTTAATTAGTCTAATCATCCAATTAAACTGGTGCAGGACCTCTACACAGAAAATCTGTATTATTGCCTCATGCACATCACATAAAAACGTCCTTGTTCCCAAGAGATGTACTGCATAGATAACAGTGCATATCGGCTATTACGCAAGCAAGGTTCACCTAAGCATGTCTCCAATTATAATAGAAATAAAAATGCTAGGTTCAGTACACATGTCAATTAAGACTCACCACAAGTCAAGCAAACAGCTTGCCACCACTGTCAACCAGCTTGTCAGTTTACTTGGTTTTCATTTTACTCTCTAGATGTGGTCCAACACTATGTATTCTAATGTTTATACGTGCACACTCTAAAGCTAGCAGCTCCCTTATTTTTGGTTGGAGAGTTGGGAGCTGTAATCACAGTGCAGAGTTAAGCATGTTTGTGAGATTTCAAAAGCTCTACGTAGGCCCACATTATTTCTAAGGTTATTCCATTTAGAATTGTGCTCCTCACCTCACTGTGCCTATATGGATAAATGGTGTCATCCTCTGCACATTAACTAACTGCCTCAGCATCTAGTCCTTTACCTGCATTAAAAAAGAAGGCATACACAAACAGTACCCCACGGTTAGAGAGCTGATAAAAAAGGACAGGAAATGGCAATGTGTGTTGGAGATAAAACACCAGCCATCAAATCAAACATTAGGATAAGGGAATAACAGAAAGAAAAAAAAACAATGTGGAGCCCAAATAAATGAAAAAGCAATAAATGAATAAGCTTGTGATGCAGACCACTGAAAAGGGGAGTGGAACAACTGATAAGTGGCTAGAACCAGTTACACGCTATGTAAAAAAACATGTTTAAAAATGCATGGGCAACTATATTATTTAAGATATGCGTTTAGAAAATGTTTGGATGTCTATAAGAAATTAAGTACAGGATGCAAAAAATATCACTACGTTGGACCTTGTCAGAAAAAACTAGGAATATCAAATCACTATTAAGGGTTCAAGAGATGGGTAACTGTTAGTGCTTAAATACAGATATTTTAAAAAATGTTTACAAAAGGAGAGCTTCACTTTTAAACACTTCTGTATAATTTTGCACAGAATATTACTGACGGAAGAAGCACTGAAAGATTTAATAATATATGGGACAATACACTTAATTGAAAACAAATCTAAACCAGGTTAGAGAACGGACCAGTATTCCTAATCCTATTCCAAATTATTAAAACAAGGTATTGATTTTAAAAAAAATATAGGGAGTCTAATATGGTAACATGGCCAAAATACGAGCCTTAAAAAAGGGACGTTAACTAAACTAAAAAAAAATATTAAAAAGTAAGCAAGATCTACAAACGCATTAAACCAAACAAAAAAATAAACCGATATAAGATCGGGAGAAGCATTTCCAACCAACGGTGGACACAGTTATCAGAATCCGATTGATGTTTTACAAGTTACCATGTAGATTTCGAAAATCTGCCTGGCAACAGATGTAGAGAATGCAATTACGTGCCCCTTTGTACGCAGCCTTCCACAAGGCGGCTTCCATTTTAGGATTTCAATTCCACGAGCGTTTAGCTGTAATCCCGTCTCCCAATCTAGGAGGCAGCATATACTTCGCCGCAGAAAGATCTCGATTGTTCTTACATTAGCAGTCACCAAATTCCCCGAGTATCTAAAAGCAACGATGCATGTATAGTTTTTGCCTAAAGAAATATACAAAAAAAATGCAGGCATTCAAAACATCGACAAAACGTTCACGTTCGGATGTGTGTAATCGATTCCTTGCTGCATGTAAAATGCGGTATTTCTACACATACGCTTTTGCTTTACAAAGCAATAAATGAAACAAAGCCCTCGTTATGTGCTTGACTCAACAGTGAATTCATTTCAGTTACTGCGAGGAATGGCTTTACTTTGAAAGATCTACACGAAACCTTGCTCGTCATATTTTTTACCCTCACGAGATACAGGCTTCGGTTTCTTTGTAGCACTGCGCAAAAGGGTTTCATGTAGCCCTTAATGCATGATGAGAAAGCATTGATGTTAGAGGCAGTTAAAAAAGGCTGGATAAATTCGCAAGGCAATATGAAGAGCTGATATTTCCTTAAGCGTGTGGCAAAACGGAAATTAGAAAGTGTGCATTTTAAATTAAATATGCGGTTGCATTGGCTCGTGCATAACGTTGTTATCAAAGGCTACACACAAGTGATTTTACAGGCAATCTGAACAATTCATTTTAGGGTTTCATCACATGTACGTGCCTGGGTTGCCACAATTGAAGTTCAACAGTTACACATGGTGTTCAATCAATGGTTACCATACAGGGGGTTTTGTCTACTTAACAGTGGTGAAGAACATTATGGTTGATTACAGTGGCATTTCCAATCTTGTTTAAGGTATCCAATTGTGCTATTATATTTAACCAGAAGACGATGCCTTGTTTCATCCCCTCAAAGATCATATATAAAAACCAATGTAAAGTGCTCCAAATAGATGAGCAGAAACCTACTTGGAATTACCACCATGGGAATATAGTAAAAGATAATAAGCATACTGAAAAAACGGTTCTAGCCCTTAATATGACAATTCACAAATGCATTCGGATTATAAAAGGCAATGTTTAAAAACGCATTATGCCGTTTTAAAGGTACTTGATGACTGATTATCACTACCACAGTTTTTCTTTAGAACAGAGCTCTGTTGCTCCCAACCTAGGTCTGAGCTATAAAATAAAAGGCGGTTTGCTTGAACAGACTGGTTTAAAATATTGAACTTTGACACAAATATTTAGGATTTGGGAGTATTTATATCCAAGCTATATATTGTCTTGCCAAACCCACAGTAAACAAAGTGACTGTCTGGAAAACCCCATGCTACAAATAAAACCAGTTGAAACCATTGGTGACGGTCTACTGAAATTCCCAACCTTGGAAACAGTTGAATTTAACTTAAGTGAGAAGATTTGCTTTTACGGTAATGTGCAAACATTGATTAATCCTTTTTTATAGCCAACATATACAATGATTCTTTTCTCAAAGCAGTAAACAGGAATACATGTGTAAGTCATTGTCCTAAGTGTAAATCTTCTGCAAGGAAACCTATTTACCTTGCTGCAAAACTGCAAACATTGTATTTAAAGTATTTTTGAAAATGTCTTAAAACCAAAGTGTATTTTTTAAAAGTGATATAAAGAATACATCTCAAGAAAATAAGAATAGTATCTGCATGAGTGCAAATTAACTTGCAAAGCGGCTTTACTCTGAATATAAATGTATGGCCAGAATGCTTTGCTATTTATTGTAGCAAAAAATCTTTTGATGTCTGAAAAGCAATATTTAAAAATGCTTTAATTCACTTTCAGGCAATGCGTAAATAGATTTTCTAATCTAGTGTGTACAATGTTACAGTTTTGGGTGGATATTTTTCAGGGGTCTTAAGGAAATATACAACCTGATATTCTTTCTAAGTTAACAGGTTTGACTTTGAAGCCCAAACCTTCATTTTTAATATAGCTGCAATTTAAATGTATAATTTATAGTGTTTGAAACATGCAAAAGGGCAACTGAAACATGCTAAACAATTCATAGGCTTGAACAGTTATTGTGCAAATTGTTCTGAGAAACGTGCATGTCAAAGCGTTTTGGCAGGTGCTTTATGGAAAAGCATTGAATGGTTTAGAGGTGTGATGTGCTTGTACAATTTGCAAAACAAATGCTTGAAAACAATGTGCAACGACATTTTTGATTTAAAATAATTTGCTCAATGTATTATTGAAATGTTCAAAACAAAGTCAAACATTCATTACTGTGCTGGTTTTTAGATATTTTATGACAATTTGCAAAATCCTTAGGTGATGTTACATACAAATAGCCAGATTTTACATGTTCACATGTAATCGTTTTGGATCCTGGGTCTAGAGCCGTGCTATACAATACAACCACACAAAGTTATTTAAAGGTTTTAAAGATCCAAAACTGAAACCCAGAACACCACTTACCTTATCCGAATTCTGCTGGGCCATTTTCTTTAATTATTTTATCTTCGTGTCAATTGAATAAGCAGTAAGCGGTTACACGGAAAGAATCCCAAAGAGGTCCACTATCACTGGAGCTAAGTTGCAAAGAAAAATGTGGATCTATTGGGCCAGATTTCAATGTCCTCATTACCTCCTAAGAATCTAAATCAAATGTCACGTGTCTTCAATTGTCCTACAGAGTCACCCTAACTCACAGCAAAAGGACAACTGTACCACAAACTACACTATAATCGTCTTTGTGTCTGGAATACAGCATGAGAATCGGCAGACCCCCAAAAGAAGAGTTAATGAACTATGTCTTTATCCAAAAATATAAGCTAATAGCCACGAATAGGTCAATGGTGTATCATAAAAGAGAATATGCAGAATCCCGATTAAATATGAACATTGTGTTTGTGTGCTGCCTACTCAGCGAGTCAGACCCTATAACACAAACTTCTGTATATTTGTGCTATTCTGTCCCCTCCTGAGTCATACACCTTTTATTCTGCTTAAAAAGGCTGGACGTAAACGGAATGAAGAGTTTTCTATCTGTAAGAGATACAATTATGTTTAGGGAGTTCTGGAAACAGTGTTCCCGGACCAGTCTAATGCCTAGGAATGACACCATCTGTTGTTATAACTAGGAAAGTCAGCCCTGAATGACACTCAAAATATCAGGCACCTTGTAGCTTGGTCAGCCTGCCATGACATTCCTAGAGAGGTCACGCCCCCGTGTCCCGTCTAAGGAGACCTGCACCAGGTTGCCTTGGCGAAGCAAGTCAGGTCTCTGTAAACTGCATAGGGCAAGAGACCCCACTCCTCTCCTGTGCCGCGGGTTCTCCCTGTGCGGGGCCTGCTTGGAAAGCTGGGTGACTATGTTGTGATGAACCCTCGGGCATGCAGATGTGAGGCCTCACAAGATCTTGTATCCGCCACTCCCGGGATCTCCTTCCGTTGATGTCTCTGCGGCGGCGCCGCACTAATCCGGGATCAACCCCATCATCAACACTGGGTAAGTAATGCAGCTCGGCTCCCCCGCCATAATCTACGCCGTGGACTTGCGTATAGCAGGTGACACTATTCCCTGAAAGCTGCGCAGTGGACCTACAGTATTTTTTTCAAGCAGGCATGATTTTTCCATCGCGCACGCGCCTAGTATGGGACCCCACACAACTGAAGGGGTGGAATCGTACGTGAGAGATAGAAAAAGGACCCATATAACGGGACCTACATTTCTCTCTAGTCTATGCCATACAACGAGAAACGCTCTACGAAGAAACGTTTAGAGACGACCTTGTAGAGAAAAGTAAAAGGGCACACACATTGATATGCTCTGTCACTTAAACGCATATAGACAGATTAAACACAAAACACTGAATTCATATACTCACGCCCAGCAACATCACATCCTTTACTAACTGTAAAAGCATGACAATGTTTTAAAAAAAATATGATTGAAGCGACACGAAATCGATAAGATTAGCAAGATGTACTGATAGGAAAGAGAGTGAAGGGTGAGCGACAGATATGGCACACTGACTTGATCATACTTTCAGCTGCCAACAAAAGATGTCTGCTGTATACACACGAAGCCAAAGGTAGACTTTTAGCTATTCTGATGCTTAGCCATGGCATGTTTGATGACCAACTGAAAGTTTAAAAAGTTGTATTGACATTTTTGATTAGACAAAGCAAGGAACATTACATCCCTTAGCAAGTCCCTCGCAGAGGGAGACAGAATAAGAGGAGTTCTTGATGTACACATGGGACTTGGTACATAAGTAAAAGGCATACACTTGGTATATGTTGCGTCCTGGACCCAGGGCACAGGGTCCATGCACACCTTAGCTGGGGACCATTGTAGTAAACAAAGGAGTGATGGTTTGCTGGATTTAGTAACTGTGTTACTGCAGTAACATTAGCAGTTCAACAATTATGAATGGTGCTGTATAGGTCCAGGAACTGCAGGCCATGAATAGTGCAGGGTGGTGAAATAAAAGGTAAAGTCTTAATTAGTCTCTTGGTTTCTCCCATAAGAGGAGTGCTGGGACCACGATCTGCTCCGTGTCGTTCGTGCCGTCGTCTCTGTTCTGGCATGCTTTTGCAGCTTTTGCTGGTTGCCGCTCGAAGTCGCGTGAGACTTGGCGGCAGTGCGTCTCGCGAGATCCCAACAATCATCCTGCCGACACACAAGCATGCAGCAATCACCCTCCAGGACCGAGAGCACATGGTCAGATCATGGCCTGGGGCACCCAGGCCGTCACGACATACAGCACCGGAGTTGCCCAGCTGGGGCACCGGCAACCAGGTGCAGAGTTGCCCGGCAGTGGCTCTGCTGACATGGGGGCCTCAGGGACAGCATTGCCCAGCAGGGACACGGTCCTGCTGAAAGGGCCCTACAGGGCAGGCCTTCTGCTTGCTAGGCAGCACCAGCATCGCGCTGCAGGAAGAACGACACAGCAGGCAGGAGTTAGTTTGTATCGACTTACGATCTGGAAACAGCTCACACCTTTTATTGTGTGAGTCACGTGGTCACAGCATGTGACATTAGCACAAGCCCTGAGAGGGACTCATCATCCTAAAAGGTGTGACACACCACAGTATACATGGAGAGCCACAATTTCTGAAACTCATTGTTGTAGAATGAAACATCTCACATGCAGGTCGGAGCAGACAGTGCTTTATTTGCTCCTTACAGCATCAAAATATATACAAGCAGAGGGGGTGTGGCCAGCAGCCAGGGAATGAGCATGTAGATCTTTGCGGCTCCTGCTCCACTGGTGAATATCCTAGGATAAATCTGGCTCAGAAACATGCCTGAATGCCGGGAAAGTGCTGCGGAATGCCTATGGCTGCCTTATAGCACAGTGAAGGGACGAAGCGCAGCGGAATCGGGGTGAACGACTCGGACCTCCCTCATCGAGATGGCGACTCGCAAGACCAAGATGGCCGATGCGTTCCACTGATGGACCGCCGGAGAGTCGAGGCGGCGGTCCCCGACGGACCTGGAATGCTTGCAGGGTGGCGACTGGGCCCCATCATAGAAAAGGACGAGCCTCTGGGCTATAAGAGGAGGCAGGTGCTTGGCGCCCCAGGTACACAGAAGCCCTGTTGTGAGAGACAGAGACACGACAACAGCCCGGCCACAGCTGGAGGGAAGCCCACAAGGCGACCAGCGGTAAGGGACGAGTGCTCCTCAAGATACGGTGGCAGCGTGGCACGGCTGTCCCTCAAGTGAGAAAACTGACTCAAAACAACGGGGGAGAAGTTGACGGTGTAACGCAAAGGTGAGAGAAGGCGGTCACCCACTGGACCTGGGAGTGATTTAGACTGCATGTGGATTTCCTTTATAAACTGCATCCTGTTGGTAGTGGCTGAGGAGTACAGGGGGAGCAGTGGAGATCCGTAAGGTGACAGGCCTTGACGTGGCGGCTCTCCCTCAAGACCTGAGTGAGTTGGAGGTGCTCAGGCACGGAGGGACTGGCGGTGCTGCGCGGAATTGGCAGGGAACATGACCACCCGGCAACCATGTGGAAGGCAAGAGATAGGATCGATTGATCTGGGACATCCTCAACAAATGGGGGGAAAGAGAGACCTGCGACTACGCCACTCAGCGGCGCACCAGTTGGGAGCGGCAAAGGAGTGACTGTATACTTTGAATAGCAGGACGTGCAGAATGCTGCCTAGCAGCAGAAACCTAAGGGAAGAGAGTGCAAAATCGACAGCATTGGACACAGCACTGCAAACCAGAGGGCAAAACAACCCTGGGACATAACCAGGACGGTGAAAGGGCAACAAAAGATGGAGAAATATACAGACTCCAGAAGCAAAATACAAAAGAAGGGAGGACCGGATCAAGGGGTGAGAGGCACAGAAGAGGGATACACAGTGGTGTCACTTTGGTCATTTTGATGGAAGAAATACAAGCCACGAGGTCGTCTCTGGAGGGAAGCATCAAGGAGGTGGGGGTGGATCTTTCACTGGTCAGGGCGGACCTGCAGAAGGTGTGTGAGAGGGTCACTGAGGTGGAGCAGAGGGTTAGCTCACTGGAGGACGACCTTCACCGTTTCAAGAATCAAGTGGCAGGCCTCGTGGGCGCAACCAGGAACTTGGAGTCCCGGGCAGAAGACACAGAAGGACGGTCAAGATGATGCAACATCCGTCTGGTTGGGGTTCCGGAGAGAGAGGAGGGTCCCAGTGTGGAACTGTTTGTTGAGAACCTCATCCTGAAGGTGCTGGCCGTGAAAGGCCTGTCCAAGTTTTTATGGTTGACCGGGCTCATAGGGTGCCTGGAAGGGCTCCTCCGCAGTGGGGGCCCACCAAGAGTGATAGTGGCGAAAATCATTTTAGAGACAGGGACACTAGCCCGCAAGGTGGGATTTTACAAAGTAAGGAATACGAAGCTACGAATATTCCCGGATTTTACTCTGGAGGTGCAACAGCAGAGGAGGACATGTGACGCAGTAAGGCGACGTCTCAGAGAGCTTAACCTGAAGTTTATGATGTTTTTTCCGGCCAAGCTGAAAGTTATAACTGGAGGGAAGGCATAGTTCTTTACGTCCCCACAGGAGGTGTGGGATAGGCTGGAGACAGTACCCCGTGGATCAGATCTGCAACATGGGAAGGGGGAGGGGGCAGCATAACCAGGGGACTGAATGTGGACCTGGAGGTAAAGGTCAGGAATGTGAGATATAAGAATCACTTGAGAAACTAGTATAAGTAACGGAGGAGAAGGGAGTGTGGAATAGAGAAGAGGCCGGTTGGGGCGGGGTTTACGGGTAGTCCCCCTAGCTTGGACCCGGGTCTCCCCACCCATGAGGAGGGGGGGTGTGGGGTGGTCTGACCCAGGGAACAGAAATAAGAGGGAAGAGGGAACCATACTTCGCTGGGGGGGGTGGAAGTAGCGGAGGAGATGAGGTAGATGGGAGGGGATTAGGGGGGACGGGGGAGTGGGAGGGGAGGGAGGTCAGGGCTTTGGTAGTTGGAAGGGAGTTGGAGGGGGAAACCAAGGTGGGGATGGTTACGGTTTGGGGTACAGTTAAAGGGCAGGGAGGGAACAGAGGAACTGAGGAGAGACCGAATATTGGAAGGTACGAGAGGGAGGAATGTCAGCATATAAAAGGACGGTGCAATTGCCAGAAGGAGGATGGGTGTGGATAAGAGGAGGACCCAGAGGAGAGGGGACCCAGGAGGGAGGAGGACAGGATATAAAATGTAACCAATAACAATGGTGGGGACTAGAAGTTTGAAAATTGGGACATGGAGTGTTCAGGGATTGGGAACGAGACAAAAGAAACAGAGAGTGGGAGAGTTTCTAACTAGGGAGGGGATATAGGTGGCCCTAATACAGGAGACACACCTGCGTAAGGCGGATCTAGTGGCACTGGGGAGGAAATGGGGCGGACAGGTGGTGGGCACGGCTTACTCAACCCAGGCAAGGGGGGTATTGATCTGGGTGGCGGCAGGGGTGCCACTAAAGGTGGAAAAGGTACTGAAGGACGAGGTGAGAAGGACGGTGCTCATGGTAGGGAAATGGCAGGAGCGTTCAATATGCTTAGTGAACTCATATGCACCGAATATTGATGATAAGGAATACTTCCCCTCTGTGCTTCATATGGCTGGAGCATTTAGAGATGAAATGATCGTATGGAGAGACTTCAACTGTCACCTGGATACACACCTGGATGGAACGGGGGGCACAGGGCCCAGTAAAAAACACTCTACAGGGTAATGGAGGAGTTCGAACTGGTGGAAATTTGGAGATAAAAGCATGTTGAAGAGAGAGGGTTCTCAAACTACTCGGGAGCACATGGGTTGTACTCGCGATTGGATTACTTACTGACAGGGAGGGAACATTGTCAGCAATTTGAAGAACCAGAATATTTGGGACGTACTCTCTCGGATCATTCCCCCCTGGTGGTTAAATTGATGGGGAAGGGTAGGGGACCCCCACGACGGGTGTGGCGCATGCAGATGGAAGCGCTAGAAGATAGGGCCTTCAAAAATGAGATACGCAAGGGGATTGAAAGTTACTTCGAGTTGAACGTGGGATCAGTGACATCAGTGAGGTGCTTTGGGAGGCCTTCAAGGCAAATATAAGAGGGGTTTGTCTTTCATTGACGGTGGGGATGAGAAAGAGATTGCAGGAAACGTTACAACAGACAGAGGTGCAGGTGGCAGAATTGGACAGGGAGGCTGCAAGGGGAGCTCTGGTGGGGGACAGATTGGATCAGAGCCTGGCGCTTTACCATAAAACCCTGGCAGATCTGACACACTTTGACAACAATAGGCGGGGCGTTCGGCTTCATGAAGAGGGAGACAAGGCAGTGAAACTGCTGGCCTGGCTGATAAATAGGGAGAAACCAAGATGTGTTATAACGCAGAATTTTATGGGGATGTACACAAGTGAAGGGGGATACGTAGAAGAGAAAGTGGACGATTTGTTGGACATGATTTGGTTACCAAAACTAGGGGCGGATCTGAGGGAAGAATTGGAGACTCCGATAGAGGAGGGGGATATCCGATGGGCAGTACTTTCCATGAGGAAGGGCACAGTGCCCGGTAGTGATGGGTTTCCTATAGAATTTTATTCTGAATATATAGATCTCCTAGCCCCCTGGCTCAAGAAGGTGTACGACCAGGCTTTCGAGAAAGGGGACCTCCCAGAGTCCATGAGGGAAGCCATCATAATAGTACTTTTGAAGGAGGGGAAGGATCCACTGGACTGCATGTCGTACCATCCCATTTCTTTATTGAATGTTAATGAGAAGATCCTGGGAAAAATCTTGGCAGCCAGGATGACGAGAGTGGCTCCAGGGCTGGTTCACCCAGACCAGTGTGGGTTCATTGGTGGAAGGAATACGACACGTAATATCAGTCATATCCACCATGTGATGGACCTTATTAAATCTCAGAAGGAGGACATGGCGATTGCCTCCTTTGATGCCATGAAGACGTTTGACTCGCTGGAATGGAAGTGGCTATTCCGGGTGCTGAAAGAGTTGGGGTTTGGGGAAAATATCTGCAAATGGCTGGGCCTGCTCTACAACAAACCGGTAGCATTGGTAAGGACCAATGTCTGGGTCTCGGGGAAATGGGAACTAAGTAGAGGGACAATGCAGGGGTGTGCGGCATCCCCAGTACTATTCGCTCTGGCCCTGGAGCCGCTAGTGGGATTTTTACGACAGGAGATGATAGAAGCCAGGATCGAAGCGGGAGTTGTGAATCATATAGTGTCACTGTATGCTGACGACCTACTGTTGTATGTAAATAACCCACGGGAGAATCTCCCAATGCTGCTGGAGGGGCTAAGGAATTTCTGGCAAATGTCGGGCTTCCGAATCAACGAGGACAAAGCGTTGTTGTTCCTCTTAGGGGGCTACGGGAATGTCAGGCGGGGTACTTACCAGCAGTGAGGATAAAATAGGAGACTGAGTCATTCAAATATTTGGGGATACAGATATTCCACGAGATGGAAGAAACCTTCGTACATAATACAGGGACTACACTATTGAGAATAGGAGAATCGGTGCAATTCTGGAAAGGCTTAAAAAATGTTGGATAGTAAGGTGGGGGAGCTACTATGGAACACGAGGAGGAGGAGGGTGTCCCTAGCGGTATTACAGAGAGCAAGGGTGGAAGGCGGACTGAGCCTTCCAGATTATGAGAAATATTTCATAGCAGCGCAGTCGCAAAGGGTCTTGAAGTAGGGACTTCCAGGGGAGGGAAGTCCTGGAAGGGTTGGTGAGGGGGTTGCCACCACACCGAAGAGGGGTTGAATTTTTATGGGACCCAAGGGGGAATAAGGGAACCACAATCGTATTTGAGGCAGTCAGAGAGACATGGAGGAAATACGCTCGGAAGAAGGGAGATGGGGGCTGTACGTAGGGAATCTACCCTGGTGGGTGGACCCGAAGTTGTGGCAGGTAGTAGGGAGGGCAGGGATACAGAGACTCCAGGAGAAGGGGCGTGGGTGGTGGGGGACCAAAGGGACAATTTGTGGCATATGGAGCAGTAGTAAGGAGACTAGTGGAAATATGGGATGGAATTCCCATAAAAAGGGACGCTTTAATTTGACTAATGTTGCTCTTCATGAACTTTTCTATCTCACGTGAGACCAATTGTTTGCCATCTGTGACTATTTCCTTGGGTAGATCTTCTCTTTGAAAAACGCATGTGAGGACATCGATAACTGTAGCCATGGTAATGTCTGGTACAAATTCAGTTTCCACCCATTTGAAAAGGGAGTCAATAATAACCACCCCATACCGGTGTTCCAATGACATTGCTTCCAGGGGGCCAATAGAGCCCAGCCCCAGTTTGTGCCACACTCCCTCTGGTATTTCCATAGGTATCAATAGTGCCTGTCCTCTTGTCACTGTGCAAGCACTCATGGTATCTCTCCATCATGACTCATATGTCCTTATTTTTTATTTTTTTATTTAATTGTGTTTAGCAAATTTTCTTTGATTTTACAAAAGTGATGAGAGAGAGAGCGAATCTTCGCTTCTGAGTGGTTATCGTTCTGTGGATAAGTCAGTTTATCCATCAGGTGTTAAAGGTAGTTGATCATCTGCCGAGCTCTCTGGTGGCGTTTCTGCTTTGAGACATTCTGCCAGGGCCGCTTCAAGAATCTTGATTGCCGCGATCGTCCAACTGGTTTTGTTCCCACTTATGAGCCGGTTCCACCAGGTTTTTTCTTCTCGCAGGTCGAACAGCTTCAGAAGCGGAATTAAGTAAACTGTCCTCAAGGCGAAGGTTTTCGGTCATTTTGTCAGAAGGTGGTGTACTGTTTCGATTTGTGTGGGGTTTTTGCACAATCTACAGATGCTGGAATTGGATAGACCTCTTACTGCTCTTATTTCATTTGTTGGCAGGAGGTTTAATCTTGCCCTTATGAAGATTTGCCTTAGGCTTTCGTCTGGGAATCTTCTAATAACTGAAGCGGTATCATTTAGTTTTTTGCTTTGCTGCGGGAGGTGGGCAAGAAGTTTGTTGGATTCTGATTTGTCTTGCGTGAGTATCCAATCGCGTGCGTCCATCTTCTTCCTGACTTTAGTTGGATTTAAGAATAGGTCTTCTTTGGTACAGCCAATTTCTTCCAGGGTGTTTTCTTTTTCTGCTTCCCAGGCTGATAGTGATTTGCATTGACCCTTTTGAATTTCTTGTTCAATCAGTTTGTATTGTGGAGGAGCTTCCGGGATGATTACTTTTCTGTATAGTGCCATTTCGTTCGCGTCTACTGTTGCTTTCAGTGAGGATAGTCCTAGTTCTCTTCTGATTCCCGCAATGGCTGTTGATTTGGGAAGGCACATCATTTCTCTCCAAAAGTGACCCTCCACCTTGTCCCAGATGCCCGATGGAATTGTGAGGAAAGCTTCTCCTCCATATGTCAAGGAAGGGACCACTTTGGCTTTGAAGAACTTAATTGCCGGGGGCAATGAGAAGCGACCAAATTTCCTGTCTATGGCTCGTGCCTGAGCAGCAAGTTTCCTGGTTTTTTCCCACAGATTGTTCTGCATTTTTGCCTCGTTCCCCATACTGTCGATCATCACTCCTAGGTATCTCAAGTCCTTTACTACTTCGATTTTGATGTTCTCGACGTTCCAGTGATTTTCTTCCGAATTGCTGTTTTTTCAAGAATCAAGATTTATGTTTTTCTATGTTTATTTCAAGATTGTTCTTTGAAATATAACTGGCTAGGTTGTTTAGTTGACGTTGCAGCCCGATAGGGGTTTGATCGAGGAGGATGATGTCGTCTGCGTAGAGGAGCCTTGGGTCTGGGGTTTCCCCCAGTTTCGGTGCGAAGGTTCTGAGCTCTTTGCCGGAGTCTTTGTAATCGCCGAGGAATGCTGTAAAAAGTGCTGGTGCTAACGGGCATCCTTGCTTCGCGTCTCTGTTGATTATGATTTCTTCTGATAGTGCTCCGATTTGATTTAGCTTCACTCTCGTTGATGTTTCCCGGTGAAGCGCTTTTATGGGTTCCAAGAGTTGGTTTGAGCATTTCCAATCTTCCAGTTTGGACCATAGTAGGGCACGATCAATCTTGTCGAAAGCCTGTGTTAGGTCGACAAAGGCTATGAAGACCTTGGATTGTTGTGCACGGGTTTTGTTCTTTATGATGTTCAAAAGCATAATGTTTAATGATGTTCCGATGTTCTTCGTGAAGCCCGCTTGGAATGGGTCCCAACTCGGTGAGTTTTTTGCCCATCTTTGAAATCCCTTTAATAACAGTGAGCCATAGATTTTCCCGATTGTATCCAGCAATGCTATCGGACGATAGTTGCTGGGGTCGGATCTGTCTCCCTTTTTAAAGATTGGCATACCGTCGCCGTTGTCCAAGATCGCGGTATGGTCTTTGTGCTTGTTGTTGCTTCAAAGACGAGACTGATGAACTCGCCTCATTCTTTGGGATTGGTTTTCAAGTCGATATTTGTTATTCCGTCTGGGCCTGGCGCTCGGCTTGACTTTAATTTGCGAATTGCTCCTTCTATGTCTTCAGCGTTAGAGAGATCTTCCCGGGCCGAGGAACTGATGGAAATGTTCGGTGCACGAGATCCTTGCAGCGATTGGAATAGGGCAGAAAAATGGCTCTTCCATCTTTCCTCGCCCACCGTGTTGGATTGCGTGTGGTCTTGTTTCCTGTCCACCGTTTTTATGAGCGACCAAAATTCCCTGGAATTTCTTCCCGTGACCTTTTTGAGCATCTTCTCCGAGTCGTGTTGATAGAGTTTCAGGCGGTGAGATTTCAGCCAGGATCTATAGTTTTTTACTTCTTCTTTCAGTCTTTTTTTGATGGAGACTGATCTGGATTTTGATGACTGACGCTTTAATTTTCTTATTGCACGGCGCTTGTCTACAAGTAATTTATCATACTGGTGGAAGCCTTGATGTCCGTCTTTTTTTCTTGTGCTTTGGGGGTTTCGCCTGATACTGGATCAGGAGGAGTTGATAGTTGATTGCAGCCCTGCTCCTGTCAGGTCTTTTTTCAAGTTTCTTTTTGTAGCTGGATGTCAAATCGGTTATCCTTTCTGCTGTGAGTCTTAGGCGGTTCCCTTGATTTGACACTTCCACTTTTTCCTTCATTGTGGACTTTTCAAGAAGTTGTGTGGACCATGTTATTTGTAGAATGTTGTGGTCACTTGCCTCTGTTCATAGAACCTTGAACGAGGTTATGAGGTTTAACATTTCTTTGGTACAGATTTATAGCCTGTCTGCAGTGTGGAGCAACTCGTAGGGTTGGGTTCTCAGAGTACATTGAGGTTAATGGTATGAATATTCTAGTAAGGTGATGAGAATTTATTATTGTGGTATGTGGGTTGCTTGGAACAACTTTTTCATTTTATCTGGAAAACTTGTGAAATTGATTTGTGTGGGAGGTGAGTTTGTGGTGGGACATGTATTGCAGCAGTATGGTTCTATGTACTTTGATTATGATGTACTGGATAACGTATGGGGTTCTGTGGTGATAGTCATATTTGCATGAAGACATGGGTAATATGGGGGTGTGCTTCAGTGGTGGGGGATGGGGGGTTTCGGATCAAAGTTACGTATGCTTTAGGGATTTTAAATGTGAGTTTGTTATGTTTGGGGGGTGGGCCGGGACATTGGGGCTTTGAAATGTATTTCTTGTATTGTTACGTTGCGTTGTGGTTTGCTTTCTGCATCTGTTTCAGCGGGGGTGGGTTGGGTTTATATTGTGTGGGTGTACATATTTTACCAGGTCTTTCTGATTTAATAGTTGGTCAGTTGAATTTGTGCTGGGATTGGTTTGGCGGAAAGAAGATGGGTGATGATCTACGACTTGTGACATGGAATGTAAATGGGTTGAATAATGTGAAGAAGAGAATGAAAGTGTTGCATTATTTGGATGAGTTAAAGGCGGATATTTGTTTCTTACAGGAGACACATTTAATGAAAGATGAGATTGAAAGGCTGTGGAAAGGCTGGGTGGGGAAGGTTTATGGTGCTTCATTCAATTCGAGATCAAGAGGAGTTGTGGTACTGATTAGGAGGAACACTCATATAAAGGTTTTGAAAGAGATGTCGGATAGGGATGGGCGGATGGTGATTCTGTTAATAGATGTACAGGGCCAACTGGTATCTCTATGTAATATTTACGCGCCGTCAGTGGATGATGGAACTTTTTTTAGAAAAGTGGCGCAGGCCTTACAAGACATGGGTTCGCGGGACATTATCTTGGGTGGTGACTTTAATGTTGTATTTAACTCCAGTATGGACAGGAGTTGGAATTCGGCTAAGTGGGGTGCTGACAGGCAGCACTTGGCTTTGGATGATTTAGTTTTGGAACATGATCTAAAAGATGGTTGGAGGTTGGAGCATCCGACCTCTCGTGAGTATACTTTTTTTTCAGGAGCGCATTCGGTGTATTCTAGGCTGGACATGTTTTTAACGGCCGGCAAGATAACAGAATCTTATAAGAAGAGCGAAATTGGCAGTATATTGTTGTCTGATCATGCGCATGTGACTCTGCAGCTGCGGTTGAGATATGCCCTAAAGAGGCGTAATTCCTGGAGGTTGAATGTTGCCTTATTGCCTAGAGATGACGTGGTGGATACGTTGCAGAGGGAGATAGATTGTTTTGTGGCGAGTAATCATATGGGGGAAGTTCGGCCAAGTATGGTTTGGGAGGCTCTGAAGTGTACAATGAGAGGGCACTTGATTGCTGTTTCTAGTGGACTTAAGAGGCAGGCTGATGACAGGGAGGCATTGCTGGGGGGAAAGTTGAATGATCTATCCAAGAGAGTTATGGCGGGCCAGGTTGGGGCTGAAGTCATGGCAGAATTGAAAAAGACGAGAAGAGAGCTGAAGTCAATGATAGATGAACGTGCAGACCGATGTCACTTTTATCTTAAATGTGCTTACTACGAGAAGGGTGAGAAGTGTGATAGGTGGTTGGCTTATAGACTGAGGAAGAGGGATGCTGAAAGGGCAATACCGGCGATTCGTGATGGGAATGGTAAGATTACATATCATCCTGGTGAAATAAATAAGGTCTTTCAAGACTTTTATGTCTGTACAAGAATGAACCTGAAGTGACCGGGAGGGGTGAAGCTTTGATGGATAGATTGGATCTCTCGAGGATAGGTGACCGTGATTCAGCGCTACTGGAGGCGGATGTTACAGTTGAGGAAATTGAGAAGGCTATTAGTAAGTTAAATGTGGGGAAATCCCCGGCCCTGATGGGTTTCCAGCTGAATTTTATCGATTGCTCCCTCAATTGGCACTTCGGCTCTTAAGAGACATGTATTTGGAGTCGTTTGATAATGGTGTCCTACCAGATTCTACTAGGCATGCTATGATTTCTGTTTTTCGGAAGAAAGGAAAGGATGATACTCTGCCCGTGAGTTACAGACCTATTAGTCTTTTAAATGTTGATAACAAAGTTCTGGCAAAATTATTGGCAATTCGGATTGAAAATCTGCTCCCGACACTGATTCATGTTGACCAATCTGGATTTGTAAAAGGTAGGAAGACCTCTAGTAACATTAGGAAGGTATTGAATACTATTTCAAAATCGGAGGGACGTCAGGGAGATTGTGCTATGTTATCGTTGGATGCTGAGAAAGCTTTCGACAGAATAAATTGGGATTTTCTTTTTTCGGTTTTGTCAAGGATGGGTTTCGGCGCGAAATTTGTTTCTTGGATTAGGCTGCTGTATGCTGCTCCCACGGCTGAGGTTAACACTAATGGTTTGCGATCTGGGAGGTTTGTGCTAGAGAGAGGAACTAGACAAGGGTGCCCTTTGTCGCCGCTATTATTTGTGATTGCCATAGAACCATTAGCTGAGGCGATTAGGGAGGCGGATGAGGTGGTGGGACTTTCGAGTTGGGGTTTGAAACAAAAAATGTGGCTGTTTGCAGATGATATGGCCCGGTGCTTATAGGGACTATGGCTGATTTTCAGCTGTGCTCAGGATTTAAGATTAATTGGACTAAATCGGAGGTTATGCCTTTGACACCTTTTGTGGACAAGAGATTTATGGTGGGCCTGGGATTTCGTTGGTGTCCTGATAAGATGCGGTACTTGGGGGTGTGGTTATCTCCCGTGGTTAGAGACTTGATCTCGGAAAATACGAAATCAGTATGCAGTGGGTTGAGGGTTGATCTTGACAGATGGGGTTTATTGAATCTCTCGCTGTGGGGCAAGGTGAACGCCCTGAAAATGATCTCAGCCCTGTAATGCTCACCTGATTCCCGCAGAGGCGCCGGTCTTGACTGGGTGAATGCCGTATCTTCAAAGGTGATGTGTAACACACGGTTGGCTCTTTGGGCTGGACCTGTGTGCACTGTATGTCTGACTCGAAGAGTAAGATGTCTGCAGATAGAAAATATGGGATTAATGAACTGGGGTTATTGGGTGCCTCTCTCCTCTTCCCTTTCTCTTCTCCTGTAGAACCCCAAAGGTTAACGCCCTCACCTTAGGTAAGTGAACGCCGAGCTCTCCATCTGCCTCGGGGCAGGGTGCCGTAACCAGTTTCTTCACTGGATAAGGGTGCAGGCCTCTTGACCTCAGAGGACTGCTGTCCGTCGTTAACTGCACGAACGGTAAGTTCTGGGCACTTCAAATGTCTTAAAAGTCTTTTGTAATGATATCTCTTGTTTTGCAGGGTTCCGGCGATGGCGGATGGTGGGCTGATGAGAGTTGAGGATCGAACCCGCGTGAGGAATAGAAGCGCCTGGAAGCACGTAAGTAAGCGCTTGTAGCCTGCTTCACGGTGCGCACTAACTGTCCCTTTTACCTTGCAGGTACAAGTTCGGAGCTTTAGAGAAGCTGAAGGGTGCTGGAATACCCACTGGATTCGGCGTGGGAAGGAGTAATGGCACGTGAGTAATAAAGTTGCCCAATGTCTTTAAACGCACCTTCTTTTGTCTTTCAGATGCGGGATGCAGCGCCGAAGGCCTCCAGAGCGTGCAAAGAGCTGGTAAGCTTTTGTCTTTCAGATGCCGGAATGCAGTGCGAAGACCTCCGGAGCATGCGAAGAGTAGGTAAGCCTTTGTCTTTCAGATGCCGGAATGCAGCGCGAGGCGTTGGTGAGAGCCGATGGACCAGGTAAGAGATGCGCTGCCACTGAAGACCGTAGTGCTAACCTGTTCTTTCTCTGTCTTTACAGGTGCTGCTGAAGACTGGATTCCAGGATGGTAAGCCTTTGTTCCCTTAGGCCCAGGATCAGAAGCAGAAGACACGATGAGCGTTCTGCTGCAGAGGATGCAGAATAACGCAAAGCAAGATTCATCCATCGGGTGTGGTTTAAATAGCCTCCTGTAGTGCTTAGTGTGTCTCCTTCCACAGCCACGCCTAGGTAAGAAAAGAGTTCCTGCTTTCCAGAAGAGTTCCAGTGTTCTGAACCTAGTGAGTGGCTCCTGCCCCACCCAACAGGAAAAGTAGTCCCAAACAGAAGAGGATCAGGGGTTCAACTGGCAGGTAAGTAAGCAGCATGGTCTGCTGCAGGTAAGTCCACCCAAGCATTATGAGCCCGGCGCTTCCAGCGCTGGGACTGGGCATCTTTATGAGCCTGGTGCCACTGGCGCCAGGACATGGTCCAAAAGGTCCCAATTGGGACTGGCTGGCACTCGGAACCGGGGTTATGGGTCTGCTTCCAAGGGAGTCGGGCAAGTCCCGATCTTTTGGAAGCAGAGTTCATGACAAGCCCCAAGGATTAATCATGTTCTGGGTATGCTTCCTTTGGTGTTACCATCTTCATTTTGGAAGGATTTGGACAGGATGCTCCAAGAATTTTTGTGGGATAAGAAGCCTCCAAAATTAAAGTTGTGGAAATTATAACTGCCATTAAATGAGGGTGGTTTAGGGGTTCCTAATTTCAGGGCCTACCACTTGGCCTTCATGTCTGATTTTTTGGTTCCGTTCGTGGAAGAATTGCAGGATGTGTGGGTGGAGGCTGAGACTAGCTTTGTTGGACCGTTGACTCCGCGGGCGGTCTTGACTTCGGTTTCAAAAAAGAAGTGTGGGAAAGATCCGCTGATTGAGAATTTGAGGAGCGCATGGAAAGGTATTTGTGAATGTTTGGGTGTGGACGCATTTAGAGAACCTGGTGCGTCGTTGTGGTTTAATCCTGTTATTCGGATCAATGGTAATGTGGTTTTTTGGGCGGATTGGTTTTTGGGTGGAGTGCGGTGGGTGGCTGATCTGTTTGAGAATGGTATTTGGATGTCTGCAAGGGAATTGCAGCGGCACTTTGACATAGAGAATTTTAAGATCTCAGATTATATGAAGCTGAAACGGGCAATTGGGGTTGTGGACTTTGACAGTAAAATTGATCTGTGTTTGTTTACTAGGAAACCGATTGGGAGGGAAGGTGGCCTGGCCAGTCGAGTCTATAAAGAGATTGTGTCGCACTACAATGGTAATGACTTGCTGAGAGAGGAGTGGGGTAGGAGAATTGGTTCGGATATTTCTGAGGATTCGTGGCACAGGATGTGTGAAAATGTTAAGTTATGTTCTTTGGGGCTCACGGAGAGGTCGAGACAGATAAAGATTCTTAATCAGGTTTTTTGGACACCGGAGAGAATGGTGAGTAGGGGGATGTCGGAGAGCTCGGATTGTTGGAGGTGTATTCATGTGGCAGGTACGTTGGAGCACATGCTGTGGGACTGCAGGTTGGTGAGATTGTTCTGGGGTGAGGTTGGTCGGGTGTGTGATGTGGTGATTGAGGGTTTACCTGCTTTGGATTTCAAAATGGTGATATTGGGGGGTGCTGAGTCTCTGGAGGATCTTACTCAGAATCAGAAGAAGTGGTTGTTCCGAGGGGCAATGATCGGTAAGGAAATTGTTTTGCGGAACTGGAAGTCGGTATTGACTCTGGATATTGAGACGTGGTTGACTGAAATGCATGACTTGGCGGCTATGGAGAGGACACTTTACAGAAGGGAAGGGAAATTGGTTTTATTTGAGAAAATTTGGGGTAAATTTCTTCAGCTATACTAGACTTGGTGTTGTACTTATGTAAATAGGGGCTGGGGGGAGGTGACTGGGGATGTGGTGAGTTAGGCTGGGGGCTATGTGTGGTTATATGCTTCAATGTAATTAGTTGTTTTTAAATAAAATGTGTTTTGATGGTTTCAAGTAATTTAATTGTCTTATGGAGTGTATTGTAATGTATGTGATTTTATAGTTTTGTAAATAAGGTTTCCAAAACTTTAAAAAAAAAAAAAAAACATTTCTTCGGAGGCGAATATGTAGTACATTTTTGCCGTTTGAATAGCTCTTTCCCAAGTTGGGATTTGGAGTTTTGTGAATGAGAGCTGAGCAGTGTTGTGGATGTTTCTTGAGTCCATTAGTTTTAACCATTGCTGACCTCTTCAGACTCCTCGGGGTGTTGTATTGGTTGTTGACGTGTGAGAATTTGTGCTCGGGCATTTGGCATTTAGATCTCCACAGATGACTATTAGCGTGGTCTCGGAGTTTGCTTGTATCTCGTCTATTTTCAACTCGATTATTCGTAGGAATTTGTCATCTTGGATTTTGCCAGGGTTCCAATAGGTTGTTATTATTGCGATTGGTGTTTCTGAATTTTTTTTCGTCTTTTAGTTTTGACGAGCCCACCTCACCAGTACCGATAAGTGGCTCTGCGAGGCAGATAGTTGCTTTTCTATTGACAAACCGCTGCCTGACCGGACTGCGATCCGAAGACCAGCTGAAGGGCGGCCTATCGTACCTCTTGAGGCTGTTATTTCATATCGATCCATGGCCGGCGTGGCTGTGAGCCAGGTCTCTTGTAGTCTCCGAGGTTTGTTTTTCCTGTTCTCATCAAGTGTTTGACCCCTCGTGTGTTCCATGAGGCCATTTTCAATGTTGACGGAGTCGAGAGCAGTCCTATAGTTTTTTCCGGAGGTGTTTCCTTTTCTGCTCTCGTTGGTCGTTGCTATTTGGTGGATGGATCTGAGGTTGCTTTAGGTAGCCATGCCCATAGTTGTTTTATTGGCGCGAAGGAGAGGCCGGTTTGCATAGTCTGTTCTTTTGCTTCAGGTGTGCCTTTCGTTATTTGAGATGTTTGAGGGCCCTGATGTTTCTAAAGATCTTCATTAGCGTCCCTCTGTTTAGAGTTACTGCTTCAGAGTTTTGGTCTGTTTGTTCCATTTTAAAAGTTTTGGTTTGACGTCGTTGTTAGGGGGAATTCTCTGTTAAGGCTAATTTCCCAAACCTAGTGAGTCCCCCAGCAGCTTTGCTGGACTTTTGGGGTTTGTCTTTTTCTCCTGCTAAGAGTGAGACTCTTTTCCTCTCACTCTTAGACCTGATTTGAGGTACTCCTTTGACTTTTTGTGTGCTTATGGGCTATGGGGTATTTTTCTCCATAGGCTATCATTGGTTTTGTATGTGTGTTACACAGCACCCTCAGTGCAGTAACACAGGGGTGTCATAGTGACCCCCAAACATAGACTCCATACCCTGAGACTGACTACTGTCTCCCAGGGCATGTAAAGTCACCATTGGCTTTACTAGTCCAAAATTGTGAACAGAACCAGTACAAACCATCATAGTGTGGAAGTACTGGAAGAGGTTAATTAGATTACCCCTGGGTCTGTTTTCAAGGGGGCACTGTCCAGTCCCCCCTTGCTGAGTTTCTGGCTGGTGGCAGTGGTTACCATGCGAAATATTCCAACGGAATATTTCTCTATGGGATTTTCCCATTGGTTTTAAACGCACCACTTTTTGGTGCAATGTTAAAATACCGCCGGTTTATTTATTAAATATAAATTCACCAAGTGGGTTTTTTCGCCAGAACTCACTTCTAAAATGGCGTTTGTGTCTGTCTCTGTAACTCTGACCAAAGTCGAGCCCTTTGTTCCACTATTTTGGCGGGCTTCTCCACAGAAGCCCTCCAAATGGTGCCACTCTGTCTGGGTTCCTTAGGAGGGGTGGAGGGGGGAATAGGCACCCTGGACTGCGTTGCCTTGGCAACTCAAGTCGCACTCTCCTCTAATTGGCCCAGTGGTGAGCCGGCCGGCTCACCACTTAGCATGACTGATTGACAGCTAGGCTGTTTGAATGGGTGTTTTCTGCATAAAAGCAGGGCTTTTGGGACTGGAACTTCAGAAGTCGCCACTGGACCTAAGAACCCGACGAGGACGAAGCTGAGCCACCTGCAACCCGATGACACCACCGGTGGAGCCCTGCTGCAACGAACTCACCACTTCTCCAACGACTGAGGGGATCTTCTGCTGAAGAGTCTTCTCCCCTTGAGCTGGTGGGACCAACCAGTTCACCCCTTTTTGCTTCCAGAAGTGTTCCTTGGTCGAATCGCCTGTGCCAAGCACCCCGGCGGCCGGATAGCCAAGCTCACCACTTTTCACTGCGAATAAAAGGACTGCTCTTTTTAATCAGGAACTCCGCGGCTGGTTTCATCCCTGTGTAGTGCAACGACTCCAAACTTCCTCCACGGCGAGATCCTCTCTTCCTCTGACTGGAACAACGAGCTGCAACCACTGCCAGGAACAACTGCCCCCGCTGGAGCTTCCTTTCCATTTAAGGTACTGTGTCCTGCCTGGCCTCCCTTTCTGCAGAGTGCTCAAGGTGACCCCTAAATCCTTGACCTCTATACTGGGTTGGCCCCAGACCTGCTAAGCTTTATCTTTCTGAACTATCCCAACCCTTTTTTTTTTACTTTTCTGCAAAGACTTTGAGTGCATTTCCACTGTGTGATCTTGGGCACATTCCACCTGGCTCTCTCCAAGAGTAGACCTGGCCTATGAGCTTTTTGCTCTACAGTAGACCCTGCCTTTCTTGACTTGCTGTGGTTTCTTAAAAGTATTGGACTGTGTTATTTCCATACTCTGCCTTTTCCCTCCCTTTTTAAATGAATTATAATGAATTATTGGAATGCCATCTAAGGTTACGTGCTCACCTGTGTTTTGCAAATAAGTGGTGTTTTAACTTAGACTTGCCTAATAATTAACTAAGGAGGTGTATATACTTCTAGTGACTGTGTTTGAACTTGCCTGATATATTAGTACCAGTGTATTTACATAAGTGTGTCTTTAAATAAATAATTATATACTTTTATACCAAAGCTCTGGTCAGTGTTTGCTTGTGCTACTGTATTTTGGTACCTAATGTGTATACTCTATATACTGCCTAACTCATCTTGAGAGAAGTCTGACTGCTCAGCCACAGCTACCAGGTAAATCTGGGTGGTGCAGACTGCTACCAATTGGGTTTACTGCCAACACCTGTAGTCTTAATCTTCTTGCAGTGGTCCCTAAGGGAACTGCACAGGATTCTGCATAACAGTAGTTTCTTCTTTTGCACTTGAGAGATCCACATTTTTCTGGCTCTGGCCGAAAAGACTTTTTGTCTTGATAGAGAACGACTTGTGCGTCTGCGAGCGGGCACTCTTTCCTTGGATCTTTTTGGAGTGTTTCTTTCCGGCCGGTTATTATCTTTGCTTTTGACATCTCGTCTGTTGTCTGGGTATGCTGCTTGTCTTGGTTGCTGAACTGGGGTGCCTGTTTCGTGTTGGTTCGAGGTAGCAGGCCCTTTTGGGTATCTTGAGCACTCTATTGAGTTTGAAAATTGTGGCGTTGATCTGTTTCGTCTTTGTTTTTTTGATGACATTTCCCAGTTCAGTTTTGTTGGCGGGGATTCTATGTTGATTACTGTATCCTTTTTTGCGTCTAGATCAGGCGTCGAGTGCGTGGTGAGGTTCATTGAGGTTTTGTCTGCCATGAAGTCTTCTATTGATCGTGGGGATTTTTGTGTTTGGTGTTGTGGAGCCTTTTGAGTTGGCAGTGCGATTGTTCGTTGTTGAGTGAAAGAAAACGGGTTGGGAAGTTGGGTCTTTGCGGCGCCTGCCTTCTTTGCAGTCGGCCGTTCTGTCTCTTTGGTTGGTTTGTTTTTTTGTTCAACTGGGATGATCTTTTGGGCCTGCTGGGTCCTGTGAGAGGAGCCGATCTTTGGCGGTGATCCTATTGTTATACAGTCTTGGTAGACCGTTTTTTGTTTCTTTTGTGTATCTTTTTCTTTAATTTCTGGGATTTTCTTTGTTATTGGTTCGTCTTGTAATTTGCTGCAGAAACTAAAGAGCGGAGGGCTTGGCGACAGCTCTGTTTGGGTTTCTGTGGTTGACTGGTGTTTCTTTTCTCCTCTTTCGGCTCTGGGGGTCTGACTTTTGGTTTTTGCCTCTTGCTCTTTGGTCATGATGAAGCCTTCTAGATAGCCTAGTTTCATGTGCATTAGTGCAATTAGGGTTGTGTGGTCCTTTAGCGTGTCGTTGAGTGCCTCATAGAGTTTTCCGAAAGGGGCTACAGCTATTGTTATGGCCGACATTATGAACATCATGTCGGGTTTCCTTGAAGGGGTTTCGATTGGAGTCGGGTAACTTTTCCGGCAGTGCCTTGCTGGCGTGGTTTGGGTTTGTTCTGGTCTTAGTGTTTCTGACGACTGGTTGTGTGCAAGGTGGTTTTCTATTTGGGCCCTCGTTGAGGAGCTTGTTCTCGAAGGCCTTGGCGTTGTCGGGCTCTGCCAGTCATCTTCTGGTTCGAGGACAGGGTGCCCATGGGGTTGGACCTTGTCCTTTCGAAAATCTTCCTTGAGTGGGGCAGCCAGCGAGGGCAGATGCTGCGGGATGATAATTTGCTCTTTCTCCATTTCCTTTGTTTTTGCTTGCACAGGAAATGTCACCTCCGGGGTCGTCGTGAGTTCTTCCTGGGGTGGAGGGCCAGTGATGGGTGGCGGTTGAGCTACTGGAATCGTGTCCTGCGGTACTGATGGATCCGGCTGGGTTGTGTCAGTTGGCGCAGATGATTCAGAAGAGGATCTGTTGCGATTTTGTCTGGGGAGGTTGCCCAGCTCTATGCTGTTGGTCAGGTTTTTTGTATGTTCAGTGTTTTTGAAGACTGTTTTGCACGCTTTCGGTGCTGGCACAGGGTCTATTAGTGCCTCTAGTATCTCATCATCTGTTAATTCGTTGAGGACTTCATGTTTTCTTTTGCCTTGCCTTGAAAAAAAGTCTTTCAAAGAGTTGCAGAATGTTGGTTTTAGCAAGACTTCTTTTGTTGGATCATGCTTGACTTGGTTGAGTTTGCGTTGTTTTCGATTTTTTTGTGCTGTTCTTTTTTCTAGCGAACAGTTTATGGACGTCATTTTGTGGGATTTTGATCCAGTGTGTCCCAGGAACATTTTTGTTCGTTGGGAGCTATCATTGTTTTTTCCTTCCTCTGACATTGTTTTCTGAGCACCTTTGTTGCCTGTAGGAGGTTCATCTAAGTCACTGGTTAGCTGCGTCACCTCGAGCGCCACTGGGGGCGCTCTTCTGGATGGCGGGGGCTCTGGAGCGGAGAGCGGGGAAGGCATTTGGTGCTCAGCCCAGCGTGCGCAGGGCTCCGCCTCCCCTTTGCTTTCCGCCGCGTGAACCTGCGTCACAACTGTGTCCCGCACGGCCCCACGGCCAGTCGGGCCCTCTGCGACCAACGGGACCGGCAAGACTCGAGGCTGCCGCTCCCACTCCAACTCCTCACAGCCGCGAGGCTGGCCGGGCGACTTCTCCATATGACGGCGCTCCGCGTCAGCTTGGGGCGGGACCCTCGCTGGCCGTGCGGCGTTGCTTCTTTCAGGTGAGCTTGCTTGAGCGTCTCTGGAGCTTTGTTTTGTGTTGTGGGTCGGCTCGCAGACATTTGCTTCACCCGATAGAGCGTGAACCCTCGGAGCCCGTCCTTCGACATGCTGCACTGGGCGGCTGCTAACAGGTGGGCATTGTTGTGGGGCCGACTCTACCGTTGGGTCCTTTGGCACTAGGTCGCTGCGTTCTTCGCTTTGCCCCTGGGTGTTGGACTTTTGCGACTTTGCCTTGCGGGCTGGTTCTGGCCACAACAACTGTTTGCTTTGGCAGTCCTCGCCCAATGATGTTTCTTTGTCCGATGTTTCGAAGCTGGTGGGGTCATACGTGTTCCCAATGGGTGCGGTGGACTTCGTGAGGGGGGACTTCAAGCCAGTGTTTGATAGGCCTGGCATGCGTGATCTGGCGTTTTGCTTTGGAGGCAGATGGGCGATTGTTTGGGATGGCAGACGCGAGCTTCTTAGGCGTCTTTTTTCAGCATCCTCGGTCTCCTTTGCTGCTTCCACCGGCGAACATTGCAGATTCATTTCCTATCAGCCTTCCAGTCCTGACAAGGACTGCAAAGACTGCTCAACTCTGCTCGAACTCCGCGACCGCTCCGCGGTGCTGGGTGAGTTTTTGTAGGTCCTCCCACAAAATGGTAGGCAGCCTTTCTTTCTACGGCAGTGTCTGATGTCTCTCGTCAGAAGCTTTCGCCGCGCGCCTCTCTGATCTCTAACCCGCCGCAATCAGCGTATGTCCTTATCCATAGCTAGCCACCAGTAGGCTTTTCTCACATGGCGTCTCATCATGGTGCTCCCCAGATGTCCCGAATGGGCCCTGCACAATATTATTTTCCTAATGCCCAGGGGTGGAATGACTTGATTGGCCTTGACCAGTAGGCCGTCAGCCTAAAAAATGTCCTATGCCACTTTCCAATATAGCCTCAAACCTTCCGGAACAGACCTTCCATTGGGCCACCCTTTCCTGACCCCATTGTGGGGTCTTTGACTGACTCCTCTCTCCAATGCCTCTTGCTCATTTCTAAGAACTCTTTGCTATTGAGATCTTCAACTGACACCACCACGCACTCCTCCTTGAGAAATGTGGTTGCCTTCTCCCTGTTTTTAGGTAATTCGTGACATGCAGTTTGCTTGGGCCTTTTTCCACGCTGCAATATGTGCAATTTCATAAGTATACTCCTCTAATTGTGCCGCAATGCGTGCCAGGTGTGGGGTAGATGTTTTCATTCCTCCAGGGCTCAGCATGTTAATCAACTGTTTGTGATTCGTGACCAACCAGAATTTTGCACCCCACACATGCGTTCTGAAATATTCGACTGCCCATGCACATGACAACATTTCCTTTTCCACTGTCAAGTAGTTCTTTTCTGCATTGGACAGTGCCTTAGATGCAAATGATGCTATGTGGTCAGTATCTCCCTTTATTTGGATCAACGCAGCCACTAGCCATATGCGCTGGCATGCGTAGTTCTGATCGTTTTTCACACTTGATTGAAAGGTTGCAGGCATGGAGCTTCCACAATTATTCCCTTTATCGCTTCGAAAGCAGACTTCTGGTCCTGTGACTAATCAAATTCAGCTCCTTTCTTTAATAACACTCTTAACGGTTCAGTGGTCTCAGAGAAGTTGGGAACACATTTTGCATAGTATTCAGCGAGGCCCAGGAATGATCGTAGTTCATCTTTGTTGGCTGGAGCGGGAGCCTTTACATTTGCCCGCAACAGGTTCTTTTTGGGTGTGATTCCATCACTGGAGATTTTATATCCTAAATACTCCACCTCCTTGAGCACACATTGGTCGTATCTCAGTCTCACTCCTGCCTCTTGCAGCTTGTTAAGGACCTTCCTCAGCACTGCATCGTGGGTCTGGCCATCTTCAGCATAAATGAGGATATCGTCCTGAAAGTATGAGACATTTCCTATCTTGCGTAATAGTGAGTCCATCATACGCTGAAACGTGGATGCTGCGGATGACAATACGAATGGCATCCCTGTGAACTTATATGTACCAAATGTGTTACTCACCGCTAGTGGAACAGGTTGGGGCGTTGCTCAACCTTAAGACACTAGAGGAGAGGGAGCTGCTCCGGTAAATTTTCAGTCCAAGCTGGTATGTTCCGTTACCGGAACTCTCCAGAACGGGACCTCCTCAACTTGAGGAGCTCTTTAATGCAACACACCCCTTTGTTGTTTAAAGAATACAATCAAAGGAATTGGTTAGCCAAAAGAGCGGGGATACCCACACCGCTACACCAACGCGGTGGAAATAAATAAACACACTTATAAGGTGATGATTAGAAATCCAATATGCAGTGTTATAGTGAGAAGGAGGAATACCTGAATAAAGCTCGGTATGACTGTAAGGGTATCAAGAGAGTGTAGGCGGGACGTATTACTGGGAAGGAAGAAAACAGATAGGTCAATCCCAAGTTCCTGTCTTATCTAAACCCCAAAAGGCAAAAAATAAATAAAAGAAAAGGCTTACCCTAATGAAAGTGGTTTAGAAAATGGAATGAACAACGACAGGAAAAAATAACAAACAGAAAGTTAGTACAGGAAACTACCCCGAACGGCACGAGGGACGCATCTAGTTTCGGGATGCTGAATTGAGTCGGGATAGCGTTTATAAATGCACTGTAGTAGTTGTGAAGATGATGTTTGAAGTGTCCCAGTTTATGAAACAATCCAGAGAATGGAAATCCGAGGAGAAAAAACCACTTAACAGGCAAAAAATGGAAAGAGCAAGTTCTAACTAACAAGAACAGGAAGTTGAAACAAAGCTACTAGTTTGATAGAGTGAACTCACCACGGACACAGAAGTACTACAATGGCAGCTTCTGTAGTGGAGATCACGGGAGAGTAGCACTGACTCGAGGGTAGATGTAAACCCGCTGCAGGGATCTTTGGAGTGCGTTGGCTGTTAAGCACGACTGCCGGATAGTGCTACGTTCGCAGAAGGACCCCAGTGAAAGGCAGCAATAAAAGATAACGCAAGAAGGCGAAGGACGTCGGCAAGCAGACGAAACTGTTGCCGAACCGAGGGTGTCGTCAATTCCAAGGGACAAGGCAGAGAATAGTCGAGGAAAGCAATCCGAAGTCAGTAGGTAGGTCGAAATCCAAAATACAAGAAATGCAGAAAAATAACGCTAATTAGAAGCAGCGTTGTAAAGTCAATGAGCCTATTTAAAGCTCTTTGTGTGCGTGGGGGCGGAGCTTACATCGACGCACACGTGACCAACGGGTCACATGACCTCCATGGAACCGGGAAGCAGGGCGTCTGCGTCTCCATGGCAACCTCCAGCGCTGCCATAATGGAGACGCAGAAAAGCGGCTGCGTGGCAGTGGCAAACACGGGGCTTTGGATGTAACAAAATGGGGTGATGAATGCAGTTAACAGTCTTGACTCCTTGTGTAAATAGATTTGGTGGTATGCGTCTCTCATGTCCAACTTGAAGAACACTTTTGCCTCCTTCATCATAAGTATCAGCTCATTGATACTGGGGACGGGGAAGCTATCAGTGATGACTTCTAAGTTCAGGCTGTGTAGATCTATGCACACCCTCAGGTCATTCATTTTTTTTTTATCAACACCACTAGGCTCAACCACTCGGATGACTCCACCTCCTCGATTGCGCCCTCCTTCACCATCTTCTCGAGTTGTGCTTTCAAAACGTTCCGCACTGTCGCTGTCACCGGTCGTACATTGCGCTTGACAGGGATTGCGTTCTGTTTCACCATGATCTTGTGAATGTAGTTCTTGATTCTACCAGGTTGGTCAGAGAACAACTTGGGGAATTCCTCTTTGGACTCCAGCGCTCCTCCTGCACTCACAGATAGCACTTGATCCTCTTTGTTGGGGTCCAGTTTAATTTCCAGTTTCACCCGGTCATCCCAAACACTGCTGGGCCTTCTTCTGTGAAATACATTCTTCGTTGTGCTGCCTTTGAATTCGATAATACTGTTGATGTACCCCAATAGACTCACCGATGCTCCCCCAAACATTGTGGGCTTGTGTTTGGTATTCAACGCTTCCACTTTGTCTCTTCCCACCATATCTTTATAGGGGCAGATGGGCAAAATTGTTAGATCTGACCAGAGTCAGCTCTCCCTCTCGTCTCGTTGCCGTCCAACTTAATGATGCAGTGTGGCTTTTCTCTTCTGGCAGTTGAACTGTTAACCATTATGAAGTTTGGTCTACCTTCCTCTTCAGACAACTTGTAGCCTTCAGTTTCAGCTTCCGCCCTGACTGATGTCACTTTCCTGCTGCACCATTTACACGCAACTGTGATGTGGCCGAATCTCCTGCAATTTGAACATTCTTTGTTCCTGATGGGGCACTCCCTGTCATTGGCTAGGTGACAGGTGCTGACGCACCTGCAGCATTTCATGGGTTCCTTTTCCCCCCACTTCTCATCTGTTGCTTTGAGTTGTGTTTCCTCCCTTCTTCCTCTGAACTGCATAGCATGAGCGTTCGCGCCCAATGGTTTTTCAGCCCATTCCTTGCACCTGCACGTGGTCTCTTCCAACGCTCTGGCAATTTGAACGGTCTTGTCCAGTTGCAATTCCTTCTCAAGCATGAACTTGTCCTGGACTTTCCTGTTATTTGTGTGTACCATGAGCATGTTGCAAATCATGTTCTCGGCATTGTCTCCAAAGCCACCTAATGCCAGCAATTCCTGCATCTTTGTCACATGATCGTCCACCGGTTCTGTAGGCTGTAGAACCTGATCCAATGTAGCACAGTGTTCTCTTTGTTGGCGAATCTCTTGACTATTCTGCTGAATGCCTCTTCGTATGAATTATCAGTATCTACGTCAACCGTCTCAGGGGTCAAAGTGGCAACAATTCTTTGGCCTTCCACCCCAAACCGTTGAGTATCATCGCCCTCTTTTGGCAGTGTAATCCTCACCTCCCACTGCGTCCACGTACGTAACAAATAACGGTTCCCACTGAGGCCATGGTATCGCGGACCTACCTGGAGTCTTGTAAGGAAGGCATGGTATCAAAAGCACGACAGACACAATAAAGTATAGTTCAAGGATGTTTATTGATCTTTGCATTGGTTGGAAAAACGCCTATCTAACCTATCTTCTAACGAAGGGAGCAAGCTATGACCATCAAAATAAAGAAAACGCTGTCCTTGTGGCGTCGGGTCAAAACATAGATGGCCTATACTAATAAACGTATTGCCAAATACTCTATATAACAAATGTGTGTGGGATAATGATGTGTACAACAAAACAGTGTATGGCAAAGTGAAATGTCCAAAAGCTGTTGGTAAATCAGGACTGCTGAACTGGAGTGTCCCCTTCCCCACGTTGCAGCACGGGACAAGGCGGAACACAGTTATTGCCTGGAGCACACTCTGCACCAGGAAGTGGTCTCTTTAGGCACGGCAGGGCCTTTCACACCAGAGTCTTTCTCTTTATCGAAACAAGTCTCTTATCTGTTCCTTTTCAATGTATCAAGCACTCGAGGTCCCCCTCAGTCGGGCGCAGACCTCTCTTTCCTTCACAGTTTGTGTGGGCTCTCCTCGGTTGGGCGCACGTCCACGTTTTATTCTTCAACAATATCACACAAGCCTAGACTCTCCTTGGTTGGGCGCAAGCCTAGTTTATTCTTCTAGATTTCTTTGGGGTATCAATAAGTTCGAAGACTTTCAACTGTGGAAAGGGATTTTACTGTGACCTTTGCATGACCACTTCAAACACTTTCCCAGAGATGCATTTGTCAAAGACCTTCAACTGGGCTCCCCCTCGGGTGCCAGACCCCTCTGCAGCAGCTTATCTCTGAATCGCCTTCTTTTTACTTTAATTGAAAAGTCCCTCTCGCCATCTGGCCTTTACTTGTGTTTGTCAATTAAAATGTTCAAATGAATTGTTCACTTTGCAACACTCTTGCCGCTCACAGCCTTCACTTCCAATGCAAACCGGTATCTCACAGTTGCTTTCAACTCATCAGTTGCATGAAGCCTCTTGATCGGTTCATTTGTTCTCGGAGCCAATGACGATACTCCGGTGGCAGTGACTCCCCTCTGCCTTGAGCAGATGCACAGGAGGGCCCCGGATATGGTGCACCACTCGTGAAGCTTTCTCTCGTCTTCCCTCTTGGTTTCTTATGAGCTGTTCGCCGACCATTAAGAGTTGATCGATCCTTGTGGACCGGGGTCAAGGGTTTCTCCCAATTCATGGCCCCGTCCTGATCTGCCTCCACTCCTTCGCAATCCAGCTGGCACCATGGAAGGCTTGCTCCTTCATGCCTCGCTCTCTGCACTTTGCACAGGGTTTTCAATTGTTTTGTAAAAGTCTCTATGTTTAAGACTTTGAGTCCCAGAATGCACCTGGTTAATTTTGCTCTCACTTCAAAGCTCCCCAAAAGGGTATTCTCTGGCTTTGGGAGCTGCAGGAGTTAAAAGGGCATGTTGAAATGAGATCAGGGTCTCGCCGCCTACCCCTCAAAGACCTGGGCTCGCCTGCTTGGCTGTGGCCCCAGCTGCCCCTGGTTTTACCTTCTGAAGGTACAGTTCCCTCTCCACACTTCAGCCTCCCCTGTGCTCAGAGGGCAAGTGTCTGGGCGATTTTCTCTTCCTCCAGGTCACTTGGTCTTCTTCTGGCTTCTCGGCACCTTCCAGCATCCAAAGCTCGCTCAAAGTGTGCTCTCCTGCTCTGCCTTTTAAACTGCCTGGGAGAGTTAAGTTGAATCAGGTGTGAGTAGTTGAAAAGGGAGGCCTGACTTTGCCTGGCCTCATTACTGGGACAGTCTGCTGTAAAAAGGGAAGAGTATGTATTCTGTGTCTGAGTGTGTTCCCTTTCACCCTGTCAGTAAACTTCATCCTCCCAGTACCTCTCTTCCTCGTCTCAGTGTTTACGTGGAAAGGGGGGTGTTACGCTCAGCTGGTCTCTGCGGAGGCGTTAGGGCACATTTGCAGCCCTCCCTGAACTTGAATCACCCCCTTCAGGTCTCTCGTTTAGTCGAAAAGCTGTGAGCGATGGTACGTGGTGATACTGCACCTACGTGGAGATAAGAGTGCACCAATCTGTGAGTGCACCAATCTGTGATTGTTGTACCTCTCGAACCCTTCACCCCAAAGTACGGTTTCTGTGAGCATACGCCGGCCCATAAAGCTCACCTGTGAATTATGAAAGATAAGCTCTCTGTCCTGCTACTTCTGGTAGGGGCGCGTCGAATGGGATCTAGTTCCTTCACTGATCTCTGATAAGGATTAGTCCAGTCCAACTGCGACTATGCTTCTCCTTATGATTGGTAAGTCTTTCTTGAGATCTTGTGATGCTGTTCGTTCTGTTTAATGTCTTTATATGTTGCTCCTATTTATGCCCGCAATAATGTGTCTCTTCTGTTTTCTTCCCTTTGATGGAAATGCGGCCTCAATGCAGCTGTGAGACGCGAGACGCGGCCGGATGGAAGATGGATGCTACCGCAATGTTCGACAGCAGGTAAGTGATGGTTTAAGGAAAAGCGCGAAGTATGGCAAAGCGCAACCTTAAACTGACTGTTTTTTCGATGTCTAACCTTGTCTTCTGTTTTTCCTTGCAGGCGTTCCGGAAAGTGTAAAGATGAATACTTGGTTTGCCGAAGAGATGTACAGGTAAGAACAGCTTCCCCCAATTGGTAAGTATGCTGGCAGGAAGCAGGATGTCCAGGAAGCAGGATCTTCAAAGTTAAGTCTGACCTCAGGCGACGGTGAGCGTTATGCTGCTTGCAAGTGAAGAATAACGCGAAGCGTCTGTCTTGAGGATCGGGGTAGCTTATATAGCTGAGATCTTGGGCACGCCCATTAGGGCCGGCTTACCAGCCACACCCTGCCACTCCTAGAGAGTGAGCACGTGCAAAGGCAATCCATTAGCAGCCACACCCAAGAATACACTTGGGGCTACTTAATGGATGGAATGTTCAAGGTTAATGTATCCTGCTTAATGGATGGAATGTTCAAGGTTAATGCATCTGAAGTGCTATGTCCATAATAAAAGCTTTTTGGTGTTAAATGGATGTTCGTGTTTACTTTTGTTCAGGCGCCAGGACATTATCCACCCAGGTCTCCTGTGCATGTGACCCCTGCATGCCTGTGCCCCTGACTTCATGACCATGACAGGGGCGGGGGTTGGAAAGTCAGCAAATCTTGCACAGTAGGATGGGGAAGAGGTCTGAAAGGAAAGAGGATAGTGTGTCTCACCATCGGGTGCCCCTACCCTACTCCCCAAGGATCCCTCACCCACGTGATTCTCCCGCACTGGTCCACCCCCAGGAACTGGATCCAACAGCGATGGCCATGTCCTGGCCACCTGGATGACAAATCCCTGGGGATCAGTATGTGAGACACCCTCTGGTTTCTCACAGTCTGCAGGGATGCTGGGGATGGCGTCACACCTTGCATCATGCTTGTTTAGGGTCTGTCTCACTTCCTCGTCGCTATTTATAGAATAAAATATCTCACTTCATTATAGAATGAAACATCTCACATGCAGGCGGAGGAGACAGTGCTTTATTTGCTCCTTCCAACATAAACATATATACAAGCAACAGTTGCTTCACTGCTGTTATGTCCTTGGCATACTGTGGGTCGGGACCAGTTCTCAGCCAGGCTGGGAGCTCAATAAGTCCCTCGTACAGGAGGAGCACCCGGAGGCATCCGTCTGATGCGCCAAACGTGCTGTGACTGTCTTTTTGCACTCCTCATTCTCGTGCCGCATGCATCTTGCGGGCAGTCCGTATCTCGCAAGCGCACGTCTCTACATTGGGAAGGCATCAGGAAGTAGGCACAGACAACAGAGTACCGTTTGGGCTACAAACTTTTATTAAAATCACAAAAGAGGTTGGGGCAATGCTTACCTTGCCCTTGTCATGAGAGGACAAAGACAGTGAATTTGGCAAGGGAAATGTGCACAAGATCACAGAGTGAATAGCTTTGATTCAAACAACATCAGGAACCATTACACATGTACACTTAAACCCAGCAGTGACGGACCCGTGGGGGGAAAAGGGGTTGGTTGCCCCCCTGGCTCCACTCCCCACTGGTTCCCGGTGCCTGCTGCAAGGAACTCTTGGTGACCACAGTAAAGACAGACACAAGAGATCACAGTTCATGGGTGTTTATTAAGCTGTAAGTGCAGGGTGGAAAAATGCCTAACCTAAACCTAAATCTAAGATGGAAGCAAGCGTCGACCATCAAATAAAAAATAAGGCAGTCCTTGTGGTGTCTTGTCAAAGTAAAAAGCCTATTGTAAAAAAAAACATTGCCAATTCCTTATAACTAATTACAGAAAGAGTGTGGGATAGGGTATTTAAAATAAAGAAAAAAGTGTTCACAAATAATAGGTCAGGATGTGATTGCCTCAAGGTCTCTCTTCCCCACGTTTTTAGCATGGGACAAGGTGGGACTTTGGAGCACAGCTCCCCCTCGAGCCTTACCAGCACGAGCTAACAGTTCCATATCAGCTATCAGGTTCTTCGATGGTTAAGTCTCTTTGTAATGAAAAGTCTCTTTCCTTCAAGGCCTGATGCTCTCAACAAACAACACAAAGTTCTGTTCTACGAACACTGTGGGTGATGGCTTCACCCCTGGATCACCCTCTTCTGCAGGCAGACCCCTCAGAAGTCATATTCAGCAAATTAAGAAGACAGTTCCTTTCTCAGGGAACTTTGGGTGATAACTTTCCACCCCTGGATCTCCCTCGGCCGGGCTCAGACCCCAGATGACAAGGGGGACACTTCCTTTCCCCTTGTCTCGTAATACTTCTAATTTTCACAAATCCTAATGTCTTTTGTAACAGGTTTTTGGCCTTTGCCCCTGGTTGTCAGCTATGACCACTTTGATCATTCTTCGCCTCTTCCGAAGGCCTTCTGGTTACAGTAGTTACAGTAGTCTTTACCGTTGGGTAATCACCCAGAGTTTCCTGCTTGAGCACCCACGTGGTGCCGGACTCCTCTGTATCTGGGTTTCCCCCTCCTTCATTAATAGTATCCTTTTGCTTTTAAAAGTTCAACTTAGCCTTCAGCTGCTTTTCATTCAACACAGTTTGGTTTCTTATCGACACTCCCCTCGACTCACGGGCTGTGATGAACTGCCTGGCTTTCTTTCGCCTCAGAGTCAAGGTTGGTACCACAGAGACAAGGGTCTCTCCCCGGCTTGGCAATCAGCAGAGTGTCTCGTGTACTGTTGGCATCTGGTACAATACACGCGGGCTATTGTTCGCAGACTTATCATTCCCTCAGCGGAGGTTCCACTGGCTTTGGTCGGAAAAGGGCAAGGTCGATTCTCTCCTTGTCACCCTCTCGGTCTGCGCTGTCTTTCCCCTCCTTTTTAACTGCCGTGCTGAGTTAGCTCTTACGTCGTGCGATCTGCCGTTCTCGTCCTGTGCTCTTGTGCTCTGCCTTTTATCCCTGTGGGGAAGGGAAAGCGCAGTCAGGTGTGTGTGATTCCGTTCAATTGCCTGGCCATGCCTGACCGTGGGGTTGGAACATATCAGGTAAACATTTTTATCATTGGTCCATTGTCTTCCACAGGGTTCAAATGTGTTTGTGTTAAAAGGGGGGTTTTGTCCTGAGAAATGATATCTTTCGTCCTAGGGGAGTTGGTAAATTCAGAAAGGCGACATGGGTAGGGTTTATGAATCAAATGGGAATAAGCGGGGTTATTATCATGAACTAAACAAGGGGGATTGTGGGGACGTAGTGTTTTATCTGAACAGTTTGGGAATGCCGGAATTAATAATCAGAGGGACAGGAAAAGGAATGACCGGGTGTATTCGGGTAGGCAACAGAAACCCAAGGATTCTGGGAATTGTGGTTTTTGATGGTAACAGGGTTTGGGCTCCTAGTTGGTTTACCAGAGGTGTAGGGGTGGTTGGATTGTATTAAGGGAACTTCTTCGAGTGGAAGGGAGGTAGATGTGGAATACCCAAAGAAAATCTCAGGGACTTCGTCCTCCTCTCTTTCTTCCGCGATGTAGTACCGCATCTCACCTGAGGCATTTCCCAGAGCATAACCCTGGGTTACCCTACTCAGGTGATCTTCCCTCGCTCGTCCACCCCCACGGTTGAGATCTGAGAGTGCCAGCCCTCCCCTGGTCACCTGAATAAGGGATCCCCGAGGTTTGCTTTGGAGAATACCTTCAGGTTTCTCACAGCACCCCCATTGGGGCTGGCTCCCGCAGGGCTGGGGGATGAGCGTTGATCCGACAGGAATTTGCAAAATGCAAATCCATTAAAAAATAATAAACTCGGCACACATGTGCTTTGGCGCAACACTGCTGCAGCCTTTGTCTGCCCTGGACCCTGGCCAGTTACATTTGGTGCTGAAACCTTGTGTAAAACTTGCATACTTCCCTGGGCCCGCCCCAGACTATCTGGAGCCTGCCACCTCAGTTGCCCTGACAACATCAAGGCAGCAACAAGCTTGGCCCTGGATGGGTGGGGTATGTTGCACAATGATACATTTCCTTCATCTCCTCCAGGACATGGTGGATGGACACACGCAGGCAGGCCAGGGGGCACATTTCAGAGAGCCTCCCCATGGCACCTGCCTATGGCCGGCTGCAGGCCTTGGGTAAAGTTTCAGATGGGGGTGGGGGGTAGCTAAACTGGTGTAGCATGCAAAGGGGTTGGGGGTCTCATGTGGGTGCCCTGCCCTCCCCTTCCCCCTGCTAACTAACACCTTACTGCCAGTTAGTTTCAGCCAGCCCTAGGATAGCAGGCCTCCACCACCTGCAGACTACCCGGGGGCCAGCCCAGGGGGCGAAATGGGAAGGAGAAGATGACACGCAGGTGCCAGGTGGTGTACAAACATGACAAAAGGTGGGTCAGTGTCACAGGTCCCAGGATCAAAAGCGACGGATAAAAGGACAAAGGGGGAGGCCAGTACTCCACACTCGACAGGTTGGGGGACTCCCCTCTGGGTTTTTCACCTGTGTGTGCATTTGCCCTCAGGCAAGTTTTGCAGTATAAAAATATGGGCCAGAAAGAGCGCTTTTAACAATTTTTCCCAAGCCACACCACAGAGAGGGAGCTGAGTTTGGATTTGGAAGGAAAGGAGAAAACCCTTTAAAAACCACTGCATAATGCCCAGCCAAGCAGCAGCAGGGGTGCAGCCTGAGCCAGAGCAACCACACCCCTCCCAGGGGTGCTGCATGTCTGCTGCTGCCAGCCAGCAGAATTTGAAATTCGGCAGGCGGAATTGAGGGAGCGGAGAGCGAGTCTGTCCGTCTGGGACCGGGAGTCAAACAGGTCAGAAGAGAGAGGTGCAACTGTCTGCAGCACGCCGCCATGCACCACCGAGCCGGAGCCTGGAGCAAATGTAAATTACTAGTGTGTGTGGGTGTGCTGCTGTGTGTGCCACCGACGCCCAGGCCCACAGTCGCAAATCGCTATTTATTCCTTTTGTGACACTGTTAGTACTAGTAGCTAGTCTAGTAACAAAGGGGGATTAATGATAAAGTGTGATGCAGATTGTGTATTTTAAAGAATATTCAGCAACACTAGTCAAAACTACTAGCGACCTGCAGAGTGAATTAACTCATCAAACTGGCCCAAATTGGCCGGGTCGGGTCGACTCTGTCAGTCTGCCCATAAAATTGTCCCGGGCACAGTGATGAAAAGTGGGTGGCCCATGCACCCAGTCTGTCCCAAATCGCTATTCACATTCTTTTGTGAAAGACTGTTTGAGTAGTAGTAGACCAGGGAGGAGGTTTTTGATAAAATGTGATGCAAATTGTGCACTTTAAAGAATTTGTATTCGGTAATACTGATCAAAACTACTATCTGCATGGTGAAGTAACTTATCAAACTGGCCCACAAATAAGTGCCTGTGCCCCAGTTTGACCCAAAAAACTGACAGTGCTTATTTGCTTTATTTTTATTCTATTGTAGCTATATATCAATATTTATTTTGTCATTAAAGCATGCTGTCAGTTCAGCTTGCAGGAACACATTAGTGTCTCACCGTCTCACCCACTTCGTTCCCAAGCCTTAATGCAATTTAAATCTCAGCTCCATCTAGGTTCCACAAATTCGGAGCACTGTGAGTTATTCAGATACTGTGTGGTAGCATAAATGTTAAAAATAGACTTTCCCATATGCCAGGCCCTGCCCCCTGGATACACCATCCTCCGGCAAGATAGACCAAAACACAAAGGCGGAGGAGTGGCACTAATAATCAAAGAAACACTAAAGGCTAGACAAACCAAATCTATCTCACCCGAGAACGACTTCGATGCCCTATCAGTAAAAATCTCCCTCTCCCCTAATGACACCATTACAATGCACATTATCTACCGACCCCCAGGCCCACTCCTGAACTTCCAAGCCGACATCCTACACCTACTAGGGAACAATCTCAAACCCAACACTAAAGCCTTACTCTTAGGAGACCTGAACCTCGGCTTTAATGACACAAAAGACAAACACAGCAAAACCCTTGCGAAAGCCCTTCTAGACCTACAATTCATCCAGAGAGTCGACTCGGCCACTCACACCAAAGGCCACATACTAGACTGGCTAGTCGACCATAACTGCAGGGTAGACATCAGTTCTAACACACCACAACCATGGACCGATCACCACCTTATCCATTTTTACATCCCAACGAAGACAGCCATTAGTCAAATCCTTCCCATGCCAGCTGCTCTAGCCAGATCTAAAAAGCTACTCTCCAAAGAAAGGATGTGCCCACTCTTAAAAGTCTCAGCACTAGCATCACCCACCTCCAACGACCCCAAAGAACTAGTAGCACTCTACGACACCACCATTAAAGAGATCATTGACACCATTGCTCCACTAGAAACAAAAAAAGCAAAAAAACTCTTCCACGCTAACTCATGGTTCAACCAAGAACTACGTGACCTAAAAACACTCAAAAGACAAGCACTCAAAAAATGGCAATCACACCCCTCCACCCCCCTACGCGACTCATACTCAACTATTACCAAGCAATACAAAAATTCCATAGCCAAAGCCAAAGCTGACGCATACAACACTAGAATCGACAATGCCCAATCACATTCAAAAGAATTATTCGCGATTTTCAATGAACTAGTCACACCGCCAGCCTCCAAACACCAAACAATCAAAGATGAGAACTGGTGTAATGACATCCAAAAAGCTATGCTAGACAAAATTGACTTACTCCAAAAGAAAATCAAAGCCAACCTCGACAATCTACCAAAGTCTCCACACAAAACACAGACTGCCCCCAGCCACAAGCACTCCCCCCAAAACAAACACAACAACAATTTTCCACCACCTTTCACTTTCAGAAATGTATCTACCTTTGAGGTCCTACGCATCATGAAACAAATCAAACCTTCACTCTGCAAAGGGGACATCTGCCCAGCAAACATAATCAAAGACTGCTCTGAACCCCTAGCCCACTTCATTGCTACCTTCATTAATGCCTCTTTCGCCACCGGCACAGTACCCTCTTCCCTCAAAGAAGCTTGGGTTCGCCCAATACTAAAAAAAACCCACGCTAGACCCGGACTCACCCAACGACTACAGACCCATCACAACAGTGCCATTCCTGCTGAAAATCCTCGATAAGGACGCATACCTACAGATACAAGTTTAACTTGAATCTCACAACATCCTAGGTAAGAGACAGTCTGGTTTCCGCCCACGCCATGGCACAGAGTCAGCACTACTCGACCTTAAGAACCAACTCCTAAAAAACATGGATAAAGGCAAATGCGCCATCCTCCTACTCCTTGGCCTGTCAGCCGCGTTCGACTTAGTCGACCACAAAACACTAAGTACACATCTCACCAACACGGCCCACTTCTCATCCAATGCCACAGCTTGGATCTCATCCTTCCTGGAAGGCAGAGCTATGAGAGTTTACTCAGACCAAGCGTCAGCCACCCCCTCGCCAATCAACTGTGGAGTCCCACAAGGGTCCTGCACCTCCCCGACTCTCTACAACCTATTCACACTCCCACTATTCAACGATTTAGAAGAATTCGGCATAACGTTCACCAACTATGCCAACGACACTCAAATCCTTCTCCCACTAACTGGTGACTATGAGCAAGACCTGAAAACCCTACAAAATAATTATGCCATCATCCAGGCATGGATGGCAGCCAATGGCCTCTGTCTCAACGGAGACAAGACAGAGATCCTACTAGTAGGCCCTAAAGAAACCCTCAACAAGCTAGACAAGAAATACAGTACTTTCCTCATCGAGAACCCAGTAATCTCCGTATCCCCAGCTGTAAAAACTCTGGGGGTATACCTAGACTCCACCCTGTCCATGGACAGACATGTCAGCTACATCTCCTCCTCAGCAGCCCTTACAACCAAGATAATCAATGCAGTAAAGCCCCACCTGTCCACCACAAACCGCCTCAATATCGCCAGAGCGACTATAGGCGCGAAACTAGACTACTGCAACGCCCTCCTGCTAGGTACCTCGGCCAAAAACATTAACAGACTCCAGATTGCACAAAACAATGCCCTGAGAGCAGCCCTCAATATACCAAAGAGAGAACACATCTCCCTAGCAAGACAAAATGCCCATTGGCTCCCAGTTAAAGAGTGCATTCAATTCAAGACTCTCACAATCACACATAGATGCATAGCCCAAACCGCCCCTAGCTACCTCAATGAACGGATACAACCAGTCCAATCACTCAGACCCAAAAGGGACCTATATGCCAACCAACTTACAATCCCTAACTTCACCAGAGTCAAAGCTGGCGGCTCGAGCTTCGAAGTCCTAGCGCCAAAAGCTTGGAACTCCCTTCCGCCCAAGCTAAGAGTGGAAACATCCCACACAGCCTTCAGAAAAGCCTTGAAAACCACTCTATTTAAGTGAAACCCAGTTTCCAATTGTATCGCATGCAATATTGTCTGTAAATTACTACTGTATCATGGCTATGGTTCCTATGTAACCCTGGAACCACAGCCATTCCTGTAACCGATTCAACATGCCAAGTAAACCTTCTTGTAACAGCGCCACGATGCCCCAGGGCAGCTGCTGCGCTTTAAAAATGCAAATAAATAAAATAAATAAATAGTTTAAAAGGGCAGGTATCAGCAAAATTGCTGTGACCTAAAAAGTAGCTCCTGCTTTTAATCAGTCTAGAAGAACCTGGTTAGCCTGGCGTCAACACCTACCTACCAGCACCAGTCATTGGGGGTCATTACGAGGTAGGCGGTAATGGAAAAACGATGCCGGTAAGGGATTACCGGCACTGCATACTGCTCTGGGCTATTTCGAGTCAACAACCCGGTATCAGCGCCACTGCTGATACCGTGCACCCCCGTACCGGCATGCACGCAGGCACGCAGCCCTTTGGTCTGGCAATACCGGGATGGCGCTAACAGGAGGACATCACAAGTCATGTGGACATGCATATACCGGCATTATGAAGGCGGTAATAAGGGATACCGGGATGCCGGCATCACCGGCATCGCAAAGCACCTGCAAACAGCAATGTGCAGTGTTCCCAACTGCCACAGGGGCACACAATCAGCACAGGTGGAGGCAATGGAGTCTGGCCCAGCACAAAAGGAGCACACCCACACACCACACCCCATTCCACACCAAAATGATTCCACTTGCAGTAGCAATATTAGGGCTGGAGGACATGCTTGCATTGCTAACCAGCAACAACAACAACAGGCACCACAGAGGAGATGCAGGAGGAGAAGGAGGGTGAGACAGCAGGCCCCACCAGTGCAGACATTGGTACCATGCAGGCAGCCCCCAATCCCTCGCATCAGAGCCAGTCCATTCAACCTAAGCCCTGAGCAGATCCACACCCTATACCGTCTGGACCGGGACACCATCACCACCATTGTGGACATGATACACAACGACATTGTCAGCCTGATTGAAATACGCACCGCCATCCCCCCTCTACTGAAGGTAGTGTCTGTGCTCCACTTTATGTCCACAGGCACCTACCAGCACACAGTGGGGCACATGCTGTCATGCGCCGTCCTTGGAAACACTGGTCTCTGTGGAGGTTGGGTGATAAGGTACGCTTGAACCGCATTCAACAGTCTAGTCTACCCCCAAGATGAACGCCTGTGTAATATAGGCAATCACTTCCGGGTACTCGATGCGTTGTATCCGTCTCTGATCCTATGCTGCTCGTACTGGTCTCACTAGTGCTAGCGACTTGCTCCGTTAGAAGCTTTTTCCCTATTTTTGTTCCGTTCCTGTTCTTTCCTTTTCTAATTAGGATACGATCTCATTCTGGTTCTATGTTCCCGCGTCCTCTTAACGCGTCTCCCTACGGGGTCTCTGTGGCTTTCGCTTTTCCTTTTAGCTACTTTTAGACTTTCATTCCTTACCTTTCGCTCTCCCTCTCTCTCTATTACTATTCTTTCCGGCTATTGGTCATTCTATTTCTTTTGCACACTGCGCTCGGGTTTTCCTCTTTTCGGCTTCCGTACCACGGAGGCACACTTGTGGGTTGTAATCTTTGGTACAGGCAAAGTATTCTTACCTCTGACTCGGGTGTGCTATCCTTACCTGTAACGGTTGTCCTGTCCGTAGCCTCTTCCTTCTTTGGGGAACCTTCCTCTTTGCTGCTTTTGTTTACTACTCTGTATCCGCTGAATCTCCCGTCCTAGGGGATAGTGTTCAGGCAGTATTGGTCTTACCTTTGTGGGCTGCCTTCTGTGGTATCCACTTGCGGATCACCGGATACCATCCCCACGGAATTCATTTGCTGCTGACAAGATTAGTCCGCTGTTTGATCTCTAAACGCACATCAGGATATTGTTGTTCAAGATCTTCATAACTCAGACGTCATCAGAATCATCCATCCAAACAGGTTTTTTTTTGCCACAACTGGCTTTTTTCCCTGAGACATTTTTGGGAGCTTGCTCCTCGGGGTTCCCTGTGAGCCTGATTCCTTGCAGGTCACGGTGGCCTCCGAGGGAGCTCGCCCTTACTTGCACGTTAAAAAAGAAAGAAAACCTAAGGAAACTAAGAAGGCAAGAAAGAAGAAGGTGTCTGAGGATTCCAACAAGACATTGGAGGACTCAGGTGAGGAGAGGGAACGGGGAGGTAAACTAGTTCCTGACAGAATACAATGCCCAATCAGACAGATGGGTTCCCCGGAACAGTATCAGGAGTTGGTGAATGCTATCCAGGGACTCAGAGTGGAGTTGCAGACACTCAAGGATCAGAATACTCTTCAAAGCCAACAGGTAGCTCTACGAGAAGACACCCGCAGGGATCTCCCTCCACTTCCATTACCATGTGGGAAATTTGTTGGCAACCCTAAGCAACTGAAGGAGTTTTTGGATGCCTGTCAAGTATATTTTACATTTCGCCCGAAGACCTATGAGACAGACCGTTCCAAGGTGGGGCTCCTGTTCGCCAATCTGGTAGGCAATGCCCTTGCCTGGGCAACTCCTCTTATTACGAATGTTGACCCATCAATGACTAATTATCTCCAATTTGTGCAAAACGTAAAGAGTCGATTTGATCATCCAGAGGTGCAATTTTCTTCCTTTGAAGCCATGGTGGAGATACGACGAGGCTCGCAAGATGTGCAGACTTATATTTCACAGTTTCAAAGACTATCCTCAGTATCAAGATGGCTGGATTCGGCTCAACAGACTTTGTTTAGAAGGGGTTTACATGAGGAGATTAAGGATGAGTTGGCTCGTATTCCCAGACCTTCTTCGTTTCAGGAATTAGCCACAGCCGCACTACAGATAGAATTCAGGTGTCAAGAGAGAAGAATGGAGAAAAGAAGAAAACAATATTACCTCCCGTCGCCTCCCTCACCATCCCCCTCTAGAGACAGAGGACCTACAGAGGAACCGATGCAGATAGGCACCACTAGAGGACCTTTACCGCCAGCGGAAAGAAGAAGAAGAAGAAGGGAAAAGGGGCTTTGTGCCTATTGTGGTTCTGCTAAACACCAACTAAATGCCTGTCCAGAAGTCCTTCTCAAGCGACAGGGAAATGCTCAGCCCCGTATCTATGCAGGGGAGGTAACGGGGGTGAGCGCACAACTCCCTGCAACAATACTCAACCAATAGAGGAGGAGGAGGAGGATAGCCGTCTCATGGTGTTCACGGTACAGCTGGATATTTCTCCTACCAGGACTCTAGAGACTCTTGCCATGCTGGACTGTGGCGCAGCTGGCTATTTCATTGATATAACATGGGCCAAGACCCATCGAATACCATTGCTGGAGAAAACAAAGCCCATTCCTGTTGAAGGAGTTGACGGTACGCCACTGTCTTCTGGACCCAAAGTCTTGGAGACCTCTCCCATAGACCTGGCTTTGGGCAGTTGACCCCCTCCCCCTCCCCCTACCTCTGCCCCTCCCCCCACAACTCCCCCACACAACCCCCTCCCCCTCCCCCCACAACTCGCCCACACATGGCGTGCAATGTTATGCCACTCGAGTCTGCATAGGTGTGCACATGCAGGCTGAGCCTGCAACTAATGTCCTGTGTCTGACTCCGGGGGTGGCATGTTGGGGGGGCGCATGGTGCGCACAGACCTGCGCAGGGGGCTCGTCTGTGTGGAGCTTGACGAAGACCCCGTGGGCTCATGCTCTACTGTTGGGGCAGGACGCATAGCCTTCATGGCATCTGCAATCCTGGCAAGGACCTGCCTCACTGCCGACAGCTCCTCACAGATCTTCTGGGTGCACGACTCTATGGCCCCTTTCATGGCCGCAGTGTTGTCTCGGGCCTCCCTCACATCACCATCAGTGACATATTGTTTCACTAGGCCGGTCAGCTCCTGCTGGCGCGCCTCCATCTGTGACATCCTGAACTCCCCGTCCCGGACCCCTGTGGAGGTGGATGGCAGGTGTGGCAAGGGGCCCAATTCTGGTGGGTCCTGTGTGGGGCTCCAGGCCTCTGCTTCAGCCTCTCCTCCGACTGGACATGCGAGGTGCTATCGGGTGAGCTGATGGGTGTGTACTGGTGTGCTTGGTTGGGGCTGGGTGTGCCAAGGAATTCCATGGAGCGGGTGTCCTCCTCAGGGACACAGACCTCGCCTTGGGAAAGTACCTCATCAGCACTCTGTGGCGCAGTGGCAGCTGCCTCCCCAACCGAACTGGTAGCTGCAGACAGGGTCCCATCTGCCACCGGCTCTACAGCTGCGGATTCCACAGGTGTTGGAACTTTTGGAGTAGTGGATGACCTATGACGCCCCTGTTCCCTGCCATCCAGTGGTGCCTTTGTCCTCGGTTGCTGATGTGCCTTGCCAGTGCCCTTGGAGGTGGAAGGCTTGTTGGTGTCTTCCCTGGACCTGGCCCTCTTCGTAGGAGTGGTGGCCTGTGCTGCAGAGTCCTCTGCATCGCTGTCAGTATCACGGCCTGTGGGGGACCATAAGAGGGACAGCATCAGTGATGGTTGTACATGCATCATGCATACAATGGTATTAGTGCAGTTGTACACATTTGATGACTTGCTGTCCTACTGTTGTGGCATAAAGGTTATCTGCCATTTGGTGGGGTTGCTCAGGCATACGTTAGGTTCACACATGTGTGAGGTGGTGTCTGTTGTGCAACATGGCTTTGTGTTGTGGACTGCGTGCAGTGTGACACATGCTGTTTCTGTTATATCTTATCTGTTATATTTTTGAAAAGAATCAGCTTAGTGTATAACTAAGAAAGTCTCACCTCGGCAGACTGGAGCTATTCAATAGGAGGCCAATGCAGAGTGGAAAGATTACCCCGATCGCCGCAGCACTCGCTACCCGGATAAAGAAACCACGAGAGAAAGCATGCGACAATCAAGGAAACCCTCTGGGGTAGAAAACCCTGAGAGGATGCGGACTCTGGTGTATCGATCACAGCGTGAGGACGGCGTCTCCGATGGTAATGGCAGTTCAATGCGGGAAGGCTTCTTCTGATGGCAAGAAACAACACAGTGAGTATCGTTGTAGAAGAGTAGAGTGGTAAGTGTAAAGAAAGTCAGCAAGGACAAGAAAGATCCCTAACCTCTTAATCAGCAAATCCTCGAATACCTGATGCGATCCCCGAAAGACGGGATTCCGAGAGAACTGAAGGACGGGAATTCTAGAGGATAGTTGAGAGGTAATTTAGCACCCTTAGGAAATGGTAAGATAGAGAATCAAGGGAAGACAAATTACTGTTCTGAACTGTAGAGAATAATTACCCGAGAGGAACCCCAGAGATTGGAACGGAGATCAGGCTCCCGACGGGGAGACGGGAAAGATTCCTGGGATTGGGCAAACCGAAGCGGCTGGGAAGAAAATCTGAAAGAGTATCAAGACAGTATTAGTACGGTAGAAATAAGGAAGTGTAGGTAGAGAGAAATGGGAGCACCTAGGTACAAACTCACAGAGCATCAGCCAAAACAGTAACGACGCGAAGAGCAGTCAAGCTTCGTGCCGTATAAGGTATCACGTGAGTTGTTTGCCGCGTTCCTAGCGAACGTGAAGAGACTGCAACGTTGTTCTCAGTGTAAGCAGTTCTGCGGTCCGCCATCTTGGAAGTACCGAATCGAGTTACACTGCACAAACGGTTTCGGGACCAAAGAGACCAACGTGTTGCGAATGTAACAGTATGCCCCCTTCTTCTGGGGGGCGACCCCGGCTTCCCCCGGGTGCAACCGGAAAAAACGTTGAACCAAGCGGGGTGCGTCAACCCCCAAGGCAGGTTCCCAGGTCCTCTCGGCAGGAGAGTACCCCTTCCAATCCACTAGGAATTGTAGCTTGCCCCTGCGATAGCGGGAGTCGCAGATGCTAGCGACTTCAAATTCAGGACCGGTATCAGTAGACACTGGAGGTGGAGGGGTTCTGTCTAATCGATGAAAACGGTCTGGTACTGTTAGTTTAATCTGAGACAGATGGAATACTGGATGTATCCGAGACCAAGACGTAGGTAGCGCTAATTTTACTGCGGCAGACCCTACCAAGGAGGTAATCTTGAAAGGGCCAAAGAATTTCGGTGAAAGCTTGGACGAGACCAAATGACGGGGAAGAAAGCGAGATGCCAACCAAACCGAATCCCCCGGCTTCAACACGGGAGAGTCTTGACGATGTCGATCTGCAATATTCTTAGCCTGGTCTTGAGCGGCTTGCAGCGCTATTTTAGCAAGTCTATGTCCTTCCTGGATTCCAGATATCAAACTATCCACTCCTGGACAACATGAAGGAGAACTGGTGACTGTTACTACAAAGGAAGGATGAAAACCATAGGAACAATGGAAGGGACTAGTGTGAATGGCAGAGTGTCTAGCGTTGTTATATGCAAACTCTGCAAATGGTAGTAATTCTACCCAGTTGTCCTGAGCAGCGGATACAAAACACCGTAAGTATCCCTCCAGAGTCTGGTTAAAACGTTCAGTTTGCCCGTTTGTCTGGGGATGGTAACCTGAACTAAGATCCTGTTTGATTCCCAATGAGTGACAGACTTTCTCCCAAAAAACTGAAGTGTATTGGGGACCTCGGTCTGAAACTACTGTATCAGGCAGGCCGTGTCGGGAAAATATTTCTGAAAGGAAGGCCTTAGCCATTCCTTCTGCTCCTGATAGTTTGGCCAATGGTATAAAGTGTGCCAGCTTAGTTAAGTAATCGATAGTAACCATTACAACGGTCTTATTATGAGAATTCGGGAGATCTACAATGAAGTCTGTAGAGATAGCTTGCCATGGTTTATCTGGGATAGGCATCCATGTTATTAATCCCATAGGAGGTACTCTTGGAGTCTTGGATTGGGAGCACACGGTACATGCTGCTAAATAGTCTTGGACGTTGGTGCGAACTCCCGGCCACCAGAAATGCTGTTGCACTAAGTCCAGGGTACCTAGAAATCCACGATGACCGGCTGCTCGGGAGTCGTGGCACATCTGTAAAACTTCTTGTTGAAGTGTTGGTGTAGGAACCAGAACTTGGGTTTTGTGAAAATAATAGGGCTTAGCCTCCGTGAGATAATAGGTGGAGGCGATCTTTTCGCAGAGTGACTGATTGCCGGAGGATGCGGATCCCAATTCTTGTAAAAAATCGGTGACAACAGCGATAAATTTAGCTTTGGGAAATAATGGTTCTGGACAAAATGGAGAGGTGGGTGAATCTTTACGTAAAAGGGCATCCGCCCTTAAATTTTGTTTTCCTGGAAGGAACGTGAATTCTATCCGAAACGGGAGAAAGAAATAAGCCCAGCGTGCCTGCCGACTGTTGGTTGTGTGGGCATTCTGTAGGACCTTGAGATTCTGATGGTCTGTGCGAACCTCTATTGGAAAGGGCGAACCTAATAACAAGTGTCTCCATTCCTCAAAGGCCTTTTTGATAGCCAACAATTATTTTTCGAGCACAGAATAGTTTTGTTCAGACGCGTTGAAAGTTTTCGAAAGATATGCTACTGGTCTCTCATCTCCTTGTTCCGTGCGTTGTAGTAAGACTGCTCCTAGCGCATGATGGGATCCATCGGTTTCTATAAAGAACTGTTTACTTTGGTCAGGAGTAATCAAAATAGATGCAGAGGTGAATAATGACTTTAGGGTTGGAAAGCCTCATTAGTTGATTCATCCCAGAGGTATGGAGTTTCTTTTTTCAAGAGACGGGTGAGTGGTAGAATGATTTCAGAGAAACAGGGGATGAACTTCCTATAACAATTGGCAAATCCCAAGAATCGCTGAATCTCCTTGACGTTGGATGGAATGGGCCATTCGACTATGGCAGAGATTTTCCTAGGATCCATGGATATGCCTTGTGATGACATAACGAACCCTAAATAGGTTACCTGATTACGATGAAACTCACATTTTGAGGCTTTACAATAGAGATGGTTGGACTGCAGACGTTCTAATACTAGATTCACGTGTTTGATGTGTTCTTCTCGGTTGGATGAATATGCAAGAATATCATCCAAATAGATGATCACGAAGTGGAACAGAATGTCTGCAAAGAGATGGTCTATAAAACGCTGAAACACAGCAGGTGCGTTTACCAACTCAAACAGCATCACGTGGTATTCATAATGTCCGAATGGTGTTCGGAAGGCTGTTTTCCATTCATCTCCGGGGGCAATACGGATGAGGTGATACGTCCCACGAAGATCTAACTTTGTATAGAAAGAAGCCCCTCAGATGGCTTCCAGGATATCGGGAATAAGCGGCATCGGGTATTTGTCTGCCACGCTGATCTTATTAATTCCTCGATAATCGATGCAAGGTCTGAGTTCGTTAGAGTCTTTTTTGGGGATTAAGAAGAGAGAGGCCCCAGCGGGGGAAATGGATTCCGTAATGAGTCCATTTCGTAGATTGGCCTGGAGGTATTTTTGAAGGACACTCTTTTCCCGCTGTGAAAGTACATACATTCTCCCAAAAGGGATAGGTTGATCAAGGAGTAGATCAATGTGACAGTCGTCTCTTCTGTGAGGAGGAAAAGTAGGGAACTCGGGGTTGGAAAAGACGGATGTGTACATCATATGACTATCTGGAATAACCTCTAAATGGTTGATAGTGGGAACTGAAGGGGCTTCTGCACTAGCAGTCGGGATATGAATGCCTACTGATTCATCTGATAAACAATGACGCACACAATATTTAGAGCCGAGGAAAAGCGTTCCAGTGGTCCAGTTGATAAAAGGGTTATGCACCCTTAGCCAAGGAAGACCTAGTATGATTGGGAAGTGAGCCGCTTTGATGAGGTCAAACACCAGGCTTTCCTTGTGAGCGGCAATCTGACAAAAAACTGGTTCGGTTTGTTCTCGGATTGGACCAGAACTTAAACGTTTTCCATCAACCCCTTGGATAGATTAATCAGAGCTTTGGGTCTACGGGTAATTCCATGTTCCGTGGCCCATTGATCGTCTAGAAAGTTCCCAGCCGTTCCACAGTCTATTAAGGCAGGTATACCTTGTAGGTTCTGTTTAGGCAATATTATGGAGACAGATACAATGACCATGTTTTGAGCGGTTTCCGCAGTGTCAATGTTCAAACCAAGCCTCTTTGGGGAATCAGAGTTATGAAGCCCTACCGCTGTTCCCCCTGCGGTAGGGTTTTGAAGTTTCCCGACTTCGGAACTTGAGTACGGCGGGGAGGAGCTAGCAGGCAATCTCGTAATATGTGAGAAGAGGCTCTGCAGTAAATACATAAGCCTAAGGTCTTTCTTCTTTCTTTTTCAGTGGTAGATAAAGGTCCTCTGACGGATCCAATTTGCATGGGTTCGTCAGTCGACACAGGCTTACTGGCAGTTGTATGAACTTCCATATGAGACCGGATCCCTTTATTCTTTCTCCTTTCATATGATCTTTCGTGTAACCGATAATCAATTTGCATGGTGAGAGTAATCATATCAGCTAGATTGGCAGCCACCTCATCTTTGAGATCATCTGATAGCCCTCGTCTAAACAATGTGAGTAATCCGTCATCTGGCCAACCAGTCTCTGAGGACAACTGTTTGAACTGCGTGATATATGTTAACAGGTCTTTCCTACCTTGCTTAAGGTCTAATAGCTTCTCTTGTGTGGAGACTGAAATTTCTTGTCGGCTAAACATGGATTTTAGGCTATTCGTAAAGGCGGGGCAAGAGTCTAAGAACGCGTTATTCGATGTCATCAAGGGAGTTGCCCATGCCAAAGCAGGTCCGGCGAGGTGGGAAATCACAAAGCCTACTTTATCCTTGTCTGTTGGAAAGAAACGTGATTTGAAAGTGAATTGCACTGTGCAACTATCTAGAAATTCTTTGAGTTTATGTGGATCTCCATCAAACTTGCCCGTATTTAATGTTGATGGAGGTGAATCAGAAAACGCCCGGGCGACCTGTTGTCGCAACTGGACATTATCTTGTTTGAGTGATTGCATTTCTAATGACATAGCCTACATGGCTGCCATAAGTTGTTGCATTTGCTGGTCCATTGAATATCAGTCTGCCAATTCCTTTCTTGAATAATTTTAGCGGGCATCGCTATCTGTTATATCTTATCTGTTATATCTTTGAAAAGAATCAGCTTAGTGTATAACAAAGAAAGTCTCACCTCGGCAGACTGAATCTATTCAATAGGAGGCCAATGCAGAGTGGAAAGATTACCCCGATCGCCGCAGCACTCGCTACCCGGATAAAGAAACCACGAGAGAAAGCGTGCGACAATCAGGGAAACCCTCTGGGGTAGAAAACCCTGACAGGATGTGGACTCCGGTGTATCAATCACAGCGTGAGGACGGCGTCTCCGATGGTAATGGCAGTTGAATGCGGGAAAGCTTCTTCTGATGGCAAGAAACAACACGGTGAGTATCGTTGTAGAAGAGTAGAGTGGTAAGTGTAAAGAAAGTCAGCAAGGACAAGAAAGATCCCTAACCTCTTAGTCAGCAAATCCTCGAATACCTGAAGCGATCCCCGAAAGACGGGATTCCGAGAGAACTGAAGGTCGGGAATTCTAGAGGATAGTCAAGAGGTAATTTAGTACCCTTAGGAAATGGTAAGATAGAGAATCAAGGGAAGACAAATTACTGTTCTGAACTGTAGAGAATAATTACCCGAGAGGAACCCCAGAGATTGGAACGGAGATCAGGCTCCCGACGGGGAGACGGGAAAGATTCCTGGGATTGGGCAAGCCGAAGCGGCTGGGAAGAAAATCTGAAAGAGTATCAAGACAGTATTAGTACGGTAGGATTAAGGAAGTGTAGGTAGAGAGAAATGGGAGCACCTAGGTACGAACTCACAGAGCATCAGCCAAAACAGTAGCGACGCGAAGAACAGTCAAGCTTTGTGCCGTATAAGGTATCACGTGAGTTGTTCGCCGCGTTCCTAGCGGACGTGAAGAGACTGCAACGTTGTTCTCAGTGTATGCAGTTCTGCGGTCCGCCATCTTGGAAGTACCGAATCGAGTTACACCGCACAATCGGTTTCGGGACCAAAGAGACCAACGTGTTGCGAATGTAACAGTTTCCCTGTTTGTGGTATGTGTCGCAGGCATGGCATTGGCATGCTGCATGCATGCGGATGTGTCAGTGCTGGGGACAGCATCTAGGCAGGGATGTGTCCATGTGTGTGTAATGGGCCATGCATTGCCTCATGACACGGTCACATTGGTGGACTATCATCATACTTTGCAATACAGTGTTTTCTTAGGACACTGACCCCCATCTGCCGATAACGAGGCTCCATGTTCCATTTCTCCCACACCTTCTAGGGACTCCATACCGATTGTGCTGGCCCAGGTTTCTTCCGAGCGGCTGAGTTTGATCGGTGAGTTAGAGCCACCGCCAGTAGCCAGGCCCTGGCTCCGGTTGGCAGACAAGATATTGTGCACGCTGAGGCGTAGGTCGTCCCAACGTTTTCTGACGTCCTTTACTGTGCGTGGGGTGGTGCCAACCGCACTGACTTTCTCCGCCACTAGCTCCCATATCTCGTTCTTTTTGAGCTGTGCTGCTCTTTTCAGGTCTGAGGCAAAGACCACCTCTGCATTCTCAGCCAGAGTGTCAGCAAGCATGTTAAGTTCATCCTTGTAGAATCGCTCCTTCCGCTGCTGGGATGCCCCTTTCTTTATAGCCTTTGGCATGGTGCTGGTGGTGTAGAAGATGATCTGAGTGTTGGTTTAAGGCTCCAGGTCGTGTGTTATCGAGGATGGCAATGGATTGTGTTTTGCAAGATGGCAACCGTGCCATTTCCCATTCCGGCGTGATGACGTTACTTCCGGTTCCGGTATTAGCGGGCCCGCTAATGCCGGACCCATTAATGCCGGGCCCGTTATTTAGAGGTTGACGCAGGCGGAAGGGCTGTCAGCACTTTCCATGATGCTGCTAAGGGATGTTTTTGGGGCTTTTGCGGCAAGCAGGTACTGTCGATACCGGCATGCCACTACGCGCGTGCACGCATACTCGTAATCGGCCGCTGTTAGCGGCGTCATTGCTACCCGGACCCGGTATTGCCTCCATGCCGGTAAAAACAGATTTTTACTGCAAATCTCGTAATGACCCCCATTATGTTTGATTCATCAATCCAACCTGAACCAGTGGCATACAAACATACCTATATGACATTAACCCTTGATTGAGAATGGGTAAAGTAAAGTATGGCATAACTGCAAGACATTTGAAGCATAATAGGTCTATATAAGGGACAACAAAAACTGAAATGTGTATAAATTATATTTGTGTTTAGTTAGTAGCTTCTTATTCATAGAGGTTGCTACAGTGCTACTGTGCTGAGTATCCACCACAAGTTCAAATGGATAGCAAATCTGTGTTGCTTTCCTTCTGTTTCTGCAGAAGTAGGGAATGGAGCAATATCATGAATCCAGAGTCATCAAAACCAAAAATGTCTGGAGCCACATGTGGAAAACAGGTCAGCAAACAGAAATCTGCCGAAGCAACATCCTCTTAAGATATTTTGTCTGCTTTCAAGATCCAGCCCAAAGGTTCCACTGACAAGCAGGAGCAAATGTAAATTATTGCCCATTCAAATAATGCCAATATTTTTAACCACTGCATGATGTTATTGTAATTACAAGATCCTTTCAATCCCTGCTTTCAGGACTCAGCAACAAACCCCCTTCATTCTGTCCCTCATGCTTCTGGTGATGAACATCTGTCTACTGCTTCTCCTTCTACCACAATACATTCAGCAGATCACCCATGCACTGACATTCCTGAGTGTCCACAATGCTCTACTGAATCTACAGAGGGTCTGACTCCTGATCACTCAACAGACACCATTACTCAGCCTGATCACTCAACAGACACTTTTACCCAGCCTGAAGTTAAGCTAAGTTAAGCTTGGTCGCACAAATGCTAAATGCACTGAAACTGTTGAAGATACCAATGTTGGCACACAGATAGTACAAGAAGACATGGATGCTGAGGACATTCGGTAATGCAGTGAGAATGTAAAAATGCAGGTCACACTTGACATGCAGCAAGATTACCCAACAAATCCATACCTCTTTCAGAGCAGGGCAATGTCTACACCTTTAGTTCGAGCACTTCCTGCAGCTGGTCCATGTCAGCCTGGATATGACTCCAATCTTCGAAGATTTAACCCAGAATGGTATAAGAAAAAAGGTTGCAGGTGTATTCTCTGTACTAAGGCAGTGGTTGGTGTATTCTCCTAGAAGTAACTGGGCCTCATTACAAGTGTGCCGGTCCGGAAATAATGGTGCTGGTAAGCCTACTGGCATTGTTGTTGGGTCAGGCATTCTGGAAAGCATAGTCTTTTGATTAAAGCAGCATACTGGCTGCCAAAAACCTGGAATGGATCCGGAAGGGAAGTAACATGGAAAACAAGGATTTAGCGCTCCCAATTCACCACAGCACTGTCACATAAGGTTCGGAAGGCAAGTCCAGTAGGGTATATACCCCATATCAGGTCCCCAAGTGGCTGCCACAGGAGCAAAGGGAGCAAATCGTGACAGTATATCCCCTCCCACGGCCGTCTTTTGGCACCTGCCACCCGCACGGGGTCTTGTTGCCATGATAGGAATGCTATTTCTTTGGCGGTGGCACTGATGGAAATGGTGGCCTGTGGGCAAAAGCAGATGGACTGGAGTGCATGTAATCAGGCAGCAGTATAGAAGAATCACAGGCAGGCCTCTAGTGAGGAAACTATTCATAAGTCGAAGAAAGAGGTTCTGAAGCAGAGTTGGAAGGCACAGGAAATTCAGTCACTGGGAGCGAACCCTTGTAAGTACTTGACGATGATGGCAGGGTATTGCAACAGGCAGTATACAATGATAGACAGTATGTTAACCTTTCTGCCAAGAGCAGAAAGGCAGGAGGTGAAGAAACTGCAGGCATGCTGGCAAAAGTCTCAATATCTGTTGATGAATACGCTGGAGTCTCTGGTGCTGAAGTCAAGCAGTTGGGAAAATCATCTTTTGTAGAAGGCAGGCATTATGTTGGTTTCCAGAAGCATAGGAAGGGCATGCTGGAAGTTCTTCTGTAGTAAATGGTTGGGAATCAGGAGGAATTTCTGGAGCTGAAGGAAATGTAGCAGGATCTGACAGTGTAGACAGGTATACCGCTGATATTGGCACAGAGGATAAACAGGCTACTGGTGTCTCATGAACTGAGGGCAAACAAGCAGTAGGCTCTGGAAATGAAGACATTCTCTAAAGATGGACTACCAGAGGCTCTATGGCTGAGCAGTGATATGCTGGGAAGTCGCTGTAGCTGAAGACAGGCATGCCAGAGGGAACTTTGAGGCTGAAGACATGCATGCTGGAGCTATCTCGGCAGCTGAAGACAAGCATGTAAATGTCCTGAGGCTGACCATGTGCATGGTTGAGGCTCTTGAGTTAAAGGCAGACATGGTAGAGGTTTATCGACTGAAGACACTTGTACCAAAGCAGACTGCAGAGCTGGGGACTGGAACGTAGAAGAGTCAATGGCTGTAGGAAGTCAGACTGAAGTCTCAGAAATCGACAGACACACAGGTGGCTCAGAAACGGAAGGCACCTCTAGGGCAGTAGACCCCTTGACACAGTTAACCAAATGCTGAACTATACATTTGCAGTCCCTTTCCTTAGTGGATGATACATAGGACCTCATTACAATTGTGCCGGTCCAGAAACAACGGTGGCAGTCCGGAAACAACGGTGCCGGTAAGCCTAATGGCACTGTTGTTTCTGGACCGGCATACTACAACTCTGCGGGTGTGTGCCGTCCAGCCCGCCACTGTCAAACCTGCCGGGCGGGATGGCACCCACTCGCAGAGTTCTCATGGCAGCACTGACACTGTTGTTAACGGTGCCGTTGCTAACGGTGCCGTTGCTCCCGTGTCCCCATTCTGATGGAGTCCTATGGGACTCCATGGGAATGGGGACTAACAAAATAAATTACTGGTGTCTAACTTCCCGGCCACCGGACTTGGAATAGCCTGGAGGCACCGGGAAGTCAGGCGCCGGTAATTATTTACAGGCCCAGCGGCAACACGCCGGTAGCACCGGCAGGGTTACTGCCAGACCCGTAATGAGGCCTATAGTCTCTTTCTTTGTAGAAGTCAAAATCACCAGAGGAATCACCATACTAAAGTCTTGTTAATCAAGATTTCAGCAATTGTCCACTAATCTGTCCTAACCTCTGAAAGTAGCAGGTTAACAACCAACACCTCAGGAATCGCATGCAAGGTTTCTGGTACTGTAGAATTAGTTCATCAGAACATGGAATCTGTACTTTCACTAACTGTTAGTTGTGAGCCAAATTGGTAGGAGGAAGAGTGAACACAGAGTTAGCATTGTGTTCCACATCAGCTAGATCATCTACTTCAGTCTCCGCAACTGGATCAATAGCAGAGCCTACACCTAAGCCTACTGGCAGTGACTGAATCTATGTAGGCCACTCTTGTGGATTGTGTTTAGAAATCAGAAACTTGCATGTGTGCTAGCTCAGGGCTGTGACAAGCTGCTGCACAGGAAATCTTAGGTAAAGGAGTGCATAGTAAATCTTCAGCTAACTGGAATACCTGACAAACAGGAGGACACATGTCAGAAACTGTGCCCTGATTAAGTGCTGCTGTAGTAGAAAGACCTTCAGTCGCAGTAGATCTTACATACTGACAAATATCATGGTCTACTAAAGTCTCTGCACTCTGGAATTGAACAGTGTTCACATCATCAACAACGGATGAGGTATGAGGTGTATTCAGTAAAGACTGTGGGCCTCATTACAACTCAGGCGGTAAGGGGTTTACGGCAGCGTTAACAGCGCCGACCCTTACCGCCTGAGTACGAGGTCCCCTAGCGCCATGGTGCTTTTAACACCTGCTTTTAGCAGGTGTTAAAATCCATGGCGCTAAGGGACCATGGAGTTAATTACGCCACCGTAATTTACGGTGGCGTAATTAACGCCTTCCCCACTCCCATTATGCCCTATGGGGCAAAAATGGGAATGGGGAAGGGTAAATGGGGATTGGGGACTTACCGCCCCGCCTAGGTCGGAATGGGGCGGTAAGTCCGCCAACCACCATGGCGTAAACATAGTTTACGCCATGGTGGTAATGTCACGGCCCAGGCGGTAACTTACCGCCTGGGTCGTAATGAGGCCCTGTATGGTTTTATTTTCATCTTGTAAAGAAACACATTCATGTCTTTTACGCCTGAAGCTTAGCTTTTAGCATATCCTGCATTAACTGTCCATCACTATCAGTAGGCACAGTGGGAGGCATGTTCACATCAGAGGTGCGTCCTGCACTAGCTATTTGGGTGTGCACTGACTGCACATTGTCGTTTACTGCTTGTAGGTTCTGTGATTTCTTCTTTCTTTTACCAACTTTGTCTGGGTTTCCCTTATGCAAACTGGTAACATCAGACCTCTTGACATTAAGGACTACAGTATGTACTTGTGCAGAGGAGTATGCTATAGACTGGGGGTAGAAAACATAGGATGCTATAGACTGAGGGTAGAAAACCCCTCCTTTCTTTATGTTTCTATCATTAAACAGTTCAATCTGAGGAAAAGCATAACTGGAAACATGGGGATCAACAACAGAGGTACTCTTGTGTAGTTAGCCTAATAGTGTGTTGTTTTCTGTTGCTAAGGTTTGTGCAGACATTGAGTCAGTATCGGAATAGCAGACAGTAATAGGATCAGGCAATGTAGGAAGTGCCATCCAGTGGGAAAGATACTCTGCACGCAAATGCCCATTCTTGACAAGTCGTTCATTTATATTAGAATTGGGAATTTGATTGTCGCAGGTAAATGTAGGGAAAACATTCTGTACAAACATGTGTCATGCGCCTCGCCCGGTGGCGCCTGTGGCATCGGGCCAGATTAGGCGGCCATTACCATTCCATCACACCTTGCACGTTACGTGAGCTGCGGTCTAGTGTTTTGCTGCCGCCAGTTGCCGGGACTCTTAAGCCACGCCTCTGCCACAGCCCGGCACGTTGCAACCTTTGCGGTCAGTTTACCCCGCTGTTTGTTTGGGTCCATAACGCAAGTTTTCGTACAGTCCCTCCCTTGGAACCGTCTCTCCCTTCTGCCTCTCTGTCCCTCACAGCGCACCCGCTTCGGGTGCTCCCGTGCTCATTAGCCTTCACTTTCCGCATCTCTCTCTGTTTTCCCTTCCGCAACGGTCTCTGTCGTGGTGCTCTTTCTCGTTCTATTTCTCTCTCCGCTCCCATTCTCTGCAACCCGCTCTGGGTACCGCCCTTCTCCCTCACCTCTTGCTTACCTGTGTTTGTTTTGGACTCTCAGAGCGTGGAGCCCCATCTCCACGAACCACTCTGCTAGACTTCCTCCTTTTCGGAACTCTTCTCATCAGAGCCCCTGAAGGGCTTCGGTTCTTGTGGATTCTACACCTCTGAGTCATTGGAACCCATCTTCCATCAGTACCTGTGGAGGAGTCGTGTCCCTTACGCCGTATTGACTGCTGCTGGGGTTTTTTGTGCCTCCTCAAGGCTTTTCCCCAATTGGTCCCTCCCGGGAAAGGAGTCACAGGTGGTACTGTTGTGTCAGCCTTCACTGTGGGTTTCTCTCGGGTTAGACGCATTCTACACAAAAAAAAGAAGGATTACCGTGCCCGCCGACCCCAGATACCAACCAGCTCAGAATCCAGTCTCTCAGGTGAGGAGGAGGAGGAGAGTCAGGGTTCAGGGGAAGATCAGCCCCAGGGGGCTGACAACTTGTTAGAGGATTTGCTGCCTTTCGTTCTTAAATTTGCCAGATACACACAAACAAATCAAATCGCACAAGTGAATGCTAGGCATCTGAATGCAAAGAATACTTAGGCAGAGTGTGGGAATAGTGGGCTGGTCATTCTGTCATGAGAGGCCAAAGGCAGTGAATATGGCAAGGGAAATGTGCACAAGATCACACAGTGAATAGCTTTGAGTCAAACAACATGCACTCAGGAACCAAGACACATGTACACTAAGCCCAGGATGTGCAAGTAGAGCATGATAAGAATACACAAATATGAAAAGGGATGTGGGGAACGTGCCAAGAAGCTCCTTATGATTACAAAGAAAGTCGGCAAGCTCCTTACCCACAATTGCTGCTACAGGTACTGTCAGCGCTAAACCCACATACAGGGAAAGCAACAACAGGATCTGATTGTATTGTATAAGGTAGTTAAGGTAGTTAAGCTTAAAGACAATACTCACGAGGATGGGAAATACCACCTGAAATGTCAGCAAAGCCCACATTCCCTGTTGATCAAACAGGGACCCAGAAAGGCTATAACAGCAAATGGAGGATAACTTAATACATGTGACTCCTGGCATTAGACAAGTAGGAATAGTGATTACAGAATAGTGAGGAAAACAATGGCATACACACAGGAGCTGGCTACAACACCACACCACACCTAATAGTCAATAGAGAACAAAGAGTGAAGTGCAAGGGAAAACCTGGAACAGACTCTTAGAGAAGTAAAGGAACAGGAGCAGGGAAAACAAAATTACAAGGGGAAAACGTCCCCACTGAGTCAAGGAAAGTCAAAATTGGACTAATTACTAAATCTGTTAACGAGGAGTGACTAAAGGATCATGGTTTCACTGCAGAATAGGGCAAAGTCAAAGGAATAAAGAACACAGACAAACTGGGCTGCTCAGAAAAAGGAAAGCATTGGGAAGTACTGACTGCAAAACGGAAGAAGACAGAAGGGAATCCAGGATGCAGAAAATACAAATAAGCACACTAATTCGAAATCCAGGGAAAAGGCAACAAGAAATAGGAACTAGGAACTAGACACTAAGCTAAGAATCAGGAACAAGGGACCGGTCACAAACAGGAACACTGCGTCAATGACCAGCGTTGGACTGAAGCAAACAGAGGCTTTTAAAGCTGGCTAACGAGCACACACCTCAGGTGTGCTGCTTGCTGCACTTGTCAGCCACAAGTACTATTTATCCTCCACCAAATCTTGTCCTGCAAGGGTGGAGATGAAGCAGTGGGCCAGGCATTCTGGGAAGCATAGGGCCTCATTACACGTTAGGCGGTAAAAAATGCGATTTACCGGCATGGCGCTATTAGCCTGTCCACCCTCGCAGGAGACCACTAATAGCGTTCCATTACGAGTAAGCGGACACGCGCATAGGGCCATGCCGGTAAATGACCCTACCGCCATGGCGCAAAAGCACCTTTCCGGCTCCGACCAATGTGCTGATAGCACCTCCGCCCTCATGCTGCATGCTATTAGCGGTCACCGCTATTAGCGGTCACTGCTATTAGCAGTCACCGTAAAACACCGGAACCGGAAATAGCGTCATCGCACAGGAACGGGAAAGAGCCCGGCGGCCATCTTTAAAAACACAATCCATTGCCATCCCCTGCACTCAGGACCTGCAGCAACACCACAACTGGCAAAACCACTTCCCACAATAACAAACAATGCCCAAGGCCCTAAAGAAAGCCGATGTGCGCCAGCGCAAAGAACGCTTTTCAAACGAGGAATTGAAAATGCTGGCAGACACCCTGGCTGCAAATGCAGACGTAGTGTTTGCTAGCGACATGCGGCGCCCTGAACTCCTGAGAAAAAAGGAGATCTGGGCTGAGGTGGCGCAGAAAGTCAGTGCGGTGGGCTCCACCCCCCGCACCGTAAAGGACGTGAGCAAGCAGTGGGATGATCTGCGCCTCCGTGTACGCAGCATATTATCGGCCAACAGGAATCTGGCCATGGGCACAGGAGGCGGAGGAGGATCCCCGATAAAGATGCAGGAGTGGGAGGAGACAAGTGCCAGCACCATTGGCATTGAAACCATCGAGGGAGTGGGCCGAATGGAGTGCGGTGTGGCAACAACGTCAGACGGAGGTGAGTTTCCACGCAAAACACTGCAATGCAAAGCATGAGTTCCTCCCCCAAATGTGAAATGGGAATTAGCTAATGGATGGGGTCATCACACACACATGTACACAACCCTGCATATATGCCGTGCACATCCCCACACAACCACATGCATGCAGCACCTCACACACGTGTCACCCTGACTCATGTCCGGATGACCCACCCATCTGGCCAAAAACCTGCATGTCCAAACTAGATGTCCAAATCCAAAGAACTGCAGCAACAACAACATATGCATGATGCACGTTGACCCATCACTGATGCTATCCCTGTCTTGCTCCCCCACAGGGTCACATTCTGACAGTGAGGAGCTGGACTCTGCAACGCAGGCCCCACCACCCAAAAAGCAGGCCAAGGGAAAGGATGCAGGCACCAGGCCCAGTACATCGAGGGGCACTGGGAAATCTGGAGTGGCCCAGCATTCACAAGCCACACACGCACCGACCACACCAAGGGTCGAAATGCCATCCGACACTGTGGTAGCACCCACACCACCCCCCCCACCACTCAGGAGCCAGTGCCAGAAGGCATGCCGTCCGCAGCCAATAGCTCCGTCGGGTAAGCAGCAGCCACGGCACCCATGAGTGATGTGGACGACCCATGTCCGACACCGGAAGGGCAGCGTACACCCAGCACCCAGCTGTCCCCACACCACAGCCCATGCAACACATCCAATGGCAGCATCCATGAGGTGCATGCCGGAGATTCAATGGATGGGTCATTCAGTCCCGTGGCGAGCTCACCTGATGTCGGCCACATGCAGCAAGCTGCGCCGAGGAGTAACAGGGGCAGGGCCGCAGACGAGAGCCTGATACGACAGTGCCAGGAGGAGCTCAATGCCCTGGTTGCCCGGCAAGTGAGTGAGGCTGCCTTGACCAGGGAGGAGATCCGGTGGTTATAAAGGGACATGAAAGCTGCCTTGGACAGCAACACGATGCGCCTATGTGACGAGATGGCCGCTGTGAGGCAGGTCCTAACGCGCATTGCTGAGGCGATGGAGAGCATGCGTCACACACAGGGAGCAGATCAACCAGCCACCCCCTCGTCTACTAGCTCCGACCAAACAACCATCCTGCGCAGGTCCAGCCGGTCCTTGCGGCGTTCAGACTCACAACCCCCCAATGGTGGTAGTGGAGGAGGGAAGTAGGGCCAGCCTGTCACTGTTGACACTTGGAGACTAATGCAGCACTGATGTGCACACCATGTTTGGTGGAGTTGTGGGGGGAGGGGGGTGAGGGTGTTTGGTGGAGTTGTGGGGGGAGGGGGGAGGGGTGTTTGGGGTGGTGAGTACATGCACGTTTGAATGACATAATGCTCAATACACACGTAATGGCATGGATAATCACATGACTGGACATTGATTATTGTGTATGTGTGCTTTATTGTTGAAGGGTGCACTGTGTTAATGTCCTCCATACACCCCGTGCCCTGTGCTCCACATCAATTGCACCCTCCTAATCCATGTGCATCAGAAACAAAGGTCTATCAGGTGCTGCCGCACAGCACGTCCCTCATGGGCATCGCCACCTGCATGACCTGCAGCCCCCTCTCCTCCATCCTCATCCCCGTCATCATCCTCAGACGGTGGTTGCTGTTCAATGTCGGTTGGGCATTGGCACATTCCGTCTGATACACATATTGTGCAGCATGACACATGCCATGGTGATCTTGGCCACCTTCTCATGCCCGTACATGAGTGCCCCGCCCGACCTGCTGAGGCACCGAAAGCGCTCCTTCAATAGGCCGAATGTCTGCTCGATCACCACGCGGGTACGGGTGTGTGCATGATTGTAGTCCTCTTTGTGCCTGTTCTGTGGGTTCCGCACAGGGGTAAGGAGCCACCTCTTCAGGGGATAACCTGCATCACCTGCATGGGTGCAACAATGGGTATGTGTAAGTGTGTACATAAAGTGGAGCCTGCACATATCACACAAACACATTTTTCAACGACATCCACTGATCCAAGCACACATGGCAATCAGGGTAACTGCAATGTTGGAAGGTGAGCTGGTCCTTGCAAGTGGACATGCACCATGCATGCATACGGCAGGGATTGCCATGTCCCGCCTGAGTTTAAGTAATTTGTGTTTCCTGGCCCTGGCAACGTTAGTGCCACACTGCTAGTACACTGCCATTCCTTAATTGATGTCTAATGCTGTTCAATGGCAATTTAGTGGTGGGGTACGGGTGGGGTACGGGTGTGGCTCACTACAATGGCTACAGGAGATCCATTTGTATGCACTCATGTGCGCGGATCATTTCTGATGTTGTTCAGCGTACATTTCAGATGTGATTTTTACATGCATGTTGCTGATTTGTGTAATGGGGGGAATGGTGTGTGTGCGGTGTGCATGTTGTTTGGAATGGCCTGTTTGGCGTAATGGATTGATATGTTTGTCGTGGCACTCACTTCTAGCATGTGGTTTTGTGTCTGGTCCATTGTGGGCTGCCTCACTGTACAGTGATGCAAATATGTATGTCCATTCTTCTCCTGACACCAGTTCACGCCCAGTTGGAATATGCATCTCCCCCTCCACAATCACGCCCAGTTGGAGTATGCATCTCCCCCCCCCAATCACGCCCAGTTGGAGTATGCATCCCCCCCCAATCACGCCCAGTTGGAGTATGCATCTACCTCCCCCCCCAATCACGCCCAGTTGGAGTATGCATCTCCCCCCCAATCACGCCCAGTTGGAGTATGCATCTCCCCCCCCCCCAATCACGCCCAGTTGGAGTATGCATCTCCCACCCCCAATCACACCCAGTTGGAGTATGCATCTCCCCCCCCCAATCACGCCCAGTTGGAGTATGCATCTCCCCCCCCCAATCACGCCCAGTTGGAGTATGCAGCTACCCCCCCCAATCACGGCCAGTTGGAGTATGCATCTCCCCCCCCAATCACGCCCAGTTGAAGTATGCATCTACCCCCCCCAATCACGCCCAGTTGGAGTATGCATCTACCCCCCCCCAATCACGGCCAGTTGGAGTATGCATCTCCCCCCCCAATCACGCCCAGTTGAAGTATGCATCTACCCCCCTACTCACAATCCACATCACACTGCCATGTGGTTGGCCTGCTACTCACCAAGTAGCCACGAACGTTGTCCAGCATGTCGCTCCATGTATCGTGGTATTGTTGAGTTCCGCAGGACCATTGCATCATGGGTTGAACCGGGATATCGGGCACAGCAATGTGTGATGATCTTGTTGGAGTCACATACCATTTGGACGTTGATGGAGTGGTATTGCTTTCTGTTACGGTACACTACCTCATTGGCATGTGGGACCACCAGTTCAACATGGGTACAGTCGATGGCCCCGATGCAACTTGGGATGCCTGCCAGTGAATGGAAGCCAACTTTGGTGTTGGAGATCTCCTGGGCAGTCCGTTGCATGTATATGTGTTGACTTGTGTGCTTCAGGAGGGCATTGAGCACCTGGTTCAGTGTGCGTGAGAATACTGGTTGTGATATGCCATGCATCTGACCTACCGTATGCTGGTAGGTGCCTGTGGCCAAGAAGTGGAGCACAGTTACCACCTTCAGTAGAGGGGGGATGGCAGTACGGATGTCAATGAGACTCACAATGTCGTTGTATATCATGTCTACAATGGTGGTGATGGTATCCCGGTCCAGACGGTACAGGGTGTGTATCTGCTCAGGGGTTAGGTTGAATGGACTGGCTCTGGTCCTGGGAATTGGTGGCTGCCTCTGTGGTATCACTAGGTGCACTGGTGGTGCTTGCTGCGCCTGTCTTGCCCTCCTCCTCCTCCTCCTCCTGCGTCTCCTCTGTGCTGCCTGTTGTTGTAGCTGCTGCACTGCAATCATGTCCTCCAGCCCATGTAATGCTGCTAGTATTGCATCCATCTTGGTGTGGGAATGGGTGTGGGAAGGGGTGTGGTGTGCTCTTTTGTGCTGCCAGTCTCCATTGCCTCCACCTGTGCTGATTTTGTCAACCTGTGGCAGGTAGGAACACTGCTGTGCTCTTTTAACGTGTAGTTCGCGATGCCGGTATTAGCGCCTTGCCGGTAAGGGGTTTTTGGGTCTACTACATGCCGGTATTGCCATGTCCGCATGGCTTGTGATGGCGTGCTATTAGCGCTATGCCGCTATTTCCGGACTGAGGGGGCGCGCGCTCACGGACTTGCTGCTAATAGTGCCACCGTACTTAGCGGTGCCGCTAATAGCGGTATGTCCGGGTCGTAATTGGGGAGGGGATTTACCGATACCGGTAATCCCTTACCGGTAACGGTAAATCCCTACCGCCTAACGTGTAATGAGGCCCATAGTCTTTTGATTAAAGCAGCATATTGGTTGCCAAAAACCTGGAATGGACCCGGAAGTGAAGTGTGAGAAACCTGAAGGTGTCTGTGGGGATGCGCCTCGGCGCCGGCAGCATATGTTGGCTACAGCGGCGATCGGGGGCCCTGAGAGCCGCGGGTCGGCTCCCTCGCTCTCGGCTGTCATGAGCGCCGAGAGCGAGGAAGCGCGAGCCGCGGCTCGGAACTGCGGCGCGTCACAGCTGCGCTCACCTGACGGGAGACCCGATCCCGAAGGAGGGGGGACGAGGGTGCAGGCGCTCCATGGCAGCCTGATGTGGGGGCGACCGGCCCTTCAGCGTGACGTGCCCCGCGGCGGCCCCAGAGCGGGCTGCGGCTGGAAGGCACCCAGAGCACGCCCATACACAACGCGATCGCGGCCGCGATCACGTGATCAGCTCCGGCAACAGGAAAAGGCGTACGCTGACACGGCAGCCTTTAAGGGAGGCGGGACAAACCCTCAGCAGCCAATAAGGCGTAAGCCAGGCAAAGCTGATGCTGATTGGTGGGGACTTAACCCTAGGGAACCCTTTAAAAGCGCGCCAAAAGAAACTGACAGTGTGCTCTCATTTTCCAGGAAAGAGAAGAGGACGAGGAACGAAGATCGGAGTGGTGGGCCTATCCGGATACCCCGAGATAGGATAAAGTTGGGAACTGCTTCAAATCTACTTTGGAAGGGTCAATCACTGGTGAAGGAAACCAGAGGACGATACTCTTTGTTTTGTTAAGGACCCATTACCCATTAGAATAAAATATTGTTTTGGCATCCACCGTCTCCTGAAGTTTTCAGTATCACACTGGCGACGAAGGTGGGATTACTGACAACGTCATGGAGGCCCTAATCAAAACGCTATCGGAGGGACAGCAGCAACTACAACAATTAATACAGCTGCAAACCCAACAGGCGGCTGCCGATAGACAAGCCTTCCAGCAGGCCATCCAGCTGCAGGGCAACATACAAACCACAGCCCAGGACAAACAACACGAGACCATAGCCCGTCTCACTGATGTGGTGGCCAACGTCAGAAACCAACCATTGGTGCCATCAGCTCTACTCCAGAAATATAAGGAGGGGGAAGATCCTGCCTTCTTTTTTACCAGTTTTGAGAGGATCGCCAGGAATGCGCAATGGCCTCCCGACCGCTGGGGACAGTATGTCGCCCCCCTTCTATCCGGGGTGATGCAGGGTGCCTATCAGGCGGTTAACCCTAATGGCAGCACTCCCTACGGAGAAATTAAGGCCGCAGTCCTGGATCGTCTAGGCCTAGATGAAGAAGCGTACCGGATACAGCTGAGAGAGACCAGACTCAGGGTGGGGGAAAGCCCGCGCCAGCTATACTATCGTATAAAAGACTTGGTCGAAAAATGGCTGCTACCTCCCACCCCAGCGAATCAACCCGTCCTCGACAAAATCATCCTGGAGCAATTCATCGAAGCCCTACCAGGACAAATGCAGAGGTGGGTTAGACAGCACCACCGGCCCTCCTTGACTGAGGCGGTAGATATCGCCTCCGCATACCAGAAGGCGGGTCACCACAAGATACAACCAACAGGAATAACAGCCCGGATAGCAATCCCGATGTCCGACCCCCTGGCATTCCGGAGTGGTAGGACCCTACCCATGAGGTGGAGACACACCGACGACAGCTCCAGAAAACCAGAAGAAAAAAGACCAGGAGGTGAAGAGAAACACCCATTGGCAGCACCAGGATACAAGCAACCGCAATGCTACGAGTGCAATGAATGGGGCCATATAGCCAGGTTCTGCCCTAGAAGGAGACCAGCCGAACCGATGGACATCGGATACCTGAGCCCTGGGTCGGAGGAGAGCCTCCCGGGTCCCTATGTGGTGGACATCCGGGTGGATGGCAGACCATCGCGCGCTCTACTCGACAGCGGCAGCCAGCAGACCGCCATATCACCAACCGTGAGTAACGCTCCCTATTTGTCTAATATAACAGTACCCATTAGATGTATCCATGGGGATGTAAAGCGATATCCAATGAAGAAAGTGGTGGTAGAACTAAACGACACAACCACTCCCTTGAGGGCTGCCGTCCTACCGTGTCTACCTGCCCCGGTAGTAATAGGGACCGACCTGCCTGGCTTTGAACAGGCCATAAATGCCCTGGAGGGAAAGAAAATTCCATGCGATTCCGACGTCCCAGCGTCAGACTCTGCTTCCCTGACCCCTATGCCAGGACGGAAAAGACGAACCCGGATGGAATGGTGTCAGGCTAGTTACATGACCAGACCCATCGATTGGAATTTGGAGGAGAATGAAACCACCCTTAGAAGGGAGACCCTAACTGACCCAACCCTACGGATAGCACGAGAAAGGGCAACCCAAGAGGGGGAACCCGATCTAAGTAAGGGACCAGGGTTCCTATTACGACAGGGTCTACTATATCGAAGATATAAGGGCGAGGATGAAGTCACCAAAGAGCAATTGGTGCTACCGAAAAACCATCGGGACATAGTTGTACAACTGGCCCACAACCATCCCTGTGGCGGCCATATGGCTTCCCTCAAGACCCAGCAGAACTTATTGAAGCGGTTTTACTGGCCGGGCATATACGGGGAAGTGGCGCAGTTCTGTAAAAACTGCCCCACATGCCAATTGACCAGCGGTGCCCTACCAGCAAAGGCGCCACTACAGAAAATGCCTCTCATAACAGTTCCCTTCCAGAGGATAGGCATGGATATTGTCGGGCCCTTGGAACCCGCTAGCAGGGGGTATAGATATCTGTTAGTGATTGTCGACTATGCCACCCGATACCCGGAAGCGTTTCCCCTAAAAGGGACATCTGCCAGAGTTTTGTGTGATCAGCTTATTCCGTTTTTTGCACGAGTGGGTTTGCCTTCGGAAATAATCACAGACCAGGGTACGAATTTCATGTCCACCCTCCTACGGCAAATATGTGAGAATCTCCAGATCAAGCAAATGAGAACCTCAGTATACCATCCCCAGACCGATGGACTGGTGGAACGGTATAACCAGACCATTAAGAAAATGTTGAAGAGGGTGACAGGGCCGGACGCGAAGAATTGGGATCGGGTATTGCCTCTGGTGTTGATGGTATTACGGGATACACCCCAATCTTCCACTGGATTCTCCCCCTTTGAACTTCTATTCGGAAGACAACCCCGGACGATACTGGATCTGGTGAAAGAAGAATGGGAAGCCAGCGGAGAGGTATCACTTACTGAATATACTGAGGAGCTAAAAACCCATCTGACAGCTCTGCGTACCTTGGCCGAAGCAAACCTCAGCCAGGCTCAAACAACCCAAGAGAAGAACTATAATAAAGGGAGCCGAATGAGGACCTTCAAACCCGGAGACCAAGTACTGGTACTTCTGCCTACATCTGCAAACAAACTATTGGCCAGATGGAGAGGGCCATACAAAATCACGGACGTGCTCAGCCCAGTGACTTATCGGGTGCATCAACCTGATAGAACCACAACCGACAAGGTTTATCACATCAACCTTCTGAAGGAGTGGAGCGAACCAAGTCTGAGTGCCTTCACAGAACCCGAGGAGCCAGAATCAGAGGAAACCGTGAACACTGTTCCTGACACCCTCGAAGCCCTCCGTTGGGGCGATGTCCTCTCCCCAACCATGAAAGCAGACGTCATGGACAAATTATTCCCCTATGCCAATGCTTTTTCTACATTGCCCGGTCGGACCAGAATATTGGAACACGGGATCAACACAGAACCCGGAAAAACCATAAGGCTTAGGCCATATCGAATCCCCGAAGCCAGACGAAGAGTCATCAGTTCAGAAGTAGACGAAATGCTACGGATGGATATCATTGAGCCATCCAACAGCGTATGGTCATCCCCCATAGTCCTGGTTCCCAAGCCGGACGGGTCCGTCCGCTTCTGTATGGACTACCGACAATTAAACACAATTTCCCAATACGAAGCATATCCTATGCCGCGGATGGACGAGCTCTTGGAAGGCCTCGGCGCGGCCCTCTTTCTGAGCACCCTAGATCTAACCAAGGGATATTGGCAGATCCCCTTACGTTCTCAGGACAAGGAGAAAACTGCCTTTTCCACGCCAAGGGGGCTCTATCAATACAAGGTCCTGCCCTTTGGACTACACGGCGCCCCCGCCACATTCCAGAGGTTAATGGATATCATCTTACGTCCACATGACGGATATGCAGCCGCTTATCTGGATGACATTGTGGTATATAGCAAGTCCTGGGAAGCCCATATGAACCACCTGGAACTAGTGGTTGCCGATCTGCATAGGGCTGGTTTGCATATTAACCCAAGGAAAAGCACGATCGGAACGCATGAAACCAAATACCTGGGGCATATAGTAGGTGGGGGTGTCCTAAAACCACAACTATCCAAGACACAGGCCATACAAGATATTCCGACTCCCACCAACCGGAAACAGATCCGAGCATTCTTGGGGCTCGTTGGATATTACAGGAGGTTCATACCTGACTTCTCCTCGGTGGCTGCCCCCTTGACCGATGCTTTAAGGCTCAAAGGTGTTCTGAACCTAACCAACAACCCGAACGCCCTGAACGCCATAAAACTCCTGAAACATAGGATTTCATCGAATCCTGTACTTTGTTGCCCGGACTTTCAAAAACATTTTTACCTGCAAACTGACGCCTCGAACCAAGGTTTAGGGGCTGTACTCTCACAAGACCGGGGGGACGCCCTACGTCCTGTATGCTTTATCAGCCGGAAGTTGCTGCCTCATGAGACTGCCTATTCAACCATTGAGAAGGAATGTTTGTCCATCCAATGGGCCATCGACTCCCTTAAATACTACCTACTGGGTCGCCGGTTCACCTTGTACACGGACCACGCCCCCTTGCAGTGGCTTGCACAACATAAAGATACCAACCAGAGGGTGCTCCGCTGGTTCCTCTCCCTTCAGCCTTTTGACTTCCTTACATTGCACAAACCAGCCAGGTTTCAGCTGGTGGCCGACTACCTATCTAGGTGTGCTTCCCGGCCCGAACGGCCTGGGACTGGGGTGGGGATGTGTGGGGATGCGCCTCGGCGCCGGCAGCATATGTTGGCTACAGCGGCGATCGGGGGCCCTGAGAGCCGCGGGTCGGCTCCCTCGCTCTCGGCTGTCATGAGCGCCGAGAGCGAGGAAGCGCGAGCCGCGGCTCGGAACTGCGGCGCGTCACAGCTGCGCTCACCTGACGGGAGACCCGATCCCGAAGGAGGGGGGACGAGGGCGCAGGCGCTCCATGGCAGCCTGGTGTGGGGGCGACCGGCCCTTCAGCGTGACGTGCCCCGCGGCGGCCCCGGAGCGGGCTGCGGCTGGAAGGCACCCAGAGCACGCCCATACACAACGCGATCGCGGCCGCGATCACGTGATCAGCTCCGGCAACAGGAAAAGGCGTACGCTGACACGGCAGCCTTTAAGGGAGGCGGGACAAACCCTCAGCAGCCAATAAGGCGTAAGCCAGGCAAAGCTGATGCTGATTGGTGGGGACTTAACCCTAGGGAACCCTTTAAAAGCGCGCCAAAAGAAACTGACAGTGTGCTCTCATTTTCCAGGAAAGAGAAGAGGACGAGGAACGAAGATCGGAGTGGTGGGCCTATCCGGATACCCCGAGATAGGATAAAGTTGGGAACTGCTTCAAATCTACTTTGGAAGGGTCAATCACTGGTGAAGGAAACCAGAGGACGATACTCTTTGTTTTGTTAAGGACCCATTACCCATTAGAATAAAATATTGTTTTGGCATCCACCGTCTCCTGAAGTTTTCAGTATCACAGTGTCTCACTTACTCATCCAGGTGGCCAGGACACGGCCATCGCTATTGGATCCAGTTCCTGGGGGTGGACCAGTGCGGGAGGATCACCTGGATGAGGGATCTTCGGGGGGGAGGTGGGACACCAAGGGTTGAGATGCGGTATCCCCTTACTTGTGACACCTTTTCCCCATCCAGCCCAGTAGGATACCTTTTTTTATTTTGTATTTAACATGTTATGGTTTATTACAAACCTTTCATGAAACTTTCCCTTTAACAAGAATCCCTCCCCAGTCCAGAAAGAATACAAAAAGAGAAAAGAGGAAGAAAGAGGAGAAAAGGAAATATTCACCATTCCTACACCATTAAAAAAACAAAAAACAGTAAGATAAAAAAATTAAAGGAGAGACGAAGAAGATAAACACATTTCTCAAGAGTATCGTTCCTGACAGAACTCTTCAATTGTCCCCTAAAACCTTTCCGTATTGTCACATCTTCCTCCCCATCCGGTCGGCCATTAAATTTATCATAACAGATCTACAAGGGACACCTAATGTCCCACTGTAATACCGGTGCCGGTAATCCCTTACCGCCCTACTACGAGTTCCCTTTGCAGGTCCTTCCTTAACGCCTGGTTTTTGCAGGCGTTAAGGACGGGACCCGCAAAGGGATACCGGGGTCAATAACGGTACCACAATTTGCGGTACCGTTATTGCCACCTTCCAATTGCGCCCTATGGGGGCTCAAATGGGAATAGGGAATGGCCCTGGTGAATGGGGAATTACCGGTCCCTCCGACCTCGGAATGGACCGGTAATTGCTCCATTCACCAGGCCAGAGTTAGAATGAGTTTGGAGGCAGCCATGCCGCAAATAGCGGCATGGTTACCTCCAAACTCGGAATGAGGCCCAGTGTCTCACTAACGTATTTCTTTCTGATCTTGGCTAGAGCCACACAATCCAGCAAGAGATGTTTTGTTGTTTCTAAAGAGTCCTGTGCCTTACAAAATCTACAGAAAAGGGTTAAGGTCTCCTTCTCCTTTGTTAACCAAAGGACCTCTTTCGTGGGCAGAATGTTTAATCTCAATCTTAAGAAAACATTCCTATGTCTTTTGCTAGAAAATTTCACACGATACTTTGGCAATTGATTAATAGCCCTTTGCTCAAAACTCAGATTGAGGGGTAATTTATATATTAATCTTTTTGCAATGGTATTAATCCAATCAAGTCTCTGCAGCTGGGCTTTCGCTTTATCTGGGTTATTTAACAGAATCTCTTCTTTTAGATCTATTGCATCAAGATCCTCTCTACATATGCTTTCCATGGATTGACCGTCCCATCCCTTGGCTCATTGGCTACGATCTTATCACTCCTTAGTATGTCAAAGGAAGGTGGATTGTCCACCCCTGTACATTTCCTGTACAAACTCATGGACTTCCATTTAACCATAGATTGAAGGGATTGCAGTCTCAGTTCCTATCTAATTTACGCCACAGGTAAAGAATTTGGCATATCCAACACTTGCCTCCAAAAAAAAACTCCACTATGTCCCAGAAATGTACCGGAATATTTAAGGCTGTATCCGCACCATATAATAAAATTGGAATAACCTTTTGCTTGTAAAAGATTACAATTGGCACAAGTGTAAATTTCCAAACATTTTTAAACATCATTTTGGTCTGAGCATCATTTTGGTCTGAGAGTTTAGGCGGAAATGATGCATTTCTGCCTAAGCTCATCCATCCATAACTTTTCATTTAGATTGTTTTTAATTAATACTCCATGATACGTTATTGACTCTAAGCATTCGATCTTCTGTGTGCCTATAAACCAGGATGATTTCTGCTTAGTTTTCCCCCTTGCAGTAGTAAGTACCAGAATCTTGGTTTTAGGTACATTGGTCTCAAAATAGGTGTTCAAATTTGTGAGCCTCCTTTGTAGGCCTATTGGCGTTTGACCAATTATGACCAAATCATCCACATACATGACCCATGAAATGCTTTGTTTATAGAGTTGAGGAGGGAAGGCTATAACCCCTTCTTGATTGTACGCCATATCTGAGAGGACTAAGTTGAAGATTGTGGGTGCCAAACGGCATCCCTGCTTCAGTCCCCTATATGTTGGAATTGTACCTGAGAGTAACCCTTTAGCAGTCATTCTAACTTGTATGGAAGTCCCAGAATAGAGGCACTTAATGGCTTTCAAAAGATCTGGCGGGCATGCCCACATTGATAGCTTTCCCCATAGCATCTCTCAATTGATGCTATCGAAGGCTTGCGCCAGGTTTATGAAAGCCAAGTACACCTTTTGCTTGGTCTTAAGTGCTCTTACTTTGAGAACATTTAGCAGGAAAAGGTTCAGGTTGGTTCCCATCGCCGGGGCAAATCCTGCTTGTCTTATATCGCTATGTCCCGAATCATGCACCCACGTATTCAGATGTTTCAATAATATTGAGGCAAACATTTACCCCAGGGTGTCTAACAGGGCAAAAGGTCTATAATTCCTCAGATTGTCCCTTTCACATTTCTTATAGATAGGGACAAACAAGGCTGTCCTCCATGAAGGAGGAACTTGCCTGCCTGCAAGAACTGAATAAAATAATGCAGAAATCCGCCCAATCTTCTGGATTTTAAGGATGTTATTATTTAGTCCATCTGGCCCTGCCACTCTAGATGGGTTTAATTTCCTTATTTGTTCTTTTATATCCATTCTGTGAAATTCAATTTACCATGGTGTAGCATGCTTTCCTAGATTCAAAAAGGCTACCTGATCCGAGCCGGCAAAGAGATCGGTGAAGTATCGGATCCAAATCTTCTCAGAGACCACTGATGTCAAAGATGCCAGTTGAAATGCAGTATTATTATTAAGTAATTTCCAAAGATCTCGAGTATTTTTATTAGCCAAAGCCTTCATAATGGTTTCAGCATCTTCTTGAAACCGCTGGGCTTTTAGAGGCTAACAGCCAATTTCTGTAACGTTGTTTCCTTATCTTTTTTAACTTCACTTTATCTCCAATTTGATGGCGGTCTATTGAGCGCAGGTCAGATCTTAGTGTTCTTTTCATCTCTCTCGTTACCTTGCTTGAAAATTGTAGCCTCTTGAATTCTTGATGCACCCCCAGATTTGATTTCCGCGTGAAGGCCAGCAATACACTCAAATAGTCCACCACCCCAGTATTGGTCTCCAGGATTCCCTGGAGTTTAGAGGTAACCTCCCTCACATACTTAGGAATAATTCTTAGGTGATTCCCCCCCTGGTTAACCTGTAGTGCATCTCCAGGTACCTCCATAATGGCCTGCATTTGCCCCCAAAAGATAAGTGTCAGAATATAGTGATCACTATTATCCGTGGGGGTAACTTCCAAAGTACTTAGCCATTTGTACAGGTTATTAGAAGCAAAAACATAATCTAGATATGCGGTTTGTGAACTCCTTGAACAAGTTGCTTTCCCAGGGATGTTGCATCTTATATTACCATTTAGCATAGTAATATTCTGTATCTTTAGCTCTGAAACCCATAAAGCTGCTTTCTTTGATAATTTGGTCTTTGGTCATTTTAGTCTCTGTTCATCCAGACATTTGATGTTAAGGTCTCTGCATATCAATATGTGGGGATCATGGATTCCCAGATTTATTTCATCAACTGCTCTTATCACTGTCTCCACAAACTCTTCCTCCCCAATTCCTGCCGGATTCCAATACAAATTAAAAAGCGATAATATCAAGGGAGCCCGGCCCCTCTCCCTTGTCCAAGACAGCAATACTAGTTGTATAAAGGGATTCAAGCATCTAAACTCTAAGATCTTACAAGGACATCCCCTCTTCACTAGTCTTATGAGAGCCACAGAGGGTCTCTCCCGATTTCTTACCAGTGCCGGGGTAAAAAGGATATCAAATCCCTCACAGATAGGTTTGGACACAATCCATGTTTCCTGCATGCAAAGTATATCAAGAGACACTAAATCCAAGCCCTCATCACTAAACAAATGCATGAAGTCCCTGGTATTCCATGTGGCCATACACAGTGGTGCTCTTCTTGGGGTCTGGAGTTATGAGTCTGACCTTTAAGCTAGTGAGGCAGCCAACCAACCCCAATCAGCATTGGAATCTACTGATTTCACATTTCCAAGGGGGTATTTGACCTTTCTCTCTTGACCCGTCTGACTTCCAAATGTAACTTTCAACCGGGCTCCCCCCCTCCCACAAGTGGTCTTGACTCTTGAATAGAGGCAACCGTATCTGATAATGAGACAGGCTGGCCCTTTACGCGAGGTTGATTACTGCTAACTTGAGAGTGGTAACATCTTGCCTCTATTAGCTCAAACCCCAAAGGGAGAAAATCTGTTGCAGCTTCCAGCAGACAATCCTTCACCAATACTGAAGACAAGTGAAGTGTCACCTAGTCCAGGCAGCCCTCTTCGACGAACTAACTACAATCCTAATGTCTTCCGGACCAATAAACCTAAGTCTGGGCAAACAATGGAGAAGGTTTAGCACATTTTTCATGTTCATTATAAGGCCATCTCTTTCTGGTATCAATTGTTCAATGGTTATAAACAGATTCCTGTCATCCTCTTGTCTGTTTAAGTTTTTCCTTCCCTGGACGTCTCTGAGCGGTTTATACTTCAAGGGTCTTTGATACGGATCAATATCAGAGAATTTATTTCCATTTTGGAGAAGCAGTCTTGTTTTGCTCCATAGCACGAAATGGGGCGTAGAGGGACCTCTGGCGTGTACCCATACGGGCCTCAAACCGAGTGGGAGAGCATATTTTCTTCTCCCTTTTCCCATGCTGTAAATTGATCAGGCTTTGTTCTAGCTCCTCCACATCAAACGTTGCATTGGGAAGGTCTCCCCAATCAAAAGGAGTCTCCTCAGAGTAGGTCGAGAGGTTCAATAACAACAGTATGTCTTCTTCCGGCACATCTTGGTATGACGGGAGCGATAGTTCCCTCCCTCTTCTTGTAACCAGAGCCTGACAGACTCCCCTTGAGTCATTAACCACTCTTTGTGTATTAGGGAGCGAAAGATTTCTCAAAAACGCTCTTGAACCACATGGATGTCCTTTTTAAAGAGCATGCTGGTTTTTAGACTTTTTTTGTTGGTCAGATGATGTTTTTTGTTTCTCATGTGGACCCTGTGATGATTTTTCAAACAGAGCAAATAATTTGGGCTTGTCAGTGAACATAGTGTTGATCTGGAGAAGAGGGTCCAAATCCTGTGGATTATCAATGGAGGACACTTCCTCACACAGGTCATTGTCTACACTCTGAATTGGCCCTTCATTTGATGGTGCATTTCCATTACTCAAAACAGACACGAGAACAGACCTGGACTTCCTCTCTATTTGGGTGGGTCTTTTTGAGCTCGTAGTAGTTCGTCCCACAGCTGCTGAAATCGCCTTTCTCTTCTCGCCCCCTGGAAGCTTTTGGTGAATTTGGATGAGCTTTCATATAAGTTTGCTCCCTTAATTGAGACTCTGCACATGTGTTCTGACTCTGTACATTGTTCTGGTGCCTCAACCATTTAATTTGCTCCAGGATCGAGGTCATCATTGTGGATTTTTCAGCCATCTCACCTCTCGCTAGGTCTAACAGCCTAGCTTGCCACTGCGCTGTTAACTCCTCCTCTTTGTCGAGTCTAGTCTGGACTGTTCCCACAAAAGCTTCCAGAAAGATTAATTTGGTGTGGGACATTGCCAAAAAGGTAGCTTGGTCTTTGATAGTCTCCTGCAGAGTCTCATATAGTTTTATAAAGGGATTCACGGCCACCGCAAGCCAGAGACGCCATAATCAAATTCTGAACTTGAGCCAGGTCCATCTGTCATGAATATCAGGGTTGGTTGAACTATCCCCTCCTTCCTCCTCACCTGAATCGACTGTGGACCTTTCCTGTAGTTCCGGCCTTCTTCCAGGACGTCTTTGGGTCTGCGCTTTATCAGTCTTCCTTGCTTCCTTCTTTTGCCGTAAGTAGGGGCGAGCTCCCTGGGATGCCACACTGTCGGGTAACTAGGGAACACGAACAGCGGGGACTCCCGGGAGCCGGCACCTGAACAGGGAAAAAGCCCAAAAGGGCAGAAAAAACCCTGCAGCAATTGTTCTGATGAAAGAGTCAGTGGCAATGAGAAGTCCAGGCGAACGATCCTTCAGCGTAGAACAGTACAATAGAAGGGATCGGAGAACAGCTGTGGTAAGTGCACCTGTAGTAGCCCGAATGGCTCACAAATAGCTCCAGGAGGTATGGAACATCTAGCGCCCAGGCTTATATGAGTGTAGAAGCATGGGCGAGGGAAGACAAGCCGAAGGGCAGAGAGGAGAGGGAACGGAAAGAGAGGGAGAGAGAGACCAGTACGAGCTGTACCGGAGCGAACAGCCAAAGAGAAACAAAAGGAGGACGGGACACGGGAAGCATCACAGGAGGGAACACACGTAGGAGGGATACACCAAGCGTTACCTTCGAGTCGGGAAAACACAGTGAAGGTGCAACGCGAGGAACGCCACAGTGAGCCGGCCGTAAGAAACGCCTGCGGCCATCTTGGAAAAACACTAGAGCGGTGCTCTCAGACGGCCGTCAGACATGGTGGAACAGTTAATGGCGTCTCCATAGAGAAAAGAAACGCCGCCCGACTGAAGTCATGACAGTATGCCCCCTTCTACATGGGAGGCCCCCAGGCTTGCCCGGATGCAGTCTGTGAAACTTTCTAATGAGTCGAGGGGCGTGAATGTGTCTCACGGGCTCCCATGTCCGTTCTTCGATGGGATAACCCTTCCAGTGAACCAAATATTGTAGACTACCGTGATGGTAGCGGGAATCCACTAGATGTGAAACCTCATATTCAGCTGGTCCAGACTGCACATCAGCAGAATGCCTCTTGGATCGTCTCTTATATGGATCCGGAAGGTATGGCTTCAAAAGGGAGGTATGGAACACGGGATGCACCTGTTTAAGGGAGGGGGGTAGCTGAAGGCGAAATGCAACAGGGTTTACCTTCTTCTTGATTTGAAAGGGTCCGATATATCTTGGTGCAAATTTCCCTATGTGCGTCCAGCGAGGTAGAAATTTAGTGGCTAACCAAACCTTATCACCTTCCGACCAAGAAGGTGCAGCCTTCCTCTTCTTGTCAGCCCATAATTTATAATATGACGGCTAGCGTCCAAGGTTTCACTGGCTAGCGCATGGGTGTCTTTGAGTTCCTTCAGGAGGTGGTCAAGAGTGGGTGATTTTGAGGGTTGGATGTCTGCCAATGGCAGATGTTTCGGATGGTAACCAAATGTGCAAAAAAAAGGAGACATATTAGTGGCTGAATGTTTGGTATTGTTATAGGTGAACTCAGCCATAGGGAGAAAGACATTCCAGTCCTCTTGCTTTCTGCCACAGAAACATCGAAGATATTGTTCCAGCGTGTGATTGAGCCTTTCCGTCTGACAGTTGCTTTGTGGATGGAACCCAGATGAAAGGGCTCGTTGAATCCCCAGTTGTTTACAGAGGGCACCCCAAAACTGGGAAGTGAATTGAGGACCTCGATCGGACACCACGGTCTCAGGAAGGCCATGAAGCCGCACTATTTCTTTCAGAAAGGATTTGGCTGTTTCAGGGGCTGTAGGTAATCCTTTCAAGGGAGTGAAGTGAGCCAATTTGCTTAGAGAATCCACAGTCACCATGATGACAGTGTTCCCTTCAGAATTAGGCAGGTCCACAATAAAGTCTGTAGAAACGTGGGTCCATGGTTGTTTGAGAGCAGGTTCCTGTTGCAGAAGACCTAGGGGTTTGGTTGAATGATACTTATTGGAAGCACAGATGGCACAGGTAGATACATAAGAATGTACGTCTTGGTTCCAACCTGGCCACCAAAATAGCCTGGACACCAAATCCTTGGTGGCTCGAATGCCCTTATGACCAGCCATGGGCGAATCATGACACCATGAAAGGGCCAGCCTTTGGTGTTTCTTGTTGGGCAGGTACAAGGCTTGACCCTTGAAAAGGATTCCCTCTCTTTCTTCCAATTTGGAGGCTGCTTCTGTCTTCATCAGTGCACGGTGTTGTTCGCACTGGACTTCGCGTAAAAAAGTATTTGCCACAGTCCGTACCTCTTTGCCCGCTAACAATAATTCGTGGCTAGAATCTGCCTCATAGTCCGACCCCTGATTGCGTGACAGGGCATCAGCTAAGATATTCTGTTTGCCTGGTAGATAGGTAATCACAAAGTCAAACTGAGAGAAAAAATATGCCCAACGGGCATGTCTAGCATTGCGACATTCCATCTGTTGGAGTATACGAAGGTTACTGTGGTCGGTACGAACTGTAAACTTATGCATGGCTCCATGAAGAAGATGACGCCATTCGTCGCAGGCATGTTTGATAGCCATTAATTCCCTCTCGATGACAGAATAATTCCTTTCACTGGGTGACAGAGTCTTTGAATAATAAGCCACAGGATGTTCAAGACCGTCCTTGCCCTTTTGCAAGAGAGCAGCTCCTAGGGCTCCATCTGAGGCATCCGTCTCTACAATGAAGGGGAAAAGTTGATCCGGTTGTACCAATACGGGAGCCGAGGTGAATGCCTCCTTTAAGGTTTGGAAAGCTAAATCCGCTTCTTGTGTCCAAGTGAAGATAACGCCCTTCTTCAAGAGTGATGTGATAGGAAGAACCATATTGGAGAAGCCTGAAATAAATTGGCGATAGAAATTGGCCAGACCGAGGAAACGTTGTACTTCCTTAACGTTTCTTGGAGCGGACCAATGGGTGATTGCTTGTATCTTACAGGGATCCATACGAATGCCCTCATGGGAGAGGATAAAACCCAAATAAGACACCGAACAGGCCTCGAAGACACACTTTTCAGGCTTTACCAGTAGCTTGTTTTCCCGTAGACGTTTCAGCACTTGTCGGACCTGTCTTCTATGTTCAGGAAGAGAGGAAGAGTAAATGAGGATATCATCCAAGTATACCACCACTGAAGAGAATAGGAGGTCGGCAAACAATCTATCCATAAAGCGCTGGAATATGGCAGGGGCGTTTACCAAACCGAAAGGCATAACTCGATATTCGAAATGCCCTAGTGGGGTTCGAAATGCCGTCTTCCATTCATCACCCTGTCTTATACGGAGCAGGTGGTACGCACCCCTGAGATCCAATTTTGTAAAGACAGACGCACCTTGGACAGCTTCTATTATCTCTTTGATTAGCGGCATAGGGTAACGGTCTTTAACAGTAAGGCGATTTAGGCCCCGGTAGTCGATACAAGGATGGAGTTCCGATGATCCCTTCTTCGGGATGAAGAATAGCGATGCTCCAGCGGGTGATTTGGACTCCTGGATGAGCCCATTCTGTAGATTGCAGTCTAGGTATTCCTTAAGAGCCTTCCGCTCGGGTAAAGATAGGGGAAACATCCTACCAAAAGGAACAGACGCATCTGGTAGAATCTCAATAGTGCAGTCTTCTCTTCTGTGAGGAGGAAGGGAGTGAGGTTGTTTGTCCATGAAGACCTCAGCATACTCCTGATAGTGTTCCGGTACTTGATGGAGTGAAGCTGTCAGCACGGATTCACTCTTCTGCAGGGAGCCTAGGGGGTATTTATTGTCTAGACATTCATTAAGACAAAGATGCGACTGAAACTGGATAGTATTGTTTGACCAATCGATCTTTGGGTTATGTTTACGCAGCCACGGGATCCCGAGGATCACCGGGAAATGCACTGCTTTAATGAGATCGAATGCCATTTCCTCCTGATGTTGAAACAATTTGACCCGAAGTGGCAGAGTCTCTTGAGTAACAGGTCCTGAGGACAGAGGCTGGCCATCCACCCCTTCCACCGGAATGGGCAGATTCTTTGGGACGATGGGCACACCATTCTCTTGAGCCCAGGATACATCAATGAAATTCCCTGCTGCCCCACAATCCAACATGGCTAAGGCTTCCCAGAAGGTAGAGGAGTCTCGGGACAGTATAACCTGAAATACCATAAGACGATTGTCTTCACGGGGAAGAGGAGTCAAAGTGTTGGCACAGGGATTCATCCCAACACCCCCGGACCTATCCCTGTTTAGGTTCGGGGTGAATCGTTTCCCTGGCGGCGTGGAGGAACCTCAGGGCAGTTACGGAGCAGATGTTTGCTAGAACCGCAATACATGCAGAGGCCTAGCTCCCTTCTTCTCTTCTTCTCTTCAGCTGTTAAAGGTCCTCGGGTGGTGCCTATTTGCATCGGTTCTTCCCCAACGGATGAGGTTGGATGTTCCCTAGAAGGGTTTGGGGAGAAGGTTGAGGGAGAAGGTCGTGGACGTTTCCTTTCTTGTCTTCTTTCTCTCAATCTATACTCAATCTGGAGAGCGAGGGACACTAGTTCCTGAAACGTCTGAGGTCGTGCAATACGTGCCAGTTCATTCTTTATCTCTTCATGCAAGCCGCAACGAAACAAAGTCTGTTGAGCAGAATCAGGCCATCCGGCATTTGTGGCAAGCTGCATGAAGGAGGTAACATAAGTATGTACGTCGTGCGTACCCTGTCTGATATCGAGGATTGCTTCATAAGAGGCATACTGTATCTCGGGTCGGTCAAAGCGAGACTTTAGGAGTTGCACAAACTGATCGTAATTAGCAGTAGCTGGGTCAGCCTGTAACACCAACGGTGAAGCCCATGCCAAGGCACTTCCCGTTAAATTAGACACTAGGAAACCCACCTTGGCCCTGGTGGTCTCATAAGTACGAGGGCGGAAGGTGAAATATAACTGACAGGCGTCCAGAAATGCCTTCAATGTTTTTGGATCTCCGTCGAATTTCCCGCAAGGTAAAGGAAGGGGAGGTAGATCTCCACGGGCATCCTCACGAGCTGCTACCTGTTGTCGCAGAGACTGATTTTCGGACCGGAGGGATTGCACTTCTACGGTAAATCCCTGTATGGCTGCCACCAATTCTTGGTACTGCTCGAGAGAAGCCATGGGGGTTCTTAGGCGTTGCACTCTGTCATGAATATCAGGGTTGGTTGAACTATCCCCTCCTTCCTCCTCACCTGAATCGACTGTGGACCTTTCCTGTAGTTCCGGCCTTCTTCCAGGACGTCTTTGGGTCTGCGCTTTATCAGTCTTCCTTGCTTCCTTCTTTTGCCGTAAGTAGGGGCGAGCTCCCTGGGATGCCACACTGTCGGGTAACTAGGGAACACGAACAGCGGGGACTCCCGGGAGCCGGCACCTGAACAGGGAAAAAGCCCAAAAGGGCAGAAAAAACCCTGCAGCAATTGTTCTGATGAAAGAGTCAGTGGCAATGAGAAGTCCAGGCGAACGATCCTTCAGCGTAGAACAGTACAATAGAAGGGATCGGAGAACAGCTGTGGTAAGTGCACCTGTAGTAGCCCGAATGGCTCACAAATAGCTCCAGGAGGTATGGAACATCTAGCGCCCAGGCTTATATGAGTGTAGAAGCATGGGCGAGGGAAGACAAGCCGAAGGGCAGAGAGGAGAGGGAACGGAAAGAGAGGGAGAGAGAGACCAGTACGAGCTGTACCGGAGCGAACAGCCAAAGAGAAACAAAAGGAGGACGGGACACGGGAAGCATCACAGGAGGGAACACACGTAGGAGGGATACACCAAGCGTTACCTTCGAGTCGGGAAAACACAGTGAAGGTGCAACGCGAGGAACGCCACAGTGAGCCAGCCGTAAGAAACGCCGGCGGCCATCTTGGAAAAACACTAGAGCGGTGCTCTCAGACGTCCGTCAGACGTGGTGGAACAGTTAATGGCGTCTCCATAGAGAAAAGAAACGCCGCCCGACTGAAGTCATGACACCATCCCTCCATTAATAAACAGAGGATTCATCTCTGAAGATCTTCGTCTTGAGGATGGCCGGTTGGCCTGCAAGTCGCTTGATACTGATGATTCGGAAATCGAGCCTGCAGGGAATAAGTGGGGGAGCCTTCATGATCCTGGGGTATCTCCCAGCTGTCCTCATAGGGATATTCAGTTTGGAGCCGGTCCAATTGATAGGACATTTCCCCCAATGTATTATTGGGTTTGTGGAAGGTAAACATGGGCCCTCCCTTCGGGCTAGAAATAATACCCGTCAAGGCGGGGGACCCAGTTGTTTCCCAAGTAGGACAGGAGATGAGGTAGCAACACCAGTGAACGCACTAAGCCTTCTCTGATGGGAGCACGCTGTGTGAAGTAGTTCTGAGTCCAAGGCTAATCCCGTCACCAGTGCAGTATGCTGTTTCTCTAGCATAGACCCCCGGGACAAGGGCGGATGTAGAGTCATTGGCGTCGGTATTCCCTCCATGTCAGGCAAAGTGGCGTATTCCAGAGAATCAGGCCTATTAAAGACATCTTCCAGGTATGAATAGTCCTCCACCCGCAGTGAGTCCATCATTGAAGAAGGACCCCCCCTTACATTTCTTAACCCCTTCACTCACAGACTCCTGTTCCTGTTCCGTTGCCTGAGGCCTGGCAGATGATTCCAATGAGAGGGCTCCGCAATCACCAGAGCCACCTCCCACAGTACAGATCCACCATACTTCGACCCCTTATCCAGGTCTGCTGTAAGCTGGTGAGCAGAGGAGCGTGCTTATCGCTCCAAAGGAGTGCTTGCAGACTTCGCCGTCGTCGATTCTGTGTCCATTCCTTGAACTTCCTCCACATCTTTCCAGAGGTCATTCTGGCCCAGAGGTAGATTTAGTCCTCCTTTACTATGGACTACCACCACTTTGTGGTGCTCTAACAGGGGTAAGAGCGCTTGGACAGATGAAGATAAATGAGGTTGCGCCATTTCTCCCAGACACCCGACCTTGTGAGTTTGACTCAGGTTATTTGGTTACAGTTCTTCCCGTTCTTCCTGATGTTTAACCTGTCGTCTTGTGCGTTGGGGCATTTACAACATGGTGAGTGAGTGTGTCACTTAAGGATTTGGTGAATGGAGGGTAAAGTACATACAGGCCAAGGAGGCAAGGGGTCCTACCTTGATTTACAACCCAGCAAGCCAAAACACGGCCGGACTGCAGCCCGCTGACAGCTGGCTGTGATAAAAGACATGCGTTGTTTCACTCTCCCCACTCTCCTCGCTGCTCGCCGCGGCTCTCCAGCTCTCCGCGATGCTCCAGTTCACACGATCCTCCGGTTCAGTCGTTTGTCACTTTTCCTGTTGTGTTCAAAGAAGTAAATACTTCAAGCCGAGTCAAAAAGGATTAGGATTAGTTACTCTCCTTCGTGGACCATTATTGCGGCAATGATAAAGTAAAGTATAGGTGTAAACCCACAGCCCCTGCAGCCTGCGCGCACTGCAGGGACTGTTACTCCAGCTACTCTCTGCTTTGCTCAAGTCAACGGATTGAGAGGTTTTCAACTCGGGTCCGCCTCCAAACAGTCTGCACAAACAACACACTCAGTAAACAGCGTCTCTGCAGGGACTGCTACTCCAGTTACTCTCTGCTCCGCTCAGCGGATTGAGAGGTTTTCTACTCGGGTCCGCCTCCAAACAGTCTGCACGAACAACAGACTCAGCCAACAGCATCTCTGCAGGGACTGCTACTGCAGCTACAGTCCGCTTTAAGGATAATTAAAAACTCTACCCCCCGCCTTTTCCAACATGAACACTTTCTCACAGCATGAACAACAGTGGACTATTACCCGAGCCGTTTACCTGACATGTCCCAACACAAGGATCAGGCAGAGTCAGGCAATTGCCGACAACTACACACACCTGACTACCTTTCCCTTCTCAACAGGGATAAAAGGCGGCGCACAAGAGCACACTCCGAGCAAGGCCGAATGCATGAGGAAGCAGCCATTCCAGGACGGCAGTTCAAACGGAGGTGAAAGGCGGTGAGACCTGAAAGGACATTGAGGAGGGAATTGCCCTTGCTCTTTTCAACCCACACCCACGAAGCCTGCGATGAAGAGAAACATAAGACCGGGAATCGCAGCTGGCAAATGGTGTGACAGATGTCAGCAGCACATGGCACCCTCCCGCACTGATAGCCAGGGTGGGCAGATGTGGTTGCCATCGTGGTACCGTCCTTGACTACAGCGGAAAAGGAACCGCCAATGAGTTCAGCACAGCCGGTGAGTCGGAAGAACCTGATAGTGGACCAGACTGTGTTAGGCTCAAGGTTGCAATGGCAACATAAAGAAGATAAATAGACAAGAGGTCTTTGTGAACAAACTTGGTACCAGAGATAGAGTAGTCCGGCGTCACGTGGCTGTGTTGAACATTGTGAGTACAGAAACTACAAGTACCGAGAGGGTGACCCCCATTGTCCCCTGTGAGAGAAGCGACCTTGCCTTTTTCGAGCCAGGCCCATGAAACCTCCACAGAAGGAATTGTAAGACTGTGAACAACAGCCAGCGTGTGCTGCAGCAGATGTCAATGATACACAAGGCTCTCCTCCGCTGATAACCAAGCCGAGGGGAGACTTTTGCCACATCACAGCCAGTGAGTCGAGGGGAGAGCCGATAATAAACCAAACTGTGTTTGAACAAAAGTAGCAAAGTGGCTAATTGAAGAAAGTACAAAGAACTGTTTGTTTGATACGTGAGTGGAAAATTAGCTACAGAGGAGTCAGACACCACGTGAGTGTTCAATTGAGAAACTCTGGCCAATTACCCTGTTGTTAAAACTACTGTTACCAGAAGGCCTTGGGAGAAAGGCGACACGGGGGTCGAAGTGGTCATACAGGGGTCTAGTAAAATCCTCTGTACAGTCGAAAGCCTTTGATCGAGAGATGATTGTGAAGCTAAGGGAAGCAAATCACGCTTCGTAACGCTGGCAAGAGGGAACCTGATGGAGGGATGCCCCTAAAGAAGGGGCGAAGCCAAAGGTCCTGATTAACAGTGTGTTGACAAGAGTTAACCCGGCAGAGGGATATCCACAATGAACTGTTTAAAAAGACATAACGATTCATCAATGTCACAGATGAGAGTGTGTTGAAAGCCATAGCGAACCCGGCACAGGGAGGCTAACAATCGAAAAGGGTCTGAGCCCAGAAGAGAGGGACCCAGGGGTGAAGAGTTATCACCCAAACGCAAGCAGAGAAGAAGTTTGGACTTTTTTTTGTTAACCTTTTGTTTAATCTTTTGCAGCACATCGATCCTCGGAAGCAAGAAGCTTGAATACCGAAGGGCCTGATATTGCTAAGAACTTCTTGTGGATCTGAGCCCGAGAAGTGTGGGGAAGTGAGACCTGACTACCACATTCTGACTTATTATTTGTAAGCACTTCTTCTTTACCTTTGAAACTTATCCCAAACTCTTTGTTTGTATTTAGCATAAGGATTGGGGCAATCGGTTTTTCTTACTATAGGCCCTTTTATTTGACAAGACGCCACTAGGACTGCCTTATTATTGTTTGATGGTTGTAACTTGCTCCCATCTTAGATTTAGGTTTAGATTAGGCGTTTGTCCAACTCGAATATACAATTTAATAAACACCCTTGAACTGTGATCACCTGTGTCTGTCTTTACTGTTGCCACCATGAGTTCCTTACATATGGTGTCACGAGTGGGATATGATTCAACTGATAAAAATTTAAACCCATGTTAATAATTGTGGTACTGCCGGAAGGGGAAACTAAAATAGTTGATCTCCTAGATTCTGATCGCATATCCACACTGAAAGAGGTGCTGTTCTCTCAATTGTGTATTCCACCTAGTCAACAAGATCTATTCTTTAAAACACAAGTGTTATTGGATACACTTCCTCTTTCCCATTACAACATACAGCCTTGGGACTGAATAATCCTCAAAGTTCGACCTGTGTTTTCTTTGATCAGACCTGGTGCTCTGAGGGCCCCTCCCTCTGGACCTTTTTTTTGGGACCCAGTCTTCATCCGTTGCAGGACCCTCAGGGTTAACGAATATTCCCCAACCTTCTCCTTTGACAGACTCTGATTCAGAAGATTCTGAGGATTTTGAAACCTTATCCGACGGAACTGAGAGCTGTTTTTTCTCAAATTCAGATACCACAGAAGCAACCCTTACACCACCAGAAGAAATGGCAGACTTAGCCAACGTCATTGCCCAACTAGCAGCCCATCAGATACAGGCAGAAAATAGGCTCCAGGAAAATTTTAAAAAGCAAATTGAGTTTCAAACCAGGTCATTGCTACCACAGGGCGTACTTCAGCCATATCTTGAAGGCGAAGATTTAGGAATTGTATTTCTAAATTTGGACGCCTGGCCAACCAACTAGAATGGGAAGAAAACCTGAAAATATGCTATTTGGGACCCTTATTGAAGGGCGAACTCCAAACTTCCTATCAACTGCTTAACCTTGCACAGGGAGATACCTTTCTATCTATCAAAGAAGGGTTATTAAAAAGAGTGGGGCAAACCTGTAATGTAACCGAAATAAATTACAAGCCATAAAGTTAAACCCAGGAGAAACCCCTTTAGAACTAGGTGAAAGCATTAAAAACACAGTGGCCCTATGGATTAATAACAAGTCATTAGAGGAACTAACAGAGATGATTACTTTGGAACAATTCACAAATTCTTTACCTCCTTTCTTACAAAAATCTGTCCCCCAGTTAAATGGGCCTACTCTAGCCACAGCCATTGAGACTGCACAGAACCATTCGGATGCAGCTATACACTTCCATTTGGCCCATCGATGGAAAGACCAGAAGGACCATAAGTCCATCCATACAATTCAACCTCAAGGAATAGATAAACAAGGGGGACCACACAAGATTAAAGAAGGAATACACGGTGAGGGAATAGAAAGTAGAAAAATTGATCCAAAGGCTAAGGATGAGAGTAGAAAAGAGGAGGTGAAAGGAAGTAGACCACCTCCTTTGATATGATTTTCTTGTAGGGAAACAGGACATCTAGCCAGACAAAGAATTTAAAAGCCGAACCCATGGAAATAGGTTGTTTGAAAGACAAAGAATGGGAAGACCTGAGGAGGAGCTAGAAACTGTCAGTATCTGCCTGCGTCAAACTCCTGTCAAGTTTACCTATGAAAAGGCTTGGGTGACCCTTATACCCTCTACACCCCCGCCCCCCTTTCCGACACGAACACTTTCGCACACCACAAAAGACGACGGACAAAAACCAAAGCCGTCTGTCAGAATACAGCAGCCGCCGCCCCGATCATGTAAATCAACCATAGTATGGAGGAGTCCCACGTATTCAGGCTGTACCTCACGAAGACTAGGATCAGGCAGGCGGAGCAGTGCTCGCAATGTTTTTCGCTGTGGCCTGCCGTATCAGACGCGCTGGGGTTTGCCATGGCGACGATGGCACATGACGCGCCTCCAATCACGTGTCCTCCTACAGTCACGGACATGTATGCCCCGCGTTGCTAGGACTCCACGATATAGCCCCGCCTCTAACTCCGCTCGGCGCTTCTGATCTCATATTTTGATTTCTGTAGCAGCGTTTGGAGTGTTTTTGGATCTTTGTTTTTGACCCTGGCCTGTTTCATGGACCTCTGCTTTGTCTTGCTCCCTTTTGTACTGCTCTACTGGTTACGACTTCGGATTGCTCTTGACTTACCCACGTTCTAGGATTCTGTTTGTTCTGCTGGTTGCTGACGACACGGACCGCTCACGGATTGCGCTTGCTTCTTGGACCTTGTTTACACTGCTTCTGGTTATCGACACGGACTGCTGATCGTTTACCCTTGGAATCGGACTTGCCTACATTCAGGAACTGGTTCTGCACTCAGGAGCACTGTTAGGCGTCCTCGTGCCGGCGGGTACAGGGACCTAGGTGCTGGACTAGAGACTGCCTTACAGCACACTTGGACACTAGGCGTCTGCGTGCCAGCGGTACATGGCTGTTCTCCCAACACCATCCATGGGATTCTGGAACTCGCTGTATTTTCATCAAAGGGACGTACTCCTGGTATGGAACTGGTTCTCTGGTCAGACTGGTAAGAACAGTCCCCATTATTTCTCTGCTCTTGCCACTGTTGTTTGTTTGCCACTCCTCCTTCCCTAATATTGGTTCCATTTCCCATCCTCAGAGTTGCTATCATCTACCCTGGCTGAGAGTATTGGTATAATCATATATACCTACAGAGACCTTTGTTTGTTGTCTCAGGTTAGTTATCTTGGTTTCTGTTTTGAATCATTGTATTATTGCCATAGACTTGTGTTAACCACACATTCTTTCCTTGCAGCCATCAGGGTTCCAGTGTGTTCAAACCATCTTTCAACCAATTGAACTCTCAATCTGTCCTTTTGTACTCCTGAGTGTTACATTGGTGGGAAGAACTCGCTTACTTCACGACGAGTTCAACACACCACCAATATTGGCAGACTTGGTTTTCTGAAAGAATCAGCAGCCTTATTATAGACACATCTGCTGATCCCTTGGCTACTCTGGTCCAGCTGGTGGCGGACGTACGTGCCAATATGACGGCAGCATATAACGCCACACATCACTGCATCGATGAGATACAGGTGGGCCTGCAAACTGGGATTGCTGAACCACAGTCACTAGCCACTGCTTCTGGCTCTGGTGTGTCTAGAGCCCAGGCCAGACCAAACACAGTACACATGTGCCGTACCCTTGGTCTTGAACATCAATAACAGTCATTCAGAGGTGATCACGTTTGACGTTATTACCGCACCTCAGTTTAGACTGATTTTGGGATTACCTTGGTTTAGGACACATAACCCGACCATAGACAGGGTTACTGGTTCAATCACCTTTGCCTTACCGCATTGTCTTTCACATTGTATTCCGGCTAATCCTACACTGGACAGGCCATGTCGAGCCCTATTGGACTCAACTTCGGTGGTTGGTGGGGTATTCACTACTACCCTGTCTCTGGAGTACACTGACTTTAAGGATGTATTTGATAAGAGAGAGGCGGAGAAGCTTCCCCCACACCGGCCATATGATTGCCCAATAGACCTTAAAGAAGGTGCCAGAATCCCCTCGGGAAGGATCTACTCCCTCACGCAGAAGGAGGATGCAGTCTTGAAAGAATATCTGGAAAAGGTGTTGGACTCTGGATTTATTCAGCCATCTCATTCCCCGGCTGCTTCCCCCCTATTTTTTGTACCTGAGAAAGAGGGGGATTTAAGACCCTGTATCGATTATCGAGAACTTAATGCGCTCACGGTACGGAATCAATATCCCATTCCATTAATCTCTGTAGTATTAGATCAGCTGGGCTCCTCTGCGATCTTTACCAAATTAGACCTATGGGGAGCTTACAATCTTACTCGAATCAAGCGTGGGGATGAGTGGAAGACGGCATTCAAGACCCGGTACGGCCTATTTGAATATCTGGTCATTCCGTTTGGTCTATGTAATGCCCCTGCCACCTTTCAAAATTTCATGAACAACGTGTTTCGAGACATGATTGATCGATTCGTCATTGTCTACTTAGATGATATTATGATTTACTCTCCTTCTTATGATCTCCACATAAAACACGTCTCTGAAGTATTGCAATGTTTGCGTGACAATCGGCTTTATGCCAAGCTAGAGAAGTGCATCTTCCATGCCACTGAAGTGGAATTTTTGGGCTATGACATTACGAACCAGGGAGTGAAAATGAGCAAAGCAAAGGTCAAAGCAGTTCTGGAATGGCCAGTACCTACTACCCTGATGGCCCTACAATCCTTTTTGGGTTTTTCCAACTTTTACAGACGATTTATCAGGCACTTTTCCTCCATTGTTGCCCCTCTCACTGCTTTGACCAGTAACAAGCGTCAGTTTTTGTGGAATAATGAGGCACAGAAATCTTTTGATGCTCTCAAAACCGCATTCACGTCTGCTCAAGTATTACAACACCCCGATATTAAACAGCCAATTTTTGTTGAGGCTGATGCTTCTGATGTAGGAGTAGGGGCGGTTTTGTCACAACATTGTCCGTGGCCTTCCATTCATGAAAACTCTCGCCCTGTGAAGTTAACTACAATATTACGGAGCGGGAACTCCTGGCGGTTCGTGAGGCTTTTACGGTTTGGAGACACCATCTTCTGGGAGCCGAATCCAAGTGTACACCGACCACAGAAATCTTCTGCTCTACAATCATTAAAATGCACTACAGCACGGCATGCGCGTTGGCACGAGTTTTTTTCCTTGTACAACTTTGTGCTGGCCTATCGTCCAGGGGTTTTGCATTCCAAGGCCAATGCCCTTTCTATGCTGCACGGGGAACCAGCACCACGGATGCAGGAGGGGGCTCTGCTTTTTCCAAACCAAGTGGTCTGCGGATGTACTCTGCAGCCTACATTGAAGAATGCAATTCGACAATGGGTGTCCAGTAAGCCTGCCAAATTGGATGACTACAATATGGACTTTGTCCAATCATTGCCATATGTTCAAGGCAAAACATACATGCCGGATTCCAACACCTGCTGCACTGCTGTCGGAAAAGACTTGGGGTTAGCCACGTTTTCGGCTTTCCCCTTGGCACCCAGGTAGCTGCACCCACACATGTGAGGTACCGTTTTCGTCGGGACACCTGTGGGAACGTGGGAAGGTAGGCCATGTGTTGTTGGCGTCGTGTTTCGGTGGGTGAGCCGAGTGAAATGTGAGGAAATTGGGGTTTTTTCACCACATTTCGGACTTTGCCAGGGTTTTGTCAGATATCCTGAAGCACGGTTCCGTGTTGACCCGTCGTGAAGAATATATTTCTTCCTACCAATGTGATTCTCAGGAGTACGAAAGGACAGGCTGAGAAACTAATTGATCGGAAGATGGTGTAGAGTCGTTGGGATCGGTAGAGTTGAGCGGACCGCAAACTTCACGATAGATGGAGAATCCAGGTTCCTTTCAACGACTGCAGAATATTACACTGATTAACAATCAAATACACCCCTTTCTGGATAAACGTTTAACAAATAATTAACAGACTAACCTGCAGAAAACGGGTTTTAACCAGAAGTGTTTCATGCAAAAATGTCCTCAATACTGGGGAAATCTGGAGACCATAAGAAGAGAAAATACAATCAGTACCAGATAGTGAGTTGTAGAGAATGGTAAGGAAGGTTAAGTTTCTTACCCTGGTTTCCCTGGAAGTGGTCGTCTCTGGCAAATCTCCTTCTCCTTTTCTGTACGAACTGTGTGATGGTATCTGCCCCCCTGTCCGACGAACCAAATAATCCAATGGTGCAAGGAAGTCACTAGTCCAGCAACAAGCTATTCCCGCCGGCACGAGGACGCCTAAAAGGTGCTCAGGAAGTCTCTAGTCCAGCACCTAGCCTATTCCCGCCGGCACGAGGACGCCTACAGCACCCTGGAGGAAAGGACAGGGAAGGAATAGGAGGGGAAGAGGAAGGAAGGAAAGAAAGAAGGTAAGAGGTCTCCCAACCTTCAAGGTCCGAAATCAACTTAACCAAACCACTAGGCAAGAATAACCAAAAAACAATCCGAGGTCAAAATACTAGAACAGGTAAGGGCAATCCGTGAGCATATCCAATAAACGTAATCCGAGATCAAAAAAAACACCAAAAATTTCCAAGCGAGAAGAGCCACTGTCAATATGGGATCAGAAGCAGCGAGAAGTGGGCGCCGGATCATTAAGTACCTGAACTACCGGCAACAAGATGGTCACGTGACCCAGTACGTTTTCTATCACGTGGAAGACGCCGCGCCCACTGACGTAACCTCCATGGTAACTTCCACGTGAGGCGTCGGGAACTACGTTCCCGACGAAAATGTCTACCGCGAGTAGAGCGTGGATAATGCAAGCCCGCCTCCTGTCTGATATTCGAACGCGACAGGCGCTTTTGGCTACGAGAAGACAAGAGAACCGAAGGGGTATCACAAGACCTGAAGCGTTTTCTGACAGGTTTCTGGGTAATACATTCTGGACCAATTTGCGCAAGTCAGACCTGTGCGGATTCCCACGGGTGTCCTCTTTTCGGAAATGCATGGAGTGCCCCATTTTCCTTGGTGGCTTGGACACCCTAGGCCCATATCTTTATGGTGTGTGCTTCTGAAAAAATCCTGAAATTCAGCTGTCGGAAAAGACTTGGGTTAGCAGTGTTTTAGGCTTTCCCCTTGGCGCCCAGGTAGCTGTACCCACACATGTGAGGTACCATTTTCATCGGGACACCTGTGGGAACACGGAAAGATATGACATTTGTTGTGTTTGCGTGGTTTTCATAACATTTCGGCCCATTTGCTGGTGCCCTTTGTCACACAACCCTTTCATTTCCCAAATGTGCCCTACATTCAGTCGCTGCTTTAGGCACCATACACTTTTGTAACCTGCACAAGTCACCTACCCTTGAAAAGGTCTGCCTGTGCTCTTTCAAAAAATGTATGCTTGCCGTTCCTCACCACATTGGTCTTCCTGATTTACATATGCTAAGTTTGTCTGTTCAGGCCGTAAGCATAAAACTCCTGTGTACCATGGCTCAGTCTTTGGCATGTGGTATTGCTTGTTTTGTGAAACACTCCAAAATATGTGTGATTTCCTAACTGCAAGAGTCGGGGGAATGTAGCGGAGCATTGATTTTTCTCAAATTTCATAGAAGCCATTGCCATACCAAGCCAAACATGTCCACCACATACCTTTTTTTTCTGTCATTTTCCCGCTTTTTCCCCAAACTATGGAATTTTCCCCTACTTAGTTTTTGCCTGACCTGCGCAAATCACCCCTTCCTAAACTTGGAATTTTGTCTACTTTTCAGACACTTTTCTTCCATTCCGTCCACGCATGTCCAATTGGCAAAAATGGCCAAAATCACCTACCTCTCACAAAACGGTTGATAACCACATAAAAATAATTTTTTATTTGTTTCCACTCAACCTGTTCTTGAAAGCCAGGAAATTGGGGAATTCAGCACAGCAAACCATTTGTTCCTAGCTCTTACAAGGAAAAAACCACAGGCTTCTTTGTACATCATTCTATTGGCATTTTTTGAAAACCCCCACATTTTTCCCCCTTTTTGGTTATTTTCTCTCACCCCCCTATAGCAACCTAGGATTCCTGGGTGGCATTACGACCGCCTATATGTGCGGAAAAAAGGGGCCAAATTTGGCTGAGATATCTCATGTAACAAAAAAGTTACAAGGCATTGAATGGTGACATACCGAAATCACCAAAAAAGGCCCTGGCACTGGGGGGGGGGCGGACCCATGGCACTTAAAGGGTTAATAACGCTAGCTTCTTGAGCATGCCCAATTCTGTGCGTCTTTGGAGAACTAAGGACCCTCTGCATGATAGGTATTTCAGGTCGTATAATTACGTCATGACCCATAGTCATCTGTTCAGTGTCTTTTAAAGCCCAATAACAGGCTAATAATTGTTTCTCAAAAGGGGTATATTTATCACCTGCATCAGGCAATTTCCTACTCCAAAACCCCAAAGGTACTCATTTTCTGCCCTGCTTTTGCCATAGACTCCAATTTACGTAGGAATCTTGAGTAGAAACGTTCAATTCAACTTCACCTTCCTTCAATGGCCATAAATCAAGCACTTTTTGTATAGTACTTTTAGCCAATTGAAATGACATGTCTTGTTCCTCACCCCATAAAAACTGGATTTTTACGTGTACCTGTGTAAAGGGACGCCAAAATTTGTCCCAAATGTGGGATATGCTGCCTCTAAAATCCGAATAAACCAATACATTGTTGTACTTGTTTTTTAGTTTTCGGAGTGGGAAATTCAAGAATTTTCTGTTTAGCTTTAGGCACCATTTCACGATGTCCATTATGCCATTGAATTCCTAGAAAAATGACGGTCTCCGCTGGACCTTGCGTCTTAGCCTCATTTATTTCCCACCCTTCTTTGCGCAAACCTTCCATAATAAGGTACAAATGCATGCGCACGCTATAATCATCTTTGCCTTGAATTCGTATGTCATCCATGTAGTGCACAATTTGCACATCAGGTTTACATGGAAACGTATCCAAATGCTCAGCCACCCGCCGGTGACAAATAGTCGGACTATGCATGTAGCCCATAGGCAAATGGTTAAACATGTATTGTCTCCCATTCCAAGAAAATGCAAATTGTTCTTGGCACTCAGTTGCAATCGGTATTGTGAAAAAGGCATTAGCCAAATCCAATACTGCGTACCAGGTGCCTTCGAACTTTTGTATATTCTCAACCAATGTTACAGCATCAGGTACCGCAGGCACCAATGGAGCAGAATATTTGTTCAATTCACGGTAATCAATCGTCATTCTGTAATTGCCATCAGGTTTTTTTGCAGACCAGATCGAATTGTTCCAGGCAGTAGTCACGAAAAGTAATACGCCCGCTTCCACATAATCTTTGATAGTATTCAAAATCTCCTTTTGCCCACCCGGAACCCGATATTGTTTCATGGACACTTGTTTAGTTGCTATCGGAACCTGCACAGGGGGTATCTTTAATCTACCCACTACAACTGGCGAACAAGTAAAAGCATTTACGCCAAATTGATATGTTTTACCTCCTAATCCTAGGGTCAGCCCCTCTATAATATCAAATCCAATAATGTATTCTGCCAAGGGGACGATCAATACCTGATAAGTGTCTCTCTTCAATTGCCCGATTTTCATGTCAATTTTAGTTTGCACCGCTGAGGTTTCTTTACCATCCAATCCAGTAATCAAATCATGAAATGTTTACCTTTGAATCTGGAAGGGTTTCCATGAATCAAAGAGGCCTCCGCTCCAGTATCAATTAAAGCACAAACCTTCTGTATATTACCAGAATGCCAGAACAATTTAACTTTGACATGAGGTCGTCTGTCTATTTTAACATGGGTTGTTGACACCGAAGCTTGACCAATATCTTATTCATTTTTAGAGTAAGTGCTTTTTGATTCTCTGTCTACTAATGCACCATTTTTCTCAAATCAGCATATGTTGGCTGGGAGGGTATCGAAATCTGAGAGAGTTCTTCATCAAGCCCCTCCTGTGAAGATCCAAAAGGATCTAATTCATCTTTTGGCTTATGCAAGTCTTGTCGTTTCGCCTGTTTGTAGCGCTCTTTTCCATCCAAACCTCTTTTTTTTTATATAATAAATACATATCACATGTCGGAATTCCATCTATTTCTTCACTAGGGACACCATCTTTTAGTAAAGCTAAAAACATATCCTTTCTGGATACACAGGAATCTCTGCTATCACATCTTTTACCAGGAGTACACTTTTCTGATCGCCTCTCCCTCTCACGAAAATGTTCTTGGGGTTTGTCCCATTCACCCAAATCTGACAGTTGTCTAATCGCTTCCACTACCTCATCAGTGAATTTCCCTGTCATTCCCACTAACAAGGTCATTATAACATTTTTATATGCAGGAGGGGCCGTATGTATAAGCACATTTCTAGCTGAGACAGACAAATGTACCATTCCCATATGTTCAGGAGTATCAAGATGAATAGCCTCCTTCATAGCATGTTCTCTTATCCTCTGAATTGCTTCCTTTAACATATACCAATTTTTATCATTAGCTGGGTCTCCTGAATTTGAGCATCATTAGTCAAAGGCAAGAATCTAGCAGAATCTGTCATGTCAACCAACAAACCTGCAGCCCCTCCATCAAATAATCTGACCATCCAAGCCAGCAATGATTTACCAGTTCTTTGTTTTAGTCTATTGATTATTTTACCAACTTCTTGTTGTGAGTAATCTTTAAGGGCTGTCACATCTATAACACCGCCTGCTGGATTCAATGGATGGCGACCCATCTTCCTGCGAATGACGGCATTAATCGTCACTTCTTTACATACAGGTTTCGCTTTTGTTATAGAATCAAATGTATCAGAATCACTGCTCGTAGTAGTACTGTCAAAAACATTGCAATCCCATTTATCATGATCCCAATTCACATCCGCGGCAGCAATTACCATCGCTACCTTACGTGAATTAACCCTTCCTCTTAGTTTCTGATATTTATATTGTGCGACACGTACCGCAGCACGTTCAGCTACAGCTTGGTATTTATCAACTTTGTCATGATATAACTTCAATTGAAGTTGTTGCATTAAAGCAATCTGTTTTTCAGCAGCCAATTCTTTTTCTAACTTTTGAAACGAAGATTGCAATTCTACATTCAATTGATGCACCTTTCTGAACGCATGCAGTAAAATCCATCCCCTTCTCCCGAGAGCTCAACCCTCTTTCCCCTTCTCTACAGGGACCAATTGTAAACATTTAATTAGTTCGTCCGGACTTGCTTCTCCTATGCTAGTATCCCATGTTTCACTCAATCCCGCACCACATGCTGTAACGCTCACCTGGCTCCCACGGAGGCGCTGGTCTGGTCTGGGTTGCTGTGGCCTCTTCAAGCGTGATGCGCAGAATTCGGACCACCGATTGAACAGGACCCCCAATTCTTGCTTGTCTGGCCCGTAGGAATATCCTTCTGCAGATGAGAAAGGGGATTAACTGTCTGCTGAATAATGTGCTTGCTCCCCGCTTTCCCCCTTCGTTCTCCTCTGACTTCCTCCAAAACCCCCGGTTTAAGCTCACCTTATGGTTTGGAAGGATTAACTCTCCATCCTGCTTCTGATGCAGGGGCGCGCGTTTGTCCAGTTACTTCACTGGTTTTCAGAATGGCGCTGGCAAATCCACTTGACTTTACTGAGCGATACGCCGTAAGTAGGAAGATGCAAAAGTTCAAGTGTGAGCCTCCTTTTATGTTGTCTTTTTCTGTCCTTTATTTCAGGTGCAGAACAAAGGCGATGCGTTGAGGGGTTAAATTGCCGGGGTAAAATCAGGTGAGTCAGTGATGAGGGCGACCCCTCTAAATGTCTTTATAATTCCCCAGTAATGTCTTTTGTCCTTTCCCCATAGGGGCCGGGGTGCGGTACCTGCCAGAGATGTGGCGCCGACCCGAGATGTGGAATGGCTCACCAAGAATAGCCGGTAAGTAATATGGCTGAAAATCTGGCTTTCCTCTTGTGTTCCCTGGCTCACCTTTTGTCTCTTCTTCTCTCCCTTAGGTGTGGTGCAGAGATGTGGCGACCGGCACTGAGAGCTGCGATGGAGCCGGGCGGCGTCTCGGGTACAGGTGAGTGAAGCGCGGCGCTGCAGCGAGCAACGCAGTGCTTTTAAATGGAAGTCTTCCTTCAGGAATGCTGGCGTGAAGATTCCGGATGCAGGTAAGAAGGTTTAAATAGTTCTTGGTTTTCACCTTTCTCTTCTCTTATTCCCTTACAGGTGTTCCAGGTTCGAGGCGGGCATGGCTGGAGTCCAGGTGCATGAGCAGACACGGTGAGCGTTCAGCTGCTGGGATGCAGAACAACGCGAAGCACGTGTGGCTGTCTGGGTGTGGCTTAAATAGCCTTGGAAGAAGTTCCAGGTGAGTATTCTTCCACAGCCCCACCCAAGTAACAAAATAGTTCCTTCAGAAAAATAGTCCCTCCTAAGCCTCATTTGGCTTGGTTCTTCATGCAGCATGGTCTGCATCAGGTGAGTGTGCAGCATGGTCTGCTTCAGGTAAGTGCACCAAACACTTCCCTTTATGAGCCTGACGCCTATGGTGCCAGGACTGATGTCCAACATGAGCCTGGCGCCAACGGCGCCAGGACAGAGTCCAAAGAGCCCCTATAAAGGGCCGCTGGGCTTTTACCCGGGGGCGTGATGCCTGCTCCCGGGGGTGCTGGGCCTGGCCTGGTGCTCCGGGGTTAGGCATCATGACAGCACTCCCCCCCAAGGCCCCTCCCAAAGCCTTTTCCCCAGGAGGTTTCGGTTTGTTTGGGAAATTCCGATGGAACCTTTTTACTAGCTGAGGTGCATGTACGTGGTCGCTGGGTTCCCAAGATCTTTCCTGAGGCCCGTACCCCTTCCAATCAATTAGATAGAAAAGTTTTGATTTTGAGATCTTAGAGTCCAAAATGTTCTTCACCTCGAATTCAGGCTCCCCATCTATCTGGATTGGTTCTGGTGGCTTTATTAATCTGGTTCCTGGTTGCACTGGTTTCAAAAGCGACACATGAAAGACGGGATGAATCTGCATGTTAGCTGGTAGATCTAGTTTGACTGCCACTGGGTTAATTATAGCTTTGATCGAGTAAGGGCCTAAATACCTTGGATTGAAAGTCTGAGGTCCCTTGAGTGATAAGTGTTTGGTAGCCAACCATACTTGATCCCCTATTTGGTATGGAGGCGCCTCCTTGCGATGCAAATCCGCATTCTTTTTGTATTTCTCTTCCGCATGTTGTAAGTGTGCAGTAGCATCCTTGAAGGCTTGAGTAATCGTAGAATGCAAATGGTCGACTGCGGGCATTTCGAGGCTCAAAGGTGAGTCCAGGTCTGAAGTACGAGGGTGATGTCCATATAGGGTATAAAAGGGGCTCTGACCAGTTCCAGAGTGTATCGAGTTATTGTATGCATATTCAGCCACCCATAAAATGTCCTTCCAATTACCCTCCGATTGGTGCAACATACATCGTAGATATTGTTCAAGGGTCTGGTTCGTTGTCTCCGTCTGACCATCGGTCTGTGGGTGGTGACTGGTTGAGAGTCTTACGTCGATTTGTGCCAGTTGACAACACTTTTTCCAAAAATGACGGGAATCCATGCAGACGGATGACATTTTCGAGGAATTCCTTGGCAAGAACAAAAGCTGAAGGTAATCCTTTCAACGGAATAAAATGGGCCATCTTGGAAAATAAATCCACCACAACCAGAATAGTATTGTATCCATTACAAGAGGGCAGGTCCGTGATAAAATCTAGTGACAAGGTGTGCCAAGGTGCTGGTGGAATGTTTTGGGCGCAAACTCCACAGGACATCACGAAAGATTAAATATCCTTTCGCCAGGACGGCCACCAGAATTGTCGTTTAATTTTTTCCTCTGTTTTGGCAATGCCAGGATGTCCTTCCATCAGAGTATCGTGATGACGGGAAATAACCAGTTCTTGCAATTCCTTTTCTGGCAAAAATAAACGTCCTTGGAAGTAAGGTAAGCCATCGTTGATTGAAAAGGCAGACCCCCTTTTGATCCAATCCTGCAAGGCTGAAGAGTCCAGGAATAGTTTTACCCGTGCTTGAATGTCTTCAAGGGTTTGTAAAGTGGTTATCCCCAAGATTCTTTGTTCGGGAATTATCGGCACAGGTTCTGAGTTTGTGTCCATTTCTCCCATTCCAATTCGAGATAGCGCGTCCGCTTTGCCATTCTTACAGCCAGGACGGTAGGTGATTACAAAATCGAACCCAGCAAAGAAATAAGCCCATCGGAGCTGTCGTGAAGACTGAGCCTTGGCAGTTTTTAAATATTGTAAATTTCGGTGATCAGTGATCACAGTGATGGTATGCCTGGCGCCAAGAAGATAATGCCGCCAGGCCTTAAAGGCGGACTTAATGGCTAATAATTCCTTATCGGTGATTGCATAATTTATCTCCAGCGGCGAGAACTTTCTGGACCAAAATGCTACGGGGTGCAGTTGGTTGGTTTCGGGGTCTCTCTGAGACAGGACAGCTCCCATGGCTAAGCTTGATGCATCGTTTTCGACTATATATGGGAGATCAGGACGTAGATGTTTCAAAATAGGTGCAGACGTAAATTTAGCTTTTAATTCCTGAAAGGCCTGTTCAGCTTCCTCGGTCCATTCAAAACGTTTATTCTTCCGCAAGAGTGCAGTGATGGGTTGCACCACCCGTGAAAATTCTGGGATAAGCCTGCGATAAAAATTGGCAAAACCAAGCATGCTTTGGACACCTTTCACCGAACTAGGTGATGGCCATTTGAGGATGGCATCCACTTTCCGTGAGTCCATTCGGACCCCTTTAGGTGTCAGGATGAATCCAAGAAATTCAACCTCGGTGGTATGGAAAACGCATTTTTCCAGCTTTGCAAACAGTTTGTGCTGGCGCAATTTCTCAAGGACGGCCCTGACATGTTTTCTGTGATCAGATTCCGAAGAGGAGTACACCAGAATGTCATCGATATACACGACAACACAGACGTCGATGAGTTCCCGAAGGACATCGTTCATGAAGAATTGGAAGGCAGCAGGCGCGTTGCACAACCCGAAAGGCATCACTTGGTATTCGAATAGTCCATATTTTGTACGGAAGGCCGTTTTCCATTTGTCGCCTTCTTTAACTCGTACCAGATGATAAGCCCCCCGGAGATCTAACTTGGTGTATATGCAAGCGTCCTTCACCTGGTCAAGGAGTTCAGGGATCAAAGGCAGAGGGTAACGATTTTTAACAGTTATCTGGTTCAATGCGCGGTAATCGATACAAGTTCTAAGGTCGCCTTCTTTTTTTGGCACGAAGAACAAAGCCGAGGATGCCGGAGACTTTGACGGGCGAATGAAACCATTGGCTAGGTATTGATCTAAATATTGTCTCAAATGCAGATTCTCCGGCTCAGTAAGGGCATAAATCCTGCTACAAGGGGGTTGTGCACCGGGCACCAGATCAATTTGGCAATCGTACGATCTGTGAGGAGGTAACGTGTTGGCCTGTTCCTTTTGGAAGACGTCCTGGAAGTCTTGGTATTCCGGAGGTAGTTGCATGGAGACAGAGGTTACTGATGCTAGACTGACCTTCAGATTTTCTGGGTAGCAAGTTCGTGCACACTCTGGAAAGGTTATTCTCTTCGCTCGCCAATCAATTCGAGGATTATGTGTCTCTAACCAAGGGATTCCGAGTATAACCTGAAACTGTGGAGCCTTGATTACATCAAACACAACTGCCTCCCGATGGCCGTCCGGACCTACAAGTGTTACCTCAGCTGTGGAATGTGTTACCGGTCCCGAGGCAATTTCGGTTCCATCGACTGTGGTGATGACATCTTTGCTGGTTTTAGGACGCAGGGGGAGGTTAATCCTGGAGACCAATTCACGATCCACGTAGTTTCCTATAGCCCCACTATCGATGTATGCCTTTATTGCATGCAACCACTTAGGCTGTTCCAGATCTACGAGGACCATTGGCACAGTGAAATGCGAGGTCTGAGAGTTTGTTTTCAAGCTCGGCAAGCGGACCCCTACGCTTGTCGGGCGGGGTTGTTTCCCCATGCAGAGGTTTCATAAATTTTTTCAGCGGCTCCTACCACCTTCCTGGGCGGCCTTGCCGGGCAATCTCGTAGAAAGTGTCCAGAGGATCCACAATAAAGACATAAGTGCATCTGCCGTCTTCTTTCACGTTCCTTTTGCGTTAAAGGTCCTTTAACTCCTCCGATTTGCATTGGCTCTGAGGCTTCAGCCCCCTTGAGGTTAGTGTGGGTCTTGACTAACACCCGGGTCTCAAACTTGGACCGATCTGCTTTTCTGTTTTGCAGTCTGTGATGCAATTGGACCACTAAGTCTATATATTCAGAGCACTCTTGGGGCGGATTTACAACTTGGGCCAGGACATCTTTAAGTTCTCCGCGTAGACCTCGATAAAATAACGTGATTCTTTTATCCTTTGGCCACCCAGTTTCCACAATTAGTCTATTAAAGGTTGCAATGTAGGAAAGGAGGTCTTGATTGCCCTGTCGCAGAGATAGAAGTTCATCATCTAGAGCCAGCCCCTGGGAGTGACGAGCAAATAACCTTTCCATGCTTGCTTGAAATCTTTGAAAATCACGAAGAATCGGGTCATCTTGAGTTACCAGTGGAACTGACCAATCGGCAGCACTGCCGCTGAGATATGACAATACAAAGGCTACCTTGGTCTGGTCATTAGGGAAGGCCCCAGGTCTGCACAGGAAATGCAAACGACACTGATTCATGAATACGGCGAATCGTTTGGGGTCCCCAGCAAAGCGTTCGCGTGGGGCCAGCGGCATGTTTCCAGGTAGATTAATCTGCACCGGGTTACTGGAAAGCACAGGAGCGGGGTTCCCTCCGGAACCGGGTAAAGGAGTTTGTCCAGCTTGACCTTGCAAAAGCTGTCTAGCCAGGTCATCAGCTCTTTCCTTTGTTACAATCACTTCCCTCCTGAGAGCATTAGTCTCTTGACGAGCGGCTTGTACTTTGGCCCGTAATTCCCCCAGTAGTTGGGCCAACTGGTCAGTCTCGGAAGTTTCCATAGCGCCTGGGTGGGAATTTGTAGGAAGGCTTCGCGTTCTGTAACGCTCACCTGGCTCCCACGGAGGCGCTGGTCTGGTCTGGGTTGCTGTGGCCTCTTCAAGCGTGATGCGCAGAATTCGGACCACCGATTGAACAGGACCCCCAATTCTTGCTTGTCTGGCCCGTAGGAATATCCTTCTGCAGATGAGAAAGGGGATTAACTGTCTGCTGAATAATGTGCTTGCTCCCCCCTTTCCCCTTTCGTTCTCCTCTGACTTCCTCCAAAACCCCCGGTTTAAGCTCACCTTATGGTTTGGAAGGATGAACTCTCCATCCTGCTTCTGATGCAGGTGCGCGCGTTTGTCCAGTTACTTCACTGGTTTTCAGAATGGCGCTGGCAAATCCACTTGACTTTACTGAGCGATACGCCGTAAGTAGGAAGATGCAAAAGTTCAAGTGTGAGCCTCCTTTTATGTTGTCTTTTTCTGTCCTTTATTTCAGGTGCAGAACAAAGGCGATGCGTTGAGGGGTTAAATTGCCGGGGTAAAATCGGTGAGTCAGTGATGAGGGCGACCCCTCTAAATGTCTTTATAATTCTCCAGTAATGTCTTTTGTCCTTTCCCCATAGGGGCCAGGGTGCGGTACTTGCCAGAGATGTGGCGCTGACCCGAGATGTGGAATGCCTCACCAAGAATAGCCGGTAAGTAATATGGCTGAAAATCCGGCTTTCCTCTTGTGTTCCCTGGCTCACCTTTTGTCTCTTCTTCTCTCCCTTAGGTGCGGTGCAGAGATGTGGCGACCGGCACTGAGAGCCGCGATGGAGCCGGGCGGCGTCTCGGGAACAGGTGAGTGAAGCGCGGCGCTGCAGCGAGCAACGCGGTGCTTTTAAATGGAAGTCTTCCTTCAGGAATGCTGGCGTGAAGATTCCGGATGCAGGTAAGAAGGTTGAAATAGTTCTTGGTTTTCACCTTTCTCTTCTCTTATTCCCTTACAGGTGTTCCAGGTTCGAGGCGGGCGTGGCTGGAGTCCAGGTGCAGGAGCAGACACGGTGAGCGTTCAGCTGCTGGGATGCAGAACAACGCGAAGCACGTGTGGCTGTCCGGGTGTGGCTTAAACAGCCTTGGAAGAAGTTCCAGGTGAGTATTCTGCCACAGCCCCACCCAAGTAACAAAATAGTTCCTTCAGAAAAATAGTCCCTCCTAAGCCTCATTTGGCTTTGTTCTTCATGCAGCATGGTCTGCATCAGGTGAGTGTGCAGCATGGTCTGCTTCAGGTAAGTGCACCAAACACTTCCCTTTATGAGCCTGGCGCCTATGGCGCCAGGACTGATGTCCAACATGAGCCTGGCGCCAACGGCGCCAGGACAGAGTCCAAAGAGCCCCCCTATAAAGGGCCGCTGGGCTTTTACCCGGGGGCGTGATGCCTGCTCCCGGGGGTGCTGGGCCTGGCCTGGTGCTCCAGGGGTAGGCATCATGACACATGCCCAAGTCTGTGCTATTTTATCATAAGGGCTCTTTGATAATCCTGGGATCGTTATATTTGGGAAATCTCTGCCAGCGGAGCTACTCTTTTTTTTAAATAAAGATGCCATAATAACAAAATGGATGTTTCACGTCCCACAATTTAACAAAAATACACAATCACACAATAAAATATTCAATTATCGTTTTTTCCTAAAGGGGAAAAAAACAATTCTCCACTTTTTCCCTACCGTTCTGAGTCCAATATCACAAACCTTAATTTATCAACAAGATCCTTTGGCATCTATATCAGCACAAAGACCCTGCTCACAGCGCCAATAATGTAGTGTGTCTATTTGGCCCTAGGGGAAGAACACAAACACGTACGTCTCCTCCAGCCCCTTCTCGCAATAATTAGTAATTGGACTTAGATTAGCAGAAGAAACATGCGTACATCATATTAGGTTATAAAAATCGCACATTATAGGCCTTTATTCATACCAAATTACTTTATAATGAACAAATAGAACACCAATAGCTACAAACATATACACACAGATATATATATATATATTACGAGGCCACTGTAAGTGGCCGTGTAGTTATGGTTAAGTTGCTGTTTCCATAGGAAGAGCACTTTTTGGGTGGCTTATAACTTCGCTCCCCCTGGATGAATCCTCAGCAAACTTTAAAAAAAAGTATATGGGCCACTCTGAAATTTATTGCAAAGTTTGGTTAGGTTTGGTCCAGGGGGGGCAAAGTTATAGGGGGGGTCCCAAAACATGTTTTTTTCCCATAGACTGAATGGGGGAAAAACTTTGCGCACGGCTACAGATCAAACGGCTGGACGGATTTTCACAAAATTTGCGGCAGGTACAGGGGCTTCGTCCAGAAAGCGTGCTTTTGTAAATTTAGTGACCTTTCGTGGAGTATTTTTCATTAAATTGACCAAAAAGTAGGTCTGAAAAAATTAGTGATATCTATGTCCGCTCCGCGGTCAAACTTCCCTGTTCGCTCTGTGGAGAAGATTGCAATTGGCTATTCCGTGGTGTGCTGGCCGCGACCATGTTGCGCTTTCACCAATTGGTTGTGGCAGAGCGTGAAGTATGTCTTAATGTTTCCATACGTCCGCCATGTTTACTTCATTTTCTGTTGAATGCGGACATCGCATCAAACATATGTAAAAGAAGACGACACCAATGCAATTGTTACACTTATGGAACACTGTTTGGAAAGGTGAGCGTTAATGAGACGTGGCAGTAGAAAGTCAAACATTGAAGTATTCTTGTTAGCGCTGTCATACGGTAAAGTGAAACTTGGTACTCATTGTACACAAACATGGTAGTAGAAAGTCAAACATTGAAGTATTCTTGTTAGCGCTGTCATACGGTAAAGTGAAACTTGGTACTCATTGTACACAAACATGGTAGTAGAAAGTCAAGCATTGAAGTATTCTTGTTAGCGTTCTCATACGGTCCAGTGAAACTTGGTACTCATTGTACGCAATGAACTTACTGCGTCCATTTTACAATACATAAACAACGTTACTGCCCTCAGACTGGCGTCCTACTGTTTGAAATGTAAGCCAGCCACCTGCACTATTTCGTACAAACAGCACTTCCGCACGTGCACGGGAGTAGCGGTTCTCATGAATAGCCGCTGATATGTTGTTACAAAATGAGAATGTATTTGCGTTCGAAGTGAAGGCCACTTCATTTTCTATTTTGTATACAAGCTCAGTACGGCCGCATATTTGTCGACAGCTATAAGGGTCAGTTGTTTTTTAACCTTGAGGTTGAGGGAAAGAGCAGAAAGAATGCAGGGAGTAACAGTTAGAAAAACATATTGTTTGATAAGGTTATGCTTCAAAAACGTTTGCACCGACCATGAAAAATTACTTCCCGAAGACTCACTCTTCCACAAACAGTAGTGTCTGACTGCAGCGAACGCAATGGAGGCGGTTCACATCATGTAAGTGTATTTTTGCCGCCTGTATACTGAATTGCCGTTCAGTTTTTTGTTTGGGAAAAAATTATTATTTTTCGTAATGATTTACTATGTAAGCGATATTCAATCAAGACTACAGCTAAGTCAATGCCTAGTCTGGGATGCTGAGGAAAACCCTTATTGATGTATTTTTATATTCAGTTCAGTACTCTGGATGACAACCCTTATATAACACCCTCCTCTTAGAATCCCCCTGACCCCACTGAGCCAAGAAGTAGGTTTGTTTTGCAAATTAAAAGGTTTATTTGAAAAATTAAACAATATATATATATATATCACACTTTTATAATAAATTAATATCTGATAGTACACTGAGACATATGATGCGGATCCACAATGGGTAATGTTACGGTGGTACACTTGATTACTTAGGAGTAGTATAGAGGATGAGGTAGCTGAGAGTGCTTTTATGGCTTCAAGGACAAGGCAAGGATAAATGAAATGCAGTACAGAAAATAACTTGACATGGCTTCAACAAAAGGCAATGTAATCACTTTTCCTTGACAATTCACTCCCCCCCTATGCAATGTAAGAAATGGAAGGAGAGCACACAGTCTTCAAGAATCCCAACAAAATGCAATACGAAATGCAGTTCCCCTCAGCAAGCTTAGAGGAAAACAGGTAGAGGTTTGAAACACAGGCCCAAAATGCTTTTAAATGTGATGGCAATGGATGGGAAAATGTGCCAACTGATTTTAATTCCCTCTAGAGATTCAGGGTCAGTGGGAGATGCCGAGTTGGTATTAGTTCAGGCTCACTTTAGCAATGCTCTATGAGTTATTACCAAGTTGCAACGGATTTTAACAAAAGAAAGAATGGAGCTGCTATTTTGACAAGTGGAGAAAATGAGCCAAAATCGCAAATCGCTGTAAATTTCGCGAGTGCGTAAATCGTGATTGCGGAAAAAGTATAAGGAGTAGGAAGTCGGTTCTAGGTCCGTTGGAAAGCCTAGATTCTAAATTTCGTTCCTAGCCCAAACGGTTCAAGAGATACGGACGATTTAATAAAGGTAGATTTTCAGATTTAAAGTAAAACTCAAAATGACAGGTGACCGCTTGCAGCTGCAGAATTGACAGGTGACAGTTGTGCAGCTTTAAAAATGACAGATGACACGATTTCTAGGAGGCAGTTATACTTAGGTTAAAATAGTTTGAATTAGATTATTTTAACTAAGAGATTGGTTCTGCACAATTCTGCTAGGTACTCACAATATAAATTTGAACTAGGCCTCGTCACGGATCTGGTGAACATGTCCGGCTGCGGTTCTGTCTGCTCGGCGGGTCAATCAGGCACCGGTTCTGCTCACAGCGGTCTGGGTCAGCTCTGCTCTGCTGGTCTAGCCTCTCTGGATTCTGGATGTAACACTGCTTTCTGGGTACTGCTACAGGTTCTTGCAAAACTTCTCGGCAAAACTTCAAACAGCTCGCCCGGCTGTTGAATAGTTTGGTTAGTTTTGAGGCCTACTGAAGAGGATTCAGCTGGTGGATTCAGGCCTCTCTGCTACAAATTCTGGAGTTAATTTCTGCTACAGGTTCTGGAGATTGATGGATTTGAAGTCTGGATTTCTGGATGTGAAGTCGTCGGTCAGCATGCTCCACAGCAAATGGAATTGAATGTCTCTACCTGTCCCAGCAGTCTCTTTTTATGTGTTTTAGAAAGTGGGTGTGTGCGTTGGTCATAACTAAACCTGCCCCTCTCACTTACCATTGGCCAATTCCTCCTCTCTCCCTTGATTGGGGGAAGGAAATGTGAGTCAGAGTGATGCTGTAAGTTTTATGGGCAGAGGAACCCCCCCTTGTCAGATTGCACGCAAATCTATTTCTGACCCAAATACATATTTATCTATGTACCATTTTTCTAATATTATAGGTCCAGTTAACATATTTTCTGTAGCACCAAACCATCCGATCCCTGTCTTTGTACGATGTCGTGTCCACTGATGACAGAATTCTCCCCTTTTCATCCAGATAACGACCTCTAAACCTTTCCAGATTTTACACAAATGTGCACCAGGGATATGGGTTACAGATGATAAAGTGTCAGATTTTTAACATGCATACATTTGGAGTGTGACCCTATTTTCTGCTAGCAACCCCCCAGAATACACCACAGGGTCCTAACGCCTCTTAAAATGTGCACAGAAAAATCACAAGAATAATGGTATTATTTATATAATTTTGACCAGTCCGCACTATGAGTTATCTATCTTTTTAAAATTATGCTCTGGTCAAAAAGGGGTGTGGCTTCCCACATCACAGGGTGGAATAACTGGTTTATCCAATTCCCACAAGCTCAGCTGGCTTGCAGAGGCACTGCCCCTCCCAGTTTCCCCTAAGAGGAAGCCACTTTACGCCCCCCCCCCAATATAACATTTGTCTGAGTCCAGGACAGGCCTTTGTTCAACTCCCTGTAGTCCCCAGCTGCCACTCCCCTTTCAATCAACAGGGCCATGTGACCTCAGGATGCAGCCAGGCCTGGCAGCCAGGCCTGGGAACACAGCTGTTGATCCAGTTTCAACTCCTGTCGGGGGTAGTTGTCAGGCAGAATTCAGTTTCATTAAGCCAGGTTTCAGCTAAATGTCACTTTTTGTTCCCAGTTTTCTACATTCAAATCAAACTGACAGTTTTTACCTATACATTAATTAATTACTTCCTTCGAGTCATTTCAGAATATAGTTTTACATTGTATCCACCTCTTAGCAAGTCTTTCCTTGGTCTGGTTTTGTTTCATTTGTTCAGTTTTACCCAAAAGTCTGGTGGTTTTAAAACACCGGCTTTCTGATAGTGGTGAGTACTGGTAATGCAACCATTTTTGGGATTAAGAAAATGAATTCCCCACAGTTCTGAGTTGCTTTTTGGCAATCAGCATTGCCATTCCCAATGGTTTCAGGCTACTGTGTGTGTAGCCCAATGGTGGTTTTAGGCAGTGCCCTCCTGTGCTCACAACATAGGCAAAAATGGGTGGCAGCCTATTCTTCATGTTTTCCCTGTGCACTCTCTGGGGAGTTCTGGCCATCATGATGTTTTCCATGCCAGTACTGCACAGTTTTATGGTAGGGCTTGGATGCATGGGTAAAAACATCCCACAAGCCCCCCCTCTTGCGATGGCCATTCTGTCATTTCGCTGATGGAACTCGCAAGATCTGGGATGTTGGCCTCCTCTTCTTCCAATTCCAAGGATGGCACAGTTCAGCATCTTTTACTCCCTCCAGTCGATCAATCAGTTCTCCTTGCTGGTCCTGATGGGAGGATTGGGCGGTACCCCGGCCCCTCAGGTCTCTGCTCCCGGTCCCCGGTCGTCCTCCTTGGTCAGTCTCCATGGTTTCATCTCTCCTAGGATGATAAAGCAAAGCGGCAATACCTATTCGTAGACATTTCTTCACCACTATTAATGGTGTGGCGAACATATACATTTTATGAATCAGAAGATATGAACATATACATTTTCTTTTTTAAATTAGGAGACAAGAACATATATATATATATACAAGGATCACAGAATTTTATATGCTATATGTGGAATATTTTAGGGTTGGAACTGAATTACTCTGGAGCGGCCCCCTCTGGGATTCCAGTGGATTCCTCCAGTTGTTGCAGAGTGTGCCTGGGATGGCAACACTTTAGCTGATTTATATGTACCCACTTGTCTTCCCCTTCCGCCAGACTGCCTTTGGGGATGCAGATCTTATAGGCAACAGGGGAGATCTTGTCTATAATTTCAAACGGTCCCTTCCATGTAGGCAAGAATTTTCGCTGTTTGGCCTGGTTCCTTTGGAAATTGTATAGATAGACCCGATCACCCACCTTATATTCCTTTCGGGTAGTTTTTAAATCATAGTGGGTCTTCATGCTCTCGGCTGATCTTTCTAGATTCCGCTGAGCATAGGCAAAAGCATGCTGAAGGTGTTTCCTTAAATTCTCCACATACTCATGAGTTGTGGAGGCATTTATCAACGTTTGCTCTTGGGTTCTGTAGAGCAAATGCTGGGGAAGCACCATCTTGCGTCCAGTCATCAACTCAAATGGTGACATTTTGGTTGCAGATGAAGGGGTAGACCTGATGGCCATTAGGACTAGAGGTAATCGGATATCCCAACTTGGCCCAGAATCTGCCACAAACTTTTTTAAGATGCTCACAATGGTTCGGTTGTATCTCTCCACAGCTCCAGAAGAAGCTGGCCTGTAAGCAATGTGTAGCTTCCTTTTAACCCCCAGTATCTCCCACATCTTTGTCATTACTTCACTGGTGAAGTGGCTACCTCTGTCTGACTCAATCCTTTGAGGTAGACCAAAATGGGAAAAGATGTGGTTAATCATCAGGGCAGCTGCTGTTTCTGCCTTGCAGTTTGGGGCTGGGAGACATTCCACCCACTTGGTAAACAAGCATGTAACGGTCAACATGTACTTGTTTCCTCTAGACGAGCGAATTACAAGGCCTACAAAGTCGATTTGCAAATCTGACCATGGCAGTGTCATCCCCCTCTTTTGGAGAGGCGCACGGTGTGTGAGTGATGATGACTGAAATTGTGCACACACAAGACACCCCTTCAAGTATTGGTCGAGGTCCTGCCCCATATGTGGCCAGTATGCAACCTCTCTTAAGATTTCCAGTGTTGTGTGAAACCCCCTATGACCGGCGGTGGGCGCATCATGGGCGTGACTTAACATCAGGCTTCGGAATGAGGTAGGGACCACCCACTGATCATGGCCAGCTTGGGATTTCCTTACCAACAAACCGTCTTGGATTCGGAACCTTTTTGGACATTTCATCAACACTCTTAGGTCCTCTTTCCCAATGTAATCGGTATCCATCAGGGGAAATTTCTCAGGGTCCTCAATGTGTTGGTAAAACTTACCAATTATTGGATCCCCCTTCTGAGCTGTAATTAAATCAGCATCAGCGGTCTCCTTACTCCATTGTGCAATTGAAAGATCATTGTGAGCATTTGTCTGGGACCTAGTGATAGCAGTGACCTGGATTTCCCCCAACAGGGGCTCTATTTCGATTAGATCCCCTTGGATGGCCCCGGTTTTGGCCAGCTGATCAGCTAAGTCATTTCCAGTTTTGTCTGGTCCCTCTACTTTGGAATGACCCTTGATCTTTTTCCAGTAGATGGTCATACCATTCGATGTGACCAGATCATCAATATTTTGGATTAGCTTCCCATGTTTCAGGGGTTTGTTATTAGCACATAACATGCCTCTGGTTTTCCAGTTGACCAGGTGCTCCACGAACCCGTTCCGTACATAATCAGAATCTGTGATTATGCCCAGTTCATGGAGTTGATGTTGGACAGCAGTGAGGATGGCCTGATGCACAGCCATCAATTCTGCCACCTGACTACTTCGGGGACCAATTTTGTATCAAGCGGAGGGTTCTGGAAACTCCTTCACCCATGCATTCCCTACGCCGGCCACCAGTTCTTTCTCCCCGTTGTTGTCAACATGGTAAGAGCATCCATCCACATAGACAGTGGGCATTTTCTCACACTTGTCTTCTTCAAAGACTTTGTGTGGAGAATTAAGGTATGCCTCCATGTTGTCCTTGATTTTTAGACTTTCGTCCTCGAGACAGTTTTCTCTGGCACAATCATGCAAGTCAGCCAGACCTTGCGCGAGGGGACTCTTCTTGTTTTGGCCATATCTGACCTCCACAGGAAAGCCTTGCATTGACAGAATCCAGGAAGTAATTCGGGAATTACTCACATTTCCGGCCCGGATTCTGTCACTTTGGAGATATTGCAGAGGCTGGTGTGGAGTCTCCACTATGATGTGTTCCCCCTGGATAAACGGGCGGTAATTCTTCAATGCCCACACCGTTGCCAGGAGTGCCTTCTCACAATCATTGAATTTTTCCTCCACAGAGGATAAAGTTTTGCTCGCATAGGAGATTACTTTATTGACCTTGTCATGCTTTTGGTATAATACTGCCGTCAAGCACGTATTAGAGAACCCCGTCTCCAGGAAGAACTCCTTGTTTCTGACAGGGTAAGCTAGGCAAGGCGCTTGTGAGAGGCTTCTTTTGAGTTGTCTTACCGCCTCGGATTGTTCTGGACCCCATTCCCACTTGACCCCACCCTTCAAGAGATGAATCAGGGGTCTAGTGATCTCTGCGTAGCCTTCAATGAACTTTCTGCTGTAATTAGTCAGTCCAAGGAGGCTCCTTAATTCCCGCAGAGTTGTGGGGTCTTTCAGTTTCTGGAGTGCTTCCACTTTCTTTTCTTGGGGACAGAGACCCTGAGGAGTAATCTCATGCCCCAAGAAATTAACACGGGTTCTACACCACTGTGCTTTCTGAAAGGAAAGTTTTGCACTGGCGGACCTCAACTGTGTCAGAACATAACGGATCACCGCTATGTGTTCCTCCACAGATGAACTTTTGATGAGGACATCATCTACATAAGCCAGGTTACCCCTCGCACCCAGGTCGGGCATGGCCTTATGTAGGAAAATGTTGAATTCATTGCCGGAGTTGAGGTATCTGAAGGGAGTCCGGGTCCATGTGTACTGCTGGCCCCCAAAGGTAAAAGCCAGTTTGTATTGGTCCTCCCTACTGACAGGCATGGTCCAGTATCCATTGGTCAGGTCTATTGCTGTGAATACCTGTGACCCCTGAATCTGGGCCAGCCCTTGGTCAATGTAGGGCAGAGGCCATCGGGAAGTATGGACCCGTTTGTTGAGCTCCCTAAGGTCGGCGCAGAGTCTCCACTGGCCGTTTGGCTTTAATATTCCCAGCACCGGATTATTGAAAGTGCTGTGGACTGGACGGATTATTCCCCGGGACTCAAGGTTCTTAATTATTTCAGTAAGGGACTCCATGGATGCGAGAGGCAAGCGATATTGCTTCACAAACACTGGAGTCATTCCAGGGTCCGTGGGAATTGTTGTGGTGTGGATGTCGGTGCGACCACAGTCATATGAGTCTACCGCAAAGAGATCTTGGAAATCCAAGAAAACTTGTTTCAACTTTTGCTTCTGTTCCAGAGTCACACAGGCATCAGCTAGGTTGACTCTCTCTTCCACCATCTGCCTGAAGCCTGGAAAGAACTCTGGTTTGGCTATCTCAGCGGCCTCCTCCAGCTGGGTGGAGATGTCCCTGGTCAGAGTGCTGATTTGGACTGGAGGCTTCAGGTGGGAAAGGCAGCCCTCATGGACTGGAAAATCACCTCAATCCTCCGGAAGTCACAAGTCACATCTTCCTTACCATAAGGGCAAGAAGTGTACACCAGGAAGTTCCCCCATGCCGGGTGAAAATCCTGTTTAGTGTTGTATTGTCCTCACTGTCACTGTCAAAACAGTCTTTGGGGATTGGTCCTAACAGTTCATTTCCTAAATTAATGGAGAAATGTCGGTCATCAATCGCCATTCCAATAATGGTGCCTGCGGTTAGAGTAATACTCTTTAAGTCGCTGTTATCCACCTCTATTGGAATGGTGTCATGTTCTATGTTGACTAATGGTGTTGGGTTTACCCCTAACCCTTGCTGTTGGAGAGAAGCATTTAGATGGATATAAGCATCAGGGTTTTTCAATTTTTGTCCTCTTTTAACTTTCACTTCCAGGGAGAATTGTCGGGTCCTTTCTGGGATGGTGACTTCCTCTTTGATCTGAATTTCAACTGCATAAGGTAGCAATTGAGCTGACCTAAATGCTTTTTCTGGATCATCAAAGCCCATGGGATTATCCGCTAATCGGGACCAAGCTTTGAAGTTTATTAGGTCCAAACTAATGGCAAAGCGATTGAGAATGTCACTGCCTAAGTAAAAGGCGGCAGTGATGTCTCGCACGACCCAACAATTATGGACTATGCTCTTGTTGCCAATGGAGATTTTGAGCATACACCTGCTTGGCAGGAGATGTTTGGAATTAGGTGCTTCCAGGTCCATTTCCCATTTAGCCATTCTATCAGTTTGAATGTGGGAATGGCTGGATCTTTTGGGAGTTGGCGGAACATGGCTTCGCTGATGAAGCTCTTACCGTTGTTCACACACACTCGAGCGAGAACAGAGTCCTTCCCATCATTTAACTGAACAGGGATGAACAACTGCTCTCCAATTTGCTGAATATCAGCCAGGCTCTGAGCTGATTTCACATCTTTCTGGACTATAGGAGTGGGAGTTTCTGATTGTGGATTACTAAAGAATTTCAGGGTGTTTCCTTCCAGTGTGGAATACCACCTTAAACTGGAAGGAAGGTTGATTTTCAGAAATAGAGAGGACCCCCCATCACCAGTCTGTTGTCCTACTGCTATTACTGTCACGTCTGGAGTTTGGTTGTTCTGGAAGTGAAATTCTACTTGGTCAGATTTTAGTTCAACCATGTGGCAGGTGGCGTTTAAACTAACATGGTTGACACTGTTTTAATTTTATTGGTCGGCTAGTCTGGGTCCAGAGGACCTTGTTTACACAATCTATTCTCAGGAGGTCATTCCCTAGTAAACAAGGGGTGCCCTCTGGAGTCACTACTATGACCGGGTGTTTCACCTTGTGTCGCCCAATTTTAATGTCCAAGTCTGCAGTCCCCTCAACGGGAATTTCCTTCCCGTCAAAGTTCTGCAGTTGTCCAGGAAGAGAGGTGAGAGGAATTTGGTAATTCTCCCCCCTTCTTGCATTTAGTTCCTCAAAGGCCCTTTTGGACAGAAGGGTAGCTTGGGATCCAGTGTCCACCAGTGCCAAAATTGTACCCTGCCCCTGGACTCGTACCGGGGCATAGTATCTTCCCTCCTTCTCCTCAAGGGGGCACAGATAATGCACATTATTGGACAACTGATGGGCTAACTTTCTGGTTTTGGACATTGCTAGCGAAGAGATTTGGGCAGAATTCTGTGGAGAGCCTTGGGAATCTGAAAGAAAAAGTTGGCAACTGGAGATCAGAGCCATTGTGGGTTCCCCTGGTTCCGGTTCTGGGCCGCCCCGCCCTTTTTGGAGGCAGTCATCAGGATGGGTTTGACCCTTGGGATTTTGGTATTGTCGGTTCTGGGATGAGATGATGGGCGGCGGTAGCTCAGTCTCCACATCTCCCCAGTCTGGATTGGAATCCCTTGGGACCCATTTTTCCTTGGGAGGAGTTCCCCCATCTCTGAAGGAGAAGATCCTTTTCCCAGGATCTTCTGAGGATCCCTCTCCCTCAAATTGGAAGACCTGTACCTCCTCCACAAAGTGGGTCTGTTTGGGTCCTTTGTTTCTCCTACCCCCCCTCTGCTCCTTGGGAGGCAGGCTTTCAGGGGTAGGAGATTTTGTTTCCGGTTCCTGGTTTTCCAGGGGCTGTTTACAAGTTGGGAAGGAAGCTTCCTCCAAGGCTTTACACCCCCCTTCCCCTTGTGCCGCCTCCCTGGGAACCGGTGGGTTATCGGGGTGCTGCCCCCGTCATTGTTCTGGAGCACCAGGTCCAGAGTTTGGGGCATTCTGCGGTGGCATGCTCATCTGAGGGTTCTGTTGAGCCCTCAGTATGTGACCCAGATCACGTGCCATATTTTGGACCTGGCGCTCAAGTTGTGAAACCTACTCAGGCTGTTACGGGGCTCTATTTTCTGCCCTGGGCTGATCCCGGGAAGGGTAGCTATCCCTTCTCTGGTAGTACCCCTGGTTGGGAAGATTTTGGTACCCCTCCACCCTTGGCCTCCCCTCTCCCGGATTAGGTTGTCTGGGCTCAGGGAATTGGGGAAAGAAGGATGGATGATTTTGGGGCTGGAAATTGGGTGGATACCTGGGGAAAAAGTTCTGCCCAGGATTTGGAGAATTTCTGCCCTCCTGTGGGAAGTTGGGAGGGAAGTTCCCTGGGTTAGGTGCTTGGCTGGATCCCCCCCCCTTGGGCTGGAAGAGTCCACACATAACCCAGGATTGGTTGGCTTCCCTTGTAGCGGGGACTGACATAGTCAGGGGGGCGGGGGACCATTTGTGGGACTACCTCCTCGACTCCCTGTCTGTGACTGGCCCGAGGGCCTTCTGAGCTGTGAATTATTTGGTGCAGGCAGGATTTTAGGCCCCCCATCTCCAAATCTAAAACGGGGGCAACCTTTTCCTCTGCCACCTTGGCAGCAGCAGGGGTGCTGTTGGTTTTGGGGTTTTTCGTCGCATTATTTTTATTTTCGATGGGCTTCTGCACCTCATAGATCCGGGTAGCCTGTTCAATGACCCAGTCTAAAGATTTTTTCTCATGAAAATCTCTCACGAGCTGGGTCATTATGTATTTGGGTAAGGCATGGAAAAACGTATTGATAAATTCTCTGCTATCCGTGCGCACCCTTCTGGTGGTCTGCGCAAAAGCACGCTTTAATTCTTGCACAAACTCTTGTGGGGCCTGATCCTCCCCACATTGCAAATTGTAGGCTGCCTTGCGAGCCTCTTGAGGATTTCTGTGCACAGAAAAATGTTTCAAGATGGCCGCCCTGTATGTGGACCACCTTGAATGGTTTTGATCCTCCAGCCCCGCAAAGAAACTGGAGTATTCTGGTGAGAAGGTCCACTTTACATATTGAATACAGCTTTGGCTGTCCTTCAAATGGAAAGTCTCCATCATTTGCTCATAGAGCTCCAAGTGTTCCCAAACAGAATACTTGGCGTTCTTATGATAAGGCGTGATGACACTCCTTATTGCCTTTATTTGTTTCAATGGGTCCTTAAGCAAGGCCCTTTTTGCCTTATTGGCCTTTTTGGTTCGGGTAACCCTGGTCCATTCATCCTCCGACTCAGAAGCGCTGCTCCCAGAGGTGCCCGTCTGATCTTCCAGGTTTTCCCGGATTCTGCGAGCCTGGGAATGGCTGGCAGAATGTGGGGACCTGGTCTCCTGTGTCCTGTAATGCTCAGAGGAGTCTTCAGACCCCTCGTTGCTGCCAGTATTTGATGGGTACCCCCCCACTGACCTAACTGGGCAGAGGTTTTCAGGATGCACTTAATGGGCCTACTCTCCTGGGGTTCCCCACTAAATTGCACTGTGCTTGGGTGCCCATACCCGGATGCCCGCCCATCCATTCCTGGGTGGTACTGGCCTATGAGCCCCATACTTCTAGCTGGATAGTAATCCGCCATCTCCGTGGCCCTGGGCTCATGTGCGCGAGGGGACATGGGGGTGGCAGAGTCCAGGGACTGGGAGAGATGAAGGCCTCTGGTACCAGGGCTCCTGAGGTTATGCTCAGGCGTTTCCCTTTCCCAGCGCACCTCGTCTCTATCAGCCCCTGCTCCCTGTTGCAATGCAAGAGCCTGTGCTTTCAGTTCCTCAGTTAAGGCCTTACTAGACTCTATCAGTCTCTCCTGCATCGCTACCTGTTGCTGGAGCCTATCATTGTGCTGACAGAGAGCCTCATTTTCTCTCTGTGCCTCCTGATTGGTCCTGGAGTACTGGGCCAGTCTCTGCTGCAGGAGGGTTACCTCGTGAGCTGTGTCCCTATTGGCCTGCTCCTTTCTTGCCAGAGCATCCTCCACTCTCCTGGTGTGCTCTAACAAGTTCTGGTGTTCTTTTTGGAGGTCACCCGGTCCCTGGAGGGCCAGGTGATTTTCTTCCATTTTCCTTTTTAAGTGGCAGACTTCCTGGCCTAAGGTATCCCTTTCCTGACTAAGAGCCTGCATCTGTGCCGCCAGGTCATCCCTTTGCCTTTGGAAGGCACCAGCTTTCTGGCACCCCTGGTCAAACTCTGCCTGGGTATCCAGGTCTTTCAAAATCAGTTTATTGCTCTCTGCCTTCTCCCTATCTAGGTGGCTTTGCAGGGTGACTACCTGCTCGGCACATGCCCTATTGAAATCTAATTGTTGCTCCAGCTTTTTCTGGCTCTGCAGTAGGGAGCCAAACCTTCTTGGTACTCCTTCTGCAAGGCCAGAAATCTGGTATTCTGGTCCGCCTTTTCCTGTTGCAGCACATCCAGATCCTCCTTTATTTTAGTGATGTACTGTCTGCTGTCCTTTTCTGACTCCTGGCTCCTGAGCAGCCTCTGCTCAGAAGAGTCCAGATCAGATTGGGCCTTCTCTAACGCCATCTGTTGCCTATTTGCCAGATCTTGGCCTTCAGCACATTTGTCCTGCATGGCTCCCATATATAGATACAAATATGCCGCTATCCGGGCAATCTTATTATGTTCATCTTTGGTTTTAGGGGCCATATATAGTTCAGTCAGGGCCACATGTAGGGGACCCTGATCTCCCCATATATCTGACCCTGTTTCAGTGACCTGTTGCGCGATTGCCTGCAACCAGACCGTTTGGTCCTGATGAGTCCACTCACCTCTCAAAAATAGCTTATGTAAGAAGTGCTCTCTGGCTATTTTCATATCTACCAAGGTCGTCATTCTGGAATTTGAGTTCCTTCCTGACTTACAGAAGTTTGTATTTTATTTTGCAAAACAGACCGTTTCCTTAGAGCGTTCCTTTGAGGGATGCTTTCACAGTGTAAAACACCGTGGTGATCTAACCGGATATGTGTATCTGGTCAGTTGGCACACTGTATTAATCTGCACAAGTGGTAAATCTAACCCAGAATATCCCTGCTCTGAGCCCCCACTTTTGTAAGCGATATTCAATCAACACTACAGCTAAGTCAATGCCTAGTCTGGGATGCTAAGGAAAACCCTTATTGATGTATTTTTATATTCAGTTCAGTACTCTGGATGACAACCCTTGTATAACATCCCCCTCTCAGAATCCCCCTGACCCCACTGAGCCAAGAAGTAGGTTTGTTTTGCAAATTAAATGGTTTATTTGAAAAATTAAACAATATATATATATATCACACTTTTATAATAAATTAATATCTGATAGCACACTGAGACATATGATGTGGATCCACAATGGGTAATATTACGGTGGTACACTTGATTACTTAGGAGTAGTATAGAGGATGAGGTAGCTGAGAGTGCTTTTATGGCTTCAAGGACAACGCAAGGATGAATGAAATGCAGTACAGAAAATAACTTGATATGGCTTCAACAAAAGGCAATGTAATCACTTTTCCTTGACAATTCACTCCCCCCCTATGCAATGTAAGAAATGGAAGGAGAGCATACAGTCTTCAAGAATCCCAACAAAATGCAATACGAAATGCAGTTCCCCCCCAGCAAGCTTAGAGGAAAACAGGTAGAGGTTTGAAACACAGGCCCAAAATGCTTTTAAATGTGATGGCAATGGATGGGAAAATGTGCCAACTGATTTTAATTCCCTCTAGAGATTCAGGGTCAGTGGGAGATGCATGTTGGTATTAGTTCAGGCTCACTTTAGCAATGCTCTATGAGTTATTACCAAGTTGCAACGGATTTTAACAAAAGAAAGAATGGAGCTGCTATTTTGACAAGTGGAGAAATGGAGCCAAAATCGCAAATCGCAGTAAATTTCACGAGTGCGTAAATCGTGATTGCAGAAAAAGTTCAAGAGATACGGACGATTTAATAAAGGTAGATTTTCGGATTTAAAGTAAAACTCAAAATGACAGGTGACCGCTTGCAGCTGACAGTTGTGCAGCTTTAAAAATGACAGATGACACGATTTCTAGGAGACAGTTCTACTTAGGTTAAAATAGTTTGAATTAGATTATTTTAACTAAGAGATTGGTTCTGCACAGTTCTGCTAGGTACTCACAATATAAATTTGAACTAGGCCTCGTCACGGATCTGGTCAACACGTCCGGCTGCGGTTCTGTCTGCTCGGCGGGTCAATCAGGCACCGGTTCTGCTCACAGCGGTCTGGGTCAGCTCTGCTCTGCTGGTCTAGCCTCTCTGGATTCTGGATGTAACACTGCTTTCTGGGTACTCTACAGGTTCTTGCAAAAATTCTCGGCAAAACTTCAAACAGCTCGCCCGGCTGTTGAATAGTTTGGTTAGTTTTGAGGCCTGCTGAAGAGGATTCAGCTGGTGGATTCAGGCCTCTCTGCTACAAATTCTGGAGTTAATTTCTGCTACAGGTTCTGGAGATTGATGGATTTGAAGTCTGGATCTCTGGATGTGAAGTCGTCGGTCAGCATGCTCCACAGCAAATGGAATTGAATGTCTCCACCTGTCCCAGCAGTCTCTTTTTATGTGTTTTGGAAAGCGGGTGTGTGCGTTGGTCATAACTAAACCTGCCCCTCTCACTTATCATTGGCCAATTCCTCCTCTCTCCCTTGATTGGGGGAAGGAAATGTGAGTCAGAGTGATGCTGTAGGTTTTATGGTCAGAGGAACCTCCCCTTGTCAGATTGCACACAAATCTATTTCTGACCCAAATACATATTTATCTATGTACCATTTTTCTAATATTTTAGGTCCAGTTAACATATTTTCTGTAGCACCAAACCATCCGATCCCTGTCTTTGTACGATGTCGTGTCCACTGATGACCGAATTCTCCCCTTTTCATCCAGATAACGACCTCTAAACCTTTCCAGATTTTACACAAATGTGCACCAGGGATATGGGTTACAGATGATAAAGTGTCAGATTTTTAACATGCATATATTTGGAGTGAGACCCTATTTTCCGCTAGCAACCCCCCAGAATACACCACAGGGTCCTAACGCCTCTTAAAATGTGCACAGAAAAATCACAAGAATAATGGTATTATTTATATAATTTTGACCAGTCCGCACTATGAGTTATCTATCTTTTTAAAATTATGCCCTGGTCAAAAAGGGGTGTGGCTTCCCACATCACAGGGTGGAATAACTGGTTTATCCACTTCCCCCAAGCTCAGCTGGCTTGCAGAGGCACTGCCCCTCCCAGTTTCCCCTAAGAGGAAGCCACTTTACAACCCCCCCAATATAACATCTGCCTGAGTCCAGGACAGGCCTTTGTTCAACTCCCTATAGTCCCCAGCTGCCACTCCCCTTTCACTCAATAGGGCCATGTGACCTCAGGATGCAGCCAGGCCTGGCAGCCAGGCCTGGGAACACAGCTGTTGATCCAGTTTCAACTCCTGTCGGGGGTAGTTGTCAGGCAGAATTCAGTTTCATTAAGCCAGGTTTCAGCTAAATGTCACTTTTTGTTCCCAGGTTTCTACATTCAAATCAAACTGACAATTTTTACCTATACATTAAATAATTACTTCCTTCAAGTCATTTCAGAATATAGTTTTACATTGTATCCACTTCTTAGCAAGTCTTTCCTTGGTCTGGTTTTGTTTCATTTGTTCAGTTTTACCCAAAAGTCTGGTGGTTTTAAAACGCCGGCTTTCTGATAGTGGTGAGTACTGGTAATGCAACCATTTTTGGGATTAAGAAAATGAATTCCCCACAGTTCTGAGTTGCTTTTTGGCAATCAGCATTGCCATTCCCAATGGTTTCAGGCTACTGTGTGTGTAGCCCAATGGTGGTTTTAGGCAGTGCCCTCCTGTGCTCACAACATAGGCAAACATGGGTGGCAGCCTATTCTTCATGTTTTCCCTGTGCACTCTCTGGGGAGTTCTGGCCATCATGATGTTTTCCATGCCAGTACTGCACAGTTTTATGGTAGGGCTTGGATGCATGGGTAAAAACATCCCACAAGCCCCCCCTCTTGCGATGGCCATTCTGTTCTTTCGCTGATGGAACTCGCAAGATCTGGGATGTTCGCCTCCTCTTCTTCCAATTCTATGGATGGCACAGTTCAGCATCTTTTCCTCCCTCCAGTTGATCAATCAGTTCTCCTTGCTGGTCCTGATGGGAGGATTGGGCGGTACCCCGGGCCCCTTAGGTCTCTGCTCCCGGTCCCCGGTCGTCCTCCTTGGTCAGTCTCCATGGTTTCATCTCTCCTAGGATGATAAAGCAAAGCGGCAATACCTATTCGTAGACATTTCTTCACCACTATTAATGGTGTGGCGAACATATACATTTTATTTTTTAAATTAGGAGACAAGAACATATATATATATATATATATATACAAGGATCACAGAATTTTATATGCTATATGTAGAATATTTTAGGGTTGGAACTGAATTACTCTGGAGCGGCCCCCTCTGGGATTCCAGTGGATTCCTCCAGTTGTTGCAGAGTGTGCCTGGGATGGCAACACTTTAGCTGATTTATATGTACCCACTTGTCTTCCCCTTCCGCCAGACTGCCTTTGGGGATGCAGATCTTATAGGCAACAGGGGAGATCTTGTCTATAATTTCAAACGGTCCCTTCCATGTAGGCAAGAATTTTCGCTGTTTGGCCTGGTTCCTTTGGAAATTGTATAGATAGACCCGATCACCCACCTTATATTCCTTTCGGGTAGTTTTTAAATCATAGTGGGTCTTCATGCTCTCGGCTGATCTTTCTAGATTCCGCTGAGCATAGGCAAAAGCATGCTGAAGGTGTTTCCTTAAATTCTCCACATACTCATGAGTTGTGGAGGCATTTATCAACGTTTGCTCTTGGGTTCTGTAGAGCAAATGCTGGGGAAGCACCATCTTGCGTCCAGTCATCAACTCAAATGGTGACATTTTGGTTGCAGATGAAGGGGTAGACCTGATGGCCATTAGGACCAGAGGTAATCGGATATCCCAACTTGGCCCAGAATCTGCCACAAACTTTTTTAAGATGCTCACAATGGTTCGGTTGTATCTCTCCAAAGCTCCAGAAGAAGCTGGCCTGTAAGCAATGTGTAGCTTCTTTTTAACCCCCAGTATCTCCCACATCTTTGTCATTACTTCACTGGTGAAGTGGCTACCTCTGTCTGACTCAATCCTTTGAGGTAGACCAAAACGGGAAAAGATGTGGTTAATCATCAGGGCAGCTGCTGTTTCTGCCTTGCAGTTTGGGGCTGGGAGACATTCCACCCACTTGGTAAACAAGCATGTAACGGTCAACATGTACTTGTTTCCTCTAGACGAGCGAATTACAGGGCCTACAAAGTCGATTTGCAAATCTGACCATGGCAGTGTCATCCCCCTCTTTTGGAGAGGCGCACGGTGTGTGAGGGATGATGGCTGAAATTGTGCACACACAAGACACCCCTTCAAGTATTGGTCGAGGTCCTGCCCCATGTGTGGCCAGTATGCAACCTCTCTTAAGATTTCCAGTGTTGTGTGAAACCCCCTATGACCGGCGGTGGCCGCATCATGGGCGTGACTTAACATCAGGCTTCGGAATGAGGTAGGGACCACCCACTGATCATGGCCAGCTTGGGATTTCCTTACCTACAAACCGTCTTGGATTCAGAACCTTTTTGGACATTTCATCAAGACTCTTAGGTCCTCTTTCCCAATGTAATCGGTATCCGTCAGGGGAAAGTTCTCAGGGTCCTCAATGTGTTGGTAAAACTTACCAATTATTGGATCCCCCTTCTGAGCTGTAATTAAATCAGCATCAGGGGTCTCCTTACTCTATTGTGCAATTGAAAGATCATTTGTCTGGGACCTAGTGATAGCAGTGACCTGGATTTCCCCCAACAGGGGCTCTATTTCTATTAGATCCCCTTGGATGGCCCCGGTTTTGGCCAGCTGATCAGCTAAGTCATTTCCAGTTTTGTCTGGTCCCTCTACTTTGGAATGACCCTTGATCTTTTTCCAGTAGATGGTCATCCCTTTCGATGTGACCAGATCATCAATATTTTGGATTAGCTTCCCATGTTTCAGGGGTTTGTTATTAGCACATAACATGCCTCTGGTTTTCCAGTTGACCAGGTGCTCCACGAACCCGTTCCGTACATAATCCGAATCTGTGATTATGACCAGTTCATGGAGTTGATGTTGGACAGCAGTGAGGATGGCCTGATGCACAGCCATCAATTCTGCCACCTGACTACTTCGGGGACCAATTTTGTATCAAGCGGAGGGTTCTGGAAACTCCTTCACCCATGCATTCCCTACGCCGGCCACCAGTTCTTTCTCCCCGTTGTTTTCAACATGGTAAGAGCATCCATCCACATAGACAGTGGGCATTCCCTCACACTTGTCTTCTTCAAAGACTTTGTGTGGGGAATTAAGGTATGCCTCCATGTTGTCCTTGATTTTTAGACTTTCGTCCTCGAGACAGTTTTCTCTGGCACAATCATGCAAGTCAGCCAGACCTTGCGCGAGGGGACTCTTGTTTTGGCCATATCTGACCTCCACAGGAAAGCCTTGCATTGACAGAATCCAGGAAGTAATTCGGGAATTACTCACATTTCCGGCCCGGATTCTGTCACTTTGGAGATATTGCAGAGGCTGGTGTGGAGTCTCCACTATGATGTGTTCCCCCTGGATAAACGGGCGGTAATTCTTCAATGCCCACACCGTTGCCAGGAGTGCCTTCTCACAATCGTTGAATTTTTCCTCCACAGAGGATAAAGTTTTGTTCGCATAGGAGATTACTTTATTGACCTTGTCATGCTTTTGGTATAATACTGCCGTCAACCACGTATTAGAGAACCCCGTCTCCAGGAAGAACTCCTTGTTTCTAACAGGGTAAGCTAGGCAAGGCGCTTGTGAGAGGCTTCTTTTGAGTTCTCTTACCGCCTTGGATTGTTCTGGACCCCATTCCCACTTGACTCCCCACCCCTTCAAGAGATGAATCAGGGGTCTAGTGATCTCTGCGTAGCCTTCAATGAACTTTCTGCTGTAATTAGTCAGTCCAAGGAGGCTCCTTAGTTCCCGCAGAGTTGTGGGGTCTTTCAGTTTCTGGAGTGCTTCCACTTTCTTTTCTTGGGGACAGAGGCCATGAGGAGTAATCTCATGCCCCAAGAAATTAACATGGGTTCTACACCACTGTGCTTTCTGAAAGGAAAGTTTTGCACGGGCGGCCCTCAACTGTGTCAGAACAGTGTCAGAACATAACGGATCTCCGCTATGTGTTCCTCCAGAGATGAGCTTTTGATGAGGACATCATCTACATAAGCCAGTTTACCCCTCGCACCCAGGTCGGGCATGGCCTTATGTAGGAAAATGTTGAATTCATTGCCGGAGTTGAGGTATCTGAAGGGAGTCCGGGTCCATGTGTACTGGTGGCCCCCAAAGGTAAAAGCCAGTTTGTATTGGTCCTCCCTACTGACAGGCACGGTCCAGTATCCATTGGTCAGGTCTATTGCTGTGAATACCTGTGACCCCTGAATCTGGGCCAGCCCTTGGTCAATGTAGGGCAGAGGCCATCGGGAAGTATGGACCCGTTTGTTGAGCTCCCTAAGGTCAGCGCAGAGTCTCCACTGGCCGTTTGGCTTCAATATTCCCAGCACCGGATTATTGAAAGTGCTGTGGACTGGACGGATTATTCCCCGGGACTCAAGGTTCTTAATTATTTCAGTAAGGGACTCCATGGATGCGAGAGGCAAGCGATATTGCTTCACAAACACTGGAGTCATTCCAGGGTCCGTGGGAATTGTTGTGGTGTGGATGTCGGTGCGACCACAGTCATATGAGTCTACCGCAAAGAGATCTTGGAAATCCAAGAAAACTTGTTTCAACTTTTGCTTCTGTTCCAGAGTCACACAGGCATCAGTTAGGTTGACTCTCTCTTCCACCATCTGCCTGAAGCCTGGAAAGACTTCTGGTTTGGTTATCTCAGCGGCCTCCTCCAGCTGGGTGGAGAAGTCCCTGGTCCGAGTGCTGATTTGGACTGGAGGATTCAGGTGGGAAAGGCAGCCCTCATGGACTGGAAAATCACCTCATCCCTCCGGAAGTCACAAGTCACATCTTCCTTACCATAAGGGCAAGAAGTGTACACCAGGAAGTTCCCCCCATGCCGGGTGAAAATCCTGTCTAGTGTTGTATTGTCCTCACTGTCACTGTCAAAACAGTCTTTGGGGATTGGTCCTAACAGTTCATTTCCTAAATCAATGGAGAAATGTCGGTCATCAATCGCCATTCCAATAATGGTGCCTGCGGCTAGAGTAATACTCTTTAAGTCGCTGTTATCCACCTCTATTGGAATGGTGTCATGTTCTATGTTGACTAATGGTGTTGGGTTTACCCTTAACCCTTGCTGTTGGAGAGAAGCATTTAGATGGATATAAGCATCAGGGTTTTTCAATTTTTGTCCTCTTTTAACTTTCACTTCCAGGGAGAATTGTCGGGTCCTTTCTGGGATGGTGACTTCCTCTTTGATCTGAATTTCAACTGCATAAGGTAGCAATTGAGCTGACCTAAATGCTTTTTCTGGATCATCAAAGCCCATGGGATTATCCGCTAATCGGGACCAAGCTTTGAAGTTTATTAGGTCCAAACTAATGGCAAAGCGATTGAGAATGTCACTGCCTAAGTAAAAGGCAGCAGTGACGTCTCGCACGACCCAACAATTATGGACTATGCTCTTGTTGCCAATGGAGATTTTGAGCATACATCTGCTTGGCAGGAGATGTTTGGAATTAGGTGCTTCCAGGTCCATTTCCCATTTGTCTATCAGTTTGAATGTGGGAATGGCTGGATCTTTTGGGAGTTGGCGGAACATGGCTTCGCTGATGAAGCTCTTACCGTTGTTCACACACACTCGAGCGAGAACAGAGTCCTTCCCATCATTTAACTGAACAGGGATGAACAACTGCTCTCCAATTTGCTGAATATCAGCCAGGCTCTGAGCTGATTTCACATCTTTCTGGACTATAGGAGTGGGAGTTTCTGATTGTGGATTAGTAAAGAATTTCAGGGTGTTTCCTTCCAGTGTGGAATACCACCTTAAACTGGAAGGAAGGTTGATTTTCAGAAATAGAGAGGACCCCCCATCACCAGTCTGTTGTCCTACTGCTATTACTGTCACGTCTGGAGTTTGGTTGTTCTGGAAGTGAAATTCTACTTGGTCAGATTTTAGTTCAACCATGTGGCAGGTGCCGTTTAAACTAACATGGTTGACACTCTGTTTTAATTTTATTGGTCGGCTAGTCTGGGTCCAGAGGACCTTGTTTACACAATCTATTAGGGGTGACAACCTTCTCAGGAGGTCATTCCCTAGTAAACAAGGGGTGCCCTCTGGAGTCACTACTATGACCGGGTGTTTCACCTTGTGCCGCCCAATTTTAATGTCCAAGTCTGCAGTCCCCTCAACGGGAATTTCCTTCCCGTCAAAGTTCTGCAGTTGTCCAGGAAGAGAGGTGAGAGGAATTTGGTAATTCTCCCCCCTTCTTGCATTTAGTTCCTCAAAGGCCCTTTTGGACAGAAGGGTAGCTTGGGATCCAGTGTCCACCAGTGCCAAAATTGTACCCTGCCCCTGTACTTGTACCGGGGCATAGCATCTTCCCTCCTTCTCCTCAAGGGGGCACAGATAATGCACATTTTTGGACAACTGGTGGGCTAACTTTCTGGTTTTGGACATTGCTAGCGAAGAGATTTGGGCAGAATTCTGTGGCGAGCCTTGGGAATCTGAAAGAAAAAGTTGGCAACTGGAGATCAGAGCCATTGTGGGTTCCCCTGGTTCCGGTTCTGGGCCGCCCCGCCCTTTTTGGAGGCAGTCATCAGGATGGGTTTGACCCTTGGGATTTTGGTATTGTCGGTTCTGGGATGAGATGATGGGCGGCGGTAGCTCAGTCTCCACATCTCCCCAGTCTGGATTGGAATCCCTTGGGACCCATTTTTCCTTGGGAGGAGTTCCCCCATCTCTGAAGGAGAAGATCCTTTTCCCAGGATCTTCTGAGGATCCCTCTCCCTCAAATTGGAAGACCTGTACCTCCTCCACAAAGTGGGTCTGTTTGGGTCCTTTGTTTCTCCTACCCCCCTTCTGCTCCTTGGGAGGCAGGCTTTCAGGGGTAGGAGATTTTGTTTCCGGTTCCTGGTTTTCCAGGGGCTGTTTACAAGTTGGGAAGGAAGCTTCCTCCAAGGCTTTACACCCCCCTTCCCCTTGTGCCTCCTCCCTGGGAACCGGTGGGTTATCGGGGTGCTGCCCCCATCATTGTTCTGGAGCACCAGGTCCAGAGTTTGGGGCATTCTGCGGTGGCATGCTCATCTGAGGGTTCTGTTGAGCCCTCAGTATGTGACCCAGATCCCGTGCCATATTTTGGACCTGGCGCTCAAGTTGTGAAACCCGCTCAGGCTGATACGGGGCTCTATTTTCTGCCCTGGGCTGATCCCGGGAAGGGTAGCTATCCCTTCTCTGGTAGTACCCCTGGTTGGGAAGATTTTGGTACCCCTCCACCCTTGGCCTCCCCTCTCCCGGATTAGGTTGTCTGGGCTCAGGGAATTGGGGAAAGAAGGATGGATGATTTTGGGGCTGGAAATTGGGTGGATACCTTGGGAAAAAGTTCTGCCCAGGATTTGGAGAATTTCTGCCCTCCTGTGGGAAGGTGGGAGGGAAGTTCCCTGGGTTAGGTGCTTGGCTGGACCCCCCCCCCTTGGGCTGGAGGAGTCCACACATAACCCAGGATTGGTCGGTTTCCCTTGTAGCGGGGACTGACATAGTCAGGGGGGTGGGGGACCCCATTTGTGGGACTACCTCCTCGACTCCCTGTCTGTGACTGGCCCGAGGGCCTTCTGGGCTGTGAATTATTTGGTGCAGGCAGGATTTTAGGCCCCCCCATCTCCAAATCTAAAACGGGGGCAACCTTTACCTCTGCCACCTTGGCAGCAGCAGGGGTGCTGTTGGTTTTGGGGTTTTTCGGCGCATTATTTTTATTTTCGATGGGCTTCTGCACCTCATAGATCCGGGTAGCCTGTTCAATGACCCAGTCTAAAGATCTTTTCTCATGAAAATCTCTCACGAGCTGGGTCATTATGTATTTGGGTAAGGCATGGAAAAACGTATTGATAAATTCTCTGCTATCCGTGCGCACCCTTCTGGTGGTCTGCGCAAAAGCACGTTTTAATTCTTGCACAAACTCTTGTGGGGCCTGATCCTCCCCACATTGCAAATTGTAGGCTGCCTTGCGAGCCTCTTGAGGATTTCTGTGCACAGAAAAATGTTTCAAGATGGCCGCCCTGTATGTGGACCACCTTGAATGGTTTTGATCCTCCAGCCCCGCAAAGAAACTGGAGTATTCTGGTGAGAAGGTCCACTTTACATATTGAATACAGCTTTGGCTGTCCTTCAAATGGAAAGTCTCCATCATTTGCTCATAGAGCTCCAAGTGTTCCCAAACAGAATATTTGGCGTTCTTATGGTAAGGCGTGATGACACTCCTTATTGCCTTTATTTGTTTCAATGGGTCCTTAAGCAAGGCCCTTTTTGCCTTTTTGGCTTTTTTGGTTCGGGTAACCCTGGTCCATTCATCCTCCGACTCAGAAGCGCTGCTCCCAGAAGTACCCGTCTAATCTTCCAGGTTTTCCCGGATTCTGTGAGCCTGGGAATGGCTGGCAGAATGTGGGGACCTGGTCTCCTGTGTCCTGTAATGCTCAGAGGAGTCTTCAGACCCCTCCTTGCTGCCAGGATTTGATGGGTACCCCCCACTGACCTAACTGGGCAGAGGTTTTCAGGATGCCCTTAATGGGCCTACTCTCCTGGGGTTCCCCACTAAATTGCACTGTGCTTGGGTGCCCATACCCGGATGCCCGCCCATCCATTCCTGGGTGGTACTGGCCTATGAGCCCCATACTTCTAGCTGGATAGTAATCTGCCATCTCCGTGGCCCTGGGCTCATGTGGGCGAGGGGACATGGGGGTGGCAGAGTCCAGGGACTGGGAGAGATGAAGGCCTCTGGTACCAGGGCTCCTGAGGTTATGCTCAGGCGTTTCCCTTTCCCAGCGCACCTCGTCTCTATCAGCCCCTGCTCCCTGTTGCAATGCAAGAGCCTGCGCTTTCAGTTCCTCAATTAAGGCCTTACTAGACTCTATCAGTCTCTCCTGCATCGCTACCTGTTGCTGGAGCCTATCATTGTGCTGACAGAGAGCCTCATTTTCTCTCTGTGCCTCCTGATTGGTCCTGGAGTACTGGGCCAGTCTCTGCTGCAGGAGGGTTACCTCGTGAGCTGTGTACCTATTGGCCTGCTCTTTTCTTGCCAGAGCATCCTCCACTCTACTGGTGTGCTCTAACAAGTTCTGGTGTTCTTTTTGGAGGTCACCCAGTCCCTGGAGGGCCAGGTGATTTTCTTCCATTTTCCTTTTTAAGTGGCAGACTTCCTGGCCTAAGGTATCCCTTTCCTGACTAAGAGCCTGCATCTGTGCCGCCAGGTCGTCCCTTTGCCTTTGGAAGGCACCAGCTTTCTGGCGCTCCTGGTCAAACTCTGCCTGGGTATCCAGGTCTTTCAAAATCAGTTTATTGCTCTCTGCCTTCTCCCTATCTAGGTGGCTTTGCAGGGTGACTACCTGCGCGGCACATGCCCTATTGAAATCTAATTGTTGCTCCAGCTTTTTCTGGCTCTGCAGTAGGGAGTCCAAACCTTCTTGGTACTCCTTCTGTAAGGCCAGAAATCTGGTATCCTGGTCCGCCTTTTCCTGTTGCAGCACATCCATATCCTCCTTTATTTTAGTGATGTACTGTCTGCTGTCCTTTTCTGACTCCTGGCTCCTGAGCAGCCTCTGTTCAGAAGAGTCCAGATCAGATTGGGCCTTCTCTAACGCCACCTGTTGCCTATTTGCCAGATCTTGGCCTTCAGCACATTTGTCCTGCATGGCTCCCATATATAGATACAAATATGCCGCTATCCTGGCAATCTTATTATGTTCATCTTTGGCTTTAGGGGCCATATATAGTTCACTCAGGGCCACATGTAGGGGACCCTGATCTCCCCATATATCTGACCCTGTTTCAGTGACCTGTTGCGCGATTGCCTGCAACCAGACCGTTTGGTCCTAATGAGTCCACTCACCTCTCACAAATAGCTTATGTAAGAAGTGCTCTCTGGCTATTTTCATATCTACCAAGGTCGTCATTCTGGAATTTGAGTTCCTTCCTGACTTACAGAAGTTTGTATTTTATTTTGCAAAACAGACCGTTTCCTTAGAGCGTTCCTTTGAGGGATGCTTTCACAGTGTAAAACAGCGTGGTGATCTAACCGGATATGTGTATCTGGTCAGTTGGCACAATGTATTAATCTGCACAAGTGGTAAATCTAACCCAGAATATCCCGGCTCCGAGCCCCCACTTTTGTAAGCGATATTCAATCAACACTACAGCTAAGTCAATGCCTAGTCTGGGATGCTGAATATCCCGGCTCCGAGCCCCCACTTTTGTAAGTGATATTCAATCAACACTACAGCTAAGTCAATGCCTAGTCTGGGATGCTGAGGAAAACCCTTATTGATGTATTTTTATATTCAGTTCAGTACTCTGGATGACAACCCTTGTATAACACCCCCCTCTTAGAATCCCCCTGACCCCTCTGAGCCAAGAAGTAGGTTTGTTTTGCAAATTAAAAGGTTTATTTGAAAAATTAAACAATATATATATATATATCACACTTTTATAATAAATTAATATCTGATAGTACACTGAGACATGTGATATGGATCCACAATGGGTAATGTTACGGTGGTACACTTGATTACTTAGGAGTGGTATAGAGGATGAGGTAGCTGAGAGTGCTTTTATGGCTTCAAGGACAACGCAAGGATGAATGAAATTCAGTACAGAAAATAACTTGATATGGCTTCAACAAAAGGCAATGTAATCACTTTTCCTTGACAATTCACTCCCCCCCTATGCAATGTAAGAAATGGAAGGAGAGCACACAGTCTTCAAGAATCCCAACAAAATGGAATACGAAATGCAGTTCCCCCCCTTCAAGCTTAGAGGAAAACAGGTAGAGGTTTGAAACACAGGCCCAAAATGCTTTTAAATGTGATGGCAATGGATGGGAAAATGTGCCAACTGATTTTAATACCCTCTAGAGATTCAGGGTGAGTGGGAGATACGTGTTGGTATTAGTTTTGGCTCACTTTAGCAATGCTCTATGAGTTATTACCAAGTTGCAACGGATTTTAACAAAAGAAAGAATGGAGCTGCTATTTTGACAAGTGGAGAAATTGAGCCAAAATCGCAAATCGCGGTAAATTTCACTAGTGCGTAAATCCTGATTGCAGAAAGAGTATAAGGAGTAGGAAGTTGGTCCTAGGCCCGTCGGAAAGCCTAGATTCTAAGGTTTCAGATGAAAGTTAAATTTCGTTCCTAGCCCAAACGGTTCAAGAGATACGGACGATTTAATAAAGGTAGATTTTCGGATTTAAAGTAAAACTCAAAATGACAGGTGACCGCTTGCAGCTGACAGTTGTGCAGCTTTAAAAATGACAGATGACACGATTTCTAGGAGGCAGTTCTACTTAGGTTAAAATAGTTTGAATTAGATTATTTTAACTAAGAGATTGGTTCTGCACAGTTCTGCTAGGTACTCACAATATAAATTTGAACTAGGCCTCGTCACGGATCTGGTCAACACGTCGGAAAGCCTAGATTCTAAGGTTTCAGATGAAAGTTAAATTTCGTTCCTAGCCCAAACGGTTCAAGAGATACGGACGATTTAATAAAGGTAGATTTTCGGATTTAAAGTAAAACTCAAAATGACAGGTGACCGCTTGCAGCTGACAGTTGTGCAGCTTTAAAAATGACAGATGACACGATTTCTAGGAGGCAGTTCTACTTAGGTTAAAATAGTTTGAATTAGATTATTTTAACTAAGAGATTGGTTCTGCACAGTTCTGCTAGGTACTCACAATATAAATTTGAACTAGGCCTCGTCACGGATCTGGTCAACACGTCCGGCTGCGGTTCTGTCTGCTCGGCGGGTCGATCAGGCACCGGTTCTGCTCACAGCGGTCTGGGTCAGCTCTGCTCTGCTGGTCTAGCCTCTCTGGATTCTGGATGTAACACTGCTTTCTGGGTACTGCTACAGGTTCTTGCAAAAATTCTCGGCAAAACTTCAAACAGTTCGCCCGGCTGTTGAATAGTTTGGTTAGTTTTGAGGCCTGCTGAAGAGGATTCAGCTGGTGGATTCAGGCCTCTCTGCTACAAATTCTGGAGTTAATTTCTGCTACAGGTTCTGGAGATTGATGGATTTGAAGTCTGGATCTCTGGATGTGAAGTCGTCGATCAGCATGCACCGCAGCAAATGGAATTGAATGTCTCCACCTGTCCCAGCAGTCTCTTTTTATGTGTTTTGGAAAGTGGGTGTGTGCGTTGGTCATAACTAAACCTGCCCCTCTCACTTATCATTGGCCAATTCCTCCTCTCTCCCTTGATTGGGGGAAGGAAATGTGAGTCAGAGTGATGCTGTAGGTTTTATGGTCAGAGGAACCTCCCCTTGTCAGATTGCACACAAATCTATTTCTGACCCAAATACATATTTATCTATGTACCATTTTTCTAATATTTTAGGTCCAGTTAACATATTTTCTGTAGCGCCAAACCATCCGATCCCTGTCTTTGTACGATGTCGTGTCCACTGATGACAGAATTCTCCCCTTTTCATCCAGATAACGACCTCTAAACCTTTCCAGATTTTATGTCAAGAAACCAGCTCCTGCTCCCCGTGCCGTCAAGCGTTATGCTAAAACTACACGTTCCACATTTCCAGCACACACGGAACCGAAGCGTTTCCAGAGTTTCAGACAACGCTGGGGGTTGCCGTGGAAACGTTGGTTGCCTGAGCATGTACGTGCACGATTACGGCGTTGCAGCATTCCCCGCGCGGTCACGTGAATTGTTTAAATCTACGCCCGGCATTCGGAACGCTGCTTCTGAATTTTCGGCTTTGGAGCTCTCATCTGTGTTCTTGTCTTGCCTTGAATCTTTGACCCTGCTTTTGCCTCACGGACTGATCTTGAACAACCCTTGACCTCGTATTGGATTCCTCCTGCTACTCGACCTCGGAACGAACAACCTTAGATTTGCCTATCAATTTTTCTGCATTGGCGTTTCGGATCTTTTCTCCTGCATTTTTCTATCACTTGCTTGGGAAACCTTTAACACGGAACACTGTTGTTTTCACGGAACACACTTGCTTCGGAAACCTGTCACTCGGAACACTGTTCTTTGGACTTTTTACACGGAGCGCACTTCTTTTGGAACTCATCACAAGGAACTGGGATTACTCACGGACATTTTTTCCTTAGGCGTCCGCGTGCCGGCGGGTATAGGTTTAGGTTGGATTGTCCCTGTTTTTGGAACCACGCTCGTCGGACAGACTTCCTATCATCTTCCCTTCCATTGCTAGAACATTATACGGACAAGCACCAAATCTGATCTCCTGGATATCCCTGGTCCTCCGCTCTGCCTGGCTTACTATCCTTGCCCAGAGGTATTCACTACGTGAGTACTTTGTTTCCTCAGCTTTTTTCTTTTTTTGCTTGTGTTTATTTCATGAACCCAACTCCTGACACTGTGTTCTTTGTCTAGGCAGCTGTGTTCCAAATCATTATAATCTTCTGGGCAATTCCCCTTCCAAAATAGTCCTTTTGTACTATTGGGAGTTGCATTGTCTGGAAGGTTTCTACGGCTACACTACGCGCTCAACTGAATCCTGGTCTCACCAGGTTTGCGTGGGTGGTTTCTCACATATTCAGAAGCCTTATATTATATTATGATGGAAGCTGTCGACGATCCGTTGGCAGCTTTGGTTCAGTTGGTTGCTGGTTTACGCGCAGATATGACTGCGGCTCATGATGCCACCCAGCGTCGGATCAACACCCTTCAGGTCGGTTTGCAGACAGGTGGTGGTGCTAGTGCTCCTCCTTCTGGTTCTGCCCTTGGAGCAGGCGTTCCTCGACAAGAGAACGCGCCTGTTTACATGACGGCACAGTTTCCCTTGGCCCCTCCGGAACGTTTCATGGGGGATCCAAAGACGTTCCGCACTTTCATCAACCAATGTAGGCTGCATTTTCTGTGCCGTCCTACGTCTTTCCCTGATGCCACTACCAAGGCGGCTTTTGTGTTATCCTACCTTGGGGGAACAGCAGCGGTCTGGGCAAACCCATTATTGGAACAAGGGAGCCATCTTTTGTACGATTGTGATGCTCTCATCTCCGCTATGTCCCGTGTCTTTGACACCCGGTACAAGTCCCAAGCCTCGGATTTGGAACTACTCTCTCTACAACAGAAGGATATGCCTTTGTTGTCCTACCTAGCCAAATTTAACCAACTGGTGGCAGAGACGGATTGGCCTGAGGCAAAGAAAGGGGCTCTATTTTACAAAGGTCTTTCGGATTCTCTCAAGGATGTTTTGTCCACTGTCCCAGTGTTTCCTACTGGTTTTTCGGAGGTGGTGGATCTAGTCCTTCAAGTCGATGCACGGAGGGCAGAACACAAAGGGGAAAAGAGTCTGGTTCCCTATCCTATGCCAGTAGCTGCTGATCAGAGCCATGCTACATCTGAACCTATGCAGATAGGTACCCTCAAGGCTCCGCTCTTGTCTGAAGAAAGAGAGAATCGTAGGAAGAACAACTTATGCTATTACTGTGGCTCCTCTGAACATTTCCTGAGACAGTGCCCCAAGAAACCACGAAAACAGGGAAACTCCAAAGCTCGGCAATAGAGGGAGCCCCTTTGTCGAGTCCCTCTAATACGGGCTCTGATACCATGGTTTTGTTTCCCATTACTGTTGACGTTTTCGCTCCTTCCATGGTTTCTTGTTCTGTGGATGCAATATTGGATTCAGGGGCCACTGGGAATTATTCTGACAGCCAGTTTGTTAGGGATCATGGTATTCCTCTGATTCCCAAGCCTTCTCCTGAACTGGTCAATGCCGTTGACGGCACGACTCTGTTATCTGGTCTGGTTACCGAACAAACGGTAGATCTCTTTATGACTACGTCCTCTGGTCATACCGAAACCATAGCCTTTGATGTCATTACAGCACCCCAGTTCAAGTTAATCCTTGGGTTGCCCTGGCTAAGGAGGCACAATCCGTTAATGGATTGGGCTAAAGGACGGTTTCCTTTCATTCAGAATACTGTGCTACGTCTTGTGGGACATCAGGATCCTCGTCTTTGGGACCCAGTACTCATCTCTTGGATTCCGCTCTGGTCATTGGAGCAGTCATGACCCCGGTATTGCCTCGGGAGTACCGAGACTTTAAGGACGTATTTGACAAGAGAGGCGCTGAGATCCTACCACCACATCGACAGTATGACTGTCCTATTGATTTGGTTCCTAATGCTATTGTACCCTCCGGTCGTGTCTATTCCTTGACCCGCAAGGAGGATTTAGTGCTCAAGGAGTATCTGGACAGGTCTTTGGCTTCTGGCTTTATCAGGCCATCCCGTTCTCCGGCGGCATCGCCCCTTTTCTTTGTCCCAAAGAAAGAAGGCGACTTGCGCCCTTGCATCGACTACTGTGCATTGAACGCTGTCACCATTCGTAACCAATACCCAATTCCGCTTATCTCGGTTCTTCTAGACCAATTGGGTTCTTCTACCATCTTCACTAAGTTGGATTTGCAGGGCGCTTATAATCTGGTCAGAATGCGGAAGGGTGACGAGTGGAAGACGGCGTTTAAAACCAAGTACGGCCTGTATGAGTATTTAGTCATGCCTTTTGGTTTGAGCAATGCCCCGGCTACGTTTCAGTATTTTATTAATGATGTTTTCAGCGATTTACTCGACCACTACGTCATTGTATACCTTGACGATATTCTGATCTACTCCCCGGACTATGGTACTCATGTACAACACGTCTCCACAGTGCTACAAAGGTTACGAGACCACCATCTCTATGGTAAACTAGAGAAGTGCATCTTTCATGCCAAGCATGTGGAATTCCTGGGATACGATATCACGAACCAGGGAGTCGGTATGAGTGATTCCAAAGTAAGGGCTGTACTGGACTGGCCTGCTCCTACGTCTATCAAATCCTTGCAGTCCTTTTTAGGGTTTGCGAATTTTTATAGACGCTTTATACGCTCCTTCTCTGCCATTGTTGCCCCTTTGACTACCCTTACCAGCCCTAAGAACGGGTTCAAGTGGACGGAGGAAGCACAAACAGCTTTTGACAATCTCAAAACAGCGTTCACCTCCGCACCAGTCCTCCAGCATCCCAAGTCTATGCAACCATTCTACGTGGAGGCCGATGCTTCGGATCAAGCGGTTGGGGCGGTATTGTCTCAGTATTGCAAGGACACAGGTTTCCTTCATCCTGTGGCGTTTCATTCCAGGAAGCTTACCAAATATGAAGCAAACTACACTGTCACCGAACGTGAACTATTGTCTGTGCGTGATGCTTTCAAGGTATGGCGACATCACCTTCTGGGTACTGATGTTCCAGTACAAGTTTACACTGATCATCGCAACCTTCTTGCCATGCAGTCAGTGAAATGCACCACAGCCAGGCATGCCAGGTGGCACGAATTCTTTTCACAATTCAATTTCCAGATTACGTATCGTCCCGGGGCTCTACATTCCAAAGCAGACGCACTCTCAAGGAGGTATGGTGATGACTCCTCTCCCAAGGAATTTGGTGGAATGTTGTTACCTAATCAGGTAATATGCTCTTGTACCTTGAAGCCTTTGTTAAAGGAATCCATTAGAGAATGGGTTTCGGGGAATCCTCCGGAGATTGAGAGTTTGAATATGACCGTAGTTAACTCCATGCCTTATGTCAAAGGTCGTCTGTATCTCCCAGATGTCGACTCCAGACAAACAGCGTTACGTTGGGGTCATGACTCTTTGGTTTCAGCCCATTCTGGTTTGCGCAAGACTCTGGAACAGCTCAAGAGTTGGTGTTGGTGGCCTTCAATGCAGAAAGATGTCTCGGAGTACATCTCTACCTGCGCCATCTGTGCCCAGTGTAAGTCCACAACCATGAAACCCATGGGTTTATTGTGTCCCCTTCCAGTTCCGAGCAAACCATGGACCATGATATCTATGGATTTCGTCACAGAACTCCCTTCCGTTCAGGGTTTTGATACCATATGGGTGGTGATCGATTCTTTTTCCAAACCGGCCGTGTTTGTTCCTTGCCAAGGTTTGCCTACGGCACCGGTTCTGGCGGACCTGTTTCTTCGCCATGTTTTCCGCTGTTTTGGCCTTCTAGACATCATAATATCCGATAGAGGCTCGCAGTTCATCTCGCGTTTCTGGAAGCATCTTACTACGTCCCTGGGTGTTGATGCGAGGTACTCCACTGCTTATCATCCGGAGACGGACGGTCAGACGGAACGTTTGAACGCCACACTTGAGCAGTATTTACGTTGTCTAACCATGCAGCATCAAGAGTCCTGGTTGTCGGTATTAGTGACAGGCGAGTTTGCGTACAACAATTCGGTTCACACTTCCACAGGTACTTCTCCTTTCTTTGCCTTGTATGGGTACCATCCACGTTCTTTGCCATTGGATCTTCCAGTCTTGTCAGACAATCCCGCAGTCCAAGACAGTCTCAGGGATATTGCTTCTCTGCATCAACAGGTGCATTCCCGTCTGAAGGAAGCCCAGGACCGTTCTAAGGAGTACGCCGACCGACATAGGTCTCCCGCGCCCGATTACCACCCGGGTATGTTGGTCTGGCTTTCCACCAAACACCTCTGTATTCCCATGAGGAGTTGTTTGAAACCCAGATATGTCGGTCCTTATCGTGTCAAGGATATCATAAATCAGTCTGCAGTGAGACTAGAACTACCGGATAAGTGGAAGATCCATCCGGTTTTTCATGTATCTCTTTTGAAGCCCTGTTCGGAGGGGACCAGGCTTCCCGTTCGTCCGCCTCCGGTCAAGGTACAGGGTGAGGAGGAGTATGAGGTGAAGGCTATTCTTGCTTCTAAGGTTTCCTGAGGTGTTCGGTATTTCCTTATTGACTGGAAGGGTTATGGTCCCGAGGATCGTACTTGGGAGCCTGAATCCAATTTGCATCCTTCGGTTCTTTTGGCTCGGTTCCTGGCCTCTCGGGGGGTGAGGGCATCTTTGGGGGAGGATACTGTCAAGAAACCAGCTCCTGCTCCCCGTGCCGTCAAGCGTTATGCTAAAACTACACGTTCCACATTTCCAACACACACGGAGCCGAAGCGTTTCCAGAGTTTCAGACAACGCTGGGGGTTGCCGTGGAAACGTTGGTTGCCTGAGCACGTACGTGCACGATTACGGCGTTGCAGCGTTCCCCGCGCGGTCACGTGAATTGTTTAAATCTCCGCCCGGCATTCGGAACGCTGCTTCTGAATTTTCGGCTTTGGAGCTCTCATCTGTGTTCTTGTCTTGCCTTGAATCTTTGACCCTGCTTTTGCCTCACGGACTGATCTTGAACAACCCTTGACCTCGTATTGGATTCCTCCTGCTACTCGACTTCGGAACGAACGACCTTAGATTTGCCTGTCAATTTTTCTGCATTGGCGTTTCGGATCTTTTCTCCTGCATTTTTCTATCACTTGCTTGGGAAACCTTTAACACGGAACACTGTTGTTTTCACGGAACACACTTGCTTCGGAAACCTGTCACTCGGAACACTGTTCTTTGGACTTTTTACACAGAGCGCACTTCTTTTGGAACTCATCACAAGGAACTGGGATTACTCACGGACATTTTTTCCTTAGGCGTCCGCGTGCCGGCGGGTATAGGTTTAGGTTGGATTGTCCCTGTTTTTGGAACCACGCTCGTCGGACGGACTTCCTATCATCTTCCCTTCCATTGCTAGAACATTATACGGACAAGCACCAAATCTGATCTCCTGGATATCCCTGGTCCTCCGCTCTGCCTGGCTTACTATCCTTGCCCAGAGGTATTCACTACATGAGTACTTTGTTTGCTCAGCCTTTTTTTTTTGCTTGTGTTTATTTCATGAACCCAACTCCTGACACTGTGTTCTTTGTCTAGGCAGCTGTGTTCCGAATCATTATAATCTTCTGGGCAATTCCCCTTCCAAAATAGTCCTTTTATACTATTGGGAGTTGCATTGTCTGGAAGGTTTCTACGGCTACACTACGCGTTCAACTGAATCCTGGTCTCACCAGGTTTGCGTGGGTGGTTTCTCACATTTTATACAAATGTGCACCAGGGATATTGGTTACAGATGATAAATTGTCAGATTTTTAACATGCATACATTTGGAGTGAGACCCTATTTTCTGCTAGCAACCCCCCAGAATACACCACAGGGTCCTAACGCCTCTTAAAATGTGCACAGAAAAATCACAAGAATAATGGTATTATTTATATAATTTTGACCAGTCCGCACTATGAGTTATCTATCTTTTTAAAATTATTCCCTGGTCAAAAAGGGGTGTGGCTTCCCACATCACAGGGTGGAATAACTGGTTTATCCACTTCCCCCAAGCTCAGCTGTCTTGCAGAGGCATTGCCCCTCCCAGTTTCCCCTAAGAGGAAGCCACTTTACGGCCCCCCCGAATATAACATTTGCCTGAGTCCAGGACAGGCCTTTGTTCAACTCCCTGTAGTCCCCAGCTGCCACTCCCCTTTCAATCAATAGGGCCATGTGACCTCAGGATGCAGCCAGGCCTGGCAGCCAGGCCTGGGAACACAGCTGTTGATCCAGTTTCAACTCCTGTCGGGGGTAGTTGTCAGGCAGAATTCAGTTTCATTAAGCCAGGTTTCAGCTAAATGTCACTTTTTGTTCCCAGTTTTCTACATTCAAATCAAACTGACAATTTTTACCTATACATTAAATAATTACTTCCTTCAAGTCATTGCAGAATATAGTTTTACATTGTATCCACCTCTTAGCAAGTCTTTCCTTGGTCTGGTTTTGTTTAATTTGTTCAGTTTTACCCAAAAGTCTGGTGGTTTTAAAACGCTGGCTTTCTGATAGTGGTGAGTACTGGTAATGCAACCATTTTTGGGATTAAGAAAATGAATTCCCCACAGTTCTGAGTTGCTTTTTGGCAATCAGCATTGCCATTCCCAATAGTTTCAGGCTACTGTGTGTGTAGCCCAATGGTGGTTTTAGGCAGTGCCCTCCTGTGCTCACAACATAGGCAAAAATGGGTGGCAGCCTATTCTTCATGTTTTCCCTGTGCACTCTCTGGGGAGTTCTGGCCATCATGATGTTTTCCATGCCAGTACTGCACAGTTTTATGGTAGGGCTTGGATGCATGGGTAAAAACATCCCACAACTAGGTTAATGTGCAGGTGAATTTTTTTTCCCCATTGTGCACATTGCACATTGTTGCCATTTGTGGGGTGCCTCTACATTTCCCCAAATTAAAATAATATTTAGTAAAAAAAGGTATGTGGTACAACTTTGCTTTCTGCAGAGGTTGCGCAGTGTCATGCACCAGCCCTGGAGAATTGCTAGTCGTTGGAGATACTACTAAGATGGCGGCCTGTTCCCTTCTATCGGTCTAGTTTATTCCAACATGGCCGACATATTCTATAACTAGCGGCCCATAGCAACGCTCTGCGCGTTGTATCGTTTCCGTTACGTGCCCAGCAAGTCGCTCTCAGCGTCTAGCTTTTCGACTTTGCCTTGCGTTCAAGTTCTTTACTTAACTACCTATTCTTTCCCTACACTGGAGGTTTTTCAGGTCTTCAGGTAAGGTGATTAGGGTCTTATCTTCTGTCCTTTCTTACACAACGCGCTCTACCCCGCATTTTCCATGTAAGTATTTTTCCTGTCTTTTTCACTCAGCCGGCGCTTCAGCGTTAGTATTTTCGCTGTGAGTGTTTTCGACTGGTCTTACTTTCCTGTCCTTTTCCTTACCTCTTTCTTTCCTCCTTCCTTTCTTCTGTTGTTCCGTCGTAACGCCTCTTCGGTGTTCCGACGGACCGAGACCTCCCTCCAATCACAACTCAGCCGATACGACAGTTGAGCAAGGTGTGGACATTCATACTACGTGTCCGGAGCTCTGCGACTACAGGAATCAAGATCTCCATGTAATAGCCGGACATCAGTATTCCACGGATACCTGAATACTGATCGGGGTTTTTTGCCAGGAGGCTTTTTCCCCATTCTTTAGGGCGTGCTCCTCGGGTATTCCCTTGGTCTGTTATCAGCCAGATCACGGAGGCTACCGAGGGAGCGCGTCCATACCTTCGACAAAAGAAGAAGGAGAAGAAACCTGCCGAAGGAGATAAAGAGAAGAAGAAGAAGGCTGTAACAAAGACGGAAGAAGTACAGGAGAAGACAGGTGAGGAGGAGTTGGGGAAGGCTGAGACGACTCGTGACAGTATACAACGCCCAGAAAACACAATGGCGTCACCAGAACAATTTCAAGATATGTGTAATGCCATTCAGAACCTCAGAGTCGATATGCAATCACTGCACGCCGAGAACCTTCTTCTACGACAACAAGCAGCCTCTAGGGAAGCTGGTAGAGATGATTTACCTCCAATGCCATTCACATTTGGTAAATACGATGGAAACCCTAGGTATATCAAAGAATTCCTCGATGCTTGTACAGTCTATTTTTCCTTCCGACTTCGGGCATTCGAGTCTGGAAGGGCCAGAGTTGGGTTCCTCATAGCCAACTTGACAGGAAGCGCCCTAGCATGGGCTACCCCTTTGGTAACCAACCAAGACCCTTTGGTTAACGATTATGCCCAGTTTATACAAGGTTTCAAGAACCGGTTTGAGCGTTCCGAAGTACAGTATTCTAAATATCATGCCTATCTTGATGTCAGACAAGGAAACCAAGATTTACAGGGTTATGTTGCACAATTCCAAACACTGGCGGTATCAGCTGGATGGCCGGATACGGCACAACAAACTATTTTCCGGAGAGGGCTAAATGAGGAACTGAAGGACGAACTGGCTAGAGCAGTACGTCCCAACACCTTTCAAGAGCTGGTTACGCTAGTACTACAGATCGACTACCGTCTACAGGAAAGACGGGCAGAGAAGAGAAGAGGAAGAGGATCAGCGCCACGCTACAGCCCGCCTTCAGGAAGGAGGGAAAGACCTATGTCGGAAGAACCTATGCAAATAGGGGCAACCAGGGGACCGCTAACCAAGACTCAAAGGAGAAGAAGGCAGGAGCTCAACCTTTGCATGTACTGTGGTTCATCAACTCACATGCTTAAGGATTGTCCAGATATCCCCTCTAAGAGACAGGGAAACGCCAGACCCCGGGTTTTTGCAAGGGAAGCCATGGGGACCACCGTACAAACCCTTGCAACCTCACAAGACCCATTAATGAAGGAATAGAGGACAATCGTCTGATGGTATTCCAGCTGTCCAGCTGTCCATTTCCTACAGTCTGAGACAGAACCTATCGGTTTTGACAATGCTTGACTGTGGAGCAGCAGGAAACTTTATAGACGTAACATGGGCTCAGGAAAATCAGATTCCACTGAGGAAGAAGGACAGACCGATACCGGTCGAGGGAGTAGATGGCCGTCCACTCTCATCTGGACTCATTACCATGGAAACGGAACCTATAACAGTAAAGATGGATCATCATGTCGAAACCCTCACATTTGATGTTATCAGAGCAGCTCATTTTCCGTTGATATTAGGTATTTCATGGTTAAGAAGACACAACCCCAAGATTGACTGGACTAATAACAAGTTAAGCTTCGACTCCGAATACTGCCGGGAACACTGCATGAATGCTATGGAATTCCAGAAGGAGATACATTCCAGTCTCCCTACAACTCAGTGCAATCTCTCAATATCCTCTATACCTAGGCAGTATCTGGGTTTCGCTAGAGTGTTTGAAGACATTAATCCCAGACTCCTCCCACCTCACCGCCACGAGGACTGTAACATAGATCTAAAGGAAGAGACCTCCTTACCCTTCGGCAGAATGTATCCACTATCCTTATCTGAAAAGGAAGCATTGAAGGACTACCTCAACTCCAACTTAATGAATGGGCTTATTCGATCATCAAAGTCCTCAGGAGGGGCATCATTGTTCTTCATATCAAAGAAGGACTCCAAAGATTTACGCCCCTGTATCGATTACAGGGGCTTGAACAGCATTACCATCCGAGACAGGTACCCAATGCCGCTTATCAGAGACATACTGGAAACTGTCAGAGATTCAAAGGTATTCACCAAGCTCGATCTCCGTGGTGCATATCATCTGTTAAGAATAAAGAAAGGAGACGAGTGGAAAACCGCTTTCAGGACGCCGCTGGGGTTGTTTGAGTACTGTGTTATGCCATTCGGACTGGTAAACGCCCCAGCGGTATTTCAGAGATTTGTAGACAAGATCTTTGCCGACATGTTATACATATCGGTAGTCGTATACCTTGATGACATTCTTATTTTCTCTCCATCCTTGGAGGAACACCGGCTACATATGTGCGAAGTACTTCGTAGGTTATTGGAAAATCAACTTTTCGCCAAGCCCGAGAAGTGTCTCTTTGAGACCACAGAAGTACCTTACCTGGGATTTATATTATCAGAGAAAGGTATCCGTATGGACCCCAAGAAGGTGTTGGCCATAGACAGATGGCCAGAGCCCTCGTCCGTCAAGGAGATTCAACGTTTCCTAGGTCTGGCGAACTTTTACCGCCGGTTTATACCCAACTTCTCTGATCTGGTATTACCCATCACAGTACTTCTCAAAAAGGGTATAGTATTCCAGTGGGGTTCGGCGGCTCAAGCAGCATTCGAGACACTAAAAAGACGATTCATCACTGCCCCGGTTTTAGTTCAGCCCGAGCAGAATAAACCATTTATCTTGGAGACCGATGCCTCGGGGGGTGCTTTAGGGGCAGTCTTGTTACAAGAAGGAAACAATGGAGAAGAACACCCTATCGCCTATTACTCTCGCACCCTAACTGGAAGCGAAAGAAACTACTCAGTTCTAGAAAGAGAATTATTAGCAATGTGGGCAGCCTGTCAGGAATGGAGACATTTGCTACAGGGAGCCTCTCACCAATTTGTGATTCGTACTGATCATAGGAATCTCAAGGTTCTCCAACAAATGGAATGCAGGAATTCCAGGCATGCCCGTTGGGCCTATTATTTTTCAAGCTTTCATTTCCTGATCACCTACATACCAGGATCCCAGAATAGTGTGGCAGACGCGTTATCCCGAAGTTGGTTGGAGGAAGATCTATCGGAGGTTAAAAAGGAGAAGATTCTGCTTGAGAACCACTTTCATACAATTGCTAACCTATTCCTTGAGAAGGTTCAAGGTGAACTCAAGGATTATGCTCAGGAAGAGAAACAGTCATACAAATTGCAGGAACGCGAAGGATTGTGGTTTCATCATTCAGCATTGTTCTTACCCACCACTGACCTTCGCAAACAGGCCATCAGCTTTTGCCACGATCTACCCTTGGCTGGACATAAGGGGGAGAAGGCAACGTTCGAGTTGGTGTCCAGGAGATTCTGGTCGCCGTCGATGTGAAGAGACATCACCTCATATGTGTCGACTTGTCCCATCTGTGCCATCAATAAGACCCCTCGTCACAGACCACTCGGACTCCTACATCAAGCCAAGACGCCCACACACCCCTGGGAGGACCTCTCATTGGACTTCATAGTAGAACTCCCAGTTTCCCAGGAAAAGAAGGTGATTCTAGTGACGATTGATTCTTTCACCAAGTTAGCTCATTTCGTAGCTCTTGCAGGAGTTCCTTCAGCCTCAGAGACCGCTACAGTCTTCCTTCGCGAGATAGTAAGGTTACACGGTTTACCACGGTCCATAATTTCGGACAGAGGAACGCAATTTACTTCTAAATTTTGGAACTCGCTATGTAACCAGTTGGCTATACAGAAAGCGTTATCCTCGGGATATCACCCCCAGTCCAATGGACAGACCGAAAGACTGAACGCTAGTTTAGAACAATACCTTTGCTGTTATTGTAACAGGAAACAGGACAACTGGGCTGCTCTGTTACCAATGGCAGAGTTCGCTTACAACAACACATTTCATACGGCGATTAAGATGAGTCCTTTCAGGTGCACCTATGGTTATGACCCGCATCATCTAGGAGCCTTATCTTTCAACAGCCAGACCACAACTCCCGCCTTGGAGAGGATGCTGATGGATCTCAAGCGTACACACAAGGAAGCCTTACAAACCTTAGAGGAAAGCCGCAAGAGGTATAAGACCTATGCGGACACCAAACGTAATCCGGTTCCCCTTTGGAAGACAGGAGATTTGGTCTGGTTATCTACGCGATATCTACCTCGCTGGACGCATAAGGGGAAATTCACAGCACGATACATAGGGCCCTACCCAATCCTGGCCCAGATCAATCCTGTAGCCTTCAAACTAAGATTACCTCACTCTCTGCGGAGGGTACATCCGGTCTTTCACTCCTCTTTACTCAAGACTTATCAAAGAGATCTGTACAAGAGACCTTTGAGAAGGACGGTGATCACTCCGCCCAAAGAACCTGAGGAATATGAGGTGGCCAGAATTGTAGATTCCCGCTACAGGAGAGGAACCCTTCAATATTTGGTCCATTGGAAGGGATTTCCCATGGCCGAAAGATCTTGGGAACCAAGATCCCATATGCACGCTCCCAAACTTGTACAGCGATTCCATAGGCTGTACCCAGGAAAACCTGGAGGAGGCAGGTATCGAAGGGGGCATACTGTCATGCACCAGCCCTGGAGAATTGCTAGTCGTTGGAGATACTACTAAGATGGCGGCCTGTTCCCTTCTATCGGTCTAGTTTATTCCAACATGGCCGACATATTCTATAACTAGCGGCCCATAGCAACGCTCTGCGCGTTGTATCGTTTCCGTTACGTGCCCAGCAAGTCGCTCTCAGCGTCTAGCTTTTCGACTTTGCCTTGCGTTCAAGTTCTTTACTTACCTACCTATTCTTTCCCTACACTGGAGGTTTTTCAGGTAAGGTGATTAGGGTCTTATCTTCTGTCCTTTCTTACACAACGCGCTCTACCCCGCGTTTTCCATGTAAGTATTTTTCCTGTCTTTTTCACTCAGCCGGCACTTCAGCGTTAGTATTTTCGCTGTGAGTGTTTTCGACTGGTCTTACTTTCCTGTCCTTTTCCTTACCTCTTTCTTTCCTCCTTCCTTTCTTCTGTTGTTCCGTCGTAACGCCTCTTCGGTGTTCCGACGGACCGAGACCTCCCTCCAATCACAACTCAGCCGATACGACAGTTGAGCAAGGTGTGGACATTCATACTACGTGTCCGGAGCTCTGCGACTACAGGAATCAAGATCTCCATGTAATAGCCGGACATCAGTATTCCACGGATACCTGAATACTGATCGGGTTTTTTGCCAGGAGGCTTTTTCCCCATTCTTTAGGGCGTGCTCCTCGGGTATTCCCTTGGTCTGTTATCAGCCAGATCACGGAGGCTACCGAGGGAGCGCGTCCATACCTTCGACAAAAGAAGAAGGAGAAGAAACCTGCCAAAGGACATAAAGAGAAGAAGAAGAAGGCTGTAACAAAGACGGAAGAAGTACAGGAGAAGACAGGTGAGGAGGAGTTGGGGAAGGCTGAGACGACTCGTGACACGCAGTGATACACGTTTTATTTCCCCTTTTTACACTCAGCTACTTTTAAACAAACATTCTATTAATAATAAAGTCGTTCCAGCTTTCTGTGCCGTTCGATTTTTTTTCATCCCATCATGGACATTGCACATTGTCCACGTCCATAGGGTCCCACTACATTTCCTCCTATTGAATGAAATTTTAACTGAAAATGTTATGTATTACAACTTTGATTTATCCAAAGGTTGCGTATTGACACATGTCTTATTTTACATTTCCCCCTCAGATACTTCCTTCCCTATTGTGATTGTCATGGATTACAGCTGCCGAGTGACAGATTTTTTAACCGTCAAGTACAACTGTTCATCACGGGTTGTCTGTGCGTTACCATTCACTGGGATGACCGTGTCGGACCTCTGTGTCCTTACGCTGTTGTCGGAATAAGAAGTAACATTCCATCCTTTCTGGTGGTGTAGATCATAGCTGTTGACGTCGTCTTGCACATCAATGTGGGACGTAAACCCCTACTGTGGCGGCAAACGCTTACTTTCTGTGTGTGAAAAAACCAACGTGGACATTAACATTTTCATTGTTGACCAAAGAGACAATCTTACTGCTTCTATGGAAGTGTGCATAGGGCGATCATTTCGCACAGATCATTGTGAAACACAACTACTTTCCTCATTGCATAGGGCGATGATTTCGCTCAGTTTATTGTGAAATAAAACTACTCTACTAAATCTTAAATGTTAGGGTTTTTTTTACAAATGTACTCTCTGTTTTTACAATGTGGCATGCTATGTTGAAGGTTGTAATGTGTTCTTTTGTAGGTCCTACATGACGGCACGTACGTCCATATGGACGCATTTGTTTAAGCTGTCAAGGAACACTATGGACAAAGTTACTGTATACCAGTTGCTTTGGCTATGGGAGGGTCAGGCCCATCTCATATGCTTTAGTGCCGTCAAGCCAATTTCTGTCATGGTCAGGCACATTTCTGTGTCCCAGATGCCCTGCACTGAAAGTGTTTGCTGCATAGAAATGTTTGTAAAATAATACATGATTACACCCTCCCAATACACATATTTTCACACCTTTCGACCTGTGCCATTTACGAAATTATGTGTCGAAAGGTGAGTGTTTAATGGTGTTGCTTCTAGTACTTCTAACGTGATTGCACTTCACATCACAGAGTTTGTTTGGGATTTTATGTAAACGTATGTAGAGTACTCCTTTGCATTTTTAACACGCTTTTTGACAGGAAACAATTACTACATGTGCAACACATGTATGTAAAGGTCATTGACAACACCCGAAAAGGTTTGTGTTGTGCATGTTATAGTGTTTAGAAATTTACCAAGTCTCGTGATGTACATAATAAATCAACGGTAGAGCTTCCGTCTCTGAGGGTAGCTTCTATGTATGGTTAGTGGCCACAATGTAGGGGATGTGGGTACTGTCCATTAGTGGAAGGGACACAACATTGCATTGAGGTTGCCATGTGCACCAGGGACTGCCTTTCTGGTAAAGGTCTTGCTCATAACTATACATTTCTCAAGGATCACAAATGTGGTGCTGCCTTTACGGTCACACAGTTTCATTTTTGCTTTCTGTGGCCTGCAATGGAAAGCGAAGAAGGCTTTCTATCCAACACCCTTCTTCTCTTTCTATAGTGGCCAAGTTGAAAAAGGATTTGTTTTCTTCAGCCGGAGCGTTCCGGGCGAAAACAAAAAATCCTCTTTTTTTGTTACCACGGGTTACTGCTGTAAAATCTCGATTGCTAATGGCATTTATTTCGCACTCTTTGGGGAGGAATGGGGGTTAATGATCCAGATACGTCGGTATGTGCTCTTGTTTATATTGTGTTGTACATTTGCTTTGTGGAGTTGTGCACCGGAAATTTTACAGTTACAAGTTCCTATAAGAATATGCAATGTACTTGCGCACTATCAATCAGTTACACATGTCATTGTGAAGTGGGTATGACTTTTCGAACACGCCCCCTTGCTGTGCGCCAGCATATGATAATGTGGAATTCTTCGGAAGGTGGGCAGTTACTTCAAATGTTACTTTACAGTAGTATGCTTATGTGTTACTATTAGAATCCTGATAAATGTAGCACAACATTTTTGTTAAAGAACTCTTATGCTGCATTTACACTACTAAAAACCTATGGCATTCAATTAAAAAACCTTTGTTAAAGGGACGTTATGGTTACGTTGCCCTCCCAAAAACCTGTAAAATTCACTACAAAAAAAACTTTGTTGAAGGGACGTTATAGTTAAGTTGCCCTACGAAAAACCTGTGCATTTCACTAAAAAAAAATGTTCACCCTCCCCATTATGGTTCACATTAAAACCGAAAGACCCTTGAAATTCGCCAGTTATGGTAGACTGAGCACCCATACTTTCCATCTCCACTGTGCACTGCTAACACTAATACCCAGAACATGACAGATGTCATCTCACATGTCACTGATGACATCACTGATGACATCACATGTTCAGCACCTTTGTTTTCGTTCCCTGCCCTATATATATATGTACATTTAGTAAAAAAAGTTTGTTAAAGGGATGTTATACTTCACAGTGAAATCAAAAAACACTGCAGATTCCCCCATTATGGTAAGCTCAGCAACCATAACTCGCACCATCTACGTGCATTGCTAAGACTAACACCTAGGACATCAAAGATGACATCACAAATATCATTGATGACATCACTTATGACATCATATGTCTGCCTCACTTATTTTGGTGCATTGAAAAATCTAGGCCAGGTGGTTTTATTCACTGACAATCACAATAGAAAAATTGAAAAGGTGCTGTTTATTAAAACGGTAACCTCGTTGTATGTTCTTAAAGTACTTTACTTAGGGTCTAATGTGAGCTCATGATGCACATGAATGAGACAATAGCAGGCCTCAAACACATAATTAATTTGTATACAGGAATATAAACTTTCTAATGATACTGTTTCTTTCTTCTTTACTTGAGTTTCCCTGTATGTGCCTTTGATTTATATGCATTGGGTCTTCATATGTATTGTTTGTATTAGCAGAAGTGTGTATTAAGTCTTGAATTGTTAGCTAGTTTTTACATGTTTAACATTACACAATCACCCCTCATATCTTGCAACCAACGTAATAGAAAGAACCCCTTGTAGGTAGGGAGTTTTTGTCAACATTATTTTCACATGTGCTGTCATCAATGATATTTGTGATGTCATCTTTGATGTCCTAGGTGTTAGTCTTAGCAATACACGTAGATGGTGCGAGTTATGGTTGCTGAGCTTACCATAATGGGGGAATCTGCAGTGTTTTTTGATTTCACTGTGAAGTATAACATCCCTTTAACAAACTTGTTTTACTAAATGTACATATATATATAGGGCAGGGACGAAAACAAAGGTGCTAAACATGTGATGTCGTCAGTGATGTCATCAGTGACATGTGAGATGACATCTGTCATGTTCTGGGTATTAGTGTTAGCAGTGCACAGTGGAGATGGGAAGTATGGGTGCTCAGTCTACCATAACTGTCGAATTTCAAGGGTTTTTCGGTTTTAATGTGAACCATAATGGGGAGGGTGAACATTTCTTTTTTAGGGAAATGCACAGGTTTTTTGTAGGGCAACTTAACCATAACGTCCCCTCAACAAAGTTTTTTTTGTAGTGATATATATATATGGATTAGAATATAAATTGCAACACCGTTAGCAATGAGGCAGAGGAAAACTTCATCTTGCCCACCAGACAACACTGCTAAGTCCCTCAGCAGGTGGGCGAAGAGATTATTGCGGGCAACGGGGTCTGAAGCGGAGCGTTCTCCCTTTCAGCGAGACTGCAACACCCGGGGTTCAACATCCAACTCTGACCCTTCCGTGATGCCATCTCCTTTATGGGGCATCGCTCCACCCCTCCAACTGCGTTCTGCCCTCGGCTGAAATGCAGATCACAAGTCGAAAGAGACAGAGGGTGGAAAAATCCAGTTGGAAGTGGAAAAACCCAGCGCTCCTCTACTTGCATGCATTACCAGACCCCTTATCGTGCAGCTGCAGTGCACTCCAACTCCCCTTCTGTATTCGTTCTTCACTGGACAATACAATAACTATTCTCTGTAGTCAGTCCGCCTGCAAAATATCTATGTGACCTTGCTCTGTTTTCCCTGTTACTTGTTCATTCTGTGAGGCCCGCGGAAACACAGACTTTATTACTGCAATGGGAGATGAGTGTTCAAAATGGCTACGCATCAACGCCATGTTATTCTGGCTCACATATTACACATTAGTATTACAGGTACCCGTGGCCCTCATGCGTTGATAATTACGGCGCTGAGAATCGCCTGCCACCGTGGTACTGTCCTTGGCTCCTACAACAAAGCAGTACCAGTGAAAGAAACACAGCCGGTGAGTTGGGGAGACTGATACCAGACCGGTCTGGGCTGAAGCCAAGTTTGCAAGCAGCAATATTGTATGGTGAGCGCTGAAGCAGACAGTTTGTTAAAACGCATGTGATAACCAACACGAGTGAAGTTGAACAACAGATTAGTAATTGACCTTTAAGTTGTCCGGCACCGGGTGCGTGCTTATTCGAAGGTCTCTGTAAGGCATCCAACTAAGAGTGGAAAAAGGTGAAAGAGTGGCAAAGAACTGTGCATCAAAGTGGTCCTGCGACGGGTCCAACAAAATCCTGTGCACAATCGAAAGTCTTCGATGTTGACACTGCCAAACTAATTGATGACAAAATAGAATTAAGTTGGTCCGAGCCCAAACGAGGGAGATCAATTGAACAAGTAAATGACATAGTGAATTAAGTTGTTCCGAACCCGAACGAGGGATATCAGTTGAAAGCTTTTGAGATAAAATAAGTTTTGTGTTAAAAAGAATGAAATTGGTCCGAGCCTAGCGGAGTGAGACTGATTGAATATTGTGTTAAACCGGATCTGAGCCCAGCTCAGGGCGATCCGAGGTGAATAGTAAATCACCTGAGAAGTTGAGTACGTGTAAAATTCGGAGAGTAAAAGAACTTATTGTTTATTTGTCGCATCACTCCCTCTGAAAGAAGAGACTTTGAAAGGGAAAGAGACTTGGGTACAGAAGGCCCCGATGCCAAAGTTTGAACTGCACCCTTGTGCCAGAGGGGCCAGAGACTGTGCTAAGCTCGAGTGTACCGCCTTGTCCCATGCTGAAAACATGGGGAAAGGAGGCCAATGATCTGAACATCCTTACATATGATTTCCTGAACACTTTTCTTTTGCATAACATTGTTTCCCACCCTATTTGTATTTAGCGGTAAGGATTGGCAACAGATTTATTAGTATAGGCCCTTTTATTTTGACAAGACTCACTAGGACTGCGTTATTATTATTTGATGGTTGTAGCTTGCCCCCCTCTTTAGATTTAGAATTAGATAGACATTTTTCAAACCCTTTTTGAAGTTCAATAAACCCCCCTTGAACTGTGGTCACTTGTATCTGTCTTACTGTTGATACCATGCCTTCCTTACATGTGGTGTCAGTAGTGGGATGTGACTCAATTGAGACAAATTGGGGAACCCTAAAATTCCAGAAGCTTAGTCATCGAGCCTCTGACCCTTCTATCACCGTGAAAGAGTCCATAGGCTTTGATATCTGTAGCAGCAGAGAAGCTACTATCCCTCCTGGGAAAAACTAAGAATGATTCCCACAGACTTAGATTTGATACCCCCTCCTGGGTGTTATATAATATTGGCTCCAAAATCTGGCCTCACCGGAAAGTGCGGTTTAGATGCCCTAGCGGGCATCATAGATCCCGACTTCTGGGGAGACATAAAGGTTCTCTTACAGAACCATGGCGAAAATCGATTTGAAGTACATTGTGGGGACAAAATTGCACAAGAAATTCTTGAAAGGGCTTTATTTCCTCGTTTTAGAGAGAGTGAACCGGAAGATACTGAGAGAGGTACATGTCGCTTTGGGGAAGCTGATGAACCAGCTACCACTGAAGCAAAAGGTTAAGAAGAACCTACCATCCTTCCCAACCTAGCCTTCGCCCAGCGAAATGATCCAGCACTCCCAGAGGCTTTCTTGCAAGTGATTCCTGAAGGGGAAGGATTAGAGAAGAGAAGTCCCTTTTTCTTCCTAAAACAGGGATTACTATACAGAAAGGAAATATCCACAGAAGGCCTAAGTAAAACTCAGTTAGTAATCCCCAAAACCCATTGGAAGATCGTACTCGAAATTGCGCATTCTCATTTGACAGGGGGACACTTAGGACAATCTAACACCCAGGCACACATCAGTGGGAAGTTTTACTGGCCAAGTATCCATCCTGATATAAAGAACTTCATTAAGACATGTGAAATATGTCAGAACACCAGTAATCATATTTCCTTGCCTGCCCCTCTGAATCCTTTACCAATAATGGAAGTCCCTGTGTCAAGGATTTGGATGGATATCATTGGACCATTAGAAACCTTGAGACTGGGTAACAAATATGTCCTCGTAATCCTCGATTACACTACCAGATACCCCAAGGAATTCCCTTTATGGGACAATACTACCCAGCAGATTTTAAAACATCTATTACCATATTTTTCCATGGTTGATTTTCCTAAAGAAAACCTAACGGATCAAGGATCCAATTTTATGAGCAAATTCATGGGTGAAGTCAAGGAATTGCTCCATATCGCCACCTTAAGAACCTCAGTTTACCATCCCCAAATAGACAGATTGGTAGAAACATTCAATAAAACCCTTAAAATGATCCTAAGAAAGTTGGTAGATAAGGATGGGAAGGACTGGGACCACATGAACCCCTCGGCCCTATTTGCAGTCAGGAAAACCCCTCAGATGTTCACTGGATTCTCTCCTGTTGAACTACCTTATGGTAGAGAACCTTAGAGATGTCCTGGACATGCTCCGGGAGACCTGGGAAGAAAGAGAAGAAGCACCCATTCGCCTTTCGCAAACGGCCACCAGATTGCGAGAGCATATGAAGCTTGTTCGAAATCTCATCTATACTCATATGGAAAAAACCCAAGCACAATGAAAGTCCACCTATGACAAAAAGATAAACTTAAGATCATTTTCAATAGGACAAAAGGTACTAGTTCTCTTACCTACCTCGGAAAACAAACTTGTCTCAAAGTGGCATGGGCCATATGAAATATTAGAACGAACAGGAACCTGTACCTATAAGGTAGCCCAACCTGACAGGAAACAAAAGACCCATCTCTATCATGTAAATCTCTTAAAAGAGTGGAAGGAAAATCCTTCCCCTGCCAATGCCACAATAATATCTTGTTTGGTACCCGAAGGTATAGATAATTTTGAATTCATTCCCCAAGAGCTGTTGTCAGGAATAAGGGCTGGTGCCGCCGGGGAATAACTAAGTTTGCTTATTAAAACATTGGTAAAGAGAACTATATTTCCCAGCATTCTGGGGAGGACCTGTAGTTCAGTGCAAGTTGCCGCGCGTTGCCAGCTGCAAGTAATGAAAGGCAGCATAAAGCCAACACGCTCGCGGCCGCAGGTGTGGCTTATTTTGTGTTCCTGGATGGGTGCGGTCGGAGCGAGACGTGAGCGAAGCTTTCCTTGCAGCCTGTAAGACTTTGGAGCAAGACGAAGCGGGTGGACTGGTTGGCAGTTGCTACAACGTTTTCTTCAGACTCCGAGTGGTCCCGTGGGGCCGCTCGGAGCTCAGATAAGTAACGGCACATTACGCTGGTAAATACTGGGGAGCAGGATGAATGCGGGCGGGCTGGCTGACAGTTATTACAGCATTTTCTTCAGACTCCGAGTGGTCCCGTGGGGCCGCTCGGAGCTCAGATAAGTACTGAGCACATTACGAGTTTTCAGCAAAGTGTGTGTTTTCGGTGAATCCTTGTTAAGGACTTCGATGCTTAATACTCGTGTGTTTAAAGGCACACGGCAGAGTGCGGACAATGTTTATGGTTGCTAAATCAGCAACATACAGTACAGGACATTCAGGGTTAGGGGCGGTTTGGGCACAACAGTGATCTGGTGTCCTTGTCTGGGCATGTACATTATGGCTATATGTGTTCAGTGTTGCTTCAGCTTGCCCAACGGGCCATGTGTCCGGTATTTCATGTATGGAATCTAATTCCATTGTTTGTGTTCATCTATGCTTGCTATATGTTTATCTTGTTACATGTTCACACGTATTAAGGTGTGTTTATACGATTTAGAGGTAGGCTGGAGGCAAGATTACTGGCGCAAACCCTATGTGTTTGGTTGAGTAAAAGAACTAGATAAGGAGGTTTTTTCCCTGTGCTTCCCCTTTCCTATCCACCTTAGGAGTTCCCTAACCCTCTATCCGGTGTTCCTACATTCCCTACCCCATCCACAACCTCTTCCTAACTCCTCTTCCCCCCATTGGCTGCCACGTGGTGTCCTGTGTATATAATCAGGTGCCTGTGCCAACCACGGGTGGAGGGTCAAATTCATTCGGCTTCTGTGGTTCGGGGGAGAGTGTCGATTCCTCTCCTCCATTATTGTGTGCATTCTGACATAATAAGCCACACCCATATTGGGATACTAAAACCACCCAAGCCAAATGGATACGACTCCTCTGCCTTTAGCCGATGTGCTAAAGGCTCTTCAAGATATTCAGTTAGAATTAGCACAGGCACGCCAAGAGTCAGACAACTTAAAAGTACAAGTACAAGGCTTGATGGCTCAGCGAACTCCCTTGGAGGGGGCTAGTGGGTCTAATGTTAGAGAACCATCTACTAGTCAAAATGCTACCGTTATTGTTCAATCTCCTAGTAATGTACCGTTAGCAGCACCTGAACGGTTTTCTGGTGATCCTCGGAAGTATATGATGTTTCTTACACAAGGTAGATTGCATTTTCTGTGTAAACCCATGGCGTTTGAAACCATTCAGGCCAGAACGGCATTTGTAATATCATACTTGACAGGGGATGCGGCGGCCTGGGCAATGCCCTTGGTTCAAAAGGATGATCCTTTGCTGTATAGTTGGGATGGGTTTTTGGCAGAATTTGGAAGGTTGTTTGATCGGCGGGAAGTGTCTTTGGCACAAGATAAAGAATTATTAGGGTTGAAGCAGGGTGCTAAAGATTTGGTAACGTATGTGACCCAATTTAATAGATTGGTGATTGAAACAGAATGGCCAGAGGCTAAACAAACAGTGTTATTTTATCAAGGATTGAAGGATGAACTAAAGGATGCCATTGCTCAAGTGGAGCCGCAACCTAGAACCTGTACAGCTATGATAGATTTGGCATTGAGACTAGAGCACAGATTGAACGAGAGAAGAGGTGAAAGAAAAAGACCTGAGGCCGTCTCGTTTGCGAGACTAGATAGAAGTAGAGGAGGAAGGTTGAGTGAGGTGGAACCCATGCAGATTGGTAGTATCAGAGGACCTTTATCAACAGCGGAAAAGGAGCAGCGGAAAAGTAACAATCTATGTCTCTATTGTGGACAAGCAGGGCATTTTATCCGCAATTGCCCTAATACTCCTCAGAAAGGGGGCGGGGGAGACAAGAGCAAGAAGGAAACAGTAAAAGAGATGGGCCGGCCTTAGGGGGAACACAGGTGTCAGGCCCGAGTGAAGCAAGGTTCCCCAGATGGGTAGCAAACATGGTTGGAAGCAAAACCTCTCATTTTTATATATGGGTGACATTATGTTTTGCGTTGTCCAAAAAAGAGGTATGGGCAATGGTGGATTCAGGGGCTACGGGAAATTTTGTAGACATTACTTTGGCTGAACATTTAGGATTACCTGTGCAAGACAAGGAGAGGGTGGAAGGTGTGCAGTCAGTGGATGGGTCCCCGTTGATATCCGGACCAATTCGGAAGCAGACTGAGAAATTAGAGATGATATGTGCGGCAGGTCATAGAGAGGGAATCACATTTGATTTAATAGCAGCACCTCAGTTTGGTGTGATCCTGGGAATGCCTTGGTTGAAAGAACATAATCCAAGAATTGACTGGGTAAAGCAGAGGTTGTGGTTCGAGGAACAGGAGTGTAAAGAACATATGTTATCAGAATTGGGGCCGGCAGCATTGTTGGTGGAAAGGAAACTAGATGTGCCAGTGTAGGAGCGGTGGAAACAGAGATCCCTGCCCAGTATATGGAATTTGCTAAAGTTTTTGACAAAAGAGGAGCGGAACAACTACCACCGCATCGACCATATGATTGTGTTATCGAATTAGAGGAGGGGGCCAAGTTGCCTTGCAGTCGGATATATGCTCTCACTGAAACTGAAAACAAACATCTCGGGGAATATCTTGATGTGATGTTGGCTAAAGGGTTTATCTGACATTCAACTTCCCCTGTTTCTTCCCCCCTATTTTTTGTTCCCAAAAAGGAAGGCACGTTACAAACATGCATTGATTATCGTGCACTAAATAAGGTCACAATTAAGAATAGGTTTCCTTTACCTTTGATTTCTGTCTTGTTGGATCAAGTACGGTCCGCAAAGATTTACACCAAGTTTGATTTGAGAGGTGCCTATCACTTGATAAGAGTTAAGGAGGGTGATGAGTGGAAGACGGCCTTCAGAACTAAGTTTGGGTTGTTTGAGTAGCTTGTAATGCCATTTGGCTTATGTAACGCTCCGGCGGCCTTTCAGTTTTTTATGCAAGAAGTATTGCGAGATTTCATTGATATTTTTGTTATCGTTTACATTGACGACATTTTGATATACTCAAATTCCCCAGAACAACATGTTGGACATGTACAGGCCGTGTTGAAGCGTCTGCAGGAATACCAATTGAGGTTAAATTGGAGAAATGTGTATTCCATGTAAAACAGGTTGAATTTTTAGGATTTATTCTGACTCCAGCAGGAGTGGTTATGGATCCCAAGAAAGTGCAGGCAGTAACTGAGTGCCCTTCCCCGCAGTGCATTAAAGATATCTAATCATTCTTAGGGTTCGCTAATTTTTATCAGCGTTTCATTAGTAATTTCTCCAAGATAGTCTCTCCTATCACACAATTACTTCGGAAGGCAGTAAGATTTGTTTGGAATTCTGAGGCAGAAAACGCTTTTAAAGAATTAAAGAAAGCCTTTACTACAGCACCAGTGTTAAGACACCCAAACACTGAGAAAGCTTTTCAGGTGGAGACAGATGCTAGCAATGTGGCCATAGGAGCTATACTGTCACAGAAAGAGGAGGATGGAGTATGGCATCCAGTGGCATTTTCCTCTAGGAAATTGACCGGTTGTGAGCAGAATTACTCCATTACTGATAAGGAATTGTTGGCCATTCGGGCAGCCTTTCTATAATGGAGACATTATTTACTAGGGGCACGGCATCAGGTGGTGGTGGTAACGGATCACAAGAACTTGCAATATTTTAAAACTGCACAAACCCTGAGTCAGAGACAACTGTGATGGTCCCAGTATTTTAATGAGTTTAATTTTGTGGTAACATTCAGACCAGGAAGTAAAAATGGGAAGGCGGATGCCTTATCCCGACAACAAAATACAGACAATCTAGTAGAGGAAGTCAAAACAATTATTGCCACAGAAAAAGTTATTGGAGCAGTCACCAACATTTAACTGACCAAATAAAGAAGGTGCTGTCACCAAGTCAAATGCAGAAGTGGAAGAATATGGATGCAACACGAATGGTGCGGGAGGGGTTGCCTTACCATAATGGGCATTTGTACTTACCCACCAAAGAATTACAAGAAAAGGCGTTGTATTGGTGCCATAATTCTCCTTTAGCAGGACATGCCGGGCAAAGGAAAATGCAAATAATGTTAGAGAAGTACTTTTGGTGGCCTACATTAAGAAAAGATGTGGAGAAATATTTATTACATTGTGAAAATTGTGCGCGTAATAAGTCTGAACATGTAAAAAAGAGAGGGCTCTTACAACCGTTGGCCACTCCTGAAAGAGCATGGACTCACCTGTCAATGGATTTCATTACTGACCTACCACCCGATAATCAGTTCAATACCATTTGGGTGGTGGTAGATTTTCTGTCCAAACAAGCCCATTTTGTTCCATGTGTTGGAATTCCGGGAGCAGGCAAGTTGGCAGAGTTGTTTTTGCAACATGTAGTCAGATTGCATGGTCTGCCAAAGAGCATTGCGTCCGATAGGGGTTCGCAGTTTACATCCAGGTTTTGGTGTGCTTTCTGTCGGATGTTGGGAATCAATTGTGCTCTGTCCACTAGCTATCATCCCCAAACCGATGGGCAGACCGAAAGAGTGAACCAGACATTGGAGCAATACCTGAGAGGTTACCTGGGGGATGGCAGAGAATCGTGGGTGCAGGCACTGTGGTTGGCGGAGTTTACATATAATAACACTTTTCACAGTTCTTTGGGAATGGCACCTAATGAATGTTTGTATGGCCATGAACAAAACATGATACCAGAATAACTACTGAACATGGGAAATATGCCAGCGTTGCAAGAGCGAAAACAGTTTCTTCTTCAAATCAGACACAGGGCATGCACAAATTTGGAGAGAGCCAAAGAAGCATATAAAAGACAGGCGGATAAACATCGACAAAAGAGTCCGCAGTATCAAGTGGGGGAGCGGGTTTGGTTATCAACACGCAATCTTTCATTGGTAGGATCACGTAAATTTATGCCTCGGTTTATTGGTCCTTATGAAATATGTAAGTGTGTATCAAATACTGCTATGAAATTGCATTTGCCCAAGACTGTGCCAGTACATCCGGTATTTCATGTATCTTTACTTAAACCCGCAGCTCCCGGAATGAAGACCAAACAGCCTCCACCCATTGTACAAGATGGACAAGAGGAATACGAGGTTAAAAGGATTTTGGACGTGAAAAGGAAGAAGAAGCATCTATGGCACCTCATTCAATGGGTAGGTTACGGACCAGAAGACTGTTCATGGGAACCAGCAGAGGCCGTACATGCCCCCAGGTTGGTGAAATTATTTCATTTGAGACATCCGGCAAAACCCGGTCCTGGAAAGAGGCCTGCGAGAGGAGGTAATGTCAGGAATAAGGGCTGGTGCCGCCGGGGAGTAACTAAGTTTGCTTATTAAAACATTGGTAAAGAGAACTATATTTCCCAGCATTCCGGGGAGGACCTGTAGTTCAGTGCAAGTTGCTGCGCGTTGCCAGCTGCAAGTAATGAAAGGCAGCATAAAGCCAACACGCTCGCGGCCGCAGGTGTTGCTTATTTTGTGTTCCTGGATGGGTGCGGTCGGAGTGAGACGTGAGCGAAGCTTTCCTTGCAGCCCGTAAGACTTTGGAGCAAGACGAAGCGGGCGGATTGGCTGGCAGTTGCTACAGTGTTTTCTTCAGACTCAGAGTGGTCCTGTGGGGCCGCTCGGAGCTCAGATAAGTAACGGGCACATTACGCTGGTAAATACTGGGGAGCAGGATGAATGCGGGCGGGCTGGCTGACAGTTATTACGGCATTTTCTTCAGACTCCGAGTGGTCCCGTGGGGCCGCTCGGAGCTCAGATAAGTAACGGGCACATTACGCTGGTAAATACTGGGGAGCAGGATGAATGCGGGCGGGCTGGCTGACAGTTATTACGGCATTTTCTTCAGACTCCGAGTGGTCCAGTGGGGCTGCTTGGAGCTCAGATAAGTACTGAGCACATTACGAGTTTTCAGCAAAGTGTGTGTTTTCGGTGAATCCTTGTTAAGGACTTCGATGCTTAATACTTGTGTGTTTAAAGGCACACGGCAGAGTGTGGACAATGTTTATGGTTGCTAAATCAGCAACATACAGTACAGGACATTCAGGGTTAGGGGCGGTTTGGGCACAACAGTGATCTGGTGTCCTTGTCTGGGCATGTACATTATGGCTATATGTGTTCAGTGTTGCTTCAGCTTGCCCAACGGGCCATGTGTCAGGTATTTCATGTATGGAATCTAATTCCATTGTTTGTGTTCATCTATGCTTGCTATATGTTTATCTTGGTACATGTTCACACGTATTAAGTTGTGTTTATACGATTTAGAGGTAGGCTGCAGGCAAGATTACTAGCGCATACCCTATGTGTTTGGTTGAGTAAAAGAACTAGATAAGGAGGTTTTTTCCCTGTGCTTCCCCTTTCCTATCCACCTTAGGAGTTTCCTAACCCTCTATTCGGTGTTCCTACATTCCCTACCCTATCCACAACCTCTTCCTAACTCCTCTTCCCCCCATTGGCTGCCACGTGGTGTTCTGTGTATATAATCAGGTGCCTGTGCCAACCACGGGTGGAGGGTCGAATTCATTCGGCTTCTGTGGTTCGGGGGAGAGTGTCGATTCCTCTCCTCCATTATTGTGTGCATTCTGACAGCTGTCTAGTCAACAACAACAAGATTTAAAAGATTTAGTTACAACATTCCCCAATGTGTTCTCTGAGAAACCAGGAATAGTGCAAAGCATTTACCACTATATTAGAACTCCCAAGGGAAAAGTGGTCCATCTGAAACCATATAGACTCCCGGAAGCCCGTAGACAGATAGTGGTTGAGGAAGTGAACTAATTCCTAAGGGCGAATATCATCAAACCCTCTTTAAGCTCATGGCCCTGCCCTATAGTATTGGTCACAAAACCTGACCATCCCTGGAGGTTTTGCATAGACTTCCACCAAGTCAACGATATCTCCGACTTCGATGCCTATCCCATGCTGCGCATCGACAAATTGATCGATAAACACGGAAATGCCACCTTCCGATCAACCCTAGACTTAACCAAGGGGTACTGGCCGGTCCCGGTGCATGGACCTGATAAGGAAAAGACAGCTTTCTCGATGCCCCTGAGACTATTCCAGTTCAGAGTCCTCCCCTTTGGTTTACACAGGGCCCTCACCACTTTCCAACGACTATGGACAAAATATTACAGACGGTGTCCAGTCAACTGGTCGACAACAAACTGGTCGACTGCAATTTGGTCGACACCATTTGGTCGAATGCCAAATGGTCGAATTTTTTTTTTTTTATATATATATATGTGTTTTGTGGGTTTTCGTGTGGGGAAAAAAAAAGAAAAAAAAGGGGGTTGGGGGGGCCCCCCCCCCAAAAAAAAAAAAAAATGGGTAAAAAAAAAAAAAAAAAATTCGACCATTTGGCATTCGACCAAATGGTGTCGACCAATTGTCCTGTCGACCAAATGTTTTCGACCATTTGACTGGTAACCATTACAGACCTACCCTGATTTCTGTGGGACTTATATTGACGATATAGTCATTTATAGTAAAACTTGGGAAGACCATCTTTTCCATCTCTTTGCTGTTATAAGAGCCCTCAGAGAAGCCAGCCTAACTGCCAATCCATCCAAATGCAAGCTGGCTCAATCAGCCGTGAAATACCTCAGCTTCTTTGCAGGGAATGGTAATGTCCAACCTCAACGCGAAAAAGTGAAAGCCGTCCTAAATACCACCACACCTAAAACTAAGAGAGATCTCAGAGCATTCTTAGGGTTAATTGGTTATTACCGTAGGATAGGACAGCTAGGCTGACAGACAAATTAAAGAACGCTGAACTCCAGAAAATTCAGTGGACTGACGAGGACGATGTATGTTACAACAATCCAAAACAAACCCTGTGCCAGAACCTGATCCTAAAGGTAGTAGATTTCACGAAGAAATTTGTGCTGCCAACAGATGCCTCCCTTACAGGGCTAGGAACAGTCTTGTCACAAATTTGTGATAGATTGGAACACCCTATCTTATTCACTAGTCTCAAACTCTTCACAAGTGAAAATAATTACTCCATGCTAGAATTAGAGGCCCTTGCCATCAAGTGGGCTATCACCCACCTTAGATACTACCTCCTAGGAAGGTAGTTCACACTCATCACAGATCATTCTCCATTAGTATATTAGCCAGCAAAAGGATTCTAACCCTCGAGTCATGCAATGGTTCTTAGACCTGCAACCCTACTGTTTCACTGTGGAGCACCGAAAAGGCAAAGACCAAGAAAACGTAGATTTCCTTTCTTGGTTTCCTTGTGAAACAGATGCGGCTACATCGCATAGGGGAAGGGTATGTGAGAAAACTGAAGGTGTCTCACCGGCTAGTGTCCGGGATCTGTCATCAAGATGGCCAGGACACGGCCATCGCTTTTGGATCGGGTTCCTGGGGCTGATCCTATGCGGGAGGATGACCTGGGTGAGGAGTCTTCAGGGAGTGGGAGTTGGACACCAGATGGCGAGACACGGTATCCCCTTCCCTGTAACACCTTTACACCAGCCTACCAGGTAGGATACTTAGGAACTCAGCACCTCCCCCTTTACAGCATGAACACTTTCTCACGGACACCTCACTATGAGAGAAAACGGACTAAGACCCGAGCCGTGTACCTGCAATGCCCCAATACAATGGTCAGGCAGGGTCAGGCAATTACTGACCATCACACACACCTGACTTCCATTGCACTTCCCCACATGGATAAAAGGCGGAGCACTAGAGCACACTCTTAGCAGCAGTTCCTTGATGGCAGTTTAATACGAGGAGAAAGATGGCAAAACAGAAGGGGATCGCAAGGAGGGAAGGGCCCTTGACCTTTTCGACGAGGAACCCTTACTTTCACGAACCCTTGAGAGCAGAAAGAGTAAAACCAGGAAACAAGGCTGAAGAATCCTGTATTGTGTGTCTGAGGTACCCGGGGGGCCCTCCTGCATCGATAATTAAGGCAAGGAGAATCGCCTGCCGCAGTGGTACTGTCCTTGGCTCATACAACAAAGAAGTAACAGTGAAAGCAACACAGCCGGTGAGTTGGGGAGACTGATACCAGACCGGTCTGTGCTGAAGCCAAGGTTGCAGGCTGTTACGCCACTTACCTGTCCAAGCGTGCAGCATCAGGGGGCTTGCAGGGTCCCGTCCTGGCACCTGTATCCTCACTGGTGGTTTCCTCATGTTGGTGCCCGGCGGGGTCCTGTTCCTCTGGGTGCCACCATTAAATCGTCACTGCACATGCGCGGACGCTCGTGTTCGGTGTTCCGTGCATGCGCAGTCCTGGGCTGGAGGCGCCTTCCTTAGTGCGTCTCAATGCGGTTTTCGGCCAGTCCGTCTGCCGTTCTCTCTCGCTCCTTGCTCCTTTTGGTCCTAGCCTAGTTTCCTACGTACTGCTAAGCCCTGCTCTCTCATGTGCCTTGTCCCAGCCCAGTCCTTGCTCCTCTCTGTCTTGCCTTCTTCCCCCAGGGTTCCTCCCTTCTTGGCAGGCCTCCCTCCTGTCTTCCTTCTCCCTGCCATCCCTCTACCTTCCTGCCTTACTCCTTGCTTTGGGGATTCTAGTCCCTCCTGTCTGCTTGGCCTCATTATCTCACTCTGGTATCTGCCCTTTCTGCCTTGGTTTGGACTCCTGGCCACAAACAACCTGGACTGCTACTTTGCTTGTTTCCATGATCTGCCTGGTTTCCTGTGGAGCCCTTCCTAGCTGTATCATTGTGTGCTCCAGTTCCACCTAGTGACCTTCTGCCAGTACACCATCGAATTCTACGTGGCCTTCCCTGTCAGTGCTTGCACTGTCCCAATGCCACGGTAATCAGGGAAGCGCTGTCTCGTGGCATTGGGCGCCGACCCAGCTCAGGGGAGGCAGTTGGGTTGGTTCCTTGCACTACATCACTACCTCCACACTTCCATTAACAGTCTGGCTTCGAGGTCAAAATAAGAGCCCCATCGAACAGGTGCACAGCACCAGCGCAAGACTCAGTATAACAGATTGAGATGCCTCTCTCTTGATTCCGACATGGAAGACATGCAGGAAATCAGGGATGAATTACAAGCCCTACGTCTGGAAGTTACTACCTTACACCAGGAACTTAACCAGAGCAGCTCTTGCATGGGCTTCACCCTTGGTATCCTCTAACAGCCCCATTCTGAATGACTTTGCCGCCTTCGAGAATGCCTTTCTGGATGTCATCCAGTCACCTAATCAAGCCTCCGTGGCTCAGAACCAACTGATGGACATCAGGCAGGGCAGCAGCAACATTATTGCCTATATAAGCCGCTTTCAACAGCTAGCCATGGATTCCCTTTGGCCCGAAGTTACCCAGAAAACCTTGTTCTGACGGGGCTACGCGATGAGTACAAGGACTAACTGTTGCACATACCTGGATCCGATACGATCCAGGCATGAATGGATCAGGGACTTCGGAATGATCATTGGTTAAGCGAAAGAAGGAATGAAAGGCAGAGGACGGACAGAGTTAGTTTCCGTCCACCTGTAATTCCTGGAGTAGTACGAAGACCACCTGAAGCTTACCCAGAACCCATGCAACTGGGGGTGATTCGCAGTGCCTTGACAGAAACCAAAAGGAACCGTAGAAGAACAAACCGGTTGTGATTGTATTGCAGGGCATCCGGGCACTTCTTGGGGACGTGCCCTCTACGACCACCCAGGAAGTCGGAAGACTAGTAGGTGTGTCGTTAGGAAGGAAGGCAACGACAGACCCATCCACTATAACAAACCTTCCACCTCGGGATGCACCTGCCAAACCCATGGAACCTGTACCGTTGGTGGTTTTGCGGATAAGGATCGGATGGCAGGAAAGGGTCGAAGAAACCCTAGCGTTATCGGATTGTGGGGCTTCAGGAAACTATGTGGATACTGAGTTTGCTGCCACAGTTGGTATTCCTCTTCACGAAAAGACCAGCCAGCCTCAGGTCGAAGTAATTAATGGTACCCCGTTATCCTCAGGTCCCATACATCAACAAACAGGAGCACTGGAATTATGGGTGAACGACCATAGGGAAAGGATCAGCCTAGACAGATTGAAGTCACTGGGCCTCATTACAAATCGCCCGGTATGGAAACAACGGTGGCGGTAAACCCGCCGCCACCGTTGTTTCCATGCCGGGCGATCACAACTCCTGCAGGCGGAGGCGTCAAACCCCCAGGTCTGACCTGGCGGGTTTAACACCGCCCACCTGCAGGCGGACGTGGAAACACCAGCAGCATCACGAGATGCTGCCGGTGTTTCCACTTCCCCATTCCCATTGAGTCCTATGGGACTCAATGGGAATGGGGATTTACACCATTCCGCCTCCGTGACTCCTGTGACACCAGGGTCGTAATGCCCTGGTGTAACCGGGAGTCACGGAGGCGGAATGGTAATATGAGTCCAGCGGTAACCAGGCGGTTTTACCACCTCGGTTACCGCCAGACTCGTAATGAGGCCCACTGTCTTTTATTTATTTATTTACATTTATAAAGCGCACAAAGCAGCCCTTAGGCATCGCAGCACTCTTGCAAGGAAGCTTACTTACTTACACAAATGACAAATAGACAGTACAAGGTTCGTAAGGTTACAAGGAACCTGGTACCAACAGGAGAAAGTATATACGTTACTGGTTGCAGAGGAGAGAGGAAAAACATATCAATGTAGGAGGTTCAAGGGGTTATAGGTGAACCGGCTACCACTAATAGGCTAGAGGAGTGATGCTGGGAGTGAGTGTGTGTTTAGATGAACAACCACGTTTTCAGGGCTTTACGGAAGGCAGTATGAGACGGTTCATTCCTGAGTGATTGGTGGCGTGAGTGTGGGTGGAAGGGCATTCCATTGTCTAGAGGCAATGAATGGGAAGCTGGCACCGCCAGCCTTTGCGCATTTAACCGTGTTAGGTCTGCCTTGGCTCTTGTTTCATAACCCACATTTCAACTGGGAGACTAGAACGGTCATTTTTGCTTCCACTCGCTGTACAACAACTTGTTGTCCACCCAAGTCCATTTCATCTTTGTCCTTGCTTCCAACTCCTCTGGAGGAAACTCAGCGGGTATTGTGAGAAACTGAAGGTGTCTACCTGACTAGTCCCCAGGGATCTGTCATCCAGGTGGCCAGGACATGGCCATCGCTAATGGTTCCAGTTCCAGGGGGTGGACAGGTGCGGGAGGATCACTTGGATGGGTGGTTCTCAGGGAGTGGAAGTGGGAAACAGACGGGTGAGATGCCGTATTCCCCTTCTTATAACACCTTTTCCCCATCCTACCACGTAGGATACTCAGAAACTCTACCCCCCCCTTTTCTGACACGAACACTTTCTCACACTACGAAAGACAACGGACTAACACCAGAGTTGTTTACCTGACATGTCCAAACACAAGGGTCAGGCAAAGTCAGGCAACTGACCAGAATCACACACACCTGACAGCCCTTTCCCTTCCCCACAGGAATAAAAGACAGAGCACGAGAGCACACTACATGCAAGGCAGACCGCATGACGAGAGAGCTATCCAAGCACGGCAGTTCAAGAGGAGGAGAAAGGCGGCAAAAACCGAAGGGGCAACAAGGAGAGAAGCAACCTTGCCCTTTCTGACCCAGAGCTGCGGAACCTCCGGGGAAGGAAACATAAGACCGCAAACAATAGCCAGCGTGTGTTGCAGCAGATATCAACGGTACACGAAGCCCTCCTACACTGATAAGCTAGACAGGGAGAGACGCTTGCTACAGTGGTACCGTCCTTGACTTCAGAAGCAAGAAAAGCCAAGCGGTTAATCACAGCCGGTGAGTCAAGGGGAGAAACCGATACGAAACCGAAATGGGTTGAACGAAAGTGGCAAGTGATAAAATAAGGAAAGTTCAAAGAACTGTTAAGACCAGCTGCAGAGGGGTCCGGCACCATGTGGGTTCTTAATGAAGAGACTCTGGTTAATTCCCCTACTGTTGAACTACCGATACCAGAAGGCCTTAGGAGAGCCGACAGGAAACGGTCGAAGTGGCCATATAGGGGTCTAGCAAAACCCCTGCACAGTCGAAAGTCTTTGACCAGCACGTAATTGGAAAGCTAAGGGAGATGAATCCTGCATAGTGAAAAAGGAGAAGGAACTGTGTGGTTGGCAAGAGTGAGCCCAACGGAGGGATGCCGACCGAAGGGGGTGAAGCATGATGCCCCAATAAACATTGTGTTGACAAAGAGTGAACCCGACAGAGGGATGTCCACAGAGGATTGTTTAAAAAGACATTAAAACTTGTGATTACAACAGGTTAAATTGTACAAGAAAAGGCCATAGTGAACCCGACAGGGGGAAGCCAACATTCAAGAAGGGTCTGAGCCCGGAAGAGGGGGATTCAAGAGTGAAAAGTCATCACCTAACGTACATACGGAAAGGAACATTTTGTTTGTTAATTTGAACACATCAGGTCCTCGGAGGCAAGAGACTTTTTGTAGAAAAGTGACTTAACCACAAGAGGTCCTGACTTGAGAACGGAACTGTAGGCTTGTGCTGGTAAAGCTTGAGCATGTGCTGTGTTCCAGAGTCCCGGCTTGTACCGTGCTCAAAACGTGGGAAAGGGAGACCCCCGGCTACCACATGCTGACTTATCATTGGTGAACACTTCTTTCTTTCTTTCTTTCTTGTGAACACTATCCCACACTTTTTGGTATTAGTTGTAAGGATTGGCAATCATTATTTTTTAGTATAGGCCCTTTATATTTGACAAGACGCCACTAGGACTGCCTTAGCATGCTCCCATCTTAGATTTGGGTTTAGATTAGGCATTTTTCCAACCTACCTATACAGTTTAATAAACACCCCTGAACTGTGATCACTTGTGTCTGTCTTTACTGTTGCCACCATGAGTTCCTTATGTATGGTGTCACAGTGGGATGTGACTCAATTGAAACTAATTGAGGAACCCTACAATTTCAAAAACCTAGTCAGAGAACTTCTAACCCTTCCTTCGCCAACAAGGAATCAAAAGGGTTAGATATCTGTAGCAGTAGGGAAGCTATTATCCCTCCTGGGAAAAGAGGAATGATTCCTACAGACTGTGATAACTGTACATGGAATTTGTATGCATAAGAAAGAATTTGCACTCACCTGGACCAGATGGGATGCTTGTGAAAATGAGGGAAATCCCCAGTGGCCCTGCGCCACCCACTCGGTTCCACAGGGTGGAGGGAACATAACCCCTGGGGAAACCATCTGGGGAAGAAAACCCTGCTGGATTGCTGTCTTTTAGTGGTTGTTGAACGGCTGTCTGATTCTGGATGGAGGAGGAGGTCTGAAGAGTTCTTCTTCTTCTGCAACCTGGCCTACCCAGTGCTTAACCTTGGAGCAGGAGAGAGAGTAAAGATTTAAAGTCTGCTCGGATAAGCGGTAAGAGTAATATGAAGAGAAAAGGAGATTACCCTGGAGAGGACATGACTGAAATGTCCAGGGCAGCTTGTCCCATTCTGATGTGCAAAGGATCTGAACTAAGAAGGCCAGTGTTGTGGAGCTGGAGTTCCAGTAAAAGACATTTAGTAAAGGAAGCAGGTAATGTATGGCATGTGTGAGAATAATAGAGAAACCTACCTCGGTGCTGCTGAGTCGGGAGGATCAGGATGACGGGCGGTTGCGGTTTGTAGAGTTGCTGCTCGCTGAGGAAACGGAGCGGAGGACTGAAGAAATGCTGCTATGGCGGTAGACTAGCGAAGCTAGGGAGATTGGGAAGATCAGGTTGGTTAGTGAGCGGTGGGGGAAGCAGGGGCAAAGAGCTCTGTGCTTCGTGTATTCTATCCTCCTTCACTCCTGGAACCCCCCCTCTATTCCTATCTTTCAATATCTTCCTTCCTGGATTAATTGACATTGTTCCTGGATATTACAACGCTACCGGCTTGGCAGCCGGCTTCCACGCTGGAACCCGAGGACTCGCGTTCCGGCTCGTATAAGTCGCGGTCGGTGAAAAAGAAAGAAGCCACATCCCGGAAGAACACCAGCAAGGAAAAAAAGGTGAGAAAGAAGGGAGCTTCTGACAGATTGAGACGCCCAGAACCTGATACGGAAACTGATATGGAAGAGGCAGTCCAAGACCTCATGCGAGGTATGCAAGAATTAACTACCGAGGTTCAAAATCTTAAAGCCGAAAATGCAGCTTTAAAACAGCTGGTTCTATCCCGGGATTCCGCAGTCAAAGAAAGCATTCTGGTTGGCGGTGTTGTGGATAAGTATGAAGGATCTTCTAGGTCCTTACGTTCCTTCCTTGATTCATGCTTAGTGCACTTCACTTTCAAACCCTACTATTTTTCAACACCACGAGCGAAGGTTGGATTCATGATATCCCACTTAACGGGTAACGCATTAACCTGGGCTACTCCCTTGGTTAATTCTGGAGATCAGCTTTTGGATAACTACGAAGGATTTGTGGATGCCCTAAAAGCCATGTTCGATCGACCTGAGCTTGTCTACAGCGCACAAGAAAGACTTCTTGAATTTAAACAAGGGAGTCAGGATATGCTCTCATATGTGACTCGCTTCAAGCATCTAGCCAAAGAAGCAGACTGGTCGCAAGAAGCCAGTTTCACTATCTTCAGAAGAGGTTTAAATGATGAAGTTAAGGATGAGCTAGCCAGGGTAGCTCGTCCAGGAACCTTCCAGGCCCTTATGGATCTTTCCTTGCAGATAGATTTCAGGATCCAGGAGAGAAAGGCAGAGAAAAAAAAGTAAAGACCTTTCCAAAGACGACTACTGAATACCCAACTACCAAAGAGTCCGTAGCTCCACGTACCCCTGATCCAGAACACATGCAACTAGGTGCCTTTAGAGGGCCAATTACTCCACAAGAAAGGCTCTGCCGAATCGATACAGGTCTCTGCATGTACTGTGCCTCCGACAAACACTTGGTTAGAGAATGTCCTATAGCACCACCCCGGCGTTCGGGAAACGCCAGCTCCTGATTCTAAACGGAGCACAGCTTCGGGAGAAAGATGCCTGCTCCGCATCCATTCCATCCTTGAATACTCCTGGACAGAAGACCTTAGTACTTCTACAAACTGTACTGACATCTACAGAGAATGAATCCTTTCCCATCCTGGCTCTCGTGGACTGCGGTGCCATGGGGATTTTCATGGATCACGAATGGGCCACCACTCATATGATTCCGAGAGAGCTCAAAGAAGTGATACAACCTGTGGAAGGAATCGACGGGAGACCTTTGTCTTCAGGTCCTATTACTCACCAAACAAAGGAATTACAACTATCTATAAACAACCACCATGAAAGAATACGATTTGACATCATAAAGGCTGCCCACTATCCCATGGTACTAGGCATGCCCTGGTTACAGAAACATAATCCTTACATCAATTGGACAGCAGGTTCCTTGTTCCTTGGCTCTGAGTTTTGTATGTCACATTGTCTATGTCAGGACACATCCCAGATCCCTCTAGTAAATTCTCAGAACCATGAACCATCCTCCTTAAGCGTGTCCAACATTATCCAAGTACCGGAATCTTACCAGACATACTCTGACGTGTTTTCAACAGACATTGTTCAAGCTCTTCCGCCCCACAGACCTGAGGATTGCGCCATTGAAACGGATTCTTCCGCTGTGATTCCATTTGGGAGGATGTTTATATTATCTGAGCCTGAAAAGAAGGCCCTACGTGAGTACCTGGATACCAACTTAGCAAATGGAACCATCCGGGCTTCAAAGTCACCTGCAGGTGCGTCCTTATTTTTTGTTCCCAAGAAAAACACAAAGGAGTTACAAGCCTGTTTGGATTACCGTGGTCTTAATCAATGTACCCTCAAGGACCGTTACCCATTACCACTCATTTCAGATATTCGGGAGGCCGTTCGAGGAGATGTTATATTCACCAAACTCGACCTTAGGGGTGCTTACTATCTCATTAGAATTAAGGAAGGTGATGAATGGAAGACGGTCTTTAGAACTTCTTTTGGCCACTTCGAGTATTTGGTCATGCCCTTCGGTGTTGCCAACGCTCCAGCGGTATTCCAACGATTCATGGACAGAGTGTTCTCAGATATGTTGTTCCTTTTTGTTATTGTGTACCTGGATGACATATTGATTTATTCTAAAGATCTTCAGATTCATGAAGAGCATGTTAAGGCAGTTCTGCAGCAATGCCGAGAAAAAAAACTCCTGGCTAAACCTGAAAAATGTCTATTCCATACTCAAACCGTTCATTACCTCGGATTTGTGCTCAGTCCTGATGGAATTGCAATGGACCCTGGCAAGATAGATTCCATACTTTCATGGCCGGCGCCTACCACTGTGAAGCAGATACAATCCTTCTTGGGACTTAAATTAATTCCTACATTTTCTGCAATTATACATCCGGATACGCCGGCAGCCCAGCTAAGGCCCTCACAAGGCCCCTGTTTACCCCTGAAGCCCTCTCAGACCCCCCAGCAGCCACACGAAGGAGAGGGCAGGAGCCCCTCCTCACCGACGACGATCGCACGTGGCCCCACAGGTGGCCCTGCCTGCCCCTCGTGCAGAATCCTCGAGGCCCAACAGTGCTGCTAAGAGCACCAAAAGGCGGAAAGGCTGCACCATACTGGATGGAGTACAGCTGGCCCTGATTTGCAGCTTTTTCCAGCAAAATCAAGCACGGAAACCTGTGCCTGACCTTTCTTGCCTGACCCCTTGATGCCGGGTGCAGCGCGGCATCAAAGCGAGGCTGCTGCCTCGTTGCTAGGTAACTAGCTCTATTTCCAGCAGCAGACTTCTGCCGGCTGGCGGATACACCGGGGGCCAGCTAAGGCCCTCATAAGGCCCCTGTTTACCCCTGAAACCCTCTCAGACCCCCCAGCAGCCACACGGAGGAGAGGGCAGGAGCCCCTCCTCACCGACGACGATCGCACGTGGCCCCACACGTGGCCCTGCTTGCCCCTCGTGCAGAATCCTCGAGGCCCAACAGTGCTGCGAAGAGCACCATACGGGGAAAGGCTGCACCATACTGGATGGAGTGCAGCTGGCCCTGATTTGCAGCTTTTTCCAGCAGAATCAAGCACGGAAACCTGTGCCTGACCTTTCTTGCCTGACCCCTTGATGCCGGGCGCAGCGTGGCATCAAAGCGAGGCTGCTGCCTCGTTGCTAGGTAACTAGCTCTATTTCCAGCAGCAGACTTCCGCCGGCTGGCGGATACGCCGGCGGCCCAGCTAAGGCCCTCATAAGGCCCCTGTTTACCCCTGTTTGCATCGATTGTGCCGGTGCCGTCTGCACATGCCCGTCCCCGATGTGGTGCAAGCATTGCCGTGCAGACCCATACGGCTCCTGAACCTACCTAGACTATTCACTGGACCTGGCCCTCGCAGTACACCATGCTTCATTGGTGCTCCGTCGCCGTACTCCATCACTTTGAGGTAACTCACATGTGAACACTGATTACTTGCTACATGTAACAGTGATACCAGTTGGCCCATTAGAAATAACACTTGATAACTGCTCCCCAGTTATGCCGTATGTTATCTAAACCCAGCCACTTGCTGTATCACCCTTTGACAGACTCACTCATTGCATGGCCCCACAGCTGCACATGCTTATGCATGCATGCATTTACATGCTACTATTCTACACTTGATAGTTGCAATTAGCCTGCCTTGAAAGATGCATTTAGCCTGCCGGCCACTACACTGTATTTGATAGTTGCATTTAGCCTGCCTTGAAAGCTGCACTTAGCTTGCCTGCCACTATACTGATTGTGTTGTGTCTTATGGCCGCTATCAGACCACTATAATTGTGTTGTGCCTTATGGTCGTTAACAGACTACTTTTGATTGTGTTGTGCCTTATGGCCGCTATCAGACCACTCTAAATTGTGTTGTGCCCTAGGGTCGCTTTCAGACCACGTTAATTGTATTGTACCTTATGGTCACTAACAGACCACTATAATTGTGTTTTGCCTTATGGTCGTTAACAGACTACTTTTGATTGTATTGTGCCTTATGGTCACTAACAGACCACTATAATTGTGTTGTGCCCTATGGTCGTTAACAGACTACTTTTGATTGTGTTGTGCCTTATGGCCGCTATCAGACCACTTTAATTGTATTGTGCCTTATGGTCACTAACAGACCACTATAATTGTGTTGTGCCTTATGGTCGTTAACAGACTACTTTGATTGTACTGTGCCTTATGGTTACTAACAGACCACTTTAACTGTATTGTGCCTTACGGTCGCCAACAGTCGACATCTGATTGTGCCACGAACAAGCCTTAAACTTTGCAAGTGCTTTAACTCTGAATCTAGTGTTACCGCCTGTAAACCCCAGGGCTTACATGCATTAGCGTAGCCAATAACCTCCACCTTCCCCACAGTAGCCCGCCTGAATCCACATCTGAATTATGCCAGCCTGGCTAGTACTCATCATGTTACCCTTCTGCATCATGCCCGATTGCACGCCTTGTAGCAGAAATAGTTACATCTCTTTTAGCAATGGACTCGCCAAGCTTGGCTGTCCCAGACACTACCCCGTGCCATGCCCCACACCCTTCCTGCCCTCCCTGCCTCCCTTCCCCTATAGGGCACACACAGTCCACAGTACTAGAATCAGTATTACCCGAGGTAACACTCCACCCATCCTCATCAGAGATGACCATTTTGACAATATCCAGAACCCACCAAATACACCAGATAAGCATCCTACAGCCCACCCTAACCTCATGACCCGCAACAGACTAGGCTATAGACTCCCCAATCCACTTAACAAAATGACCAACAACCCTACACCTAAAGTCCCTAACAAAAATATCTCTGCAAATACTATGCCTCTCAAAGGTGCCCTACTTAATGTTAGATCCCTTGTGGCACACCCCATAGAAATTGCCGACATTATCCGTTCAGCAAACTTGGATTTCCTTGCCACTACTGAAACCTGGCTTCATGTCGCAGCAGGTCCCTCTCTAACCCTTGCGGTTCCAGACAACTACTCCATCCTCAGGTCCGACAGACCTAATGCCCGTGGAGGAGATGTAGCACTCATATTCAAATCCTCGCTGGACATTAGATCCGTTACTTCCCTTCCTCTAAACTCATGTGAACACCTATCTGTTAAAATTCAAACCACTCCTAAAAATACCATTTTCTTGGAACTTATATACAGACCCCCTGGTCCCATAGGTTCCTTCGAGGAAGATATAACCTCCCTCATAGCGGAAAAATCTAAACCCTCATCACAGAATATTATTCTAGGTGATTTTAATTTAGGATACAACGATCCTCACGACATTCCAGCATCCTCCCTTGCCAATGCCCTTTGCGAACAGAACTACATTCAACTTAACTCTCTACCCACACATCAGAAAGGCAGAACCTTAGACTGGCTCGCTGCCCATAACTGCAACATTATCTGCAAGGACCCCCAACCACTTATTTGGACCGATTACCTCCTACTTTCATTTGACATTAGCACTAATAACCCTCTCCATATACAGCGCCCACCTGCACCAGCATGTCTGACGAGAAATAAGCGGAGCATCACCGCGGAAGCCCTCATCCCACTGTTTCTACCCACGCTAAATATGATCCCCAATTCATCGGACCCTAACTTATTAGTAGACATCTACAATGACGCCATGACCAAAGCTATCGACCTTGTTGCCCCTCTAAAACTACGTAAAGGTAAACCTAAAGCTCACCTTAACGCCTGGTACACACCAGAACTTAAAACACTAAGAAATAAAAAGTCCAAATTGGAAGCCCTTTGGAAAATGAACCTGACAGAGGAACACAAAACTAATCTTACTAATGCATCCTCCTATTATAAAAAAGAAATAATTCGCACAAAAAAGGAAGCCTACAATATAAGAATAAGTAATGCTAGTTCCAGCACCAAAGAATTATTCATCATCCTAAAAGAGCTAGAAAATCCCAATCCACCCACGGACATGTCCGTGAAGGACCAATGCTGGTGCACTAGCATCCAAGATGCCCTAGCGACCAAAATTACTGGCCTCCAAACTAAAATTGAAAACAAAAGACTACAACTATTTTATTTTTAAAGTTTGTTTATTGGCATTTGTGGTTATATACATTACATATTTTCGTTGGTCAGGTCCTTAACTCAGGCTGACTGACTTACTTGCAGGTAACATGCCTTTACATTCACAAAGGTTAACAACATTAATACAACATAAAAACATTAACTGTCTCCTTATGGGGGGTAGCTGGAGGTTAGTCCGTCCTCGGAGGGGGGGGTGGGCGGTTGGCACGGCTTTGGGGGGGCCATCGGGAATCTTCCTGGGATGGTCTGGTTGGCAGGGGGGCCGTATTCCAATGTTTATTCGTGCTAGTGGGTCGATAGGGTATTCGAGTTCATTGTTCAAGGGGGTTTATCATCGGAGGATCGAAATATTTTAGCCATAGTATCTTTCCATGCTTCCAGTGCCATGCTCGATTCTTCGGTGGATCTGGCTATGCTGTCTTCCCAGGCTTTGGTTTCAGCATTTGCCCACCTTTCCAGTTCAATGCGCCAGGCTTTACAGCTCGGACCCGCAGGTTTTTTCCATGCCATGGCGATGGTCCTCTTGGCTGTTATACACAACAGGTCCATCAATTTCACAGCGTGTTTAAGTTTGGCTAGCCTGGGGTAGCTACCCAGGAGGCATTCCGCTGGGGTCCATTTGTATCTCGTGACTTCAGCTACTTCGCAAGTCTGCTTCACTTTTGCCCAGAGAGTTTGTGTCTTAACGCAGTTCCATAGCATATGGATCAGATCTGCTCCTTCCGTCCCGCACCAGTTACACTGTGCTTGATTGTTCTTATTAAACTTTGCTAGTTTTCTTGGAGTCAGGTAGGTGCGGTAGAGCACATTGATTTGTATTAATCGGAATCTCTGGTTCCTTGACACCTCCTTCGGGAACGACAGTGCCCTGAGCCATTCGTTGTCAGACATTTCTTGCCTCATGTCCATTTGCCAGCGGGCCCTCATTGCTTCGCTTCGAGGGTTGGGGATGTTGCGCAAAATGCTGTATATCTGTGATACTATCTTCCCACCGTCGTTCAGGTTGTATATCAATGTCAGGAAGGGATCTGCCTCCGGTTCCTCAGGCCAGGTGGCCCATCTCGATCGGGCTATGTTCCGGAGCTTTTGGTACCACAGGAATTGTCCGGCGTGGATATCCTCCTTCTCCCGTATTTCGGCAAATTCTCTAAATATGCCGTCCATGTAGAGGTCACCCCAAGTATATAGCCCTTTCCTTTCCCACGATCTGATGTTGTTCAGGCTGACGTGTGTTTCACCCAGGCCAGCCAATATCGGCACTTCTTGGTAATATGGTTGTTTCAGATGCTGGATCGTCAGAGCTCTGTGCCATATTCTCTTGCCCAGGTCTGCCAGGAATGGTGGTTTGCACACAAGGTTTTTAGGGGCCCAGATCAATTCTTTCAGCCGAAGCGGCTTTATCAGCCCTTGCAGCAGGGGGGACTCGGAGGTGACATCGTCTGCTAGCCATTTGGATACATGGCTCAGTTGGGCCGCCAGGTAGTATTTTTCTAGGTTCGGTAGTTGAATTCCGCCCTGCTCATACGGCAGGACCAGCGTAGATAAGGCTACTCGGTGTCTGCCGTTTCCCCACAGGAATTACTTGATTATTGCGTCAAGGAGTTGGAAAAAGGGTTTTGTAATGTAGAAGTGCACATTTTGAAATCCGTATAGGAATCTGGGGAGGATGATCATTTTAACTATTGAGGCCCTGCCTAGTATGGACAATGGGAGCTTTGCCCAGAATTTTATGGATTTCCGAAGTATGGGAACCGCTGCCTTCGTGTTATGCTCATGCATCAGCTCCGGAGTATGCATTACTAGGATCCCAAGGTAACGGAAAGCCGTCGTCCGCCACTCGACGCCCACCTTGGGGAGTTCATCGGTGCTTCTATTTTTTAATCCTGCTAGTGGGAACAAGCAGGATTTAGTTTTGCTAAATTTAATGCCAGAGTATTTGGCATAGTTGTCAAGGACGTCCAATATTGTCGGGACATTTTTATGGGGGTTATTTACGTATATCAGGACGTCGTCGGCATATAATGAGATGATGTGGTCTATTCCTGCCAGCCTGATCCCTGCATCAAAGAACTGGTTTCTAAGGTAAATTGCTATGGGTTCTAATCCCAGGACGTAAAGCATAGGAGAGAGCGGGCAGCCCTGCCTAGTGCCCCTTTGGATGTCCCAGGCTTCCGACACGTATTTCCCAGATTTGAGCCTAGCCCTCGGATTATTGTATAGGATCTTAACCCATTTGATGAACCTTTGGCCAATTCCAAATCCCTCCATAACCGCTATAAGCCACTCCCAGTATATGGAGTCAAACGCCTTAATGGCATCCAGAGATAGTAGTGCTAGTTGTTCGTCACATGCGTTGGTTTGGGCTATGATATGTTGAAGCCTTCGCAAGTTCAGGGACGTGCTTCGGCCGGGTATAAAACCATTCTGGTCTATGTGTATGACGTCTCCAATCACTTTAGAGAGTCGGTTTGCTAGGACCGTCGTCAATATTTTGACGTCATAATTTAGCATAGCGAGCGGTCGGTAGGAGTCACACTTATCGGGAGGTTTATCGGGCTTGAGCATTGGTATCACCAGGGTTTCTCTCATGCTGGCTGGTAGGATGCCTTCATCGTAGGCTTCTAAGAAGACCTGGTGTAGTAGGGGGGTCAGGGAAGGTTCAAATGCTTTATAGAACTCGGGGGGGAGCCCATCTGTCCCCGGGGTTTTACATGTGGATAGGGAGCGAATGGCTTCTGATATGTCCTCTTGTGTGATGTCAGAGTCTAGGGTCTCGGATCGTGTTGGCGATAGTCTGGGTAGCCCTATTTCTTCTAAGGTGTCCAAGATTTGTTCTTGCGGGACTTTTTCTGTATGGGAATATAGTCTGGCATAGTAAGCTTTAAAGGTATCATTGATGCCCTGTTGGGTACCATGCACTACACCATGTTCATCCTGTAGTGTCGTGGTTATGTGTTTAGGGTGCTCTCTTTTACAAAGCCAGGCTAGTAACCGGCCAGGTTTGTCCGCTTCTGAGTGTGTTCTGTTTGTTCTGGTTATGTAATCAAATTTGGCTAATCTGTCCCATGCCCCTGAGCATTCCTCCCTAAGGGTTCTGAGGTCATGTTCCCTCCCGGGTGTATCCACTGAATTGGATTCAAGTGTTAATATCTCACATTCTTTCTGTTCAAGGGCGGTTTTTAGGGTTCTCCTGATTCCTCCGGCTTTCGCTATGACTTCCCCTCTCGTAACTACTTTTAGGGCGTCCCATAATGTACTGGCGTGTTCGACGCTACCTGAGTTTTCGGTTATGTAGTTCTCTATAACTTCATGTAGTTCCTCCCTGAAGGCTGGATCTATTAAGGCCTCGGTGGGCATTCTCCACATGGGGATGGGTGGTCTGGGGCTATTGTGTCGCCAGTCCAGCAGTAGGGGGGAGTGATCGGAGATAGTCCTCCCTAGGTATTGCGTATCTCTTACTTGGGGTAGGTGTTCTCTGCTTATGAAGAAGTAATCAAGCCTGGTGTGGAGTTTGTGGGGTGATGAGTAGTACGAGTAGGCCCTTTCGACTGGGTGTAGTTCCCTCCACGTGTCGGTCAGATCTAGTTCCTTTAATAGGGTGACTAGGGATAGAGTGGCTGCGGAGGGGCCCTTCTGTGGGGACCAGGATCTGTCCAGTTCTGGGTCATGAACACAGTTAAAGTCGCCTCCCCACAAAAAGAGGCCCTCCCTGTATTGCACCATCTTGGAACCCAGTGTTTTCAGGTGGTTGGGGATGTTGTTATTGGGGAAGTATGAGTTAACTATGCAAATCTCTTTGTGCTCAAGGGTGCCCCATATTATGAGGTATCTGCCCTCTGGGTCTATTTCCGTTTTATGCAGTTGGATTGGTGTTCGTGGGTTGATCCAAGTGTAAACCCCTCTGGCATATTTAGAGTAGGGTGCTCCGAAGCCCTGTCCCCCCCAATGCTCATCGAGCTTTGCGTTTGCTTCCTTGTCACAGTGTGTCTCTTGTATCAGGGCTATGTCCACTCTCTTCCTGCTTAGGTAGGATTTGATTCTATTTCTACGAAGGTAGGTGCCCAGGCCCCTTACGTTCCAGGTCAGTATCTTAATGTGCGTTGCCATCTAGGTTACGTTGGAGGTACGGGAGGGTCTTGCTTCTCCCTGGTATGTCTGCGTGCTCATCTGGGGCCTCAAGATCATCCCTTGCTCGTGGACTCCCGCCCCTCCCAGCCACCGTTCTGGCCCCCTGGCCCTCCAGTTGTGCTTTTTCATTTGGAGACTGACTAATTACTTCAACTACCATTCCAGGGAATGGATTAACACTACAAAACAACAAAAAGAAACTGCCCCCAGCAGTTGTTTCAAACTCACAACGCTCGGGGGCTCCCAAGCCTTCCATACCTCTCCAGGTCTTCGGGTTCGGGCAGTGTGTAGCTGCGTTGACTACACCTTGTCCGTCGGGGGGGTTCAGCAGCTGTCTTGTGATTGGGGCTCCTGTTTCCTGCCCAATCTTTCTGTTTCCTTGATGCGGATCTGGGTTCAATCGTTACGTTCGATTTCGCTTGCGTTGGACTCTTGCGGAGTCAGCTTTTGCTGCTTTTCGCCTGTTCCTCTGTGTCTTCCGCTAGGTTGTTATGTTCGAGCCATAAGTTTGCCGCGTCCGGGGTTTCCAAGAAGATCGCCTTCCCTTTGTGTATTACTTTAAGTCTTGCTGGGTACAGCAGCATGTATTTAAGGTTCAGTTTGCGTAGTCTGGCCTTTATAGGTACAAAGGAATTTCTTGCCCGCTGCACCACCGGCGTGTAGTCAGGGTACATGACTACTAATGCATCATTTCTTTTGATCTCTCCCCCTTCTCTGGAGAACCTCAGTATAGTTTCTCGGTCCCTGAAATTCAAAATTTTTGCAATCATAGGTCTCGGATAAGACCCTGGGGGTGGGCGTTTCTGGAGAGACCTGTGGGCACGTTCCACGGAGAACCCCTGGGTGAGGTTGCCTGCCCCAATTTCCTGTAGTAGCAGTGTTTCTATGAATTCTGTGGGGTCTGAGCCCTCCATGCCCTCTGGGATTCCCAAGATTCGAACGTTGTTCCGACGGGCCCGGCCTTCTGCTTCCTCGGACCTTGCTTCTAGTCTTGCCACCGTTGTTTCTAGCGCTTTGACCTTCGCTTGTAGTCCCTGCGTCGCCTCTGAGGTCTCACGTGTGGTGGCTTCTGTGGCGGTGACTCTTTCAGCCAGGTTTCGGGCATCTTGCCTTATTAGTTGGAGGTCTGATATTATCTCCCCCCTCATGTCCTCTACCGTTGTTCTCAGTGCTGCGATTGCCTGAAGGATCTGCGAGTCACGAGGGTCTGCCGCCGGTGTTGGTGCCTCGGCCATGTTGTTCTCCGCGTGTGGTATCTGTTGCTTCGGTTTGGGAGTAGTGAATGCGTCCATCGTTATGTTTTTCGGTCTGCCTTTGGGAGGAGGCATTACATCGCCTGATGGTTCTGGTTTTGCAGGTGCCAGTTTATGGATAGTGGCCCCGTTGAGTTGTGAAGGTCTCTCCTATGGGGATCGTTTCAGAGCTGAGTCTCACCCTGGCTTGGTGCTCGTGCTCTCCCTCGTTGGCCGAGGGGGTTGGTTAGGTGGTTCCACGGTCCCGCTATAGCCGCGTCATCATCCGTCCGTGGCGCCCCCCCCGGCACGACCCACCGCGGATTGTCCGTGGTCTTGCAGTTCGGGTAGCTGGGTGAGTGATGGCTCCCCCCGGGGTTTGGTGGTGTGGAGCAGTTCCGAGCGTTGGTCGCCGCCGCACCCTGCAATTGATGAGGTGGACGGCGGCCTCCGCCGGTGGGTGGCGGCGTGGGGTCGTGTGTCGTGTGTCCGCTCGTAGTGGCAGGCGCTTACTTCTGGTGTGCTGGTCGGGGATGCGGTTTCCTCTCCTGCTCCGGGCCTTGTCCCGGGCCGGGTGATCCGTGGGTTTCCAGCTGGGGCCCACACCGATGCTCGGGTGTGTTGCTTCCGCGTGTGCCCGCGCCGGCGGGCCGGCAGGGACAGCTATCGGCGGCGTGGGGTCCCCCCGCTTTCTGGCTGTCGCAAGGTTCTCCGCTTTCTCCCTCCGCGAGGCGATGCAGCAGGGGCCCGACAGTCGTCCGCTTCCTGTGTTTGGTGGAGGAGTGTGGTTATGGCCGCAGTTCGCTCTTCGATCTTACGCGCTCGGCGGGCCGTAGCGTTGTGGGTCCAATGGTCCGGTCGCCATCTTGGACGTCTTGGGGGGGAGTTTCAGGACGCTTCGTTCTCGGCGTTATCCGCTCCGATTTTCTCCGGTATTTTCGCCGGTCCCCCAGAGGTGGCTCACCCACGGCTCAGCTGAGTTTCAGCGTCAGAAGTGCATTATTTTGGCCGCGATTGTTCGCGCTTCAGGATCATGGGCAGGAGCTTCGTGGAGAGCAGTCCTCACTCCATGCGTGCTGGCCACGCCCCCCACAAAAGACTACAACTATCCAACAGCAGCCCCCACCTAGCCTCCCTAATCTCAGCCTACCCATCACCCCCAACATTAACCATGGCTTCACCTTCAAAAAAGTCACTGTATTAGAAGTACAAAAAATCATAACCTCCCTCAAACCTTCAAATTGCAAAGGGGACAGCTGCCCTGCACAGATCATAAAAGATGCAGCTAGAGACCTCGCCCCCTTCATTTTTAAGCTCATAAACGTGTCATTCTCTACTAACTCGGTACCCACCAATCTGAAACAGTCATGGGTCCTCCCGCTATTAAAAAAACAAACTTTGGACCCAGCCATCCCTACAAATTACAGGCCCATCACAACTGTTCCCTTCCTGCTAAAAATCCTCGACAGAGTGGCTTGCCTGCAAATTCAGCATTACCTAGAGCCCAACCAATTACTCGGACTACGTCAGTCTGGCTTCCGGCCTCAACATGGAACAGAAACTGCCCTTGTTGATCTTAAAAGTCAGATTGATGAAATTAAAGATAAGGGCAAGGCTGCCATCTTACTCCTCTTAGATCTCTCAGCAGCCTTCGACCTGGTCGACCATAAGATACTCTGTAACCACCTCTCTTCTGCCGCCCCCTTCTCGCCTTCTGCTGTCTTGTGGATACAGTCCTTCCTTGCCAACAGAACCATGAGAGTCTTCTCTCCAGTGGCAGCAGCAGACCCTATCCCTATCACCTGCGGTGTCCCACAAGGCTCATGTGTTTCACCGACACTATACAACATCTTTACAAAGCCCCTCTTTGATAAATTGGACCGCCTGGGTGTCACCTACACAAACTACGCAGATGACACCCAGATACTCCTCACCATCTCGGGCAACTACAATACTGATGTAGCCACGATCAATGAAATCTTCTCCGTCATTCAAGCATGGATGGCCACACACGGCCTCTGCCTGAATGACGAGAAGACTGAACTGCTCATTGTTGGCGCACCAAACAACCTACAAAAACTAAGCCCTAACTACTCTAATATAATAATTGATGGCAATACAATCCCGATCGCCAAAAGCGTGAAAACACTTGGCTTCTATCTCGATGCCAATATAAACCTCTCTAAACAAGTCAACTCGATCGCCTCAACCACTGCATATACAGGAAAACTAATCAGAGCCTGCAGACCATTTCTTTCCCCTAACAGTTGCCTTACGCTAGCCAGAGCTCTTATACAATCTAAGCTAGACTACTGCAATAGCCTCTATTTAGGTGCCAACCAAGCGATAATCAGTAAACTCCAAGTCATTCAAAATAATGCGCTACGAGCAGCATTAAACATTCCCAGGCGTGAGCATATCTCTGCCACCAGAACTACATGCAAATGGCTCACCATCCAACATAAAATCGATCTATAATCCCTCTGCCTCACCTACAAAGCTCTCAACCATCTAACCCCCCCTTACCTTACTAACAAATTCACCATGAGAACATCCATTAGAACCACAAGATCGTCCAATACCCTATGTCTTACAGTACCCAGATTTTCCTCTAAAAGAGCCGGTGGTTCAAGCTTTACTGTCCTCGCCTCCCAACTCTGGAATACCTTGCCTCTGAATATTAAGGCGTCCAAATCCTTCCAGTCGTTCAGGAAACATGCCATTGGGTGGCTCCTGACAAAAAGTCAACCTTAAGTTAGACCCAGCTAAAAATTGTACATATTGCACATGTCTATTTTGTCATCATGGGTGGCCATCACATCCTTTGTCTTTATATGTTGTATATACTTGCTGCCGTACTATTATTGTTATTCTATGTACTATGCCTGTAACCTGTACTAAGCGCCCCTATACTCCTGGGTCCGGAGCGCTATAGAAATAATAAACATAAACATAAACATCCCATCGTGGCTCTTTTAAAGAAGGATACACCGTTTATTTGGTCTACAGAACAAGAGAAGGCCTTCCAAAATCTAAAAAGAAAATTCACTGAAGGTCCTATCCTAGCCCAACCCGACATTGATCGAATCTTCCTGGTGGAAACCGATGCTTCTGACTATGCTATTGGGGCAGTCCTAAAACAAGAATTTGAGGACAAGATGGAACATCCAATTGCCTACCTATCCCGTACTTTGACCCCAAGTGAATGCCATTACTCTGTCCTGGAGAAGGAGCTATTGGCCATCCGACAAGCATTCACTGATTGGCGTCACTTACTCCTGGAAGCACAATTTGCAGTGCAAGTACGAACAGATCATCGGAACCTACAAATATTACAATCCCTGGAGTGTAGATACAGTCGCCAGGCCCGTTGGGCCTTCTTTTTTGCACAGTACCAGTTTCAGATCAACCACCTTCCCGGAATCAATAATATCGTTGCTGACACCTTGTCCTGACTACGAATCTGTGGAGATCAGGGCGTTCCCCAAGATGTTTCCAAAGACTGTTTTTGTGGCACAAGCTAATCTCCTCCTGGAAGACATCCATGCACATACTCATTCCTCAGATCTCTGAAAGGAATACATCCAGAATAATCATTGGAACCTGAATACAAAGGATTGTTATCTCTTCAAGGATCAACGACTGGTCATCCCTACACAAGGACTGAGAAATAAAATCATGAATCTCTGTCATGACACCTTTCATTCACGACATCAAGGCATCACTACTACCCTTCAGCTCATACAGAGACAATTTTGGTGGCCAAGAATGACTACTGACATAAAGGCCTACATCCAATCATGTGCTGTGTGCAATCAAAACAAACACGACAATAGAAAACCTGCCGGTCTTCTGCATCAACCTACATTACCAACACGTCCTTGGGAGTTCATCGCTACAGATTTTATTGCGGAATTACCACCATCCCGGGGATATACAACCATAATGGTTACAATCGACTTGTTTACCCATACAGCTCATTTCACACCACTGTTCAAATTGCCCTCTTCACTTGAACTCGCTGGGATATTTATTGAACACATATTCAGGCTTCATGGATTACCATCCAAGATCATTTCCGACAGAGGTCCCCAGTACATATCCCAGTTCTGGAAGCACCTCTGCCAAATATTAGGTATTCAGCGAGCATTGTCTTCTGGATATCAACCCCAAACCAACGGGATCACAGAAAGAACCAACCAGACTTTAGAGCAATATCTCTGCTGTTTTGCTAGCAAGATCCAGGATGATTGGTCACTATTGATTCCGGTGGCTGAATTCGCTTACAACAATTCAGATCATTCGGCCATCAAGACAAGCCCCTTTTTCTGCAGTCAAGGATTCCATCCTTCGGTTTTACCATCAATTTTGCCACATCCTACCCTAGTACCTGCAGTTGATTCCTGGATTGAAAAGTTGGTGAACGTTCACAAGGATACTAAGGAACATTTGGAAAAGGCCAGGATAGCCGTTAAACGATCTAGCCCTTCTTATTCAATAGGGGACGAATTCTGGTTATCCTCCAAACTCCTTCCTCGACATCTACGGCCTAACAAACTGGCTCCCAAGTATTATGGACCCTTCACCATCAAAGAAATCATTAACCCAGTGGCATATCGACTTCAGCTCCCAGGCTCCTGGAAAAGAATTCATCCGGTCTTTCACACCTCCTTATTGAAGCCATATGTACAATCCAATCAGACAGTTCCTAGACCTAATCCTGTACTCATCAACGATCAGGTCGAATTTGAAGTCTCCAGGATATGTGATTCCAGGTATAGACGAGGTCAACTACAGTACTTGGTGGAGTGGAAAGGTTACCCCCCTAGCGAGCGAACATGGGAACCAGTTTCTAACATGAATGCTCCTCGTCCACTGCAAAGGTTTCATCGAATACACCCAGGCAAACCAGGTGGGTCCGGGCTCAGGAGAAGGCATGCTGTCATGAATGGCTGGTTTAGACCCTTCTGGACTTCATGGTCCATGATGCACCGCGGCATTAACTCTGCAACCCATCCAAAATGGCCACCGATTCAGAACTGCTGCGGTCTAGCCTTTATGTGCACTCGCCAGCATCCTAGACAACCGGCATGCCCCCGCGGCTCCACGCGTATCAACTCTACCCCTACGAGTTACTAGACGTGTGCGAGTTCACTTTCTGTGCTTCGTGTATTCTATCCTCCTTCACTCCTGGAACCCCCCCTCTATTACTATCCTTCGATATCTTCCTTCCTGGATTAATTGACATTGTTCCTGGATATTTGAACGCTACCGGCTTGGCAGCCGGCTTCCACGCTGGAACCCGAGGACTCGCGTTCCGGCTTGTATAAGTCACGGTCGGTGAAAAAGAAAGAAGCCACATCCCGGAAGAACACCAGCAAGGAAAAAAAGGTGAGAAAGAAGAGAGCTTCTGACATCCAGGGAGAACCAGGAAGTGAAGTGAAATGAGTGAGCCGGGCCTGTTACTCGATCGGTTTCTGATTCCTAAGAGAAACAATGCGGTAAGAGACAGGAAACCAAAGGCAAAGGCTTAATAGCATATAACTCCTGGAGATTGAACTTACGAAGCGTCTGTCTATAGGAGTAGCGATGCGCTGCATCTGAGCCGCACCCTACAGATAAGCTCTATCAGCGTGCAGGAGGGGCGGAGCCACCGGTGGGAGAACCGAATAGACTGCAATGCATCTAGCCGTACAAGGCGACATCTTGAGGGAAAGTGTAGTTACCATGGCGATGCGCCTCCACCGACGCCACAGGGACCATCATCCCCCATGGGCCATGACACAGACTTAGCTTTGATACCCCCTCCGTTGTGCTACATAAGATTGTCCCTGAAATCTGCCCTAGCATGGAAGTTTGGGATAGACGTCTTAGCAGGTGTAACGCTCACCTGATTCCCACGGAGGCGCAGGTCTGGCTTCGAGTGCTGATGCTTCTTCAATGGTGAAGCGCAGGACTCTGAAGATGGACAGGAAGGGCCCTCTACTCTGGCTTCTCCGGCTCGCAGGAATATTCCCCTGTGCGTGAAAAGGGAGTATTACCTACTGACTGAGTTATGCTCAAGCCTCCCACTCTCTTCCAACCCTCCACGATACCCTTCCACGATTCCCTGTGAAGCCTCACCTTAGGGTCAGGAAGGATGAGCTCTCCATCCTGCTTCTGATGCAGGGGCGCGTTGAAACCCAGTTACTTCACTGGATTGAGGATTGATGGGAGTTCAGGTAAGCTTGACTATTCAGGTAAGGCTCTGTAAAATTTCTGTTGCAAGTTCAAAAGTCCAAGCTTAATAATAATGTTCATTGTCTTTTTGCAGCAAGCGCTAATGCTTATGTCTTTTTTCCCCTTAGGGGCCGGGGTTCGGAATGCCGGAGATATGGCACCGACCCGAAGTGAAACGTACAGTTCCAGTTCCAGTAAATGGCAGGTTAGTTCTGGATGAGCGCTCGGGAACTGTCTTTGCATACGCTCATTCAATGTCTTTGTCTTTTTTCCCCATAGGGGCCGGGGTCCGGAAAATGCCTGGAAGCGGCAAGACCCGAAATGAAATGGGAATGACCCAACAGGTAAGTCTTATTCCCTTCCTTCTCTCACCTCTTATTCTTGTCTTTTTCTCTAGGCTCTGGGAAGTGGCTGTGTATCCGGATGATCGCTGCTGAAGATGGAGGAACCCAGGAAAGGTGAGTGAAATGCAGCGCTGCAGCGATCGCAACGAAATGCTTTTAAAAATAATGTCCTCCCTTTCAGGATCGTCGGTGATGTCTCCGTGGTGCAGATTTAGCTGGTAAGGTCTCTTGTCTCCCTTTGCAGGTGACCCAGGATGCTGACAGGCGTGGCTGAAGTCCAGATGCAGGAGCTGACACGGTGAGCGTCCAGCTGCGAGGAGCAGAACAACGCGAAGCGTGAGTTGCTGATCGGGTGTGGTTTAAATAGCTTTGGAAGAAGTCCGAAGTGTGTATCCTTCCTCCGATCAGGTATGTATCCTTCCCCAACCACACCCGGGTGGAAAGTAGTCCCACAGGTAAAGTAGTTCCATTCAGGCCTCAAGAGGGCCTGGATGTGGCAGCATGGTCTGCATCAGGTAAGTGCACATTAAAACACTTGAACACATGTCTAGCTTTATGAGCCTGGCGCCTAAGGCGCCAGGACAGAGGTCCAACATGAGCCTGGCGCCTAAGGCGCCAGGACTGCGTCCAAAGGGCCCCAGCTTGGGCCTGCTGGCACTCCCCTGGGGGAAATGATGCCTGCCTCTGGGGTCGCTGGGTCGGACCTGGCTCCTTGGAGGTAGGCATCATGACAGCAGGCGTCATTGATCCCGACTTCAAGGGAGATGTGAAGGTTCTCTTACAGAAGCATGGTGAGATCCCTTTTGAGGTACGTCGTGGAGACCAAATTGCCCTGGGAATTTTGGAAAGAGCTATATTTCCTCAGTTTAAAGAAAGTGAACCAGATAAAACAGAAATAGGTAACTTAGGCTTTGGGGAAGTTGATAAACCTCTGAACATCGAAGAAAGGAAGGGAGAAGAACCTAACATCTATCCCGACCTAGCATTCGCCCAGCGAAATGATCCAGCTCTCGCTGAAGCTTTTCTACAAGCAATTCTGGAAGGAGAAGGCTTAGGGAAGGGGAGTCCCTTTTTCTTCTTAAAACAAGGACTGCTTTATAGAAGGGAGATATCCACGGAAGGTTTAGTAAAAACACAGTTGGTCGTACCCAAGAGCCACCAAAAGGCTGTGCTTGAGATCAGGCATTAGCATCTTACCGGAGGGCATTTAGGACAATCTAAAACCCAGGTGCATATTAGTGGGAAGTTTTACTTGCCAGGTATCTATGCCGATATAAAGACCTTCATCCAGACATGTGAAATATGTCAAAAGACCAGCACGCACATCCCATTACCTGCCCCTCTGAACCCGTTGCCGATCATAGAAGTCCCCTTTTCAAGAATCGCTATGGACATACTTGGACATCTAGAGACATCCAGACTAGGCAATAAATATGTACTTGTAATTGTGGATTATGCGACCAGATATCCCGAAGCATGCCCAATGCGGAATAATACCACACAGCAGATCCTTAAACACCTTCTACCGTATTACTCCAGGGTAGCCTTTCCCAGTGAAATACTAACAGATCAGGGTTCGACTTTTATGAGTAAGCTTATGGCAGAAGTCAAAGAGCTACTCCATATTACCACCTTGCGGATGTCTTTGTACCATCTCCAAACTGATGGACTGGTAGAAAGATTCAATAAAACCCTGAAGCCAATTTTGCGAAAACTTGTAGACAAGGACGGGAAAGACTGGGACCGAATGATCCCATGGGCACTATTTGCAGTAAGGAAAACCCCTCAGGCTCCCACAGGTTTCTCTCCTTTTGAACTGCTCTATCGTAAAGAACCCAGAGAAGTCCTGGACATGCTCCGGGAAACCTGGGAAGAACGAGAGGAGGCCCCCATTCCCATCTTGCAGACAGCCACCAGAATGCGAGAACATATGAAACTGGTGCAAGACTTAGTTTGTACTCATATGGAAAAGGCCCAGAGCCACCAAAAATCCACTTATGACAAAAAGGTGAACTTAAGAACATTCTCTATAGGACATAAAGTACTGGTCCTTTTACCCACCTCAGAAAGCAAACTCGTCTCCAAGTGGCACGCAGCCTGTGAGATAGTAGAACGAACAGGAACCTGCACTTATAAAGTAGCCCAACCGGACAAAAAACAGAAGGTCCATTTGCATCATGCAAATCTCTTGAAAGAGTGGAAAGAGAACCCGGCAGCTACCCATGCCAAGGTACTAGCCTGTCTGACTCCCGAAGACATTGATAACTTTGACTTAATACCTCCCGAGCTATCTGTCCAACAACAAGAAGAGCTAAAAGATGTATTTGATCCATTCCCGGATGTATTCTCAGAAAAACCAGGAAGAGTAAAAGGCACCTACCACTATATTAGAACACCTAAAGGTAAAGTGGTTCATTTAAAACCGTACAGACTCCCAGAAGCCCGTAAACAGATAGTGATTGTGGAAGTCAACAAAATGTTGAAAGCCAATATTATCAAGCCTATGGTTCTCCCCTATCGTACTGGTCACTAAACCTGACCGTTCCTGGAGATTCTGTATAGTTTTCCATCAAGTTAATGCCACCTCAGACTTCAATGCCTAGCCCATGCCTCGCATCAATGACCAAATTGATAAACTCGGAGCAGCCACCTTTCTATCTACCCTAGATTTATTTTTTAATTTTTATTTATTAGTTGTTTATTAGTTTGTTCAACACACTTTTACAACTTTAACATTACAAAAACCAATAAATGATAAAATAAGCTACATTAAAAAGAAAAGTTCTTGTCACAATATTCCATGATACAATAGGAAAATACTTTTTCTGTGGTAACAAAGGTCGAAGGAAAAAACATTCCCTTTATAAACCCATTCCAAAATTTCATTCCTATACATATTCATCCTTATTGCAGTTTCTCAGCCACAAGTACTTTAAAATCATACATCGGTGGTGTATGCCCAGCATATACATACCACTATTTCTAAAAAATATAATAAAAATGTCATCTAACCCCAGTAATGAGACCTAATCATTAGTCTATGTTACATCAGAGTGCGACATTAAATAGCTCTTCCAGCATTTACATAAGATACATCCTATGCTTCACATTTATGATAACATTTCTTATCCAATTCCTCATTAATCATTACAAGAACAGTAATAGCTTTATTGAAGTTCCCCACATGCATGCCATCCAAAATCATTCACTGGCTAACAATGTCATGGCTAATTTGTCAAGCACCAAGGTTGTTGTACGCCTCTGCGCAAAGAAATCACAATATACTACAAGATGTTTCAGCGTCTCTTTCTCATTTACCTCATTACAGAATCGGCACCCCATATTAGCATCGACTCCAGATTTTAGGCCCCAGTTCATAGTTCGTTCCAATGTATACATCTGATTTAACTTAAAACGTAAATATACGTCCCGCAGTTTGTTACAGGGAAATTGTACAATGTACATCCTACAGGGTTATACGATTTGTCGAAAACCTTGCGGCTTCACTGTATAATTTCAATGACGCAATTGAATTTAGAGTTTTACATCAGTCGTTCTCAAATAGGCATTTTTTTACATAAGGTAATTGAAATTCAAGATCACCCGGGTTAAGCCCAATTTTCTTTAGCAGATCTAACATGGAATTAAAATACTTTACCACTGAGGGTGGGTTTCTCTCTAAAATCATTCGGCCCAAGTCTTCATATAGGGAGTTCGATGATGGATATAACATTTTGGCTAAATTGATTAATAGCCACCAATGGAATCTTGATGAAAGGGAGGTCAAGCCAAGTTCTTGTCTGAGCACCGTGTTAGGATGAGATTTAGCCAGTCGCAGTGCTGCTTTCCAAAGACCCCCCTGAACCTGGTCATGAATGTTATCAATATTTGATAGGCACATATCCAATCCATGAAGGATACTCACCTCAATTTTAAGGGTGTAAAAGTCCAGCAGGGGGACTAAAGAAAATTTACAAAATGTATGATATACAATACGCATTTGTGAGGCTAGAGAAATGACCTTTTGGTTGAGGCCATTCTTCCACATTTTAACCGAATTAGCGTTGGTTACTTCATATCGTAGATATTTGATCGTAACCGCATGTGGAATTTGCATGCTATCAATAGTCCACTCCCTCACTGGGTTTGTCCTCTTATGATTCTGAATGAAGTATGAAGACCCTAGACTTTTGAACATTGCATTGCAAGTTGTGGTTATAAAGATAAGATTCAAAGAGATTAAGTATTATTTGTAGTCCAAATGGAGTGCGGTCGAAGATTAAAATATCGTCCGCAAAGGCGAGCCAGTGGAGTTTTAAGTGCCCTAACCTTGCGGGATAACTAATCTCCTTTCCCCAAATCTCACCGATGTCACAGAGGTAGAGGTTAAACAGGGTTGCCGCCAAATTGCAGCCCTGCTTAACCCCCACCTCCGTAGATACCGGCTGAGTCGTAGCGCCTGGGGAGTTTATCCTTATCAAATACGCAGTCCCATGATGAAGTTTTGCAATAAGGGTAATTAGATACTTAGCCCACAGCTTTGCACGCACAACACAATCAAAGGCTGCGGAGAGGTCCACTGATGCCATATATAAGGTGCCAGTATTGGTGACTTTTGATTTGGCAAGACGGTGGGCCAAGATTGTTGCATTTAGAGTAGTGCCCATTTGGGCACGAAAACCAATTTGAGAACGCGATGAGGTCTGATTCAATCTAATATGGGCCTGAAGATCTTGTAGTAGTAAGATTGAAAATACTTTTGCAGCCACATCAATCAAGGCTATCGGCCGAAAGTTGGAAGGGTCTGTTCTCTTTCTCTTTTTATAGATTGGGACCACTATAGAATTTACCCAAGAGGCCGGTATAGTAGCCGTTTCTAAGACGTTATCAAAGTGCACTTTCAAAATCTCTGTCCATAAAAAAGAATTCCGTTTTATGACACACAGCGGTATGCCATCAGGGCCGGTTGCCTTAGATTTATTCAAAGCCCCGATGGCAATTCCAATTTCATCAATGGACCAACCCATGAAGTTAACTGGTCTCATACTTAGAGACGTAAGCGATTTACTGTGGAATCTTTGAGGTAGTTCAAATGTGTGCTTGAAGAATTGCATCCATACCTCAGATGTAATGTGGGAAGTTTGTTCATGGGTACCAGTTAGGGTGATCGACCTAAGCAAGGTCCAGGTGGAGCGTCTATCATTGCAACACAGATTTTGTATCATCGTCTGGTTAGTTGCATTATGTTAATAGCGTCTATGATTGATACATTTATTTCTGTATGCATTACAAATAGCTTTTTTCCTTTTGATGTATTGTGACTCACAAGGAGAATCTGCTTTTAATTTTCTTAATTCAGCATTTTTTAATAGTTTTAGCCACTTTTATAATTCTACTGTATGGATGATTATGATTTCGTTTTTTGCTATTTTGAGCTTTTATAAGTTTTTCCAATGCCATACGAATTATATATACAAGTCTGGCTGATCTCTGTTGCAGTGTCCTATTGACAACTCCAGATTTCTTATCTACCCTTAGGTAAATCTCAATCGTAAAATTAATCTGGTCGCATGAATAGACACTCCAACGTAGAGAAATGCCAGGTCGGTCACCTTACAGTGGGCCTCATTACGAGGTTGGCGGTAACCATGGCGCTTTTAGCGCCATGGTTGCCGCCGGTATTTTAACGGGACCGCCTTGGTGGATGGTGCAATTACCGGCCTACTCCGAGGTGAGAGGGGCCAGTAATTCCCCATTCACCAAGGCACTTCCCCATTCCCATTTGAGCCCCCATAGGGCTCAATGGGAATGGGGAAGGAGGTAATTACGGTACCGCAAATTGCGGTACCGTAATTACCGCAAATTGCGGTACCGTAATTAGCACCATGCTCCCTTTGCGGGCCCGTTCCTTAATGCCTGGAAAAACCAGGCATTAAGGGAGGACCCGCAAAGGGAACTCGTAATAGGGCGGTAAGGGATTACCGGTGCCGTTACCGGTAATCCCTTACCGCCAACCTCGTAATGAGGCCCAGTATATTTTGTGTAGGATCATTTCTCAACCTTGAAAACCTAGCTCCTACAGTCAGGCTCAACATTAGATGATCGCTACGGCCTGGATCGATAGTTATAGTCTCATCTCATTGATCCCGCAAATTAGCGGATACAGCATAGTAATCAATGCAGGAGAGCCTAGAGCCTCTTTTCCAGGTAACCTGTGGCGACTCTGCCTCGATGTTAATGAACACAATCTCCCAGCTCAGTTCCCCAAAAATTCTATCCAGCCATCTCCTCGCAAAGCAGGCTTCAGCACCTTAGTGGTGCCATCGAGGCACATCATGCCATTTCCTGCTTTTGTACAATCGACATTCAAGTCCCCACCTATGAGAATTTTACATTGCAGCCACAATACTGTTACCTCATCAAAAATGTTTACGCAATTTGGATTGGGTTGTGATAAATAGAAATAATTAAATAAATATCTGTTTCAAAGTCAGCAAAGGCAACCACAACCGCCAATATAGCCTGTAACTTATATACCTTTAGAATGCTAAACTGCATGTTCGTATTAAGTAGTATTGCCAAACCACCATAGGGTCTACATAAAGGACCACGCAGAGCCTTCACGTGGAATGCAATAAAGCCTTTCACTTGAAACAAATATCCGCACATAGTTTCCTGACACAAAATAATCTCAATGGATTCATGAGGACAAAAGCTATCAGCCCATGTAAACAGATTATTGTAGCCGCATGAATTCCATGACGCAATCCTTAGCAAAGCTTTGCTACTATGTGGAGATACACTTCCCTGGGTTCGCAGGATTGCCCATTAGCGCATTAAGCCACGACCAGTCTTTACATATCGTCGAAAGGGCAGCCAATTGAGCAATCACATTCGTTTTTAAGAGATACCCTTTGAGTTTCTACAGGAGTCTTGTTGAAAGCGATAGCTTCCTCAATGGACTCAAAGGAGTATGGAGTGAGACCAACCAATTTGAGTTCCCTCCTATGGGACCACACAAGCTCAGCAATGATTACGGATTGGAGTTGGAACACCATCCGATGATCATTTATTGGTCAGATATGCATAAATATCTGTTTCAAAGTCAGCAAAGGCAACCACAACCGCCAATATAGCCTGTAACTTATATACCTTTAGAATGCTAAACTGCATGTTCGTATTAAGTAGTATTGCCAAACCACCATAGGGTCTACATAAAGGACCACGCAGAGCCTTCACGTGGAATGCAATAAAACCTTTCACTTGAAACAAATATCCGCACATAGTTTCCTGACACAAAATAATCTCAATGGATTCATGAGGACAAAAGCTATCAGCCCATGTAAACAGATTATTGTAGCCGCATGAATTCCATGACGCAATCCTTAGCAAAGCTTTGCTACTATGTGGAGATACACTTCCCTGGGTTCGCAGGATTGCCCATTAGCGCATTAAGCCACGACCAGTCTTTACATATCGTCGAAAGGGCAGCCAATTGAGCAATCACATTCGTTTTTAAGAGATACCCTTTGAGTTTCTACAGGAGTCTTGTTGAAAGCGATAGCTTCCTCAATGGACTCAAAGGAGTATGGAGTGAGACCAACCAATTTGAGTTCCCTCCTATGGGACCAAACAAGCTCAGCAATGATTACGGATTGGAGTTGGAACACCATCCGATGATCATTTATTGGTGGCAGAGTAATCCATTCGATATCGTTCGAGTTAAAGGTTCTCAAGGCCGGTATTTTCTGAAAGGCTTGTAGCATAAAGGATCGGTTAATTCTCTTGTCTCCATTAATTTCTGTATTGCTCATCCACCCCATGATAATTGAAGCATTTAACCTGGAGGGATAATTTCTTACAGATGAATCTAGCATCTTTTCTTTTGTAATAAGAGGATTGGCAGAGGGCACAATAGGAGGCATGTTGGTTTTTGGCTCACTATGCATATGCAAGCTGTTAATCTCATTAACAGTCTTGTCATCACTCCCTGCACAGTCCACTGTTGCCTCAATATCGCAGGATTTATGGGAATAGCCTACGCCCAATGGGAGTATTATCCCCTTATCATCACTTTTCACCTTACCTAGGTCAGTATTTTTGTAAGCAATGGATTTATAAAACATTGATACCTGAGTTTGTTGGGGCAATGTGAGAGTGGAAGTAAATTCCCTTTGTTTAGCCAATATTAGTTTAACCTCTCCATCATCCATTTCACAATTTATGGCCGGTTTCCGGTCTGTTTGAGAGGTCGCTGTGGAACCGTTTTGCTCACCTACTTTAACAGCGGTAGGAAGATCTAACCCGTCATTTAATTGTAAGGCCATCCTGCTTTAGTTAAAGCCAGGATCGCTATTAACAAGCTTAATTTGTATCTGCTTGGATAGGCTTTTCGCATCGGAATTCAAAGTCAGTGAGGTAGTACTTTTTTGGGGATTTTTTATGATTTTATTTTTTTACATTTTTTTGCCTGTTGTTGGTTTCACAGCTAAACGCTCTGTCTTCCTTTTCAATACCCGGAAGTAGAGACGTTTTTCTTTTCTGGAGGCAAAATAGATTTAGTTGCCATTCGGTTTCATTGGGTCTGAGGCATCATCACCCTCCAATGTTGTGGATTCGTTTAGGGCTTCAGCCTCAATCAGAGCGGTGACAGCAGATGGATAATTCGGGTGGGCAGTTTCCTCTGAGTAGAAACCCAACGGTTAATTTATATTTACCACCTCCTGCTCTGTATTATTAGTTTGCATAAAAAAGAGCAGCTGATCGATTTTCTCAGAATTCAGTGCCACCTTCTGACATAGTTGAGTGTGGGTAAAGATCTGAATCGTAGAAGACTCTCCCGAGTCAGCCACAGTTTGTGCAAATGATTGTGGAAAAGTGAAAGTAGGCATCCCTCCGTCCCCACCCTCCAAGATGGGCAGTTGTTGGGCGTTCATTGAGGGCACCCAAGTTTGGCTAGCTACCTCAATAGACATGGATGAGTAACTATTAACAGGAGATTTACAACATCCTACGTGTTTATAATTTTCGGAGAAGATATAGCCATCCAATTTATTTAATGTGGCAAGTATCTGTAGCTGGGCGGCTTTCATTTCCGTATTTCATAATGGGTATAGTCGTGACCCCGATCCAGCAAGTTGAGAACTCTAGATAGAACAGGATATGAGGCTTCGAGATTATGCATATCTTCAGATGGGTTCAATAAATCAAAACCCAAAGGGAGAGTACCATCCACTATGGGGGCGCGTTGGTGAACTTTGGTTCTTTATGTCCAGTGGAGGTAAGTCGTTGTTCACATAATTGCCAAGCCCCGTACCATTTACAGGGACAGTTAATGAACATTTCTTTGTGGGCATGTTGTCATCCAATTCATTTAAGTGCATAGACTTAGTTTGAGTGGAATCTTCATTACAGTGCAAGTGTACGTTTGCGATTTTAACTTTTGATGCCGTTACAGGAGTAGACGGCCCTACTGACAAGCGCACACGCTTTTCTAATTCCCCCAATACAGCAGGCGCAAGGATAGAGAGTCGGTCGCAGAGTCTTTGGGTCTGCGTCTGTCTCAACTTGCTACCGGATTGCCTATAGAATTTGCCTTCATTCTGTACTACCTACGAAATTCCAGTCCTCTTTCTATCTCCATTACCCAGGAAACCCAGCCTGCACCACTTCAAAAGACACGTTTCACCGCGGAGCGGGCCGCGGAGTCGGTCGCAGAGTCTTTGGGTCTTCAGGCTCTGCGGGACTCCTGCGGGACTCCTGCGGCTCGCTGCGATCATCAACGCACCCCCCGATCTCAACAGATTTCTTCCAAACTGCAACCAAAGGGGAGCAGTGCCATAATCTTTCCTTTCAGATACCATTTCTGAAGATATTACCGTTCACATGCGCATGTTTTCCACCTAAAATAGACAATTCCTGGATTGACCACTTCTACGCACTCCCTTCTCTGTACACTGTGACAGAAAGACTAAACTGCCCTCCAGAACGCTTTTGCTTTCCGGCAATACGGACCCCTGGCCCCTCCTTATTGAGCTTTCCACGGTGCACCGAACCCGCCTGCCGTGGTAAACACCCGGTGCACTGTCTCGCAATTCAGGTGGGGCCTAGAGATCAACGAGCCGGGGACTACACGATCGGTGACACAGACTGGTTTGACAGTACAATTGCGGGTAATCCCGGTGTATTTTCTCCCGCACTGGGCAGCCGCTAGCTCTTAGTACATGATCAGAGCTTAGGGTGACTTGTTGGATGTGACAAAGGCCGCGAGACACCTACCCCTTTGTCTGCCTCCACGCACCTCGGATAGATCTCTTGGCGACTCTGATCTCACGCACGTTTTACACGGCTGGCCTCACTTACCCAACTCCATTGAAGAGGATTCTTGGGTAACGTACGTGAGACCGCAGGTCACCTGCCTTAAGATTTTGCACCTCAAGCTACACACCTGGATATTGTTGAACCTGCGCACCACCCAAACAACTGTCTCTATTTACCAACATGACCTGCAAGTGAGAAGGGAATCGCGCGCGAGAGACTGCGGTGAAACCGCCTCTTGATCCTGCCCGCTTTTTTCCCTTAACTCCTATTCAGTCTGCAAACCCGCCAAAATGGTTCCCTATATTTAAACTACCGGAGTTAACAACGATAATTCTCTAGCGTGTGAGAGACTGCGGGGCACCTGCCCTTTGACCCCACACGCTCTTTAATCAACTCCTCAGCTACTGCAGATCTTGTAAACCAGCCAATCATCGCCTTGTACACAATATCCAAAGTTGAAAGAGATATTAGCACAGCGTGCGAGAATCTTCAGGGCAAGGACCCTTTATTCTTGACAATTGAATAATCAGCCCTTTTTACAGCCAGCAAAGCTGCTAAATGCTTCTCCACATTTAAATTACTGGAGCTAACAACGAAACATTTCTAGCGTGTGAGAGCCTGCGGGGCATCTGCCCTTTGATCTTGCACGCTCCTTAACCAACTACTCAGCTACTGCAGATTTTGTATATTAGCTAATTGCTGCATTGTACACAAGAACGAAAGCTCAAGGAGACATTTGCACAGCAAGCGAGAAACTGCGGGGGAAGGGCCCTTTGATCTCGCCACTTGAATAACCAACCCCTTCTACTCCAACTAGAGTCTACACTTTGAGACTCCTTACCACAGGCAGATCCTAGTGGCCCACGCCAATCTGGCAACTGACACCATGACAACTAAGACACCTAAAACCATTCCTGGGCCTAAGACTAGGCTACGTTGCAAACTAGGTTCTGCCTCTCCCGCGCCCATCCCGAACGAATTAAAACAGCTGACCTTGGAACAAACTATATCCAAGAAACACAAACGAGTGCCCTCAAATTACCCCAACCTAGAGGGAATAACTGACAAAGAGCTTCATCAAACAAGCTCCTCAGTCCAAAGCCACAAGACGAAGGATCCCAATGGAGAGTTACATCAATATACAGAACCTGAACCGGTCTACCCGGATCAAGAACTACCACACGCCCAAGACTCAAACATGGATATCCTCCCGCACTTAATATCTCCAAGAAAGGACCACACATATGAGACCGGAGCGACCTTGGTCACTATAGCTACCATCAAAGATGACTCTATAACAATCAGCAATAAAGAGCCAGAGGTGCCCTTGGCCATTCTAGACAGCAACAAGGAGCGTCTTATAAAATCTAGAAATGAAGAATTGAACCAACAGACAGCGGTCACTCTGCAACCTCATCTCAACGATACTGGAAATGTTCACACCAACCTCTCCCCACTTAAGCCACCCCTGCATGGAAATCATGTGCCAGAGATAAATACAGAAGTATTAGAGCAACACATTCTACCATCAGTTGAGATTACACAGATGAATCCCATTTCCACAACCAGAGAGAATCTGGACACTATTGAAGTGGAATCCTTAGTTACATCTACCACACACCAACCAGTGGAATGTCTCAATCAACTTCCACTCATATCCACTCCTCTGTGTTCATTATCACAAAATTCACAGCGAATAACAGTCAAAAAAGAGCAAGCAAGACTAGCAAAATTAAAATGGCTCAATACTCACGTCAACACAGCACAAAGAAAAAACCTAGACACTGATCAACCATCCAAAGCGACGGCCAAAGCCGCCAGACTCTCACTTGATATCACAGAAATTGAGTCAATAATGAATAGCGTGGAGAAACAAAAAGCAATATTTGGTATCACCACATCCATCAGATGTCCAGAAGCTACCTCCACTCCAACGATAACACATAATTCATAGCATATCACTACAACAAAGGAAAAGATTTCAAGAAACAACATCGACGCTACTAAAGCCACAAGCTGTTCAAATGGCAAATTACCACAACCAAAGACCAAAACATGAATTCCATCCAAAATGTGAGAAAAGAAGTCCTCCAAACTATTTCTCGTATGATTTTGAAGAATCCTCCTATACACCATTGCCTGAACAAGAAACTCAGAAATTAAGCACATCAAATCAAAGTAGGAAAAACAACAATCTCGATCCACACACGGGGAAAATGAATTACGATCAAACAAACCAGCCAAGAATTCCAACAACCATGATCGACCTACAAAACATGCTGATAGCAGTCGTATCGCAATCAATGATTCCATTTCTTAAACTACAAGAAGACTCCAAAGATGCTATTCGTGATCAAGCTACACTGTTAGCCTTAATTCACACAAAACAGGTATACATCGAGAATTTCCTAACCACACTTGAAAAAAGATTGGACTTTGAAGCAGACCAATCACTGAGATGGCAACAGAGACTATGCAAAATCGCAAGAGGAGATAGAGAAGAGAAAAATAGACTCACGACTAACGTTATGGCTTGGATGCAAGCATCGCAGCAGCTTAAGACACTGACAGAGTCTGTTGCCAGAACGATACCTGACACACAAAACATACCTACTATGTCTGCACCGCCTAGAGAACTACAAACTTCAACTGCAGGTATTGACAATTTTTCAATTTTGGAACCTACTATATTACCTCTAAACCCAAATAAAGAAGTGCAACCAAGCGTGGACATTTTCAAAATCTTCATGTCTGGAGCTAAACCCATAAATACACAAATAGGAAAGCCACCAATAACAACAAAAAAAAACTGTAAGTGCCAAACAGAACGGCTCAAGGGCTTTCCTACATACAGTAAACCAACCAGTGAAACACTCAACCACTCAATCTACACCCCCTGTAGGTCGAGTAAAGAAATCCAATGTCCTACCATTAGAAAGGAAGAGTTCAAGACAGCCGCTCACACCGCCAAACACACTGACGAGGACATTTCAATCATTACAGACGACCTACTAAACCTCACCACGCACATAGACCTCCACGAAGAGGCTGTTAACGAACACAGCTCATTTAATGACTCTAGCCTTATCATCGTCGATGAGTATGCAGCAATTACACACCAGAGTCTTGACATGACATGCGAGGACATATCAGACGAATCAATGCTAGATGAAATCTCTTCATCTACTGAACACTCGATTGATGAAGAACTTGCAGATGTCTCATTATCGGCTAGACCAACCAGAGAACCCTGTAATACCAACTCGAGGAGTTCCAACGAAACTACGTACGTGCCTGATTACGACCAGACAGCCCGACACACGCAAAGAGAAGCAAAAAATGACGATTCACAACGAACCAGATCTGTTACCCAGATTTCATCAATCCAATTCCTGATCGAACCCAACATATATTGCAGATAGGAAACCAAACCATCAAAAATGAACGCCTGATACTGAATCGAACCAATATGCTTCTACTACTAAAGGCATTACCTGATCTCAAAACGATCTCGTCTCGAGATATTAAACATATAACTTTCCAGGATCATACCCAACTTGACAGAGTGCTACTGGAGCTATGAGACCGGGCGACAATGGAAAAAATACTCACACAAACTGGAGCTCTATCAACTCTGGGCTTCAGCTGTAACCAAGCAGCAATAGAGACCACATTTAATACATCACAAAAGTGAAATAAACACACAAACCCCCACCTATTAGGAATCCAGAGAGTGAACGATTGATATATACAAGATATGATCCACATTATAGGTCTTCTGGCCACCAAGAATCGCAAGAAACGACACCAGAAGATACTTCTTATCAGAGTAATGAGAATTATCCGTTGCATCACAACTACGCTGAAGATTTTGACATTACTCAAGATATGTCATCTGTATTATAACCTCCAACAACAAATGACTTCCATTGGTCATTATGTAACTGGAACACAAGGGGTAATACTCATTTAATTATTCAGCCAGCAGCGGAGCTTGAATTAACAACAATAGTTTGCCTACAATAAACTTGGCTAACGAAATTACCAAGCTGCGACGGCTTTATCACTCTCCTGAATCCTGCAATAAAAGGTACTCTCGGTAGACCAGCATCAGGCCTCTTGACATTAATTCAAATCTTACCACAATGGACAATCGTAACTAGTAACAACATCAATCCATGGATACAGAATACCATTATTCGAATACAAGTACCTTGTTCTAACAACCGCGACCGACTCATATCCATTATGAATTTATATTGGAATCCAGCAACTTTGAACAACGGCAAATTTCTAGACAGTGTTTTTTTAACCATCGATGAAACACTTGTAGAACACCAGCATGTGGAATTTATTATATGTGGTGATGTAAACATACACCTACATAATAAACTTGGTCAACGGATGGAGTACGTTGAGCTGTCAATACGTGCAAAAAATTGGCAGAAAGAAACCTCCATTCGGAATCTCAAACAAGTTGACCAACCCAAAGACTGTATGGGCATAACCTTACCTACATGGGATAGTGGCAAGGCAACAGCTATAATAGACTACGTATACTTGTCAATATACTTACTGGAATCCATCACAGAGTGTCATGCCTGCGCCATGGGCGCATCCATTTACGCTCAATTTGGACTATATGTTTATCATTTATTTACAACAGTCTCTTGGATCTATCTATATTTACTTTGGAAACTTTATTTCCCATTTGCGAGACTTTGCTGCTTAATTATTATTTCCAACAAACTACGCATACCATAATGCACCTGGCTACAAGCATTGATTCCTGGCTGTTCCTATTGGTTATCAATGGAACTACACCCCCCAGAAGCCCTAGAGACTTGCCCTGCTTCCACCAGCCCAGGAACAGAAAGGGAGGTGGCCGATTGCCTGCAGGTGTGCTTAGCCAGGTGCAACCAATTAGCCTGCCTCTGTGCTGGGCTAGGCAGTATAAAGGCTGCTGCCTGCAGTGGCTCAGCCTCTTGCATCTGAGAGTCCTTCCTCCACCTTTTGCATCTTCCTACGGATCTTGTATGCTGCTTACCTTCACTCCCGCTTGGACCCTGCCTTGTTGCTTGCTCCACCCTGCTGCCTCCAGCCATAGCCTTCCAGGCTCCCTGCCTCACAGCCCTGCTCCTCTGGACTCTCCACACTGCAGCTGATCACGCTCTGCTGTCTTCCAGTCTCCGCCCTTGCTCTGCCGGGCTCTCCACATTACAGCGGATCACGCTCTGCTGTCTTCCAGTCTTCGCCCTTGCCCTGCCGGGCTCTCCACATTACAGCGGATCACGCTCTGCTGTCTTCCAGTCTTCGCCCTTGCCCTGCCGGGCTCTCCACATTACAGCGGATCACGCTCTGCTGCCTTCCAGCCTTAGCCCTTGCCCTGCCGGGCTCTCCACATTGCAGCCGATCACGCTCTGCTGCCTTCCAGTCTTCGCCCTTGCCCTGCCGGGCTCTCCACATTGCAGCCGATCACGCTCTGCTGCCTTCCAGCCTCCGCCCTTGCCCTGCCGGGCTCTCCACATTGCAGCCGATCACGCTCTGCTGCCTTCCAGCCTCCGCCCTTGCCCTGCGTACCCTCTACATTGCAGCTGATCACGCTCTGTTGCTTTCCTGCCTCAGCCCTTGTCCTCTGGGCTCCCTGCCCTGCAGCCTGCCTCACTCCGGCTGCCTTCAGCCCTTGTCCTCTGGGGCTCCCTGCTCTGCAGCCTACCTCTCTCTGGCTACCTACAGCCCTTGTCCTCTGGGCCTTCCTACTTTGCAGCTTATCCCGCTTTGCTGCCTACTACCTACCTTTTCCGCTGGGTTCTCGGCCTAGCAGCTCTCTACAGTCCTCTGCTACCTTCTACGTTCATCGGCCCTGTCCTTCAGGGTTCACTCCTTACTGCCCGGCCCTTACGGGATCCTTGCCGTGCAGTCTGCTTTACTCTGCTGCCCTAAGCCCTTTTTCTCTGGGCGTTCTACCTTACAGTCCTACCCCTGTGGGCTTCTCATTGCTTTCCTGCTCCTCTGAGCTCTCAACCTTGTTCCTTACTGTCCTCTGCTATCCTATCCTGTTACACGACTTTCCTTTCATTTCCTTCTGCTAGTTTGCTATCACCTCATTTACTGGATTTGTCTGTAGTATCTTCTCTTGTACTGTTTGTAGACCCTTTTGTACAGAGCTTGTCTGTTGGTTCCCATCAGTCAACCTCTGTCCCTTCCCTTGTCCTGTTTCTACATTACAGACACCCAGAGCTGCTGTTCCAAGTCATGAGCAATCAGCGTGGGCCTCTGTTATAGCAAACTGTGCAGAAGGCTAGAGTATTTCCAAGGTTCGTGGAATACTCTTTTCCTATATCTGCATACACCCCAAGAGGGTATTCATTCTGTATCTTTTCCCTTGCTACTCTTGCTTACTCTTCGTTCTCTTTCCTTTCCGCTGTGTGTGTTCTTATCTGTCCACTTTATTTGGCACAACCACCCAAACCCTTTCTGGGTGTCCTGTGCCACTCTTAATAGAGTGCCACCCCTGACAGAATGCAAGAGCCAAACATTTCTTGTTCCATAGGCCGGAAAGGCACACAGAGAACAAAGATGCTTTCCTTTCAGGTAAAGAAACCTTTGCATAAACCTATGGTTTCCCTAAAGACAGCAAGCAAGAACCTTAGTCTAAAGGACAGTCTCGCCTCAGTAAACAAAGATTTACAAACACTGTACTATACTCACTGGCTAGCTGACCCTTCTTCCATGTACAATTATTATGACATCTGCGACTATGACCCGCAGTCCTTATCTGTTGCAGAGCTACAGCAAGATAATGAATTCTTACAGATCTTGTTAAACCAAACAGTGAAAAACACTCCTGCGTCTTCTGACAAGCCTTCTAACACCACAACAGCCAAGGATATAGCACTCATTGTGGGAGACTCTAAACCAGAATACGCTGTTGCCAGAGTGATATGCGCAAGATCAGCTTGGCAAGCTCCCCAGAATGCTGGAAACCCTTATTTGACAGGACAAGACAGTCATTATCCTGAGGTTTGTGCATCTGGTCCTGGGTACAAAAGACCTATACTAACCATCGGTTGTCTTAATGCTTCCACAGTATCTACTAACCACAATAACCCTAAGGTCAGTCTTCCCATTGCTACAACCGAATTTTCTGCCACACCAGCTTCTGAAGCTTTAGATCAGACTAATGATACTTACCTGCTACACGAACAACTCCTACGCCTTAAAAGAAAGACCGAAGACCTCTATGATGACTTTGTTTATTTGCATTATAAGAATCTTATGAAGGGACACAAGTCACCAGACCATCTGACACTATGTTCAACACCTGACATCTTATCTTTAGAGATCAACATGATAAGGCCTGGAATTGCCATACAGAAAAGTATACAGACTTATACCAAGCAGATGGAAGACCTAAATATAGCATATGTATCCCTTCTAAAGACTGACACAGCTCTTTCACCCTCCAGCCACAGAAACTCAGGTTGTTGTACTGACAGAAAAGAATTAACTCCTCCGGTGGGTCAAATCACGCACACAGCCATTACACCACAAAACAAGGGTGGTCTTCTGATTGGAAATCCCTCTGAGTCAAAGGATGGTTCCGCCCTCACCCTTGCCTATTGTCCAGTACTCACACTTACAACCTCTTCTGAAATGACAATGGCAGCTGAAGAGACTGGCGCAGTTCACACTGAGCATGCTGAGTTGGCAAGCGGGGCTTGCCAAAGTGTGGCTGTGCTATCAGACAACACTCTTGAGCAATCAACATCTTTAGTTTCTTCGATACCCCCTGAATCGCCAGTGGTTGTGGTACCCGATCTACCAGTAGTTGCAACACCTGAACTATCTGTAGCTGCTACAGCACCCGAACTTCCAACTGCAATCCATGATCTTCCTGCTGCTGTGGTTCCTAAACTCCCTGCCACATTTGAGACTCCTCAAGTCACTGCTGCAAATCTTGAGGTTGCTATAGCTACTGTGATTCCTGAAGCTACTGCTAATTCTGATACTCCCGATGCCCAGATTTCTACTTCCTTCGCAGCTGTGCTCGCTGCAGCAGAATCCTCTGCTACACAACCTGATCCCTCTGCACCTTCTCTTCCTGATCCTACATCCGCCATGCTAACTGTTGCAGGGTCAGCGAAGGGTTTTCCTGTTAAGACTACTGCTCCAGTTGTTTCTGCTGGTGTATCTATAGCACTAAGACTGCCAGACTCTACTCTACCAGTCTCAGGTGCGTTCCAGCCCGCTGGCTCTCTCATGACACCCACACACCCAGTTGCTACCGCCTTGATACTCTCTACAGCCATTCAAGACTCTCACCTTGCAACCCGTTTCTGGTGCTTCATGATTTGCCTTTTTGGAGTAAGACTCTTGTACGGTGTGACAGACATTCTTCCTATAGGTCGGTCTTCAGGGAACCTGGAGAGGGGCCTGGAGAGGGGCCTGGAGAGGGGCATACTGTCATGCCTGCGCCATGGGCGCATCCATTTACGCTCAATTTGGACTATATGTTTATCATTTATTTACAACAGTCTCTTGGATCTATCTATATTTACTTTGGAAACTTTATTTCCCATTTGCGAGACTTTGCTGCTTAATTATTATTTCCAACAAACTACGCATACCATAATGCACCTGGCTACAAGCATTGATTCCTGGCTGTTCCTATTGGTTATCAATGGAACTACACCCCCCAGAAGCCCTAGAGACTTGCCCTGCTTCCACCAGCCCAGGAACAGAAAGGGAGGTGGCCGATTGCCTGCAGGTGTGCTTAGCCAGGTGCAACCAATTAGCCTGCCTCTGTGCTGGGCTAGGCAGTATAAAGGCTGCTGCCTGCAGTGGCTCAGCCTCTTGCATCTGAGAGTCCTTCCTCCACCTTTTGCATCTTCCTACGGATCTTGTATGCTGCTTACCTTCACTCCCGCTTGGACCCTGCCTTGTTGCTTGCTCCACCCTGCTGCCTCCAGCCATAGCCTTCCAGGCTCCCTGCCTCACAGCCCTGCTCCTCTGGACTCTCCACACTGCAGCTGATCACGCTCTGCTGTCTTCCAGTCTCCGCCCTTGCTCTGCCGGGCTCTCCACATTACAGCGGATCACGCTCTGCTGTCTTCCAGTCTTCGCCCTTGCCCTGCCGGGCTCTCCACATTACAGCGGATCACGCTCTGCTGTCTTCCAGTCTTCGCCCTTGCCCTGCCGGGCTCTCCACATTACAGCGGATCACGCTCTGCTGCCTTCCAGCCTTAGCCCTTGCCCTGCCGGGCTCTCCACATTGCAGCCGATCACGCTCTGCTGCCTTCCAGCCTTCGCCCTTGCCCTGCCGGGCTCTCCACATTGCAGCCGATCACGCTCTGCTGCCTTCCAGCCTCCGCCCTTGCCCTGCCGGGCTCTCCACATTGCAGCCGATCACGCTCTGCTGCCTTCCAGCCTCCGCCCTTGCCCTGCGTACCCTCTACATTGCAGCTGATCACGCTCTGCTGCTTTCCTGCCTCAGCCCTTGTCCTCTGGGCTCCCTGCCCTGCAGCCTGCCTCACTCCGGCTGCCTTCAGCCCTTGTCCTCTGGGGCTCCCTGCTCTGCAGCCTACCTCTCTCTGGCTACCTACAGCCCTTGTCCTCTGGGCCTTCCTACTTTGCAGCTTATCCCGCTTTGCTGCCTACTACCTACCTTTTCCGCTGGGTTCTCGGCCTAGCAGCTCTCTACAGTCCTCTGCTACCTTCTACGTTCATCGGCCCTGTCCTTCAGGGTTCACTCCTTACTGCCCGGCCCTTACGGGATCCTTGCCGTGCAGTCTGCTTTACTCTGCTGCCCTAAGCCCTTTTTCTCTGGGCGTTCTACCTTACAGTCCTACCCCTGTGGGCTTCTCATTGCTTTCCTGCTCCTCTGAGCTCTCAACCTTGTTCCTTACTGTCCTCTGCTATCCTATCCTGTTACACGACTTTCCTTTCATTTCCTTCTGCTAGTTTGCTATCACCTCATTTACTGGATTTGTCTGTAGTATCTTCTCTTGTACTGTTTGTAGACCCTTTTGTACAGAGCTTGTCTGTTGGTTCCCATCAGTCAACCTCTGCCCCTTCCCTTGTCCTGTTTCTACATTACAGACACCCAGAGCTGCTGTTCCAAGTCATGAGCAATCAGCGTGGGCCTCTGTTATAGCAAACTGTGCAGAAGGCTAGAGTATTTCCAAGGTTCGTGGAATACTCTTTTCCTATATCTGCATACACCCCAAGAGGGTATTCATTCTGTATCTTTTCCCTTGCTACTCTTGCTTACTCTTCGTTCTCTTTCCTTTCCGCTGTGTGTGTTCTTATCTGTCCACTTTATTTGGCACAACCACCCAAACCCTTTCTGGGTGTCCTGTGCCACTCTTAATAGAGTGCCACCCCTGACAGAATGCAAGAGCCAAACATTTCTTGTTCCATAGGCCGGAAAGGCACACAGAGAACAAAGATGCTTTCCTTTCAGGTAAAGAAACCTTTGCATAAACCTATGGTTTCCCTAAAGACAGCAAGCAAGAACCTTAGTCTAAAGGACAGTCTCGCCTCAGTAAACAAAGATTTACAAACACGGTACTATACTCACTGGCTAGCTGACCCTTCTTCCATGTACAATTATTATGACATCTGCGACTATGACCCGCAGTCCTTATCTGTTGCAGAGCTACAGCAAGATAATGAATTCTTACAGATCTTGTTAAACCAAACAGTGAAAAACACTCCTGCGTCTTCTGACAAGCCTTCTAACACCACAACAGCCAAGGATATAGCACTCATTGTGGGAGACTCTAAACCAGAATACGCTGTTGCCAGAGTGATATGCGCAAGATCAGCTTGGCAAGCTCCCCAGAATGCTGGAAACCCTTATTTGACAGGACAAGACAGTCATTATCCTGAGGTTTGTGCATCTGGTCCTGGGTACAAAAGACCTATACTAACCATCGGTTGTCTTAATGCTTCCACAGTATCTACTAACCACAATAACCCTAAGGTCAGTCTTCCCATTGCTACAACCGAATTTTCTGCCACACCAGCTTCTGAAGCTTTAGATCAGACTAATGATACTTACCTGCTACACGAACAACTCCTACGCCTTAAAAGAAAGACCGAAGACCTCTATGATGACTTTGTTTATTTGCATTATAAGAATCTTATGAAGGGACACAAGTCACCAGACCATCTGACACTATGTCCAACACCTGACATCTTATCTTTAGAGATCAACATGATAAGGCCTGGAATTGCCATACAGAAAAGTATACAGACTTATACCAAGCAGATGGAAGACCTAAATATAGCATATGTATCCCTTCTAAAGACTGACACAGCTCTTTCACCCTCCAGCCACAGAAACTCAGGTTGTTGTACTGACAGAAAAGAATTAACTCCTCCGGTGGGTCAAATCACGCACACAGCCATTACACCACAAAACAAGGGTGGTCTTCTGATTGGAAATCCCTCTGAGTCAAAGGATGGTTCCGCCCTCACCCTTGCCTATTGTCCAGTACTCACACTTACAACCTCTTCTGAAATGACAATGGCAGCTGAAGAGACTGGCGCAGTTCACACTGAGCATGCTGAGTTGGCAAGCGGGGCTTGCCAAAGTGTGGCTGTGCTATCAGACAACACTCTTGAGCAATCAACATCTTTAGTTTCTTCGATACCCCCTGAATCGCCAGTGGTTGTGGTACCCGATCTACCAGTAGTTGCAACACCTGAACTATCTGTAGCTGCTACAGCACCCGAACTTCCAACTGCAATCCATGATCTTCCTGCTGCTGTGGTTCCTAAACTCCCTGCCACATTTGAGACTCCTCAAGTCACTGCTGCAAATCTTGAGGTTGCTATAGCTACTGTGATTCCTGAAGCTACTGCTAATTCTGATACTCCCGATGCCCAGATTTCTACTTCCTTCGCAGCTGTGCTCGCTGCAGCAGAATCCTCTGCTACACAACCTGATCCCTCTGCACCTTCTCTTCCTGATCCTACATCCGCCATGCTAACTGTTGCAGGGTCAGCGAAGGGTTTTCCTGTTAAGACTACTGCTCCAGTTGTTTCTGCTGGTGTATCTGCCAGACTCTACTCTACCAGTCTCAGGTGCGTTCCAGCCCGCTGGCTCTCTCATGACACCCACACACCCAGTTGCTACCGCCTTGATACTCTCTACAGCCATTCAAGACTCTCACCTTGCAACCCGTTTCTGGTGCTTCATGATTTGCCTTTTTGGAGTAAGACTCTTGTACGGTGTGACAGACATTCTTCCTATAGGTCGGTCTTCAGGGAACCTGGAGAGGGGCCTGGAGAGGGGCCTGGAGAGGGGCATACTGTCATGCCTGCGCCATGGGCGCATCCATTTACGCTCAATTTGGACTATATGTTTATCATTTATTTACAACAGTCTCTTGGATCTATCTATATTTACTTTGGAAACTTTATTTCCCATTTGCGAGACTTTGCTGCTTAATTATTATTTCCAACAAACTACGCATACCATAATGCACCTGGCTACAAGCATTGATTCCTGGCTGTTCCTATTGGTTATCAATGGAACTACACCCCCCAGAAGCCCTAGAGACTTGCCCTGCTTCCACCAGCCCAGGAACAGAAAGGGAGGTGGCCGATTGCCTGCAGGTGTGCTTAGCCAGGTGCAACCAATTAGCCTGCCTCTGTGCTGGGCTAGGCAGTATAAAGGCTGCTGCCTGCAGTGGCTCAGCCTCTTGCATCTGAGAGTCCTTCCTCCACCTTTTGCATCTTCCTACAGATCTTGTATGCTGCTTACCTTCACTCCCGCTTGGACCCTGCCTTGTTGCTTGCTCCACCCTGCTGCCTCCAGCCATAGCCTTCCAGGCTCCCTGCCTCACAGCCCTGCTCCTCTGGGCTCTCCACACTGCAGCTGATCACGCTCTGCTGTCTTCCAGTCTCCGCCCTTGCTCTGCCGGGCTCTCCACATTACAGCGCATCACGCTCTGCTGTCTTCCAGTCTTCGCCCTTGCCCTGCCGGGCTCTCCACATTACAGCGGATCACGCTCTGCTGCCTTCCAGCCTTCGCCCTTGCCCTGCCGGGCTCTCCACATTGCAGCCGATCACGCTCTGCTGCCTTCCAGCCTTCGCCCTTGCCCTGCCGGGCTCTCCACATTGCAGCCGATCACGCTCTGCTGCCTTCCAGCCTCCGCCCTTGCCCTCCCGGGCTCTCCACATTGCAGCCGATCACGCTCTGCTGCCTTCCAGCCTCCGCCCTTGCCCTGCGTACCCTCTACATTGCAGCTGATCACACTCTGCTGCTTTCCTGCCTCGGCCCTTGTCCTCTGGGCTCCCTGCCCTGCAGCCTGCCTCACTCCGCCTGCCTTCAGCCCTTGTCCTCTGGGGCTCCCTGCTCTGCAGCCTACCTCTCTCTGGCTACCTACAGCCCTTGTCCTCTGGGCCTTCCTACTTTGCAGCTTATCCCGCTTCGCTGCCTACTACCTACCTTTTCCGCTGGGTTCTCGGCCTAGCAGCTCTCTACAGTCCTCTGCTACCTTCTACGTTCATCGGCCCTGTCCTTCAGGGTTCACTCCTTACTGCCCGGCCCTTACGGGATCCTTGCCGTGCAGTCTGCTTTACTCTGCTGCCCTAAGCCCTTTTTCTCTGGGCGTTCTACCTTACAGTTCTACCCCTGTGGGCTTCTCATTGCTTTCCTGCTCCTCTGAGCTCTCAACCTTGTTCCTTACTGTCCTCTGCTATCCTATCCTGTTACACGACTTTCCTTTCATTTCCTTCTGCTAGTTTGCTATCACCTCATTTACTGGATGTGTCTGTAGTATCTTCTCTTGTACTGTTTGTAGACCCTTTTGTACAGAGCTTGTCTGTTGGTTCCCATCAGTCAACCTCTGCCCCTTCCCTTGTCCTGTTTCTACATTACAGACACCCAGAGCTGCTGTTCCAAGTCATGAGCAATCAGCGTGGGCCTCTGTTATAGCAAACTGTGCAGAAGGCTAGAGTATTTCCAAGGTTCGTGGAATACTCTTTTCCTATATCTGCATACACCCCAAGAGGGTATTCATTCTGTATCTTTTCCCTTGCTACTCTTGCTTACTCTTCGTTCTCTTTCCTTTCCGCTGTGTGTGTTCTTATCTGTCCACTTTATTTGGCACAACCACCCAAACCCTTTCTGGGTGTCCTGTGCCACTCTTAATAGAGTGCCACCCCTGACAGAGAGACTCTAATCAACAGATCGACAAGAAGCGACCATCATCAACTAATAGTCAAAAGCTCCGGCCTCGCACAACCAAAAAAGATTGATTTCCGCACACAGACAGAAGTCACTGGTAATAACCATAGACTGCGATTGACCGAGGAGCAAATAAGAGATCTCACAGATCGAATCCAACTAACATCAATGCCAGATATTGACAAACTTAATTACAATGTTTTTTTGATCCCTTTCTTAAAGCCAAGGAAGAATCAAATGAAGCTACATAACCATCACTATAATATTGTAGTTGCCCAGAAAAAAAAAGAGATGCGCAAGGACATTCGCAATCTAAAACCAGCAAACGGAATCTCAACCCTCCTACAGAAGAAAAAAATAAAACAAGTGTATACAAATTGGAGGAAATCATACCAGGCAGCATTGTTACAAAACGATGCAGAAGCCATGATGAAGGCATACAAGAACCACAATCCAAGACAATTGTGGAACCTGTTGAATAACAACGACTGTAACCAACAACTTTTGATAGCAAATGTGACTAAGCAACAGTGGATAGATCATTTTTCAAATATATATAATGATTCCGCTACTACCGCGCTTCCCGCCTCACAGACCCTGAACAAATCATGGAAAATTTGCTATGACAAGGAAGACTTGACCCAGATTTTCGGCAAACTGAACACCTCACGTGTCCCGGGACCTGAGGGTCTTTCAAATGCAATCCTAAAACAAAATGCGGACCTATGGATTCTTTTCATGATACAACTCATAGAAACCATCAACAAACAGAACAAACTTCCACCATCATGGAGAACAGTGACAATCGTCCCTATATATAAACAAGGTGCTCGAGATAATCCTCAGAACTTTAGACCGATCGCATTACTGGATCCACTAGGCAAGATCTTGGCCGCATTATTTCTCAAAAAACTTAAGGAATGGGCAACAAATACGAAGCGATTTGCAGCAAGACAGACGGGATTTACTCCTAATGTTGGTACAAATGTAAATCTCCTTATAATGAACCTGATTAAGAACAAAGCCATAGAAAAGAAAACACAGATCTACGCTGCTTTCTTGGACCTACATATGGCATTCAATTCCATATCAAGAACACGACTATGGGAAAAATTATCAGCATGGAATTGCCCAACGGAGATCTTAGAGCCAATAAAATTACTATATTCCAACACCACAATTGCTGTGAGGCTGTCAAAGAATGGCACAACTACCTCCCTGATAAATACAACGAAAGGACTAAAGCAGGACTGACCCCTTGCAGCCACTTTATACAACTTATATACAGCAGATTGTGAAGGACATCTAAACGACTTGCCTCTAAAACCTCCGAAACTGAACTCTGTTCTAATTCCAGCATTGTTCTATGCCGATGATATTATCCTACTAGACAAAAATATTTCAGGCTTACAACGGAGCTTACATCTCATGGGAATGTACATGAAGACCAACGATCTACGGATCAACACTACAAAGACCAAAGTCATGGCTTTAGTAAAACTTCCATTTAAGAAACAAGTATCATTGAAACTTTCTATTGATAACATCTGCTTAGAAGAAGTATCAACCTTCAAATACCTTGGCATTAAGCTAAATCAGTCCAAAATAGAAAAGCAATGGCTCAACACTGTGGAAATGAAAACTCAATCACTAGCCACACAAGGATGTGTCCTACACCGGAAATACGGAAAATTCTCATTTAAACCTATTATAACATTCTATAGACAGAAAGTAATTCCGGTAATTACAAATGGCAGTGACGCAATGATCCACTCACAATCCAAACATTGGACGAAATTTGAAGCAAAATTCTGGAGGAAGATTTTAAGACTACCAGATTCATATCCAATGGCCAGAATTCGCTATGAAGTTGCGACCCAGTCACTATCTTTGATAGTGATATGGAAGCAACTTGCCCTCCTAAGAAAACTTTTGACAAAGGATGAAATACCAGCCATAGCAATTCTGAAAAACAACCCAACCGCTTTCCACAATACATTTCTACGGAAATGGAAAGAACAACTACTGCATCAATTAAAAGACGAAGAAATATCGCTTGAAACCCTCATGAACAGACTTCAAAATGCAAAACTCAAATTGGCAAACAATGATTGGATTAGAACCTGTCATGCCAAAACTTTATATTCCAGAAATCTTCAAAGCCAATCAGATATCTGAACGCTAAATGAAATTCAGAAGTACATGGAACTATTTCCTGACTACAAGATCCGTACAGTGTATATGGGGATTTGTCTGAATAATTTGCCTACAAGAGACAAACTTGCAATGATATGGCAAATCCCGAAAACTGATAGACATTGCCGTTTCTGTAAAGACCGAGAAGTTCCGGAAACAATTCATCATCTAGTAATGATCTGTCCAGAATTAATACCTGAGAGACTGATTTTCAGCAGATTCTTTAATATATCGATCCAACAGATGGACAAGAAAATGCGTTGGTAATTACAAACAGTCACTAGCAGGCACTTACTGGTGGGCGCGGGGGTGCGTGTACATGTGCCGTAATAAAGGCTGTCGGGAGATGTGGTGGGTGGGCGGGGCGCAGCGTCACTAATTGTGCTGGAAAAAAAAGAGAAGAAAACAAATCACACAGGGTCGCGCTATTTAACCAAAGCGCCTTGGCACGAGTCCATTAGAGTCACAGTGCAAGTCCCAATTCAATAACAGTAAGCAAAGTCTTGGAAGAGATTTACTTGTTTAAAGATGCAAATCAGTCCTCCACATTACGGCGCAATAGGGGGAAAACTTCCTCTTGCAGACACCGTTCTCAGTGCAAATTCATGGCTAGACAGCAGGATAGATGACAGCAATGCCTCCAAAGAGCACCCAGCCAAACAGTCATTTGCAGGCACTTACGGGTGCGTGTAAGATTTAACCAAAGGGAGCTGGCAAGTTCCGGTGTATGGGCCAGATTTGCAGAATCAGTCTGCTTTACACTAGGTATTGTACCCTGGTCACTAGCCCACTCCTCACCTGAGGTTTCTGTGTTGAATTCGGAGTCTTCAGAGCTGGTCTACTCTCTCTTTTCTCTCCAAGTGCTTGTAGTCTTCTTCTTCTCTGTCATGCCTTTCTTCTTGAAGAGATAGGGATGGCTCCCCCGGAGGCCACTTTGCCAATAAGACTATCTGCCCGGCAGCGGGGACTCCGGGGAGCCCACCCTACCCAGGGAAAAAAAGCTTTGTCTTAAAAAAAACCTGGAATGATATTGCAGAGGTGGTCGTGGCTTGATGCTGTTGTAGGCGTGCAGGTAGTGCTGATTCGTAAAGATTTCCTTATTAACCACCGGTTCCAGCATGCAATGATATGAATGGTATGAATAGAATATCCAAGAAAACCACGGACAGCTAGGAGATGGGGAGTATTCAGGAGGAATAGGAATTGTAAGAAGAAAGAGCTGAAGTGGGTTAGACAGTGCAGCTGCGGGAAGTCCAATCCAAACAAAGCATTTCTTCGTAACGGGTCGGCAACAATGAAAGGAAAAAGCAGCAAAGGTAATAACCAGCAGCTGTGGCGTGCCACGCCAGCTTGAAAGACAAGTCCAAAATAAGGCGCTGCACAGAGCACAAGGGGAAGGCAAGCTGCAAAAGGAAAGGAGAGAGAGTATGCAGCAGGGAACAAACGGAGGCAGGGAGGCCACTGGAAGAAACAGAACAACACGAAACAGGAGCTCAGTCTCGCTGAGCGTATCTGCAATAGGAGTTGCAACGCACCGGCTTGAACACCTGGTGTTCAATTACAGTGCTGCAGGGGACTACTGAACGTGATGGGATGCCTAGTACCGCCTCACCCTGTCCCATAACTTCCATGGGCGAGTCATGACAGTACGGCCCCTTCTCAAAGGTCCCCCTCCCGGTTTCCCGGGATGTAGTCAGTGGAATCTTTGAATGAGTCTGGGAGCAGATATATTCCGAACAGGTTCCCACAAACATTCTGATTTGGGGAACCCTTTCCACAGCACAAGATATTGCAGTATTCCCTTCTTGTATCTGGAGTCTAGCAACTTGGCTACTTCGTATTCCTCAGTCTGGTCCATTGGCTGAAATCTTGTCTTCTTGATCTTTCTCGCATGTGGATCTGGCACATAGGCCTTTAGCAAAGATGTGTGGAAGACCGGATGGATCTTTCTGAGCTTAGATGGAAGGGATAGCCGAAAGGCTACTGGTTTGACCTTGGCCTCGATCTTAAAAGGTCCAATGTATTGAGGGGAAAACTTACTGGGATGCATCCATCTGGGTAGGAATTTGGTGGATAACCACACCTTCGTACCAATGTCCCATGTTGGGTTGGGTCTACGTTTCCTATTTGCCCATCTCGTGTAGTCCTGATGACATCTTTGAAGGTTGTAAAAATCATTCTTGTGTAGGGTTCGTAGAGTGTCCAAAAGCGGGTCCACAGGGGGTACTTTGGCAAATAATCAGCCTGACAATGGTATATGTCTTGGGTTGTATCCATATGTAGAACAAAAAGGCCTCATTCCTATGGCAGAGTGTTTTGTGGTATTGTATGAAAATTCAGCCATGGGTAGGAGATGGTACCAGTCATCTTGTTCTTGGTTACAAAAACATCTGATATATTGCTCTAAAGTGGCATTCAGGCGTTCTGTTTGACCATTGCTTTCCGGATGAAAACCTGATGAGAGTGCTCTTTGAATATTTAATAGTTGGCAAAGTGTAGTCCAGAATTTTGAGGTAAATTGAGAGCCTTGGTCGGAAACTATTGCGTGTGGTAACCCATGTAGTTTGACCACATCTCTTAGAAAAACGTCAGCAGTGATGGAGCCCGACGGTCTTCCTTTTAAAGGGGAAAAGTGCACCAGTTTACTAAAAGAATCAACCGTGACCATAATAGCTGAATGTCCATGGGACAGTGGTAGGTCGACTATAAAATCTGTCAAAACGTGTTGCTAAGGCCCTGCTGGTGGTAGTTCTTGTTGTAGTAACGCCAATTGTTTGCAGTAAGAGTACTTGTTCTGGGCACATATGGGACACGCAGCAACATACTCCATTACATCGCTTGTCATAGTAGGCCACCAGAAATGGCGTGTTGCCAGTTCCAAGGTAGCAGACTGTCCTTTATGTCCTGCAGTAAGGATGTCATGACACCAGGAAAGGGCTTGATCTTGTAGAACTTTGGTAGGTAAATACAAGGATCCATCTTTGAAAAGCAGTTCACCTCTGCGAAGTAGTTGATGGTTTAGGACCTTCTCTCGTATCTTCTGGGCACTTTGGACTTTTTGAAGAAAGATGTTTACTAGATAAATGAAAATTAGTTTACTAGCAATATTTCATGTCCTTGGTAACCTCCAGAGTCTTCTCCCAGACTGCGGGATAATGCATCTGCCAATTGGTTGTCTTTTCCAGGTAAGTAGGTTATTTCAAAGCCGAATTGTGAAAACAAATATGCCCATCTCGCGTGTCTTGAATTACGGCATTCCATCTGTTGCAATACACAGAGGTTTCGATGATCAGTACAAACTTGGAATAGGTAGATAGCTCCTTGGAGAAGATGTCTTCATTCCTCACATGCCTGTCGTATAGCTAAAAGCTCCTTCTCCAGGACTGAGTAATTCCGTTCACTTGGATTGAGGGTTCTTGAGAAATAGGCAATGGGATGTTCCAAGTCGTCTTCCTTCTTTTGGAGTAAAGCTGCTCCTATCGCCCCTCCTGATGCGGCGGTCTCCACTATGAACGGGAGTGTTTGATCCGGTTGTCGGAGAATGGGAGCCGATACGAATTCTTTCTTAAGCTGGTTAAATGCCTGGTCTGTCTCGTGATCCCAAATAAACTTCACACCTTTCTTGAGTAGATTGGTAATGGGGAGTACTATATTTGAGAAGTTGGGAATAAACTTCCTATAGAAGTTTGAGAGCCCTAAGAACCTTTGGATGTCCTTTACCGAAGTTGGTACCGAATTATGTTATAGCCCTTGTCTTTGTAGGATCCATTTGGACTTGTCCAGCGGAGAGTATAAACCCCAAATAGAGGACTGTGGAGGCTTTGAATACACATTTCTCAGGCTTAGCCAGTAGATTGTTATGACGTAGCCGATGTAGTGCCTCTCCTACATGTTGACGGTGTTCCTCTAAAGTAGCAGAAAATATCAGTATGTCATCTGAATAAATGACTACTGATGAGAAAAGCAAATCTGCGAAGATCTTGTGCATGAATCGCTAGAACTGTGCTGGGGTTTTAACAAGTCCAAAGGTCATAACCCTGTATTCATAGTGGCCTAAAGGTGTTCTAAAGGCCGTCTTCAACTCATCTCCTTCACGGACCCTCAAGAGATGGTATGCCCCTCTGAGATCGAGCTTGGTGAATACGTGGGCTGCTTGAACCGCCTCAATAATATCTTTCATCAAGAGCATGGGATATCTGTCCCTCACAGTTAGACTGTTCAATCCCCGAAAGTCTATGAAAGGCCTCAGTTCTGTCGTGTCCTTCTTGGAAATTAAAAAAAGCGAGGCTCCTGCTGAAGAAGTGGATTCTCTTATCAGACTGTTTTGCAGATTAGTGGCCAAGTATTCTTTAAGCGCTTCCTTTTCAGGTAGTGAAAGTGGGAACATTCTTCCAAAAGGAACAACAGCATCTTACAAGTTCTATCTTACAATCCTCCTTACGATGTGGGGAAGACTTCTGGGTTGAACGTCAGCAAACACATCTGAAAATTCATGGTAATGGACTGGGATTGTGTTGACGCTGGTAGTTTTGTTTTGAAGTGTGGTGTCTATCATTGGAGGGGATCCCTCTGAAGCAAGACAGTGCTGTCTGCAAAACTGAGACTGAAACTTCACAGTTTTGAGTTCCCAATCAATACTGGGGTTGTGCCTTCTGAGTCACGGAATTTCCAATATAAGTGGGTAGTGTGAAGCTCTGATTACGTCAAATGACAGATACTCGTGGTGTGAGTCCATTCTGACCCTCAGTTCCTGGGTCTCATGAACAATAGGTCCAGAAGTCAAAGGTCTGCCATCTACTCCTTCAACGGGAATCGGTCTAATCTTTTGGCGTTTTGGGATTGCATGATCCTTTGCCCATTGGTCATCCACAAAATGTCCTGCTGCACCGCAGTCCAACATAGCAAAACATTCCACTGGACTCTCCTTGTTGATGGTGGCAGGTTGTTTGGTCTAAAAGGGACTAACTGTAGTCACCCCTTCCTTTTCCCTGTTCAAGGTCGGGGTTTTTCGTTTCCCTGTCTCCTAGGGGGTACCTCTGGGCAGTCACGCAACAGATGTGATTCGGAACCACAGTACATGCATAGTCCAAGATCCTTGCGCCTCTTGCGTTCTACAGCAGTAAGAGGACCTCTGGCCGTTCCTATCTGCATTGGCTCTTCAGATTGACTTCTCTCAGGTATTGAAGGTAGGCTAGGAATGGGTATAACTAAGTTTAACTAGGAGTTTGTTTGTGCCTACACCTCTTTGCGCCAAATTTCTGATGTAAATGAATAAAAGTACGTAGTCAAGTTTCTTCATGTATATTTTCTTAATTTATTTGATATATGTTCTGCCCATATGGATGACACGTGTTTCGGCGTTTCATTGGCGCCTTTTTCAAATCCGGGCTGAATGCAAGCGTAACATGTAATAAAACAAAACACAAAATATAACATATGAAATAGCATTTTAGCATATTTTGTAACACATTTAGTCGTTAGAATAGTGACTTAGGCTGTGTAGTATATCCTTTTAGCATTCTCAAATTGCATGAACACCTAAAAGTGCAGCACCTCTTAGTTACCTCAAATGGTTAAAAATAAATCCATTACAGTGACTATGTTAGTTTTTTAAAATTAAATTTGTGCAATCCGAAAAAGAAGTAAGTATGGGATGGCATGGACCTAACAATTTTTGGCTGTCAGAAAAGCATGTGAATTTGTTTTCTTACCCTTATTGAATGTAATGCGAATCTCCCTTTCCTTATTTCCGGTAATTAGTTTTTAGTTGAAGTGTATCACGGTAGTTCCAGGGTTAAATCCCACCTAGAACAAATTTGGTTGTTCTATTATGCTAACATTAGCCTTTTAACCTTCTATCGGATTGATTCTTTATGCATGATTCCCTGGCATATATTTAGACACATTTTAAACTCTAATAAACATGACTAGTAACATCTTTCTCATTGCATTTATGTAAAAAGTGCTATTCATATTTGCAATCCTCCAATCGCATTACATATCCTTGGTCTCATGCATTCTGTTACTCTAGCGGTCACTAGGAATTACTTTTTCAGTTACAATGACTGGTAACCGATTTGCTCCCCATTTGTGTTTACCAAAACACCCTTTCGCCTGAGTTTGAAATCCCAACCAAAATATATTTTGTTTATGCCACTCGGCATCAAGCGTGCTGAATTCTACATTGAGCATGCTTGTAGCGGTGGTCTTTCCACCCCTTAAAAGCGCTTACCTACAAAATTCTCTTGCTCATGCCTCAAGCATCGGGGGTCCTGTTTTGGTTCTGGCAAATCCTTGTTCATAAAGAGTTACAGATTGCTAGTCCCTCTTTCCTTTTGTTCATTTACAAAATTCGGCGGCCATACTTTGGGCTGAGGTTTAGTACGTAAGTCCTTTTTTCCTTTTTGATGTTTAAAATGATCTGTTGCATTTGTGTTTAGTGTAACATTGATTTGAATTTAAACTTCCGTATTTATCTTGCGCGGCTGATCTGTTACTTATTATTATGTCCAAATTTACAAAAATTAAAGTTAAAGGAGTAACTCATTTTTCACTATGTTTATTAGTGTTTTTTTCCTTCCCCCCCCGCAATCTCTTTATATTATGTATACCTAAGACAGTTTCCTGATGGGAATGGTGCATTATGGTAACTTTAGTTTTCTTCATTGACCATTATTTTCTCACTATATTTTATTAGCATTCTTTTCACAATTTCAGAATGGTGCATTGTGGTACCTGTGGTTTGATGTAAATTTCGCCTCAAAGGAAAAAAGGACTTACGTACTAAAACTCAGCCCAAAGTATGGCCGCCGAATTTTGTAAATGAACAAAAGGAAAGAGGGACTAGCAATCTGTAACTCTTTATGAACAAGGATTTGCCAGAACCAAAACAGGACCCCCGATGCTTGAGGCATGAGCAAGAGAATTTTGTAGGTAAGCGCTTTTAAGGGGTGGAAAGACCACCGCTACAAGCATGCTCAATGTAGAATTCAGCACGCTTGATGCCGAGTGGCATAAACAAAATATATTTTGGTTGGGATTTCAAACTCACGCGAAAGGGTGTTTTGGTAAACACAAATGGGGAGCAAATCGGTTACCAGTCATTGCAACTGAAAAAGTAATTCCTAGTGACCGCTAGAGTAACAGAATGCATGAGACCAAGGATATGTAATGCGATTGGAGGATTGCAAATATGAATAGCACTTTTTACATAAATGCAATGAGAAAGATGTTACTAATCATGTTTATTAGAGTTTAAAATGTGTCTAAATATATGCCAGGGAATCATGCATAAAGAATCAATCAGATGGAAGGTTAAAAGGCTAATGTTAGCATAATAGAACAACCAAATTTGTTCTAGGTGGGATTTAACCCTGGAACTACCGTGATACATTTCAACTAAAAACTAATTCCCGGAAATAAGGAAAGGGAGATTCGCATTACATTCAATAAGGGTAAGAAAACAAATTCACATGCTTTTCTGACAGCCAAAAATTGTTAGGTCCATGCCATCCCATACTTACTTCTTTTTCGGATTGCACAAATTTAATTTTAAAAAACTAACATAGTCACTGTAATGGATTTATTTTTAACCATTTGAGGTGCTGCACTTTTAGGTTTTCATGCAATTTGAGAATGCTAAAAGGATATACTACACAGCCTAAGTCACTATTCTAACGACTAAATGTGTTACAAAATATGCTAAAATGCTATTTCATATGTTATATTTTGTGTTTTGTTTTATTACATGTTACGCTTGCATTCAGCCCGGATTTGAAAAAGGCGCCAATGAAACGCCGAAACACGTGTCATCCATATGGGCAGAACATATATCAAATAAATTAAGAAAATATACTTGAAGAAACTTGACTACGTACTTTTATTCATTTACATCAGAAATTTGGCGCAAAGAGGTGTAGGCACAAACAAACTACTGCTTACTTTACAAACGGAGCTGAGGGACTCTATGTCTCCGTGTTGACCTACATCCTTGCGACACAATAATAAAATAATAAAATAAGAAAACCATTGCCAACCTTAATAGCACTAACATACGGGTCGCGAGAGTACACCTTATGAGATCCCCACTCAAGAAGTTCCTCACTCAGTAGATAAGTTTAACTAGGGTTTATGGGGCTTATTTGCAAGTTGCTCTTACAGGCGACTCCTTACATTCCCTGTTAATTCGCCACAAAAATCATTCTTTATTATTTCCTGATAATCTTCAATGTGTCTCAGGTCACAGGATTCGGACGGGAACTAAGCCCAAGCCATCCACGGAATAATTGTAAAAATGAGAAAATTCCAGGACTCTGCGCCAATGTATAATTGTAACTGTTGCTTTAATAAATCACCAAAGATTGTTTTTTAGACAGTTAGCCCTCTTGACACATGTTTCGGGTTTCTATGAGCCGACACGTGTTTCGGCTTTCTATGAGCCTTTTTCAAAAATGGGGTGACATATGTACATACAAAAATCATAGCATAGTTCCAATCAATGTAAGCAACCACATTCCATACAGAAAATCAAAAGTTAAGATTCCAAACAGCCATGATACCATCATATATCATGTAATTTCATAAACAACAAAAAAGACAAAAAAGACAGAGAAAGAAGGGTTGGTGAAGGGAGGGATTCCAAGGTATCAAGATAATAGAACATTGTATACACACATGAAAAAATGCAAGTAATAATAATAATCAAAAACACAAAAAAGAGAAAGAAAAGAATCTGTTAGTTCCATTATTAATGGATCTGTAGTACAGCATCCCTACAATTGATGGAGGGGTTATAGTTTACCCAAAGTTGAAACGATACAGTACATAAGAATATTTTCAGTATGCCTAATCACTGGGACCAATCCCCACAATTCAAAATTCTGCAACAGAACACGTGTAATAATCCCATTAAGGTGAAAACATATAATCACTCAATTGTTGAGTTAAAAAGATAAGGGTAATAGCAACCCGAGTGTAGAAGGCAGTGGGGGCACGCTAAAAACCAATTATAGTCCAATATATGAATATGCATTGTACAACCTGTAGTGTGATTGTTAAGTGTTCTCTAAACAAATTGACCGTCAAAAAAGATATTCTCAAAGTGATGAGATTAATATCCCATAAATGTGGACAAAAAGATAATGGTAAAAGAGAGAAAGAGATACTGCTAACTCTCATTTTAAGTGTGATATCCAAGCGTTTAACTTCAATGTAATACGCGATTTGTTGTAAAAGCAAATTGCATCTATCAGACTGTGCCTTCAGTGCTCACCCCATTAAGTACAAAAGTAATCGTATACACCAATGCATAGAGAGTGGGGGCTTACCCTGTTAGTTCATGTTAGCAACGCGTCGGCTGTTCGCGAGTGATCGCAGCCGACGCCATTTTAGAATCTCTGGTGATGTGCGTCTACCATGGCAACGTGGTCACGCGTTGTCCTGGTAACACCCGTACAACCTGACAGCATTTCGCTGGTCAAAACGGCCACCATTACAGAGGTTCCATCGTTACCACAGTGATCCTAGTGTCAAATGTATTGCTATGCTAAAAACATTTAATTAATGCGCATTGTGATATGTAATGAGGATGTAAATAATATCATATCGTTATATATTTTCATTGTTCCCCAGTTAGTATTTTTGTTTCATTAGGTCTTAGTGGATGCTAAATTGCTCTATCACGATCCTAATGGACGTCTTAGTATCTATAGCAAGTCTGCTTCAATACATTAAGACGGTCCATTAATGCTTCCAATATACGTGCACATACGGGTATGGTTAACCCGAGCACACACAAATTCTCCAATGATTAATTTATCATCGCCAATCCATATAGGTATAATGGGATGGATACTACTAATACTTACTCCATTACGATCACAATAGACGTCTTGATGTCGATAGCAACTCCGTTTAAATAACTCATGATGTCAATCTGGAAAAGTGAATACCCTTCAATTGAATGACAGATGTAACTTGATGGCCGAAGGCCAACCGTCTTATGCACCGAATTATAGAAATACAGACTGCTATGCTTGACCAAAAAGCGGCCATTTTAAACGTAGCAAGAATCGCCATTTTGCTTGTTAACCATTGCTCATTGCTTTCTGTCTAAACTGCTTTGCAGCTTGCAATTCTTGCGAATTCTGCTTACTCTGCTCAACTGTTAACATTGTTGTCTGAATATGAAAGGGCAAGGTCGCGGGACTGAGGAGTTCGTTGAAACTCCTCATGAGTAGCCCAGAAAGGAATGCCCACGCTCCCTCTCTGTAGCCTTGAGGGAGAGCTGCAGGGTATTTAATAATTTCACAGCTGCCAGCCAGTCTTGTACTGTGCTAGAATATGTTAGAATAAAACAGCTGAAGGCTTGAATTATGCTCTTCTTACGGCCCCCTTCGCAAAACCCTTTAGAGCCTGTCGGCTCCCAGGACACGAATAGTACCTCATAGATAGCAAAGCTTGGAATGTGACTCTTCGCCCGTGTGCAGCTTGCTTCCAAGAACAGAACCACTGTGTTCTATTCAACAACTAGAAGATGCCTCCGCACTTTCTAATTGCACATTGTTACTAGAATAGACATCGAAAGTGTCATAATTGTCATACCTGTCGGAAATGTCCATGGTCATCCCGAGTTCAAAGAAACTTAATAAAGGGGGTGTTAAACATGACATAGCTGATTGTATGATATGCATTTTGTATATATGTAACTGATGTACATAATTCGCTCTCTTGCGTCCCTCGAGGTCTAGGAAACTCACGTCGCGGGGCGTGAGACCACAGTTGGCCAATTGGGACTATTTTTGCTTGCAATAAACCCTAGCATTGGGAATTTGAACCTCGTGTCTGGCGCATCTTTTCGTGTATGGTTATTGCCTTGTTTCCATATCGCGAGGGACCCCTAGGGGCCCCTTTCAAGATGGCGCCCGAATAGGGACCATCCCCCACTTGCCCCATCGTATACGTTGTAACGGAGTAAAGGCGGAAGAACGGCGAGGACGGGACGATCGAGCCGGGATCAAGAGGTGTACGGGGCGCCCTGTAGAAGTGAGGAGAGAGTCCTTCACAGATCTGCACACATCTGATCCCTGATCGACGTACTGGGCCAGAGGGCAAAGGAGGCGAGGGTCCCGAAACGAGGCAGAGGCCAGGGAAGCGCAGACACGACGTTGGGAGAGGTTGCGTCAGGACAGGCGACTTGTTTTATCAGGTGAGTCATTCCCCGATTCAAACGAAAACCTGATTTTTGGTAGAGTGTTGATTTTGCAAATTCAAACGTCCAGGTAAAGGTTAGCTAACCAAAGGGGAAGGTTAAAAACATGCCTGGAGTACTGTCCACTTTAGCGGGGCTTTTCCGCTGCGGTAGACAGTCCTTGGAATATGGCCAAAGTGCACCGCCTGGGGGAACGCCGGCTTATGACATGTATGCAAAATATGGTGTGGGTGCGATAATATTTTGTGAAATTTGGCATAGCCAAACTAGAAAGCAACAGGACCATCAGTGGCCAATTAATGGTAGCTTTGAGATTGCAAGGATAGATAACCTAGAAAGGGTGTTGATAAGGAAAAAAGCGCGACCCGCAGCTTTTGAGACTATCAAAGATTGAAGGAGGGAAGCAATGATCCGACTTAAGAGTAGAGAGAAGCATGCTCGTAGGCACAAATCGAAGATTGAGGTAGCAGAAGAAAAGGAGGAGGAGGAGTGGACGGCAAGTCTAAGATGGGAAGGGAGACGTGAGCAAATGAACATAGAAGGAATATACCCGCAGCGGGAACTACACATAGCAGACGAATGAATGGAACATTTGCTAACTAATACGGGTCGAGGCCCAAAACCAGAATCGAAACCAAACACCCCATTAGTGAGTGCGCAGGCCCAAACAGTAGTTCTCATACCCCCCCAAAGCCCAAGCACTTCCCCTCACGCAAGCATTAACCCAAGCCCCACCCACAGCTCGAGCCCTCCCACAAGTGCAGACCGCAGACACACAATTTCCCAGCACCCAGGAAGGCCCTTCACAGATGCCACCTGTATCACTTGTCCCATCCGCACCTCCCGCTCCAGAAACAGATTCAGCAACATCCGCCCCTCCCGAAGTCGAAATTGAGACCGGGGAGGCGAGAGGCGGGGCTGAAGGAACAGGATTTGGATGGGTAACAGCGCGATCAGCAAAGAAAGAAAGATTGAATTACAGCAAGAGGCAGAAATGTACATAGAAGGAAATGATGGCAATGCAGCATTGGCCTCATTGTATGGGTACCGAAGAAGCAACGAGAGACAGGTAGTGTTGGAATGCATGGGGGAAATTTTGGTGGGAGAATGGAAAAAGATACTTGGGAATCTACCGCCACAACGATTGTTAGATTTGAATAAGTTAGCACGCAGTGAGCAAAGAGATGAGGATGTAAGAAAACATGTGTACAAACTCATTGAACTGAAAAATGAAATGGAAGATAGATATGCTGAAATGTTTGCTACACCTGAATATAGTAGTGAGTGTATTAAGAAAGGTAGGAAGGAGGCGTCGAGGGTGTACATGCAAAAATCGTGGACAAGAGTTTTTTCAGGTGGTGCAAAGCATTTGCCGGTACCGGGACAAATAGGTGATAAACAAAGATTGCAGGCATGGGTGGGGGAAACAATGCGATGGATGTCGAACAAAAGAACGTCAGTGAAGGAAGTAAGTGAGATATGTAATGGGTACCCATTGGAGATGAGAAAAGAAGCGATGCGAACGATAGTAGGAGTGTTACTGCAGCAGGTCATTGGATACAATAAAGGTAGAGGAAATGCACAAGGCAGGGGAAATTTGAATAATATGCACGGGGTGTCATTGGGAGTAAATCAATGTGCGTACTGTAAGGAGGAAGGACACTGGCAAGCGCAATGCCCGCACCTACAGAATAGAGATGGTTTTGGCCAGAGAAGGCCTCATAGAGGACATCAGGGGTCAAATGGCCCAAGCAGAAATAGCATACAGCAGCAGCAGGGATATAACAATGGAGGTACTCAAAACCAATCATATGGTCAAAACCAAGCGCAACAGAGCCAGGTATTGAACCAAAGTGTTCTGAACCAAAATCAGGGCGGGCAGGGCCAACAGAGAAATGATCAGAGTGGAAGACACCGAGGGGGAAATGGGAATATTTTTGATACACAGCCAAACACGTATTATAGCAGCAGCGGTGACTACACATCGGACGATGTGTTATTTTCTCAATAGGACAGCCCACGGCAGGGGTCGGAACCAGTGTCTATTCCCGTGAATCAGAGAGGACCCTACGTAGAAATGAGAGTCGGGAATAAGGAGCACAGTTTCCTTGTAGATACAGGGGCACAGAAGTGTTCGATAGACCACCACTTGGTTCCGGAGATCCCACTGTCGGGGCAAAAGAATGTTTCTGTAGGGTTCGCAGGTACACCAGTAATTAACCCCATGTCTGAAGCTGTCCCAATTACAATAGGACCATTTACGGAACAGTGTCCATTCCTTCTGACAGAAAATTGTGGGGAGAACTTGCTAGGATTAAATTTGTTGAGAAAATTGGGGGCAGTTATACATTGTACGGCAGATGGGGTGTCCCTCACGATTTGGCCTCACAATGCACCGGTGACGGAATTTATGTCAAAAGCGTTACCAGAAGAGCTAAGTAGAGTACCAACCTGTCTGTGGGCAATGCATGATAACGATGTAGGATGCTTGAAAATAGAGCCAGCAAAAATAACTTTGAAAGAAGGTGTTACATTACCACGAATTCCCCAGTATAAAATTTATGTTGAAGGTGAGAAGGGAATAAAGAGTATTGTTACTGACCTGGTGAGATTGGGGGTGGTTGAAGAAATTGCAGGTAGCACATGCAACAGCCCGATTCTACCAGTTTACAAGAAAGGAGGCAATGAAGTACCATATCGTTTCATAATTGATCTGCGCGCATTGAACAAAGTGGTAGACCCACAATTCCCTTTGGTCCCAGATGTCACAACAATACTGACAATGATACCGGCCACTGCAGAATACTTTAGTGTAGTTGATTTGAAGAACGCGTTCTTTAGCATTCCAGTGGATAAAAGCAGTAGATATCTGTTCGCGTTCACTCTAGGAGGTCGATCATTCACATTCACACGCATTCCACAAGGATACACAGAAAGCCCGAGTATTAACAGCTAGACATGTTAGAATTACCTGAAGGTTGCGTACTCTTGCAGTACATAGATGACTTATTACTAGCTGCTGACACAAAAGAGATCTGCAAAGAAAGTACTATATTACTATTGACACACCTAGCGACCCATGGTCACAAGGCGAGTTTGAAGAAATTCCAGTATAATCAAAAGGAGGTGTCTTATTTGGGTTACCTACTTTCAAAAGAAGGGAGAAGATTAACAACATAACGCATAGAAAGTATTTCTAGTAAGCCTATTCCAAAAACTCAAAAAGGAGTGAGAGCTGTAATAGGCATGGCCTCTTATTGTCGGCAGTGGATCAGTAATTTTGCGTTGATTGTGAAGCCGATGATAAAGTTAACTAAAAAGGATGCAGTGATGTCTTTACAGTGGAATGAGGAATGTCAGAAAGCGTTTGAGCAATTGAAAGCTGCGTTGTGTGCTGCGCCAGTTTTAGGCACTCCTTACTATAAAAAGATCTTTAGACTATTTGTGAGCGAGAGTGAAGGATGTGCATTGGCAGTTTTGACACAGGAACAAGGTGGAAGAAATAGGCCGTGCGGCTATTATTCTTCCGCGCTGGACCCTGTAGCGCGCGCACTACCACGATGTTTGCGATCCATCGCAGCCGCTGCTGCGTCAGTGAAACAAACGGAAGGAATGGTATTGGGGCACACTTTGATTCTGATGGTGCCACATGCCATAGACGTTCTATTAAACAGAACACAGACGCAACACCTCACCTCTGCTAGACTAACAAGATATGAGCTCATCTTGTTTGCACCCCACATCCAAATTATGAGATGTAGCGCATTGAATCCTGCAGAATTAATGCCACTGCCCATAGCAGAAATTGGTGACAACGAATCACCACCCCATGATTGTTTAATAGTCACTGAAGAAGAAACAAAGGGAAGAGTTGACTTGAGCGACATCCCACAGAAAAAGCCAGATGGGGAGTTGTTTTGTGACGGCTCTTGTTTTAAATTACCTGATGGCACATCAACGGCCGCATATGCAATTACAGCCCTAGAGAGTGTTGTAGAAAGCAGAAGAATCCCCTACAATTCGGCACAAGCCGCAGAAATAATAGCACTGACCCGAGCCTGTGAACTCTCTCAGAATTTGAATGTGAACATTTATACAGACAGCCAGTACGCCTTTGGCGTGGTTCATAACTTTGGCCGACTCTGGGCTAAGAGGGGTTTCTTGACATCACATGGGGCCAGGATTCAGCATGGGCCTTTGATTGTACGATTGTTGTCTGCACTCACGTTTCCAAAGCGCCTAGCTATAGTGAAATGCGAGGCGCATAACAAAGTAACATGTAAAGTGGGAGAGGGAAACGCATTTGCAGACAGGATTGCAAAACAAACAGCCACAGATTTGGGAAATAAAATGATGACAGTACAGACTGAGGAAGTACCTTGTATGATAGAGAATGGAGTTGCCACAGTCAAAGAAATGCAGGCTGAGGCCACGACCAAAGAGATTCAGGGGTGGGCTGAGGGCTCTGCTGAGTTAGATTTGGAAGGATGTTGGGTAGACAAAGAGACCAAGAACTGGATGTTGCCAAATTGTTACGTAACCGCAATGGTTACAATGGCGCATAGCCCTACCCACATTTGCGCAAAGAAGATGGTACAGCATTTATCCACAGTATGGAAAAATGAGCTCATAAAAAAGAATGCAGAAAGGCTAGTGCAGAATTGTATTACGTGCCTGCAACACAATGTAGGGAAGGGAACCGTGACTCCAGTAGGTGGTTTTGGCCCACCCTCTATGCCATTTGAGTTGATCCATGTTGATTTCATAGAAATGGAAAGGTGCCAGAACTACAAATATGTGTTAGTGGTGATTTGTGCATTTAGCAAGTGGGTGGAGGCATATCCTTTAAAAGACTGCACTGCCATGTCAACGGCAAAAGTAATGTTGAAAGAGTATTTCTCCCGGTTCGGGCTGCCCCGTGTCCTGTGGTCAGACAACGGCCCACACTTTGTGGGCGCAGTAGTACTACAGATCTGTGCAGGTCTACAGATAGAGAAATGATTCCACAGTTCCAGGCATCCCAGTTCTGCCAGGCTTGTTGAGAGACATAACGGTATCTTAAAGTCAAAGATAGCTCAAATCTGTGCTGGGAGCAAGTTGAGTTGGGTGGATGCATTAACCCTAGCGCTATTGTGCATGCCCAATTCTGTGCAGGCTAAAACTGGGCTCTCCCCCTATGAAATTATAATGGGGAGACCGGCAAATTTATGGTGCGCACCGCAGCCCAAAAGATTATGTGAGGTCGAGCATCCTATGTTAAGCACGTACTGTGGCCTTTTAATGCAGAAGTTGCGTTTAATTCATCAGCAGGTCCAGGAGGCGTTACCAGTGCGATACACCGGACCGGGACACTCGCTGGAGCCTGGAAGCTGGGTCCTGATTAAAAACTTTGAGCGGAAGACAGCATTAGCACCCAGGTGGCGCGGCCCCTACCAAGTACTTTTGGCGACGCAAACGGCCATTCGAGTGGACGGACGGAAGGCATGGATCCATGAGACACATGCCAAAAGATTCCCAGGACTGCTGACAACTTCCGATGACCAGAGAAAGGAAACGGTCTCGGAAACGAAAGAAACTGTTGCCAGTCCATTGCCACAGCATCAGCCTGAGCGAGAAGTGAAAGTTGAAACAAAGCCCAAGCGAGAAGTGAAACTCGAAACAGAGGCTGAGGAGGCTGCCAGTAATGGGAAAGGGCGAGAAATGCCTCAACGTTGCTCAGCAGAAACAACATCACTGCCAAGCGACACAAACCCTGCATTGCAAACACGAGCAGAAACAACGCGTGTACCCCTTTGGCGCCCGCCTGTTTCTGCAAACGTGCCAAAGAAAGAAACTACATCATTGCCACGGCGGTCATCGCTACCCATCATTGTGCCGCAGGCTGACACTGAGCCTGATACTGGAAGTGCAACGGCACTATTCACGGATCATACAATACCAGGAGTGAAACGGTATTATTTGCAGCCTCAACAGGCAAAGTGATCCACAGATCTTTGGTGCTTTTCTTTTGCCTTTGGTTGCACTCACGGACGGAGTAGGAGCCAGGGGCGTAGAGGAGACAAGTGTGAGAGTTGTGCAAGGCAGACAATTCAAAACTCACGGCTCCTCGGTGCGCTTATAAAAAGTACATGTGTCAGGAGCCAGATTAGGACAAGCTGGACGCACATAAGTACTAAGGCTGATAGAGTACATGTGTCCTAAGCCAGAGCGGGACAAGCTGGATGCACATAGTACTCTACCAATAAAGAACTGTTCAGAAATCGTCTGAGCAGTGGGAGAAAGAACAACTAATCTTGCTCGGAGTGGATAAGAGATCTAGGCTGTGAAAGGGCTGGCAGAATTGAACTGTGACATTTTCGTTGAACTTTTCTGGCATCAAGAACGAGAGACATTTGCGACGAACTTTGCCAGCAAGAAGAAGGACAATGAAGAACAAATCAAGACCGGTTTCAGCCTCCTCCTGCACCCCTGCTGAAAAGATGATAGTTTTAGAGACTGTAAATTTAGGGAAAAAGCATGGTAGAAGGAATAAGGTACTGATTTGGACATTGGTCCTGTGTTTCTTAGGTATGGTAGTACCAACAATAACAGCTATTAAACTATGGTTCCTGGAGTCCGCGCACCCATTAGAAACACTTTTGCCAAAAGCAGCTACTGAAAGCCCGGTTCATGTAATCACTGGTACTTTGTCCCCAATGGAAGAAAGACATAGAGAAGGATATGGCAACAATACATTGTTGCTTATCATAAACATGACCCATGCGGTTTTAAAGAAAAAATATTGCTGGGTTTGTGCCCATTTACCACAGCATGGTGGGAAAGGGATAGGCTGGTATGTACAACCGTTACCATTGGTTTATTCATGTGAAGTATCGTTGAGTGCAATGTTCTTTGGGAAATGGAACAAGAGTAATACGGGTCAGCTAGATGAGACCAATATGAATGAATTTGAGGAAGTGATCATGAGACCTGTGGGTTGTTCCATATTCCACAAAGTTTGCATGTTTTCACCAGATCCCATGAGGAAGAATACACGAAAGACAACAAGACTAGATAGATTACATAGGCAGAATGGACCGACCCCGCCAGCAGAAGAAACATCAGTAATGACATTTCGAATGAGGGATGAATGGAATAAAGATGCTGTGCCCCCTGCCTATACAGTGGATCACAGCCCCGAAACTGCTCCCCTATGTTTACAGAAAAAAGGTTCCTATAAAGTAGGAACGGTTAGTAGCAGCCTGAACACAGTGGTTTTGAAGCACGAAATAGAACCGTGTAATTAGGGGACCCTGTTTACTTTATATGTGGGGAAAAAGCATATCCATGGTTACCTAGGAACTGGGGAGGTACATGCTACCTAGGTCTACTGTTTCCAGGAGTGTTCCTCTTGGAGACAGCAGAAGTAGCCAGACGAACAAAAGGTAGAACTCAAAGGAGTAGCGAGGATGGAATGATAGCAATAGATATAGCCCAATCATTTATACCATTCTTGGCCCAAATAGAAAATTCCTACAATATAAGAAAACTGTCTAGAATATTAAAAAATACAATAGATTCAACAAAGGATATTTTATTGAATATGACGTTAGAAGAGAAAGGAATAAGACTAATGGCCCTACAAATCAGGATGGCTCTCGATATAATATTAGTTGATTGTGGGGGAGTTTGCAAACTCGTAAAAACTGCATGCTGTGTGTATATAGATGATTACTCCCCTACGATATTTAAAGCAATCCGGAAATTACATGTCCTAAGTTCCACACTCTCTACTGAAGAAGGGGGTTGGGGGATAGGATCCTGGTTGTGGGGACTATTGCGGTCCTGGGGATGGAAGTTAATTTCGATACTAATGGTGGTACTTGGTATATTCATAACATGTTGCTGTTGCATACAATGCCTACCAATAGTTTGCACTGAGACAACTGAGGGATGTATTAAGGGATGTATGCACATGGTGTCGAGAGGAAAACAAACGCATGGCCGAAATAACAGAGACACTGATGAAACAAAAACAGTAAAACAATTCATGGCTATAGACATTAATGATGAAGATGATGCTCATAATAGCATGAAAGGTTCAGACTTAGATACCCCAGACTTATCCTCATCGGAAGAGGATGCAATGAATGAATAAGACGTTTGGCATACGGCCAAAAGGAGGGTTTGTCAATCTGGAAAAGTGTATACCCTTCATTTGAATGACAGACGTAACTTGATGGCTGAAGGCCAACCGTCTTATGCACCGAATTATAGAAATACAGACTGCTATGCTTGACCAACAAGCGGTCATTTTAAACGTAGCAAGAATCACCATTTTGCTTGTTAACCATTGCTCATTGCTTTCTGTCTAAACTGCTTTGCAGCGTGCAATTCTTGCGAATTCTGCTTACTCTGCTCAACTGTTAACATTGTTGTCTGAATATGAAAGGGCAAGGTCGCGGGACTGAGGAGTTCGTTGAAACTCCTCATGAGTAGCCCAGAAAGGAATGCCCACGCTCCCTCTCTGTAGCCTAGAGGGAGAGCTGCAGGGCATTTAATCATTTCACAGCTGCCAGCCAGTCTCGTACTGTGGTAGAATATGTTAGAATAAAACAGCTGAAGGTTTGCATTATGCTCTTCTTACGGCCCCCCTTCGCAAAACCCTTTAGAGCGTGTCGGCTCCCAGGACACGAATAGTACCTCATAGATAGCAAAGCTTGGAATGTGACTCTTCCCCCGTGTGCAGCTTGCTTCCAAGAACAGAACCACCGTGTTCTATTCAACAACTAGAAGATGCCTATGCACTTTCTAATTGCACATTGTTACTAGAATAGACATCGAAACTGTCATAATTGTCATACCCGTCGGAAATGTCCATCGTCATCCCGAGTTCAAAGAAACTTAATAAAGGGGGTGTTAAACATGACATAGCTGATTGTATGATATGCATTTTGTATATATGTAACTGATGTACGTAATTCGCTCTCTTGCTTCACTCGAGGTCTAGGAAACTCACGTCGCGGGGCGTGAGACCACAGTTGGCCAATTGGGACTATTTTTGCTTGCAATAAACCCTAGCATTGGGAATTTGAACCTCTTGACTGGCGCATCTTTTCGTGTATGGTTATTGCCTTGTTTCCATATCGCGAGGGACCCCTAGGGGCCCCTTTCAATGACAGTCAATTCATGTTTACAATATACGTGCACACACGGGTGAAACATACCCGAGCACACATGAATTCTCCACTAATTCATTCTTCATTGCCAGTCCATATAATTGTTATTGGGAAGGATACTACTTTTAAACACTACATAATTCCTTAGCCCATTTTCTACATCTAAATCACTCTATTCATATGGCATAAGCTACTTCACTTAAATGGGAAGGCACATATTAATGTGCTGATCCATACCCAATGAGTTCCATGTGTTTATATTAAAATAGTGTAGTGCATGGGTAATCCAATGTTTAATGGTCTCCTATTGCTATTGTAAAAGTGTATAGAATTAGTCATTTCTCCCACATACCTCAAATTTACTCATAGGTCTCTGAAGAAGTGCATTCCATAACTATAAGTAAGGAAGAATTATGTAAAGAGGTCACTAATGGATTACTCTACAGGAATGACACCATTTCCTTATCACTATTAAGGCCTGTCAATGTTGAGTTGAAAAAGCATATCATACGCGCTTCAGACTGCTTTAAGGCCTTGAGTCTATCTCCTCCTCTTTTGTTAAGCGTTACATGCTTCAAACCTATGAACCTGATTTCAGACTTGTTGTTCAATTGGTGACAGGTCTGCCAATGCTCCGCTAAAGGCAGGGAAGTGTCCTGGCTACCAATCTTAGCCAAGTGTTCTCGGATACGTACTCTTAACTCTCTCTTGGTACTCCCAATATAAATCTTTTTACAAACACAAATGATACCATAGACAACAAATTTCGTTTTACAATGAATCCCCTGTTTGATTAACCACATCTTCTCATTCGTATCTTTAAATATAGTTGTCTGTTCATGTGCGTATCTACATTGTGCGCACATGCCACATTTCCTGAAACCACAGACATTCTTATGTAGCCAGGTCAACTGGCTGTCTTGTCTGATATCTGGTAACAGAGATGGACTCAGCATTCTCTTAAGTGTCCCAGCTTTCTTGAAGATCATGCATGGCTTGTCATCTACATATTGTTTAATATGTTCATCTAGTTTCAATAGGTACCAGTGTTTGGTAAGTATTTTCTGGATGTGCTGGTGATCTCTACAGTATTGAGTTATAAATCTTGGCCCTGTTGGTCCTCCTGTGGTTCTGTCGGACTTTGGTTGTAGAGTGTCAAGTTGCCGCATCAATCTGGTTCTCTTGTAATTCCCGGATCATCTTGTGGCCGCCTTGCCTGTGCCAAGCACTCTGGCAACCGGGATACCACGTTTTACCACTACCGCGAATAAAAGGGTAGTACCTTTTAACCGGAAAACTCTGCGGCTGGTTTCTTCCCTGGCAGTGCAACGACCTTCAGCTTTCCTCCACGTCGAGATCTTCTCTTCCTCTGGACGACGCCGTGACTTGCACCCGCTGCCAAGAACAACTGCCCCCGCTGGAGGATCCTTTCCTCCAGGATCCTTTCCACTTTAAGGTACCGTGTCCGCCTGGCCTCCCTTACAACGGTTAGTGTGGGGTGACGAGTAAATCCTCCCTTTCCATCTGGGTTGGCCCAAGGCTGACTAACTGAACTTTTCTGAGCTGAACTGATTCCTTTTTAAACTCTCTGCAAGACTTTTCAAGCCTTTTAAACTGTGTGATCTTGGGCGCATTGGTGCTCTACTCTCTCTAAGAGGGAGCCAGGCTTCTGAACTTTCTGCTCACCAGTAGACTTTGACTTTCCTGCCTTGCTGAGTGCTTTTTAAGTATTGTGTTGTGTGCTTCTCTACTTTCTGCCTTTTACCTCCCTTTTTTGATAACTTATTAGAGTGCCATCTTGAGTTAAGCGCTCACCTCTGTCTGAAAATAAGTGGTGTTAACTAAGACTTGTCTAATAAGGAATAAGGGCGGTATATATACTAGTAGTGACTGTGTTTTTGAACTTGCTTATAGTAATAGTGCTGGAGTGTTTCTAAGTGTGTCTTTAAATAAATAACTATATACTTGATACCAAAGCTCTGGTCAGTGTTTGCTTGTGCTATTGTCTGATTGTACCTATTGTGTATACTCTATATACTGCCTAACTCTTCTTGAGAGAAGTCTGACTGCTCAGCCACAGCTACCAGGTAAATCTGGGTGGTGCAGACTGCTACCAATTGGGTTTACTGCCAACACCTGTAGTCCTAAGCCTTTTGCAGTGGTCCCTAAGGGAACTGCACAGGTTTCTGCCTAACACTGGTGTACAGCGGTGGGATTTGTATTGAGTATACATTTCAGTGTGCTTAAAAGGCTCTTAGTGCAACTAACCACAAAGCTTAGCACTAAAAAGCTGATTTTCTAAACATGTCTACTATGGAAAGTTATAGTCAAGAGTCCCTTGCTACAAAACCTGCTGATTGTTTAAGAGTTCTCTGTAAGCATAAGAATCTCCTGACTAAAGGAAAGAGAATGGAGCTAATAGAAAGGTTGTTAGCAAACCAAAGTCTGGATGGTGGTTCAGAGGAACCTACCACTCTAGCAACTGTAGATAACAGTAATGAGATTGATCTTAATGAAAGTATTAATAATCTCGAGGAAGAGCCAGAAGAGGAGGGTGAGGCTGCTGTGACTGTCCCCCATAGGCCTCTGTCTGCTCTACCAGCTGTACCTACTGGACCTTTAACAGGTCCCACACATAGTCCTCAATGCCTTGAACTAGAAAAGATGAAACTTGAATTAGAGTTTAAAAGACTTAATGCTCAAGCTGAACAAAGGCACCAGGAACTTAACCAAGAACTAAGGCTAAGGGAAATGGAGCTCAAGCATGAGCTAGAAATGAAGAAATGATCTGTGGAAAATGCTTCTCTCTCTGGCTCCTCTAGAAGTTCCAGTCCTAAAAGACCCCGGATGCCTAAAGAATTGGTTGGTATGTATGAGCCTACGTTAGATGTGTTGGATTGGTTGTCTCTGTTTGAATATAATCATGGGCTCCAGAACATCACAGGAAATAACTTACTCACCTGGTTGTTCTCTAGGCTTCCCCCTGTTGCAACTGATGTGGTAATGGAGTTGGGGGAGGAGGATAAGAAGGATTATGAATGTGTGAAACTAGCTTTAATAGCTAGATTTGGGAAGACACCTTCCCAGTATCTTAAGAGGTTTAGAACCCTCAAAAAGCATGATGGTACCCCTTGGGCTACCTGGGTGAGTGAAGGGTTGAAAAACTTAGAGGGATGGATTAAGGGTTACAAAGTGAACACTTATGAGGGAATGAGAAATCTTTTTATGTTGGAGTCAATTTATGATGCCTGCTCTCCTGAGCTCAGACAGCACTTGGCTGATCAAAGGGATTAGATTCCAGGAAACTAGCTAAGGCTGCTGACTTGTGGGTTGCCAACAGGGCTACTCACAAGGATTCTGGGGTAACTCAGAAAAAGGATGAGGGGAAACAGCCAAAAAAGGACTCCAAAGGGAATTCTACTAATTCCAATTCCAAAGAGGGCCCCAAACAAAACCATAAGGGTAAACCACAAAGGAAACCGAATCAGGCTAGTGTACCTTCTGGTCCCAGACCAGAAGGAGGTCAGAACAAGCCACCATTCCAGAAAGCATTTGGTAAATGCTATGTTTGTGGCTCTACTGACCATGTGAAAGGAGATCCCAGATGCAAGGGTAAACCTTCAGGGGTCCAGCTTGTCTCCTTAGCCTTCGCTCCAGAGGAGGAAGTACAAATTGCAAGTGGAAACTTTCTACTACTGGCTGATGAACCCATTGGTGTCTTAGCCAGTGTTTCTTTAGTCTCTCTGGGGTTGTGGGAACAACTGAATTTAGATGTCTATAATTCTATCCCAGAAAATATTAAAGAGTATTATAAGGACAGTGTCCAGGTGAATGGTCACGAGACTCCTGCCATTAGGGACACTGGGGCCAGCATAACTGTGGTGGACAAAACATTTTTTCATGCAGAGGATGTTGCTAAGGCACCCAAACGCCTCACCAAGTTAGCTGGAGGGCCTGTGCAGATGCTTCCCCAATTACCAGTTCTCATCCAGTGTAATGACATGACTGTGAAGATACCTGTCAGCATACAAAGTGAGGTACCAGGAAGGGTTCTGTTGGGTAATGACCTGAAAACTCTTGGAGTTGTTTCACATACCCCCAGATCCCCAAGTAAAAGGTTACAGGGGCTGACCAGACCTGCAAGAGAAAGGACCATGAGAGGTTCTGCTCTGGAGATGATGAAGAAAGATATCACTCCAACTCCACTGGAGAAAACTACTGCAGTCTCTACCAGATCAGGAGTAAAGGGGCAACCCAAGACTCCCAGGAAAAAGCCAGCAGCAAGCACTCCAGTGCTTCCAACTAGGACTTCTCCTAGATTGACAACAGTTACACCAGTAACTCCCTCTCCAGCTGAGGAGGCTGAGAGAGTGGTACAACCCTGTGTGGTTGAATTAGACTCTGAGGAAGAGCTAATAGAAGGCCCTGAACTCATTGGAGATCTGGATCCGGCTGACCATCCTGAGCTGCAGTCTTTACTGGCAGAAGGTGGACCCACCAGGGCAGACTTCAGTAAGGGACAGAGAGAATGTCCAACTCTGGAAGGTCTTCGCCACCAGGCAGATGCCCAGGCTGCAGGACAAGAGCCTGGCAAATATAGGTTGCACTGGGAAGATGGCCTCTTCTACAGTGAACCAACTGAGTCTGAGGCTGGAGACTACAAGCGCCTTGTAGTGCCTCAAGAAAACAGACTCCAGTTCTTGCAACTTGCCCATGAGATACCTTTGGCTGGTCACTTGAGTTTCAATAAAACCAAGGAAAGGCTCTCCCTCTTTTTTTTTTGGCCAAAGATGGGGGCTGAAGTAGATAAGTTCTGCAAGAGCTGCCATACCTGCCAGACTTCTGGTAAGGTTGGCTCCAAGAATGTGGTACCTTTAGTGCCTCTCCCAGTTGTGGGAGTCCCATTTGAGAGAGTAGGGATTGACATTGTTGGTCCCCTTGATCGTCCAACCTCCTCAGGCAACAGGTTTATCCTTGTTGTAGTAGACCATGCTACTAGGTACCCTGAGGCAATTCCTATGAGGACTGTTACAGCTCCGTCTGTAGCTAAGGCCCTCCTTGGTATTTTTACCAGGGTTGGGTTTCCTAAGGAAGTAATCTCTGACAGAGGGTCAAACGTTATGTCCAACTACATGAAAGCCATGTGGAAAACCTGTGGAGTTACTTACAAGTTCTCAACCGCATACCACCCACGAACCAATGGGTTAGTTGAAAGGTTCAACAGAACCATGAAGAGCATGATAGGTGCTTTAGAGGAACCCTTTAAAAGAAAGTGGGACCTTCTACTGCCATGCCTTCTCTTTGCTTATAGAGAAGTCCCTCAGGAGGGAGTGGGTTATTCTCCCTTTGAACTTCTTTATGGCCATCCAGTCAGAGGCCCCTTGGCCCTGATTAAGGAGGGGTTGGAGAGTGCTCCTACCCCCAAGCCAGTCAGAGTGACTGACTACGTGATAGGTCTCCGGGGGAGAATGTCACATATGATGGCAGAAGCTAGTGATAACCTGAAAGCTGGTCAAGCTTTGGTCAAGCACTGGCATGATCAAAAGGCTAACATGGTTGAGTTTACTCAAGACCAGCTAGTTCTAGTTATGATTCCAACAAGGCAGAGGGCCTTGCAAGACAAATGGATGGGACCCTTCAAAGTTGTGGGAAAACATGGAGAGGTCAACTATCTGGTGGACTTGGGCAATCCCAAGGAGGCTCCCAGAGTCTTCCACACCAACTGACTAAAAGCGTATGTCTCCAGACCTGATGTAAGAGCTTTGCTTCTAGCTTCATCAGAAGAGGAAGAAGAGAGTGAATCGCTCCCTGATCTCCTCAGAGGCTTACCTTTAGATGAAAAAGTTGAAGGAGTAAATGTCTCTTCAAACCTGACACCTGAGCAACAAGAAGAGTGCAAATCTATGTTGAATCAGTTTGCCTCTCTGTTCTCACTGTCACCAGGCTTGGCCCCTTGGGGCCAGCATGATATATTCACTGGTGACTGTCTGCCAGTCAAAAGCAGAGGATACAGAATGTCAGAACATGTGAGATCCCACATCAAAGGAGAGGTCAGCAAGATGCTGGACCTCAGGGTGATAGAGCCCTCTACTAGTCCATGGTCTAGCCCAGTTGTGTTAGTACCAAAGGCAGGATCCAAGGAGTTGAGATTCTGTGTGGATTATAGAGCTCTTAATGCAGTCACAAAGACTGATGCCCATCCTTTGCCAAGGACAGATGAGTTGGTGGATAGACTTGGTTCAGCCAAGTTCCCCAGCACAATTGACCTAACGTCAGGCTATTGGCAAATAGCCCTGACAGACCATGCCAAGGAGAAAACTGCATTTTCTACCCCAGTGGGCCTTTACCAATTCAAGAATTTCCCAAACCTAGTGAGTCCCCCAGCAGCTTTGCTGGATTTCTGGAGTTTATTTTTTTCTCCTGCTAAGAGTGAGACTCTTTTACTCCCACTCTTAGGCATGATTTGAGGATGTCCTTTGACTTTTTTTTTTTAAAACATATCTTTATTAGTTTGCATGGATACAACGAGAATTAACTTTGAAACTTTGGTTAATAAACCCTTCTACCCCCCCCCTCCCTCCCCCTGTATCGGAGAGCTCTAATTGTCTCTGGCTTTTATTAGGCATTGAAAATATCTGAGACTTTAATATTGTGGGGGCACCACTGTTCCATAAAGTCTGACTGGAGGTATTGCAGGGTTCCTTCCCATTCTTTTCCGAATTTGTCTCCGGAACCTTGTATTTTGTGGGTGATTTTCTCCATTGTAATGTGGGCCCAAACTTTTTGCAACCATGTGAATTTCAGTGGAGTATCCTTGCTCTTCCACTTCTGTGCTATGGTGGTCCATGCCGCGATGAGTAGACCTGTGAATGCTCTCCATTGTGATCTACTGTATAGTCTTGCAGTGCCATCCCTGAGTCCACATAGCCAGACCTCTTCCCCAAGCAGCCCCACATCTGGGAATACTTTGTCCAAGTCGTTTCTGATTTCTTCCCAGAATGGTTTAATACCCTCACAGTCCCACCAAATATGTCTCCAGGTACCCACTTCATCACATCCTCTCCAGCATAGATTTGACACATTTGGGTACATGGAGTGGAGTCGCTCTGGGGTGTAGTGCCATTGAGTCATAACTTTGACCCACATCTCCCTGGTTTGTGCCGAGCGGGTCATCTTGGGGATCTGCTTCCATAGGTCCTCCCATTGTCTATCCGTTGGTTCTTTCCCTAATGTTCTGCCCCACCTTATTCTATAGGACCATTTAATATCCTCCCCTTGTGTGTTTATGAATTTATAAAGAGTTGCCACCCACTTTTTTTCCCCCGTGTTGGATATGAGGTATGTCTCAAAGGCAGTGAGATCTCTGGTTGCTGCTTCCGTGATATTCGGGGAACATAGCCAGTGTTTCAGCTGCTCATATCTATATCTCTCTCCTTTTGGGGGGTTTGAGCCAGTAATACAGGATTCCAGTGGGATAATTTCTTTGTCTGCAAACATCTCCCCTATTTTGGTTATGCCCTCCTCTTCCCATCTGTCATATGCCCCTTGTTCCATCCCCGGGGGAAATTGTGGATTTCTACAAATGGGAGTAAAGGGTCCGAGTTCCGTGGTCATAATACCTGTTCGTGTTTGGTGGTCCCATGCTTTTAGCGTGGTCCTCATAATTTCGCTAATCCTCAGATTTTCATGTCTGTATTGCCTCTGTTTCCAAAGGAGTTCAACCAGTGGGGTCCTAGCTACTGCCCTATCTTGCTTGGCCCATATCCTCTGCGGGTTCTCCCTTACCCATTCCCTCAGGACTTTGAGCTGTGCTGCCTGATAATATTTTTTAAAATGTGGGAGCGCCATCCCCCCATCCCTGGTTGGGGCCGTTAGGACCATTTTTGCTATCCTGGGGGTTTTCCCTTTCCAAATAAAGGATGATATTAATTTGGTCAGGGTCTTGAAAAAGGTGTCGGGGACTCCCACCGGAATAGCCTGGAAATAGTATAGGACCCTTGGGAGGATCGACATTTTGACAGTTTGTATTCTGCCCCACCACGAAATCTGTAGCGGGTTCCATCTTGCTAGTTCCTTTCTAATGTTTGCGATTAGTGATGGGTAGTTTTCCCCGTAGAATAACTCGATGTTATGTGGAACCACTATTCCCAGATATTTTATGCTACTTTTTACTATCTTAAGGTCCTGCAACTTGGCTTCCCTTTCTATGTTTGCGGTGTCTCCTGCCAGGATCAGGATCTCTGATTTTTTCCTATTGATTTTTAGACCCGAGATGGTTCCATAGTGTTCTAATTCCCTCACCGCTACTGCTAAGGTTAATTCGGGGTCCTCTAGGGTTATTAGCATGTCATCCGCGTAGGCGATCACTTTATGTTGTTGTCCCGCCATGTCTATCCCTTTGATGTTGGTTGACTCCCGTATTTTTATTAGGAGTGGTTCTAAAAATAGAGCATAGAGTAAGGGTGAGAGGGGGCATCCCTGTTTCGTGCCTCTTGATATGATTACCTTATCCGTAACCTCGCCGTTAATGACAATTCTACTGGATGGGGAGTTATAGTTTGCTCTGATGCTCGCTATGTACTGTTCCCCAAACCCCATACACTTCAAGATTTTGAATAGGAGAGACCATTCGACTCGGTCAAAGGCCTTCTCGGCGTCTACAGACAGGAGAATCGCAGGGGTGTGGGATATGCCTATTTTTTCCACCAGGTGGGCGAGTCTCCTTGTATTGTCATGCGTTTGTCTACCGGGGATGAAGCCTGATTGATCTTCGCCGATTAGTTTCGGGAGTAGTTGGGACAATCTTGTGGCCAGAATCTTTGTGTAGATTTTTGCATCTAAGTTAATCAGGGAGATTGGTCTATATGACGCCGGATTCGTTGGATCCTTACCTGGTTTGTGGAAAACTAATACTTTCGCTTCGTTCATTGTGGGAGTTATATTGCCCTTCTCTCTAAAGGAGTTTAAGAGCCTGGTTAATATCGGGGTCAGTATGTCAGAATATTTTTTATAGAATTGGGCCGTAAACCCATCTGGGCCTGGGGCTTTGTTAACTGGGAGTTCTTTTATTGCTTTCCTGATTTCCTCTTCACTAATAGGGGACTCTAATGTCTGTTTCTCTTCTTCTGATATTTTCGGAATCGGTAGGGCCTCTAAATATGAGTCTTGGGCGGAAGTGTCTGGGCGTTCTGTGGAGTAGAGAGTTTGATAGAATTGTCTCAGTGTTCCCCCCATGTCGTGTGTGCGTGTATGAATGTCCCCCTTCGCATCGCGTATGGCCTTGATCGTTGTTTCTTTCTGTTTTGTCCTGAGCTGTCTCGCCAAGAGTCTATCCGCTTTGTTTGCTTTAATGTAATATCTCTGTTTCAGATAGAGTAGGTTTTTTTCTGCGCCTCTCGTCCGTAGCATCTCTAGTTGGCCCTGTGTGTGTTTTAGTGATTTTTTCAGTATCTTCGTGGGATGTGTTAGCATTTTTTCTTGAATGTCCTCAATCGCCTTTTCCAATTCCCTTTCCCACTGAAACCTTTGTTTGTCTCTCGTAGATTTCAGCGCAATCATCTTTCCCCGCAGTACTGCTTTGAACGCGTCCCAGACTGCGCTCAGTGCTACCTCCCCTGTGTCGTTTTGAATCAAGTACTCTTCAATCGCTTCCCTGATTGCCTCCCCGGTTATAGGGTCCTGGATCAGATCCTGGGGTAGCTTCCATCTCCACAGCCCATTCTTTCTCCCTGGGAAAGTCACGTCTAGCCAAAGGGGGGCATGGTCTGAGAGGGCTATTGCTCCCTTGTCTACATCTTGTATTTTTCCCAGCAGGCCCACTGACACCCAGAAGTAGTCAATCCTGGACATGGTGTTATGGACATGTGAGAAGTGGGTGTAGCCCCTTTGTTCGCCTTTTCTCTCCCTCCATACATCATTTAGGGCCAATTGGTCCATTTGTTGTCGCAGGCGCTTTGTAGGTGCCCCCTGGCCTTGTGTTTTACCTGTACTCCTATCTAATTGTGGGTTCCACGTCATGTTAAGGTCCCCTCCCAGGATCACATCCCCCCTCGCGAAGACCTCCAGTTTTGACAGAGTGTCCCTGAGGAAGCCATCCTGCCCCTGATTTGGTGCGTATATCGAGGCTAGTGTGACGAGAGATCCCTCGATTTCTGCATTGGCGAAAGCGTATCTGCCTTCTTTATCAACTGTTATGTCCAGAAGTTTGAAATCTTTCCCTTCCTTCGCCGCAATCAGGACCCCTGCCTTTTTTTCCTTTGCCGTCGCTTGTGCCCATATTTTGTAACCTTTTATCCTTGTTTTCTGTTTGTCCCTTGTTCTGATATGGGTTTCTTGAAGGAGTAGGATGTCGGCCTTCCCTCTTTTGAACTGTTGCTCCAGTTTCGCTCTTTTCGTTGGGTGGTTCATCCCCCTAATATTGTATGAAACAAGGCGTATCATCCCCATGTTGTATTGTTCAAGTGCCGTTGCTTCGGTGCGCCTGTGATGTATGATTCATTAATCAGAGTTCTCCGACTTTTCCCCCTCCCTTGAACTCCCTCTCCCCCCCAACCATTAACTTTAAACCCCAACAAAAACTGTCCCCCGAGTGGGGCAAGGGTTCCTATTGACGCTAGGGCGTTGCGCCCTTCGCTCCCTGCCCTCCCATCTCTCAGGGGGTATGTGGTGGGGATTCCTAAACCCCATTGTTCCATTGGACTTTACCGAGTTCCAAGCCGCCTGAACTCCGCCAGACCGCCTTCAGTGTATTGTCCGTTCGACGCAGCATCCGCGCCCCCCCCACCCGGTTCCGGTGTCTCCATACCCGAATCCGTTCCCTCAGATATACTTTTATTGAGTTCTTCAAGGTATTTTCCTCCTTGTCTCCCTCCCCGTCATTGCCTTCTTCTGTTTGGTTGTTTCCCAGCCCATAAGCCTTTTCGTGCGCTCACTCCTGTTAGCAGCTTCCCCCCGCTCCGTCTCCCCTTCCGGTAGCCCCAAGGTGCTTAGGCCTTCTTCCAATGTTGTCACCCTCCTCTGTTTCCCTTCCCAGGAAAATAGGAGTCCGAATGGGAACGTCCATTTGTAGCGGATTTGTTTTTCCGTTAGCACTTTCACCAATGGGGCCATTGCTCTTCTTTTTTGAAGGGTAATCAGAGCCAGATCCTGGTACAGTTGGATGTCTTGCCCATTCATTTTGATATGTTCCATTTCCCTGGCCCTTCTGAGTATCTGTTCTTTCTGCGGGTAAGAAGAGAGGGCCACTAGGACATCGCGTGGTCTTTCCCCTGGGGCCCCCGTTCTTTTTGGTCCAACCCTATGGACTCTGTCGACTCCGATGTCTTCTGTTTCTTGTACCCCCAGAATGTCTCTAAACACTTCCTTTACCGCCAATTTCAGATCTTTGTCTAGTACTGTCTCCGCCATGTTCTTGATTCTGATGTTGGAGCGTCTTGAGCGGTTCTCCAGATCTTCACATTGTAGTTCCATGTTATGTGTGAGTGTCACCAATTGTTCTTGTGTCTCGCTAATCTGTCTCGTGTCTTCTTCAAGACCTTGTACTGCTTTCTCCACCACGTCGGTTCTCTCCTCGAGGTTATTTATGTCTATTCTCATGTCTTGCACCACTTGTTTTAGTTCATCCTTCATGGTCGTAAACTGCTCTTGGACTGTTGACATGAGATTTTCCTGCAGGTTCATGAGCCAGCTTTGCATGTCTCCCTTGGTCAGTGGTTGTTGACTCTGGGAGATAGCCTCTGCTTCTCCCATCGGTTCTCCCTGAGTTCTCCCCCTTGATTGCGTTGACCCTTCTGTTGACCACAGTTGAAGTATATCTGCACCTTGTTTCGACGTTTGGGGTGTCTGTGGGGTGGGGTTCCCCTTACCTTTTGCTCTTGACATTGTATTGTGCTTCGTTGGGGTGCCTGTGGGGGGGGGGCGTTGCGTCGTCGTGTCCCCCTCCGGTTCTGTTCCCCTATTGTGCTGTTGTGGGTGGGGGGGAACCCTGGCTTGGAGTGGAAACTGCTCCTTCCCACGTCGGCCCGTCGGAGGATTCTCTAGTGGCTGATTGTGGTTGCTTCTTGGGTTTTCCCCTCCCGAGACCCCCACCCCGGTTGCCCTGCCCTCTTGGGTCGGGCTTTGTGGGTGGTCGGTCGTACAAGCCCTTAGTGGGCAAGTCCTTCTGTCTGCCTAGGCCTGGTGGGCCTTTGTTGTGGAAGATCCCTTCTATGGGCCCCGGGGGAAGCCCAGTCCATGTGAGGGCGGATGGGAGGTTTATTTGTGCCCCCCTCCCCGGGCAGGCTCACCTCTATTTTTCCGGCTTCTGTTCAGGGCGGCCCCCGCTCCTCCTCTCCAGCGGTCCGCCCCGATCTCCTTGATGCCGCTTCTCCCTCCCGGGGGCCCCCGAAGCGAGGCCCCGCTCTGCCTCCGCGACTGTAGTGCCGCGGGCCGCTTCCCTGCGTCGCTTTGCCCTGCGCGTCGATCCCCGCGCGGGAGGGCCGGTCCCACTCGACCCCAGTGGGGGAGGGGGCAGCCGCGCTTCTCCTGGGGCCCCCGGAGCGAGGCCCCGCTCTGCCTCCGCGATTGTAGTGTCGCGGGCCGCTTCCCTGCGTAGCTTTGCCCTGCGCGTCGATCCCCGCGCGGGGGAGCCGGTCCCACTCGACCCCGGTGGGGGAGGGGGCGGCCGCGCTTCTCCTCGCTTCCTTCTTCGCGCGTCCGCTCGATCGGCGCTCCAGCCCCCCCCAGGGGGAGAAGGGCGGGGAGGCCTTCAGCTGTCCCTGGGGGGTGCGGGGGGGGCGCGAAGCCGGCCGCTGCTGCTGTGGGTAGTGCTTTAGATTGGCGGCCCCGGCGGAGCGCCGATTATGTGCGACTGCTCTCGCCGGCGGCCATCTTGGATATGTCCTTTGACTTTTAAGGTGTTTGATGGGCTATGGTGTCTTTTACTCCATAGGGTTTCATGTGTTTTTTCTATGTGTGTTACACAGCACCCTCAGTGCAGTAACACAGGGGTGTCATAGTGACCCCCAAACATAGACTCCATACCCTGGGACTGACTACTGTCTCCCAGGGCATGTAAAGTCAACATTGGCTTTACTAGTCCTAAATTGTGAACAGAACCAGTACAAACCATCATATTGTGGGTGTACTGGTAGGGGCAATTCGATTGCCCCTGGGTCTGTTATTGGAGGGGGCACTGTCCAGGCCCCCCTGAACGAGTTTTGGCTGGTGGCAGTGGATACTACTCTTTATATTCGACTGCGAATATATCCCTATGGGATTTTCCCATTGTTCGAGGCTACCACTTTTTAATATAGCCTCGAACATACCGCCGGTTTATTTATTTAATATTAATTCACCGGTTGGTATTTTTTGCCAGAACTCGGTCCTAAAATGGCATTTGTGTTCGCCTCTGTAACTCTAACCCAAAGTTTAGCCCTTTGTTCCACTTTTGGCGGGCTTCTGCAAAGAAGCCCTCCAAAGAGGTGCCACTCTGTCTGGGTACCACAAGGGGTGTGGGAGGGGATTAGGCACCCTGGACTGAGTTGCCTCGGCAACTCAAGTCGCACTCTTGTGAGATTGGCCCAGTGGTGAGCCGCCCGGCTCACCACTTAGCATGTTTGAGTGACAGCTAGGCTGTGTGAATGGGGGTTTTCTGCATAAAAGCAGGGCTTTGAGGACTGGGACTTCAGACGTCGCCACAGGACCAAAGAATCCGAAGAGGGAGAAGCTGAGCTGACCTGCAACAACGACACCACCGGTGGAGCCCTGCTGAATCAACTCACCACTTCGTCCAACGACAGAGGAGATCTTCATCCCGAAGAGTCTCCTACCTTTGACTGGTGGGGATAACCAGTCTGCCCGCCTTTTCGCCTTCCCAGATCATCTCGTGGCCGCCTTGCCTGTGCCAAGTACTCTGGAAACCGAGATACCACGTTTTACCACTACCGCGAATAAAAGGGTAGTACCTTTTAACCGGAAAACTCTGCGGCTGGTTTCTTCCCTGGCAGTGCAACGACCTTCAGCTTTCCTCCACGTCGAGATCTTCTCTTCCTCTGGACCATGCCGCGACCTGCACCCGCTGCTAGGAACAACTGCCCCCGCTGTAGGATCCTTTCCACTTTAAGGTACCGTGTCAGCCTGGCCTCCCTTACAACAGTTAGTGTGGGGTGATGAGTAAATCCTCCCTTTCCATCTGGGTTGGCCCAAGGCTGACTAACTGAACTTTTCTGAGCTGAACTGATTCCTTTTTAAACTCTCTGCAAGACTTTTCAAGCCTTTTAAACTGTGTGATCTTGGGCGCATTGGTGCTCTACTCTCTCTAAGAGGAAGCCGGGCCTCTGAACTTTCTGCTCACCAGTAGACTTTGACTTTCCTGCCTTTCTGAGTGCTTCTAAAGTATTGTGTTGTGTGCTTCTCTACTTTCTGCCTTTTACCTCCCTTTTTTGATAACTTATTAGAGTGCCATCTTGAGTTAAGCGCTCACCTCTGTCTGAAAATAAGTGGTGTTAACTAAGACTTGTCTAATAAGGAATAAGGGCTGTATATATACTAGTAGTGACTGTGTTTTTGAACTTGCTTATAGTAATAGTGCTGGAGTGTTTCTAAGTGTGTCTTTAAATAAATAACTATATACTTGATACCAAAGCTCTGGTCAGTGTTTGCTTGTGCTATTGTCTGATTGTACCTATTGTGTATACTCTATATACTGCCTAACTCTTCTTGAGAGAAGTCTGACTGCTCAGCCACAGCTACCAGGTAAATCTGGGTGGTGCAGACTGCTACCAATTGGGTTTACTGCCAACACCTGTAGTCCTAAGCCTTTTACAGTGGTCCCTAAGGGAACTGCACAGGTTTCTGCCTAACACAGTGAATTCACAAAATCCTGAAAATCTTCTGTACATCCATCAATAATGCAGAAAACATCATCGATGTAGCGAGTCCACATCTTAATTTTGTTTTGGAAAAAAGGAGCTATATATACCACATTGTCTTCTAGCATGCCCATAAAGAGGTTGGCCAAGGCTGGGGCATATTTGGTGCCCATGGCCACCCCTTTTGTCTGTTGGTATATACAGTTGTCAAATGTGAACAGGTTAAGGTCCAGGTAAGTTGCAACATTTCTTTGAGCATCTGAATTTGATAATAGTAAGAGGCGGAGTCATTCCTGAAGGTCTAATCAATAGAGATGGTTGCCCATTTGTGATGAATTGAAGTATAAAGGGCCTTTACATCCAAAGTGGCCAAATAGAAAGTCCTGTGCCATTGAAAATTCTGTAGTCTCTGAATGAAGCTTGTGGAATCTTGCAAATAAGACTTCAAGAGAGCTGCTCGAGGCTTCAAAATAGAGTCTAAGGCCCTCATTACACGGATGGCGGTAGGGATTTAACGTTACCGGTAATGTATTACCGGTAACGTTAAATCCCCATGTGGATCACGACCCGGCACACCGCTATTAGCGGCACCGCTAATTACGGTGCCACTAATAGCGGGCAGTCCGCGTGCGCGCGACCCTCCATCCCGTTAATTACGCCATGCCGCTATTAGCACAGCATCACAAGGCCAGTGCACATGCTAATAGCGGCATGGTAAATCCCCCCAAACCACTTACCGCCATGGTGCAAATACCGGCATCGCGGACCACCCGTTAAGGGAAATGAGCAGTGTTCCCACCTGCCACAGGTGCACCAAATCAGCACAGGTGAAGGCAATGGAGACTGTGGCAGCTCAAAAGGAGCACACCACACCCCTTCCCACACCCCTCCCCACGCCAAGATGGTTCCAATACTGGCAGCATTACATGGCCTGGAGGACCTCATTGCAGCGCAGCTGCTACAACAACAGGCAGCACAAAGGAGACGCAGGAGGAGGAGGAGGAGGAGGGCAAGACAGGCACAGCAGGCACCACAACGCCACCTAATCATACCACAGAGGCACCCACCAATACCCAGGATCAGAGCCAGTCCATTCAACCTGACCCCTGAGCAGATACACACCCTGTACCGTCTGGACAGGGCTACCATCACCAGCATCGTGGACATGATCCACAACGACATTGTGAGCCTCATAGACATCAGAACTGCCACCCCCCCGCTACTGAAGGTGGTGAGTGTGCTCCACTTCCTGGCCACAGGCACCTATCAGCATACAGTGGGACAGATGCATGGCATCTCACAACCAGTATTCTCACGCACGCTGAACCAGGTACTCGATGCACTCCTGAAGCATGCACCTGAACATATATCCATGCCACAGACTGCCCAGGAGATTGCAAACACAAAAGTTGGCTTCTATTCACTGGCAGGCATTCCAAGTTGCATCGGGGCCATCGACTGTACCCATGTGGAATTGGTGGTCCCACATCACAATGAAGTAGTGTACCGAAACAGGAAGCAATTCCACTCTATCAATGTCCAAATGGTATGTGACGCCAACAAGATAATCACACATTGCTGTGCCAGATTCCCAGGATCAACACATGATTCCATGGTTCTGCGGAACTCAACTATCCCACGCTACATGGAGCGACACACCGGACAACGTTCGTGGCTACTTGGTGAGTAGCAGGGCAAGCACATGGCTGCGTGATGTGGGGGGGGGAGATACATACTCCAACTGGGTGTGAATGGGGGGAATGGGGGGGAGAGATACATGCTCCAATTGGGTGTGAATGGGGGGAATGGGGGGGGAGAGATACATGCTCCAACTGGGTGTGAATGGGGGGGGAGAGATACATGCTCCAACTAGGTGTGAATGGGGGGGGGAGAGATACATGCTCCAACTGGGTGTGAATGGGGGGGGGGGAGATACATACTCCAACTGGGTGTTGACTGGTGTCCGTAGGGGAAATGGACATACAGATGTACGCCAATGTCCTTCAGGGAAGGCCACAATGTACTTGAGAGGAACCCACATGCAATTCGAAGGTGCAGAACATTGAGAACAATGCAGGTTGCAAAATATCACACATCCATCCACATTGCACATCATGCCACGCCACATATTACACAAACCTGCAACATGGTGTCAAGACCGTAATACAGAATCAGTGCAGCACAACATCAATCCAGCAACGCGCCCTTGAATGCATGCAAAGGGATCACCCCTAGACATAGCACTGAACCACACACCTATGGCACCACTGAAGTGATGCTTCACAGCATGGCAACATCGGTGTCAGGATGTCAGTACACTAGCAGTGTGTTACCTAATTTGTATGGGCCAGGGACACCTAAGACCTGGCCTCACCCATGACATGTCAATTACTGTTGGAGGCATGAATGTGGCATTTCTACTTGCAGGGTCGACCTCCCCCTTGCACGTTGCTGTCACACAGACCATCTGCATGAATGCTGTCAATTTAGTACCTGAATCACAATGCAATGTCAATTTGTGTGATGTGAACAGGCCGATTTTGAGGTGAACAGTAACAGGACCCCGTTCATTCCCCCATACAGGTGATGCGGGCTATCCCCTGAAGCCCTGGCTCCTCACACCTGTACGGAACCCACAGAACAGGCACGAGGAGGAATACAATCGTGCACATACCCGTACCCGCATTGTGATCGAGTAGACTTTTGGACTATTGAAGTCACGTTTCAGGTGCATTAGCAGGTCTGGTGGTGCTCTCCTGTATGGACATGAGAAGGTGTCCAAGATCACCATGGCATGTGTCATGCTGCACAATATGTGTATCAGACGGAATGTGCCACTGCCCCCTGACGTAGAAATAGAAGTACCTGATGAGGATGATGATGGTGATGAGGACGGAGGTGAAGGGGATGCAGGTGTTGCAGGAGGGGATGGCCAGGAGGGACGTGCTGTGAGACGGCATCTGATCCACCAAATATTCTGAGAAACATGTTTCCGTACTGTCACATGGATATGGGGGGTAATGCACTGGTGTATGTTTTGAAGCACGCAATGGACCCTGTTGCCAATAAAGTACACACACACAATGAAGGTGTCCAAGCCTGTGTTTTGTTCAGAAACCAGTGTATTGAGTGACATGAAGGTGTAGTAGTGCAAGCCCAAAAACATCCCACCACCCTTCCCCCCCAACAGTCCCATAACACCCTTCCCACCCCCCCCACAACATCCCAACACCCTTCCCCCCCAACAGACCCATAACACCCTCCCCCCCCACAGACCCATAACACCCTTCCCCCCCCAACAGACCCATAACACCCTCCCCCCCCAACAGACCCATAACACCCTTCCCACCACCCCCCACAACAGTCCCTCATGTCTCTGCCATTTCTGCCATGGCCAATGCACACCGGGGTATCCCCATTAGCCCCCTAATTGCAATTGTCCTTGGAAGGGTCTTGAGGGTTGCCAGACGCGCCTGGTGGTTCTCATCGAGCGCCTGAGGGGGCTTGTTTGAGTCGACCCGGAAGTCGAGGATGGGGCAGACTGGCCTTGTGGGTGTAAGTGGCGGTCCATTGTGTCTGCCATGCGGACAAGCACCTCCCTAAGACTTGCAATTTCATTGCAGATCCTGTCCGTGTTGGCGTCCATGCGCTCAGTGGAGTGCCTCGCCGTCTGGACTATCTTCTCGGTGAGATTTGCTGCCTCAGCGACATGCTGCACAACCAGCACGGTCAGCTCCTGTTGGCGCTGCAGGATGGCGGTGAATTGCTGATCAGTGCCGGGTGACCGTGCATTGGATGCCGTGCCCACAGATGGCTCCAATGCAACTGATGATGGAAGCATGGGTGACATTATTGCAGGGTTGGTGTCCTCGTAAATCCCATCAGAACCAGGGGTCTGGGATGCCATGGGCTCTGGGCTTCTTGGGGGGCTTGGGGTGTGCATCTCCATTTGCTGGAGTAGGGTGTCCTCTGGATCGGACTGGGGGCCAGTGGCGGCTGCCTCACCAGCAGAGCTTGCCGCAGCTGATGGTGGGCCCTGGGTGTCTGGCATTGTTGCCAGTGAGTTTGCCTCCGGTGGTGGGCCCACAGTTGGTGGTGCAGCTACTGCTGCCCTGGCAGTGGCACTGTGACGTAGGCTGCCACTCTTCAGGTGTGGCCTTCCACCCTTGCCCCTGGATGTTGCAGGGGTTTCCTCCGGCTCCTGTGCCCTTGGCCTCTTTGATGTAGGTGGTGCCTTTGATGCATCAGCAGCATCCTCCCCATCTGTATGTGAGCCTGTCAGGGACGAGAAGGGGGATGGCATTGGTTGCGTTTCAATATACTCAATGTAAATCACAGGGTTCATGCAGTTGTGGACATTGGGACTTAGCAGTTATGGATGCAGGTGATGTGCCAGTTCAGTGCCTCATCCATGCATGTTTGAGTTTGGGACTTGTCTCTGGTGATGTGTGCATGTGTGTGTGTTTGGGTCTGACACTGACATGGTGATGGATGGGTGCATGTGTGGATGTGTGTCCATGCATGAGTGGGGTCTGGGCTCACATATGGGGGTGACTGTGCATTCACACCACATCCTGTCATGTGTACACTCACCTGCATCAGAAGTGGTAGCCACGCCGACCTCCATGCTGCCCACTCCCTCAATGCTCTCGGTGGCTATCATGTTGGCGCATGTCTCCTCCCATTCCTTCAGGTGTATTGGGGAGCCATCTCCGCCAGCAGTGGCAATGCGGTGGTTCTCCGCCAGGATGCCCCTCACCCGCAGCCTGAGGTCGTCCCACCTCTTCCTGCATTCACACACAGTGCGCGTGCTGGTGCCCACGGCACTGACTTTGACCGCCACCTCCTCCCAGATGGCTTTCTTCTTGAGCAAGGTGGCACGGCGCATATCATTTGCAAAGACGACCTCTGCATGCTCTGCAAGGGTCTGCGTCAACATGACCAGTTCCTCGTTGGTGTACTTTTCCTTCCGCTGCCTGTCACATGTTTTCTTCAGGGCCTTGGGCATGATGCAGGTGTCACGGTCGATTTCACACAGCTCACTACTCCAATATGGTCCAGGGGGCAGAGGATGGCAATGGATTGTGTTTTTAAAGATGGCCGCCGTGCTCTTTCCCGTTCCGGTGCGATGACGCTATTTCCGCTTCCGCTATTTAACGGTCGATGCTAATAGCGGTCATCGCTAATAGCGGTCATCGCTAATAGCGGTGACCGCAAATAGCATGTACAGTAAGGGCGGAGGTGCTATAAGCACTTTGGGCGGGCACGGTAAGGTGCTTTTGCGCCATGGCGGTAGGGTCATTTACCGGCATGGCGCTATGCGCGTGTCCGCTTACTCGTAATGGTGCGCTATTGGCGGTCTCCTGTGAGGGCGGACACGCTAATAGCGCCATGCCGGTAAATCCCGTTTTTTAGCGCCTACCGTGTAATGAGGCCCTAAGTATTCTGATATGTTTTCTGTGATCCATCCTATCCCACTAAGGATTGGGTGACCCTCTGGTATGTCATCAAAGTTTTTATGTATTTTAGGGAGAAAATACATAGTTGGTATTACTGGTTCCTTTATTAGTAGAAATTATCTTTCCTCATCTGTAATAAGGCCTCTCCTGTGCCAATTCAGGACGTTTTCCTCAAGTTGTTTCACAGCATCTATTTTGAAATTGTCCGTTCTGATCTTGTAACAACCGGGGGTTAGCAGGTGATTGGATGCCATTCTTAAATAATCTTCCCTATTCATTAAAACAATGTCCCCCCTTTATCTGCTTCCTTAATCACAATACTTGAATTGGATTTGAGAGCTTTAAGTGCTATTATTTCTCCACGTGATAGATTAGTTTGATTAGATCTTGGTGTTGTTGGACGTTTCTTCCTTCGTTCTGCCAGTTGATAAAAATCGTGAGAGACTGCCTTGTAGAATGTATCAATTACATTGTCCACTGGTAATTGAGGCACAAATTTAGAAGATGGTTTCAGTTCCTTAGTGGTAAGAGTATTGTATTTAACCCTTAGTTCATCTAACAGGTTGAAAGTAGCATATTGGTCATCTTCAGTTAAGGATCTAACCAAAAAGGTATCCTCAATGTCCTGAATTGAGTGCCCACTGCTTGGAATTGGTGGGTCCTTTATTTGAAAGTCACCTGGTGCTTTGGTCGCGAAAAACTTCTTTAACTTCAGCTTGCGTATAAATTTAAATAAATCAATGTGTATATCGATTTGATTGGAGTCACACATAGGTGCAAATGACAATCCCTTGTTTAAGAAACATCTCTCATCTCTAGTTAGAATTCTATTTGATAAGTTTAGAACCAAATCTTCCATCACTTGTTCCCGCTCGCCTCCTTGGAGCTTGCCCTTGTTTGTCTCTTGTTCATCTGTGCTGCTGTTAGATTTTCGCTGTCCCCCCCCCCCTCCTTCCTCTCCTCCTTGATCTAAATTTTTCGGACTGGTAATAGCCGGTAGTTGAAAACCGACTGTTTTCTGGGGAAGATTACGATTACCTTTCTTGTATCTTTTGATCTGATTCATATAACTACCTTGTTCTTTTGCATTTACAATATCTAGCTCCTGATTATCTGTTTCAGATTCTGCATCCGAACTTGCTGATGGCGTATTTGGTGTTGAGTTCTTCGAGGATGGTTTTGCACTCATATCATATTTAGACTGAAATGTATAGACTCTGTCTTCTCTGTAGTCTCGTTCATCATGGTAGCATTTCCTTAGCTTCCTGATCTTAACCTCATCTTGATAGACCTGAAGTAATTCATACATCTTCTTGTAATTTCTTTCTTTGGTGGCTTCATTAGATTGCATTGCAGTAATTTCTTTCTTAATTGCTTCAATTCCATCCACCGCTCTCTTGTGCTCTCTCGTGGCATGTTCTATTGATAAGTCCATCGTTTTCGTGGAGCAATTGCTCAAATTTGCTTCAAGGCTTCCGCTAAATCCATATCTAGATCATTGCTAAAGTTTGGAAAGATAAGGATCCTTAGACCCCTTGCCACATGGTCATTCTTAACATAGTTTTCCAGGGAAACCTACTCCCAGTACTTGTCAATTTCATTTTTGGAGATTCTTTCGAGTTTAATAAATTTAGAACGTAAATCTTCCCTTTTAGTTGCAACACTTGAGAAGGCATGACTCATGTCTCCCCATGCCGTAAATAAATTCTTTGTTTCTTCCTTTCTATTCTTAAGGTAGGCAGCCATTTCGTGAAAATCAAAGGTTAGTGGGTCTGCCTTTGTTGGCAACTTGAAGTAAAACTAAGTTTAACCAGGGTTTATGGGGCTTATTTGCAAGTTGCTCTTACAGGCGACTCCTTACATTACCTGTTAATTCGCCACAAAAATCATTCTTTATTATTTCCTGATAATCTTCAATGTGTCGCAGGTCACAGGATTCGGACGGGAACTAAGCCCAAGCCGTCCACGGAATAATTGTAAAAAATGAGGAAATTCCAGGACTCTGCGCCAGTGTATAATTGTAACTGTTGCTTTAATAAATCACCAAAGATTGTTTTTTAGACAGTTAGCCCTCTTGACACGTGTTTCGGCTTTCTATGAGCCGACACGTGTTTCGGCTTTCTATGAGCCTTTTTCAAAAATGGGCTGAGATATGTACATACAAAAACCATAGCATAGTCCCAATCAATGTAAGCAACCACATTCCATACAGAAAATCAAAAGTTAAGATTCCAAACAGCCATGATACCATCATATATCATGTATTTTCATAAAAAACAAAAGGACAGAGAAAGAAGGGTTGGTGAAGGGAGGGATTCCAAGGTATCAGGAGAATAGAACATTGTATACACACATGAAAAAATGCAAGTAATAATAATAATCAAAAACACAAAAAAGAGAAAGAAAAGAATCTGTTAGTTCCATTATTAATGGATCTGTAGTACAGCATCCCTACAATTGATGGAGGGATTATAGTTTACCCAAAGTTGAAACGATACAGTCCATAAGAATATTTTCAGTATGCCAAATCACTGGGACCAATCTCCACAATTCAAAATTCTGCAACAGAACACGTGTAATAATCCCATTAAGGTGAAAACATATAATCACTCAATTGTTGAGTTAAAAAGATAAGGGTAGTAGCAACCCGAGTGTAGTAGGCAGTGGGGGCACGCTAAAAACCAATTATAGTCCAATATATGAATATAAATTGTACAACCTGTAGTGTGATTGTTAAGTGTTCTCTAAACAAATTGACCATCAAAAAAGATATTCTCAAAGTGATGAGATTAATATCCCATAAATGTGGACAAAAAGATAATGGTAAACGCGAGAAAGCGATACTGCTAACTCTCATTTTAAGTGTGATATCCAAGCGTTTAACTTCAATGTAGTACGCGATTTGTTGTAAAAACAAATTGCATCTATCAGACTGTGCCTTCAGTGCTCACCCCATTAAGTACAAAAGTAATCGTATACACCAATGCGTAGAGAGTGGGGGCTTACCCTGTTAGTTCATGTTAGCAACGCGTCGGCTGTTCGCGAGCGATCGCAGCCGACGCCATTTTAGAATCTCTGGTGATGTGCGTCTACCATGGCAACGTGGTCACGCGTTGTCCTGGTAACGCCCGTACAACCTGACAGCATTTCGCTGGTCAAAACGGCCGCCATTACAGAGGTTCCATCGTTACCACAGTGATCCTAGTGTCAAATGTATTGCTATGCTAAAAACATTTAATTAATGCGCATTGTGATATGTAATGAGGATGTAAATAATATCATATCGTTATATATTTTCATTGTTCCCCAGTTAGTATTTTTGTTTCATTAGGTCTTAGTGGATGGTAAATTGCTCTATCACGATCCTAATGGACGTCTTAGTATCTATATAAAGTCTGCTTCAATACATTAAGATGGTCCATTAATGCTTCCAATATACGTGCACATACGGGTATGGTTAACCCGAGCACACACGAATTCTCCAATGATTAATTTATCATCGCCAATCCATATAAGTATAATGAGATGGATACTACTAATACTTACTCCATTACGATCACAATAGACGTCTTGATGTCGATAGCAACTCCGTTTAAATAACTCATGACAGTCAATTCATGTTTACAATATACGTGCACACACGGGTGAAACATACCCGAGCACACATGAATTCTCCACTAATTAATTCTTCATTACCAGTCCATATAATTGTTATTGGGAAGGATACTACTTTTAAACACTACATAATTCCTTAGCCCATCTTCTACACTAAATCACTGTATTCATATGGCATAAGCTACTTCACTTAAATGGGAAGGTTCCATGTAATAATGTTGCCACAAAAATCTCGCCATGCAAAAATATTGCCGAAAATTTTTTTGTGGCTACATTATTGCATGGAACATGCGGGGGACACCCCCGCAACCCCCAAACTTTTTTTTGCCCCTGTCCCCATACATATGCTCACCCAAATAATATCGCCACAACCTTTTCCTGGCGATATTATTTACGGCGACCATATGTATGGGGATAATATTATCTGATACCAATGGGAAGGCACATATAAATGTGCTGATCCATACCCAATGAGTTCCATGTGTTTATATTAAAATACTGTAGTGCATGGGTAATCCAATGTTTAATGGTCTCCTATTGCTATTGTAAAAGTGTATAGAATTAGTCATTTCTCCCACATACCTCAGATTTACTCATAGGTCTCTGAAGAAGTGCATTCCATAACTATAAGTAAGGAAGAATTATGTAAAGAGGTCACTAATGGATTACTCTACAGGAATGACACCATTTCCTTATCACTATTAAGGCCTGTCAATGTTGAGTTGAAAAAGCATATCATACGCGCTTCAGACTGCCTTAAGGCCTTGAGTCTATCGCCTCCTCTTTTGTTAAGCGTTACATGCTTCAAACCTATGAACCTGATTTCAGACTTGTTGTTCAATTGGTGACAGGTCTGCCAATGCTCCGCTAAAGGCAGGGAAGTGTCCTGGCTACCAATCTTAGCCAATTGTTCTTTGATACGTACTCTTAACTCTCTCTTGGTACTCCCAATATAAATCTTTTTACAAACACAAATGATACCATAGACAACAAATTTCGTTTTACAATGAATCCCCTGTTTGATTAACCACATCTTCTCATTCGTATCTTTAAATATAGTTGTCTGTTCATGTGCGTATCTACATTGTGCGCACATGCCACATTTCCTGAAACCACAGACATTCTTATGTAGCCAGGTCAACTGGCTGCCTTGTCTGATATCTGGTAACATAGATGGACTCAGCATTGTCTTAAGTGTCCCAGCTTTCTTGAAGATCATGCATGGCTTGTCATCTACATATGGTTTAATATGTTCATCTAGTTTCAATAGGTACCAGTGTTTGGTAAGTATTTTCTGGATGTGCTGGTGATCTCTACAGTATTGAGTTATAAATCTTGGCCCTGTTGGTCCTCCTGTGGTTCTGTCGGACTTTGGTTGTAGAGTGTCAAGCTGCTGCATCAATCTGGTTCTCTTGTACGCTGACTTGACACATTTTGGGGAGAACCCTCGGTTCTTAAAGCGATGTTGTAGGAACAAGCATTCGTCTTCAAATTTACTATCATCCTGGCAATTACTTCTGGCTCTAATATATCCACCTAATGGTATGTTACTAATTGTCGGGTAATAGTGACAGCTGTCTGCATGGAGCGTAATATACCCATTCCTACCCGTCTAGGAATGGGTATACTAGACCTGGGTTTCCTCTTCTCCGCCCTTCTTTCGGCCATTCTAAATTCGATTTATAATGCCAAGGATACAAGCTCCTGAAACGAAGAGGGTCTGGCGACCCTGGCCAATTCATCCTTGATATCTTCATGGAGACCGCGTCTGAAGATGGTTTGTTGTGCGGTCTCTGACCAGCCTGCTTCAGTAGCCACCCTTTGGAAGCATGAAACATACGTCTTTACATCAGATGACCCTTGTCGTATATCAAGAAGAGTTTCAAAAGTGGAATATAAGACCTCAGGTCTTTCAAATCTGTGCCTAAACTGTTGAATGAAATCAAAAATCCCACCTTTGCCCGATTTGACTCATATCCTTGGGGCGAAAGGTGAAATGGATCGTACAAGCGTCCATAAATTCTTTCATCTTTCTGGGGTTACTGTCAAACTTGCCACATGGTAAAGCCAGTGGAGGCAAATCGCCTCTGTGCTTGTCTCTCTGGTGTAATTGTTGCCTTAGAGCAGTGTTATCTGCTCTTAAAGTCTGTACCTCAACCGCGAGGGTTTGGATTGCGTTAACCAGTTCCTGGTATTGCTCTAAGCTGGCCATGTTATCAGGGCGTTGCAATCTCTCAGAATCAGTCTGCTTTACATTAGGTATTGTACCATGATCACTAGCCTACTCCTCACCTGAGGTTTCTGTGTTGAACTCTGAGTCTTCAGAGCTGGTCTCCTCTCTCTTTTCTCTCCAAGTGCTCGTAGTCTTCTTTACTGTCTTGCTTTTCTTCTTGAAGAGATAGGGGGCCTGATTCATGGAACGTTTTCCTATGGGATTGTGCCATTATAAAACACTTCCATGAATCAGGCTCAGGGACGGGCTCCCCGGCAGGCCACTTTGCCAATAAGACTATCTGCCTGGCAGCGGGGACTCCGGGGAGCCCATCCCGACCAGGGAAAAAAAGCTTTGGCTTAAAAGAAACCTGGAATGATGTTGCTGAGGTGGCCGTGGCTTGGTGCTTTTGTAGGCGTGCAGGTAGTGCTGAGTCGCAGTAGATTTCCTTATTAACCACAGGTTCCAGCATGCAATGGTATGAATGGTATGAATAGAATATCCAAGAAAACCACGGACAGCCAGGAGATGGGGAGTATTCAGTAGGAACAGGAATTGTAAGAAGAGAGAGCTGAAGTGGGTTAGACAGTGCAGTCGTGGGAAGTCTAATCCAAACAAAGCGTTTCTTCGTAATGCGGCAGCAACAATGAAAGGAAAAATCAGCGAAGGTAATAACCAGCAGCTGTGGCGTGCCACGCCAGCTTGAAAGACAAGTCCAAAATAAGGCGCTGCACAGAGCACAAGGGGAAGGCAAGCTGCAAAAGGAAAGGAGGGAGAGTATGCAGCGGGGAACAAACGGGGGCAGGGAGGACACTGGAAGAAACAGAACAGCATGAAACAGGAGCGCTGTCCCACCAAGCGAATCTGCAATAGGAGTTGCATCACACCGGCTTGAACACCTGGTGTTCAATTATAGTGCTGCAGGGGACTCTGGAAAGACTAGAGCGTTCCCACTCGTTCACTACTGAACATGATGGGAAGCCTAGTACCTCCTCACCCTGTCCCATAACTTCCATGGGCGAGTCATGACACAGATAAGGAAAAGACTGCGTTTTCAACACCTCTAGGACTGTTCCAATTTTAAGTCCTTCCTTTTAGATTACACAGTGCACCAATCCCTTTCCAACGCCTCATGGTTCAAATCCTATAAGCCTATTCCGATTTTTGTGCTGCTTATATTGAAGATGTCAACATTTATAGTTAGATTTGGGAGGACCATTTCTTCCATCTTTACACCATCATCAAAGTCCTCAGAAGCACTGGCCTAACTGCTAATCCAGCTAAGTGCAGATTGGCCGAGTCAGCCATAAAATACCTTGGCTTTTTCGTAGGGAATGGGAATGTACAGCCCTAACATGAGAAGGTAAAAGCTGTTTTAGATACACCAACCACCAAGACCAAAAGAGATCTTAGAACTTTTCTAGGGTGAATAGGATATTACCGTAGGTTTATCCCCAACTTTTTGGATAAAACCGCCCGGGTAACAGATAAACTTAAGAATGCAGAACCTCAGAAACTCCATTGGGATGACGAGAATGAGATATGTTATAACCTCTTGAAACAGACTCTGTGCCAAAACCCAATCCTAAAGGGAGTCGACTTCTCTAAACAGTTTGTATTACAGACGGATGCCTCCCTTACAGGATTAAGAGCAGTCCTGCCCCAGGTTTGCGATGGATTGGAACACCCCATATTATTCACTAGTCGCAAGCTGTTCCCACGTGAAAAAAATGTAATTACTCTTTGTTGGAACTGGAGCGCCTGGCCATCAAATGATACTACCTATTGGGATGAAAATTCACACTCGTTACAGGTCACTCACCCCTAGTTTGGATTAGCCAATTCAAAGACTCCAACCCTCGGGTCATGCAATGCTTTCTAGACCTACAACCCTATTGTTTCACTGTAGAACACTGAAAAGGAAAAGACCAGGGAAATGTAGATTTTATTTCCCGGTTCCCCTGTGAAACAAATGTGGCTACATTGCATGGAGGAAGGGTATGTGAGAAACCCGAAGGTGTCTCCCTAACTAGTCCCCGGGGATCTGTCATACAGGTGGCCAGGACACGGCAATCGCTATTGGATCCAGTCCCTGGGGGTGGACCAGTGCGGTAGGATCACCTGAATGGGGTTTTTTCGGGAAGTGGAAGTGTGACACCAACGGGTGAAATGCGGTATCCCCCTTCTTATAATACCTTTTCCTCATCCTACCATGTAGGATACTCAGAAGCTCTACCCCCCCTTTTCCGACATGAACACTTTCGCACACTACGAAACACAACGGACTAACACCAAAGCCGTTTACCTGACATGTCCCAACAACAGGGTCAGGCAAAGTCAGGCAATTGACCAAAAACACCCACTTGACAGCCCTTTCGCTTCCCCACAGGGATAAAAGGTGGAGCACGAGAGCACACTACGAGCAAGGCAGAACACACGACGAGAGAGCTATCCAAGCACGGCAGTTCAATAGGAGGAGAAAGGCGGCGAGAACCGAAGGGGCGACAAGGAGATAGCGACCTTGCCCTTTCCGACCCAGACCCACAGAACCTCTGGGGAAGGAAACATAAGACCGCGAACAACAGCCAGCGTGTGTTGCAGCAGATGTCAACAGTACACGAAGCCCTCCTACACTGATAAGCAGGACAGGGAAAGACGCTTGCTACCGTGGTACCGTCCTGTACTCCACAAGCAAGAAAAGCCATGCGGTTCATCACAGCCGCTGAGTCAAGGGGAGAAACCGATAAGATACCAAACTCTGTTGAACGAAAGTGGCAAGTGGAAAATTAAGGAAAGTTCAAAGAACTGTTAACGTGTTATGGGAAGACGAGCTGCAGAGTGGTCCGGCACCACGTGGGTACTTACTCTAGAGACTCTGGTTAATTCCCCTACTGTTGAACTACCGATACCAGAAGGCATTAGGAGAGCCATCAGGAAACAGTCAAAGTGGTCATACAGGGGTCTAGCAAAACCCCCTGTACACGTAGTTGGAAAGCTAAGCGAGATAAATCCTGCACAGTGAAAAAGGAGAAGGAATTGCGTGGTTGGCAAGAGTGAAGCCGACGGAGGGATGCCGACAGATGGGGCGAAGCATGATGCCCCAATGAACATTGTGTTGACAAAGAGTGAACCCGACATAGGGATGTCCACAGTGGATTGTATAAAAAGACATTAAGACTTGTGATTACAACAGGTGAAATTGTATAAGAAAAGGCCATAGTGAACCCGACAGAGGGAAGCCAACATTCGAGAATGGTCTGAGCCCGGAAGAGGGGGATAAAAGGGTGAAAAGTCATCACCCAATGTACATACGGAAAGGAACGTTTGGTTTGTTAATTTGAACACATCAGGTGCTTTGTTGTGTTACAGTAAAAAAATAAAATCGACTTTTTCACAGGAACAAAAAACAGTATATATAAAAAAAACTAAAATAGAATAATACAAAAACATACATAAAATCATCAATGATTGAAAAGGAAAGGAAAGCTAGATAATATCTAAGCATCAAGAAAGAACAATGAGCAAGGAAGAATAGAAGAACTTTTTAAACCTAAACTGAAATTCATGTCCCCTTCTTGTTGATATTTTACCTCCCTCTCATTGACATAACCAGCAGAGGTCCTGATACCTGAGAACGTAACTGTAGTCTCATGCTGGGAAAGCTTGAGCGTGTGCTGTGTTCCAGAGTCCCGCCTTGTACTATGCTCAAAACTTGGGGAAGGGAGACCCCTGGGTAATACATCCTGGCTTATCATTTGTGAATACTTCTTTTTTTTTCTTCTTGTCAACACTATCCCAAACTCTTTTTGGTATTAGTTGTAAGGATAGGCAATATTCTTTTTTTAGTTTAGGCCCTTTTATTTTGACAAGATGCCACTAGGACTGCCTTATTATTATTTGATGGTCGTAGCTTACTCCCATCTTAGATTTAGGTTTAGATGAGGTGTTTTTCCAACCTACCTATACAGTTTAATAAACACCCTTGCACTGTGATCACTTGTAACTGTTGCCACCATGAGTTCCTTACAGTATGTACTCTGCAGACCGTACCTACTGAATACCACGCCTACTACCATGTCTTTGCTGATCCAGCAGGCATTCCTCTGCCTCCTCATCGGCCTTTTGATTGTTCTGTGGACCTTGTTCCCGATTCCGTCATACCTCATGGCAAGATCTACTCACTAATACCCCTAGAGAGAGGGGTTCTGCAGGAATACATCGAAGATTGCCTGGACAAAGTTTATATTGCGCCTTCCAGGTCCCCTGCTGGTTTTCCGCTGTTTTTCATACAAAAGAAGGAGGGGGCGTTGCACCGCTGTATCGATTACCGCCAATTGAACTACAACACCCGAAAGGACAGATACCCACTGCCTCTAATCGGAAACATTCTGGAGTCGTTACATTCAGCCCGCTTTTTGACCAAACTGGACCTCAGAGGGGCCTACCACCTGGTGAGGATAAAAGAAGGAGATGAATGGAAGATAACTTTAAAGACTCCATTGGGGCATTATGAATAACGGGTTATGCCTTTTGGCCTGTTTAATGCCCCAGTCGTCTTCCAACGTTTTATGGACACCATCATTTCCGATCTTATTGGTTTAACTTTCTGAGTCTACTTGGATGACATTTTGTTTTATTTCTGTTTCCTTACAAGAACATGTCTCACATGTCACGGAAGTCCTGCAAAGATTGGCCCAAAACCATTTGTTCGCCAAACCCGAAAAGTATCTTTTTCATCAAGAATGCTTGGAATTTCTGGAATACGTTATAAGTGATGATGGTATTCAGATGGATCCCACTAAGGTGCAGGTCGTTTAACACTCAACAGTGGATATAACCCCACGATCACAAGGCATTACAGCGGTTTTTGGCATTCGCTAATTTTTATCAGCGTTTCATGCCGCAGTTCTCCCGATTGGCTTCCATCCTGATAGCTTTGACCATTACCAAGGTGCCCTTCCTTTGGGTAGAAGAAGCCCGGACAGCATTCAAAAACCTGAAAGCTACATTCATGTCTGCACTGAATGAAGACGTACCTTTCGTTCTTGAAACTCACGCTTCCAATGTCGTCATAGGGGTGGTTTTGCTGCAACTAAACCCACGAACCGGAATTGAACATCCTGTTTCCATTAATTAACGGAAGCTAACCACAAGCGAGCAGATCTATTCCGTAATAGAAAAAGAACTTTTGCCAATCAAAGCCGCGTTTGAGGAGTGATGTCATAATCACCTTGGAGGGTCGCATTACTGTGGAAGTACGAACCGACCGTAAGAACTTTCAACATCTACGATCATTACAATGCCGAACATCCAGACAAGCCCGTTGGGTGTTTTTCTTTTCCCAGTTCGACTTCAGGGTAACCTACAATCCTTGCGAACAGAACCAGAAAGCCGATGCCCTGTCACTTTCCCTGGAGTCTGTACCTGTGGAACCCGAGGACGAAATACTGGTTCTCTCCTCAAAGCATTTCTTGTTTCAGGTGTGGTCATATCTACAATCCTTCCTACAAGACACCCTGACAGACCCACTGAGGCCGAAATTGTTCAGATGCCTGGCGTAACTGAAAAGAACAGGTTGTTGTATTTTCGGGGTCGGCTCTATGTACTGGCAACAACTCTCTGTTCCTTGGTACAACGCAGTTTCTATGATGCCAAGATGAGTGGACACCGTGGAGCCAAGGCCACACAAGAATGAATTTCCCAACAGTTTTGGTGGCCTGGATGGGCAGATCAAGTACAGATTCCTGTCCTGTCTACGCTGTACGGAACTCATGGTGGCAACAGTAAAGACAGACACATAAACGCCCAATCTAAACCTAAATCTAAGATGGGAGCAAGCTTTGACCATCAAATGAAAATGAAGGCAATCCTAGTGGTGTTGTGTCAAAATAAAAAGGCCTATACTAAGAAAAACCTATTGCCAATCCTTACTCTAAATACAAACAGAAGTGTGGGATAATGTTCTCAAGCAAGAAAGAAGTGTTCACAAATAATAAGTCAGGATGCGGAACTGGAGGTCTCCCTTCCCCACGTTTTCAGCACGAGACACGGTGGGACTTTGGAGCACAGCACACACTCAAGCTTTCCCAGCACGAGCCAACAGTTCCGTATCAGCTATCAGGTTCTTCAATGGTTAAGTCTCTTTTAACAAAAGTCTCTCGCCTTCGCTTTCGACAAACAAACACAAAGTTCTGTTCCATTTATATTTTGGGTGATGGCTTCACCCCTGCGTCCCCCTCTTCCGGGTGCAGACACCTCACAAATGGTATTCAACAAATCAAATAAACAGTTCTTTTCTCAATGAACTTTGGGTGATGGCTTCACACCTGGGTTCAAACAAACTTCTTTCTGGTCCGGCAAACTTATAATGAGGCCCAATGTGTTTTTGTAAACAATTCAAGCATCAGCCTCCCTCCTTCGGGTTTACCATGGCTGTTCTTACTTTCACGAGTCTTAATGTCTTTTCAAACAATTCTCTGTGGACATTCCTCGATCGGGTTCACTTCTGCCAGAACATTGTTCATAGGGACTTCAGGCTTCGCCCCTTTTTGTCAGCATCCCTCTGCTGGGTTCACTCCTGCCAAGTGTTCATTTGCTAATATCACCAAGCGGGTTTCATTTCCCTTCGCATCACAATCATCTGTCGGTCAAAGACTTTCGACTGTACAGAGGATTTTGCAAGACCCCTGTATGACCACTTTGACACCCTTTTTGCCTTCTTCCAAGGTCATCTGGTTATCGTAGTTTCAACAATCGGGTAACCGCCAGAGTTTCCGAAGTGAGCATTCATGTGGTGCCGGACTTCTCTGTTGCTGGTTTTCCCCCTCTACCTGCAATGGCTCTTTACGCTTTCACAGTTCAATTAGCTGCTTTCTACTTTTCATTCAACCCAGTTGTCACACTGACCTGTGTCTCTGCAGGAGCGATGGACAAGCCTCCCTTGACCCCGAGTCTTCACTTCCCCTGTTTCACCCGGAAGAATACCTTGATCTTTAGTAGGGTGTGCACTCCATCCTGCATTTGCAGGGATGCGATTCACTCATGTGATTGGTGCCAATGTCTGTAGGCTGAGTTCAGATGCCAAACGCTGTTTTATGCCTTCACAGCGAGGCCGAGAGTTCAAGGTGCCAGTTTCTTCACTGGCTAGAAAGTCCTTCCCACAAGTGAACGTTGCGCGGAGAATGTTGAGTGTCCAAAATTGTCCGTATTGTCTTTGTTTGCTGGTATTTTTGTGGGTGAGTAGCGCTGTGTGTAGAAGCTAGCTGCGGGTAGGATTGCGCAGCGCCTTCAATTCAAGAGCGCCTGGTAATGTCTCTACTTTTGCCTTGCAGGAGAAATTATGTGGTATTAGCGCCTCGAGTCCGGGTTGAGCGCTACTAGAGACTTGGTGGTTAGGTAAGTTTACACGGAGGCTTTTGGTAAGTATGCACCGCGTAGAGCGAGAGAGCGCAGTGAAATAAGTGTCCGCGTTATTGGAGCGAGCGCAATTAATGATGTATCTTCTTTCTTACAGGGGTTTGTGCGCTCGTGCAACTAACCTGGATTCCAGCATTGCGGGAAGATTCGGTGAGTATGCGCAGCGTTACTGATGTGCGCGTGTTAACACTGTTCTTCTTTATTCTTACAGGTGTCCCGGTGTAGAAGTCCCCTCTTGACTGGAGATAGCTGCGGTGTGGATTAAGAACCAGGTAAGCTGAATCTGAATGATCCGGAGCGGGTAAGCAGAAGTAGGATGATCCAGAGCAGGTAAGCAGAAGCAGGATGATCCGGAGCAGGTAAGCAGAAACAGGATGATCCGGAGCAGGTAAGGAGATGCTGGCTGATCCAGAGCACGGCAAGTGTATTGCTGATACAGCTCACAGTAAGCAACACGAAGCACTGGAAGAATCTTGGGTATGGCTTATATAGCCAGCCACATCCAAACACTAGAGAGCTCATGAGTTATCATGCACTTCCTGTTTGGCAACAGGAAGTGGTAACCAGGAAGTTACTACAAACACTAGGAAGGAATGAAAGGAGGGATTTGTTATGGGTTCTTTGTGTGCCTATGCCATGCCTGCCAAGCCTCCACCCAGCTTGCCCCAACTACCTGCCTGATACCCATGACACCAGTTTGGTTTCTTTTCGACTCCCCTCGACTCACCGGCTGTGATGAACCGCTTGGCTTTCTTCGTCCTTCGAGTCAAGGTTGGTACCACAGAGACCAGCGTCTCTCCCTGGCTTGTTTATCAGCAGAAGAGGTTCTCATGTACCATTGACATCTGCTGCAACACACGCTGGCTATTGTTTGGGGTCTTACGTTTCCTTCTGCAGAGGTTTCACGGGTCTTGAAGGGAAAGGGCAAGGTCGTTTCTCTCCTTGTTACCCTCTCGGTATGCGCTGTCTTCCTCCTCCTCTTGAACTGCCGTGCTCAGTTAGCTCTCACGTCTTGCACTTGGCCTTGCTCATCTTGTGCTCTTGTGCTCCACCTTTTATCCCTGTGTGGATGGGAAAGGGACGTCCGGTGCGTGTGATTCTGGTCAATTGCCTGCCTTTGCCTGATCCTTATATTGGGACATGTCAGATAAAGGGCTCTGGTGTTAGTCCGTAGTCTTTCGTAGTGTGCGAAAGTGTTCGTGTCGGAAAAAGGGGTATGGGGAGGTAGAGTTTCTGAGTATCCTACATGGTAGGATGGTGAAAAGGTGATGTATGGGATTATAACCCTTGTACTAGAGGGGTTTGAAGAAATCTCGGAAGGGTGGTTTTTGTAGGGTGTGTGCAATGAGTAAGAGGGTTTGTGGGAACAGTAGTTGTTGGTCATATTTGACTGGGAAGTCGGGAAATGACAATCAGAGGGACGGGATTGGTAGGGTTTATGAAATAAATGGGAATAGCCGGGATTGTGGACTGAACAGAGGGGATGGTGGGAACGGTAGTGTTTTGTCAAGGTAGATTGGGTGTTCGGAAATTAATTATCAGACTGACGTGGAGAAGAATGGTTGGGGTTAGTCTGGTGGGCAACATGAAAACAATGATTCTGAGAGAGGTTGTTTCCTACTGTAACAGGGTTTGTGGCTTTTAATTGGTTTGCCAGAGGTGTATGGGTGGTAGGATTTCAATAAGGGATCTTCTTTGGTTGAAAGGGAGGTGGATGTGGAATAACCAAAAAAAGCTTCAGGGACTTTGTCCCCGGTAGAATACTACATCTCTCCTGGGGTATTCCTCCAAGGATAACCCTGGGCTCCCCTATGCAGGTGACCCTCACCCGCTCGTCCGCCCCAGGTTCGGGATCTGAGAGCGCCAGCCCTTCCCTGGCCACCTGAATAAGGGATTCTTGAGATCTACCTGGAAGAATACCCTCAGGTGTCTTACAGTGCCCAGAACAAGACGAGTCGCAGACGTCCAGTTGGGTTGCTACATCCCACCGAAATTCCTCCGTACCCTTGGCACACTATTGCCATGGACTACATTGTGGAACTCCCTGCATCCGACGGCCACACCTGTATCATGGTAGTGGTGGACTGCTTCACCAAGATGTCACACTTTATACCCTTGGTTTCTGTTCCCACTACAATCCAGACTACATGGTTGTTTCTGCATGATATTTACCGTCTACATGGCTTACCTGAGAAGATCCTGTCGGACCAAGGCTCTCAGTTCCTTTCCAAGTTCTGGATTCAATTGTGCAAACAACTGGGTATTCAGCATGCATTAAGCTCTAGCTACCACTCTGAAACCAACGGGCAGACTGAGCACACCAACCAGAACCTGGAGCAATATCTGCGTTGCTACGCTAATGCCGCCCAGGACAATTGGCACAGTCAACTGGACACACCCGAAGTGGCATACAACAATGCTGTCCATTCCGCCACTGTTGTTTTTACTGCTCCGCCGGACAACATCTGAAATGGATTCCTCTGCGCTCAATACCACCTAGTCCCACTCCAGTAGCAGTCGCCATGGTGACTCTGATCCAAGAACAACATTGCAAGGCCAGGCAGAACTTTGTGGATGCTCAGGAGCGTATGAGTGTACAGGCAGACAGGAAACGTACTGCAGGGCACTTGTTTCAGGTAGGAGACCTGGGTTGGCTCCCCTCTGAGAATCTACTGGTCAGGAACCTCCCCACCAACCTGGCTCGTAGGTTCTTTGGTCCGTTTAAGATCCTCAAATGTGTGTCCTCAGTGGCCTTCCACATGCTTTTGCCCACAGCTTGGCAGGTACACCCTGTCTTTCACGTGTCCCTTTTGAAGCCTTGTTGATTGGATACTCTGGGTCGCTCCTGTTCTCGGCCCCCACCTCTCCTACTGCAGGGTGTTCCGGAATTTGAGGTTCAAGAGATCTGTGACTCGCGTATCTGGTGGGGAGTGTTCCAATACTTGGTGGATTGGAAAGGCTACCCTGCCTGCAATCATTCTTGGGAGCCTTCTTCCAATGTCCGTAGACCACGCCTGGTCTGCGAGTTCTTCTACAAGCACCCAAGGAAGCCTGGGGCTCCGGGCCTTCCTGGGAGGGGGCATAGGGTCATGCCACTTACCTGTCCACGCACACAGCATCAGGGGGCTAGTGGGGCCCCGTCCTGACGCATGTATCTGTGCTGGCGGTTTCCTCGCTTTGGTGCCCGGCGGTGTCCCGTTCCTCTGGGCGCTGCCATTGTATTGTCACTATTCATGTGTGGACGCCTATGTTCGGTGTTCTGCGCATGCGCAGTCCTGCAAGCAACGCGGTTGCTTCCGCTTGCAGCTCAAGCCTCACTTTCACCCTGCAGCCCTATTTAAGGGCCGGAGACGCCTCAATTAGTGCGTATCAATGTGGTTTTCGGCCAGTCTGTCTGCCGCTCTCTTGCTTCTTGCTTCTTTTGGTCCTTCCCTAGTTTCCTAAGTACTACCCAGCACTGCTCTCTCTTGTGCCTTGTCCCAGCCCAGTCCTTGCTCCTTTCTAACTTGTCTTCTTCCGCCTGGGTTCCTTTCTTCTTGACCGGCCTCCCTCCTGTCCTCTTTCTCCCTGCCATCTCTCTACCTGCCGAACTCCCTGCTTGGGGATTCTAGTCCCTTCTATCTGCCTGGCCTCATTATTTTGATCTGGTATCTGCCTTATCTGCCTTGGTATGGAGCCACAAAACAACCTGGACTGCTACTTTGATTGTTTTCATCATCTGCCTGGTTTCCTGTGGAGCCCTTCCTGGCTGTATCATCATGTTCTCCAGTTCCACCCAGTGACCTTCCGCCAGTACACCATCGGATTCTACGTAGCCTTCCCTGTCAGTGCTTGCACTGTTCCAACGTCACGGTAATCAGAGAAGTGCTGTCCCGTGGAGTTGGGAGCTGACCCAGCACTGACCCCTGTTTCCAGATCAGGGGAGGCAGTAGGGTTGGTTCCTTGCACTACATCAGCACCTCTATACTTCCATTGACAGTCTGGCTTCGAGGTCAAAACAAGAGCCCCAGCGAACAGGTACACAGTGCCAGCGCGACACTCAGTATAACATAAGCAGCAACATTGTATGGTGAGTGCTGAAGTGGACAGTGTGTTAAAACGCATGTGATAACCAATGCAAGTGAAGTTGAACAACAGATGAGTAATTGAACTTTGAAACTAAGATACAATACCTATGACAGAGTGGTCCGGCACCGGGTGCATGCTCATTCGAAGGTCTCTGTAAGGTATCCAACTGAGAGTGGAGAAAGGTGAAAGAGTGGCAAAGAACTGTGCATCGAAGTGGTCCTGCGACGGGTTAAGCAAAATCAAAAGTCTTCGATGTTGACACTGACAAACAAATTGGTGACAAAATAGAATTAAGTTGGTCCGAGCCCGAAAGAGGGAGATCAATTGAACAAGTTAATGACAAAGTGAATTAAGTTGGTCCGAGTCTGAATGAGGGAGATCAATTGAAAGCATTTGGCATAAAATATGTTTTGTGTTAAAGAGAATTAAATTGGTCCGAGCCCGGCGAGGGGAGACTAATTGAATATTGTGTTAAACCGGATCTGAGCCTAGCTGAGGGGGATCAGAGGTGAATAGTGAATCACCTGAGAAGCTGAGTACGTGTGAAATTCCGAGAGGAAAAGAACATATTGTTTGTTTGTTTGTTTGTTTGTTTATTCATTTGTATTGCGCACCAGACCCGAGGGTATAAGGGTGCGGGAACAGCAAGGTTATTCACAGCTTAGTTACACGTTACAAAGCATTACAGTAGTTACAATAGGATCATAGATGGATACAGCAGTCACGATAAAGACAAGGTTTGCAAATTTACAAATATACATATTTAGATAGTGGGTGTCGGTGGTGGGTAGGATGGTATTAGCGGTCGTTGTTCTTTATCCAGTGTATGTAGTTGCGTCTAAAATGTGTGTATGTTTGGGGTGTCCTTAGAGAGGGTGGTAGGGAGTTCCAGTGTTGGGCTGCTTTCACCTGGAAGCTTTTGCCACCCATTTTGGTGCGATTGAACCTGGGAACTGTGAGTAGATTGGCGTTGGAGGTTCTAGTAGGTCTATTGGAAGTGCGTTTACTTATTCTGTCAACTAAGTAGCGGGGGTAGCGTTGTTGAGGCATTTGTGTGTTCGTGAAGCTAGTTTGAGCAGGATTTTATCTGTAGTGTTGAGCCAGTTATGGGATCTCCTAATGTTAGAGATGTGTTCTCTCTTGGGGATGCTAAGCGCTGCTCTGAGAGCGTTGTTTTGTAGCGTCTGTATTTTGTTAGTGACCTGTTTGCTGGCTCCTATGTAAAGAGCATTACAATAGTCCAGTTTTGATAGTATGAGGGCTCCGGCTAATGTAATGCAGCTCTGGGTGGATAAGAAGGGTTTGGCTGCTCTTATAAGCTTACATGTGTAGGCCGTGGAGGATGCCATGGAACTAACCTGTTTATGGAAGGAAAGGGAGGAATCAATGTATATTCCTAAGGTTTTCACTTCTTTAGCTACTTTGATCGGGTTCCCGTCTATAGTGAAGCTGGTGTAGTTGTGGTCCAATTTGGTTAGGTTAGCGGTGGAAGCAAATATGATGAGTTCAGTCTTGTCATCATTCAGGCATAGACTGTGAGATGCCATCCATGCCTGGATGAGGAGGTACACCTTGTTCACCAAGGCCAAATCATGGTTGTAATCTCCCGTCAACGGGATGAGGATCTGGGTATCATCAGCATAATTAGTGTAGGTGATACCCAGACCATCTAGATCATCAAACAGGGGCTTTGTGAACACGTTGTACAGTGTAGGGGAGACGCATGAGCCCTGGGGGACTCCGCATGTGATGGGGATGGGGTCGGCGGCAGCTGTGGTGGAGAAGACACACATGGATCTGTTACTGAGGAATGACTGATCACGAAGAGGTATATTCCAGCTTCCTACCCCAAACCAGCCATCCAAGAGATATATGGGGAGAACTCGATCCAGCCGATGGTCTCTTGGGAAAAGTGGGCAGCTGAGTCCAGGTGATTGCATAAGATTTTGTGATCAACTAGATCAAATGCTACGGAGAGGTCAAGGAGGAGCAATAAAGCAGTTTTCCCATTGTCTCTAATAGTGTCTATTTGAGCCTTCAGGTCGATAAGGGCTGTTTCTGTCCAGTGTTGGGGTCTGAAGCCTGATTGCCGAATACCGAGGAGATGGTTTATTTCAAGGACAGCACCGGCGGAAGGCGCCTCAGCGGCTGGAAACCACCACATACTAGCGGCTATCACGGAGCTGAGAGACTCGTGGGGGATAGCGATGGCGGACCTGCGAACCTCCCTGGAGGCTAAAATAGACGCCGTAGGCATAGAAGTCACCCTACTGCGGCAAGATGTCAGAATGCTGGCAGAGAGAACGAGCAGCTTGGAAAGTGCGGTGAAAACCAACACAGACACAAGCACCAGCAATACAAAAGAGGTGCATATACTGAAGCAACAAGTGGCCAACCTGGAGAACCGCGCCGAGGAAGCGGAAGGAAGGGCACGAAGGAACAATATCTGCGTGGTCGGACTGCCGGAGGGGGAGGAAGGCCAAGACCCTACAGACTATGTTGAGAACTTGATCTTGCAAGAAATTGGAGCTGACAAACTTTTGCAGGGATTTACGGTGGAGCGAGCACATAGAGCCCTCATGAGGAAACCGAAGCCGGGGGCCCCTCCTCGTGCGATAATTGCCAAGATACTGAACTATAAAGATTGTAAGAAGATTTTGGAGTATTTTCGCAAAGGGGGAACGATCGAAAGGGCCTTGAGCACCATCACGGCATATCCTGACTACACAATGTTGGTCCAGAGGCAACGATATAGCTATGTGGCAATCAAGAGAAGATTGCGCATGGCCGGAATTAAGTACATGCTCCTGTACCCTCCGAAACTGAAAGTGCTGCACAAAAGTAGAATGTTCTTTTTTGACACTCCAGAGGAAGCAGCGGCGTGGCTGGATCTACAGGGTTGCCCGGAACGAGATACGGAGAAGGCCCACGAGGAGCATGATAAGTGATTGGGATATTATATGCATATTGGGATGATGTAGAGCGGGTACCCAAGCAGAGACTATGATAGTGATAAGCTAAAGGGGTGCGGGTGAGTAGTGCTGACATTTGGTAAGATGCCTGTGACTTTGTTTAACTTAAAGGACTGGAATATAGAAGATTGAATATATAAGTGAATTAAGCAGCAATGCGTGGTTGAATTAAAGCGAAACTGGAGTGCCAGGACGATGGCACCCTACCCCCTGGTAGTAGTAGTAGTAGTCGCAGGATAGCCATTAGAGCGACCTCACCCTGTTGAGGCTTCGAGTACAGGCTGTTGCCAGAAAGAGCTAGATGCGGGGGTGCCTGAGATCCAGGGATGGAGCTGGTCAACAGTTGGGGGGGGGTAATGTTGGGAATGGGAAGGGAGGTTATGTTGGGGATGGGATGGTAGGTGGGAGGGGAGGGGAACTGGGAGTTTGGCGTGTTTTTGGTTGAGGGGAGTTTAAACCGGGGAACGAGCCTATGCAGAAGGAAATGGAATTTAGATTTCGGCGGCACCTTTGGGAGGTGGAATGGAACTTGGAGAAGCCATGGAGGACCTTAAAATAGTAACATGGAATGTAAGGGGTCTAAATAGTTACTTAAAGAGAAATAAGGTCATGTTGTACCTGCGCAGGCAAAAAATAGAAATTGCACTGCTACAAGAGACTCACCTGACAAAGGAAAAAATTGACACGATTGCTAGGAAGTGGAAGGGGGTGATGGTGAGCTAATCATATTCTGCCTATGCCAGGAGAGTGCTTATTTGGGTGGCGCCACATGTCCCATTCCAACGGTTGCAAGAGGTGGCTGACGCAGATGGGAGGATGGTTATATTGAGGGGACTGGTAGAGAATAGAGAGATAAGCATAGTAAATACGTATGCCCCGAACCAGAACACAGCGACGTACATTAGAGCATTGTGTACTAATCTGAGTACGTGTGTGGGGAGTGCTGTGATTTGGGGAGGGGACTTTAACTGCGTACTCGACCCAAGGGTGGATAGATCGGATGGGAAGATGAACAGACCCGCTCCTGTTGCCAAAGCGCTGCAGACATTGCTGAGTGACTTTGTTTTAGAGGACGCATGGAGAATGAGACACCCCCAGGAGAGGCAGTATTCGCATTATGCTGCTCCGCAGCAGTTACACACGAGGTTGGATTACGTCTTTACTACACCTGAAGTGCTGGCGGAGATAACACAAATAGAATATAAAGCAAGGGTTCTTTCGGACCACTCACCCCTGATTCTCGGATGGCAATATTGTCCCCCGAGAGTGAGGATTCCGACATGGCGCCTGCGAGCAGAGGCACTGAGAGACCCCTTTTTTAGAGAGGACATGAGGGAGGAGATTGTTAACTTTTTTGAGATGAATACTGGGAGTGTGGATTCGGCAGGAACACTGTGGGAGGCCTTTAAAGTCGTGATGAGAGGGGTAGCCATAGCAAAATCTAAAGGATTACAAGGTGGGATTTTAGCTGACCTACGAGAGACGGAGGAGAAACTGGAAGAGGCTTTAAGGGATGAGGATGGCACTAAAGAGAAATTAGAACTGATACTTATGCTACAGCAGAAACGTGCGGAGCACTGGGATAGACTGTGTAACCTCAATTATAAAAAATATGTAGAGAGACAGCATGCGGGCGGGGATAAACCAGGACGGCTCTTGGCGTGGTTATATAAGAGCGAAACCCCCAGAATCACGATCAGGACCATAATAAGGGAAGACGGTAGTATAGCGGACACCCAAGAGGGAGTTAACCAAGAGTTTGCAGACTATTATAAGATATTATATGGAGACGATGGCAAGAGCAGTCGTGCTACAATAATAGAAACATTGGAGGATATAGGGTTGCCAAAGATAAGTGAGGAGGAAAAAGAGGAGTTAGATGCACCAAATACCCTAGAAGAACTGGGGGAGGTGGTGAGACAGTTGCCTACTAGCAAGACTCCAGGGGCGGATGGACTCCCAAGCAAATTTTATAAAGTATACATGGAAGAGGTTCTCCCCCCGCTGTTAGAAATGTTTAATGAAGCGTTTGAGAGGGGAAGTTTGCCAGAGCCACTGAGAGAAGAGGTTATAATACCGCTTCCCGAATCCAACAAGCCTGGGCACAGCTGCAGCTCATATTGTCCCTTGTCAATGCTAAATCAAGACAGCAAGATACTGACGGCTGTCTTGGCAAACAGATTAAAAAGGGTTATTGGCAAATTAATACACCCTGATCAGACGGGTTATGTCCCAAATAGGAATATCTCTAATAATCACAGACGACTCCAACGAATTATTGAGAGTGGTAGCGAAAATGCAGGTGAAATGGCAATTGTGTCCTTGGACGCAATAAAGGCCTTCGATTCGGTCAAATGGCCATGGCTGTTGGCGACCCTGGAAGGTTATGGGTTGGGACCTGGATATGTACGGTGGGCGAAAATACTGTATAGGGAGCCGCTGGCTAGAGTTAAGACAGGATCAGTGATATCCGAAAGGTGGCAGCTTAGCAGGGGCACCAGACAAGGTTGTCCGTGGTCTCCAATGCTCTACATACTGGCCCTGGACCCACTAGCGATATATCTGAGACAACAATATGAGACCGTAGGCATTGAGGTGAAAGGGGAACGACATCTGATCTCCCTATACGCAGATGATATATTGCTGTATTTGAGGCACCCAGAGGAAAATCTCCAATATATTCTAGAGGTAATGGAAAGATATGCGGGTTTATTTGGCATAGCGGTGAACCCCCAGAAGTCGAGCATGTTCCCACTAGGTGGGTACATGGGGATCCCGCTGGAGCGGTTACCCGTATTGCAGGTGCCATGGGCGGTCAGAACATTTCGGTACTTAGGGATAGACATTTACCACACAGTAGAAGAAGAGCATAGGTGTAACACGGAGGTAGCGATTAAAGAAATTGAAAATTGCATGCGTTTTTGGGTGAGGTTGCCCTTAGCAATGATGGGGCGGAGAGCAATGCTCAAGATTGTGGTCTTGCCTAGGCTCCTGCACTACTTTGGGAACATACCATATCTGATACCTAAGAAGTTCTTCATCAAACTGAACGGTATGGCACGCGGAACAGAGTGGCACAATGGAAGCTACAGAATTTCTATGAAAAAGGGGGAATAAAATTGCCCAACTATGAGGTTTATTATGTGGTGAGCCAACTGCAGTATGTTGCCAAATGGCTCTCGGATGAAGAGACCTCTGAATCCAGGCTGTTCAGGCAAGATTGCACACCCTTTTACTTGAAAGAGATGATGTGGGTACCCAAGGCAGAAATGAAAGGGCGCCCCAGGATGATGTTACTGGGGTGGAAGATGTGGCGCAGAGCATGTCAGATGATGGAGAACCCAACTCCATGCTCCCCGCAGGTGCCACTGGTTGCATTGACAGGGGCGGATGAACAGCTTAGGAAGATACTTAGAAGCCACTGGGAACCGGTTGGGCTAGCAACAATGGGAGATATTTGGCGGGAGGGTTCTATTAATACCTTTGAGGGGCTGCGGGATGAAACTGGGTTGCATGCGGGCCAGTACATCACATATCATAGAATGGTGCAGAGAGTTAAGAGAATATGGCCCGAAACTGTGTTGGAGGAAGAACCAGATGCCATCATAGATATGATCTACGACATAGCGGAAGGGGGACATGAGATATCCAGATTATATGAGATGTTGATGATTAAAGTGGGGAAGGAGGTCACACAGTTGAGACTAGATTGGGAAGCGGAAGTAGGATCCCCAATGGAGGATGGGAAGTGGGAATGGGCTCAGAGGTACCACAAGAAGGTATCTAGAAATGCGAGATTGAAACAGATACAACTGTATATCACACACAGGGCATACATGACACCCCAAAGGATATCGAGGTTTGTGAATGTAGGACGGCAGGCATGCCCCAAGTGTGATGAGGAAAACGCGGGCATGGTGCATATGTTCTGGTCATGCCCGATCATTGAACGCTTTTGGAGCGACGTGGAGCAGAAACTGCCAGAGAAGGGGGTCAAGATTGTAGTGGACACTGTGTGGGCTTGTTTGTTGCGGGGGGTCCCAAGATCACAGAAGCTAAAGCATGTGAGCAAACTGAAAGATCTGGCATATGTGCTTGCAAAGAGAAGAATCGCCATGGGGTGGAAGACATGCCATAGACCGCGAGTGGAGGTGTGGTGGAAAGATTTGCAGAAATGGGGAGAGGCAGAAACCATAGTATGGCAAGAAGCGAGCAGCGCAGGGGGGGAGGAGGAGACAGAGTCCCTGATGGCCTGGAAATTATTGATAGCAGAACTGTTTGGGTCAATCTGAGACCCAGATGAACCCATGGAAGGAGAGACCCTGCCACGGGATGCAGATACGGAATGTGTAAAGTGATAGGCTTGAAATGGGGGGTGGGATAGGGGAAGCAGTGACTCGAAGTAAACAATGGATCTGTTGACATGTGCACTGTCTGTTTGGTTTGCATTGTTTGGTTGGAATTTAACAAAAATGTTTTTAAAAAAGTAAAACATATATATATATATCTTAGTCATTGTAGATTATGCCACCCGTTATCTGGAGGCCTTTCCCTTGAGAGCCAATATGACCCAACAGATCTTGAAACATCTACTTCCCTTTTTCTCTAGGGTAGGGTTTCCAAAGGAGATCTTAACAGATCAGGTTTCAACTTTTATGAGAAAGCTTATGAGGAAGTTAAAGAACTATTACACATCGCTACCCTTAGAACCTCAGTGTATCATCCCCAAACATATGGCCTACTAGAAAGATTTAACAAGACTCTTAAGACCATACTTTGAAAGTTAGTGGAACAAGATGGGAAAAATTGGGATCAAATGATACCCTGGGCCTTGTTTGCAGTTCGGAAAACCTCTCAGGCCTCAACTGGATTTTCCCAGTTTGAGGTCCTTTCTGGACAAGAACCAAGGGATGTCCTGGATAAGTTAAAGGATACTTTGGAGGATGAAAAGTCAGCTACAATTTCCCTTTTCCAGACTGGGAATAGGTTGAAAGAACACATGAAGGTTGTAAGATCTCGGGTACAGGCTCACATGGCCAAGGCACAAGAGCAACAAAAGACCTCTTACGATAAAAAGGTTTCCCTTAGATCCTTTTCAATAGTGTTTGTCCTGTTGCTGACTTCAGAATATAAACTTTTTAAAAAAAACTTTTATTTAAATTGTACAGAATTCAACATAATACATTCATACTTTGGATTAATGCTTCCACAGGTGTTATATCGATGATCTACAGAACATTTACAGTGTTTCACTCTCATCATTTTCTGCGCTTGCTCTATTGCCTAGGTATAAACCTCCCCATATATCTCTCGGATGGCTGGTTTGGGGTAGGAAGCTGGAATATACCTCTTCTTGATCATTTGCCCATGTCATATCATTCATCCATTCCTAAGCCGTGGTGGGTGCTTTGCTCTTCCAAAGCATCAATATGGCACGCTTAGCCAGTAACAGTCCCATGTTTATGAGTTTGCATTTTGCCGCATTCATCTTAAGTACATAACCCAATATGCATATTGAATGTTCCCATACAACAGGTTGTTCCACCATTGCTTCTAATAAATCACATACCTTGCCCCAGTATTCAGAGAATGCTCCGCAGCACCACAACATATGCATCAGATCAGCATCTTCATTACCACATCTTGGGCATCCCCCCTCGGCTGTTGCATACATGTTCTTTAAGCGAACCGGGGTGAGATGTACTCTATTTAATATTTTGAAGTGAATCAGCCTGTGCCTGGAGTTAAACAATACTTGTTTCGTGAGTCTGCACAGTGACCAATGTGACTCTGTGAACGTGACACCTAGGTTCTTTTCTTACTCTAGCTTGACATCAGGTGCTTGTACCTTCCTTGTCGCCAGTGCCAATTTGTATAGTGCTGAGGCAGTTTTTTTGGTTGTGCCAGTGGAAATTATATAATTCAGACACGGATACGATGTTGGCTCCTGCAGGAATCCGTCCCGCGCTGCTGCTACTGCTGATCAGAGTCTGAATTATTGTAGTTTCTGCAGCGGAGTATCACTTACTTGGAGCTTAACATCCTCCCAGGGTCTAAATAGGCCATTCTGGTATAATTCCCCAAACTGGGTTATGCCTGCTCCCAGCCAGTGTGTGGATAGTGTTATGTCATTCGACGGGTCTAGGTAGGGTGCGCCCCAGATAGGCATTTTTGGGCTATACATAATGGTGTTCGGAGGTTGCTGTACCAGTCTCGACCATGCCTGCTGTGTGGAAGGTACCGGGTTCAAATGGTTACAATTTCCCCTTCTCCTAATGGCCACTCCATGTAGTAATGTGACCCTTGCCTTCCCTTGTGTTTCTAAGTCAACGTACGATGTTAGTGGCATGCCTTCTATCCATTTTGTGGCATAATATGCTTGGGCTGCCCAGTAATACATTTCGTAGTCTGGGGCTGCCAGTTCCCCCTGCTCAGTATGTGAGACGCTTCCAGCTGGCCCTCGCCTGACCCCTCTAAATGAGCACGGAGCAGGCACTAGTTATTTTTGCAAAAAAGGACCTACCTGGCCATAGTAGTAATGTACTGAAGAGGTAGAATAGTTTGGGTAGTATAGTCATTTCCACTAGTGCCACTCGTCCCATAAGTGAAATAGGTAGCTGGTTCCAGTGCTCGAGTTTGGCACAAACTGTAGTAGTCAGTGTATCATAGTTAAGGGAGCAAACCAGATTGGCCGATCGAGCCATCTCTACCCCTAAATATTTGACCTGTTGGGGGGTCCATTGTAGCCCAAATAGATTGGTAGGTGGCCTTGTGTTGTCGGTCTGCGGGAATATTTCAGTTGGTGTTCAATCAGAGTCCGGAGAATCTCCCGAATTCCTGAACCACGGTTAACACCCTCTGAAGATATTTCTCAGGGTTTCTTACAAACATCATGATGTCATCTCCATATAATGTTATCAACTCCACCGGCCCGGCCACAGGGATGCCTGCTCTTGCATGTCATGCCCTCATAAGATCATCCAGGATTCAAACACGAGTGTGAACAGCAGGGGGGAAAGTTGGCATCCCTGTCTGGTGCCACCCGCAAGTTGCAGCACTGACGACAGCACCCCATTCACAGACACCCTAGCATAAGGTTGCATAAAAAGAATTTGTACCCACTTAATAAAGTTAGCACCAAATCTGTCATTGTGCAGTACTCTAAACACGAACGGCCAGTACACAGTATCAAAAGCCTTCTGCATATCTAGGGATATGACGCCCCCCTCGGTTTCCTAGGGAATCTTCGCTAGAACATTATAGAACCTGCAAATATTCGATGCCGTCGATCTTTCCTTTCACAAATCCCACCTGATCCCTGATCCTTGTGCACCATGTAGGGCATTACCGGATTAAGTCGGGAGCCTAGTATCTTGGCGAATATTTTCGCATCTGTGTTAATAAGGGACAGCGGGCGGTACGATCCGCAGTCTTCAGGCTGTTTCCCAGGCTTCAACAGCAGGGTTATGACCGCCTCTTGCATTGATTCTGGCAGGATACCAGTATCCAAAGCCTTGGCCCACACCGCTAGGAGGCGTGGTGCAAGCGCTTCCATGAATTTCTTATAGAATGAAGCCCCTAACCCGTCCGGACCCCGGGGCCTTTCCTCCGGGAAGGTCCTTGATCGCCACCTTTATCTCGCTGAGTGTTATGGGGGTTTCCAGAGCATTGCGTGTGTCTGCCGACAATAGTGTTATGGGTATCGCAGCAAGGTATTAATCAATCTCCTCATTTGTGGCCGTGCTTTGGGGCGAGTATAGGTCACTGTAGAAGTCATAGAACACCCCACTGACCTCATCTGCCTTTGTGACCACCACTCCATCTTGCCTGGTAATACACGGGATAGTCGTACTGCCTCTCTCCATGCGAACCATTCGTGCTAGAAGTTTGCCCGGTCTCTCCTGTTTCCTGTATCTACGAGCTGCCATTGGCCTATCAAAATAGCGTAGTTCCCTGTCTGCTGCTTCACAATATTTATCTAGTTCTGCTTTGATTTCTACGTTAATATGCAGAGACAGGCTGCTCGAGTATTCTGCCTGTAGTTGAGCTATGGATTCTTCTCGTATCTTAAGTTCCCGCCTAATATCGCGGAGCACCCCAAATTCCGTGGACATTGCCACTCCTCGCATGTATACCTTGAATGCTTGCCACAAAATAGCCTGCTTGCCCACTGATCCTTCATTAGTTTCAAAGAAGTCTGAAATGTGGTGCGCTAGGCTAGTTTTAAGGACTGGGTCTAGAAGTGATGTGTGTTTGAATTGCCACTGCGTCCTCTGGGAGGCGCTATCCGGGACGTCAATAACGAGTGATATAGGGGAGTGGTCCGACAGCATCCTGGGAAAGATCCGGGCTTCTGTAACCCAGCTAAGGATTGTGTGTGATGTTAACCATAAATCTATAAGGGAGTGCATGTCATGTACAGATGAATAAAAGGTGAAGGACCATTGTGTTCCATGCAGCGAGCACCAAGCGTCTCTCAGACCTAGGTCAGTTATATGTGTATGTATTGTACGTGCCGCGTTTGTCAAGAGTCTGGGTGCAACTGACGTTCCGTCTAAATCTGTATTGAGTATAGTATGGAAATCCCCTCCACAGATCGGTTGTGTAGTCGGGTACTTAGCGCATTTTTCAAATATTTCCTTATAAAATTCTGAGTCATCTATTTGGGACCATAAATGTTCATCAGAAATACTTCGGTGCCCCCAGCTTCCCATGTACTAATACATATCTGCCACAGGCGTCACTCTCTGTCGCATAGTGTGTGAAAGAGAGCGATCTGAGAACTAGGATCATGCCGCCTCGGGCCCTAGTTGAGAAGGAGGTGTAGTAGTGGTGTTCCCCCCAGCCAGGGGCGAACTTGCATGCCTCGTGTTCCAAGAGATGTATTTCCTGTAAGAATAGTATCTGGGCTCCTTGTCTGTTCACATATGCTATCACCTTGCATGCTTTCATAGGGATGCCCAGACCCCGAACATTCCAACTCAGCAACTTACCCCAGTGGGTACGCTGTCAGCCATCATCTCTTACATGTCGGCGGGTGATCTCCACAGACCTGTACCTGTTCGCACTTTGGTCGCTACCTGCTGTTTTCTAGCTGTGCATTTTTTCATTTTTTTAACTGTTTCACCCCAACCTCTTCCGAACTCTCCTTCCCCCACGCTCATAGTGCCCTGAAATTCGACTTTGTGACACCCTCCCCTCACATTCCCTCTCCTCCCCTCACTAAAATTAACAAAACTATGCACTTGCATTGGGGGCGACTGCTTCCAAGGCGTCCAGGGGTCCCGGCTTGCACATCATGAGAATTCTATCCGGTTTTACCACCTTACTCATATAATCCTGCGTTTTCAAAACACATCATGAATACACTTTGTTATTGCGGGGTACAGGACTTCTCACATGTTGAATAATTTCACAAAAGTGTCATACAATCCTCTGTTCCCCCCTCTTACCCAATGGTCTGATCGCAGGTTATGATATAACTATTAATCTGGCGTCTGCAAGTGTACATTCACTGCTGTTGTCTGTACCGTCATGGTTCTGGGTGCTAAACTCATTCGACGCCTTCACAGATGGTTGTGTTATAGCTTCATCGTCATTCCACCTCTTCAGTCGGCTGTCTCTCAGGCAAGGGAATATTAGCCTCCACAAATGAGGTTGCCTCCTCTGGGAAAGTGGAAAAGTAGGTCTGCCGGTCAACGGGAATTGGCTGTCTCCTGTGCTGCCTAGTAGGATTATCCCTGGGTTCCACGGAATCATTAGGCCGGTGATCTGCTTGATAAGTTCCAGGATCTCTTTCCAGAACTTTGTGGACATCGGGCATGCCCATAGCAAGTGGAACAATGTGCCAGTGTCTGCACAGCCTCTCCAACACAGCAGAGAGATCGCTGGGTTGCTCTTGTTCAGGGTCTCCGGAGTTACATACCATCTATAGCATGTTTTGATCGCCCCTAACACATTTGAGCTCTTCTGTACTCTGGTCCAGATATGACCCCATTCTTCCATCTCGATTGCTCTGCCAATGCCCCTTTCCCACCCTTCCATATAGGCCTCCTTTTTATTGGGATCTCCTCAGTCTATACAAGGCTGATATTTTCCCCGCGGGGGGAGGCATTGTGAGTGTTCGTTCCAATGCCGTCAATTCTCTACTGCCATGCGATTTCATTGAATCGTGCAAGAGCCAGTGTCAAATCTGTGTGTAGCGAAATCTTTCCGTTTCTGGCATGCAAAATTTCTCCTTGCATTCTTCAAATGTTAGCGGATTGCCCTCTGCATAGAAGTGCCCCACATGCTTCAGCCCTCCCGCCTTCCAGCTATCAAAATTGTTTGGCGCAATCCCCGGGCTGAAGTCCGGGTTATCCCAGATCGGAGACAGGGGCCTATTGTGCTCCTGCAGTTCCATCGCCTGGCTGCCTTCCTCCAGTTTTCTGCCGTATTCTTGGTCGAGGTTAGGGACCCCGCTTTGGGGGGGGTCGATGGTCATGACAATGTGCGGGATTGATTCTAGTGAACAGCGGCACCAGTCCTCCTCCAGCTTCAGCAAGGTCTGTTGGTGTTTAGTGTCCAGGTGAAGGCCGGTGAGAGCTGAGCCGCGAGGCAGTACCTGTCCACCTCTGGGGCCCCCAGGCCTCCCGCTCCCGTGCTTCGGAGCATCACTCTCCTAGCTACTCGCGGCTTCTCCCCCCCCCCCACAGATGAATTTCAGGATGTTTGTAGTTTCTGCAGGTCTTTCCTGGGGACGGAAATTGGGTGGTCCTGGCAGTGGAAAAGTAGTCTTGGTACCAGGTTCATTTTTACTGCTGTTATTCTTCCCAGCCACGACACCTCTTGCTTTTGCCATCTTATCAGATCTGACTGCAGCTCCCTGAATAGTGGGGGAAAGTTTAACTTATATGCTTTCTCTATTCTGCATGGGACCTGGACCCCTAAGTAGCTGAAGTGTGACCTGGCCCACTGGATGGGGTGTCTGGCAGCTAGTGTCTACCAGGTCTCCAGAAGTGTTGATCCCTAGGGCTATTGATTCTTCGAGATTGACAGAGAACCCTGAGGCTGCCCCGAAGTTGTCCAGTTCACTCCACAAGGCATCCAGGGAGGTTTCAGGCTTAGTGAGGGTCAGTTGAATGTCATCAGCATACAGGACAATTTTGTAAGCTTCCCCCATTACCGTCAGCCCATTTATCAGAGGGTTTTGGTGGATTCTGCAGGCGAACGGCTCCATGGACAGTGCAAAAATGAGCGGGGATAGAGGACAACCCTGTTGCGTGCCTCTGGTAATCTGAATTCTGGGCAATTTGTTGTCGTTGATCCTCAGCGCTGTGGTTGGGTGTTGATAATTGGCCAGGGTCCATTTACGAAACTTTGGGACAAAGCCCAGGTGCTTTAAGGTTTCTTCCATATATCCCCAATGCAACATGCCAAATGCTTTGCGCACGTCGAGCGACAGCATTGCCATCTGCTCTCCCGTCCTGCCTGCGGATTCAATGACGTTTAGGGTGCGCCTGATGTTGTCGAAAGTGCTGCGGCCCTGGGATGAACCCTGTCTGGTCTGGGAGAAATTTTGCCAATCTGCGCGCCAGAATCTTTGAGAAGTCTTTGGTGTCATTGTTCAGTAGCGTGATCGGTCTTTACGAGGAGCAGAGTGCTGGATTATTCCCCGGCTTCAGAATCAATACCATCAGGGATTCCTCCATTGAGGGGGTAATGGAACCGGTGGTCAAGAAGGAGTTATACAGCGACGAAAGGTGGGGGGCCAGGATGTCAGCGTACTTTTTGTAGAACTGAGCTGTTAGTCCATCGGGGCCTGGGGCTGTGTTCTTCAGGGACCAAATTGTGCCTGACACCTCTTCCGTAGTGATAGGGAGTTCTAGGGTGTCGAGCTGTGGGAGTGGAGAGTCCCGTCGGGCTGATCGCAGGTATCGGATTGTGCCTTTTTTCTCGTGGCGGGTCCAGACATAATACCCTTGTGGTGTTCAGTGATAATGTCCAGTTTCTCTGCTTCTGTGCAACAGGGCTTGCCACTCCGGTCTTGCAGAGTTAGTATCTTGTTCCGGGAGTGTAGCTTCTTCAATTTGTGCGCTAGCAGTCGGTTGGCCTTGTTGCTGTTTACGTAGTAATATTGTTTTGTGTAGGCCAGGGCCCGGGCCGTCCAATCTGCCAAGTGAATTTCGAGAGTCGCTTTTGCCTTCTTAAATTCTCTGCCTGCCTTCACGGATTGGTGTTTTTTGAATCGTGATTTCAGTTCCCCTACCTCCGCTTCCAGCTTATAGAGCTGGAGTTGATGCCACCTCTTCTGTGCCGCTGTGCAGTTGATGGCCACTCCTCTGATGACTGGCTTCATCGCATCCCAGACCATGGCTTCGGAGGTGCCCTTTGCTGCATTCCCTGCGAAGTAATTTGTGAGGGGAGTCCAGGAGCTCGCTGCTGGATGCACGGCTGCTAGGATGTAGTCTTGGAGTTTCCAAGACCTCTATAAATGTGCCGGGAGGCCTTCGACTCGCAGGCGGGCTATTACTGGTGCATGGTCGGATATCACTCTGCGGCCAATTTGTATGTCCTCAATGCAAGGGTAGAGTGCGCTGGACACCAGCAGTAGATCTATTCTTGAGAAACCCCTGTGGACGTGGGAGTAGAACGTGTAATCCCGGGCTCCGTTATGGGCTAACCTCCAGGCGTCAATGGTGCCTGTGTCCCTTAAAAACTCTGCCATCCCCAGTGCCCGGGAAACGTCCTCCCTGAAGGGCGGCAGAGTTTTGTCTATATTAGGATCTGGGGTGAGGATGAAGTCTCCTCCGATTAGCAGGCACCCTTCTGGGAAAGAGGTGATCGTGGGGAGGATATTGCTGAGAAAGCGATCTTGTGCGGTGTTCAGGGCGTATATCACTGCGATGGTAATTGGGAGTTTGACCAGGAGCCCCTTGAGCAGGAGGTATCTCCCCGCCGGATCTCGTTTGACCGAGATTCGTGTTAGAGGAACCGCGCGGCTGAGAAGGATGTCTACACCCCTTTTTTTCTGTCCTGATGGGGCAAAGAGCCTCGTAGGGTATTGTCGAAAGTTCACTCTCTTCTCATCTGGTCCCTGTAGGTGTGTTTCTTGGAGGCAGACGATGTCCGCTTCCAGATGAGCCAGCCTATGTTCCACAGACTTCCGTTTCCTAGGTGAATTCAGCCCCTGCACATTCCATGTTACCATGGTAAGCTCTTTAGTGGTCTCCATAATCCGGGAAGGATATGCGCATGAATTACTTTGATTGCCTCTTCTGATAAACCTCCAATGAACCAGTCCCCATGTTGATTGTTGAGTCCCTTCTCATGGTCCCCAGCCGCTGTCCACCTCCCCTACCCTCCCCCACCCCCAAGTCAAACCAGGCCATCAGGACCAGCCTTCGACCAACGGGTATCCGGCGGGGCCAACACAACCAACTAACTTGGAGGCAACTGTGCCTCAACTGATGTACGGTGAATCAGCGGTGTTCCGACATTCCGGCGCCCCATAGAGTCGCTCCTAAAAGTATGCGTTCTCCTTTTTTCGTGGGGTGGTGTCTGTATCGTGGGCCCCTGGTTGGTGCCCATAGATTGGGCCCTGCTGCGGGAGGTGTGCTCAGTCCCTGCCGTTCCGCTTGCTCTTGGGTGGCAGTCCTCTGAACCTACGGCGTCTTTCCATGCGCATCCAGGAGGGATCAGGATTCCTTGCTCGGGTCGGCTGGGCTGATGTGTCCTTGTCAGGCTCGTCATCCTCTGATCCATGCTTTAAGAGCTTTTCAGCCTCCTGTAGGGTGTGGATGAGGCGGGGCTTGCCCTCCCAGGTAAAGGCCAAGGCCGTGGGGAACGCCCAGTGGTAGGTGGTTTTCTTCTCCCTGAGCCAGTCCGTGATGGGTCATAGGGCTCTCCGCCTCGCAAGTGAGATGGTGGCAAGATCCTGATACAGGGAGATAGAGGCATCCCTGAAGAGAATGCGAGGTGAGTCCCTAGCTTCCCGCATGATTTCCTCCTTGAATTTATAGAAGTGTACTCTGGCTAGGACGTCAGGCGGGTTAACTGTATTTGCTCTAGTTCTCATTTGGTGCACTCTATCCAGTCCAAGTGGGGCCTCATCTGGGAGGGTCAGGATGAATCGAAAAAGGTCTTTGACATAGGGGCCCAGTTCTGCATCCGAGACTGCTGTTGGGATCCCTCTCAGGCGGATATTGTTCCGATGGGAGCGGTTTTCTGTGTCTTCCTGTCTGAGCTCGAGGGCTTTGCATCTGGCCTCGAGTGCTGTGATGCTGTCCGTGCCTTCCCCAATCTCGTGGCCGTGCTCACACAGGGTCGTCTCCACTTCCTCAGTCCTTGCCTCCACTTCCCCCATCCGTTTGTCCAAGACCCAGATTTTTTTCATGACCTCCTCTGTGCCCTTCTGGTATTCCTTTGTGAGGGCCTGTAGCAGCTCCTGCAGGTCAGATTTAGTCAATGCCTGTGCCATGGGGACTGGGTCTGCCTCTGCCTGTGTATCCGAACCCGTCGCCTTGGGGCGCTCCCCTTTCTTTAGTTTGTCTGTGCTCAGGGTTGACAGCAGAGCAGAGATGTCCGTTTGTTTTGTGGCTTTCAGTGTCTTGGCCATGTTGGGCAAGATGAATGTCCCTTTGGCACCCTGGAGGGGGGTCCGCTTTTCTCCTGTGGCTCCCGCCTGGGTTGGGTAGAGTCCGAGGGGAAGGGTTCCTCAGTTCGTAGCTGGAGGGATGTGTAGCAGGTGTTTGGGTGGAAGAACCTGCGCTGGTGGGGCGAACCCTGGAGATGTGGGGTTGGGATTCAGGAGGGCTAGCCCTGTGTCCTCCAGAGCTGAACCAGCCCCTAAGACCTGGCTGTGGGTGCACGTGGAGTCGTCTTCGTTGCTTGTGTGGTGCGTTCAGCCCTACCTCCAGCAGTGCCAGCGGGGGGGATCCTCCCCGTGGTCGATGGCAGGGGCCAGGACAGAGGTGGCGGGCGCCTCTGGTCTTCCAGGCGGCCCGACGTTGTTCCGTGGTAGTGCCAGAGTCCAAGAGTCAAGCAGCTGGGTCTGTCCGGGGAAGGGTCCAACCGGTTGGTGCTAGGGAGGTGGAAGCCGTTGCACAGGCTCACTGGGCCGTTCCAGTGCGGTCCACGCTTGCTCTGTACAGCGGGCCGGCCAGTTGGGGTCTGTTCTTGCCTATTACTGTGTAGAAATGTTGTGGCCCCCTTGTCGATTGCTAAACTGTCCCACGGGGGCAACCCCCAGTTCTTACACCTGCAGTGCTCAACACTATGGGTTTCCCTTGCCGTATCTGGTCCTGTGTAGAGCATGACCAGATCTTCCGCATTGATTCGTCAAGGGTGTTCAGTTCTTGGTGTAATCGGGAGCCCTCAGCAGCCGCTTTCTCCCACTTCCTCAATGGCTGCATTTCGCGGCGGGTACGTGCAGTATACGTATGCTGATGTTGTTGAGTTTTTAAGATTAGAGTGCACACAGTATGACCCACTGCTGGGTTGATTGTGGGGTGTCATGGTGACTATCGCACAGTGCCTTCACGTTAGTTCTTAAGGAAGTGCTGTCCCTCATGAATTTCTGTGGTCCACGCTCGGGCGGCGGCCCTGTGCCGGGTAAAGTCACCAACCCTTTCTGTCGCCTGTTCCATTTATGTTAGACCTGTTCGGGTCAGCGCTCCCTTCCCACCACGACGTGGGACACAGAAGGATTGGCACTGGGGCGAGCACCAGGAACCATGCTACCAGTCTCAGCTGTGCCGGAACCGTCTGGGTCCATGGGTCGGGATCTGTGTCCTCCTCACCTTGTCACGGAGTACAGGCAGCAAACGCCAGCTCTGCAGTAGTCAGTGGGGTGGCGGGCCCCGATTGTGACCGTCCATGTGTCTTCTGTCTTTTATGAGCCTTTGCAGCGGATCTGCGACGTCCTCTGGAAGTTATCTAGTCCGCCCATGCAGGAGAAGTCACGCGGCCCGCGCGGTGTCGCACATGCGCCCGGACCGGGCCATTCGTGGACTTCTTCAGGTATCTCTGAGGTTGTTGGGGCAATATACCCAATTTTTGGCCAGGATGTGTATCACTCTCGGAGCAGTTTGGTGGAAAACTGGATGAGCATTCTGACAAAATTACGCTGGGTTCCTCAGCAAACCAGCAGAGCTCACGCAAGGGCATGCATGCTGTCAAGCGCGCAACAACGCCTCCTTCAGAAAATAAACTTGTGTCCAAGTGGCATGGACCATACGAAGTAATAGAGCAACAAAGTCCCATTTAACTTTTTTTTAAACATTTTTGAAACATTAACAACAGTAAAGCCCCCCTCCCCTTACCCGTCCCCCAGTTCAAAAGGTTTTCTTGAGACGTTCCATGCCCTAGGCTCCTACCATTACCACAAATAAGTCATTCCACAAGTCCTAGCAGTTTCATTCTCCTAAGTGACCAGGCCCCCCTTGACCCTTTCTGGAAAAATCCCAACACTCTTGACCAGGTCATCCCAGAAGGGGTTCTGTTCTTCTTGTGGGGAGTATGTGGCCCATTCCATAAGGGCAAAGTTCCACACCTTGCTCACCCAGAGGCTTTCCGGCGGAGGGTCCCTCGTCTTCCATTTCTGCGCTATTCCTAATGCGCCTGCCAGCATCAGAATTATATACATCTTCCTTTCCTCTTTAAATGGAAGTTCTTGCAGTTGCCCCCCAACCCCAGGATTGCGAGGCCCCTGGTGCCTCCCCCTTTCAGATTCAAAGCCTCTCCCAGCGCCTCCTCTATTGTCTCCCAGTAGTTGGTAATATGGGGGCATTCCCACCAGATGTGGCTCCAGGTGCCCACTTGGCCACATTGTCTCCAGCAAAGGTCTGAAGCCCCGTGGTAGATGGCATGCAGTCTTTCCGGGGTTAGGTGCCATCAGAGCATACATTTTACCCATATTTCTTGAATTTGTATCGATCTGGAATGTTTCTCCCACTCCTCCTCTTCCATGTCCTGCCCTCTGAGTCTCCCCCAGTAAGACATATATCCCCTTGTTCCAGGTGACTCTCCCTGTTTGATTAGAGCCTAGAGTGCTCCCTCTAAGTGCTTATCTCCAAAGTTCGATTGTTAGGTATTTCTCAAAAGGGGCTAGGGCTTGCAGAGCCGCCCCACGGATCGTGGGTCGTAAGACCCAGTGTCTAATCTGGAGGTAATGGAACCTCTCCCTCTCCCCCAATCCAAAGTCCTTTTTGCACTGTTTGAACGTTTTAATCCCCCCCATGAACATATCTCGGATTTTGAGGCATCCTCCTTCCCGCCATGCGCTGAAAGCCTTTGTCCCCCACCCCGGGGATAATTTAGGGTTATCATGGATTGGAGTGAAGGGAGACGGAAACGTGGTTATGTGAGCCCTTCTTATCGCTGCGTCCCAGGTGTTGTCCCCCCACTGACAGAATTGCGCTATGAGACATTCCCCATGGCCTATCATCCTTGGGCTTCCAGAGCACCTCTTCTATGTTCCTTCCTAACAGTGCCGTGTCCATTGCTCACCAGATTTTCCCCCGGTCATCCTTCTGCCAATCCCTCAGTATCCTAATCTGGGCCGCCAAGTAATAGATACTCAAATCCGGTTCTCCCAACCCTCCTCTGTTTCTCGGGAGCCTCAAGATCTCCCTATCCACTCTTGGTTTTTTATTGTGCCAGAGAAATTTACCAGTGTGTTTCTGGAGTGTTCTGAAGAAGCCGGGCGGCACCTGAGTTGGGAGGGCCATAAAGTAATAAAGCATTTTTTAAAGGACCACCATCTTCACCACATTGATCCTGCCCAACAATGTTATTGCCAGGGGCCCCCAGTCCACCAACATAGTTCTAATGGCCTGAAGGAGAGGGTTATAGTTGGCAGAGAAGAGCTACTCAATAGTGCTAATCAATTTTATTCCCAGGTAAGATAGGTGCTTCTCGACCCATTTGTATGGTAGTGTGTTTTTAAGTTGCTGCACCTCGTCCCCAGGGGTGGTAAGGTTCAAGATTTCTGTCTTTGTAGGGTTAATTTTAAGCCCTGCTACTCTCCCAAAGCCTCCACCTCTTTCTCCACTGCTATCAGGGAGCTCCCTGGTTCCCCTAGTCTCAAAAGCATGCCGTCGGCGAATGCCGCCACCTTATGGGTCCTTCCCCCAAATGGTATCCCTTCTATATCCTTGTTCATGCGAATTGCTACCAAGAGAGGTTCCAGATATATAGCGTATAGCAGGGGAGACAAGGGACACCCCTGTTTTGTGCCCCTCTGAACTTTGACGGGCTCAGAGAGCTGACTGTTGATGGCTAATCTTAGCACAGGGCTTTGGTAGTTGACTTTTATCATGGTGAGACATTTTTCCTCAAATCCCATTTGCTGCATTATTCGACCAGAATCGCTGGGAGGCCCATTTTGGTGATCTTTTCAAGATGGTGGCCAATCCGTCTTGTGTTGTCAGTAGGCTGTCTACCCTTGATAAACCCTGCCTGATCCGGGTCAATTAAGTCGGAGATAGTCGGTCCAGGCAATTGGCCAGGACCTTTGACTATATCTTGGCATCCATATTGATCAGGGTTATGGGCCTGTAGGAGCCACATTGTGTCGGGTCTTTACCCTCTTTGGGAATCAACACCACCTTTGCCTCTTCCATTGTAGGTGTTATTCTCCCCTCCCGCCCCATACCATTGAACAACAGGACCAGGTGTGGGATCAATACCTCCCTATAGGTTTTATAAGACCCTGTGTTGAACCCATCCGGAACCGGGGCTTTCTGACAGGGGAGGGCCATTATGACTCTCCGGACCTCTTTATCTGATATATCGCGCTCTAGCTCGTCCCTGTCTTGGTGATTGATTTGGGTCAGCTCTTTTGTTTCAGGTAGAGGGCTTGACTATCCTCTGAGGGGATTAGCCGAGGAGTATAGATCTGTATAAAATCTTGTGAATTCCCTGATTATATCTTTGGTGTCGGTGCTGATCACCTCTCCTTCTCCCCTAAGTTTGAGGATTGTTTTCGCTCTCTCCTCCTTCCTGAGCATTCTCGCCAGGAGCCTGTCTGCTCTGTTGGCCTTAACGTAATACTTTTGCTTCAGGAATGCCAGGGCCTTCTCGGCCGCCTTAGACTGTATTATCTCGAACTGGGTCTTAATTGCTATATGTTCCTTCCTCATGGCCCCGCTGGCCCCCCAGGCCATATGCTCTGTTAACTCCTTCAATTTCCCCCCAGGGTCATTTCTCTCACCTTAGCTCCCTCTCCCTTTGTGACTTAATCGCTATGATTCTTCCCCTGATGGTGGCCTAAAAAGCATCCCATCTCACTTGGGCTGGAGTCTCCCCAGCCTTATTATCCACAAAGTAGTTCTTCATCTCCTCCTCCAATTCCCTTCTCAAAGACTTGTCCTTCAACAAATATCCTGGGTAGCTCCATTTTCATAGCCCGAGGGGGCCTGGCCTTCTAGCCATGTGGACGATAATAGGAGCATGGTCAGACAGAGAGATCGCCCCCCTCCCCCACCTCAATTTTCCTAACCCGACCTAGCAGCTTCTTGCAGGTCCATATGTAATCTATTCTAAAAATCTAAAATGTGAACCCTTCCCTATCCCCCTCTTTCTCACTCCAAACGTCTACTAGAGCTAGCCTTTCCACCTTGTCCTTCAGCTCTTTTGAGGGGGTCCCTTGGTTTCCTCTTGTGCGTGTGGACCTATCTTTTCCTGGGGCTCACACCAAATTAAAGTCTCCTGAGAGAATAACGGGGCCTTTCGCAAACTTTTCCAGTTTCCCCAGTGTACTTTGGATGAATGCATCTTGGCCTTTGTTAGGGGCGTAGATAGTTGCTATTGTAAAGTCCTCTCCCTTCCCTTTCACGTTAACCGCGATGTATCTCCCCAGTGCGTAACCACCAGATCCAAATTGGGTCGTAGCCCTATTAATACTCCCACCTTCTTAGTTTTGTCTAGTGATTGCATAATAGTGGGGAACCCTTCCCTTGCACCCTTAGGCGGTCCCTATCTCGCGTCTGTATGTGTGTTTCCTGAAGCGTGATTATGTCTGGGCCCTCCCTCTTCAGAAATCTCTCCAGTTTCTTCCTCTTTACCGAGGAGTTCAGACCCCTTATGTTCATAGATAACAGGGTGACATTATTACGTGACCCCATTGTGGTGAGTTAGTCTCCTGTCCTTTCGGTCCCCTGCTTCCTTTCGGTCGGGCCCCCCCAGCCCCCTCTAACCAAACCCCTTCCCCCCTCCCCCGGATCCCGTGTCCCTTCCCCCCCTCTCCATGGCTAGAGAAACTCAACCAGCCTCTGCCTCCCCGAGTGACCCCTGCAGGGATTGAGTTGCCTTACCGACCTAGCCAGAGCCCCAGTCGGGTCCACCCAACCCGTATCAGATCCCGTGGTGCCCCAACCCCACTCCCTCCCCCCGGAAACTCCCCAACATTCATTAGAGACACCCTCCCCAGGCTTGTGTTGTGCTGGCCCCCATCTCTACCCCTGCGTTTTCCCACCCTGTTTGGGGGTGAACTGGCCTCTACTTCTCCCCCTCCTCCTTTTGCGGGATCCTTCAGCTGGGGGTGGTACTCCCCTTCTTGGTTTAACCACCGTTGACCACTCCCAGCTTTTATGTTGCCGTTGTTCCTTTTCGATTCAGTGACCTTGGTTCCGGACTTTCGATCTCAATCCTCAGAATCTTTGCTCCCTCCTCTGTTGTGGTTATCCTGTGTTGTCTACCCTGCCATTCAAATACAAGGCCAAACGTAAATGTCCACCTGTAGCGGATATCCTTCTGTCAGAGAGCCTGGGTGATTGGGCCATATTCCTTCTTTTCAGCAGGGTCGCCTGGGACAGGTCTTGGAAAAGTAGCAGATCTGACCCGTTGTAGGATATTTGTTTAGTCTTCCTGTTGTAGTATCTTCTCCTTAGTTTTGTAGTCCTGTAGGGCCAGGATACGTCCCTGGGGTGTGCCCTGGGTTCCCTCCGCTGCGGGCCCACTCTATGTATCTTGTATCCTGTATATCCTCAATTCCTGTGTCTCTTCCCCATCCAAAAGGTCTTCGAATACCCCTTTCATCATTGCCTCCAGGTCCTTGTCCAATACTTCTTCCAGGACATTTCTTACCCGAATGTTCGATCTTCTGGACCTATTCTCCAGGTCCTCTGTCTGCACCTCTAGGTTGTGGGTAGCTGTTGCCAACTTCTCCACCCAGATCTCGGTCCTCCTAGCGTCCTCAGTGAGCTCCTGGATGGCCCTTTCGTTTGTACCGACCCGCTCCTCCACTTTGGTAATATCCTGCTTTATTTCTTGAAGAGGGGAGGTGAGGTCTTCCCTCATCATGGTCATCTGGAGTTGGACCGTGGTTGTGATCTTCTCGGCGAACTCCGTGAAAAATTGTTTTAAGAGGGAGTGGGTAACTGGTTGGTCTGTTCCCTCCTTCTCCAGAGAGGCCCCCCGATCTCCTTTCTCCTGGTCTAGCGGGTCTCTCAGGGGGTAGGACATCTCTTTACGCCACAAATTCTGAAGATCAGTTTCCTCCCCTTTTTTAGTGCCCTTCGGGGGCAGGGGCAGGTCCTTCGCTCTGGACTTGGACATCTTTCCTGGATTGGGGTTGACCTCATCACGGCCCTCACCTCTCAGTTGTCTCAAAGGGGGTCGGGTTATGTCTCCCCCTGGTCTTCCCTCCTTGCTGTAGATGTTGGAGTGATAGCTCGTCGGGGCAGGAGTCGCTCTTACGCGTTCCCCCCTACGTAGCTGTGGGAGCACCCCTCAACTACCCCCCGGGAGCAAAGTGGTCCAACCACTCCTCTGTATTTGCTGCAGAGTCTTCTGCAGGGTAGGGCCCCTGCTGTGTCTTCTCCTTACAAGAGTTGCCTCCCCACCCAGACCTTGCAGCAGGGGGGAGCCTCCTCCCTGTTGGCAGTCTGGGGCTTTCATTACTTGCCCCTGTGAGACCCTCTCCAACACTCCTCTCTCACAGGGGCTCTCCACCTCCTTGTCCCTATCAGGCTCGCCTGGCCGTGTGGCTGGAGGTTTCTCCACTTGCTCCTTACCTCCTGATCCCAGCCGGATTGGGTTAATTTCTGGTGCTTCGCCGAGGCCACTCCTAGGAGAGGGAGCTCTTCTCCGCTCCACTCTCCCTCTCCAAGCTGTTCTCCGCCCCTCCCAGGAGGCTGTGGTGCCCCCTCCACAGTGCTCTGCGCCAGAGCCGGACGTGGCACGTCTCTGGGCCTCCCTCGGATCTCGAGGGGGACTCTGCTGCACTGGGAGCTCCGCCTCTTCACTCCCTCGGGAGCAGGGGTGTCTTCTCCATCCAGGAGCCGGCCCCGGCTCACCACCGGACCTCGCGTGGGTCCCAAGGGAGATCCTGGTCCTGCTCCTTTTCCTCCCCAGGCAGCTCGGGTGGCTTCACTGCTCAGGCGGGTCGTCTCTCTGCACTTTCACTCAGGGCCAACCGATCCTATGCCACTTGCCGGTGCTGGTCCTTCTTTGCCGCTCTCTCCCTCACGCTGCGGTCGGAGGCGGTCCGTGCTCCGGGGTGGTCTCCCGCTACAGACAGCGTTCTCGGGTCCACCTATGGTGAGCCCTCCTCGCCTCTCAGGACCCGGAACAGTGCAGCTTCCTGATGTGGCTTCCTTCTCCACCACTCCCTCCCTCTCACTTCAGTTGCGGGCGCTCCCAGCACCGGGACAGTCCCGCGCCACACGGTGCCCCTTTCAGAGCAGGCTCTTCTCTGTCGTCGGCCGCTGTTTGTCCTCTGGGGGGGTCGCCTCTTCTGCAGCGGGGCTGGGGTTGGTGGCCCCCACCACTGGGGGCTTTCTCTCTTCCGTGTTCTTTGGCTCCTGGGGAGGGCTTCACAGCACTTAATTTCACTGAGAAGGTCCCGGGGGTCAGGAGAGCATTGATCACGGTGCTCTCCACCCGGCGGCCATCTTGGAATCAACTTTCATTTTCTCATCATGTCAATTTATTTCTTTTTTACTTTGGTTTTATTAGCATTTATGCAAAAGAATAACAGTGACCTCCAGAACAGCTCTGTTACACTTCATACATTTTCAAATAACCGTTGAGCGTGTCCCTGCCCCACGCCCCGCACCCTGCCCAACCTGGTCCCCCCCAACTGGGGTTTCCTTGAACTTGTACCGTTGGAACTTGACATTAGGCATTATGTTATAGCACTAAGACTTTCAAAACAAACTTCTTCCCCGGTGCTCGAGAACTAGTCCAGAAATGACTCTCGTAATGTTCTATATTTTCCCCGTTTTGTGCTGGATAGTGGATCTCCCCTACCACACCTCCCCCTTAGATTCTCCTCTCCTTTCCTACTCTCGGCGCCCCTCTTCCCTGTTTCGGGTTCATTAAGATTTCAGTGTCTCAATGTACTTCCCATCCCCATGATTGTCTCACCGCATCCCAGTTTGTTCGAAAGTTGCCTGAGTCATCATTGACCATCACCGCCAGTTTGTCCATGAGGAACATGTTCTTCAGCTTTCTTTGCCAATCCTCTTTAGACGGGGCCACCGGGCTCTCCCTGCCCTCAGCATTTTTTCTCACATTCTGGGGTATCTGTATATGTCGGTGTCCCTCGGGGCAGGCCTAGTGATATGGTCAACGGATCTTGTGGGAGTATGTCCCCTGTGACCTCTGCGATCCAACCCCTCATATCCTCCCAGTACTTTTGAATCTGCGGACAATGCCACCACATGTGTTCCCTTGTTCCTACCTGGCTACATCCTCTCGGGCAATCCGGCAAGACCCCCGGGAACATCTTTGATAGCTTTAGTGGGTACCTCTGCCATCCCTGTAGGATTTTTAAGTTGTGCTCCATGTCTACTGTAAATAGATTACCATGGAAGGCTATTTTGAAGAACTTGCCCCATGCCTCATCTGAGAGAACCTCCCCAGCCAGGCCATTCCAGTAACCACAGAAGCCTTTCCTCTGCGTGAGATTGTTGGCATTCAATATCTTGTACATTTTAGACACCATCCCCTTCCTTGAATTAGCAGAGTCTAACATTTTCTCGAAGGGAGTCAGAGATCTCCTGAGTTTCTGCCCCCAGATCTGTCCACCTAGGATGCCCTTCAGCCTGAGATATTCGAAAATGGAGATCGTCCCCTGGCCTAGCGCCTCTTCCATTTCCACATATGACAAAAATGCTCCCTCTCTGAACAACTGACCCGCCCTTTCCATACCACTGTCAGACCAGGCCTGCGCATTCTTGAATCCCCTGCTTCCCAACCTGAGTGTGGGATCCCACAACGAGGTTAATGGAGAGGGCCATGTTGTCAGGTCGTTGGTTTGTGCCCCCTCCTTCCAGATCGACCAGAGAACCCCTGATGTTGGGTGATTCTTTAACCTGTTCGGAATTGACTTTCGCGGAGCCCAAAGGAGGTCCCGGACCTTAAGTGGATGAGCGTCCATGTCCTTCAGGTAGGTCCAATAAGTACCCTTGCCCTCTTTCATGTATTCTAGGAGTACACTTAACTGGGCTGCGCAAAAATAAAGGCAGAGGTCCGGCAGACCAAAGCCCCCCTCTTCCATAGGAAGGGTGAGAATAGTCCTCCTAGTCCTCAGGGTCTTACCCTGCCAGATGAATGTTTGAACCGATTTCTGGAGATCTTTAAAGGTCTGGTCGGGGACACACGTGGGAAGGGCCGTGAAGTGATAAAGTAGTCTTGGTAAAACGTTCATTTTCACTGCTGTCATGCGTCCGTACTATGACAGGATCATATTACCCCAACGCCTCATGTCCGTCTTGATCTCGGTCATTATGGGTTCGTAGTTGGCTAGGGCCAGTCTCGAAAGGTCCCTGGTGAGGCGGATCCCCAGATACTGAATGGAGTCTTTCTCAACACTAATCCCCATGAACCTGTCCGAAGGGTCGAGCAGTGGGTCCTGTGCCCGGATAGGGAGTAACATAGATTTCGATTTATTGATTTTCAACCTCAAGAATTGCCCGAAGGAACCTATTAAGGACAGGAGGGTGGGGGGGGGCGAGTGGCGGGGTTCCACCAAGATATCATCTGCAAACAGTGAAAGTTTGAATTTCACTTCACCCCGTATAATTCCCTTGATATCCGGGTGGGTCCTCAACGCTGTGGCGAGGGGTTCCATTGTAAGGGCATATATTAGGGGGGCGAGAGGACACCCCTGCCCCATACCCCGTGAGAGGGAGAATGAGGCCGAAAGCTCTCAGTTCACCTGAACCCTTGCTGTTGGGGCCCTATACAACGCGGCTACCCATTTTCTAATTTGTTCCCTGAACCCCATTCTTTTGAGGAGTAGTGTCATGTACCTCCATTCGACCCTATTGAAAGCCTTTTCCGAGTCTATCGAAAGCAAGCTTGCGTCAAGGTTTGATTCTTGCGCATAATGGATCAGGTCTATTGTTTTCCGGATGTTATCCGAGCCCTGGCGTCCCCCTATAAAACCCACCTGGTCCCCATGCACCAGCGTTGGCATAATCCCCTCCATCCTCTTGCCGATTACCTTTGCCAGGATCTTGACATCCATATTAAGCAACGATATCGGTCTATAGGAGGAGCATTCCGTCAGGTCATTTCCCTCTTTGGGTAAAACTACTTTAATTGCACCCATCATTGTTTCGGGCAGGATGTCCCCCTCGAGAACCGCATTAAACACCTTTGCCAGGTGGGGGGCTAAAGTGAAGTGGAACATCTTGTAAAATGTCACCGTAAACCCATGCTCCCCTGGTGACGTTCCTCCCTTCATCCTCTTGATTACTCTCACTATCTCTTCTCCCGATATAGGAGCCTCCATGTCATCAGCCACTTCCTTCCCCAGGGCCGGTACCGGGATGGATCTTAGAAAGTCTTCGATTTGGGCGTCGCTCCCGCCATATTCAGATTTGTATAGCTTTTCATTGTACCGGCGAAAGGCCCCCCCTATGCTCTCAGCATCGTATCTCAGTGTAACCAGCTCAGTTTTTATCGCTTTCACCATCCTACTTTTCTGGACCTCCCCCAGTTTCCATGCCAGTATTCTGTCTACCCTGTCCCCCTTTTCGTAATATTTTTGTTTAAGCAGTTGGAGACTTCTCTCTGTTTTGTTTAACAGGAGTTCCTTCAGCTGGAGCCTATGTTCCTCCAGGGCTGTTACCCGGTCCGAGTTAACGGGCCTATCCGGGGACCCACCCAGTTGAAGTTTTGCTACTTTTTCTCTGAGGGTTTTCTCCCGGGCTTCCCTCTCTCTTTTTCTTCGGGCTCCTATTTTAATTACGACTCCCTGTATGGTCGCCTTGAATGCGCCCCATAGAGTGTGTGGGCTAACCTCCCCGTTGTCATTCAGATCAAAATATTCCTCAATGCTATCTACCACCGTTTTCGCAATCACCTCATCCTTTAGCAATGCGTCGTTGCACTTCAAACGCCCCTTCCTATTATGGCCCCACCCTCCCATTAAGGTGATTCTAACTAGATTGTGGTCGGACCATGGTACCGGGTCCACCCTATGGCCAATTGCGTATGGGAGCATGGATTTGTCAATGAGGATATAATCGATCCTTGAAAAGGCCTCATGTATCCTAGAATAGTATGTGTATGGGGGGTCGCCTGCTTTCAAATTTGGGAGTGAGTCTTCCAGGCTGAGGTCCTGATTGACCCTGCGAAAGCTTTGCGATATGGGGTTGTCTGCCGCCCAGACGGCATGGGGTGCCAGTCTCTTCCTATTGGTTGCGGGGTTCAGGACCATGCTGAAATCTCCCCCCACTATCACTGTGCTTCGCACGAACAGTTGGAGCTTGTTTCCCACCCCCTCTCAGAAATTAGCCTGACCCTCATTAGGCCCATATACCACTGCCAAGGTTAATGGGGAGCCTTGGAGTGTACCCCAACCAACAAGTATCGACCCTCTGGGTCCTTCAATGTTGCCTCTGTTTCGAAACCCATTCTCCTCGGCAATAGGATTGCCACTCCCCTCTTTTTGGTTCTGTGTGATGCGCATAAGACCTCTCCAATCCCTCCCCCTCTCAAATTGGGTTCCTTCCCCCTTGCCCAGTGTGTCTCCTGCAGGAAGAGCAGGTCCAGTTTCGCCCTACGGAATTCCCTACTCAGTATGGACCTTTTTGTGGGAGTGTTCATGCCCCTGACGTTCAGGGAGCCCACCCCCAGCGCAGGTAAACAATCAGCCATAATCGTGATCTACCTTCCCATTTTTCAGCATCCTCAGAGCACCACTCTGTTCAATATCCCCTCGCCGTTGTTTCACTTTGGTAAAGCTCTGGTTGCCCGCTACTGTAAACAGAACATTAACTCACCCTCCTCTACCCCCTTACCCCCCTCCCTCACTCCCCCCTGGGTGGAGCTTAAACTTGACCCCAACTGTTCCCTCTTCTTACCTCCAAATCTATCAACCCTAACTCCCATCGTCCCTCCTCCCACCTTCCCCGGCGCCGAGCCAGTTAGTTCAACCATTCCTGGTACTTGGCCGGACAACCAACGTGCCCGCCAACGCTGGGCTGTCAATGTGATTACTCGTCCCGTCGAGCCCCCTCTCCCCCACCACGATGAGCTGTCCCATAACCCCTCATACTTGCTGTTCTTCGGGATTGTAGCCATGCGTTATTTCCTTATCCTGAACCCGGCTCCGGGCCATTTCCCTCATCCTTCAGGGCTGCCTCGACCTCTATCTTTTGTCGGGGGAGGTGTGTTCAGTTTCTTAATCTTTCTGGAACCTGCGATCCTCCTCCCGTCTCTCGGTCTCTCTGATACACTCGCTCCCGCCACTGCTATTCCTGTGGGCCTTCTATAGGCATCTGGGTCCTCCACATCGTCTTGGATTGCTCCTCTTATGTCCTCTTCTGTAACAGGGGTTGTTCTCTGCCCCATTTATTCAAATGTCAAGGAGAAGAGATAGCCCCACCTGTAGCGCACACCCTTCTCCCTCAGACTCTGTGTCAGGGGGGTGGCACAGTCTCTATTTTTGGCCAGCGTGTATGCAGAGAGGTCCTGGAAGATTGATATCTTTGTGTTATTGTACGTAATATCCCGAGCCTTCCTGGCCTCCTGTAGCACCTTCATCTTTTCTGTGTAATAGTGAAAGCGGACCAAGATGGACCAGGGGCCTCCCTTCCTGCCACCCGCCCTGTGCGCCCTGTCTATTGTGGGTTCTATGGTTGATTCATTTGCAAAGAGGAGGCAGATCACTTCACTCTACATGTCTCTTTCCATATCCCCTTCCGCCTCTGGCACCCCAAAACATCGGAGGTTGTTACGCCTCTCTCTGTTCTCAAAATCGTCCATTTGCCTGGCCCTCTCCTCGTCTCTTTTTTCCAGTGCCTCCATTCTCATGTCTATTTGTGCTTCCTGGGCCGTGGATGACGATTGATTAGTCTCTAGCTGTAGCAACCTGTCCTCAACTTTGTCCACCCTTTGGTCAATTTTTGCCACTTTTTGAGCTATGTCTGACCTCATGTCTCTTATTTCTTGCAGGACCGAGGCAAAGCCCCTTTCCATTGCTAAGGCGTCCTTCGGTGTGGCCTCCGGCTGGGCCATCCCTCCCTCCTGGTCCAGGCTGTTTTGACTGCCTCTAGCCTCGTGGAAACGATACCCTTGAAGGGCTTCCTTCCAGCTCATAGGGCCTCCCTGTATGCTTTGTTGGTGGGTTGGCCTCAGTCCGGATGGATCAAGCATGCCCCTCCTAGGCCCAGTGCTGGATTTCGTAGGAGGCTTGTGTGACCACAGGGGGGTGGGGGTTAGAGTTGGGTTATCGCCCCTCTTTTACTGTTCTGTGTGGGTGGTTCCTGTTGGGGGCTCCTTCAGGGCGGGCACATGCCCCAGGGACAGTCGCTGGGTGCCCTCACCCCGTCTGCGTTCTGGCACCTTTGGTTTTCCTGCTGACGCCTGCCCGGATAGGCACACGCCCTGGACTTCATCGCAGGGCCTGTCGCCGTCCGTTCCACTTGTAGTTCCTGTGGGTTCGTTAGGGTGGCTCTCTCTCATGAGTTTGGGCCTTTTCACGTTTCCCCAGTGTTCACAATTGTTTGTGGGGGGAAGGTTGTTGGGATCTTGCGGCCCCCCAGAGGTTTTTTTTCCACTCTTACAGTTCGCCCTTCTATGTCCTTCTGGGGGTTCTCTGGATGTCTTCTCCCCTCTCACCTTCCCTTCGACCACAGGGTGGCTCTGTGTTTGTGGAACCAGTTGAGCCAATCCACTGGGCTTTGGCGTCTCGTAGCTGACGTTGCTGCTTTTGATGCCAGTCCCCGCCGGGCCGCAGATGTGTTGGGATTCAGCTGTCGACTCGCCCATCCTTGTATTCGCTGTGCATCCTTGTTTGGCTTTGCTCAAGGCGGGCACACACCCCACTAGCAATGGGTGGGGGCCTCTCTCTTTGATCTATCCTTCTGTAACTCTTGTTTCCGTATTTGTGCTCAAGGGGGTAGGATCTGTACGCAGTGGTATCCGCAGGAGAGTTTGGCTATTTACCCACTCAGCTTTGAGGCTGTGCGCAGGGTACGCACTCCTCTGGGGCAGGGTCCTTACCCCCTGTGCTTCTGGCTGCCCCTTCACTAGGGTGCTCCCCCTAGCCTCCGCTGCGGTCCCTGTACCTTCCTGTGTGTCATTTGTTTCCTTGTGTGCAGTCTAGGTGGGGCTGGTATATTGTCACTGGTACCCCCTTGCCAAGAAGGATTGCGCGATGGGGCCCCAACCAGATGTTGGGGAAGTTGAGGCGCTGGAGAATATAGCTCTGGGGGGCGGGGGCAGGCTTCACCTCTCCCCCCCTGGCTCCTTTATAGTTGTGTCTGCTCACATGTCTGCCCTCCCGGGCCTTACCTCTCAGCCCCAGGGGGGTCTTTTCCCTCCCTTAGGCGCTCTGCGGTCTGCCTGTTTATGGTGGGCCGTGAGGAGGGGCTGTGCGCTGGTTGCTACGACCCTCTGTCTGCTGCTCTCGGGGGAGGAGATCCACCCGCGCTCCGGGCCTCCACACTCCGCTCTGTTATCTCGGGACAGTGCAGGGTCTCGTTCCCAGGTCCCGTGGCGGATGTGTGACCTATCTTGTGGGGAGGTTTCCCGGTGTCCTGTGGGCCCGATCCTCTCCTCTGTATCGCTCCTCCATCTCCTATTTTCCTCCGATCTGGGGACTCTCCAGCTCAGTTTCCCGGTCCGGCTCCGTGCCCCCATTCATCTCACTTGAAGATCCCTCACTACGCCGCGTATTCACCACCAACAGAGTTCCGGGGTGTATCTAGTCCATGCCAGGGCTTCCTCAGATCGCTAACGGTGGGAGGGTCCACCGTGCCTCCAGACGTTCCGGTGCTCCACTGTCCTCACCATCTCTGGGGGGGGGGCTGCTCACCACCACCAAGCCTGTCACCAGCTCTGTCTCCCTCCGGCCCCTCATCCGCCAGACCGCGGTTTTACCATTGATCTGCTTTGTTGGGGTGGGGGGTAGGGGCTCACCGCCCAGGGCGGGGATCCCGCTGGGCCTAATGTCTCTCCCCCGAAGCAGCCGCCGTCCCCCATGCTTCACACTTGTGGCGTGTGCTTGGCCCGAGGGCGCCTCGGGAGTCCTACCTCACCATTGCACCTGTCCTTTGATGGCCCGTTTCTCTGCTTTGCCGGGGCGCCTGGGCTCCGGGTTTCCACCCAATTGTTCCGGGGGGCATCAGCAATCTACTCCTGTGATTCTTTTTCTTGGGGGGGACAGTTAGGGGGGCTCAAGTCCCTAAACAGCCCATCGAGGTGAGAGCTCAGCACTCAGGCTTCCATTGCCTGTGCGTCCCCTGGTGGCCTCCTCATGTCCATTTTTTAAAGGAGTGGAAAGAACATCCCACAGAGTCCCCAACCATAATATTATCTTGTTTATTGCCCGAGGACACAGGAAGTTAAAGCCCTAATGTCATCTGACCTCAATAATAATCAAAAACAAGATCTATATGAGCTTATAAAACAGTATACTGATGTATTCAGGGAAGAACCTGGGAAAGTGAAGGATGTTTATCATCATTACCGGACTCCATTAGGTAAAGTGGTATACCTAAAATCCTATCAGTTACCTCAGGTTAGGAAGGAAATTATAAATCAGGACGTCAAAACCATTCTAGAGGCTAACATCATTGAACCCTCTACTAGCCCTTGGTTCTCGCCCATCGTGTTGGTTGCCAAACCTGATTGAAGTTGGAGATTCTGTACAGATTTTCGTAAATTGAATGCCATCTCTGCTTTTGACGGTTATCCAATGCCTTGTATTGATGATCTAATAGATCGACTGGGTAATGCTATATATCTGTCAATACTCGATCTCACAAAGGGATATTGGCAAGTTATTTTACATGATTCTGATAAAGAAAAAACTCCCTTTGCTTCTCCCTTAGGGTTGTTTCAATTCAAAGTCCTACCTTTTGGCCTACATCGGGCTCCTGCAACATTTCAGAGACTTATGGATAAAATCTTACAGCCATACTCAGAATGTTGCAGAGCTTACATAGATAACATTGTAATTCATAGTAAAACATGGGAAGATCATCTATACCACCTCTATACTATCATGAAAGTATTAAGAAAAGTGGAGTAACTGCTAATCCCAGAAAATGTAAATTGGCCCAATAAGCAGTAAAATGTCAGGTTTTTTTTGTGGGTAATGGCACTGTCCAACCACAACAGGAGAAGGGAAGGGCCGTCCTGGAAACACCCCCTTTCAAAACAAAGAAAGATCTGAGGGCCTTTTTGGGATTAATCGGGTATTTCTGCAGATTTATTGCAAACGTTTCCAGTAAAGCATCCAGACTGATAGACAAATTGAAAAATGCTGAGCCCCAAAAGATCCGATGGGAAGAAGAGGATGAAATCTGTTATACAACCTTGAAACAGGCCTTTTGTCAGCACCTCATTTTAGGCGTAGCCGATTTCTCCAAAGAATACATTCTGCAGACTGATGCTTCCTTAACAGGATTAGGAGCTGTTCCATCACAAAATGATAATGGGTTTGAACATCCCATTTTATACATCAGCAGAAAGCTCTTCCCCAGATAGAAAAACTATTCAGTCATTGAGCTACAGGTACTGGCAATCAAATGGCCCATAATTCACCTAAAGTATTACCTTTTAGGTCGCAGATTTCACTCATGTCCATTTTTTAAAGGAGTGGAAAGAACACCCCACAGAGTCCTCAACCATAATATTATCTTGTTTATTGCCCGAGGACACAGGAAGTTAAAGCCCTAATGTCATCTGACCTCAATAATAATCAAAAACAAGATCTATATGAGCTTATAAAACAGTATACTGATGTATTCAGGGAAGAACCTGGGAGAGTGAAGGATGTTTATCATCATTACCGAAACTCCATTAGGTAAAGTGGTATACCTAAAATCCTATCAGTTAGCTCAGGTTAGGAAGGAAACTATAATTCAGGACGTCAAAACCATTCTAGAGGCTAACATCATTGAACCCTCTACTAGCCCTTGGTTCTCGCCCATCGTGTTGGTTGCCAAACCTAATTGAAGTTGGAGATTCTGTACAGATTTTCGTAAATTGAATGCCATCTCTGCTTTTGACGGTTATCCAGTGCCTTGTATTGATGATCTAATAGATCGACTGGGTAATGCTATATATCTGTCAACACTCAATCTCACAAAGGGATATTGGCAAGTTCTTTTACATGATTCTGATAAAGAAAAAACTCCCTTTGCTTCTCCCTTAGGGTTGTTTCAATTCAAAGTCCTACCTTTTGGCCTACATCGGGCTCCTGCAACATTTCAGAGACTTATGGATAAAATCTTACAGCCATACTCAGAATGTTGCAGAGCCTACATAGATAACATTGTAATTCATAGTAAAACATGGGAAGATCATCTATACCACCTCTATACTATCATTAAAGTATTAAGAAAAGTGGCGTAACTGCTAATCCCAGAAAATGGAAATTGGCCCACTAAGCAGTAAAATGTCCGTTTTTTTTTGTGGGTAATGGCACTGTCCAACCACAACAGGAGAAGGGAAGGGCCGTCCTGGAAACACCCCCTTCCAAAACAAAGAAAGATCTGAGGACCTTTTTGGGATTAATCAGGTATTTCTCAGATTTATTGTAAAAGTTTCCAGTAAAGCATCCAGACTGAAAGACAAATTGAAAAATGCTGAGCCCCAAAAGATCCGATGGGAAGAAGAGGATGAAATCTGTTATACAACCTTGAAACAGGCCTCATGCCAGCACCCCATTTTAGGAGTTGCCGATTTCTCCAAAGAATACATTCTTCAGACTGATGCTTCCTTAACAGGATTAGGAGCTGTTCCATCACAAAATGATGATGGGTTTGAACATCCCATTTTATACATCAGCAGAAAGCTCTTCCCCAGATAGAAAAACTATTCAGTCATTGAGCTACAGGCACTGGCAATCAAATGGCCCATAATTCACCTAAAGTATTACCTTTTAGGTCGCAGATTTCACTTAATAACAGACCATTCTCCTCTAGTTTGGATTAGTCAAAGGACGGAGTCCAATCCTTGGCTAATGCAGTGGTTCTTGGATCTTCAACCATATTGCTTCACAGTGGAACACCGGGATGGCCGACAGCAAAGTAACGTGGACTTCCTCTCACGGTTTCCCCGTAAAGCACCTTGGTCCAACCTGCATTGGGCATGGGTATGTAAGAAACCTGAGGGTATTCTCACTCCTAGATCCCTTGGACCCTTTGCACAGGTGGCCAGGGAAAGGCCATCGCTTTTGGAATCTGACCCTGAGGGCAGAGAAACGATGGAGGATCACCTAGGCCGAGGGTCCTTGGCCACTGGGAGTGGGGTGCCCTTGGGCGAGACATAGTATCCCCCTTTCCCTAGTGACAACCAACCCATCCTTTATGGGTGTGAGGAAGGCATGGTATCGAGCAGTAGACACAGGCACAATGGATACAAGTTTCAAAAACCTTTATTTATGAATTTGCTTGGGATGGTAGAATTCCTAACTGGCCCTAACTCTGAAATGGGAGTAATCTTGACCATTAAATAATAACAAATATGTCCAAGTCAGTCTGGGCAAAATAAACAGGCCTATACTAAGAAAACCTAAACTTGTCCTCCTTCTCAAGATGACAAAATGTTTTTTTTTCAAATATGTTTTTATTGGCATTTTTTTCAGTTTTACATTCAACAATAAATGTCCCCCCCACCTCCCCCTGCCCCACAACTACCCCTCCCCTCCCTTCCCAGGTTTGATGTGGTCCTTTCTACCATATTGTGTTGGATTATCGTTCTCTCCTTCCCCTTTCATTCTCCAGTTCTCGTCTTAATAGCCCCTCCTAGCCTCTGGTGCGCGGTGTTACTCAGACCACACCAAGGAGCTGCACCTTCCTTGGGCACCACGCTCTCCTGTACTCCTTCATTAGGAATTGTAACACCAGGTCCCAGTCCGCTATGAATTTCGTATGCTCTTCCCTGATCTCATATGTTACTTTTTCCATTGTAACCAAGGTCCACATTTTGGCCACCCATTTGTGTTCTGTTGGTGCCTCTTTTGCTTTCCATTTGCGTGCTACCAGTAGGGCTCCTGCCATAACCAGAATGACATAGACCTTCTGCTGGGCCTTAGTGGCCAGGTTTTATAGCTCTCTGTCCATACCCAGTATGAACAGCTACACGTTTGCCTTTTTCTCTGCTCCCATTATGCCCCTGATTGCTTCTTGGATCATGTCCCAGAATTTTCCTACAACTGGGCAGCGCCACCAAATGTGTCCTCAGGGTCCCTCTGCCCTGCACCCCCTCCAGCATTGCCTGGAGGCTGCCCGGTATATTTTCGGCAGTCTGCTGGGGGTAAGATGCCACTGGTACATCATTTTCATCCAGATTTCTTGGATTTGCGGTGACTGAGCCAGACAGGGGATACTCTTCCATAGGTTAGATCACTGCAATAATTCGATCTCTCGCTCAGCTTCCCTTTCCCAGTTGAGCATCTTGCTCAGCTTCCCTTTCCCAGTTGAGCACAAACTTTCTCGCCTGGCTTCTTCCCCCTCTTTGATCAATCTGTACAGGTCCCCAACCAAATGTTTATCCCCCGAGCTTGAAGTCACACATTTCTCAAAGGGGGATATCTCTCGCGTCGCTGCCTTCCTATTTCTGGGATTTAGGGCCCTGTGTCTCAGCTGGGCGTATTGGAACCTTGCATCTTCCCCCAGTCCAAAGTCACTTTTACATTGATTGAATGTTTTTATCCCCCCACCCTTCTTATAGATCCCGTAGCTTCTTGCATCCCCTGTCCTGCCACTTCTCAAACCTCTTTCCCTCCCATCCTGGTGTGAATTGTGGGTTTCTGGAAATCAGAGTGAGTGGCGAGGGACATGTGGTTATTATAGAGTGTTTTATTACTTCATCCCATGTATTTCCCACCAGGGCTTTGATGGAACTACAGTACATGTTTTGTGGTCTGTCCTCCAGGGGTAGCCATAGTACTGACTCTAAGATAGGACCTACCACCGCTCTGTCCATTTCCCTCCATCTCTTCCCTCTATCGTCTTTTGACCAGTCCCTCACCATTCTGCTTTGGGCTGCTCAGTAATACTCTATAGGATCTGCATCCCCTATACCCCCTTTATTCCTGGGTTGAAGCATCAATTTGTATGGGATCCATGGTCTCTTCCGATCCCAGATGAAGGCTTGTGTATGTTTTTGTACTGCTCTAAAGAAGGTCTTCGGTACCCTTATGGATAAAGCCATATAAGCGTATAGTAGCTTCGGCTGTACTGCCATTTTTATGGCATTTATCCTGCCTAGCCAGGATATAGATAGTGGGCTTCACCCAATCAGCGTCTTTTTTATGGTTTCCAATGGGGGGGGATAGCTTTGAATAGTTGGTCTATAGTTTTTGTAAGGTATATTCCCAGATATTTCAATTTGTTCTTAGCCCATGCGTATGGAGATCTGGATTTTACCTCCCCTTCCCTTTCCGGTGTCATCTGTAAGCTAAGGACTTCTGACTTGTTCTTATTTACCTTCAACCCAGCTAACTCTCTGAATTGAGTCAGCTCCCTGTCCACCGCTTCCAGCGATTCCCCCGGGTTAGTTATCATTAGCAGCATGTCATCTGCAAATGCAGTGACCTTGTGCTCTTTCCCTCCAAATGGGACACCCTCAATTTCTTGGTTGGACCTAATTGTCAGGATACCAAAAAGGGTGAGAGTATCGACACTCTCCCCCGAACCACAGAAGCTGAATAGATTCGACCCTCCCACTGTGGTTGGCACGGCTACCTGATGTTAGAAATAACAGGAAACTACGTGGCAGCCAATGGGGGGAAGAGAGATTAGGGAGAGGTTGTGGATAGGGATGGGAAGATTAGGAAAACCGGAAAGAGGGTTAGGTTAAACATGTTTGGATAGGTATGGGGGAAATTAGGAGAATACATACATATACATGTACCTTAATTCCTGCCTCCTGACCTGCCTAACTCCTCGCTCTTACCATAAACCTGTAACCCAACACATCATACTATAACCTTTCAGACATGTAGCAGTGTCCAGCGTAATGAAAACATGAATGCACAAACTAACATGGAGCATAGCATATGGAACAAACACGGGTGTCACCCTACATGAAGAAAACATACTCATGGCCCTTAGGACAAGCAAAGCCACACTCAACTAAAAATAAAGCTGTTGACTTAAGCAGAACCCCCTTATGTCTAGTCTCTCAAGCAGTTCCAAAATCATACAAGGTGGGGGTTTTGGCATGCCTCTGCCAGCTACTTAATGTTCATAGCTAGACTCAAAAAGCATAAACTTAAATGCATCCGTATTGACACGTATTTGAACCAGCACAATTGGCCTTGGCCACTTTTATGACTTGCACGTATATCACTAGTAGTTTCCTGAACCTTTATCAGGCTTCATATGCAAATAGACAGACAGTAACATCAACTCATAGTGTATGCGTGTATTTATCTGGCTGTCCGGGTGCCCCGCGGGACCACCCGGACCTGAAGAAATGACGCAGTGAAAATGCCCAGCACGTCTCCTCACCGCCGCGACCCGGGCTGCAGTTTCACTCCGTTCCTGTTAATGTTAAAGGATATTTTTACCGCGCACTATCACCACTGGAGTGGTGCCCTGGCGCTCTGGCGGATCTGAAAAGGAAAAGGGGATTGGGGGATGAAGTTAGTGGGAACGAGTGGGATAAGTGCAAGAGAGCAGTGATGTGCTGTTGGCAGCTTCAGTTCGGTTAACACTGTTCGCTGAGGTTGGGGGTGCTTTATCGGTCGGTAGCCGTTGTGTGCTGTTGTGCAAAGCTATGTGTAGTTTGTTTTGTTGTTGCGTTGTAGTGAAGTCTGTGCGGTTTGTTGTGGTTTAGGGTTGTGGTTGTGTTTGGTTAGAGTTTGAGAGGTGTATGCAGAGGGGTGAGATTGTTGGTGGGTTGGTTAATTGGCTTCGCTATCTAGAAGCAATATGTGCTTAATTTCCACATTCTTTCTAGGTGTGGCTCGTGATTATATATCTCTGTATTTCTATCTAGATCCAGCCCTGGCTGATATTCACAAACCTGTCTACATATGACGCATGCCAATATTCACTATTATATCCAGATGTGGCACTGACCTGCCTTCAAAACATGTCTAGATGGGAATCAAGCTACCATTCACAATACTATTTAATTGTGGCATTGTTAATATTTCCCAGTGCAGTCTAGATGTGGCAATGGCTAATATTCGCTGTTCTATCTAGATGTGGCCCCATCGACTTTCATAATCCTGTCTAGATGTGACGCAGGCTAATATTCACAATTCTATTTGAGTGTGGCATTTGCTATCATTCACAATTCGGTCCGGCGCAGGCTGATGTTCTCGATTTTATTTAAATGTGGTACTTGCTATCATTCACAATTCTGTCTAGGTCCAGCGCATGCTAAAGTTCGCAATTCTATCTGAATGTGGTACTTGCTAACATTCACAATTCTATCTAATTATGGCACTTGTTAATGTTCATCGAGAGGGTAAGGTTGTTGGATGGTGTTGGGCATGTCTGTTAATTTCTGTCCTCATGGGGTTGTTGCTTGTGTTCTATTCCACCTAGCGTCATCTCTCTCGTTGTTGTAGGGTTTCCCTTAGTTGGTTCTGGGTGTTGTCTGTGCCATCATGTATTCTGTCCGTTTGTTCTTTTTTCCTGTTTGATTGTTTAGTCGTTTCAGTTTGGTTCCGAGGTGTTGAAGAGCCAGGTTTTTAGGAGTTTTCTAAATTTTAGATGGTCTTTGGTGTTTCTTATTTCTTTCCGGATATTGTTCCAGGTTTTTGCAGCCATGTGGGAGAAAGAGGAACCCCCTAGTTTTTTCTTGACGTATGGTTTTGGTTCCATGCAGATTTCATTGCTTGATCTGAGGAGTCTCGTTGGTTTGTAGATTGTTATTTTCTTTTGTAGGAATTCAGCTCCCTGTCCGCTGATTGCCCTGTGTGTTATGTACATTGTTTTGAACGTGATACAGTGTTTGATTGGGAGCCAATGTAGTATTTTTAATGCTGGAGTGATGTGATCTCTTCTGGAGAGTTTGAGGAGGAGTCTGGCTGCTGCATTTTCGATGCGTTGTAGTTTCTTCAGGAGGTATTCTGGCATCCCGAGGTAGAGGCTGTTTGCGTAGTCGATTCTTGACATGATGAGGGCGACGATTGTCAATGTTTTGTGTGCAAAGGAGAGGAAAGGTAGGATTCCTCTTGTTGTGTGAAGGAGGAAGAAGAATTTCTCCTCAAAAACATTAGCCACGATGGCTTTGCCCTGTACAATAGAACTATCTGCCCTGAGTGATCACTCGATTGTGACATGCACTATGAGTTGTAAATTTGGTACTTATTCTATCTACAAACCATTGGTGTTACCTGAATCCGACAGACAGATGCTATCAATAAAGTGGAATTTGAAAACGTGCAGGTCATTGAACAGCCTAGTCAGTCGTGATATATTAAAATATAATCCCAAGCAGTTGTCCACGGAAGAATGTAGATCATTAGATCTCATGAATGAGAATATGATTCACTATCACCTCAGTCAGATAGTCACTGGAAACAAGCAAGACACATCTACTGATCTAGTTGGACGTCATAATTTTGAGATAATGAAAAGAAAAAGAGAGAAAAATGTTGAAATTAGAAATTTGGCTAGGGATTATACCCTTCATTTTGATCAAGTAACATATAGGAAAAAATTAATTATGACTAAATATAAACAGGATATCAAAACTATTAAATTCAATGCATATCTGAGAAAAAATCAAAATATGATTAATCTCATGATAGGTAGGAAAACACGCGAAATCTGGGCTATATTAAGAGATCCTATGGAAAGAAGCCAGGCAGAGAAATGCTCTACAGTGAGTGGCGACCTATGGACTGAATTTTATAGTAACAAATATATATTACCAGATAAGTTCAGCTCACTTAAGTACGATGCAAAGGTATCACTACTGCCCCACACTTGTCCATGGGACATCGAAACAATTGAGTCAGTGATTACGAATTTAAAGTTTTCAAAAGCAGCGGGCCCGGATGGAATTCCTCCATGCCTGTTGAAGGATGATCCAAAATTTTGGGCAGCTCACTTAATGCGTAGCTTTGATATCATTTTTAAAACAAAGAAACTACCAGCTTCCTGGACATCTGCTCTAATTATTCCCCTTCATAAAAAAGGAGGAACAGCTGACCCAAAAAACTTTAGACCCATAGCTTTGATAGATACTCCTGCAAAAATGTTTGCCAGTTTACTTCTTAGAGAACTGAATGCATCTATAATGTCTCTACGTATCCTCTCACGCTTTCAAACAGGCTTTAGAAAACGCATGGGAACACAATTGAATGCAACTATTCTTGCGCACTTATTAAAAAGCTCAAGAAGAGAACTTAATGGTCCAATTTATATGGCATTGGTGGACCTGTCCTCAGCGTTTGACTGTGTGATTAGAGAAATATTGTGGGCAAAAATGCACAAATGGCAGATCCCAGTCCATTTAATAACAATGATAGCCATGCTCCATACTAACACCAGTTATAGTGTAAGAATTGATGGTACGGGTCGGCTAACTGACCCAATAAATACGTTTATTGGGGTGAAACAAGGCTGTAACCTCGCGGCCACTCTGTTTAATTTGTATCTAGCAGATATAGATAAGTTGTGGGAACAATCGAACAGCTTTGCTGTAAAATTGGGACATCTAAGCATAAATTGGCTAGCTTTTGCCGATGATATCATCCTTTTAGATCGCACGCCATTTGGACTACAAAACAAAATACATCTGTTCTATGGCTACTGTGAAGAACACAACTTGACAGTCAACCCTGGAAAATCGAATATAATGATTTTCTCTAACAAAAGGAAAATAACATCATTTAAATGGCTAATCAATGGAAACATGATTTCTCGCTCACTAGGGGTGATTTATTTGGGATATAACTTAACGAACTTGGATTCATTGAAAAAATGGCAAAAAGCAATATCAATTAAAGCATTGCCACTTGTAGCACAAATGAAGATTATCCATCGTAAGCTCTGTAGATTCTCTCTTATTCCACTAATAGAGTTTTACCTGCTTAAAGTAGAGGCAATTATATTATATGGATTGGATTTATGCACATTGGCGATGGGGCATATTCTAAATTCCGTACAGGGAATGATTTGGAAAAAGGTATTACTTCTGCCCCTTTCGTTGCCAAATCCCATAATAATCCATGAATTGGGGCTTACATCTTTGGCGTCAAAAATGATATGGCGCAGGTTGGCAAACTTTGCTAAAGTTCTCCAACCAATGGAAAACTCGCTATATGAAGATTTAGCAGTTATGATTAAGAGGGGCAAACCTGATTCTATACAGAAGTCTTACAAAGAGATACAACAGGTATTGGATTTGATAGCGCAAAGTACAACAGACCTAGCTACCTTGCCTCAAATAGTAAAAAAAAAACTATATATTTATGATTGGGCAAATACATCTGATTTAATTGGACAATATAAAATGTATGAAGAATATTCTAAATTTAGGCATAACCAAAAACCAATATTACTATATATTAGGCAGGTACCTAGTAATCTGATAAGAGCAACGTACATGCGATTCAGGTTTAATTTACTGTTAACGAAAGACCGTATGAAATGTTGGAAACATAACAAAAACGAGGGGTATAACTTGAATTGTAGATTTTGTATGAGTGATGTAAATGAATCCTTGAAACATCTAGTATAATACTGTATTTCTTTTGAGGAAGATAGACAAAAATATTTGGGCAAATTCCTATTTGGCACCATGGGAATTCCCCCAGAAACGCTATGGGTAGAATGTATGTGGGGAAACAGGACTTCACTTATACTTGCACTAGTAAAACTCCTACAAATTATTGAAAAAAAACTCGATTGGGTTGAGAATTATAGCAAAGAATAGAAAAAGATGTGAAATCTGTAAATGTTTTATTTAAGTACGCCCAAGTATATTGACAGTCTCATCCGATACTGTTTGGACTTGTAGTGCTCGAATTAGACTTATAAATGCTGTTTTATTATGCTGGTAGAAATATTTTATATTTTAAGAATAACTGTGTCATACATTGAAGAAACATGTTTTCATATGTATTTGGAAACTTGAATTCTATGTTTGAAGCAAATTGGATGTTGTAAAGATTTATTATCAAAAACAACAATAAAAATAAAAAAAAAAAAAAAAAAATTTCTTGATTATTGCGTTTACCTGTAGTTCTAACGTTAGGGCGTTTTTACTACATTAGATGGTGTGGGTGCGGTTCCCATTTCCATCGGCCAGGGAATGTAGGTGTTGTTCCCTTGGTTTTTGGATATAGTCATGACTTCTGTCTTTGCTGGATTGATTTTCAAGTTGTTGGCATTCATCCAGTCAAAGGGTCTCATTACGACCCGGCGCTAAACCATGGTGCTATTAGCATCATGGTCCATGCCGGGGTCCGCCATGGTGAATAGCGGAATTACCGCCTCATTCCAAGGTTGGCGGGGCGGTAATTCCCCATTCACCATGGGCCCTTCCCCATTCCCATTTTTGCCCCATAGGGCTCAATGGGAATGGGGAAGGCGCTAAGTACGGTGCTGCAAATTGCGGCACCGTACTTAGCACCAAGGTCCCTTTGCGGCACCCTACTTTAACGCCTGCTAAAAGCAGGCGTTAAGGTCGGTCCTGCAAAGGGACCTCGTAATCAGGCATTAAGGGTTTAACGGCGCGACACCTTTTACGGCGCCGTTAAACCCTTAATGCCAGGGTCGTAATGAGGCCCCAATACTTCTTTTAGACATTCTATTAGGGTTGAGTGATCAGCTTGTGTATCTTCGATTTTGTAGATGAATTGAGTGTCATCTGCATAGTTGTAGCATGTAATTTTGTATTTTTTGAAGATCCTGATAACTGGAGTCTGGTAGATGTTGAAGGATAGTGGTGATAGCGAGGATCCTTGTGGTATTCCAGAATCGTTAACTCGTGGAGTGAATTTGAAGGGTTTTATCCATATACGGTTTCTGTTCTGTCTGCTAGGAATGATTTAATCTAGAGTAGTGCCATGTCCGTTATACCTATGTCTTCCAATCTTTTGATTATGGTGTCATGGCTTACTGTGTCGAAGGCTGCGGAGAGGTCGAGTAGAATCAGAGCTGAGGTTGTGTTGGAGTCTGCGTTTGTTTTTAGGTCGTCCCAGATGTATAGTAGTGCCGATTCTGTTCCTCTTGCGGGTCTGAAGCCAACTTGTGCTTGGTCTAGCAAGTGGTGTTTTTTTACATGTTCTTGGGTTAATTTGTATACGTAGGTTTCTAGGAGTTTTGCCGGTAGGGAATGTTTGAAATCGGTCTATAGTTGGAGAGGTCTTCCACGTCACCACTTGTGTTTTTTTAAAGCGGCTTAATATATGCTGATTTGAAGGATCGTGGTACAGTTCCTGTTGTGAGTGACAGATTTAAGAGGTTTCTGTAGTATTCTGATGGCGTTCCTTGTGCGAGGATTGATTTGTAGATGTCAGGGGGGCAGTGATCCATGGATGATCCCGCTTTCTTGCTGTGTTTTACCAGCTTGACAAATGCCTCTGCTGATATTTCGGGGAAGTTTTACAGTTTTTGCTGTGGCTCCTCGTCAGGTCCGGTTAGTTGAGTCTTAGGGTTGGTTGGTCTGTTTTGTATGATTTGTCGTATGTCGTTGATTCTGTGCTTGAAGTGGTCTGCCAAGTTGTTGCACAGTTTCTTTGAGGGAGTTGGAGTGTTGTCGCAGCCGGGTGGGTTTCTCATTTCTTTTATGATGTTGAACATTTCTTTTTGTGTGTTGGTGGCACTGGTGATTCTGTCATCATAATGCCTTCTCTTTGTCTTTTGAATTTCCTTCTTGTATGATCAGATTTGTCTCTGGAACTGGATTTTCTTACCTTGGTTGTATTATTTCCACCATTCCAGTTCCAGCTTCTTGTTGTTCTTTTTCATGGTGCTTAGTGGTGGGGTGAACCATTTTGCCATTGCTCTTTATCTTGAGGGGGTAAATGGTTATTCCGGGACGATGTTTTCGATTGTGTCAGCAATCCATTTGTGTAGTAGCTCCACTTTCCCGTCTAGGTCTGCCTTCTCCAGATCTGCTGCTGAGGGTTTGGTCATCTCCAGTTGTTCCATTAGGTTGCCTGCTTCGATGGTTTTCCAGTTTCTTTTTGTGGTGGTTGTGAGCTTCAGGGGCTGGATGCTGACTTGAGTTGGTAGTGTGATCACAAATGGGATGATGAGATGGTCGCTCCAAAGTATTTGTATCAGTGGTGTTGTGGTGATATGTTTTTCCTTGGCGAAGATTGCGTCAAGGGTGTGTCCTGCCGAGTGTGTTGCCCCTTTGACCAACTGTTGCAATTTCATGGTTGTTAGCTGCCCAATTAGTGAGTTTTGAGATTTGGCGTGTTTTTCTTCTAACCAAATGTTGAAGTCCCCCAGGATGATTAGATGTTCGTGTTCGATGGCTATGTTGGTGATGGCTTCTATGAAGTTGTCGATGAAAGTTGCATCGTATGTCGGTGGTCTGTAAACCAGTATGAATTTGATGTTTGTTTTTGGATTTGCTGATAGGTGAATGACCATGGTTTCACAGTTGATGATGTTAAGAGGTTCATCTATTTTTACTTTCAGTTGTTCTTTGAATACTATTGCGAGGCCTCCTCCTTTTTATTTTTCCTGTTTACCTGAAACATGGAGGCAGCTTTGCAGTGTGATTTTGTAGTTGTCATCCAGCCATGTTTCTGTGATGAATAGGATGTCAATGCCGTTGTCGCAGAGAAGGTCAAAGATCTCTGTTGAGTGTTTTGACATGGATCTTGCGTTTATTAGGTTGCAATGGAGTTTAAAAGTGTAGTTTGGTTTGTGCTTTATTGTCTGTGTTTTCTTCTGACTGGTGTTAAGGTTTCCTTCCAGGTCGATCTCTAGTTGAGGTGTTGATATAGTTGTGTCTACAATTCCCTCCCAATGCTGCTGGGAATTGTAGTTTCTTATCTCAATACATGTATTTAATGCTTCCTTAGTCCCACACCCCTCCTCCTGGCCCAAACGATGAACCTGACAGTACCTCCTCTCTCAGGGCCCTTCACAGGGCTTGGCTTTTCCGGGTGGCGTAAATGAAACGGTCTCACTAATCTGGGAGCATGAACTGCACTCGCCGGTTCCCATGAACAGTCTTCCGGACCATAACCCAACCATTGAATTAAATACCATAATTTGCTTTGCTTCCTCTTGGAGACCAAGATCCTTTCTGCCTCATATTCCACTTGACCCTCCTCCAGTATTGCTGGTGGTCCCTGCGTGATCAACCCAGGAGCTGCGGGTTTAAGCAAAGACAAATGGAATACGGGATGTATCTTCAAATTCTTAGGTAATTGAAATTTCATGGCCACAGAAGACACACACTTTATAATCTTGTAGGGCTCAATAAATTGAGGTGCAAACTTGCGAGATCCAACCAGAGATAGATTACACGTGGACAACCAAACTCTATCCCCCATCTTATATTTGGGAGCCTCTTGCCTTTTCTTGTCAGCCTGTTTATTATAGGCCCTCTTAACCTGTTCCAACTTAACTTGTGCCTTCCGCCTAATGTTCAGAAGTAATTGCTTCATTTCATATAAGACTGGAATTTGCTCCACTTCGGGCAAAACTTTGGGTAACATATTTTGTTCATGCCCGTACAAACATTAATTAGGTGCCATACCCACAGATGCGTGTTTAGTGTTATTGTACTTGAACTCCGCCAACCACAAGGGTCTCACACACGAGTCCATCCCATCCCCAAGATAGCAACGTAAGTATTGTTCCAATGTCTGATTAACGTTCTCCGTCTGATCATCAGTCTGTGAGTGATAACTCGTGAAAAGGGCACAATCAATTCCCAACATCTGGTAGAAGGCATGCCAAAATCTATAAGTAAATTGAGGGCCTCTGTCAGAAACAATACTCTGATGCAAACCATGCAATCTGCCAATATTCTTCAAAAACAACTCGGCCAGTTGCCCGGCCCCTAGAATACCCATACAGCACAAAATGAGCTTGCTTTAACAAATAATCAACCACTACCCAAATAGTGTCATATTGATTATCCGGAGGGAGATCCGTTATAAATTCCATGGAGATCTGTGTCCAGGCACTCTCTGGTGTGGATAAAGGCTGTAACAACCCCACCTTTCGGGCATGACCTGCTTTGTTGTGAACACATATCTCACATTTTGAAATGTACTCCACTGTATCTTTTCTCAAATCTGGGCACCAAAAGTATTTTTCCAACATCCTTTGAGTCTTTTTCTTTCCAGAATGACTAGCTAATGGGGATTTATGGCTCCAATGATTTTTCCTGTAACTCATGCATGGGTAAAAACAATCTGCCTGCATAGTAAGGACGCCCATCCTGGGTGGTCTTTACTGGGTCACCCACGCCCCACTCCTGCACTTCCTGCTGTCTCAGGCTTCCTCTTACTTGTTCCAACAGCCTTTCGGTAACCACCCCAACCACCTTCTCAGGAGGAATGATTGCCTTAATCTCTGTCATCACATTCTCCAAATTCTGCTGCCTGGTCAATGCATCCGCTTTACCATTTTTCCTCCCTGGCCGAAAAGTCACCACAAAATCAAATTCATTAAAATGTTGGGACCATCGCAGTTGCCTAGGACTCACGAGTCTGTGCTGTCTTGAAGTATTGTAAATTCTTGTGGTCTGTCACCACTATCACCTGATGCTTGGCCCCCAACAAATAATGCCTCCACTCTACAAAAGCCACCCGAATGGCTAACAATTCTTTGTCTGTAATGGACTAGGTTTGTTCACAATTGGTAAGTTTACGGGAGTAGAACACTACCGGATGCCAAATACCTTCCTCACTTTTCTGAGACAATACTGCCCCTATAGCCACATTGGACGCATCCGTCTCTACTTGAAAAGGTTTCTCAGAGTCTGGATGTCGTAATACTGGCGCCTGAGTAAACGCTCTTTTCAATTCCTGAAAAGCCTCCTCTGCTTCCGAGGACCAATGAAACTGTGCTGCTTTTCTCAACAACTTAGTTATGGGAGTCACCACCTGAGAAAAGTTTTCAATAAACCTCTGATAGAAGTTGGCAAACCCAAAAAATGACTGGATGTCTTTCACACATTGAGGCGATGGCCAATCAGCGACCGCCTGTACTTTATTTTTGTCTATAACAATACCCGTCGGTGTTAGAATGAACCCCCAAGAACTCCACCCAGGTATTATGAAAAGGGCACTTCTCCAGTTTCACATACAATTGATATTCCTGCAATCACACTAACACTGCTTTTTTTACATGTGCTATATGTTGCTCCTGAGATGCAGAATAAATCAGAATATCGTCAATATACACAATGACAAACTCATCAATGAATTCTCTCAAAACCTCCTGCATGAAATATTGAAAAGCAACCGGGGCATGCACAGGCCAAATGGCATGACCAAGTGCTCAAACAATCAAAACTTTGTCCTGAACACGGTTTTCCATTCATCACCACTCTTCACCCTTATCAAATGATAAGCCCGGCTTAAATCCAACTTGGTGTACACTGCTGCTGATTTCACTTGATCTAAAAATACCGAAATTAAAGGCAGCGGAAACCTATTCTTTACTGTCACCTTGTTTAATGCGCAATAGTCTATGGAAGTTCTGAGTGTACCTTCCTTCTTAGGCACAAAAAACAAAGGTGACGAGAGAGGTGACGTGGAGTCCCTGATGAAGCCCTTTTCCAACATTTCATCTAAATACTCTCTCAAAAGTACATTTTCAGTCTCAGTCAAGGCATATATCCTATTTCAAGGCAACTTTGCCCCTGGTTCCAAATCAATCACACAATCATAAGGCCTTAGGGGTGGCAACATCTCAGCCCCCCTTGTCAAATACACTTACAAATTCCTGGTATTGGGATGGAACTACAATCTCCACAGCTCCTACCACCTGAGACACTTGCTGTGTGTGGTCTGCCAAATGAATAGCGGACCAACCTCATCTTGTATATGTGGCTCACATTCCTGATTCTCAAAAAACACTTCTTGGGTCGCCCAATCAATCCTAGGATTATGCTGCTACAGCCACAGCATTAACAAAATAAGATCAAATTGTGGTGCCGCAATTAGCTCAAACATAATTTCTTCTACATGTCCTGATGCACAAACCATCCGCAAGGGTTGAGTCTGCTGTCTAATGGGTCCCGGTATCAATGGAGAACCATCCACTGACTGAACCACCTCCACCTGCTTCTTATCCTGTATTGGTAATCCCAATTGTTCTGCTAGATTGATGTCAATGAAATTCCCTGTAGCCCCGGAGTCCACCATATCTGACACCATCTGTTTAGTTAGGGCAAAACATAATGTCACCAAAAGATAGAAATGTGAGGTCTTACTTCCTACAGTATTTGCTACACAAACTGGAAACCTTGATTCATTAGGTCCTGACACCTGCGTTCCCTTTAAGGCCGGCCCAATCCTTTTCCCGCCTTTCCCTTGCTTCGTTCTCCCCCCGTTCCCTTTTTAGGTGTGTTAGGACAAGTGTGAATATAATGCCTGGATTGCCCGCAATCTAGACATAGATTGTTTGCCTTATGCTGTTCTTTCTCTGCTGGTGACAATGGCCCTCTTATACTCCCTATTTGCATGGGTACCTACCCGCCCCTTGTCCAACCTTACAAAAGGTACTCTCTCAGGTTTTTTCCTATCACCCTTGCGTTCATTCATACGATGATCCAACTGTAAGGCTAAATCAATCATGGCCGTACATGTAGTGGGTTGAGGCACCACTTGTGCAATGGCGTCTTTCAAATCCTCCCTCAACCCCTAGTAAAACAATACGGTCTGCTTGGTCTCTGGCCAATCTGTCTCAATTACCAATCGATTGAACTGTGTCACATAGGACACTAAATCACGTGGGCCCTGACGTAATGCCAGTAGTTCTTTGTCCTGAGCCAGTGACATCTCCCGTCTGTCAAACAATCACCAAAACTCAGTCAAAAACCCATCCCAATTATATAACAAAGGGTCATCTTTTTGAACCAACAGCATGGCCCATGCAGCAGCATCTCCAGTCAAATATGAGATTACAAAAGCAGTTCTGGCTTGAATGGTTTCAAAAGCCGCTGGCTTAAACAGAAAATGTAACCTGCACTGTGTCAAAAATATCATGTACTTCCTAGGGTCTCCACAGAACCTTTCTGGTACCGCCAAGGTAACGCTACTGGGCGGTTGCACAATTACTGTAGGATACCTGCCCCCTGCTGTTCCCCCAGAAGGTCCTGCATTCCCCCCCTCTAACGGGGTACATTGCGCGACTAGCCCCTGCACCTGAGCTTTCAACACAATAGATTCTTGTCTAGCATGATTTAACTCAATCTGAATATCTTGTAACGCCTTTAGCACATCGGCTAAAGGGGGAGGATTCGTCTCCATTTGGCTTGCATGGTACATATAACCCACTTGGGGGCGGATTATTACGTCAGGATACCAAAAATGGTGAGAGCATCGACACTCTGTCCCGAACCACAGAAGCCGAATAGATTCGACCCTCCCACCGTGGTTGGCACGGGTACCTGATGTCAGAAATAACAGAAAACCATGTGGCAGCCAATGGGGGGAAGAGAGATTAGGGAGAGGTAGTGGATAGGGAGGGGGAGATTGGGAAAACCGGAAAGAGGGTTTGGGTAAACATGTTTGGATAGGTATGAGGGAAATTAGGAGAAAACATATATATACATGAACCTTAATTCCTGCCTCCTGACCTGCCTAACTCCTCACTCTTACCATAAACCTGTAACCCAACACATCATTCTATAACATTTCAGACATGTAGCAGTGTCCAGCGTAATGAAAACATGAATGCACAAACTAACATGGAGCATAGCATATGGAACAAACTAGGGTGTCACCCTACAAGAAGAAAACATACTCATGGCCATTAGGGCAAGCAAAGCCACACACAGCTAAACATAAAGCTGTTAAACTTAAGCAGAAACCCCTTATGTGTAGTCTCTCAAGCAGTTCCAAAATCATACAAGGCGGGGGTTTTGGCATGCCTCTGCCAGCTACTTAATGTTCATAGATAGACTCAAAAAGCATAAACTTAAATGCATCCATATTGCTACATCCTTAAACCACCACAATTGGCCTTGGCCCCTTTAATGACTTGCACGTATGTCACTAGTAGTTACCTGAACCCTTACCAGGCTTCGTATGCAATTAGGCAAACAATAACATCAACTCATAGCATATGCGTGTACTTATCTGGCTGTCCGGGCGCCCTGCGGGACCACCTGGACCTGAAGAAATGACGCTGTGAAAATGCCCAGCAGCGTCTCCTCACTGTCGCGACCCGGGCTGCAGTTTCACTGTGTTTCTGATTGAAACCTCGCGCTCCTGTGTGAGGCTGTGCAGCTCGAGAAGCCTTTTGTCTCCCAGATCACCGCCACAGCCTGGGGAAGTAGCCAGCAGTCCTCCGGTGTCCGAGAAATCATGAAAAAATGTCCTGCATACCACCGTGACCGCCCGTGCCTCACGCTTCAATAATCCGCACCTGGGCATGGGCAGCCGTGTAAATAGACCCAGTGATTAGAATCAGCTGGGGAAGTGAGCGCAAGGTGGGACTACAATTCCCTCCCAATGCTGCTGGGAATTATAGTTCCTTAACTTAGTACATGTATTTAACGCTTCCTTAGTTCCACACGCCTCCTCCTGGCCCAAACGTTGAACCTGACACTAATCCTACTCAGGATGGGTTCCAGGTATATGGCATACAATAGCGGGGATAGCGGGCATCCCTGTTTTATGCTGCTTGAAACTTTAACCGGGTCAGAAAGCTCCCCATTTATCAGTAAGAGCAGGGATAGTGTTTTGTAATTGGCTGCAACTTTGATATAAATGCCTCCCCAGTCCCATTTTACGCAATGTATGAAAGAGGAATTGCCACTCCACTCGGTCGAAGGCTTTTTCTGCATCCAGCGTCACCACTAGGGCCGCTTCACACTTTTTATTCACCTTCTCAATGATGTGGGCTATTCTCCTGGTATTATCGTGGGTTTGCCTTCCCTGTATGAATCCCGATTGGTCGGGGTCTATCAGCCCGGCAGAAGAGATTCCAACCGAGTCGCAAGACCTTTGTGTATATCTTCACGTCTTTATTGATAAGTGCAATTGGTCTGTTTGAGCCACATTGTGCCTGGTCCTTCCATGGTTTTGGCAAAAGTATCACTTTTGCTTCCTCCATTGAAGGTGTTATTCCCCCCTCCTCCCCAAACCTATTGTACAGAACTACCAGTCGTGGGGCCAGTATCTCTTTATATGCTTTATAAAATTAGGCTGAGAAGCCGTCGGGGCCCACGGCTTTGTTGATGGGAAGTGTGGCTATCGCTTTGATCACCTCCTCTTTGGTTATCTCTTTCTCTAATTCCTCCTTGTCTAGGGTCGTAATCTTGGCCAGTGAACAGCTGTCTACATATTCCTCTTGTGCTCTCCCCTCTGGGCCTTCTGATTTATAAACCTTCCCATAAAAATCCGTAAATTCCCTCTTGATGGACTCAGTGTCTGTTCGCTCTTCCCCCTCTGCATTTCTGATTTTTAGGATGGTTCTCTCCTTTTCCTCCGTTCTAAGCATTCTTGCCAATAATGTTTCCGCTTTATTGCCTTTAGTATAAAACATCTGTTTGAGGTGCACTAATGCCCTCTCCGCCCTACTTGTTAATAACGTATCCAGTTGGCCCCTCACTTCCCTGTACTATTTTCAAAATACTCCCGATTGCTTAGTCGCCATTTGGAGTGTGAGTGTCTTTAATTTCTCCTACAGGTCCCTCTCTAAGTGTCCGATCTCCCTCTCCCATCTGGTTTTTACCGCTATTACCTTGCACCCTATAGTGGCCTTAAAGGCGTCCCAGATTGTTCGTGGGTCTATTCCCTGGGTCTCGTTTATTTGGAAGTACTGATCAATCTCCTCCTTCAATTCTTCCCTCAGGACATGATCCTTGAAGATATGTGCCGGGTACCTCCACCTCCAAAGGTCTACTGGGTGGCTTGGCAGTGCTAATGACATGGTGATGGGAGCATAGGCTGATAGGGTGATGGCCCCCACTTCCACCTCCTTCGCTCTCCCCAACAGGAGGCGTGAGACCCATATATAATCTATCCTCGATGCTGATCTATGCACGTGGGAATAAAAGATGTACCCCCTCGCCTCCCCTCTCATTTCCCTCCATGTGTCCACCAGCGCTAGATTTTCCATCTTTCCCTTTAATTCCTTCGATGGTGGTTCTGTGTGATGTATGTTCTTGTACTTCTATCCCTCTCCGGGTCCCATGCAAGATTAAAGTCCCCTACTAGAATAATATTTCCTCTGGCAAACCCTTCTATCTTATGCACCATTGTTTGTATATAATGATCTTGCCCAGTGTCCGGGGCATACAGCAATGCCACCGTTGAAAACTCCCCCCTGCCCTGGCACGTTATCGCTATGAACCTGCCATTGTTGTCCCTGCTTACATCTGTTATTTTAAGCTCCAGATTGTTTTTCAGTGCTATTAGCATGTCTGCACTTTTTCTCAAGCTGTTTGCTTGCTGAATTCTGCTGTACCCCCTTATTCTGAGTCTGTTTTTGTCCTTTTCTTGTAAATGGGTCTCCTGCCAGGCTATAATGTCTGGGGTCTCCCTTGCCAGTATTGGTCTGGTTTTTTCTTTTAAGCAGTGAGTTTAGCCCCTTGATATTCATTGAGATGACTTTTAGCACTCTATCTTTAGCCATTATTTAGTGGGTATCTAAATTCCTTCCCTCTCGGGCAGGTTTAATCCCACCCTCCAGTCTTGATTCCGAACCTGAGCCCCCTTTTGCCCCCTCCGCCCTCCCTTCCTGAGGTGACTCAACCGGCCTCTAGCCCCTCCCGACTCTCCTGCTCGGGTTTTGAGCTCATTCACTCCTCCAGTGTGCCCTCTTGCGGGTCCCCACCGACCCATGAGATTCTCCAAGATCTTCCCCTACGCCCCGCCACTTGTTTCTCCTATCTGTGTATATTCTCCTCCCCAGGAGCTCTTACTTTATCCATGTCATTTGGCTATCTTTGCTTATGGGGGCTCTTATCCGTGGGCTCTGCAACTTGTGGTGTGTCCTGTTCTGGGATTCTCGGGCATTGTGCTCCCCCGCTTTTTCCTCTGTCTCTTCCTCGACTCCTGGGTTGACCATTCTCATGCTTTCCTTTTCGGGTGCTCCTTCTTTGGGCCCTGTTCCTCCGTGCATACTGATTCCGCCTCTATTGCCAGAATGTCTGCAGCTTCTTCTACCATGGTGATTCCCCTCTGCCTTCCATCGACCTCAAACAGGAGACCAAATGGGAAAGTCCATTTATATCTTAAATTGCGTTTTACCAGTTCTTGTATTACCGGGCGCATCTGCCTTCTTTTGGTTAGTGTGATTTGGGAGAGGTCCTGGTATAGGTGCACCGCTGTGCCATTGTAATGAAGATCATCAGACCGCCTGGCTGCCCTTAGAATGTTCTCCTTCTGTTTGTACTCATGCATTGCCGCCAGAACGTCCCGAGGTCTGGCTCCCGGTTCATTTCGCTTCGGTCCCACTCTGTGCACTCTGTCTACCAGAATTTCTTCCGGATTCGGCAGATTTATCAGTGACGCAAATATTTGTTGAACTGTTTGTAGTAAGTCTGTGTCCCCTACCGTCTCAGGTATTGCTTTAATCTGGATATTTTCCCTTTGTGACCTATTTTCTAGGTCTTCAGTCTGGAGTTGTAAGTTGTGCGTAGCTCTAGCCAATTGGTCCATCATTTCTTCCATTTTATAATTGTCCTCTGGCAGCTCCTGAAGGGCCCTTTTGTTGGTATCTACTCTTGCCTCAATACCATGTAGTTCACTTTTGATGTCTTTTATCACTTCCGACAGGTCCTCTTTCATCTTTTCTAGTTTTGTCTGCATCATATTCGCCATTCTGTCTCCAAAGCATTGCTCCATACACTTTTGGGTTACCCCCTGATCATTCTGGGCATCCTCTCGGGGGCTGGGGGGGGTTGTTCCTCCTCACTTGTGTCCACCCCTGTGTCACTATCCTGCAAGGATCCTCCCTCCTTCATCCACATTTTCTGAATTGTCCCCTCACAGCTCTTCTGGTTTCCTTTTGCCTGGCTCTGGGGGTCTTTCTCTCTGATTTTCGACATTGCGTTCCTTCTCTGAGGCCACAGGCCATGTGTTTCTTCCTCTGCTTCCTCTGGTGCCGACCTGCTCCAGCCCTTCTCGCTCCTGCTGCAGTTCAGCCCTTGTCCCTCGAAGCAGAAGAGATGGTAGGCTCTTTCCCCCCTTCTTTTTATGCACTACAGATTGAATACCCCCTCTTGGCCTCCTTTTCTGGCTGTCCAAACCTTCTTGGGGCCGCTTGGCTGTGTCCCCTTGGAATCCCTCGCCTCTGTGGGGTCTGCTTCTCCTTGTTGGTTTGTTGTGGTGTGATTATGGGGCACCCCCCAGGGCCCGGGGTTCACTGCACTTGGTTGCCTGTAATTGGCAGATTAGAGCTGCTTTTTTCCCACGACATATGCTGCGCCTCCTGGCTGTGGTGCTGGGTTGAATGGGTTCTTCGGTTTTGGGCCTGGCCTACCTCCTTCTGCCCCTCCGTGCCTCTGCTTGTGGGAGATTGTCGCTTTTGTCCTTAAGGGCTGGGCCTCCCCTCTTGTGGGGCCCGTTGAGGCCCTTGTATGGTTTCTTCTTCCTTCCCAAGGAGTTGTGGGTGGCTTAGGCCCCCCCTGTTTCTGTAGCCCCTGAGTTGTATTTGCTCTTGTCCCCCTCCTCATGGACTGCCCTATATGTTCTCTTTTAGGGCAGGGGGACTGAGGTTGGGGTGTTTGTCCTTACCCCCTCCTGTGCTTGCCTGGGGTATCTCTGTGGCGCTTCTGCTGCGAGGTCCGATGCGCTTAGTATGGTGAGGTTGGGAGGCTGGCTGTCTGCCCTAGCCTCCCCTTGCTGCACTGCCGGGGCAGTCCTGGCATTGGCGACCTCTGTCTGGGGCACTTCTTCCTGCCTTCATGGCGTCGGCGGCGGGGGATGCTTCTCCCTCTTGTTTCTTCCCCTGCTTGGCTAGGTCCTACCTCCCACGGACCTCGCAAGCAGAAACTTTCCCTCCCCCTTTGCCATCCTCGGCTGTGGCGAGTTTCCGTGCCGGCTGTTGTTGGCTGCTCGCTCCCTTCAGCCCTCTTTTTCCCTGGGTCAGTGCTCGGTTGTGTTCGCTAATGGCTGTACCCGCTCTGGTTGGGGCTGCCACTCCAGGTTCTGCTTCGTTGTTCCGCACCCTGCTGCTGGTCCGTCGTGGGACACCGGACCTCCAGAGTGCGGCTCCTCTGCCAGGGCAGTCCTGGCACTAGTGATATCTTGTTGGGGGCGCTTCCTCCCGCCTTCTTGGTGTCGGCGGCGGGGGAACGCCTTGCCCTCGGGCTTCTTTACCCAGCTTGGATAGGTCCTGCCTCCCCTGGACCTCCCGGGACCCCGTTGAGCCAAAACTCTTCCTCTCCCTTTGCCGACCCCGGCTGCAGTATCTTTTTGTGCTGGCTTCTGCTGGCGGCTCGCGCTCTTAAGCCCTCTTTTTTCCATGGGGCAGCCCTCGGTTCTCTTCGCTCTGAATTCCGCTTCAGTGCACCGATTTCTGTTGTTGGACTGTCGTGGTACCCCAGGTAGCCCTTGGTACCTATCCACGCTGAACCATGCCTGGGGAGGGGGTTTCTGCTGCTATTTACCCCATTTTTGGCGGGGGGAGTGGAGCACGCTGTTTCACCGTGTCTCCACTCCGGCGGCCATCTTGGAAAATCTGCGAACAAAATATTTTATGGAAATACATAACTGAAAATAGTGTGTCAAAAAGAAATGTCAGAATGGCTTCAGCACTAACTCCCTTCCCCATGTTCAACCCCTCAGGGTCTACAGAGTTTCTTATTAAACAAAGGATAGGCACACTTTGGCTTACTGTTCAATGTTCGGCTTTCAATTCCTAGTAGTTCAATCACTTCCTTAGGCTTCACACGCCTTGTCATCAATATTCAGTTCATATGCTCTCAATTTCTCACAGTTCTGCAAAGGCTTCTCTCTGCCGGCTCGAGCCCGTCTGGTTTCACTTTATCACACAATTACTCACTGTTCTGCACAGGCTCCCCTCTGCCGGTCTTGTTGTTCAAGGGGGTTTCCTTCCCCATGTTTTTATTTAAGATTCACTGTCAAAGACTTTTGAAACGGCAAGGAATTTTACATAGACCTCTGCATGACCACTTCGACCTTTGCACACTTTCCATATTTCTTAATTCCACAATCCATATACATCTTGTGACACCAATACTTCTTGGTACCTATAATGCTTCTTCTCTTTAGTCTGCCCTCTTGGCCTGTTCAAAGGTTCATGTGTAACACCAATACCTATTGGATTTCTTTCCCTCAATGCCTCTTGGAACTTGTAGTTCTTATTCTCTTTTGTCTTTTCGAATGTTCATATTCAACAGTAATACATCTTGGTATTTCTTTCCCACCAATGCTTCTTGGTAGTTGTAGTTCTTACAATTTTACCTTTTGCCCTGTTGGCACATTTCATAGATCACATCTTCTCTTGCAAAACCAACGCCTCTTGATACTTGTGGTTCTTATTCTCTTTCACTTGCCTTCTTGGCCTTGTTCTTTATATTTTACTTTTGCCCTTTTGGCGAGTTTCAATTTTTCCCCTTTGGCGTGTTTCACATTTCACATATTTCAGCTTCGTCTTATTTAACTTTCTTTCCTTTGATCTCCACTCGTAATAGCTTTCTCTCGCAGGACCAGTCTGCTTCTGTAACGCTCACCTGATTCTCGCAGAGGCACCGGTCTTGACTGGGCGACTACCGTATCTTCAAAGGTGATGTGTAGCACCCGGTTGGCTCTTTGGGCTGGACCTCTGTGCACTGTATGCCTGACGTGTAGAGTAAGATGTCTGCAGATAGAAAATATGGGGTTAATGAACTGGGGTTATTGGGGTGTCCCTATCTCTTTCCTCTTCTCCTCTCCTGTAGACCCCCAAAGGTTAACGCTCTCACCTTAGGTAAGTGAATGCCGAGCTCTCCATCTGCCTCGGGGCAGGGTGCTGTAACCAGTTTCTTCACTGGATAGGTAGCGCAGGCCTCTTGACTTCAGAGGACTGCTGTCCGTCGTTTACTGCACGAACGGTAAGTTTCGAGTCATTCAAATGTCTTTAAAGTTTTTAGTAATGATGTCTCTTGTTTTGCAGGGTTCCGGCGATGGCGGATGACGGGCTGAAGTGAGTTGAAGATGGAGCCCGTGTGATGAATAGAAGCGCCTGGAAGCACGTAAGTAATCGCTTGTTGCCTGCTTCACTATGCGCTCTAACTGTCTTTTTATTTTGCAGGTACGAGTTCGGAGCGGCTGCAGGGTGCCGGAATACCCACTGGATTAGATGTGGAAAGGAGTAATGGCACGTGAGTATTAAAGTTCCCCAATGTCTTTAAACGCACCTTGTTTTGTCTTTCAGATGCGGGATGCAGCGCCGAAGAGTTGGTAAACTTTTGTCTTTCAGATGCCGGAATGCTAACCTGTTCTTTCTTGTCTTTATAGGTGTTGCTGAAGACTGGATTCAGGATGGTAAGCCTTTTTCCTTAGGCCCAGGACCGGATGCAGAAGACACGATGAGCGTTCTGCTGCAGAGGTTGCAGAATAACGCAAAGCAAGATTTATCCATCGGGTGTGGTTTAAATAGCCTCCTGTAGTGCTTAGGTGTCTCCTTCCACAGCCACGCCTAAGTAAGAAAAGAGTTCCTGGTAAGAAAAGAGTTCCTGCCTTCCAGAAGAGTTCCAGTGTTCTGAATCTAGGGAGTGGCTCCAGCCCCACCCAACAGGAAAAGTAGTTCCAAACAGAAGAGGATCAGAGGCTCAACTGGCAGGCAAGTAAGCAGCATGGTCTGCTGAAGGTAAGTCCACCCAAGCATTATGAGCCCGGCGTTTCCAGCGCTGGGACTGGGCATATTTATGAGCCTGGTGCCACTGGCGCCAGGACTGGGTCCAAAAGGTCCCAATTGGGACTGGTTGGCACTCGGAACCTGGGTTATGGATCTGCTTCCAAGGGAGTTGGGAAACCCTGACCTTTTGGAAGCAGAGATCATGACAGCTTCTCTGTATCCCTATCCTTTAACAATTGCTTTCTTCAGTCACATGTTACTGGCACATGCGCAACATTCAATTTTCAAATCAGAGTCACTTTTGCTTTAACATCAACCAGACACTTGTGCTTGATAACTCACAAGTTGTGTTAAATGAATGTCTTTCATCTTTTCCTTGCAGCTCAAGGCCGTTACCAACACTTCCTATGCTCCTCCCCAACTCCGCCATTTACACATTGCGAAACCATTTCCTAGCACCATGAACGTTTCTTTCCTCCGCTCGCTCGGCTCTGCCTTTAGAACACTCATGGCTTCCTGAAAGCTTGGAAATCTTGCCTGGCTTTCTCTCTATTCTCTCAATTCAATTGATGATCAGCCCGTTGGCCTTCCAACTCCCAAAGCCTGGTTCGCATTCACCTCGGAAGAACTGTTGCTTCTCGTACCCAGCCTCGCTCAAAGTGTGTCTGTGCGCGCCACATTTTATTTTCACAGGGAAACTTAATAAGTGGAAGGTGTACATTATTAGAGTTACTTGCCTGACTCTGCCTGGCCTTATTACAGGCACAGGGCCAATGCAAGTCAGGGGAGGTAATCCTTCTGTCCTCATTCCTCATCTTCCTTGGTGCAGTACTTTTGTCAGGACAGTGTGGGGAGGAATTATGGGAGTTGTAGTTTCCCATAAAATAAACAGGGATAGGGGTTAGATGGGTTGGAGAAAAAAGGTGGATACCATGTCTCACCATTGGGTGCTTCTGCCCCAATCCCTGAGGGCCCCCTACCCAGGTGATCCTCCTTAGCTTGTCCACACCCAGGGTCGGGATCCAAAAGCGATGGCCTTTCCCGGTCCACTTGACTACGGAATTCCCGGGGACTAGGTTTGAAATACCATCTGGTTTATCACATGGGCTATTGAAAGCCAGCTCTGTCATTTCTCCACAATTGACACTTGACAGTACTGGGACGAAGAAGAAGCAACTAGGTGCAATGAAGACTATGCTCTTTTACCACTCTAGTACTGGGGCAAGGAAGATGCCTGCTAAGAGCTGTGAAGTTCAGGCATGTCCCTTTAATTTTGGCCAGGCAAGGCTGATTGGTCATCTACACCTGCAGCCTGTAAAAGGGTTGCAGGTGTATAAATGGAACCCAACCCAGTGGCAAAGGGGAATGACAGGAGGAGGACCAGGAGGCCGGTGCATTCAGCAGAGGGACCTACAGTGTGGTGTGGGAGTTGTTACTCCTGAAGCAGATTGGGAAATGTAAAGGGAGCCATGCAGGAAGGCTGTCCCTTTCCTTTCTACTCAATGTGCTCGTTCCCCTGTGGTGGAGGGCCACTCCAGGAGTGGCTGGTGGGCAGGAACTGGAGCCCTGATGCTAAATGAAGAAGGCTGTCCGATCGGAGCTGCAGCACAGATTCAGGGGATTCAGAAACCCTGTGCGTGTGTGAACTCTTTATTTCTTGAATACTGTGTATCGAAGCAGTCACGTGCTTCAGAATTGCACGTTTTCAAATGTCCCCTATTCCTTTTATCGTCAATTAGCAAATAGATGGGAATACTTTGTAGCAGAGTGTTCGTGTGTGACAAGTAACACGTTGTCGAAGGTCTCCGAACAATGAACCATGCAATTAAAGCGAAACAAGCAAATAGTTAACTACAGATGAAGTGAACATGGACTATAAACAAAAGGCTAGTTATTGAATACCAAACTGAATTTAAAACCTTGCTACCAAACAGAAATAGAACTTTTGGAACCCAGAAGGAGGGAGAAAATGTTACAATGATGTTTGAAAATGTTTCAAACATCATTAACTGACTGTGGAGACAAGGATATTTTGTGTTTATTTTTAAACTCACTTGAAACTTGGGGTGGGAACCCCGAGTTCTGACCAGGAAAATTTCATTTCAAGATTGTTTGAACTGTGTAACTTGTAAACCTGTGGAAGGGAACCCTGAGTACTGATTTGGGGGACGGAACCCCCGAGACCTGAATACGACTATTGCATCCCAAACCTAAGAAAGGGATTTTGAGACTTTTCTTTGTGGAAATGTTTTATACTTGGGAAAGGGAGCTGAAAGGAAGCTGCAAACTGGAAGAAGCTCAGAATTGTATGTTAAACACTGCTTTCCTTTGGTTGCTGACATCCCTACACATTGTATGGATTCGTTGTGAAGGCAAGCATAGATTTTGGACACAGACAGATTCCTAATTTGAACTCTTTGACTCAGACTTTCCTTAGTTGTATTTAGGTAGTGTAAGGGCATCTTGGAGTAAGACACAAAAAACAGATTAAAAGTAAACACCTTTTTAAAACTTACATTTCAGGATGGAAAAACGCCTATCTTACCCTATACCATGGTGGGATTTCCCTACCAAACCAAAACTAAGAAAAGTCAAAGTCCACAAGTTCAATTTAGGAATATGTCTGTGTCCTAACCCTATACTTGCCCTCACAACTAATCTTATACAACGTGTAAAGGGATGTCAGCAACCAACAAAATAGTGTTCAGCATTCGTAGCTTGGTTCGGCTCACAGCTTTCTTTCAGCTCCCTTCCCTAAGTATAAAACAATTCTAACAAAAGTCTTAGGATTGCCTTGAGATCCAAATTAATAAAGGATTGACCAATACTCGGGGTTCCCTTCCCCAAGTTCCAAAGCACAGTTCAAAACACAAAATATCCTGCGGCTCTTTCTTCAAGAAAATAAGCAGTTCCAACCTCAGGGATCCCTTCTGCAAGACACAGTTTCAGTGATGTATTAATATGATGGTGTTTCCCAGTTTTCTTAGAGTTCTGTGTCACACTTGCACCCTCTGCATATAGCTGAACTTTGCACCACAAAATGTTTTCATTGAAAATGGCAGTACAGTTAAATTCACCTTTTAAAGTTCACTTCCCAAAGTTCCATTCACTTTGGGTAATAATGCACATTGGGTTCGCTGGCCTTGTTAAAGTTGCATTCACTTTATAGTTCATTATTCATTCACACAGTGTATTTAGTTATATGGGAAAAGCTTCATTTCTTTTATCTTCTTCATGAGCAATGATTTTCTTTCAGTGCTGTATTAAAAATTAAAAATTGTTCAGATGTATTGTTTAAATATTGTTTTCTGTTTCGGTATTCAATAATGTATAAAGGCTTTAAGGTAAGTAACTCTGTTGTCTTGTTCAGTTCGTTGTAATCTGTCTTTATAATTTGCCTTTAAATATGCCCAGCGTTCTGAGACTTTCGAAAACATGCTTTCATCTCCATGCGACCACTCCATAATGATGGTCATTTATGATGCGCCTGTACACAAGTGTTTCAAGGACAAGGGAGGGAAGACAGAGGGAGGACAATACAAACGATCTAACTAGGCCTTGTGTCATTCAGATCATGCAAGTGTGAGAATGAGAAGTACAAGGGTAAAGAGAGGAGGAAAGTACAAGGGAGAGGGGAGGGGAAAACAGGGCAGCAATGCTCTGAGAAAGTGCAGCCAGGGATGCACGGCTCTGGGTAGTGCAAGAAGAACAAGGGACTGTAGGGTTCCAGTTATAGCCCCTAAGTGCATGGTCAGCCCAGAGGCAGTGCAAGGGTGACTGATCAAGAAAGAGCCTGGTACCCAGTAAGACTCTGAAAGTAGCCAAGCAGACAGTCGGTGCAGCAGACAGGTAGGTCAGCAGGGGAGAGAGAGAACGCATAGGAGAAGAGGAAGGTTTTGAGCTGCTTCCGGAACTTCAGGTGGTCCGGCTCAAGTTGGAGAGGGACAGGCAGGCCATTCCAGAGGGAGGCACCTGCAGAGGAGAGAGATCTATCCCCCTCTCTGCCTGGAGAAGCATCTAACCCTTAGAGAGTTGGAGGTAGCTAAGCGAAGGGCTCGAGAAGGAAGGTTTTGGGAAGAGAGCATTGGATGTAGTGCGGGCCACAGCCCCAGAAAGCCTTGCGGACAATGCAAAGGGTCTTGAACTTTATCCTTGCAGCCACCGGAACAAGTGGAGAGATTTCAGGGCTGGAGAGATACAGTCCCTGGGCTTGAGGCCAAGGATAAGTCTCATAAGAAAATATTCACTCTGATTTACGAGTTAACAAATCTTATTGTTGGCTGGTTTGCAAGGATTCCAATCGGAGACCTTCGAAAACGTGCCTCACCATTCACGCAACCACTCTGATACAAAATATCCTTGCATGTAGCTAAAAACACTTGCATACCAGGTTTCTGTTTGTATAGAAACTCACTGGTTGCTTTGATGTGAGTTCTTGCAGTGCAGATCTCCCGGCCTTCTAGTCTTTGCTTTAGGGCTCCACCTCCTGTCCCTCAGGCACTCCTTGGTCAGCTTCTGGCCCCAGGAGAACGAGCACCTTGAGCAATATAAAAAGGGGCAGCCTTCCAGCACGGCTCCCCTTTCATTCCTCCTTTGGTTCTACAGAGCCCCAGCTCCCGGGCAGCTCTTCCCTGAACCATAAACGTGCTCCACACAGACAGCTCCTTACTGTTCTTCTTGGACTCTCTGCTGCCGCTGCAATTTCAATGCCAGTGCTCCTGTCACCACTTCCTCTCTCACTCTCATTTGGTGTTTTTTTTAAAAGGCTACAGGTGTGAGTTACCAATTAGCCCTGCCTGACCATCATTAAGGGGACATGCCTGATCTCTAGTGCTCTCAGCAGGCCTCTTCCTAGCCCCAGTACTTTTTGTAGGCATGTGCAGCGGCAGACTGCTGTGGGTGAGTACTGTCGTAGCTGTCCTGATTCCCATAGTGCTGGTGTCATACACGGTCCTTGTGAGCTCTGATACATTTCCCTGAATTGCAAAACTGCGAGGGACAAGACCATGCTGGGAATGGTTCATTCATTTCATTGGACAAAATTGAAAGTCCCGCCCCCGGAACAGGAAGTGGATTTAACCCATGGCTCACACGCAGACGGCGCACACGCAGTGGCAAAGTGCTATGGGTAAGTACTGTCGTCGCTATCTGCACTGTAGCGCATTAAGGGACAGAAGGAATAGAAGTAAGTTTATTCCGTGCACATCACAGTGTTATTACTATGAGACTTTTACCCTTCTCTCCTTATTTATCCAGAACTATTTCTTTGGACCCTTTTCTTTTCTTTCCATTTTTGCTTCCATAAAACTGTATTATGAAGCCTAAGACTGTTCGGAGAGTAGGCTTACGCAGTGATGCCCCTCGGAAAGGGAAGCGTGCACAGAGCCCAACACACTTTCGTAAATCTGTGAAGGAAGCACCAAAAAGTAAAAAGGGGAACAATGACCATGGGACTAATGGTGGGTGTCGGTCTACTTTGCAACCAAGAATTTCTGGATTATTTTCTGGCATTGGCAACGCCTCCACGCAATTGCCTACTATTGGTGCCTCTGTCATGTCATTTTACCTCGAGTTTCAAACTAAGCACCCTGGACCTAATTCTTGTGCAATTATTAAATCAATGCTGCAGCTGAGTACGACTGGAGACACCTGGGCGTTATTATGTTCCATGCAGTCCTTGGACAACAATGGCTCCCTGCTTAATTTATGCAGGACCCCGCAAATAACACCTTAGGGCCAGCCATTCCCAATGGGGTAGTTAACTCGACAGCCAATCTATCTAGTAGTCCTAACCTTGCGGCGCTGGCTGCTGAACTGGAAGCTGCTGCGGCCATAAACTATGCCACTGAGGCTACTCTGCAATTGCACGATCTGGGACTCGCATATGGCATAGAGTCGATTACCTTATATTTAAATGTTATGCTGGCTAAGCTCGAAGCTTTGTATGTTCTATGTTCAGTAATGGCGACGGATCAATGTGATTTGAAATTGAATATGGCTACTTTACTGGAAGCAAACGTGGCCACTACATTTTTGGTAAATTGTCATTGAAGTGGCCTTAATACGGTGGATGTTCAAGACGCAGAAGTTCTGTCTGGGGCTATGGTACTGCCTGCTGACACTGGAATAAGAGGGACGAGCATGGGGGGTCTGGTGATGATAACAATGTCACATGGAGCATGGAGTCATTTCACCAAAATGCCAGGGGTAGCAGAAGTGACCTCACAAGACCCCTGATGACATCACAGGAAGTGATGTCATTTGACCCCACCCCGAAGTGATATCGCGGGAAGCGATGGAACACGACCTTTCACCCGCTGACAAAACAGGAAGTGGAATCATATAGCATTGTACACTACGAAAAATATGGTTACAATATCACTATAATGTGATGTACATTTCATACAAAAATGAATCGCCATATGTATCGTTAAGATCAGTGTGTATAGGCCCATATTACCAAATTACTGTGAATGCAAGCAGACGTCCATGACCAAATGATAATGATGTATTATTATATTGCACTTACGTTTAAGTGCTTTATATAGAAAAAATATACACCCAATATCACCCAACCTGTGTCGGTACTCATTTATTGACCTCAGAACGATGAAAGGCTGAGTTGAGGCGTTTAAGAACAGACTAAATCAGTGACTCACCCCCTCAAGTGTGCCTGAAATTAACCTTAAATGATCCCAGCAATTATTGTATAGAATTCCAGAAAGACATATTATTTGGTATTCCTATTCTTTCTTATTTAGGGTCAGTGCTGAAAGTGTTAGACTTGTGGCACTCCTGTTCTTATTTTTCTTCTTTTTTTTAAGGGGCCTGAACAAAAAGACAAAAAAACACCCCAGAAGTAAAGAGCCACATGGTGCTGGCCAAAGCCCAGGAGCATGCCTTACAAAAAAAAAAAAAGTTCTTTTCTTTGGTTGTTTCTTTTTTTTAGAGGTGGCAAGGAAAACCTCAGTGGTCGCAAGGGAGACCTCAGAGGTCGCACTTGCGACCTCTGGCGACCTCTAAATGACGTCCCTGACATGGAGATCTCAGGACTCAGTAAATATAGCAGCTGTGAATGAGGAGGGTGCTTTGGAAGCATTGTGTGCGAAGATTTCTATGATGGAGAAAACATTTCCCCGGGCACTCAAATCTAACATTTTATCGAGGGAATCGAAGGGGAGTGCTCCCAAAAATAATGTACACGCCATCTCTTTAAGCCGGCCAAGTATAGTAGCATTGCTGCCTAGGGAACATGACCATGATGTACTCTTGAACACTTTAACACTCTATATGCTCCTTGGAACCACAACACTATATTACTGCTGAACGTCCTGAACATACGCTTCCTACTTCCCCGTTTACCTTTACCTGTACACCCCTTCCCCTTTCCCTAATGTTACAAGTGCCTAGATACAAATGCAAAAATAAATAAAATAAATAAATACCTTATGTGATTTGAAATCGACGATGGCTACTTTACTGGAAGCAAACGTGGCCACTAAATTGGTGGTAAATTGTCATCGAAGTGGCCTTAATACAGTGGATGTTCGAGACTATGAAGTTCTGTCCGGGGCTATGGTACTGCCTGCTGACACTCGGAATAAGAGGGGCGAGCAGGGCGGGTCTGGTGATGATACTGATGTCACATCAAGATCTCAGGACTCAGTAAATATAGGAGCTGGGAACATGGAGGGCGCTTTGGGAGTGTTGTGTGCGAAGATTTCTACGATGGAGAAAACATCTCCCCCGGCACCCAAATCTAACATTTTATCGAGTGAATCGAAGGGGAGTGCTCCCAAAAATAATGTACATGCTATCTCTTTGAGCCAGCCAAGTGTACAAGCATTGCTCCCTAGGGAAGATTACCATGATGTACTCTTTAACACTTTAACACTCTTTAAGCTCATCAGAGCCAAGACACTATATTACTGCTGAACGTCCTGAACATACACTTCCTAATTCCCTGTTTACCTTTACCTGTACACCCCTTCCCCTTACCCTAATGTAACCAGCGCCTAGGTACCTGATGGTTTAGCGTGTTGCTACAAATGGAAAAAATAAATAAATACAATACAAATTTTTTAAAAAAAATACGAAAGTTCAGGCCGATAACTCCAGACGTATGGTGACTTTACAGGGTCCACTAGATAGGGGGACCCTCCCAAAGCATGTTACTACGTTGCATAATCCCCTTGTGGGAGATGGGCACGGAAGCGGTAAAGAGACTGGTAATGACTGTTTGGGTGCCGCGGTGTTCCATATTAGAACCTTACGCTCTAAAATTCCCATACAACATGCCAGTGACCAGTATGAGGCTATTACCGCCTACCCGTCATGCAAAAGCCCAGTGGGACAAGCACCTACTAGGAGGCCCTTGGATGAAACATCCCCAGGGCCACGCTGTCTACCTGCGGCAAAGCACCTGGGGTGAGTGGTCCTTATTCCATTGCTACTGGTACCATGGTGAAAGGCCCAATAAGGCCGGGTCCTCTAGTGAAACTAGAGGCGATACATACTTCCGACCTCAGTCCTTTTTTAAATAGAACAACTTTACTCCGGTTATGGGCTACAATTCCATGGTTATCTTCTATTACTACAGCAGATATGTTAGAACTAGAGCTCCCAAAATGGCATAGCCCTACTAACTAGGTCTTGATACACTTCGCAGCCCCTACTGTTGTATCTCTTTTGTGTGCAAGTGTGGAAGCCTTGTACACCTTGCGCCCGAAATTAACTGTATGCGAGAACAGCAATTAAATACTCAGACCTTTGGTTCACATAAGGGTGTATCCTATCCTGTAGGGGAGGTCAGATGGGAGGCTAATCGGTGCAGGGATAATCTGGATGGAACACAGCCAACCCAGGCAACTACCAACTATGCTTCATCAGGATTTGAAGCATTGAATTGGGTTATGCTGCCCCAGGAGATGGAGCCCCTCAGGGAATTCCACATTGGGGGGAATTGACCCCTCAGGATCGTAAGTTGGAATACCAGGGGTTTAGTAACCTTATGGTGGCAGAGGGGTCTTGGCAAGACCTTGTTAATTTTTATGTCTTTCTATTGCAGGGGACCTGGCTCGACTGTCCTTTACATGTGGAGGGTTTCCATCTATACCAAGCAATGGCTAACAAAGGCCCCAGTGGTAGCTCATGCTTGGTGGTGTTGACGCCAGCTGGGGGTAATTTATAGGCTGCAGAGCTGTGGTCAGATGTTAGCGGGGAGACTTGGAGTATGCTGCTAATAAACCTCTACGCTCCCCCTAGTCAGAAATACACGGAGGAGGTGTATGCAGTGGTAGAAGAGGCATTGGTTGTGTGTATTGGTCCCCTGAAGAGTACCTTATCCTCTTGGGAGGTGATCTTAACGCTAGGTGTTTAGACGAACTGCAATGTACGCCCTATAGGAATATTGGGATGCTGCAGGGAAAAGTTATATAAAAGGAAAACTGGTTTACCGACTTGAGACACTGGAACCTTGTTTTGTTCAATGGCAGAACTAGGGGGGATATCCCAGGACATTATACTTGGGCCGGGAATAATAGTCAGGCTACCCTAGATTATTTATTGGGAATAATGCCTGCCTTATGGCTACTAAAGAACTAAGGGTGATCCCTAATGACTGCAGTTATCATGATATACTGGCCCTTACTATTAAGCTCCACCCTATGGCCTTTAACTTACAAGGTTGCACCGGGCTACAGTTAAATCACGGTGGCAACCGTATTCATTGTTCCGCCAGATAAATCCATAAAGTGGGAGTGTTTGTTGCAGAGTTGCCTAGCGATACTATGGAGGGCTTGGTTGTCCTTAGTTGTAAGAGGCTGAATAATGGCTCAAGGATTTAGCTGTAAAACCTGGTTCCTTTGCAATGGGACCCCACTTGTCTTGTAATAAAACTGTCAATACATTTGATAGTCATACAAAACCGCAATTATCAATGGATAAGTGCAACCCCTCCATTCATTTGTAAAATACTTTGCACCTTCAAGGCGCTACCGGAAAACATCCCTTCCAAAAGAAAAAAAACCCTGCTTGAAGGCAAATATTCTAGACGATTTGTAGTGTGTGTGTTTGAAGTTTGTTTATTACATTTATTAATCAATTTTGTTAAAAACCAAGACATTTGTGTCATGCCTGTGCCATGGGCGCACACATTGGCAACCATCATGGTCTATTTGTTATTCATTTATTTTCAGAATACTCTTGGAACAACCCCTATTCACACTTTGGTACTTAATTCCCATTTGCGTGACTTTGGTGCCTTTTTATATAACTCAATTAACTACATGTACCACAATGCACCTTGCTACAGCTATCAATTCCTGGCCATTCCCATTCGTCAGCATTGGAACCACAATCCCCAGAAGCCCTAGGGATCAGTGCTGCTTCCACCATCTCAGGACCAGAGAGGGAGGAGGCAGATTGTATTCAGGTGTGCTGCTCCAGGTGCTGCCAATTAGCCTGCCTGAGTACAGGGCAGGGCGGTATGTAAGCAGCTGCCTGCAGGAGCTCTGTCTCTTGCAGCAAGAGTCCTCCCAGCCCCTTTTTGCCTTCTGTCTCGAATTTGTATGCTGTTCCTGCTGCTGCATTTTCCTGCTTTTGTTCCAGTGCTCTTTCTGGGCTTCCTGCCTTGCAGCCTGCTACACCTTGCTGCCTACAGCCCTAGCCTTTTAGGCTCCCTGCCTCACAGCCCTGCTCTGCTGGGCTCCCTCCCTTGCAGCCTGCTACACCCTGCTGCCTACAGCCCTAGCCTTTTGGGCTCCCTGCCTCACAGCCCTGCTCCTCTGGGCTTCCTGCCTTGCAGCCTGCTACACCCTGCTGCCTACAGCCCTAGCCTTTTGGGCTCCCTGCCTCGCTGCTCTGCTCCTGAGCTCGCTCCTTGCTGCTCTGCTCCGCTGGGCTCCCTGCCTTGCAGCCTGCTACTCTCTTCTGCTTTCAGCCCTGACCCTGGGGTCTATCTACCTCTATGCCCTGTTCCTTTGGGTTCGCTCCTTGCTGCCCTACTGGGCTCTCTGTCTGCCGCCTACTACAGCTCTCAGTCCTGCTCCTCTGGACTCTCTGCCTAGCAGCCTACTACAGTCCTCTGCAATCCACTACAGTTTTTCTGTACCTTGTACCATTTGGTACTGCAGCCCTGCTTCCTTGTTTGCAGCCCCCCTCTTTCCTGGCTGCTGCTCCCTTGCTCTCTTCCTTGTTTGCAACCCCTTGTTCTTGATCCCTGTCCTTCTCTTCCTTGAATCCTCTGTCCTCCCCTTTAGTTTACCCATTTCTATTGTACGGTTTCCTCCTTCATTCCCTTCTGCTAGATTTCTCTTAGACTTCCTTGTCCCTGGTTATTTCTGTTCTTGTCTCTCTTGTGTCTTATGTTGATCCTTTGTACAGAGCTTGACTGTTGGTTTCTGGCAGGCAACCTCTGCCCCTTCCCTTGTCGCGTTTTCTGTTTAACAGACACCCACAGCTGTTGTTCCCAGCCATGAGCAGACAGAGTGGGCCTCTGTAATAGTAATCCGTGCAGAAGGCTGGAGTTTCCAAAGGTCCGTGGAACACTCTTTTTCCATATCTGCATACACCCCAAGAGGGAATCCAGTTTGTTTGTATCTTTGTATTTCCTGCCCCTTTCTGTTCACAACTACAGTTGCCTACTTTTATTTCTTGATGAGTTTCCTGCTGTGTGTGTACTTATCTGTCACCTTACATCAACACAGCCACCCAAACCCTACCTGTGGGCCCTGTGCCACTCTTGACAGAGTGCCATCCTTGACAATTTGTTAGAAAAAACCACATATTAAACACATTCACAGTTCATATATTTAAAAAAAAGAGTTAATTTTAACAGTATGTATCTCACATCTAGAAAAAAACCCATATCATACCGAAGCCAGTGATCACATCTCACCCATTCTTACTTACATACCAACTATCATTCACATTCATACGACCCACCATACGTACTGTGCAAAAAACCGCAATGCTAGTAACTTCGTTCTAAAACTAGAACACCCATCTGTTAGGGCAAGACACATTTTTTTTGTGTTTCACAGAAACTTATTTCAACAACAAAATTGTTTCTTTGACTGAGTTCTTAAGGCCAGAGTTCAAAGAAAACCATTTTTATGAACCTGTACTAATGACCATATTTCAAAGAAAACTCAAGACTACCCAAATGCGAAGCAGTGGGAGCTAAGGTGTTGTCTACTCGAGTTTCGGGCACCACAATAGACAGACAAATCTTGCTATTTGGTGCACCTCATCAGGACATACATATACTTGTTTTACAATCAAGTAACAATTGATATTAGCAAAGTTCAGCTCGATGTGTAATGCGTGTCATCCAGATGTTCCATCTACAATTTCTTCACTTTCGAGAAGTGTTCACCTTTCTGAGTCAATCTGTGTTTCTGTGGACATTATTTCAGCCCAAAGCTGAAGGTATGGCAGAAGCCAGCCGAAAAGCAACAGGGTACCATATGTTGATGTAGCTTACTTCCGTACAGTGTGTTTCCACAATCAAATTTATGTGGTAGCTGCCGGTGCTTTTCCGAGCTTTTCTTGGGGCAGAAACTATTCTATCTTGCAACAAATGTTCCTCATTGTCGATTGGAGGGCACTTTGCCAACTTCCTTCATATCCTACGAGGAACCAATCTTCATGTGGTGGAGCACATGTCCCCTATCTTGGGAGTCGAAGTTCATTTTCCCATCTGTGGGTCTCTATTGTGCGTGTCCGACAATGGCTCCTAATCCACTGCAAGGGCTGCTGCACCTTCGCAAAGCGATCCGCATACACCTCTTGCTGCCGCAAATCTCAAAGGTCGGAAATACATTTGATAGTGCCAGTCACGATGCCAAAAGAGAGATGCTCTGGAAATTAAGGGCAGTGCGAGGCTGACAGTGGCCAGTGCTTGAGATGATTAGAAGGATGAAGCTTTACAAGAATAACTATAAGCGTTGGCTCAAGCGCTGGAAGCTTTCGGCACAAAATACATATTGGCAAAATATGTTTATGGTACTTAGAAGTCGTAAAACAAAGAACATATGGGCGATGTTAGCCAGGGCTGAGGGGGACAGTTGAGTAAATATATTAAATCCTATCCAGGAAGATAAGTTCCCCAACTTTTATCGGTTGAGCCGCATCCCACTACTGACACCATTTGTGAACGCATCCGGAAGTAGACACAGACAACAGAGTACAGTTTGAGATACAACCTTTATTAAAATCACAAAAGAGGTTGGGGTAATGCCTACCCTGCCCTATGCCAAAGTGGGATTTCCCTACCTAACGAAAACTAATGATAGTCTGTGCCCAGAAGTCCAAAGTAAATGTCAGTCTTTGTCCAAAACCAAAACTTGCCCTTGCATCTATTTTTTCAAACTGTGTAGGGATGTCAGTACCAACTGAAAAAGTGTTCAAACGTTCAGAGCTTCTTCCAGCTCTAGGTCGGGAAGGGTCTCTCCCTTCCCCAGGATTCCAACTAGTTGACTTTCAATCATAAAGGGTTTCCCTTCCCCAAGCGTTCAAGTCTCTTTGTGGTTTCACAATAACACAATTCCTCAGGATTTATCCCACATTTCAGCCTTCTTGGCTCTTTCATCAATGTCACAAAGTTCAACTGTGTCAGTTGATCATAGGCAAGCTTATCTGGATATTCAACCATAAACTTATCCATGAATAAAGTGGCTTGGTCTAGGCGCAGTTGTCGGACCACACGGTCCACCCATTACAAGTCACGCAACTGATGCACCTGATTGGCTTTTTCTCCACAATTGCACCACCACTGCTTCAGCATAACAGCGGTATTGGACTTTGTTTCTCACATTCCTTTTCAACACCTGTTTTGCCATCAATCACTTGTCAGATTATCAGGCTTTCTCACAATGTTGCCTCAGTTTCAACTTGCAGCTTGTACAGTTCTTATTTTCTTTATGGCTCTCGCCAATGCTTGCTTTTCGTTTAACTTGTACAATTAATTTCTTTAAACTCATCGTGAATACTTGCTTTCTTCAGTTTCTATAATTCACAGTTCCTTTGTATCAGGGAACGCTTTTCTACACTTTACAATCGTGTGGCCTTCACTCACTGTTCCTTTCCTTTGGTTCAGTATTCAAAATTGCATCTCATTTCTTTCCAACACAACGCAATGTCAAATTCCTAGTTCACTCTCCTGCTGGGAATTCTCACACTTCTTACTCAACTTCAAGTTTTAGGTTTATTGCTTTTTCTGGCCCTCTGCGCGGCCATAACAATTTTCGTACAGTTCAGTATGCACAAACCTCTTCTTTCATCACATTCACGTAGCCTTTAAACATCAGTGTTTCACAATTCTAATACCGCAAACACTTTGCCTCTGCGGTCACTCGCTTACTTGCGAGCGCTTCAACCGCATTTCAGCATGCCGCTTACACCACAGCGTCCAGGAGTCACTCAGCCCACTTGAATCACCAGGTACGCTGTCTTCCTGTGCCCTTCTCTGCTTTGGTCGGTCCCTTGCTGCTGCAGCTCTTCCCAGCTCGACAAACTCCTCGTACTTCGCATCCGACAACGCAAGCCCACAGAGTTGGAATCCTCTTGACTCCTAGAGGTCGGCAGCCAAACCCTGCTTCCGCAGACCTTCCGATGACGCCAACCACACTCTGCTTCCGCGTCTCCCTGCCTCTTCCTCCGCTGCTCTGTCTGCAAGCACCTGGCTTCCTTCTCCAGCTTCTCTTTCTCTGACCTCCTTAACCTCACCTGAGTGGGCCATTTATTCCGCCTCTTTTGCTCCAGGTACAGTCTATTTGCATTGAGTTCACAACAGTCTTAGTACTCAGCATCCCTCTTCCTCGTCCCAGTACCAGAGTGGTTTGGGTGCATGTCTGAGTCAATAAAGCATGAATGTAAGTTCTTGTGTGGTCTCTTCCTCGTCTCAGTACCAGAGTGGTATACATTGGGAGATGATTTTCTAGCACAATAGAGAAGGGATTGGAAATATCCCATAGAAGCCTGGGTGATATTTAATTCTTGATGAAAGGGAAATGGGGGATACCGCGTTTCACCCAAGGGTGCCTCACCCCACTCCCCAAGTCTCCTTCTCCCAGTTGATCCTCCCTCACATATCCACCCCCAGGGTCAGGATCCAAAGCGATGACCTTTCCCTGGCTACCTGGGAGAGGATATTTTGGGGAAAGAAGTGAGAACGCCCTGAGATTCCTCACAACCCTCATTTCTTTTTTACAGAGTATTTACTGTTTCTAAAAATGAATAAGTAATAGAGATATCATATTTACAAAACCTAGACTTTACTGAGCAACATTTTACTTTGGACAGCTGAAGAAGCAGTTTTGTTTCACAATCTGTGTTCTTAGATATCTTATTTGTTTATGAGCGGGTGAACACTCGATGAATACCTAGAGATAGTGGTTTAATTGGTATGAGCAGTTAGAATGCCAGTGATAGAGAGATATGAGAAAAAGAGTTTGAAAGAGAATCGGAAATTGGGAGATGCTTACATTCCAACCCTCCCGATTTAGGCGGGAGACTCCTGATTTTACAGTGAAAAATATTGCTATTTTTCACATTCTCCCGCCTAAAATTGTTGCCCAATGCATTCCTATGCAAAATGTATGTCTCCCTATTTCCATGACGAAATCTCCCTCCCAGGTGCGTCGGAATGTTGGCGTGTATTGAGATGAGTAAGATCAGACTGAGAAAAAAAGGGGCATCCTGGAGAAAGAGATAGGGAGGGGGAACCAGCTAAAAGACAAGTGATGTATTAATCTTTGTGCATCCTATGGGCAGAGCTTTACTATGTAATTGTGTAGTATAATACGAGAGAGAGAGAGTGGCAGTTTTGTGCTACAGTGTAAGGTGAACAGGTGAGATGATGTAATTAGTATGCCCTATGTAACAGTGTGAGAAGATAATGTGAGCGGTGGGGTTTGGGGATAGCGCAGCCAGAAGTGCCAAAGAATTGGTGTTGTGTTTTATTATATGTATGTACTGGAACGTGGCAGAGGATGTGGCAATATTACTATGAAGAGTATTTATTGTGAATAGAAAATATTTTGAATAGAAAATATTTAGGGGGTTTGCGGACTTCTGAAGTTGGTTCTTGGCTTTGATATTTGGAGGGAAATTTTTAAGGAAGTTCTCTAAAGGGCTACAAGTAGATGAGAATATTGTGAGTCCAAGTATACCTTCAGAAAATATTTTTTCCAGTTTATGAGTCAGAGTTCCACCTGGTGTTTCCATTGGGATGTAACGCAATGGATTGCTGCTAGAAACGTGTCTAGAAGTTTTGCCTGTTTGCAGGTGAGAAATCTTTGGGGACCGACCGCCTGTCGTCTGTGAATGCTTCCCTGTGATTTTTGCTATGTCGCCTATCCGTCTTATGTTCCCAGCGTTAAAAAATACAAATGGAAGGGAGGGTATTTAGGGGATAGGAGGAGGGGGGTATTATAACTGGTATACAGAGACCAATGTGTTGACATAGAAAACGGAAGTAGTTTTGCAGCCTCTGGAGGAGGGGTGTTTAGGAGATTTGAAATAGTAACTAAACACGCAATGCCATCAAGAGGATCTATTCAGTATTACAGCTAGTTGATATTGCAATGAATGACTTAATGTAAAGAAATAATTTTGCTTCATATTATTTTTTGATACGGATTAAAGTATTTTTGTATTATTGTACTGGTTTATACAAACCGTATGCAAACAAAATATGCAATACAAACTATTATTAAAATGTTAGAATTGTTAAAAAAATAATTATTGTACTGGTTTATACAAACCGTATGCAAACAAAATATGCAATACAAACTATTATTAAAATGTTAGAATTGTTTAAAAAAAAGTGTACACACAATACTATTAGATATTTTCCATGTTTCATTAATTATAAGAACCATATTTCTACCACTAAAAAATATTTTCAAAAATTCACCATTGTTAAGCCAATAACTGTCGAATACATTTGTTGCCTTAGTGTTTGCAAGACTGGACATAAAATAATTATGTACTTCAAGGTCTCAATATCGTTATTACAATACCTACCGTTGTTATATGAGCTGAGCTTCCTGATAAATAAATGAGTGTATCAAATTGAGTCTGAACCACAGGAATGCCCTCAAGTAACATCCATCAGGGAGTTTGTCTACTGTGAGAAACCTGAAGACCCTCTCACAACTACTCCCCAGGGAGCCTCTGCTCAGGTGGACAGGGAAGGGCCATTGCTTTTGGATCACGACCCTGGGGGCGGACCAGCGAGGGAGGATCACCTGGGTGGAGGGTACTTGGGGATTGGGGAGAGGGGGCCGGACGCCGAGACATGGTATCCCCCCTTCCCTAACATGGACTTACCCTCCCTTCCCTCAGATGCATGGGTTACTTCCATTCATGCCCTGTTTTTCCAAGTAAGTACTCACCAAGTACTGAGAAGAGGAAGAAGCAGCTAGGAGTAATGCACTATTCCTACTAAAAACACCACTCTACTACTGGGACGAAGAAGAGCGGTATAAAGACATCTAATACTGATGGTCAGGCATGTCCCATTAATTGGGTTAATTATGGCCAGGCAAGACAAACCCATGACTTACACCTGAGGCCCCTTAATAGGGCTCAGGTGTATAAAGGGAGGAGGCCCAAACATGCATCAGAGGAGAATCGCCATGTTGGAAGGAGACTCAGAAGTCTGAATGCCAGCATCGATCCCAGAGGACCTACAGCTGGTGGGTGCAGGACCGGGAGCCTTCAAACTGGAAGGCAGGCAGCTGGGGCTGTCAAACAAAAGAGAGAGAGAGCGAGAGAGAGAGGGACGCCGTCCGTCCAGAGACACGGAGGTAGCTGGAGCTGCAGAACCAGCCCGGAGTAGGGGAGATGCGGTCCACATCTATGGTGAAGCCAGAAGCCAGGAAGGAAAGTCGGGACGTGCCCGACGAACGTAGGGGTCTGCTTCCCCGCTACGGAGGACGTGAGCAGCAGGAGATGCCATTGTGGAAACGGGGATAGACAGTGAGTGTCAGAGGACACCAGAAAGACAAGAGCGCTCTCAGGGGACCGCAGGCAAGGAACGCTCCAATTAAATGTGAACTATTGTGAGTACCAAACTGAATGTAAATTACTATTTAAGTAAAACCATGTTATATTGATGTGAGGAAGGCATGGTATCAAGCAGTAGACACAGACACAATGGATACAAGTTTAAAAACCTTTATTTAAAGTTTAAGTTGGGTTGGTAGAAATCTTAACTAGCCCCAACTCTAAAATGGGAGTAATGTTGACCATTAAACAAATAACAAATACGTCAGAGTCAGTCTGGTCAAAATAAAAAGGCCTATGCTAAGAAAACCTAACCTTGCCCTCCTTCTCAAAATGACAAATGTGTTAAGGGAATATAAAAGGAAAACAGTGTCTCAAAAAAAAAATTCAGAATGGCTTTGTTACAAACTCTCTTCCCCAGGTTCAACCCCAGGGTGGTCTAGAGAGACTCTTAAAAAACAAAGGATAAGTGGATGGCACAATTCTACCAGTCTTGCACACTTTGGCTTACTGGTACAATTCAACAGTTCAATCTTAGGCTTCCATCTTCTGGTAGCTCAATCACTTCCTTTAGGCTTCGCCCGTCTTGCCATTAATATTCAGTTTGCATTCACTTTCTCAATTTCTCACATTTCTGCACAGACTTCCCTTTGCTAGGCTCGAGCCTGTCCGTTTTCACTTTATCACACAATTCTGCACAGGGTTCCCTCTGCCGGGCTCAAGTCTGTCTCTCTTTCGTGGGGGTCCCCTTCCTCATGTTTTATCTAAGGTATCCTTTTCACTGTCGAAGACTTTCGAAACTGCAAGGAATTTACATAGACCTCTGCATGACCACTTCGACCTCTCTTTCAACAATTCTTCAATTCACAATCAATACTCATCTCGTGGCACCAATACTTCTTGGTACTTGTGGTTCTCAATCTTTTTAGTCTACCCTCTTGGCCTTTTCAAAAGTTCATGCGTAACACCAACGCCTCTTGGTATTTCTTTTCCCCCCAATGCTTCTTGGTACTTGTAGTTCTTATTCTCTTTAATTTGCCCTCTTGGCCTTTTCCAAAGTTTTTACATTTCACTTTCTTATTATTCAACTTGTTTTCTTTATCGCAGTTACTTTCTTTTCTTTGATCTCTGCTGTAATATCTTTCAAAAGTCATAACATTTCACAGAGACTTTCCAATGTGTGACTTCAACTTGCAGGACCACTCTGTTACTTTGTGTCCTTTCCTTTCAACAAATGTCCTCTGCATTCGCGTTTTATCAGCACACGCAGAACCTTCAACTTTCAAATTACAGTCACTTTCCCTTTAACATCCACCATACTTTTGTTCCCTTCGATAACTCACTGGTCGTGCTCATTGGATTTCTTTCATCTTTTTCCTGCAGCTCAAGGCCGTTACCAATGCCTCCTCTGCTCCTCCCCAACCTTGCTGTTCACCCAGAGGGTTGCGGGCTGCTTTCTGGCAATTTGAAGGTTTCTTTCCTCAGCTCACTCAGCTTTGCTCTTCGAACGCTCACGGCTCCCTGAAAGCATGGAAATCTTGCCTGGCTTTCTCTTGATCCTCTCATCTGCCCATCAGCCTGTTGGCCTTCCAACTGCTATAGCATGGTTTGCTTCAGCCGCGGAAGAGCTGTTCCTTCTCGTACTCAGCCTCACTCAAAGTGTACTTGTGTGCGCCAACTTTTATCTTCACAGGGAGTGTTAATAAGTGGCAGGTGTACCTTGTTAGAGCTAAGTGCCTGACTCTGCCTAGCCTCGTTACAGGGACAGGGCCAATGCAAGTTAGGGGAGTTAATCTTTTTGACCTCATTCCTCATCCTCCTCAGCGCAGTACTGTTGTTAAGATAAAGTGGGGAGGAATTATGGGAGTTGTAGTTTCACATAAAGTAAGAAGGGATAGGGGTTAGATTGGTTGTAGGAAATGCGGGATACCATGTCTCACCATTGGGTGCTTCTCTCCCACTCCCCGACACCCTCCACGGGATCCAAAGGGACTAGATTGTGAGACAACCTCTGGTTTTTCACATTGAATACCGAACTGAATTGAAACTGCCAATTGAATATATTGAATACCGAATTGAATGAAAAGTGATATTTGGAAAGGATCACGACATATTGAATAGCGAACGAACATTCAAAGTTAAACTAACATATTGAAAATCAGCACTGTGAGCAGAATTAAAACACATGGAAAGTTGAACAAACCCTTGAGCATTGAACTACCAACACGAGTGAGAGTCGTGATCTTGTGGCAAGGCAAAGACTGACGCATTAGAGTCTTACCTTGACCACGAAGAATACAAGTGTTAGAAGTCTAAAGTCCAAGGCAGAAGAGCCTGTGAAGGGGCCAAACAAGGCTAAGGGAACTTGTGGTTGCGCAGCCTGTAATGGGGGGACCGTGTGGTCTGACAACTGCGCCTAGACCAGAGCGTTCCCTACTATAAAGACCGCAGACATCATGAACCAATCCAAGGAGAAGCCTAGGGTCCTTGGTTGCGTGACCTGTAATAAATGGATCGTGTGGTCTGACAACTACACCCAGACCAGATAGCCCTAAATGATGATAAACAAAGGACATTGAGAGTGAGCCACAAAGAACTGTGAAACAAGTGGAAAGTAGGCAAGAAGGTGGGTCAATTGGACCTATTGCTTTCTGGTATTGAACATTAAGTGGAGAAGATTAGTACAAGTAATACAGCGAAATCCTGGGGACAGTAAGCCTAAGAGTTGAAAGAACTGAGAAACACTGTCTAGCTGAAGGGAATCTAAAGACCTCCTTTTTGGTGTGACTGTGCTATATTGAACTGGGGAAAGAGAACCTCCAGGCCTCCTTTTTGTGTGAACTGTACTGTATTGAACTTGGGGAAGGGAAGCTCAAGACCTGTCAGAACATTGTTAAGACAAGCAGCTATTGGAACTGTGTTGAACTTTGGAAAGGAACACAAGGAGAACTTTAAGGTAAGAACAGCTGAGACTTTTCTTTTGAACACTATTTCTGTTTGCCAAGAGAAACCGCACACCATGTTTATTCCTAGATGTGACATGTTTATTCCCAGATGTGAGGGCAAGCATAGGTTTTGCCACAGACAGACTTTTGGTTTGGACTTAGTTTTCTTTAGGTAGGAACATTCCCATCATAGTTATAGGACAGGTTAGGCATTAACCCATTCTGGTACTTAATAAAGACTCTACTATTGAAGTTAAAATCTCTTGTCTGTGTCATCTCTTGATACCATGCCTGTCTCATACTACGACAGATCCCTTTTAACACACAATTAGTCTCCCTCAGCCAGGCTCGGACCAAGGTCACTTTTACATAATATATCGTAGACTTTTGAATGTGCACATGGTTTGGCTTGACCCATTGCAGGACCACTTTGATTTCATAATTCCTCTTGTTTTAACCTTTGTCACCTTTTCGTTGGATACCTAACAGAGACTTTCGAATGAGCACCCACGTGGTGCTAGACCACTCTGTCTATGGTATCGTATCTCAGCTTCAAAGTTCCATCACTTATTGTCATGATCTCTGCTTCCAAAAGGTCAGGGTTTTCCCAACTCCCTTGGAAGCAGATCCATAACCCAGGTTCCGAGTGCCAACCAGTCCCAATTGGGACCTTTTGGACCCAGTCCTGGCGCCAGTGGCACCAGGCTCATAAATATGCCCAGTCCCAGCGCTGGAAGCGCCGGGCTCATAATGCTTGGGTGGACTTACCTGCAACAGACCATGCTGCTTACTTGCCTGCCAGTTGAGCCTCTGATCCTCTTCTGTTTGGAACTACTTTTCCTGTTGGGTGGGGCTGGAGCCACTCCCTAGATTTAGAACACTGGAACTCTTCTGGAAGGCAGGAACTCTTTTCTTACCAGGAACTCTTTTCTTACTTAGGCGTGGCTGTGGAAGGAGACACCTAAGTACTACAGGAGGCTATTTAAACCACACCCGGTGGATGAATCTTGCTTTGCGTTATTCTGCACCCTCTGCAGCAGGACGCTCATCGTGTCTTCTGCATCCAGTCCTGGGCCTAAGGAAAAAGGCTTACCATCCTGAATCCAGTCTTCAGCAATACCTATAAAGACAAGAAAGAACAGGTTAGCATTCCGGCATCTGAAAGGCAAAGGCTTACCTACTCTTTGTGCGCTCCGGAGGTCTTCACACTGCATTCCGGCATCTGAAAGGCAAAGGCTTACCTACTCTTCGTGCGCTCCGGAGGTCTTCATACTGCATTCCGGCATCTGAAAGACAAAAGCTTACCAACTCTTCGCACGCTCCGGAGGCCTTCGGCGCTGCATCCGCATCTGAAAGACAAAACAAGGTGCGTTTAAAGACATTGGGGAACTTTAATACTCACGTGCCATTACTCCTTTCCGCATCTAATCCAGTGGGTATTCCGGCACCCTGCAGCCGCTCCGAACTCGTACCTGCAAAGTAAAAAGACAGTTAGAGCGCATCGTGAAGCAGGCAACAAGCGCTTACTCACGTGCTTCCAGGCGCTTCTATTCATCACACGGGCTCCATCTTCAACTCACTTCAGCCCGTCATCCGCCATCGCCGGAACCCTGCAAAACAAGAGACATCATTACTAAAGACTTTAAAAAGACATTTGAATGACTCGAAACTTACCGTTCGTGCAGTAAACGACGGACAGCAGTCCTCTGAAGTCAAGAGGCCTGCGTTACCTATCCAGTGAAGAAACTGGCTACAGCACCCTGCCCCGAGGCAGATGGAGAGCTCGGCATTCACTTACCTAAGGTGAGAGCGTTAACCTTTGGGGGTCTACAGGAGAGGAGAAGAGGAAAGAGATAGGGACACCCCAATAACCCCAGTTCATTAACCCCATATTTTCTATCTGCAGACATCTTACTCTACACGTCAGGCATACAGTGCACAGAGGTCCAGCCCAAAGAGCCAACCGGGTGCTACACATCACCTTTGAAGATACGGTAGTCGCCCAGTCAAGACCGGCGCCTCTGCGAGAATCAGGTGAGCGTTACAGAACGCAAAGCCTACTGCAAAACTCTCGCCCAGGCGCTATGGAAACCTCGGATACTGAACCCCTAGCCCGGTTACTTGGGGAACTAAGGGCAGAAGTGCATGCAACTCGTCAGGAAACGAATGCTCTAAGAAGGGAACTAATTATTTCCAAGGAGAGAACAGACAATCTTGCTAGACAAGTGCTACAGTCACAAGCCGGACAGACCCCGTTACCCGCATCAGGGGCAAATCTTCCTTCAACATCCTCTATGAATCCAGTGCAGATCAACCTACCTGGGAATGTACCTCTGGCTCCGCCCGAGCGATTTTCTGGTGACCCAAAGAGGTTTGCAGTATTGATCAATCAGTGCCGGTTGCACTTCTTATGCCGGCCAGCAGCCTTTCCAACTGATCAAGCTAAAGTAGCTTTTGTACTTTCGTACCTTAGTGGCAATGCGGCAGACTGGTCGATCCCTCTAGTTCATCAAGATGATCCGGTTCTCCATGATTTTCAAGCCTTTCAGCTTAGTATGGAAAAACTGTTCGCAAGACATTCACAGGGGCAGGCCTTGGACAATGAGCTTCTTTCGTTGCGACAGGGTAATCAAGACCTTTTGGCTTATATTGCATCTTTCAATAGACTAATAGTGGAAACTCAGTGGCCTGAGGACAAAAGGATTACGCTGTTTTATAGAGGTCTACGTGGAGAGCTCAAAGACGTTTTAGCCCAAGTAGTGAATCCCCCACAGGACTGTTCGGATTACATAGACTTGGTCGTTCAAATAGATCACAGGCTGCAGAACAGGAAGGCCGATCGTTCCAAGTTTGATGCTCGAGTATTTTCCAAACCGCCAACTCCTTCCAAAGGAGTAGACTCCGGGGAACCCCTGCAAATAGGGGGTCTGAAAGGTCCTCTAACACAACGGGAGCGGGAAAGGAGGAAACAGTTGCAATTATGCCTATATTGCGGAAACTCAGGGCACTTTCTTCGAGACTGTCCGGTGAAACCTGCCAAGAAGGCAGTAGGAGCTGCAGTTACCAAAGTTACAAACTCTGAGCAGGGAAACGACCTCGCCCGACAAGAATAGAGGTCCTCTTGCCGAGCGTAAAAACCAGTTCCGTGACCTCGCATTTCGTGATACCTATGGTCCTCATTAGCCCTGATAATCCGGATCGATTACATGCAATTGAAGCTTACGTCGACAGCGGTGCCATCGGCAATTATGTGGATCATGAAATGGTTTTGAGGATGAATCTAACTCTTTGTCCAAAGGCTGTAAAGGACATCTTATTGTATTTCCAAGAACGATTATACCTACCCAGCACAGATTTACAGAAAAAAGTAATCTCTTGTTATCACGACTCTTTAATGGAAGGTCATCCCGGTATAGCCAAGACCTCAGAAAAGATCAAGCGCTACTTCTGGTGGCCGTCTTGGAAAAAAGATATCAGAGACTTTATAATGTCCTGTGGAGTATGCGCCCAAAACAAGAGTCAAAAGGAAAGACCAGCAGGCCTCTTACGCCCTATTGACATCCCACCTCGCCCTTGGCATACGCTTTCTATGGACTTCATCACCGATCTACCTCCATGCTCCGGATACAATACGATTCTAGTAATCGTGGACTTATTCTCCAAGATGGCGCATTTCATTCCGCTCAAAGGCTTGCCAACAGCAGCAACTCTGGCACGAGAATTTCTCGAAAACATCGTCCGACTGCACGGTTTTCCTTCGGTTCTAATTTCGGATCGAGGTAGTCAATTTATTTCTCATTTTTGGCGAAGTTGCTGTCGGTCAGCTCAAATTGATGTGAGACTATCGACCAGTCACCACCCTCAGACCGACGGACAAACCGAGAGGACCAATCAAACTCTGGAACAGTATTTACGCTGCATGCTGCAACAAACTGAAAAAACTTGGAAAGATATCCTTTGGATAGCCGAGTATGCCTACAATAACTCTGTCCATTCGGGAACTGGGAAAACCCCGTTTTTTCTTTTGTACGGCAGTCACCCTCGAACCTCGGAGTTGGATCCCCTCCAAGATCTTGAAACACCTGCAGTAGACTACCTGCATTCTACAATCACCCAAGCCTTTAAGGAAGCTGCTTCTCACCTTCAAAGGGCTAAAGAACAATACAAGAAGGGAGCAGATGAACATCGGAAGGAAGCCCCTCTCTATCAAGTAGGGGATCAAGTCTGGTTATCCACCAAATACCTATCTCTAAAAGGGCCACGCACATTCAACCCAAGATACCTTGGTCCCTATTCCATCACTACCATAGTAAACCCAGTAGCGGTCAAGTTGGACTTGCACCCGCACATGAAGATACATCCGGTCTTCCACGTCTCTCTATTAAAACCCGTGCAACCTCAAACCCGACTAACCAAATCTCCAAAACCTATCCTAGTGGATGGAGAACTCGAGTTTGAAGTCAAAAGCATTCTGGACTCCAAGATCTCCAAATCTAAACTATTCTACCTAATTGACTGGAAAGGCTACGGCCCCCAAGAGAGATCCTGGGAACCTGCTGAATATGTCCACGCTCCTCGCCTAATCAAAAGATTTCACCGAACATTTCCTGACAAGCCAAAACCCCCGGAGAAGCCCGGTTTGGGAGGGGCCTTGAGGGGGGGTACTGTCATGATCTCTGCTTCCAAAAGGTCAGGGTTTTCCCAACTCCCTTGGAAGCAGATCCATAACCCAGGTTCCGAGTGCCAACCAGTCCCAATTGGGACCTTTTGGACCCAGTCCTGGCGCCAGTGGCACCAGGCTCATAAATATGCCCAGTCCCAGCGCTGGAAGCGCCGGGCTCATAATGCTTGGGTGGACTTACCTGCAGCAGACCATGCTGCTTACTTGCCTGCCAGTTGAGCCTCTGATCCTCTTCTGTTTGGAACTACTTTTCCTGTTGGGTGGGGCTGGAGCCACTCCCTAGATTTAGAACACTGGAACTCTTCTGGAAGGCAGGAACTCTTTTCTTACCAGGAACTCTTTTCTTACTTAGGCGTGGCTGTGGAAGGAGACACCTAAGTACTACAGGAGGCTATTTTAACCACACCCGGTGGATGAATCTTGCTTTGCGTTATTCTGCACCCTCTGCAGCAGGACGCTCATCGTGTCTTCTGCATCCAGTCCTGGGCCTAAGGAAAAAGGCTTACCATCCTGAATCCAGTCTTCAGCAATACTTATAAAGACAAGAAAGAACAGGTTAGCATTCCGGCATCTGAAAGGCAAAGGCTTACCTACTCTTCGTGCGCTCCGGAGGTCTTCACACTGCATTCCGGCATCTGAAAGGCAAAGGCTTACCTACTCTTCGTGCGCTCCGGAGGTCTTCATACTGCATTCCGGCATCTGAAAGACAAAAGCTTACCAACTCTTCGCACGCTCCGGAGGCCTTCGGCGCTGCATCTGCATCTGAAAGACAAAACAAGGTGCGTTTAAAGACATTGGGGAACTTTAATACTCACGTGCCATTACTCCTTTCCGCATCTAATCCAGTGGGTATTCCGGCACCCTGCAGCCGCTCCGAACTCGTACCTGCAAAATAAAAAGACAGTTAGAGCGCATCGTGAAGCAGGCAACAAGCGCTTACTCACGTGCTTCCAGGCGCTTCTATTCATCACACGGGCTCCATCTTCAACTCACTTCAGCCCGTCATCCGCCATCGCCGGAACCCTGCAAAACAAGAGACATCATTACTAAAGACTTTAAAAAGACATTTGAATGACTCGAAACTTACCGTTCGTGCAGTAAACGACGGACAGGAGTCCTCTGAAGTCAAGAGGCCTGCGCTACCTATCCAGTGAAGAAACTGGCTACAGCACCCTGCCCCGAGGCAGATGGAGAGCTCGGCATTCACTTACCTAAGGTGAGAGCGTTAACCTTTGGGGGTCTACAGGAGAGGAGAAGAGGAAAGAGATAGGGACACCCCAATAACCCCAGTTCATTAACCCCATATTTTCTATCTGCAGACATCTTACTCTACACGTCAGGCATACAGTGCACAGAGGTCCAGCCCAAAGAGCCAACCGGGTGCTACACATCACCTTTGAAGATACGGTAGTCGCCCAGTCAAGACCGGCGCCTCTGCGAGAATCAGGTGAGCGTTACACTTATCTGCTGTTTTAATTATATTTGTTTCTCTTGCACATACGTTTCATACACTCTTCTCTTCAATATTCTTCACACAATGTTGCCGCTTTCAGCCTTGGTTTCCACACAGACCGGTTTGGTATCAGTCTCCCCAACTCACTGGCTGTGCTGGCTTCACTGGTGCTGCTTTGTTGTAGGAGCCAATGACAGTACCACAGTGGCAATGGGTTCTCCCTGCCTTGACTGTCTACGCAGGAGAACCCCGGGACCTCCGACACACAAAACAGGATGTGTGTAATGATTAGTAATTGCCTGACCATTGTATTGGGACACATCAGGTATACGGCTCAGGTGTTAGTCTGTTTTCTTTAACAGTGAGCTGTCCATGGGAAAGTGTTTGTGTCGGAAAAGGGGGTGGGGGGCTTAATTCCCAAGTAGCCTACTGGGTAGGATGGGGTAAAGGTGTAACAGGGAAGGGGATACTGCGTCTCGCCATCTGGTGTTCCTCTTCCACTCCCCGAAGACCTCTCATCCAGGTGATCCTCCCCCATTGGTCCACCTCCAGGAACTGGATCCAAAAGCGATGGCCGTGTCCTGGCCACCAGGATGATAGATCCCTAGGGACTAGCGGGTGAGACACCTTCAGGTTTCTCACAGGTTAGCAAGAAAGACTTTGCCTGAAGTACTGGAAGCTCTGAGCCTAGAACAATTTGTCAATTCTTTACCTCCCTCACTCCAAAGATCAGTTTTGCAACTGAATGAACCCACTCTGTCCCTAGCTATTGAAAGAGCCCAAAATGTCTCTGATGCAAATAAACATCTCGATTTGCTGCATCGACCAGAAGAAAAAAAAGAGAACAAGGGACCTCTAAACCAACCTAGGGAGAGAATCGACTTTCCCTATCGATTTCGAGAACCACATAGCGGGGAAAAGGGGAAGATAGAAAGAAGGCCCGAACCTAAACCTAGAGAGGAAATGAAAAGGGAAGACAGTAGGACTAAGAAACCGATGATTCCGACCTGTTTTTCCTGTAAGGAAACCGGACACTTAGTCAGAATCTGCCCACAAAACAAGAAAGAGGAACCCATGGAGATTGAGTATATGGTAGGAGAGGAATGGGACAGTTCTGAATATGATGGAGAATAGAGGTTCAAAGTAATTTTTTGTGTGGAACATCCTCTAAATCCACCTATGAATCCATCATGGTAAACAGAGTCCCAGTTCATGACCTAGTGGATTCCGGTAGTAAGCAGACTGCGGTCAGGGCGGACCTAATACCACACTAGAAGTTAAAAGGGGCTTCCCTAGTGAAAATAGTATGTGTTCATGGGTCTCAGGAAATCTACCCTAAGGCAGTGTGTGAAATTGGACTTCAATCCCAGAGGAATCACAAACAGAACTATCCGCTGAGAGAACAACTTCTGTCCCTTGTGTTGGAGGCCATTTTTATAGGGGAAGGGTATGTGAGAAACCTGAAGGTCCCCTCACCTACTCCCCTTGGATCCTCTTCTCAGGTGGCCAGGGAAAGGCCATCACTTTTGGATCCTGACCCTTTGGGTGGATATGCGAGGGACGATCACCTACGTGGAGGGTCCTTGGGGATTGGGGAGAGGATGCCCACAGGTGAGACGCTGTATTCCCTTTTTCCATTCCATGATGAACCATCAGTCCCTGAAGCTTTTATAGGATACTGTCAAGTCTCCTCCCTTGTAACCTTACAAGGTAACCCTCAGATGAATCATCCATGCAGAGAGACAGGGAAAAGAACAATAATGAGAACACCTCCTTATGTGGGTAAATTGGACCCACATTCCCCTCATTCGATTGATTCAAGAAATTGGCAAAATACATCTTTCCTGTCCCCTACTAAAATAAATTATCACTCTTCCCCACTGACATATACTCCAACTGTATCTCATTCAGGCTCCTTTAGTACTGGGACGAGGAAGAGGTGACTAGAGTAATACACACTCCTAGCCAGTTTCACCACTATAGTACTGAGACGAGGGAGATGCCTGGAAAAGGTCTGGCATGTCCATATAATGAGGGTCAGGCAAACTACCTTCACTTGTAGCCCATTGAGAGGCTACAGTTGCTTAAAAGCAGGTCCACACAGCAAAGCAGGTAGAACCTGCCTGGAGAGAAGGTGGCCGGCGTGTGACGAGGAACAGATAGCAGAGAGGACGCTGTTTGTGCCAAGGAGAGGAAGAAGGGGCTGCGACCTGAGCGAGCCACGAAAGGACCGAAGCTCCAACATTGGCCAGTGTTACATGTTCCCAGCTGGAGTAGGGTAACACAGAGAACTCTTGAATGCTTCGGGATGATGCACAAAGTTTCTCCAAAAGTGAGCGCTGGTCGCTGTGCCTCCCGACACCTACCCGGGAGGAGAGAGAGGAACGAAGACTAGCCCGAGCACACCTGACAAAGAAGAGCAGCTCCGGTGAGTACAAGAGAGAGAACACTCATACCGGGGGGCTCTGGCGCAAATGTAACGCATGCAAGGTTTACGCTTAAGTGAGATGCGCATGACAAAAGGGTGTGGAACCCGAATGAAGCCAAAAGAATCATGAATAAAGTGCAAAGTGATTTTGAAGGAATAATGAAGCATGAAAAAGGTGCCAAGTATTGGGGAAAGTACAGCGGCCAATATTGAATACCGAATTAAAGAAAAGATATAGAAATCATGTGAAATTTGTAGCACAAGTGGAAAACGAATAATGTGCTATGTTGAAAGAAGTGAAGTTTGCTGCAAGTATTAAGAAACAAAGTGAAAGTTGGTATGAACATTTCTTCTGAACTGAGTGAAAAGCAATTGTGATGAGAAACAAGTTGTTGAACTCAGAAGGACAAGTTGAACGCAAGTTGTGGCAAAGCCAAAATACTGCCAATACACAAATGGTGAAATGCAAGTTGTGGCAAAGCCAAAAGACTGTCAACATATAAGTAATGATCAAGCCCTCTGTTATCAGAAAGGAACCACAGCAAATGTCAAGTGTTGACACTGGTGCTAGGTGGAAAACCAGTATTATTCAATAAGGATTAAGAGCATCACAAAGTGTCAAGGGTTATCGGTTGCGTGACCTGTAATGGGTGGAACATGCGGTCCGACAACTGTGCCTAAACAGATTAGCCCAAACAGAGAAAGAGCCAAGACGAGCACATAGTCAAAGGCTGTGTGTTATAAGTGCTAAAGTGAAGAAGAGCCTGTGTGAAACAAATTAAAAGTAGTACCAGTGGGAATGGTGCAATACTGGTGAATCTCACGAGACTTGAGCCATTTGGAACTGTGTTTATCTTGGGGATGGGAACCCTGGGATATCCTGGAACTGTGTTGATCTTGGGGAAAGAAACCCCGAGATACCCTGGAACTGTGGTGAACTTGGGGAAAAGACCCCTGATATTTTGGATTGTGTTACACTTGGGGATGGGAACCCCAAGCCTTTCTTTGTGGGACTATTTGAACTTGGGGAAGGGGAAGCTGAACCAAGCCCAAGCTGGAAGAAGCTCAGAACTTTCATTTTGAACACTGTTTCTTTTGATGCTGCCATCCCTACACATTGTATATCTTTAGTTGTGAGGGCAAGCATAGGTTGTTGACACAGACATGGCTTTCTTTATGTAGGGAAATGCCACCTTAGCATAGGGCAAGTTAGACCTTAATCCATCCTGAGACTTGAAATAAAAGTCCTTTTGTTAAGAAGGTGAATCTGTTGTCTGTGTCTTGCTTCATGATGCCTTCACAGCTACCACTGGAGTTTAGCCCATGCAGCAGTTATTTAATCAAGGGCTGATTCCAGCCCCATCTGAGACATAGGGACCCGAGCCAGTGAGCTCCTCAGATTCTGCGGCAGGTGATTACATTCATCAAATGTACTTCCCATAAATCATGCAGCCTCTAGCTTTACTGGAACTACACTGCCTTTGAATAAAGCTGCCTAACCTCTGGGTTTTCCCAGAACCTATGGGTTTTCATGCTCTTCTCTGGGCCTCCAGGCAAGAGCATGAAACCTCTGAAATTGTCTGGGCTGCAATAAAATGTGTTACAGCAGCTGCCTTCCCTCTGCAGTGATCAGGGGATGCCTGTGAGAGACAGGGCATACAACACCTGCTCAGGCAGCAAAGTCCAAGGGCCTCCGACTGGGGCATTTAAAGAATTGACACCTCTTTGATAATGGTCCGTGATATGAACTGTGGGGGGCATTCGCTTTTTTGCAGCATGAATGCCAAATAAATGTCCACATAAATATCCAAGCCCAGGCCTAATTTTATGACGAAAACATTTAAACTGTCTCTCATTTCCATTATGCTTTCTTTTTTTGACACACAAAGCAGAGAGTTAGCATTTAGACAGGATTTAACATTTTCTTCACACTAAATATAAATAATGCTGCCTGGGTTCGGTACGAAGAAAAGTGGGGCGGCGGCTGGTGACTTAGATGGCCTAATGAAACCGTTGGCCAGGTATTGGTCCAAGTAGGTCCGTAGATGAGTGTTTTCTTCCTCTGTTAATGCATAAATACGGCTGCACGGTACTTGTGCCCCTGGTAGCAGATCTATCTGGCAGTCATAAACTCGATGTGGTGGTAGCTTATTAGCTTGCTCCTTCGCAAACACATCCTGGAACTCCTGGTATTCCGCTGGTAAGGTGCCCACCAAGCCTAAACCTGCTATCCTTTCCTGTGAAGCTAACAATGGGCTTCCTTGGATCCCTTTGTTGTCGTAGCAAGAGGTGCATTCCGTGGAAAAGAGTAAGGTTCGGGTTTGCCAATCTATCTTTGGGTTGTGCGTCTATAGCCACGGCATCCCAAGAATCAGCTGGAATTGGGGTGCAGCGATAAGGTCGAATCTAATACTTTCCCTCTGGCCATCTTGGCAGATTAAGGTGAGAGTGGAAGTACACTGTGTTACTGGTCCCGAAAGGAGTTGCGTGCCATTCACAGCTGTCACACTTTCTACAGTGTCCTTACGGTGAAATGCCAATTTCAAGGTTTTTGCAGTGTTTATGTCCAAGTAGTTTCCAATAGCCCCGCTGTCAATGAAAGCCTTGAGGGCATGCATTCGGGTGGGCTGAGAAGGATCTACCAGAACCACAGGAATACTGAAATGTGAGATCTGAGTGCTCCGTTCCTGGGTCGACTGACCGATCTCTACATCTGCCGGGCATTGGAGTTTTCCGCCTCGGTGTCTTCCCTTGTGTTATCTAGTACCCCCATTGTCTTCCGTAGAGGCTTAACCATGCAGTTCCAGAGGAAGTGACCCGATTGGCCGCAATATAAGCAAAGTTTTTCCTGACGCCTCCGTTCTCTCTCTGCTTTGGTGAGTGGTCCCCTGAGGACACCCAATTGCATGGGCTCTGAGTGTGTTTCGGAGACCTGGCGATTGGACGCTTCTTTTGGTCAGACATACACTGCTCTATGTTCTGATCTGGTTCGATCGGCCTTGCGATCCTGTAACCGGTGGTCAAGTTGCATAGTTAAATCAATGTATTCACTACAATCTTCGGGAGGATTAACTACTTGTGCCAGGACATCTTTTAATACTCCTCTCAGTCCTCGATAAAATAACATTATTCTTTTCTCTTCTGGCCAACCTGATTCGGCTATTAGACGATTGAATGTGGCGATATATGAAATAAGATCCTGACCACCCTGTCGCAAAAGCGAGTAGCTCATCATCCAAGGCCTGACCTCGAGTCCGATGGGCAAATAGTTTTTCCAGTTCATGCTGAAAACCTGGGTAATTCCTCAGTAAAGGGTCGTCCCTAAGCACTAACGGGACAGACCGGTCCGCCGCGTGCCCTCCTAAATAGGAGAGGACGAAAGCTACTTTAGCTTGGTCATTCTGAAAGGAGTCTGGTTTGCATATGAAGTGTAGGCGGCATTGATTCATGAATGCTCCAAATTTCTTGGGATCCCCAGAGAAGCGTTCCGGGGGTGCTAAAGGGATGTTGCCTGAAGTAATACCTGGACGGGTGTGACTACAGGTGCCACGGTAGGCTGCCCCTGAGGGGCTCCACCTGGTAGAGGTGCTAGACCAGCTTGGGTCTGTAAGAGCTGTCTTGCCAAGTCATCCGTTTTATCCCTGTTGACTACCAGTTCGCGCCTTAAGGCATTCATCTCAGAACAGGCTGCATGCACCTCGGCCCGTAGTTCGCCTAACAATAGGGAAAGCTGGTCTACCTCAGAGGTTTCCATCGCTCAGGCAGAGGTATTGGGGACGGTTTCGTGTTCTGTCACACTCACCTGTGTCTCTGCAGGAGCGATGGATGAGCCTCCTTTCACCCCGAGTTCTCACTTCCTCTGTTTCGCCTGGAGGAACACCTGTCAAATACAAGATGTACACTCAGACCAGAATTCACTTGATTCCCCTGGGCCCATCCCTTCTCTCTCTTTGTGCTGTGATGTCCCTTAAGGGGCTTACCTTGATTTTTAGTAGTGTGTGCACTCCATCCTGCACTCGCAGGGGCGCGATTCACTCGTAGGGATGGTGCCAATATCTGTTGGCCGAGTTCTGATGCCACACGCTGTTATGTGCCTTCACAGCGAGGCAGAGTGTCCAATATGCCAGTTTCTTCACTAGCTAAATAGTCCTTTCCACAAAGTAAACGTTGCGCGGTGGATGTTGAGTGTCCAGAATTGTCTGTGTAGTCCTTATTTGCCAAGGTATGTTTTAGGTGAGTAGCGCTGCGTCATAGGTTCGAGCGCACCAGGTAATGTCTCTCCTTTTCCTTGCAGGAATGGTTTATGGAGTGCTAGCGCCTGAAGACTGGGTTCAGCGCTTCTGGAGACTTGGTGGTCTGGTAAGTAGAAACTGTGGTAAGAACGCACCGCATTATTGGAGAGTGCGCGGTGAATAATGCCTCCGCATTATTGGAGCGAGCGCAATGAATAATGTCTCTTCTTTCTTTTGCAGGGCTTTGAGCGCTCGGACTACTGACCTGTATTCCAGCGAAGTGAGAAGATTCAGTGAGTATGTGTTGCGTTATGGAAGTACGCGCGCTAACAAGTTCTACTTTGTGCTTACAGGTGCCGGTGTAGGATTTCCCTCTTGACCGGAGAAGGCTGCGGCGTGGAGAAAGCATGAGGGTACATCCAGAGCAGGTAAGCAGAAGCAAGATGATGCGGAGCAGGTAAACAGAAGCAGGATGATCCGGAGCAGGTAAGCAGAGCAGGTTGATCCGGAGCATGGCGAGTGTGTTGCTGATGCAGCTCACAGTAAGCAACACGAAGCACTGGAAGAATCTTGGGTGTGGTTTATATAGCCAGCCACACCCAAACACTACAGAGCTCATGATTTATCATGCACTTCCTGTTTGGCAACAGGAAGTGGTAACCAGGAAGTTATTATAAACACCAGGAAGGAATGAAAAGAAAGTATCCGCTATGGGCTTTTTGTGTGCCTATGCCAGGCCTGCCAAGCCTCCACCCATCTTACCCCAACTACCTACCTGGTACCCATGATACAAATACTGAGACGAGGAAGAGACAACTAGGAGCAGTAAAGATTACCCATAGAAACAACATGGGAAAAGTAAGGGAAACCCACTATAGAAAGAACCTCAACTGTCCCACTGTCATGCCTCAGTTATGGCGTTTATGGAAGAGATGGAAATATACCTGTTGAGTCTCTTCGGAACAGGCATGCTAGCTTCTGGAAGAACCGAGTTTAACGGTCTAATCCTCCTCCAACATGGCCTCCGCAAAATAGAGGACAGAACTATAACTAAGTCATGTGACCAACGCTCTACGCGTTGTATCCGTTTCTGTTGCCCGTTGCAGTGACTATAGCTCCCAGACTGTTATCTCTGTTTTTTTCGTTCCTTAGCCTCCTGTTGCCTCCCTCTTGCATCCTGCTTTCGACCTTCCCTCGTAGTCTTTTCCGCTCTTTCCCGCTTGTTCAACTTGCTTCTGGCGCTCTGCGCTACCTTTCCTAACCATCTCTGGGGTGGTTGTCTGTCTATCTTTTCACTGGCTTACCGCTACCTACTTCTCCTTTGTTTTCTGACGGCTCCGCTTGGATCCGTTTGTTTCTGCCTGTCCATTCCTATCCATTTCTTCTGCTCTTGCATTCACCCTTTTTATACTTACCTTTTGCTTGTTAGGGTTTTCTTATTTCCTTTGGCTACTCATCCTTTCAGATCTTCTGTGATTCCCGCTCAGGCAGCTCAGGCAACCCTCCGTCATTCGAATCCACTTCCACATTCTGCTGCGACTGGACATAATCTACAGACACTGGAGTGTAAGCCGTGGCTTTTTGAGGACTATCCTACAGGATCACGTTCAAGGTTTTTTGGTGCCTCCGGCTTTTTCCCTGACTTGGGGTCAGCTCCCTGGGGTTCCCTTTGGTGTGGGTTCTCATCCCTGCCAAGGTGGCCTCTGGGGGAGCTAGACCCTACCTTCATGAAAAAAGATCAAGAAGTCTAAAAACGGGAAGAAAGAGGAGAAACGAAGAAGCAAGCAAAGGGTTTCTTCTGAGATCCAACAGGACTCTTCAAACACAGAAGGTGAGGAGGGGTCTCGGGAGGGTACGCCGGATCCTCTGATTTAAGACACCCACTGATTTCACTCACACCTGACTCCACTTGACCGTTTTCACAACTATTAAAGGTGAGGTATTTTTGAAGAGAGTGAGCGAACTGGAGAGGCTGTCTGGACCAGAGGGGCCAAGGAGCAGAGACTGACACGAGCTGAGGGCTGGAGGAGAACAGCATGCTGATACGCTGACCCGGTGTCTATGAGGGTTCGCAGCGTGGCAAGGGAGCCGTGTCTCCAAGGAGCCGGAGTGAAGCTGCCTGCATCCTGCTGGCTGCGTGCAGGAAAGTGCTTGTTCCCATGGGACCTGTGCCGGACCGTGTGACTGCAGCGGAGCGGGAGAAAAGCACAGAATATAAAGCAGCACAGAGCGAAAAGCAAGCAACAGAAGGCAAAAGGTTTTGCAGCTAAAAGCGATTGGAAAAGAGTGCGAAAGACATGAAAGTGAAAAGTGGAAAATCTACAAAGAAGCACAGAGAGAACAGAAAGAAAGGGAAAGGTACAAATGAGCACCGGGAGGACAGAAAAGTGTGGAAAAAAGGGTACAAGTAACACACAACAAAAAGGAGTGTTCAAGTGAGCACTGTAAGGAAGTCATGGTGGCAGCAGTAAAGACTGACACAAGTGAGCACAGTTCAAGGGTGTTTATTGAACAATATTTGCAGGGTGGAAAAATGCCTAAACTAAACCTAAATCTAAGATGGGAGCAAGTGTTGAACATCAAATGAAAATATGGCAGTCCTAGTGGCATTGCGCCAAATAAAAGGGCCTATACTAAAAGAAACTATTGCCAAACCTTACAACTAATACAAAAGGGATGTGGGATAGTTTTCAAGAAAAGAAAGAAGTGTTCACAAATAATATGTCAGGATGCGGCAGCTTGGGTCTCTCTTCCCCACGTTTTGAGCGCGGGGTAAGGTGGGATCTTGGAGGACAGTACACATTAAGCAAGAGTCGACATTTCTGTTCCAGTTTATCAGGAGCCTCGATGGCCAAGCCTCGTTTCCCTTGAAAGTCTCTTGCCTTTGAGGGCCTGATGTGTTCAAATAACCAAACAACAGTTTTTCAACAAAATGAAAGTTTGTTTCTTGGTTTCACTTAGGGTGAGGATTCTTCACCACTGAGTCCCCCTCTTCCGGGCGCAGACCCTTCTTAACTTCTAGCCTCCCTCCACCAGGTTCACTATGGCTTTTCCTTCCTTCAAAAATCGTAATGTCCCTTTTTAAACAGTTCCCGTGGACATCCCTAGGCCGGGTTCACTATTGTCAACACACTGTTTCTTGGGACTTTAGACTTGTCCCCTTCTCGTCAGCATCCCTCTTCCGGGTTCACTCTTGCCAACTTCATATTCACATTTACTTTCAATGTTTGCGGGATTCACTTCCCTTGCTTTCTTTATAGTTCTTAGGTCAAAAACTTTTGACTGCACAGGGATTTTGCTCGACCTTCTGTATGACCACTTTGACCTATTGTCAAGACAGGGGTTGCCGTGTAGACTATAATACCTTTGTCCCCAAGCACCAGTCAGAGAGACAGAGGTCACTCGCTGACCGGTTATTAGGGCCACAAGTGAGCTGGAATGGCCGCACTGGATACCCCGGCAGCTGAAAGGGAACAGAGCAAGGTTAAGGACAATGCAATCAGGGGCACAATGCAGTTACACAATGGACAAGTAAACCAACTACCTATGGGAAATGGTGGAAATGTTCAAGGCAAGGGGGCAGAGTAATCCTAATAGCCGGTTGGGCTCCCCTCTTGCGGGTGCGGCGTAGGATGTCAGAACAGTTCCAGCAAAGAACACTGGTTAGACAGTCTGTAGGTGTCCACAAGAAGCAAAGTTCAATTTCCCAGGTGATTCCAGGAGTAACAAGAGTCCAGTTCAAATAGTAACACGTGGAAAATCCAAAAGCAGTCCAAAAGGCAGTTCAAAGGTCGAAGCACAGCAGGGGAACAGCAGGCAAGAAAAAACAACAAAAGGAGGAAAGAACCAAGCAGCAGAATCCAAAGGGTTAGCCAGGCGCAGTCCAGAGAAGCAAAACAAGGGTCAGTTCCAAATGAGAGCAAAAGCACACACCAAATGGCAAATGCTGGTCAGGACACATCTGAGAAGCAGCGGGTGGCGCAAATCGTGCTTGCTTATAGCCATTGCCGTGGTGATAGGTCATGTGCACAGTTGCGGACCACGTGACCAGTGGGACTCCATCGTCGAGCTTCAGATAATTGCATTGGAAACTGCCATCTGGGTCGCGGCTTCCTCCACAGCCGAACAACCCGCCGCAGCCTCCCTGCGCCGCCCCTATGCTGGGGAACAGAAGCAGGCAGGGAAGGGCGGCAGCTATGACTTCGTGAAAACAGGGACGGAGAAGCATGATGGCCCCGGAGTCAGCAGAGCGGTGGATGCCTGGAAGAGAGCCGGCTCCGGGGCTGAAGAGGAGGTATGTGCGTGATACCTATGTTGACGGCTCTCCTATAGCCTTCTGGTATCTGTAGTTTCACTCAGATGGGGATAGACCAGAGTTTCTCAGAGCAGCACCCACGTGGTGCCGGTCCCCTTCTGCAGCTGATCTCCCCTTTACAATATAACAGGTGTCACTTTGCAACTTTGTGACTTTCATTCACCACAGCCTGGTTCTTATCGGCTCTCCCCTCGACTCACCAGCTGTGATAAACCGCTTGGCGTTCTTCTTTACTGGAGTCAAGGCCGGTACCACGGAAGCAGGAGTTTCCCTCGCTCTGGCTTATCGCGTTGATATGCTCTGTGTACCGTTGACATCTGTTGCAGCACACTTGGGCTATTGTCTGCGGTCTTAAGTTTCTTTCAGCAGAGGGTTCGCAGGGTTTTGTCAAAAAGGGAAAAGTTGTTTCTCTCCTCGTCAGCCTCTTGATATTTGCTGCCTTTCTCCTCCTCTTGAACTGTCGGTTCTGGATAGCTGTCTCGTCGTGTGGTCTGCCTTGATTGTACTGTGCTCTCTTTCTCCACCTTTTATCCCTGTGGGGAAAGGGAAAGGGTCATCAGGTGTGCGTAAGTCTCGTCAAATGCCTAACCATTGCATTGGGTCATGTCAGGTAAACGGCTCTGGTGTTAGTCCGTTGTGCGAAAGTGTTCGTGTTAGGAAAGGGGGGCAGTGTTTTCGAAAATGTCCTAAGTGGTAGGATGGGGAAGAGGTATTGAAGGAAGGGGCATACCACGTCTCACCCGTCAGTGTCCCACTCGTCGAGGACCCCCCATACAGGTGATTCTCCCTCACTGGTCCACCCCCAGGAACTGGATCCAATAGCGAGTGGGTACAAGAAAGTAAGGAAGGTGCAAGTGTGCACAAGAAAGCAAAAGACACAAAGGAGAACAAGAAGGTGTGCAGGAAGCCCCTGGAGATGAAAGGCTTAAGAAGGAAGAGCAAGGAATAAAGAGTGAGGTATTTCAATCTTAGGGCATCTGGCTAGGTCCCGATTTACCCAGGTGGGTATGCGTAGTATAAACAAAATAATCGGGATGGGGAGATCCAAAACAACGACACAGAAGTGCTAAGTGTGTGGGTTTATTATGTCTTCACACGGGACGTGGTAGATAACTTCACAATTTAATGTACATTACTTCCGATAAGCACGAAAGTTTAGTTGGAAAAGACGGACAGGGTTGGTTTATGCAGTAGTGACACAGATGGGTGTAGGCCTCTGAAGTATAGAGGTCGGCACTACACTGGGATACATGTTGCCTCATAAATCGAGGGGGTATAGGAACCCGCAGTTACACAAAACAAAAAGTGCACACAACAATCTTTGAATTTTAACGGGTGCAAGTAATGATACAGTTGTGATGGGAAGTTCGACACAAGGAGTGACACAAGGTGTGTTTCGGCCAAAGAAAGTGGCTTGGTAGTAGCCGTCTTTGTGCTGGCCTTCGTCAGGAAAAGGGGGCACCAGTGGTGGTGCTGTCCGTGCTGTCTGCCGTGCAGGGAATCAGGTGGGTGCTGTCAGGGAAACCGCGAAAAGTGCGGAACGTCCGGTGCTGGGATTAGCACTTGGTGAAAGGCTTTAGTTTCCTAGGGGCTGGCGTGGTTCAAAGACTCACGAGGCCGGAGTTGGGCGTAATTGGACCCAAGTTGTTGTCTGGTAGGTGCGCTGCCGTGCTGGACGTAGACTGCTGGGAGCCGGATGAGTCGACTAAAGCCTTTCACCAAGTGCTAATCCCAGCACCGGACGTTCCGCACTTTTCGCGGTTTCCCTGACAGCACCCACCTGATTCCCTGCACGGCAGACAGCACGGACAGCACCACCACTGGTGCCCCCTTTTCCTGACGAAGGCCAGCACAAAGACGGCTACTACCAAGCCACTTTCTTTGGCCGAAACACACCTTGTGTCACTCCTTGTGTCGAACTTCCCATCACAACTGTATCATTACTTGCACCCGTTAAAATTCAAAGATTGTTGTGTGCACTTTTTGTTTTGTGTAACTGCGGGTTCCTATACCCCCTCGATTTATGAGGCAACATGTATCCCAGTGTAGTGCCGACCTCTATACTTCAGAGGCCTACACCCATCTGTGTCACTACTGCATAAACCAACCCTGTCCGTCTTTTCCAACTAAACTTTCGTGCTTATCGGAAGTAATGTACATTAAATTGTGAAGTTATCTACCACGTCCCGTGTGAAGACATAATAAACCCACACACTTAGCACTTCTGTGTCGTTGTTTTGGATCTCCCCATCCCGATTATTTTGTTTATACTATAAAGAGTGAGGTTACAGATCGGAGTGGTCACGCATAAGAGGAGTAAAGAACCAGGCAGTTTTAAAAGTCTCTGATTGTGTCCCACAAGTGAAGTGTGTATGAAAGAACTGTGTTTAAAAGGAAAGGTACATCCCAACAAGTTGAACTTGTATTTGAACCTGAAAACGGGCCAAAGCTTGGGGAAGGGAACCCTGAGAGGCCTAACAAAGAAAGCAAAGTGCATCCTGACAAAACTGAATTTGTGTTGGAAACTGAAAGGGGCCTGAGCTTGGGGAAGGGAACACAGAGAGGCCTAACCAAGTTGTAGATTTTGGTTTTTTTGTTTTACATTTTTTATTGGTTTTTACAACAAATAAACATAACCATCACACCCAACAGTTTCAGTTACAAGCTTCTTGGCATACTTTTGCATATTATTTATTACTGTCTTCCCCCCTGCCCCCATTTTAACCCCATTTTAACTCGAGCATTAACTTCGGTTCTTCGGGCTTCCCTTCTTTTGGGGTTAATCCCCTTCGTCGTTCTCGGACGTATCATATTCATTGGATTTGGCGTGGGAGGATCCTGCCAGTGTGGCTATCATTTGTCTCCATGCTATCAGAGGTCCCACTTCAGTATCCTCCCGTCTGCTGGCTGCCTCATACCATACTACTGTCTCAGCATCTGCCCATTTCAGGAGATCGTCCACCATCCCTCTAATCTGGGTCTATGGGCTGCTTTCCAGCTCATGGCTATTCTCCTTTTAGCCAGAGTGTAGGCCAGGTCCTTGAGTTTGCACCCGTTTCAGGTTGCGTGGTCTGGTAAATCCCCCCAACATGCATGCCCACACCGATTCCACATCTAGTTTAATTCCCTTTTCAGATAGTCGTAGCTTAACTTCCGCCCAGAATTTCCCCACCTCCGGGCACGCCCAGAACATATGAATCATCCCGGCGTCCACCTCCCCGCACTTGGGGCATTTTTGTGTTTCTGTACTTCCAAATCTGGCGATCTTTCGGGGGGTCATGTATGCCCTATGGGTGACGTATAACTGAATCTGCTGCAGCCTCGCATTCCTGGACACCTTTTTATGATATCTCTGGGCTCTTTCCCACTGCCCGTCTTGCATAGGTTCTCCCACTTCCTCCTCCCAGTCCCTTCTCAATTGGAGCAACTCCCTACCCACTCTAGACATCGCCAATTCGTAAATCCGGGATATTTCGTGCCCTCCCTCCGAGATATCGTACATCGTTTCTGTGGCAGTATCCGGTTGTTCTGCTAGTGCGATTTCGGGCCACGTTTCCTTCACCCGTTTGAAAATTCTAGTATATGTGATGTATTGCCCCGTATGTAACCCAGTTTCGTCCACTATTGTTTGGAAGTCCAATGCCTTCCCCTCTTGCCATACATCTCCCAGAGTCTGCGTTACCCAACACTGTCCTGTGAATGATGCCAAGGTTTAACTTGCTGCTTTCTTCCTTCCTTCAGGTGCGGCGTAAGAAGATTTGGCGTGCTGATGAAAAATACCTCCGGCGGTAAAATCAGGTAAGAATATGGTGGCAAAAGAGATTGTCTTTGTCTGTTCCCTCTGCTCACCTTGTTGTTTCTTGTCCCCCTTAGGTGCCGGAATTCGGCGATGTAATGATGGAGACAGCGCCGGATTGTAGAGGTGCTGCGAGGAACAGTGAGTATGGCGCGGCGCTGCTGCTGGCGATGCAACGCGTTTAAAATAAAGTCTTTCCTCAGATTCGAAGATGCGATGGATCCGGGATCAGGTAAGAAATCAGGTAATGTTCTTGTTCTAACCTTTTGCTTCTTTCACTTCTTTCTAGGCTCTCCAGGTTCGAGGCGGGTGTGGCAGAAGGCTGGATGCTGGCTGCAGGCACGGTGAGCATTACGCTGCAGGATGCAGAATAACGCGAAGCATGTGCTGCTCTTCGGGTGTGATTTAAATAGCCTCCAAAGTAGTCCCAGGTAAGTATTCCTCCACGACCACACCGAGTAAAAAATAATCCCTAGAGTAAAGTAGTCCCTTCCAGGCCTCACATTGGCTTGGATCCTTTGCAGCATGGTCTGCATCAGGTAAGTGAAAACATATGAGACTGGCGCCTATGGCGCCAGGACTGATGCCCCCTATGAACCATGGCGCCATAGGCGCCAGGACTGTACCCAGATAGCCCCTAGCAGGGGTTGCTGGGCTTTCCCTGGGCACATGATGCCTGCATCATGACATCTACAATCGTGTGATATATATTAATCCCCAAGTATCTGAATGTTCTGGTCTGCCAGGCAATGTGCAAGATAGGTAAGTTCTCCTGTGGGACTCCTCTGTACCTTCCCAAGGGGAACATGCATGATTTTTTGGGGTTCACTGCTATACCCGAAAGGGTCGCGTAGCGTTCCATCACCTCCAAGATGTATTGCAAGTTTTCCTCAGGGTACCGCAGGTATAGCAGCATATCATCCGCATACAATGATATCAAATGCGGTCCCCCCTTAGTGTGAACCCCTATTTCTTTGTACTGCTGTCTCAGACAAATCGCTAGCGGTTCTAGGGCAAGGATGTACAGCATCGGGGACCATGGACAGCCCTGTCTCGTGCCTCTGCTAAGTTGCCATTTCTCTGAAATTATCGCTCCTGTTTCGACCCTTGCTGTTGGGGAGCTATACACCATTTTCACCCACCGCAGGTAACCCTGGTCCCATTCCGTATTCTTTTAGGGCCGCCATCATCCAGGGCCACATTACAGAGTCAAAGGCTTTCACTGCATCTAGCGAGACTACTGCTATTTCGCTTGGATCACCCTCTGCCTGTTCTATGATGTGGTGGAGCCGGGGGCGTGGCCTGAGCTCATGGAGTGAGGGTGCGCTGAGCTGACGCTCCCGTCAAGATCCTGTTAATATCCTTGCAAGCAATGCTTTTACTTTAAAGTGCCAACTGAGGACCATATCGGAGAAGAGAGGAAACGATTCCGAACAACCACCTTGCAATTCCAATGAAAATCGGTAAAGTGCAAAGCGAAAACGGACGCTCGGAACAGTAGCCCCCCCGATTCCAAGATGGCGGCTAAGGTGGGCACCAGACCAGGCGAGAGAAAGGCCTGAAACAAAAGAAGCGGATACCCTGGATGAAAGGAGGCCAGAGGCGAGTTCACAAGGATCGACGCGACACCAGGTTTAACAGGCAACAATCCGCTGCAGTGCGGAAAAGACCAGGAGAGACTGGGACCATAGGAGCCAGGAGACAGGGAGAGCGACCCCGGACCCAGCGGCAGGGAACACCGACCCAGCGAGGAGATCGCAAGGAAGGCGGAGAGGGTGAACAATAAGGTGCAGGGCCGCCTCAGCACAGCCTGCGGCTGAGAGAGAGACCTGTAGCAGGTAACAAAACCTGCAGCACCCGTGGAGGCACATTGAGCGCTGGCAGGCCACGCGACGTGGGAGGTGCGAGTCCGTACACGATCAGCTCCTGGACCCCGAGGTGAAGGCGAGCTACGCGGAGCGCAACCCTCGAACCAGCTGAGACCTGCTCCATACGCCGCAATAAGCCGCGAGACCAGCCACGCATCACAGACGGTACCGCAGGGAATAACACCCGGGGGGGCACGAGCGAAGAGGGGGCAGCACTAACCATAAACTCTGCACAACGAGCGGGGAGCTGTGGCGGCGACGGTACTCTGTGAAGGGGCAACTGAGGCAGCACCATAAGACCCAGACGCGCTGGGAGTTGGAGGGCGCCTACTCCAAGGGGCCAGATGCAGGGGGTAGACACAAACCTGCAGCACCTGGCCAAAAAAACCTGTGAGATCTGCATGAAATAAGGGCCACTGCAAGGATCAAGAGGGAGCAAGCTCAAATACCCGGGCAGCTGAACCACTGGGCCAGCCGGATTAAAATGGAACGGAGATCGGTGACTAGGAATAAACAGGGTCACTACAGATCGGAAAGCAGAGCACAGCTCCGGAGAGCACGGATGGCATAGCCTGCTGCGAGCGACGCAGGGACACCTCTAACTGCAGCACCAAGGTACCAAATAGACAATTCAACGGGTAGGAAGCTGGGAACGCCGTGACACACTGCGACACACTAATAGAAGTTATACCACGAGAACCAGAATCAGCAGGTGCTGAAGGGCGCTCGCCCCAACGGATCAGATGCGGAAGACGGGCATAAAGATGCAGCGACTGGCCTGAAAAAAGTGAACCCGAGAAAAATTGCATTAAGGAAGGACATTTTTGTAATAACAAGTGGGAGCACGCACCGGAAAAAACGTGGTAACTTCACCAGTGAGCCAGCCAGACAGAACCATCATGGGTGCTTGGGGCACAAGACAACTGGGGCCAAAGTGAGGTCCTGCCCACTAGGACAAGTGAACACAAAATACACACAACTAAACAATGACACTGCCCCCCCCCCCCACTGCCGAGAAAGCACAGCACAAGAAGAGACCTGGTAACAAACCTGCACAAGTAGGCTGTACGCACAACAGTAGTGCAGTAACAAACCGGGTCCACGACACAATAAACAACTGCGTCTGTCACCCAACGCAAGTGGTATGCGGAGTGCCGGACCAAAGCCAAGAGAAGCCAATACAAACATGTCACTGCCTAAGGGAAAAAACAAAGGGAAAGCCACAATCATGGACTCATTTAACGCTGCCATGCCCAAGGGGCAACCACAGTCCGAAACCGAGACACAACCAGTCCAGTCAGACACTGCAACGGGATCCACAAACAACCAGGTGTTGCATGCAATTGCAGCCCTGAAAACCTTCATAGACACAAAAATAGATGAAGTTAAATCGGATGTGCAACTGATGAGGCAAGATATTCGCAATCTTGCGGAAAGGGTCACGAACACAGAGAAAGACTTGAAAGAAACAATGGACACTGCAAATGGCATGGAGAAGAGGCTATCGGAGCTGGAAAAAAGAAACACAGCCCTAGAAGCCAGAGCTGAGGATGCGGAGGGCCGCTCTCGATGCAATAATGTCGGCTTGCTGGGTGTACCGGAGGGAATGGAAGGCTCGAACCCCACAGACTTTGCAGAGAACTTGATCCTGCAAGAAATCGGGGTGGGCAGTCTTTCCCAGGGATTTGTGGTGGAAAAGGGCCCACAGATCACTACAAAAGAAACCGCCACCTAGATCTTACCCCTGCCCCATGATAGCAAAAATACTAAACTATCAGGACAGCGAGGCTATTCTGATATTTTCAAGAGAAGGAGGGGAGATCCGTCAAGATAACTCCAACATAACTATATATCCGGATTACACGCCTGCGGTCCAGCGAGCAAGGAATTCCTTCGTGCCAGTTAAAGCAAGGTTGAGACAACTACAACTTAAATACATGCTCATGTATCCAGCGAGATTTAAGGTGATCTACAAAGGGCGACCAGTCTTCCTAGAAACACCTGCAGCGTCCACAATGTGGATGGAGCATAATAACCTACACCAAGGGGAAGAACGAGTTGCCTAAATGGAACTGGTCTGCAATGAACGTCAAATGAAGGGGGGGAGCCTGCTAACCAGAAAAGGCACAAGAGAGAAACGGTAAGGACTGACTACATAATCCCATAGCGAATAGAGATTAAATGTACCGACGAGAGGAGGCTCTGGGCGCCCAGCCAGGACTGCGACTCACCCAACGAACTACTAGGTGACGGCCCGTTGCTGGCACCACAAAAACATGCACATGAAGGCTGAGACAAGCCACAATGGTGCGAGGGCGCTTGAGCGCCGCACTTGGAAAGCGGTTGCTGAATGCAGTTATTTGTTTCGGGTTAGACATTACCAGCGGTTTAGTAACTGCTGGGTCACTACTAGTTGTTGTTGTTATTTTTCGTTAGTATCAGAGTCTTCATGCAATGCAGAGATAGATGGAGGTGGCCAAAGAGACAAAAGCACAAGGAACGGAGTGAGGGAGGCAGAGGGAGATTTAGCGACAAAATCAAGGAACTGGAGAAGTGGAGAGGGAGAGGGGGCCTGGAACACTGCAAAACCAACCATGGTGGTGCAACTTAAAATACTAACATGGAATGTGCGTGGGATGGGGTCCTATCTACGCAGAAACAGGATCAGGTCTTACCTGCGCAGAAAGAGGGTCGATATTGCGCTGCTTCAAGAGACCCATCTCACGGCAGAAGCCCAAGCCAAGCTACAAGAGTATTGGGGAGGACAAGGACAAGGGGCCCCCTACTCTAAGTACGCGAGGGGAGTGTATACGTGGATCAGCCCTGAGGTGCCCTTCCAACTAATGGGGGCGGAGACAGACACAGAAGGGAGGTACCTGATAATATGGGGTGCAATCGAGCAAGTAGAGATCTGCATAGTAAACACATACTTCCCTAATCAGGGTATACCAGCATATCTAGGCAAACTGAAACCCAAATTAACCGCACACAAAGAGGGACTCAACATCTGGGGCTTGAGCGCCGCGCTTGGAAAGCGGCTGCTGAACGCAGTTATTTGTTTCGGGTTAGACATTACCAGTGGGTTAGTAACTGCTGGGTCAGTACTAGTTGTTGTTGTTATTTTTTGTTAGTATCAGAGTCTTCATGCAATGCAGAGATAGATGGAGGTGGCCAAAGAGACAAAGGCACAAGGAACGGGGTGAGGGAGGCAGAGGGAGATTTAGCGACAAAATCAAGGAACTGGAGAAGTGTAGAGGGAGAGGGGGCCTAGAAGCACTGCAAAACCAACCATGGTGGTGCAACTTAAAATACTAACATGGAATGTGCATGGGATGGGGTCCTATCTACGCAGAAACAGGATCAGGGCTTACCTGCGCAGAAAGAGGGTCGATATTGCGCTGCTTCAAGGGACCCATCTCACGGCAGAAGCCCAAGCCAAGCTACAAGAGTATTGGGGAGGGCAAGGACAAGGGGCCCCCTACTCTAAGTACGCGAGGGGAGTGTATACCTGGATCAGCCCTGTGGTGCCCTTCCAACTAATGGGGGCGGAGACAGACACAGAAGGGAGGTACCTGATAATATGGGGTGCAATCGAGCAAGTAGAGATCTGCATAGTAAACACTTACTTCCCTAATCAGGGTATACCAGCATATCTACGCAAACTGAAACCCAAATTAACCACACACAAAGAGGGACTCTACATCTGGGGCGGTGTTCTCAACTGCGTGAGGGACCTGGAATTAGATAGATCCAAGCCTCCGCAGAATCGAGTTGAACAGACCCCAACCGCACTAAACAACACGTTGGAACAACTAGACCTAGCGGATACATGGAGGGAGCACCATCCCTTAGATAGGGTCTACTCATACTACTCATCACCACATGGCCTTTACACGCGGATCGATTACATGTTCATTGACAGGGCACACCTAGCACAGGTAGAGTCCATACAATACATGGGCAGAACAATATCCGACCACTCACTGGGCAATGAAAGGCCCTAGACCCCCCATACCATTATGGCGCATGCCTACAGAGGCACTAACGGACCAGATTTTTAGAGAGGAGCTTGGGGACAAACTCACAGAATACATCACGATCAATAGTGGCAGTGTGGACCGCTGGGGCACTATGTGAGAGGCCCTGAAGGTGGTGATGAGGGGAGAGATCATAGCCGGGGCAGGGGGAACCAGGACAATGCTGAAGAGGGAGCTAGAGGAGAAGGAAGAAGAGATAAAGCAAATGGAAACTAATAACTCAGGGTCCAGGGCAGAAGAGGAAAACCTGCTAGCGCTAAGGACGGGCTGTCAACTGGCATGGGGACGGCTGGCTAAATTCGACTACATAACGCGAACCACTAGGACACACATGAACGGAGATAAGCCAGGTAGATTGCTGGCATGGCTATGCAAACGAGAGCACCCAAAACACCCAACGACCAACCTAAAAGACGAGGAGGGAGGAACGAAAAGGACACACAGCTCAATAAATGACACTTTTGCAGCCTTCTACTCCAAACTATATGCCCATAAGACCCCAGTGCCACTAAATGACATACATGAAACCCTCGAGGAAATTGAACTCCCCAAGCTGAGCGAACAACAGTGAGAGACATTAGAAGAGGCAATCATACTAGAAGACATCACGGATGCCATTAGGACGCTGGCCACATGCAAAACCCCGGGAACGGATGGGCTTCCCCCAGAGTTCTACAAAGCGTATGAAACTACTCTGGCCCCAGTGCTCCATGAGGTGTACCAGGAAGCCTACGAGATAGGGATCCTGCTTAAGAGCATGCGAGAAACACTAATAGTCTCAATATCCAAACCACATAAACCAACAGACGAATGTGACTCCTATCGCCCCTTAGCAATGCTAAATTATGACAGCAAAATACTGACCACAATACTAGCCAAGAGAATTTCCAAAGTGATAGGAGACCTGGTACACGAGGACCAAAATGGTTTTGTGCCAGGTCGCAACACGACCAACAATCTGCGTAGGCTACAACATATCATAGCACAAACAGAGGGAAACCAAGACTCCATCTATTGGGAGTGGCTGATAGAGACACTTCGAGAATTTGGATTCGGAGAAGGATTTGTTAGATGGATTAAAATATTATACAATGGTCCCACAGCAAGAGTAAAAACGGGCAGAATGGTATCAAGGGTCTGGGAAATACAACTAGGCAGGGCTGCCCCCTATCGCCTATGCTCTATATCCTGGGGCTTGAACCAATTGCGATTTACATAAGGAAGCAGTTCTGGGACGCCGGTATACGGGTGGGACAAAGGTATCACGTCATATCGCTGTATGCAGATGACGTCCTGCTCTACCTGAGGGATCCTAGGAATAATGTCCCAACAATCCTAGAAGTACTGGATAACTTTGCACGCTACTCAGGGATACATTTCAGCAAACAAAAATCTTGCATGTTTCCACTAGCGGGCTTAAAAGGGGAAACGATAGAAAGCCTACCTGAGGTTGGGATACAGTGTCAACTAGATGCATTCAAGTATCACCAGAACTCATGCACGAGCACAATACAGTGGCAGTAACACGGGGACTCCGTAACTCAATGAAGTTGTGATCCAAGCTCCCACTATCAATGATGGGGAGAGCATCGATAGTCAAAATGATCATCCTACCAAGATATTTATACTTTTTTCAGAATGTCTGCCATTATGTGAGACCACCTTTTTTCCGAAACCTAGATGCCCTGATCAGAGATTTCATATGGGGAAAGACGCGTCATAAAATAGCACTGCCTACACTGACCTTACCGCACAGAGCAGGGGGAATACAGCTCCCAGACTTCGAAAGATACTATCTGGCGGCACAACTGAGTCATGTCACTAGATGGCTCTCAGACGACGCCACAAATGAGACGGACCTCCTACGAGACCTGATCAAACCCATAGTCCTGAAAGAAATACTGTGGATACCACGAGGCCACATACACAACACACTGATGTTAGCTAACCTGGGAAGGCACATAAGGGGAAGAGTCAAAGCCATTACACACCTGGTAAACCCTTACTCACCTGAGATACCAATCGTGGCAGAGATGGGAACAATACAAAACGACCTTAACATCATCAGGTAATGTGAAAGAAGGGGTATATACACCTGGGGAGACATGTATGAAGAGGGTGAATTCAGAGAATTGGAATCGCTGCATGAGAAGGAGGGGTTACCAATGGGACAATTCCTGTGGTACCAGAAGCTTAGGCAAGTGGCAAAAAGGTGGGAAAACTGGCCAGAAGAACCAACAACAACCCCCCTAGTGACAGAAATGTATAATCTAAGCAATGGATGGAAGCCAGTGTCAAGACTCTACGCTCAATTAAATGACAGGCCCAATTCACGTAGCGCAGTGCTAAAAAGCAAATGGGAAACAGATATCAGAGAAAGCATCACTGACAATGAGTGGGAAAGGGCACTACAACACCCAAAAACAGTGTCCAGAAATGCTAGATTCAGGTTAATACAAACAAACATCCTATACAGAACATATATGACCCCCAAAAGGGTAGAAAGCTTTGGACGGCAGACAGTGGCGAAATGCCCGTGGTGCAATTGCATAGAAGCTGACTTGATACATATGTTCTGGGGATGCGAGAAGGTGACCCACCTCTGGACAAAAATAGAACAGTTATGCAAGAACGGTGGAATTAAGCGCTACGCTTGGACCCCGAAAGAATGCCTCCTAGGCACATACCCCAGGCAAAGCAAGATCAAGCACATAGCGAGAGTAATGGACATGGCATGCATATTGGCAAAAAGGGAAATAGCAATGTCATGGAAAACAAAGAAGAGACCGCAATATGCACGATGGAAAAGAGAAATGGAACGATGGGCAGCTGCAGAAACAGAAGCATGAGGTATGGGGGCCACTAGGGGAGAGGAGGACACCACTGCCAAATTTGAGGCATGGAAAGCAATAATCAGACATGTTCCTCCCATCAGATGACATGCCCCCATGAAGAGGTGCTCTAGGAAAAATGCAATTGCTACATCACAAGAAAAGAGTACAATAAACGGACTCACGCACACTACCAAAACAATGATGGAGATGAAAAGGCCACCAAAACACTCTAAGATTACAATAGAGGAAACAAACTGTTTAACGCATGAAGACATTTCGTGTTTGTTATTTGTTCTATAATGTTAACATAGTATGTACTGAGAGCTCACAAAAGTGGATATGAAACAGAAATATTCAATTATTATGCTATTTATGAGTAGGAAATGCCAATAAATATATATAAAAAAAATGATGTGGTGGAGCCTCCTGTGGTTATCGGATATGCTTCTACCTGGGACATATGCGGTTTGATCGGGGTGTATTAGTTCATTTATATCTGTTCGCCAGCACAGCCGTGAGAATTTTACTGTCCTGGTTTAGTATAGATAATGGTCTGTACGACCCACAGTCTGTGCTTGGCTTGTCAGGTTTGAGGAGTGGAATGATTACGGCCTCCCTCAGAGATTCCGGCAATCTCCCTTTCTTGAAGGCCTCTTTTAGCATTGTGAATAGCGGCGGGAGCACTTCTTGTCTATATGTTTTATAGAATTCGCTAGGGAGCCCATCTGTCCCAGGGGCTTTGCTTGTGGGCAGGTGTATTACCACTGTCTCTAATTCTTCAATTGTGATTGGGGCATCCAGGTTTTCCCTGTCTTCCTCGCTCAATTTAGGTAGTCCTATGTCTTCTAGCATCACCTGAGTCTCCTGCTCCGCAGTCTCTCCTGCATCTTCATAGAGGCATTTATAGAATCTAAGGAATCCCTCGTTCACGCTCTCCTGGGTGTTCCAGACTTGGCCCCCTTCTAGCGTTATCTCTCTAATCGCTAATCTTGGTGTCTCATTCTTGTATAGCCATGCGAGCAGCCTCCCAGGTTTGCATCCCCCTGCGTGTTGTTAGCTAAGATGGCCGCACGGTGATTCGAGGAACCGGGTCGCGTAGCATCCAACACAGGCCAGCTGATTTGCCCATTCGATGTCCCGCAGCCTATTTCCGGCCGATGCTCGCACCGGAAGGCGCCAGCCGGATCCACAAACGAAGGATCACAACTAAGGATCCTGTCTTTGCCCTGTCTTGCCAAGTCGCGGCCGTGTGCGCATCACTCTGCTCCATCGAAAACTAGCGGTAAGCGCTAAGCCACAGCCTTGCTATTTCCCTTGATAAACTCATTTTGTTCAAGTCACTAAGATTACCCGCTTGGGTCATTTGCTTGCATATTATTGCATAACGCACATCGGCTTCATACGCCCTGGCACCCCAGCAATAGAGACTCCCCGGCAAAGACTCCTACCGCCTGGCACTAACTATTCAAATCACTGTATAGCCTGATTACCTGCAGGTCTCCAGCCTCATAGTACTATTCACACCTGCCTGCCTACAAGCATTGCGTATATATCGTACCAGTTATTAATCGACATCCTGATTTTAGTATTTCGTATGTTGCTAAATCACATTTGCATTAACCCATTACCAATTACTGCCTTGTGATTTGCATTTTGTTAGGCCACACTTGCTTTGGTATCCTATTTCATTCCATCCTGCATGGCAACTATACTTGTATCCCATACGAATGAACACTTGCCTATGTAAACACCACATGCAACCTGCCTCTAATCCTATTAACCATTTCTACATTGAGTGTGTTTATCGTGAGACACCATCATATGAACTTAGCATTCTTCCTATTTAGCGATATTATTTGCTTAGCCGTGCTTATCAGTTACAGTTGTATGATAGCCAATTCCTTGTGACTAAACTTCCGCTTCACACCAAATGTACAATGCTGTATAAAATGCCTAGTCACGTTCGCCAATAGGGGTTCTGACCGATGCCATTTCTCCTTAGGCCTATCTTGAGGCGTGCATTAATCTTAACATGTACTGGGTCTATCACCTTTGTGGGGTACTTCTCTTGTCCATGGTAACGACAGTATCCACTACTCCTAGCATTAACTCTCCTCTTATACCTCCAAAAATTGCCCACATACAACGTCCTACTCAAACTAGCCATATCAGGCACAACAATTGTGATCGCATCTACCACTCTTCACGTGATCAAAACAATATCTCACATCACACAGTACCCTCTTTTAGTTTGAAGCCAAATCACACAATGCCTACCATTAACCCTTATCTGAATGCACCAGCGTTATGGCTTGAACACTAAGCACGCAAACCCACACCCAATCAACCATGTTCCCTCACTCTTAGGAACCACAGACTCAGTTCTAGATTCTGTAAAAGAATTCCTCCTTTGCCTGCCACTAATAGTAAAACCACAATACCTACCTTTACTTCCAACAGTACTGACTACACTAACACTTCAGTCAATAGCTCACCAGCTACCCTTCCCAAACAGACACCTATCGAAAAAATTATCCTACTCAGAGGGGCCTTGATTAACGCCAGATCCCTTCCAGCGCATGCTCTTGACATTGCTGACTTCATTGTCACAGAGGACCTTGATTTCTTAGCAGTCACAGAACAGAAACTTGGCTGCACGCAGCCTCAGGACCATCCTTAGCCCTGGCCATACCTGAAAGCTATGCGATTATTAGAAACGATAGAGAGACCAACCAATCAAAAGGAGGAGGATTAGCCTTCATATTCAAAAACGCATTAGAACTCAGACTTATCCCGAATAACCAAATTCCCTCTGCCGAACTACTATTGGTGAAGTTAGCCTTATCGCCTACCCAAACTGCTACAATGCACCTCATATATCGACCACCTCGACCCATCTCCTTCGCTGAGGATATCTCCACCCTTCTCACTGTTAATACTAAGACCAATTCAAAAATGATACTACTCGGCGACCTGTCTTGGTTTCAAAGACCCTAATGACACAATAGCCCAGGACCTTGCCTCTGCTTTGACCGACTTAGGTTTCAATCATCATATTTATGAGCCTACACATATCAAAGGGAGAACCCTCGATTGGCTTGCTGAATCCAACTGTTGCATCAATTTGTTATCAGTCACTCCATGCATCTGGACCGATCATCATAAGATAACGTTCACAGTCAAAGCATCCCCCCTAAATCTGAAACCTAGTATTGCGCCCCCTATTCATACCCGCAACCAGAAGAACATTACTAAAGAGAGACTGCTACCGCTCCTCCTCCCCCTTCTCAACAAAGCTTCAGTATCTTGTTCAGACCCAACAGTCCTGGTAGATACATATAACCAAACTATACTAAAAGCTCTAAATTCCATAGCACCGTTAAAACTGCGCAAACCTAAACAGAGAGCACACCTTAACTCATGGTTCACACCGCAGTTGAAAGACCTACGCAAAACTAAAAGAAAGGCTGAGTCACATTGGAAAAGCCATCCAACTGACATAAACAAAATTACTCTGATCGCTGCTTCAGTGAATTACAAGGAAGCAATTCTCACAGCAAAAAAGGATACCTACAATAAGCGGATCCTTCAAGCAGAATCAAACACAAAAGAGCTCTTCAAGATCCTTAAAGAACTTGAGTCTCCCATAACCCCCACAGACAAGTGCATCACCAACGCTGCCTGGGGTACTAGTATACAAAAAGCACTGATGGACAAAATAACTACATTGAAGATCAAAATCAATAACAAAAAAGGTAGTTTACTAACAGATCCCCTTACTACAGTACCCAATCTCAACCACCTGGCTCGCCAGAACCCGTGCAAACCCTTTAAATTCTCCCCCCTAACTATCTGGGAGGTGGAAAACATCATTAAAAAACTTAAACCCTCAAACTGCCAAGGTGACTCTTGCCCTGCTCCTATCATCAAGGAAGCTGCCCATGATTTAGCCCCTTTCATCACCACCTTCATCAATGCATCATTTAAAGCAGGTATGGTCCCAGATAACCTCAAGGATGCTTGGGTCATCCCACTCATTAAAAAACCTAGCTTAGACCCCAGCAACCCATCAAACTACAGACCGATTACTACAGTGCCTTTCCTCTTGATAATTTTAGACCGAGCAGCCTATTTAAAAATTCAAGCATACCTTGAATCTAACAAACTCTTTGGCCTCCGGCAATCAGGCTTCCATTCGAAACATGGCACTGAGACTGCCCTCATTGACCTAACTACACACATTCAGGATATTAAAGACAAAGGCAAGTTAGCTCTACTACTATTACTTGACCTCTCGGCAGCGTTCGACTTGGTCGATCATCAAATACTCTGCCATCATCTAAAAACCTCTGCTCACTTTTCAGACAAGGCCACCGCTTGGATCAAATCTTTCCTTGCAAACAGAACTATGCGTGTCTTCTCTCCATCTGCCTCCTCTGAGCCCTCTCCGGTCACCTGTGGGGTCCCACAGGGGTTGTGTGTATCCCCCATGTTATACAACGTGTTCACCAAACCTCTATTTGATATTCTCGACTATCTGGGTATCACTTACACTAACTACGCGGACGCCACCCAGATACTCATTCCAATCACTGGTGTTTACACAACTGACTTAAAGGTGCTTAACGAGATCTATTCAGTCATCCAAGCCTGGATGGCACTTCATGGCTTATGTTTAAATGACGATAAGACCGAGTTACTTATCCTAGGCTCTCCTTTCAGACTCAATAAACTATACTCCTCCTTTAAAGTCTTTGTTATAGTCGGGATTCCCATTAAGTCACAAACAACACCAAAACTCTGGGATTCCACCTTGATTCCACCCTCTCTCTGACAAAACAAATTAACTCGATAGTCTCTACATCAGCTTATACGTGCAAACTTATTACAGCCTGCAGACCGTTCATCACTACCTCTAACTGCATCACCCTGGCAAGAACTCTTGTGATGTCTAAAATTGACTATTGCAATGCTCTGTACCTGGGGACTAGCAAAAAGAACATCAATAAGCTTCAAGTAACACAGAACAACGCTATTAGAGCAGCCCTCAATTTCCCCAGAAAAATGCACATTTCCAACACCAGACGGAACCTCCACTGGCTCCCAGTGTCACTCAGAATCTCACTCAAAACCCTCGCTCTCACACATAAGTGTGAAACCGAACAAGCACCAGCGTACATGTCAAATCGCCTCACTGCACACACACACACCGCCACCAGACCACTAAGATCGGCACAAGTACACTCACTTACTATTCCGAGATTCAAATTACAAAGTGCTGGAGGGGAGAGTTTCCCAGTTCTTGCATCAAAACTTTGGAATACACTCCCAAATCTTCTCAGAACTGAAACCCGTTACTCATCATTTAAGAATGGAGCCAAATCTTGGCTAACTGAGCAAGACCTTGCCACATCCTTCGACCTCATGTAAATACCATTTTACAATATTACCTCATTGATCAGACTTGTATAGCGGTATAGCGTTGTAATATATGTTTGAAGCTATTCCACTACTATGCTGATACTCTGTACTGTACATTAAGACTTGCAATTTATGATTGTTAACATGTAAATTTAACCTGTAAACATGTAAAGAAATGCGCCCAGATGTCCCTGGGCAGTGTGCGCTATACAAATAAACAAATACAAATACAATGTATTTTTTGTAATTCAGGTTACATAACCTTTCCCAGAGCCCACCGCAAGCCTGTTGTAATTGGCTCTCTTGTTCGGCGTCCTCCTGTGAGGTACCCCCTCTCTTCCTAATTGCTTCTGGTTTCTTTTCTGTCTCCTGTAACTCTCACACTATACCCCCTTGGAGCCCTCTAGATTTGGATATGGCTGCCCCCCTTACTACCACTTTAAAGGCCGCCCACAGGGTACCCTCCGACTCAATTATCTCCTCCCTTAGGTCCTCACGCAATGCGGTATCCTTCAATGCCTCGGCTCTAAGCCTCCATGTTGGAATCCTGGCTCTGGGGGGCTGATGTCGCCACGTCAGGACCAGAGGGGAGTGGTCCAATAATATTCTCGCCTTGTATTCTGAGCCTGTCATTTCCCCAACAAGTTCTGGGGTGGCGAACATGTAATCCAGTCTCGTGTACAGGTTGTGTGGGGCGGCGTAGTGTGAATAGTGCCTATCAGTCGTGTGCTGCTGCCTTCATATGTCTTCCAGCCTAAAGTCTCTCAGCAGGGCTTGTAGCGTTTTCGCTGCGGGGGCGGGTTTATCTAGTTTCGTATCTGATCTGTCCATTTTGGGGTTCAGCGTGCAATTGAAGTCCCCTCCCCATATAACTGCACCTCCCATGTGGGGGCTAATTTTACTATAAAGTGTCTTGAAATAGGACACTGTGTCTTGGTTAGGGGCATATGTGTTTATGATGCACAGTTCTCTATTTTCCAGCAGCCCCCGCATCACTACCATCCTCCCATCCGGCTCCGCTGTGGCCTGCAACATTTAGAAGAGCACAAGCGGCGCCACCCATATGATTACTCCTCTGGCGTATGCCGAATATGCTGCTCCTATAGTGGTCCCTCTCCCTTTTTTCTTTACCACCTCTCGTTTCTCTCTGGTAAGGTGGGTTTCTTGCAATAAGGCTATGTCTACTTTTTGCTTTCTCAGATACATCATTACCTTATTTCTCTTCAGGTAGCTGTGGAGTCCTCTGACGTTCCAGGTTACTATCCTAAGGTCTCCCATTATCCTCTTTATCCCGTCCCTTCTTTAGCAGCCCGTAGGTGTAAGCTCGTTCCCCTTGAAACCCCACAACAAACTCCCCAACCGCCCCCCTCCCTTTCCTGCCCCAACTGTTGCCCAGCTCCATCCCTGGATCTCAAGCGATCCCACATTTGGCCCTGCCCTGGCTAACCCAGTACTAGGTGCCCAGCAGGGGGTTACCTTACTACTGGTATCCTAACTAAACAATCTACTGGGGTATGAGGTCAGGTCCGCTGTCCCTCCCGAACCATTTCTACCTCAAGTTATGCCCGCCTCCTACTAGTATCACAGGTCTATAATCCAGTCCCAATGTCTCAGATCATAAGGCACCTCAGTCTCTCGATCCAGCGCTTCATTTCTCTCCTCGACCTTCCCTCTGGTCCTCCAACCCGGTCAGGCAGTTCTGTGTGTCCAGCCACTCCATTGCATCCTCTGGGGTCTCAAAAAATATTGCTCGGTTCCCATGGAACACTTTCAGTCTTGCCGGGTACATCAACATGTATTTGAGGCCCGCTTCCCGAAGCCTTTTTTTCACTATCCTGAAGTTCATCCGCCGTCTTTGCACTTGGAGTGTGTAGTGCGGGTAGGCCCTGATGGACGCCGAGGACCTTTGTATCGTGCCTCCTTTCCAAAAGTATTCCAAGATCTTCTCTCTGTCCTGATAGTTCAATATCTTGGCGATGATTGGTCTCGTGGGGGTACCTGGTGGGGGGGGGATCTTCTTGACAAGGCTCTATGCGCTCTTTCCACTGCAAAACCTTGGGTGAGCGCCCCCCTTCTATTTCTTGCAGTAGCATTGTCTCAATGTATTCAGTGGGGTTTGATCCCTCCTGGCCTTCTGGGAGGCCCACAATCCGTATGTTGTTTTTTCGTGTGTGTCCTTCGGCTTCCTCGGCTCTGTCTTCCAAGTTGCCCACTTGTTGACGTAGTGCATGAATCTCCATGGTGTGCAGCGCGCAGGCTGCTGTATTTGCTTTCAACTCCTTCTCCAGTGTGCCTGTGCGCTCCGCTATCAACCTTACATCCTGCCTCAACAGGTTGACGTCCACCTGGACCGCATCGATTTTGGCCTCCAGCGATGTAGTGAGTGTAGTCATGGCCGCCTCTAGTTTGATTTCCCATGTTGCTTTCAGGTCTGCGATTGCTTCCATTATCTGTCGATCTCCACGTGTTGGCGATGCGTCTCCCAGTGCACTCCTCTCCTTGTTCCTGGCACCTTCCGTTATGTGTGGGGATTTGGTGAAATCCTCCATTGTGGGCTGTTTCCCATTCGATTTGGGTTGCTTAGTTGCCATCTCTTGTGTCCTTTCGCCACAATTCTCGGTGAATAGGGCTTGTGTTCTTTGCGTTTGCGCCCTCTCTCTTCCCTGTGCCAGGGGTTGTACGGGGGGTGTCCTCTGCCTTGGCACGATGAATATCCCCAGGTTTGAGTCGCCGAACTGTCTCTCTCGCCTCTTATTACCCGCTCCTTGCTTCAGTTTCTCGTTGGTTTCTTCACTCACCCCACTCTATTGGGGTCTTTTCCCCCCTATGTCCCTTGTTCCCCTGGTGCTGTGGTCTTGCCTGCCCGTAAGGGTGGTCAGCCTCAGGCAGTTTGGAGCGCTGTGTTCTGTGGTCTCCTTGCGCGTTATACTGGCGCTGATGTTCCCTTTATTTCTTGGTGTCCGTTTCACCCCAGCCTAGTCTCATGTTTATGAGGGCCCCTAGCTGTGCCTTATCTGTAAGTGCTTCTGTGCCCACTGTTTCTCATGCAGTGTCTTTTCTGGTATTTTACCCTTGGGCTTCCCTTTAATATGGCCCGCCTCGTTGTGGAGTCAGCATACACTCCTGCGCTTATAAACATGTGGCTAAGCTGTAATATTGCTGTGTCCGCCTCTCCTGGTATCGTGCTCTATGTTGCAGCGGCGCCCCACGGATTGCCGGAGGTCCCGTTCCTCCAGTGCTGATCAACGCTCCTTCTACCTTGTCTGTGGGCTTGTGCTCTGTGCCGCAGCTCGTTCTCGGGTGCGGCTGGGCGGGGGCTTCCTCTGCAGTGAGTGCGGCCGGTCCATGCTCCGGCCCACCCTTATGCTGCCTTCAGCTCTGGAGGGGCGGACAGTGTCCCGGCCCTCCGCGTGTGTTCACCTCACTTCGTGCCCCTGCTTCGGCGCCGCGGCTCTCCTTTCAGTGCAGATCGGGTGCCCAGGATCAGAGCAACCGCATATGGGACCCCAGTCTGCACATTTGCAGGGCCGTCATCTTTAAATTGCAAGCATGCCCCGTCTCCTGCCTGCAGTTATGTACTTCCCAGGGGGTGATCTGTAACGCCTCCTGTGTAGGTCAGTGTCTGCATCAGTTCACGGCTTCTTTGTTACAATTCGTTCTCCACGATGCGCTCAGTTTAGCCGGTATAACAATGTTGCAGCTGCCAGGCGTACCATTCTGTGCAGTGTCATTTCTGATCCATTTGCCTGTTTTTTGACGTGTTTTTGGTAGCTCTGAAGACAGGCATTACCAAGGATAATATTGTAGATTTATTGTTTTTTAGCATTGAAAGGATTGAAGCTTGGGGAAGGGAGCCATGAGGAGCTTTAAAAGGAACCGTGTTATTTTTCTTTTGTGGTGTTTGAACTTGAACATGTTGAAACTTGGGGAAGGGAACCTCAAGGAACTCAAAGACATTTGAGGTATTTGAGAGTTTTGCAAGGGCTTTATGGAGAAGGTTTTATGAACAGTCCTGCCTGTTTTGATTGAACTCATTTTTGTGAAAATGACCAACCTACACCTGGTGAGAAGAAAACCTGAAACCAACCTTGGTTTCCTATTTTCTGTTGAACCACTATCTTTTTCTTTTAAGAGACTTCCTAACACATTTTGTCAAAGAGTGAGGGCAAGCAAAGGTTTAGACAAGGACGGATATTTACTTTGGACTTTCAGACTTCGACTGCCTTTAGAAACATCAGTTACAGGAACTATCATTTAGTATTCGGGCCAGTTAGACATTACACCAACCCAAGAACTTTAGTAAAGAAAGGTTTTGAAACTAACATCTTTGAGTCTGTGTCTCTCTTGATACCATGCCTGTCTCACAACAGCCAAAGTGCCCATGTGAAAGCAAACTACGGAAAAGAGTGCATGTGTGAAAGAGTGCCATAGGAAGGTGGGGTATGAACAAAACCCCCACAAAGTGAACTTTTGTGAGTGAATCCAATGCGGCAAGGCCAAAGACTGGCAAGAGGTGTGTGACACGTGATGGCAGAACCAAGAGGTTGACGAGGGGAAGCCAGAGAAGTGTAAAATTGCACATAAAGCCAAGAGGCCAGCAAAAGGAATGAAGTGAAGGTGGCTTGGTACACATGAGCAGGAGCCGAAGAACCTGAGGATCCTAGTTGCGCGACCTGTGATGGGTGGACCATGTGGTCTGACAACTGTGCCTAGACCAGTGAGCCTTGAATGAGGAGAAATCAAAGACATTGGGCCTCATTACAATAGTGCCGGTCCGGAAACAACGGTGCTGGTAAGGCTACCAGCACCGTTGTTTCTGGACCAGCACAATGCAACCCTGCAGGCGGGTGCCATCCCGTCCGCCAGGGTCAGACCTGCCGGGCGGGGCGGCACCTGCTCGCAGAGTTCTCACGGGAGCACCGGCACCGTTGTTAACGGTGCCGGTGCTCCCATGTCCCCATTCGGGGACTAACAAAATTACCGGTGCCTGACTTCCCGGCCACCAGACTTGGAATAGTCCGGTGGCACCGTGAAGTCAGGTGGCAGTAATTTATTAAGGGTCTGGCGGCAACCCGCCGGTATCACTGGCAGGGTTACCACCGGACCCGTAATGAGACCCATTGTGAAACAAACCAAGGAGAAGCATTGTAAGTGAACCAGTGAGGCAAACCAGAAGGAGGGTCAGGTTGACCTAGAGTTATGTTACACTTTTTAAAGAGACTGAAACAAACTTGGCGGAGTTAAAGTCTTGGGAAAGGGAACCCTGAGACTTGAACTGCATGTGTTGTCTTGAGAATGAAGCCTCAAGACGCTGTTGCTTTTGTATTTATTTAGTTTTATTTTTTTATTGTTTTAATCTAAAAACAATATAAACCTTTCACAAAATTTAATCACATTTCAATTAATTTCATTCACTAAAATGTAACTGTTTCCCAGTTTTTGTATTACAATTTTTTTAAAAGCATATAGCGATAAGATTAAACGTACACCATTTCCCCACATCAGCCTAACCCACAACATCTCACTCAGCACTTCGGAGCCCAGGTACAGAGCTCTGGCGTCCTTTAACGCAATACAGTGTGAAACTAAATGCTTCAGTGTTTCCCTAACATATCCCCCCTACAAAACCTGCAATGTGTATCTTGGCATGGCTTGTCCTATTTACTTTTACGTTCTAAAGTTAGAAACTGGTTTATGCGAAACCGTAAATATACCACACATGCTTTGGAACAAGGAAATAGGGAGACGTATTTCAGTGTTCTACTTCTCTTTCTCTGGAAGTTAGCATATTCTCTTTACAGTGTGTATTTAGCCAACAAAGTCTACGGTTTCCGCCCAGTCAAAACAGTTTATTTTTCACAACCCAAGGTGTGGTAGTAAGTTGTTCACTAGAAGAACCAAACAACTGAAGACTGTTGTACATACTCTGTTTAAAGTCATTTAGGGAGACCGCTGAGAGCTGTGTTGTGTTTTTACCAAGGGCTTGGTAGAGCGAGGTTTCCCGGGGGAGTTAGACATTTTGCAGACTCAGACAGCTTCCACCACAGTGCCCTCCTTGCCAACAAAACTCATGTTTTTGGATGGTTTTTGGTGGTATAAATTATTACCTTAGATTTCTGACCATTCACCCTCAAGTTGTTGTCCAATGCATATTGGTCAAAAAGATTCAACTTCCTGTGTAATCCTATTGGGGTTTTGTCGAATAGGATAGGATCGTCCGTGAACGCAAGCCAATTTAGAGTTAATGCGCCTATTTTGACCAGATTTGTGACCCCCCGAGTCCCACAGACTGTCCAGGTCCGAGATGTAGAGATTGAACAGGGTCGGGCCAAGACACAACCCTGCCTTAACCCAACAAAGGTGGGTACCTGCCCGGTCAAAACCCCAGCCCATCTCAGCTTCACTCTCAGGGATGTGCCCCCATGAAAAAGTGCCAAAAGCTGTATGATCTCCAAAGGAATTTTCCCTGCCATAAGTTTGTTCCACAGTGTGTACTTGCTGACACTGTCAAAAGCGTTTGACATGTCAATTGATGCCATGTAGGTTGTGCCTACCACACCTCTCTTTACTCGTGAGACATGGTGGTGGCATTTAGGGATGTTCCCATCCCCACACGAAACTCCAGCCGAAAATAAGAGATTGTGTTAAGAAGCAAAATCTGTTGTTTGAGATTTATTTATTTTATTTGTAATGCGCTGGTACACAACCCTTGGGCATAGAAGCGCAGACACGACATACAACAAGAAACACCACATAGAATTATCATCAAGAGCCAGACTTTAGAGGAAGCTTAAATAGGAAATCAGTTAATTAGAACAAAAGGGTCTTGAGTCTGCGTTTTGAAGAGGGATGGGGAAGCTTGTCCCCTCCTCCCCCTCCTATGAAATTCATGATAGCGGAAGAAGGCCAGGAAACATCGCAGTCACCCATTCTATTTTGGACAAATTCCCAACGGACCAAAGGTTGACAAGTACGTCGAGAGATATCCCCTCAGCCAGCCATACACCCTCAACCAGCCCTACAGACCAGGTGCAGTACGGATTTACCCCAGCGTGGACGAGGAGCCCCAGCCTATGACTAAAGACACCTCAATTGACAGTCCTGATTAAAGCGCCAAGAAGCCATGATGCTGACGTTGTTAGAGACACCACGACTTAGCGGCGTTAGACATGAAGCACACATGCCATCCGCACTCCCGGACACTAACACTCACTCGAATACATGAAGAACATGAGTGTACAGTTCTATAGTTAGAGGACATATACATACTGTAATTGCTCTATTATTTTGTCATTAGCCAAATGCAGCAATGCAGAAACTGCAAGAAGCAAGAGATCCTGAGCAAAGCTTGCAGATTCTTACATGCGAATAACCCTATGGAATTTCAGGAGCACCTATGGGACCTGACAGAACCAAGTGTGACTAACCTATGGAGAATGTAGTTTAGCATGGATATTGTAGAAACCACATTATAATGGTTTAGGAAAATTACAGCAAGCCACAGGTCTCTCAACAAGAGCCGAGCTGAGCTGAATTCACGCTGGGCAGAGAGCAAGACGTGTGCGCAGGACCCACAGCCAACGCCACCAGATACGGATGACATTCCATTCCCTAGATGACAAAGGCTCCAGCTGCAGTAAATACGAATAATTCCTCATAATTCAGAGCTGCACAGCCCAAATCTGTGGTTTCTGAACACGTGACCAGGCCGAAGCAGACAATGGACAGCGACCAGCGCTGGGAACGAGAGCTGCTCTCAGGCTACCAGACAGAGGACGGCAACAAATATGCTACAATATGAGACAAGTGTTGTACCGAATGAAAGAGCACTCTGATAGACTAAGGTGGTACACACAAGTTACAATGAAGACATATAGTCCTTCTTATTAACTTGCAAAGGTACGCCGAGAGCTGAGAACCTTTGTGGATCCCAGGCCTGGGGATGTCAGCTCTAGCCTATCACAGTTCAGTATCCTGGGGGTGGGTAGCAACGGGTAAGAACCAATGGTAAAACCACCCACACTGCATCATTGTTATAGATAGTGACTTGGGGATGGACCAGGCCAGCCACCTGACATGCAAGGGCCAGTAGAATAACATGTATAGTGTCCACTATAGGTGGTAAGAGGCTCAGTATCCAATTAGGAGAGTTGATAGGTTTTTGGAGAAAGTCCCAAGTAATGACGCAGCAGCGACGTAATTTTGCATCAAAACTGGCCTGCAAGCCAGGAGAAGTTGAGAGGTGCATGGATTTTCCCTGTTCCTGTGTTGATCCCTGTTGGTTGTGTCTGTAATAAACCGCAGTTTGAACTTGCTGTTGATCACACAGTTACACCAGGCTTTGAAAGTCTTGCAGAGAGTTCGAAAAGAGTTTAGAGAGGCTCAGAAAAGTTTAGCCAGGGTGTCCCAGGCTAACCCAGGTTCGAAAGCCGGGGGCTAAATCTACCCTGTACAGTCAGTGGCAAGGGAAGCCAGGCGGAACACGGTACCTTAAGTGGGAAGGATCCTCCAGCGGTGGCAGTTGTTCCTGGCAGCGGGTGCAAGTCTCAGCGTCGTCCAGGGGAAGAGAAGATCTCGACTTGGAGGAAAGATGAAGGTCGTTGCACTGTCAGGGAAGAAACCAGCCACAGAGTTTTCCGGTTAAAGGTATTACCCCTTTATTTCGCGGTCGTGGTAAAACGTGGTATTCCAGCTGCCGGGGTGCTTGGCACAGGCAAGGCGGCCACGAGATGCGTCGGGAAGGCGAAAAGACGGTGAAACTGGTTATCCCCACCAGTCAAAGGAAGAAGACTCTCAGGCGGGAGATCTCCTCTGTCGTTGGGAAAAGTGGTGAGACGGTCCAGCAGGGCTCCACCGGTGGTGTCGTTGTGGCAGGTCGGCTCAGCTTCTCCCTCGTCGGATTCTTAGGTCCTGTGGCGACTTCTGAATTTCCAGTCCCCAAAGCCCTGCTTTTATGCAGAAAACCCCCATTATCTCAGCCTAGCTGTCACTCAAACATGCTAAGTGGTGAGCCGGCCGGCTCACCACTTGGGCCAATCAGGACGGAGTGTGACTTGAGTTGCCTAGGCAACTCAGTCCAGGGTGCCTAAATCCCCCTCCACCCCTCCTAAGTACCCCAGACAGAGTGGCACCACTTTGGAGGGCTTCTGTGGAGAAGCCTGCCAAAAGGTGGAACAAAGGGCTCGACTTGGGTTGGAGTCACAGAAGAGAACACAAATGCCATTTTAGAACCGAGTTTTGGCAAAAAATACCAACCGGAGAATTAATAATAATTAAATAAACCGGCGGTATGTTCGAGGCTATCGTAATTAAATAAATAAAGATAGTAGCCTCGAACAATGGGAAAATCCCATAGAGAAATATTCACGGTTGAATATAAAAAGTAGTATCCACTGCCACCAGCCAAAACTCGATCAGGGGGGACGGAGACGTGCCCCCTCGACTAACAGACCCCGGGGCAATTGAATTGCCCCAGCCAGTACGTCCACAATATGATGGTTTGTACTGGTTGTGTTCAGAATTCAAGACTAGTAAAGTCAATGGTGACTTTACATGCCCTGGGAGACAGTAGTCAGTCCCAGGGTATGAGTCTATACTGGGGGGTCACTATGACACCCCTGTGTTACTGCACTGAGGGTGCTGTGTAACACACATCACAAAAACACATGAAGCCCTATGGAGTAAAAGACCCCATAGCCCATTAAACACATCTAGAGTCAAAGGGACAAACTCAAATCATGTCCAAAAGTGAGGGTAAAGTGTCTCACTCTTGGCAGGAGAAAAAAATAAACCCCAAAAATCCAGCAAAGCTGCTGGGGGACTCACTAGGTTAGGAAATTCAGCCTAAACAGAGAATTCTCCCTAACATCCTTCCAGGACAAATGAAAGTTTAACCTTTGGGACCAGTACAAGGCCAGAGTTATTGGACCTTAAAGTATGTCTTAAAGGCAATTAAGTTCTCCCTGACCCATGCCCTGCAGTAGGCTTGATCAGTAGTCTAGACGTGACCCGATAATGGCACGAGCCACCGTGGCACAGCTGCTTGGGTAAGGAAAAGGGTGGATAAGAGCTAAGAGCTTCAGGTAGTATGAAGAGCATGAAACTAGATAGCTAACATGAGTTTTCATACTCAGCTCTTAATCTAAGATGACACCTAAGGACTTGACTTTAGATAGGGATTTGAGTGAGTATTCAGCCACTTTGAAGGATTGGTATAGAGTCTAGTTTAGGAAGCCTGTGTGTTTTTTTGAATTGTTTAGTGCTAATCCATTTAACAACATCCATCTATGTATATTGTTGTAGGTGGTATTGATTTTCAAGGAGTCATTTGCATAGTCACCCGTGGGCGGAATAAGACACTGGGTGTCATCTGCATAGTTAGCATAAATTACTCCTTTTGAGTCCAGCATTTCAAATAGAGGCAAAGTGAAAATGTAAAAAAGCGTAGCTGGCATGCCTGATCCCTGCGGAACACCACAGGGCAGCACAAAGCCTTCTGCAGTTGCCTCCTCACCATACACTTTGGCTGTTCGATCGGACAGGAAGGACAGTACCCAATTCGAGGCTTCATAGGAGAAAGTGGCAGATTCTTGCAGCCTGGTTACTAATGTGGCGTGATCAACCAGATCAAATGCTGCTGTCAGAAGCATCAGAAGGGTGATCTGCCCTTTGTCAAGATGTTGAAGAATGTTTATTTTCAGGTCCAACAAGGTGGATTGCATGTTGTGATGACTTCTGAACCCTGACTGTTTTGGGACTACGATGTTACAGCAGCCCAAGAATTTCTGCATTTGTTGATGAGCAATTTTATCCAGGATCTTCAACAGAAAAGGTGTGTTTGTTACGGGGCGATAGTTGCCAGCCACCAATGGATCCAGAGAGGATTTTTTCAGCAAAGGGGCAATCTAAGCATGTTTAATGGGCTTGGGGGACATAACTTTCCTTAAATGATAGATTGACAAATTTGTTAATAATGGGAACAAGCGGGGATTCCAAGATGGCCGGTTGCAGGGGGTAGACGTGTCGGCAGAGCTCTCCTGCATCCTGAAGCTGGGAAAGGCCCACCACCTGGCAATTGGGAAGAAATCTGCGAGGCAGGCACCTTGGGGAAGCAGTTGCGCACCCAACATTCTGCGGTGCATAGAACACGGCTTGGCGACATTTTGCGGTGCATAGAACACGGCTTGGCGGACTCCCTTCCATGTCGGCTGCAGCGACGGAGTAACGGCGCTGGCGGCCGAGAGTGAGGAGGGCCGCTGCGACCCTGCTGAGCTGTGCTCTGTACCCCTCCTGAGCTGAAGGTGAAGGGGTTCGAGGAGAGGAGGGTAGGTCCGTGGGGGTGGTCCTGGCTATTAGAAATTCAGTGGACTTCAGGGTCATGGAAACTATACGGGATAAGGAGGGTAGGTATATCATAGTTAAAGGGAAGTACCATGATAGTCCATATACCTTGGCGGTATTGTACGCCCCAAACTCAGGCCAGGAGCAGATTTTGAAGCGGGTCCTGGGAAGGTTGGAAGACAAGGCCTGGGGGCCGATAGTCTTGCTGGGGGACCTCAATATAGCCTAGGAGAGGGAACGGGATAGGTCAGGGCGCCCCGTGGGAGGAGGTGGAGCGGTGATGTCGGCAGACCTTAAAGAAAGAGTACACAGTGCAGAGCTGAGAGACGTGTGGCAAGAATTGAAAGGGGGTGAAGAGGGCTTTACTTTTCTGTCTGCGGTCAACGGTTCCCAATCTAGAATCGACTATATTTGGGTAACGTCGAGTCTGGTGGGTCGGATCCGAGAGGTAATGACGGGCCCCATTGGTATCGCTGACCGTTACGCTCACCTGGTTCCCACGGGGGCGTCGACCGGAACTGGGCCGCTGTTGTTTCCACCAGCGTGACGTGTAGCGCCTAGATGACTGACTGGACTGGCCCCTCAACCTAGTTTGTCTGGCTCGCAAGAATATTCTTCTGCAAAGGAGAAGAGGAATTAACCACCCGTGGAATTGAGTGTCAACTCACCTTCCCCACTCCCATTGTCTTCCCACAGATCACTCTTGATGTCCCCTCCTTAGTCTCACCTGATGGTTTGGAAGGATGAGCTCTCCATCCTGCGTCGACCGCAGGGGCGCGTTGATGACCAGTTACTTCACTGGCGTAGAGGAATTGGTGAGTTCCAGTATTGACTCTAAAGTCCAATTGTTAAAATGTCTGATCTTCACTCTGTTCGATTCCTTGCAGGTTGCCGATTAATCCACTCGAAGATTTCCAAATGGCAATTGGTAAGATTCAGGTAAGTCTATTGTGGTTTTCCCCTTAGGGGCCAGGGTACGGCGATGAAGCAGAGTTGACTGCGCCGACCCGAGATGAGGTGAGTACCCCCCGTGGTAAATCAGGTAAGTCCTTGGGGGTAGCTTGTATAGCCTTAGAGAGTCCCCTTGCTCACCTTGCTGTCTTTGTCTCCTTAGGTGTCGGAGGGCGGCCGCGAGATGGAGAGAGCGTGATGGAATGCTGAAGTACCGCCAAGCAGGTGAGTTCAGCGTGGCGCTGTAGGAATGCGAAGCGATGCTTCAAAGACTTCTGTCTTTCAGCTCCGTGGCGAAATGGATCAGGATTAAGGTAAGGATTAAAGTTAAAACTCCTGTTCTAACCTTTATCCTTCTTTTCTTCTTGTTTCAGGAGTCCCAGGACTGAAGCGGGCGTGGCTGAAGACTGGAGCTGCTGAAAACACGGTGAGCGTTACGCTGCAGCAAGCAGAATAACGCGAAGCACGTGTGGCTGTTCGGGCGTGGTTTAAATAGCCTTGGAAGAAGATCCAGGTAAGTATTCTTCCACAGCCCCACCCAAGTAACAAAATAGTCCCTTCAGTAAAATAGTCCCTCCTAAGCCTCATTTGGCTCGAGTCTTCATGCAGCATGGTCTGTCTCAGGTGAGTATGCAGCATGGTCTGCTTCAGGTAAGTTATCAATAATGAGCCTGGCGCCCATGGCGCCAGGACTGACTTTATCTTTATGAGCCTGGCGCCATAGGCGCCAGGAATGCACCCAAACAGCCCCTAACTGGGGGTTTTTTTGGGAATGCTCCAAGTGGCATGATGCCTGCTTCCGGGGCTGCTGGGCCTGGTCTGGTCTTCCGGGGGCAGGCATCATGACAACACTCCCCCTCAAGGCCCCTCCTAAAGTCGTTCTCCCCTTGGCCGTGGTTTGTCTGGAAATTCCCGATGGAACCTCTTCACTAAACGAGGTGCATGCACGTGGTCACTAGGTTCCCAAGACCTTTCCTGCGGACCATAACCTTTCCAGTCAATTAGGTAAAAGAGTTTTGATCTCACTCTTTTTGAGTCCAAAATATTCTTGACTTCGAACTCGGGCTCCCCGTCTAGGAGGATAGGTTCAGGTGGAGTGGTTAGCCTAGTTCCTGGTTGCACTGGCTTCAAAAGAGACACGTGGAAGACGGGATGGATTCGCATATGAGCAGGTAGGTCCAACTTGACGGCCACTGGGTTAATAATTGCCTTGACAGAAAAAGGTCCCAAATACCTGGGGTTAAAGGTCTGAGTCCCCTTGAGTGGTAAGTGCTTAGTGGCTAACCATACTTGGTCCCCTATTTGGTATTGAGGAGCTTCACTTCTGTGCTGATCCGCATCCTTTTTGTATTTTTCCTTAGCCTTTTGCAAATGGATGGTTGCTTCTTTAAAGGCTTGTGTAATAACAGCGTGGAGATGGTCCACTGCGGGCATCTCTAAATGCTGGGGTGAGTCCAAATCCGAGGTTCGAGGATGGTGCCCATAAATGGTAAAAAAAGGACTTTGTCCAGTTCCTGAGTGTACGGAATTATTGTACGCATACTCTGCGATCCACAGAATGTCTTTCCAATTCCCCTCAGACTGATGTAGCATACAATGGAGGTACTGTTCAAGAGTCTGGTTGGTCCTCTCCGTTTGACCGTCGGTCTGAGGGTGGTGACTGGTCGAAAGCCTAACATCAATTTGTGCCAGTTGGCAGCATTTCCTCCAAAAATGTGAAATGAATTGACTGCCCCGATCTGAAATTAACACTGAAGGAAAGCCAAGCAGACGGACAACATTTTCAAGGAATTCCTTGGCCAGGATTGAAGCTGAAGGTATCCCTTTTAAAGGAATGAAGTGTGCCATTTTAGAAAAAAGATCTACAATAACTAGAATGGTATTGTAACCTTGGTACGGGGGTAAATCCGTGATAAAGTCTAATGACAAGGTATGCCAAGGGGTAGGTGGTATGTCTAATGGTTGCAATAATCCAGCAGGTTTTTTCTTTTGCTCTTTATTTTGTGCGCAAATGCCACAAGACATGACAAATGACTTGACATCCTTTCGCCAGGTGGGCCACCAAAATTGCTTCCTAATTTTAGCTTCGGTTTTTGCAATACCCGGATGCCCTTCTATTAAAGTGTCATGGTAATGGGAAATGACAAGTTCCTGTAGTTCTTTTTGCGGTAAAAATAGCCGGCCTTGGTAATAAGGTAAATCATCGATGACAGAGTACTCTGGACCTTTCTTTGCCCAGTCCTGTAGGGCAACGGAATCAAAGAGTTGGTGGATCTTGTTTTGAATGTCCTCCAGTGTCTGTATGGATGTCAGGCCAAGGATTCTCTGTTCCGGAATTATGGGTACGGGTTCTAAAGTTATTTCTGCTTCTCCCATTCCAATCCGGGACAAGGTGTCTGCTTTACCATTCTTACAACCTGGTCGATAGGTTATTACAAAATCAAACTCGGCGAAGAACAATGCCCAACGGAGTTGGCGCGAAGATTGGGCTTTGGCTGTCTTTAGGTATTGTAAGTTGCGGTGATCGGTGATGACCGTGATGGTATGTCTGGCACCCAGTAAATAGTGCCGCCAAGCCTTGAAGGCGGACTTGATGGCCAGCAGCTCCTTGTCGGTTATGGCATAGTTTAATTCGGGGGCTGAACATTTTCTTGACCAAAACGCCACTGGGTGAAGCTGGTTAGTTTCGGGATCCTTTCGGGAAAGGTCTGCTCCCATGGCTGAACTGGATGCATCTGTTTCCACTATGTAGGGAAGCTCGGGGCGCGGGTGTCTTAATATGGGAGCAGATGTGAATTTAGCTTTTAACTCTTGGAAGGCGTTCTCGGCTTCCTCTGTCCACACAAAGCGTTTGTTTTTTCGCAATAGCGTCGTAATGGGATGTACAATGTGCGAGACGTCTGGAATAAACCTGCGGTAGAAATTGGCAAAGCCAAGCATGCTTTGAACTCCTTTGATTGAACTTGGTGAAGGCCAATTAAGAATGGCATCCACTTTTCGTGTATCCATCCAGATTCCTCTCGGGGTCAGAATAAATCCAAGGAATTCCACTTCCGTAGTGTGGAAGATGCACTTTTCCAGTTTAGCATATAATTTATGCTGGCGTAACTTCTCTAGGACTGCTCGGACGTGTTTTACATGCTCAGATTCTGATAAAGAGTATACTAAGATGTCGTCGATGTAAACGACCACACAAACGTCGATAAGCTCTCGGAGGACATCGTTCATGAAGAACTGGAAGGCTGCTGGTGCATTGCATAGTCCGAAGGGCATCACCTGGTACTCAAATAGTCCGTACTTGGTGCGAAAAGCAGTCTTCCATTCGTCACCCTCTTTGACACGTACCAGATGATATGCCCCCCGAACGTCTAGTTTCGTGTATATACAAGCGTCCTTCACCTGGTCTAGTAGTTCTGGGATCGAAGGCAGTGGGTATCGATTCTTGATGGTTATCTGATTCAGTGCGCGGTAGTCTATACATGTTCTAAGGTCACCTTCCTTTTTCGGTACGAAGAACAAAGCTGAAGATGCAGGGGACTTGGACGGGCGAATGAAGCCATTAGCAAGGTACTGGTCTAGGTACTGGCGCAAATTGAGATTTTCGGGTTCCGTAAGAGCATAGATTCTGCTCCAAGGTGGTTGTGCTCCAGGTACAAGATCTATTTGACAATCATACGATCTGTGAGGTGGTAAGGTGTTTGCCTGTTCCTTTTGGAAGACATCCTGAAAGCCTTGGTATTCAACAGGTAATTGTATGGCTACTGGAATTACTGGGGCCAGGACTGAGTTTTGAGTTTTCCTTGGGTAGCAGGTGTGAGCACATTCTGGGAAGGTTAGTCTCTTCTCTCGCCAATCAATACAGGGATTATGTTTTTCCAACCAAGGTATCCCCAGTATCAGCTGAAACTGTGGGGCCTTGATTAAGTCAAACACCATAGCCTCTCGATGCCCATCTTGACTCAGCAATGTCATCTCTGCAGTGGAATGAGTTACGGGTCCAGAGGCAATTTCCGTTCCATCTACAGTGGTGACAACATCGGCCGTGGTCTTGCGGGTGAGAGATAGATTCATCCTGGTAGCCAATTCCCAGTCCAAGTAATTTCCTATGGCTCCACTGTCTACGTACGCCTTTACCGCGTGCATGCGTGATGGCTGCTCTGGATCTACAAGGACCATGGGTATGGTGAAATGCGAGGTCAGAGTGTCCTTCTTTAAGCTCGGCAAGCGGACCTCTACGCTTGCCGGGCGTGGTCGTTTCCCCGAGTCAGATTTCACATGGTTTTCGTCTGCTGCTCCTATAACCTTCTTGGGTGGTTTTACAGGGCAGTTCCGAAGAAAATGACCAGTAGTTCTGCAATATAAACATAATTGCAGTTGCCGTCTTCTATCTCTTTCCTTCTGGGTTAAGGGTCCTTTAACCCCCCCTTGGAGCGTACGTGGGTTTTAACCAACACCCTGTTCTCAAACTTGGTTTGGTCAGCCTTCCTGGTTTGAAGTCTGTGATGGAGCTGGACCACTAGATCTATATATTCAGCACAGTCTTGAGGCGGGTTCACGATTTGGGCCAAAACATCTTTGAGTTCTCCCCGAAGTCCTCGATGGAATAATGTGATTCGCTTGGCTTCAGGCCATTCGGTTTCCACTACTAATCTATTGAAAGTTGCAATGTAAGATAAAAGATCCTGGTTACCTTGACGTAGGGATAAAAGTTCGTTGTCCAAAGCCTGTCCTCGGGAGTGTCGGGCGAATAGTCTTTCCATGCTTGTTCGAAAACCCTGGAAATCTCGAAGAATCGGGTCATCCTGGTTAACTAGTGGAATGGACCAATCCGCCGCACTGCCGCTGAGATATGACAGTACAAAGGCTACCTTGGCCTGATCGTTTGGGAAAGCTCCAGGTCTACATAAAAAGTGCAAGCGGCATTGATTCATGAATGTTGCAAACCCTTTTGGGTCTCCGGCAAAGTGTTCAGGCAGAGCCAAAGGAACAGCTCCAGGTAAATTTATCTGCACCGGGTTACTCGATGGTACAGGAGCTGGACTTGCCCCAAGTCCTGGTAGAGGTGTTTGTCCAGCCTGGCTCTGTAATAGTTGTCTGGCCAACTCATCAGTTCGTTCTATTGACACTATCAGTTCCCTCCTGAGGGCATTGGTTTCTTGGCGGGCGGAATGCACTTTGGCCCTTAATTCCCCTAATAATTGGGCCAACTGATCAGTTTCCCAGGTCTCCATGACGCCCAGGTGGGTATTTGTGGGTAGGCTTCGTGTTCTGTTACGCTCACCTGGTTCCCACAGGGGCGTCGACCGGAACTGGGCCGCTGTTGTTTCCACCAGCGTGACGTGTAGCGCCGAGATGACTGACTGGACTGGCCCGCTCAGCCTAGTTTGTCTGGCTCGCAGGAATATTCTTCTGCAAAGGAGAAGAGGAATTAACCACCCGTGGAATTGAGTGTCAACTCACCTTCCCCACTCCCGTTGTCTTCCCACAGATCACTCTTGATGTCCCCTCCTTAGTCTCACCTGATGGTTTGGAAGGATGAGCTCTCCATCCTGCGTCGACCGCAGGGGCGCGTTGATGACCAGTTACTTCACTGGCGTAGAGGAATTGGTGAGTTCCAGTATTGACTCTAAAGTCCAATTGTTCATAAGAGTTCAAATGTCTGATCTTCACTCTGTCCGATTCCTTGCAGGTTGCCGATTAATCCACTCGAAGATTTCCAAACGGCAATTGGTAAGATTCAGGTAAGTCTATTGTGGTTTTCCCCTTAGGGGCCGGGGTACGGCGATGAAGCAGAGTTGACTGCGCCGACCCGAGATGAGGTGAGTACCCCCCGTGGTAAATCAGGTAAGTCCTTGTGGGTAGCTTGTATAGCCTTAGAGAGTCCCCTTGCTCACCTTGCTGTCTTTGTCTCCTTAGGTGTCGGAGGGCGGCCGCGAGATGGAGAGAGCGTGATGGAATGCTGAAGTACCGCCAAGCAGGTGAGTTCAGCGTGGCGCCGTAGGAATGCGAAGCAATGCTTCAAAGACTTCTGTCTTTCAGCTCCGTGGCGAAATGGATCAGGATTCAGGTAAGGATTAAAGTTAAAACTCCTGTTCTAACCTTTATCCTTCTTTTCTTTTTGTTTCAGGAGTCCCAGGACTGAAGCGGGCGTGGCTGAAGACTGGAGCTGCTGAAAACACGGTGAGCGTTACGCTGCAGCAAGCAGAATAACGCGAAGCACGTGTGGCTGTTCGGGCGTGGTCTAAATAGCCTTGGAAGAAGATCCAGGTAAGTATTCTTCCACAGCCCACCCAAGTAACAAAATAGTCCCTTCAGTAAAATAGTCCCTCCTAAGCCTCATTTGGCTTGAGTCTTCATGCAGCATGGTCTGCCTCAGGTGAGTATGCAGCATGGTCTGCTTCAGGTAAGTTATCGATAATGAGCCTGGCGCCCATGGCGCCAGGACTGACTTTATCTTTATGAGCCTGGAGCCATAGGCGCCAGGACTGCACCCAAACAGCCCCTAACTGGGGCTTTTGGGCATGCTCCAAGTGGCATAATGCCTGCTTCCGGGGCTGCTGGGCCTGGTCTGGTCTTCCGGGGGGCAGGCATCATGACACTGACCACAAAGCGGTCTCCATGAGGATGGACCTGGGGTATCGGGAAAGAGGGGTGTGGACGTGGAAATACCTGGGATATCTTCTCAGTGACCCGGTAATTAGACAAGAGGTGGAAGAAAAGATTAGGAATTTCTTTGAGATCGACGTAAGGGGGGAAACAAGGGAGGAGGCAAGGTGGGGCGCTTTTAAGGCTACGCTGAGGGGGGAATTAATAGCGGCAGCGAAATGCAGGGAGAAGCAATTGAGGGCATTGGAGAAGCAGCTGGAAGAGGAGGTTGAGACAGCAAGGCGTAAGCGACCCCGACTAGGGCTTCCATGAGGGAGTATCATAGGGCATTAGGTCAACTGGAGCTCCTCCGAACCAAAAAAGCCGAAGGGGCTCTGCTTAGCGTTCGCCAAAAGTTTTACGCAAAAGCGAATAAAGCAGATTCTCTCCTCGCCAGTCTGCTAAGGGGAGTGACAGCTAGGAACGCGATCACGGCCCTAAAATCAGGATCGGGAGAAAGGGTGACAAGAGCAGGGGAGATACGGGAAGCGCTAGTTGAATTTTATGAGTCGCTCTATGCTTCACAGCATCCCCAGGAATGGAGGCAAGTAGAGTTCTTAGACAGGGTGGAGTTGGGGAAAATTGGGGGGGAGGCATCGGAATTGCTCGACAAGGAGATCACAGAGGAGGAAGTGAGGAGGGTGATAAGAGATTTACCCCTGAATAAGGCCCCGGGCCCAGATGGGTATACCGCGGCTTTTTACAAAACTTTTGCATCTCAGTTAATCCCTCACTTGACTTACCTCTTCAACACCTTTAGGTCAACGGGGAAGATCACTCCATCTATGGAGGAGGCCAGGCTAACCCTTATTTTGAAGCCAAACAAGGACCCTGAAGAGGAAACGTCTTATCGGCCCATAGCGTTAATTAATATTGATGCCAAGATTTTTACAAAAATTTTGGCGAACAGGCTAGAGGGCTATCTTCCGGACCTGATCCACCCGGACCAGACAGGTTTTATAAGAGGCCGACAGACGGCAGAAAACATTAGAAGAGTGGCCCACTTGGTGGAAAAGGCCCATAGAACGGACACGCCCACGGTCCTCCTGACGCAGAAAAGGCGTTTGACCGCTCGGAGTGGTCCTTTCTATTTAGGGTTATGCAGAAGATGGGAATAGGCGGGGGGTTTCTGCGTCTAGTTCAGGCCAACTACCAGAATCCTACCATGAGGATAGCAGTCAATGGGGTTATGTCCAGGTCCTTTAAACTTAGTAGGGGCACTAAGCAGGGTTGTCCCCTGTCACCTATGCTTTATGCAATTTACTTGGAGCCTCGACTGCAGGCCATGAGGGAGATGGAGGAGATGAAGGGCATACCATTCGGAGGGGCGGAACATAAAGTAGCGGCGTTGGTGGATGACATGTTACTGTCATTGACGGCGCCGATGGAGTCCATCCCTGCAAGCTGAAACATTCTGGAGAAATTTGGGAAAGCCTCCGGTCTCAAGATCAACATTAGTAAATCAGAACTCCTGAATCTGACCTTAAGGGCAGGGGACCGAGAGTTAGTGAGGGCGGCTACTCCATTTATATGGAGCCCAGGGGGAATCAAATATCTAGGGGTGAAAATTACCCCAATCCTTGCAGGGTGGTATCAGGCTAACTATCCGCCGTTGTTAAAGGACATTAAACGGGACTACCGTAGATGGAGGGGCCTGAGGATTTTGTGGCTGGGCAGGATGACTGTGATCAAAATGGTAACACTCCCCTGTTTGTTATATCTTTTCCAGGCAATACCTCAGGCAGTCCCTGCAGGCTTTTTTAAGGAGCTGGGATCTTTAACTAGAGAATTTCTGTGGGAAGGGAAAAAAGCGCGTGTCAGTAGCCAACTGTTGATGGCTCACAGAGGAGAGGGGGGACTCGCTTTGCCGAATTTCCAACAATATTATGAGGCCACCCAATTGCGAGTAATCAGGGAATGGCTCAGGGAGGGGGAGGCTACGCAAGACAAAAGATGGGTAGCAATGGATAGGGCTGTAGCACATTGCAGCCTAGCGGAGGTTCTATGGCTTCCAAGACACCTTAGGCCTAAACACGTGTACGCGAGCACTATTACAAAACTGATGGCGGAGAATTGGGACAAGTTGGAGAGAACAAAGGGAATCACGACTTTCCCCTCCCCCTTCAGACCCCTGTTTCGCAATGGCGTTTTCACCCCTGGGTTGGAGGTGGGGGCATTCAAGCAATGGCAAGAGGGGGGCTGTAGGCGCTTGGGCGACATGTTTAGGTGGGAGAGAATTCTCTCATTTGAGGAGTGTAAGAGGGAGTACGGGATTAAAGAGGAGGAAAGACTCCGATATGCGCAGATTCGCCATTGGGTCCTGAGCCCTGCAAACAAGCAGGCAGCAATAAGGGAAATGACGCGGTTTGAGAGATTCCTGTCAACTAACGACAGATCTAAGGGCCTAATATCTAACCTATATAAAATTTTGGACGTGGCATGTACCAGAGGACATTGGCCGTATATGCGGAGGTGGGAACAGGTCCTGGGAAGGGCAATTGAGGGGGAAGAGTGGAAGAGGTTGTGGAGGAGAATCCCTAGATTGGTCAAAGCACCCGCACTACAGGAAATGTGGTATAAGATTCTGTTTGGGTAGCATTACACACCTATCCGCCTCCGGGAGATATACCCTATCACCTCTGGTAGTTGTTGGCGGGAATGCGGGATGGAGGGTAAGGCGCAGCACATCTGGTGTCATGTCCAAAAATTAGGCCCTTTTGGCAGGAAGTTGAGAAGGTACAGGAACAGGCATACGGAATGGGAAATAACAGATCCCCCGAATTCTGGGAATTAGACAGGACACCTTGGTAGGGCAACCTAGATCTCGGGGAAAAGGCAAGAGCGATTCTCATACTTGCGGCTATGACTGTTATAGCACAGAGGTGGAAGAGTAAGGAGGTTCCCTTGTTGCAGGACCTGCTGCAGAAACTTTGGGAAATTGTGGCACTTGAGTGGGCAACATACGCTATGAATAACGACATCCAATCTTTCGCAAGGGGAGGAGACCCTGGACTTCCTTAGGGACGACTTCTGAATTGGGTGGCGCCCGCAACGTTTGCATTTATTGGACCTGCAATGAACATTGGCGACCGGTCCATGGAGGTAATGGACCAGGGACTACGTCAGACTGCTCTCATGCGAGGGTTGGGGGGGGGGGGGAAGTTGGGGAGTGTAATTGGTTTATATGTACGGGCAAGCGATCCATGGAGTAATGGACAAGGACATAATGCAGCTGCTTTCAGGGGGGGCGGGTGGTTGTGGGAGTTGGGAAATGTATTTCTTTGTTGGAAAAATAATAAAAAAAGAAGTTAAAATAAAAATAAAGGGAACAAGAAGTCTAGCACAAGATTTGACAATCGCAGAGGTGCAGATGTCACCCTTGCATGTGGTTGGCTTCAGTTTTTCCAATGTTTCTAAGGCTATTGCATCAGTCACCTCAGAAAAGATAAATCGAGGTGATTACGCAGTTTGTTTTTCTGAGCTACATGCTGGACTAGTATCCGGCAGGGAAGTCAGATTAGCGGCAATATCAATTTTGATATTCTCAACCTTGAGACGTATAGAGTTTTGTATGCTCAGACATCACTGTGCGTCTTTCTTGAGCAAGGAGGAAGATGGACATGCATCATTTAGTTCTCTCAGGATCTTAAACAACTCCAAAGAGTTTGTGGAAGCCACATTCATTTCTGAACTCTGTTGCCTGGAACTTGGGGAAGGGAACCCCAAGGATTGTTTGGAACTGTATTGCCTTGAACTTGAGAAAGGTAATCTTGAGACTTTTTGTGGAACTTCCTTGCACTTGGGGAAGGGGAGCAGAAAGAAAGCTAGGAGCTGGAAGAAGCTCAGAACTTTGAGTTAAGTACCATTTCTTTTGTTAGTGACATCCCTACACATTGGTTAGTTGTGAGGGGAAGAATAGGTTTTGGACACAGACTGACTTTTAAGTTGGACTCTTTGACTCAGACTTTCCTTAGTTTGGTTCAGGTAGTGAAATCCCACCTCAGCATAGGTCAAGTTAGGCCTTGTACCATTCTGACATTTAAGTTAATAAATATCTTTTGTTTGAACTTTAAGTCTGTTGTCTGTGTCTTACTTCATGATGCCTTCACAAATGGTGTCAGGAGAGGGGTGCGGCTCAACCGATACAAGATTTGAAAAACTAAGTGCCAGTGCATCAGAACCCTCAGGAGTTACCAAGGGCTCTATTGGTTTTGATATCTGTATTAGTAGGGATGAGACAATTCCTCCAGGGGAACGAAGATTAATACCTACTGATTTGATAATAAGTCCACCCCCTGATACATACATCAGACTAGCACCCAAATCAGCACTGGCATGGAGATTTGGAATTGATGTATTAGCGTGAGTAATAGACCCAGACTTTAGAGGTGATGTAAAGGTATTGCTACAAAATCACAGAAAGGACCCATTCCAAATTAATTAAGGGGATTACATTGCTAAAGGGGTACTTGAGAAGGCAGTGTTCCCTGGGCTTAAGGAAAAATCTGGGAAGGAAAACACAGACAGGGGAACTAGAGGCTTTGGGGAGGCTGATGAGACATCTGGCGGCTCTCCCAACCCTGAACATAGATATACTACAGAGGAAGAGCTAGAGACTCTTCTAGACTTACAGCCTCATCACGAGTTTAGCAGTAACCCTTAAATGCGGCGGTAAAGTTATTACCGCCGCATTTAAGGTTCCGCCAAATCATGGGTTTGGCTACATTTACCCCCAGCTCAGCGCTGGGGGCAAATGCACCGGGAAAATTCCCATTTTTGGGCGCAATTAGCGCTATGCTATTAACGCGCACTATTAGCGCGCGCTAATTGCGCCGAAAATTCCCCATTGGGTCCAAAGGACCCAATGGGGAATTACTGTTACCGCCAAACCTGTGATCCGGCGCTAATAACGTCGGAAGGTTTGGCGGTAACGCTATTAGCCCAGACAGTAATACAGCCTGGATACCGCCCAACTCGTGATGAGGCCCTTATTCTTTGCCCAAAGAAACTACTGCTTGTTGGCTGAAGCATTTTTGCAAGTAGCATCAGAGCCCGAGGGTGGTGAGAAAGGGGGACCTTTTTTCTTTTTTAAACATGGGCTTCTTTATAGAGGAGACACCACTGCAGAAGACATGGTAAAACCCCAAGTGATAGTCCCTAAAAATCGCACGCAGGTGGTCTTAGGGATAGCACATTTACATCTGATGGGAGGCCATCTGGGTAAATCCAAAACTCAAACATATATAATAGAACATTTTTACTGGTGTGGAATTCACGCTGACATTGAATCTTTCATGCAGGTATGTGTAATCTGTCAAAAAAATAGCACTCATATACCACCTACCTGGTCCACCAATAGACTAAAATCCCAAGAGTTAAAGACCAACCCAAACACCTTCAGCGGGTCAAATCTACGAACTGAGAGTCAGTGGGGAACCACCAACTTCCTCAACCATGTAAACCATCATTAAGAGGTCACCTTTCAGGTTTTGAACTCGCTGGCTATTCTTCCTATCAGAAAGACTGTAGAGGGGAAGGATTTACATATTTTATGTCCACAAGATTGTCGAGTGCCGGGGGGAGACAAGATAATCTCTTTGGGTTTACAACTTTGTTTCCCCAATGGCGTGGGCATCCATGTGCTACCCCGTAGAGGAAGATGATTAAAGATACTACCTCTACTCTCCTGTGGAGATTAATTAAAGTTTATTCTTTTGAATTTCTAAAACCCCGATTAAGATCGAACTAGGCAAATTGGTGGAAAGTTTAAGGTATGCACATTTATGGGAACCTCTTGCCTATCCGCCTTTGAGAAAAAGTTACCATGAGAAGACATCTGGCAAAGAGGGGAGTCCGGTTTTCTTTTTCAGTCCTTTAGAAAGGAACTACGATTTTCCCTTAAGAAAGCTACTGTTACTCAACGGACGGAGAGTAGTGATGACAGGAGACCCGGGTTGTTGGAACTTGGTAGTTGATTGAAAAGCTCGGGTGGAGTCTCCACCTGAGCCTCCTCTCTATGAGGGAAAGAACCCTTTTTGATGATATGACTCTCTGCTGTATATTGCACAGGCAGAGAGACCGATCACCCAAAAGAGCGGGGAGAACGCACTGCCATGGACCAAGCTGAAAGAAAAGACAAACGGTCAGTAACCAAAGACAACAGGAACTATCATTAAGCATCAACAAGCAAAAGAAGTACCTGAACAACCCTCTCCCCTGATATCCATGGAACACGCACTGGAACCTTCCTGCAATTGCAGAAAGGAGATTATAGATTACCCTTCTATAAAATAGGTGCAAGAAAGAAACAGTGTATGTCTTACCCCAGGGAAGATTAGGGAAGTTTGTTACTCCAAGATAGGACACAACGAAGGTACAAAACAAAAAACAGGAATGTTAGTTAGGTAGCTAATCCCGGGCGGCACGAGGGGCGCACTAGGTACGGGTAGGTGCACTAACAGCAAGGCGTCCTTACGTGCACTTGTGGAGATGGAGTAGACCAGGTAGGTGCAATACCAGCAAAGTGTCCCTGATTGCACTTGTAGAACCAAGAGGTAACAAGGTCCAAATGGGAAAAAAGAGTCCAATACAGAACTCACAAGATGGCAGGTACCAGTACTGGGTTGTGACTTATAGCAACCAGCTCAGAATGATCAATAAAGAGGCATTCAGAACACCCCAACAACAGGTAGACAGACTTACCAAGAACTGTACATGAAGTGTTCCACTGAATACAGAGGTCGGAACTCAGGCAGGCAGAAGACACAATGAGAAAGCAATCCTTTGGAAGGATGAATGGTCCGCTACACGGTCGGGCGTAGAATGCAATAAAGTTGGTAGCAAAGCAGTCCTTTAAACAAATGAAGGTACGGTACATGGACGAGTTCAGATCGTTATTAGGCACAGAAACAAAGAGAAAGGTCAAAAAGTCCTTGGAACAGAAACGAGGTCTGATACACAATGTAGCTTCAGAAAGCAAAGCAGGCATTGAAGACGGAACTTCTTAGACGCCGGCTGTAACTGGCCGGCTGTAACTGACAAACAGAAGCAGCATTCCCCAAGCTGCCGCGGATTATATCAATGAGGAGGCGGAGCCAATTGAGACTAGGCTCACATGACCGTCATTGCACAAAAACTACAGACGATAATCAAGCATCATGGGAAATGTAGTCTGAAGCTGAACTGGATGGTGCTGCACTAACCAGTCTCCACGGTAGTCGCCACTGTGACAGAAACGGCGCTGCAAAATGACGAACACCACGGCGGAGCGCAATGGTTTTACCAAAAGGCACTTTTGAAGGAGTCCATCTGCCCTGGTGAGGATAAACAGGATGGGTGGCGGACCGGGGCCGAGGTGTGACAGATACTCTAACAGAAGTATCTACTTCCCCAGAACATCTGTAAACCCATGATATCAAGGTAAACATTAGGCAGATTGGGAGTGAGAGTCTTTCTTCTGCTACAGCATCATTAGCTGTTGCAAGCTCCTGTTATTCATGCAGAGGTTAGTCACCTAAATAAACCATGTCCTTTGGACCTCCAAATGCCTCATCAAATTAAATATCAAGAGTTGGAGAACTTAGGAAAGTTAGGTTCAGACAATCTCATGAAAGGAGCTGCGCATGGAAACCTTTCATCTTCTTGACCCCTTTTTCCTATCCAAGACCAGAAATGTTTCTTCTGTGAAGGGTCTGGGCATATTGCAAGATATTTTCCATTAAATATAATCAATCTCCCCACAACTTCATCATTAAGAGAACCCTGTCAGAATAAAGAGAATAAGGAAGAAAGAATTGAGTCATCATATAATACAATCTTATACACCCAATCTCAGGATATGATGTTAGAGGGGGAGAAGAGTTTAAAGAAGTCTGGAAGAGAGGGGAATTATAAGAACCAGAGAAAACCCCACATTTTTCAATATACTGGAGATAGAACCACATATAAAATTCTGGTTACTTTAGAGAGAAAGTTTGTCTGGGCAAAATTGGATACAGGATGTAAGAAAAGGGCCATAAGAGCAAGGATACTTACCCAGGAATGGAAAGAAGTAGGAAAAGAGAGAGTGACCCGAGTACATGGCCATACGGAAAATCATCCATTATCCCAGATCACCATTACCATCCTGGAAAGAAAAATAAACATAACGTTAGTGGTGATTTCCAACTTACTGACCCAGTTAGTCCTGGGAACTGATTTACCCCAATTTGATCAATGGATTTCACAGGAGGCCCAAGTAAAATCCAAGACTCTTAGAGTTAGGCTTCCTCGCCTAATGAAACTAGAGCCTCCCAAGTCTGGAAAGAGAGAAGAATGCAGCCTAAGGGATATACAGGGTTTCTTGCACCGTCAACCTTATTGCTCCACAGTGGAACACCGAAAGGGCCAAGAGCAAGATAATGTAGACTTTCTCTACCTGTTTCCATGTGAAGCACTCTGGTCCAACCCGCATTGGGGAAGGATATGTGAGAAACCTGAGGGTATTCTCACTCCTAAGCCCCCTGGATCCTCTTCTCAGGTGGCGAGGGAAAGCCCATTGCTCTTGGATCCTGACCCTGGGGTGCAGAAGCGAGGGAGGATCACCTGAGTGGAGGGTCCTCAGATATTGGGAGTGTGGTGCTGTGAAGGCATCATGAAGCAAGACACAGACAACAGATTCAGAATTCAAAACAAAACACTTTATTAACTTAAATGTCAGGATGGAAAAAGGCCTAACTTGCCCTATGATAAGGTGAGATTTCCCTACTTAAATGAAACCAAGGAATGTCTGAGTCAAAGAGTTCAACTTATTTAATTTATTTATTTGATTTATTTATTTATAAGGTGCCGAAAACCCACAGGTATCGGGGCGCCATAACATAAACACTGGATGTAAAATAGACAGGACATTAGAAGGGCAGTTAACTAGACAATGTGGGGAGGATGCTCACTGAAATAATAAAGTTTTCAGTTGTCGTCGAAAGCACTTTAGATCTTTTTGTATTCTTAGGTCCACAGAAAGAGAGTTTCAAATCCTAGCAGCTTGGACAGGAAAAGATTTTCTCAGGCAGTTGGCGAGTTTGTAGGCTGGTGTCCTAACCATAGCTAAAGTAGAAGAGCGCAAAGTTCTTATAGGTCTGTACATGGTCACAAGGTTTTTAATGTAGAGGAGGCGTTCCCATACAAAGACTTGTGCACTAGTGTTGCCGCTTTGGATTTTAGTCGTGCATCAATGGGTAACCAGTGAAGATCTTGTCGACTGTGTGAGATATGTTCTCTTCTGGTCTTCCCCTTAATGATCCGCACTGCCTAATTCTGTATTACCTGCAAGGCCTGTGTGTTTTTTTAGTGGGCCCGTACTATAAGGGCATTACCGTAATCAAACCTAGAGAGAATGGTAGCATGGGCAACTATGGCACAGTTAGGTTCAGAGAGGAACAGACGTAGATTCCTAAGTAGTCGCCGGTAATAGGTACAATGTTTAACAACTTAAGAATCTGTCTGTGTCCAAAACCTATACTTGGCCTCACAACTAATCTATACAATGTGTAGGGATGTCAGCAACCAAATGAAACAGAGTTCAACATAAAGTGCTGAGCTTCTTTAAGCTTGCAGCTTCCTTTCAGCTCCCTTGCCCAAGTATAAAACAGTTCAATTTAAAGTCTCAAAATTACCTTTCTTAGGTTCAGGAGGATGCAGTTTTAACCAATATCCGGGGTTCCCTTCCCCAAGTTCCAAGTAACACAGTTCCAACACAAAAGAACCTTGAGACTCCATCCTCAAGTCAGTGAATATTTCAAGTCTCACAGTTCCCTTCCCCAAGACTTTGTTTCAGTATCCCAAAAAATTATCCTTGTCTTCTTAAGATTCTTTGCCACACTCGCTCCCTCTTTTTATTGTCGGTTTTCATGTGAGTATCTTGACTATGTTGGATTAAACTTCAGGGTTCCAGTTAATTCAGCTTTCAATGTATATTTCTGCGATATGTAGTTTTCAGACAATTTGGTATTCAACATGCCTCTCATTGGTTCAATGTTAAAGTTCCATTTTAATCAAGCTTAAGTATACATTTGTTTTAGCTTGTTAAAGTTCCATTCACTTTCAAATTCAGCATACAATGGTTTTACTTGAATTTAAAGTTTCGTTCATTTTAAAATTGAGCATGCAGTGGTTTTACTTGAATTTAAAGTTCTGTTCACTTCTGAACTCAATATGTAACCGTCCTGCTTATTTGTAAAGTTTTTATTCAGTTCAGTATTCATTAGACACAGGTTGTACTCATAACTCACTTTCAATTCAACCCGCAGTTTAATATCCCTTCAGTTTGCATTAAATGAAATGCCCAGCACTCAGAGACTTTCAAAAATGTGTTTCCTTAAACACGCAACCACTCCGAAACAAAGTATTCCTGGTAGTTCAATAGTTGACAATGGTTTAAACCAGAGACTTTTGAAAACTTGTTTCCTTAAACACGCGACCACTCCACAGGTTAATCTGTAGGTTAAAATCATTGTAGGAGGCGATTTTAATTCAATTTGCTATGCCTTGTCTGCAGATAATGGAATCAATCAGACATATTATTGGTCTACTTCAAACCAAAATGGGCAGAAATGGGTAGATTCTTTTATGTCCTGGGACATTCAAATGGTGCCTCCAGCTGAGAACGCTCACTCCTATACATGGGCTCGTGGAAATTTAAGTTAATTTATTGATTACTTTTTTGTGTCTACCTCAGTATTTGTGGAAGTGGATCCAGTTCACACCTGTGATTTAGGCTATTGGGATCATCTGGCTATCCAACTGACAATGAAATTGCCAAATCGGCGCTTTAACACTGAACATAATTTTACCCTTCTTGAAGTGGATACACCCCAGAGCTCGGTTAGATGGCACTCAGCAATCTGCCGCAAGCTAATTAGTAGAATCAGGTCTGATCGAGGTATCGTAACGATAGATAATCTTGATCAATATTCAAGACCGGTACTAGAACAACGGAATGCTACACGAATACACTTCCATGTTAATTGCTTGGCAAAGGAAAAAAGATTTGGTTCCCCGGCTATTTTGCATAGACATACCTTTAATTTGACAATTAATCAATTAAATAAAGAAATAAATAAACACATACGATTGCTTCGCAGACAAATTGGCCTGTCTATGATCTTTTTTGAACAAATAAGGAACATTAGGCAAGCGTATAAAAATAAAGGGAAAACTTTAAAATGGGACCTCCTTATGGTAAATAACCAGCGCATGATGCATACACTATTGAAATATGACTTGAGACAGGTATGGGCAATGCTTAGAACCATTACTGGCGACCCTGAGCTCGATAAAGAACCTTCTATATCAGCTTCCGTATGGGTAGCATTTGTAACTCGTAAATATCGATTGCCATCCACTTTTGCAAATCTCAGCTGTAGGAACTTTAAAAATCTGATCTTGAAGGAGTCCCCCTGGTCTTGTGACGATATCATAAATGCGATCAATAAGATAAAAGGCTCAAGAGCTGCAGGGCCTGATGGGATTCCGCCCTGCGTTTTGAAATCTGATCCGGAATTGTGGACAAAGATCCTTAAAATCAAATTTGATAACATCAATCAGGACTGATCCCCCGACCTGGTGCTCAGCTAATATCACTCCAATCTACAAAAAAGGCACAGTAGATGACCCCAAACATTTTAGACCTATAGCTCTGATGAATGCCTCCTCCAAAATGTTAACTTTATTATTATTAGAGGAGATCCAGAGCCACATTGATCGTAATGATATCTTGTCACGGTATCAGGTGGGGTTCCGTAGATCAATGGGGTGCCCCCTTAATGCAACGATCATGGCACATTTACAACTTCAGACCAAGCACTCAAATACAGGGCCTGTTTATATAGCGGCCCTGGATTTGACTGCCGCATTTGATACAGTAGTAAGAGAGTTGATCTCGGAAAAAATGATACATCTTGGCTTTCTAATTCATTTGGTTGCTATGGTTGCACTATTGCATAAGCACACAAACCATAGAATAAGGCTTAACAAAGAAGGGGCTCTTACTGACAGAATGTCTACCGAGATTGGATTGAAAGAGGGTTGTAACTTGGGAGCTGTACTTTTTATTCTGTACTTATCAGATCTGGATGCGACTTGGAACCAATCCATTATTTACCCGGTTAAATTAGGTAAACTTGTATTAAATTGGATTGGTTTTGCTGATGACTTGTTGCTTTTTGACAGGACACCCTTTGGCCTGCAGACTAAACTAAATTTGTTTGCAAGCTTTGCCCGCAGCAGTAATCTGCATGCAAATCCTTTATCCTAACATTTGCTGACGGAAGAAGGAGTACATCGAGATGTACATGGTCTCTTGATGAAGCAACTATTAACCACACTATGGGCCTCATTACACGGATGGCGGTAGGGGATTACCGGCACCGGTAAGGGCACCGGTGCCGGTAATCCCCTACCGCCCTACTACGAGGTCCCTCAGTGGGTCCCGTCCTTAACGTGTGGTCAGACAACACGTTAAGGACGGGACCCGCTGAGGGACTTCAGAGCAAATAACGGCACAGTTAATAGCGGTACCGTTATTTGCTCCTTCCCCCTTCCCATTGAGCCCTATGGGGGCTCAAATGGGAATGGGGAAGTGCCAAGGTGAATGGGGATTACCTGCCTCCGCACACCTTCGAATGTGGCGGTAATTCCGCCATTCACCATGGCGGAGTCAGTAAGGGTTTGGCGGCAGCCATCCGTGTAATGAGGCCCTATGTCTATACGTTATCTGTGATATACCCTTACTGATAGGTATTCAGTAGCTATGTGGCAGGAGACACTGATTAACACAATTAAACCAATGACATCACAAATGAAGATTATCCTTTTCAAATTCTGTAAGTTCTCTTTGCTTCCTATAATCCAATTCTACCTGTGTTGAACCAATTATTCTATATGGTTTAGATATATGTATAGCAGAGATGTACTCATTCCTAGATTGCCTCCATGGAAAATTGTGGAAAACAGTATTGGGTTTAGAGCTTTCAATTCCAAATGATCTGATATGCTATGAATTGGGATTGTTACCCCTGTCTGCAAAATGGCATTGGTGCATGTTAAACAACTACGCTAAAATGTTGGCTCCCCCGAGACAATCAATGTACGAGGAACTTCACCTAATGGTTGTGGAGGGCCGACCCCCCTCGATGTTAAAGTTCAGGAATAAAATGAATCTAATGTTAGAATCAATTATGGTAACAAAGGAGGAATTAGCGGCCAGACTTCCTTGTTGCAAACGCAAATTCCAAACATATCAATGGTGTTTACTGTCTGATCGATTTGGTAGATCCAAGGCCTTTTATGAATATGCTAAATATAGGAGGAAATTGGGAGGGAAAGCAATGCATATCCTGCAATTTCCTTGTGAGAAAGCAAGGAAAATGTATATGCTCTGCAAACTGAACCAAATCCTGACGAACGAAAGAATACAGTGATGGGATAACAAAATTGTAAATGCTACAACTGGAAAATGTCGTTTTTGCAATTCCTCTAATGAATTGGAAATATTGAAGCACTTGGTGATTTATTGTGCCCAATTTGAAAATATCAGAACTTGCATATTTGAAGAACAGCTCTTCTCTAAGTCAGATCTCTCCAGGGAATCCTTATGGAACAGATGCATGTGTGGGGAACAGCTTAAACCTTCTTCTTAAACTTATTAGAGTGTTGTATCACATTGATGAAAAAATATCGGAAAAACAAAATTAATTTGTATGTCCTACCAGCAGGATGTGACATTGGATTGGAAAAATATTCAAACAAGAAGCCCATGCCCCCATAAACAATGAGTGACCTCCTAGGTGATGTATGCTTTGGAACGTAAACTTGTAATGTGTTATCGATTAGCAATAAAGTGGGGGTCGATTTAGGATGAACCCGAATTGTGATGTCACACTTGTAATAGTCCTATTGAGCAGTACCATCTTCTTATACTCTTATGTTTGATTATGCTTTGAGGATGGGGGAGGGATGTGATAGGTAATGTTTTTGATGTGGGGATGTTGGTATAATTATGTATGCTATTTTTTGAAGATTAAGTTATGATGTCAAAAGAGGAATTATTTTTGTTGGACAATGTTTTAAATGTTAAATCACATTGATTGTATTTGTTTTAAATATTTTGTAAAGGTTCGATGTAAACAAAATGCAATAAAACCTTTTTAAAAAACATGCGAGCACTCCGATACAAAGTTTTCCTCTACATCAGAAATGTTCAAGCGCTTGGGCACCGGGTTTCTCATTTTTTAGAACCTCACTGGTCGCGTTCACAGCTCTCCCAGCAGCGCAGATCACACAGGCTTCTGCTTTTGATGTCAGGGGTCCAATTTCTGCTCCTCAGGCACTCCTGTGAAGACCTCTTAACACAGGGGAACGAGCACCTTGAACACAAGGGAAGGAGACAGCCTCTCCACACGGCTCTCTTCTCAATCTTCAGTCTGCTCCACAGAGCCCCAGCTCCCACGCCACAGTTCCATAGACCTTCTCTCTCTGCAGTCCCCAGCGTCTTGGCGTGCTTCATAGGATGGACCGACCTGTAGCACTTTTCCCAAGCTGCTCGCCTCTCCTCGGATAGGGTTCCCTGCTGATTGCACCATCCTCCCTGCTGATCCTCCTGTCGCTCTTGTGAGAAACCACCGGGTGTCTCGCTTTCTAGTCCCTGGGGATCTCTCTCTCAGGTGGCCAGGGCACGGCCATCGCCTTTGGATCCAGACCCTGGTGGTGAACCAGTGCGTGTGGATCACCTGGGTGGGGTGGTCTTCGGAGAGTGGGGGTGAGGCAACCGATGGTGAGATGCTGTATTCCCCCCTTTCCCGTACCTTACCCCTTCCTATTTTATAGGATCCTCCAACGTCCCAACCCCCCCCAACCCCATTCTACACTAACACTGGGTCAAGGAAGAATGCGACTGAGGGTAGAAAAGCTAACACGTACATATCTCATTGGACATGTCTCGCTAATCAGTCAGGCTTGGCTTTAATCACATACATCTGATACCCATTAGCTCTCCCCATACAGATAAAAGGCAGAACATACACACATACTCTGAGCAATGTGTAACACGAGAAGGAGCAGATCTTCCAGGGCGAAGGCAAACCCACTGGAGCAGGAAGACCGATCGAGGAACTAGGGCAAAGGGTACAGAAATCCTGAAGTTCCCTGCAGGAGGATGTTGCCTCCAGGAAGTCTTGATGGAGACGTGGAGAAAGCAAAATCACAAACCTGCATTGTGTTCCAAGGACGCCAGCGACCCTCCGGGGTGAACGACAGAGTTGGGGAGGCGAGGCCGAGCCTGTGGTATTAACCTTGACTCGTGAATCAAAGCCATAAAGACAAGAAAGGAACGCGTGCAACCGGTGAGTTAGTGAAAGACATGAAAGGCCAGTTTGTATCATGGAAAGATTGAAGCTGCAACAGTGTATCTTCACAATTGAAGGTTGCGCATATGCTGATGAGACACGAAAGAAAGCTAACCAGTGATGAACTTTTAAGTTGCCAATAACTGTGAAGCTGTGATACAGAGTAGTGGAGTGGTCTGGCGAAAGGAAGTAGCCCACTCGATAGTCTCAGCGAAATGTTTGTCTTGTTATAAAGCGCCAAAGTGAACGAATTCTGAAACGCGCAATGGTCAAGATTAACCCCAGTGAAAGGGGAAGTAAAAGGCAAATGCTTTAAGAGAAAGGTTTCTTTAAACCTTTGTGCTTATGTTATGGAACTACCAAGACCTAGAGACACTGGGGTAAATAACATAAAAGGGAAAGCTGAAGTGAAAGTCGAAGTGGTCCTCGGAGGTCTTTAGTAAAAGCCTTGCACATTCGAAAGTCTACGATGTCAGTGAAAGGTCTGAGCCCGACTGAGGGAGACCTGGAATTTGAAATAAGTTAGGGGATGGGCACCCCTACCAAATGTGAATAAATCTTGGACAAGGGAACCCCGGCAAGTGCTATGATAGCGAGATCCGAGCCCGGCTAAGGGAGATCTACGTTGAATCAGGTACTTTTGGTTGAAAGGTCCATACCCGACTGAGGGAGACATATGTGAACTTTTGTTGAACTGTGAAAGAACCTTTGAAAAACTGGAATACGTGACTTTAACATGGAAGGCCAAGTGGGCCTCGACCCACGTTTTGAACTGCCGTTTTTTTTTTTTTTATAACCTGAGCCAGAGTGTGTCATCCTGTCTACGGGGACCGCCTTACTCTGTGCTGTCAACGTGGGGAGGTGAGCTGACACAGCCATCTTGATCCTTTATGTTGTAACACTGAGTTTCCATTACATACAAATACCCCTTTTCACACTTTTTGTATAAGAGATAGGGCATGCATTAGGTATCAGGACCACCAGCAGGAGCCATCCATACATTGACACACACACCATATTTGGGACCAGGTATACAAAGAAAAGTAAAGGCTGGGCTGCATTATGGCGCACCTGGGGCTCTTTAAATCCCTGAAGATGAAGCTGAACTTTCATGGACTTAATGACCTTTTATGGACCCTCCAACATGGCCGCTCTGGAAGGACATCCTGAGTTCCACCAAGATGGCTGACAACCTCGCCAGTGAACCTTGTTGCAAGTGGCAGCCTAGTGTGCATGTGTGGGTTTGTATTTAAACCACACCCAGGCGTGTTTCCCTTGCTTCGCGTTATCCTGCTCTTGCAGCATAACGCTCATCGCAGGTTCTCCGCTCTGTACCTGCGGAAAGAAGACATTTGGTTAAAGGGGATCATTAAAGAAGAAAGAAGATTCACGTCGGAACACTTACCCCACAGACTGCTTCCTTTTTCGCCCGCTCCCAGCACAGCACGGATCCTCCGGTGCTTCCAGTTCCTCCTTGCTCCAGTCCCCGGCATTCCCAGTTCTCAGCAGCCCTCAGCATTGCACGGCACCTGAAAAGGAAAGTAAAAGGGCGAGAGATTACACTTAGGAAATGAAAGTTAAGTCGTGCAGCAGCAGTTAAGTAGCGCACAAGCCACCGGCAGAGTCAAGCGCTCAGCACACCACACAGTACACTGTGCCCAGACACGCGCTCTGCACACCAGACAGCAGCAGCACTCATCGTGCCAAAGAGACACAGCAGGTCTGGCCTCAAAACTGCCAGTGAAATAACTGGCAAAGGTAAAGACTCAACACACTCTGAAGGAGTGAGCACGACAAAGAAAGCAAAGTAAACGCAAGCGGTGAAGGAAGAACAAGCTAAAGAAGAGAACACAAGCGAACAACATCCCAAGAGACATTAGCAAGCCAGAAATAAAACGCCCCTGCAAGAGAAAGCAGGAAGGAGAGCGCTATATTGGAAACCAGCAGGTTAGTTTAGTCACCACGGAAGAGAATTAGGAGGATGGGGGGCGGGGGTGCTTAGATCAAGTTACATGTATTGACACACGTGTTCTCGCTCTAGGAAGGAGTTCCGCAGCAGACCCCACCCAGCAGCTCATAGCAGGCCATACCCAGTCACTTACACTGAGCTCCTAGATGCCAGAAGGTTCTAGCGCTTCCGCAGAGTCATGGTAAGCGTTACAGAACGCTAAGCCCACGTTTCTCACTCTGCCCGAGCGCTATGGATGCCTCGGAGGTGGATCAGTTATCGCAGTTCCTCGGTGCGCTTAGGGCAGAAGTCCACGCCACCAGGTCGGAGACTAACGCTCTACGGCAGGAGCTAGTGGTCAATAAAGACTGTACTGAGGAGTTAGCCAGACAGCTGCTGCAGGCACAAGCAGGGCAGGCCCCATTACCCGGTGTGGGTCCACCTGTCAACCAAGCGGCCCCAGTCCAGGTAGTTGTTCCCAGAGCAGTCCCTTTGGCCCCCCAGAGCACTTTACAGGGGACCCCCATAAGTTTGCGGTTTTCATGCACCAATACTGCCTTTATTTCCTCTGCATACCAGGGTTGTTCCCCACTGATCAGTCTAAGGTGGCTTTTGTTCTGTCATACTTGGGAGAGCACACTGCGAATTGGTCCATCCCACTGGTGAACCAAGATGATCCTCTCCTGCATACCTGCATATCTACCAAGGGTTTCAGCAAGAACTGGAGAAATTGTTTGCCCATCGCACACAGGGGCAAGCTCTTGACAACGAACTGCTGTCCATACGACAGGGAAGTCAGGACCTTCCGGCTTATATAGCCACTTTCAACCAGCTGGTTTCTCACAGTTCCCACATCCTATCTTGCTCATCTCTAAGGTACTTTCCCTACTTGTGTCATTGCACTTCTGGGCTCTGTCCCAGCCACTTGTTATTGCCTGCTCAGTGCCTCCATTTAGTACCCTGCCTCCTGAGACCTCCGCCCTGCCTCCAGAGACCTGCGCCTCATCTTCAGAGATCTTCACATTCGTGGATCTTCATCATTCTACTGGATCCATCTGGCCGGATATCATGTGGCCTTCCCTGTCAGTGCTTGCACTGTCCTGATGCCACGTCAATAAGGGAAGTGCCGTCCCGTGGCGTTGGGAGCTAGTCCATCCCATACCTGCTTCAACTATCAGGAGGGTGTTGGGTTGGTGCCCCGCATCGCTAGATGATCACGGTTATGTTTGAAGAAAGACTGGCTACCTCTTCACGTCATTCACCAGGAACATCAGGTATGCTTTGCCCCTGGGACGCTTTCTATACCAGATTGAGACGCCTCCCTTCCAGTCCGGACATGGAGGAGGTCCAAGAACTCAGGGATGAATTACAGGCTCTCTGTCTGGAAATGACCACTCTACACCAGGCAAACATTACCTTACAGAAAATGGTGGCTCAAGGGGCAGGAGCAGCTCCCCAGGTCGAGAATGCTATGGCACACACTTCTCCATTGACGTACGACGGTGACCCAAGACGAGTGGCTGAATTCTGTAACCATTTTAAGATTCACTTTCTCTTCAGGCCCACTCATTTCGGTCAGGACAAAGCCAAGATCGGATATATCCTGGGTAATTTGACTTGAATGATTTTGCAGCATTCCAGAAGGCATTTTTGGGTGTATTCTAATCTCCCAACTTGGCCTCAACAGCTCAGAAACAGTTGATGAACATCTGACAGGGTTCCATTGATGATATCGCCTACATAAGTCGCTTTCGACAATTTGCGACTGACTCACTATGGCCAGAAGTCCCTCAGAAATGCTTGTTCTGTAGAGAACTGAGAGAGTAATACACAGACGAACTGTTGGACATACGGGAAGCAGACACCCTCCAATCTCTCGTGGACCAAGTGCTTCGTATGGACCATAGGCTGACAGAAAGAAGAGTAGAAAGGCGCAGATCTGAGAGAATTTACTCGAGACCTTCAGTCGCTCCAATGGGGTTATCTGGTCAAACGGAATCTGGTCCAGAACCTAGGCAACTATGCGCAATTAGGGGTCCTTTGTCTGAGACTGAAAGGAAGTGACAGAGAACCCTTCATTTGTGTTTATACTGAGGCAGCGCTGGTCATTTTATGGGTTCCTGTCCTTTGCATCCTCCAAGGAAATAGGAAAACTAACAGGCCTGTCGTGTATGGGGAAGGCCTTTTACGTTTGCTACCAACATCAGCGTTCCACCATATTACAAAGAAAGTGCCGCAGTGGTGGAAGTCATTGATGGAACACCGTTATCATCCGGTCCCATTCGTCAACACACTGGGAATCTGATCATCAAGAAAGGATTTCTTTGGATGTCATCAAGTCACCCTCATAGCCAGTAGTTCTGGGTCTAACCTGGCTGCTGTACCATAATCCCCACATCAACTGGGAAACGCGGACCCTGGTGTTTGCATCCACGCGCTGTACCCAGGACTGCTGTTCTTCCGCCATACCTCAGACCATCTCGACTGCTGCCCCATCTTCCCTGGCAGACGCTAAGACTTGTCTCTGTTACCTACTAACAGTACCTCAGGACTATACAGACTCTCTCAGTGTTTTTGCAGAACCTGGAGATATTGCTCTACCGCCCCACAGGCATTTTGTCTGTGCCATCAATTTGTTGCCTGATGCCATAATTCCCCCCAGGAAGGTGTATTCATTATCCCCATCCGAGAAAGAGGTTCTTCAATGTTATATCGAGGAATGCCTCCAGAAGGGATATATTGTGCCTTCCAAATCTCCAGCAGGCTTTCCATTGTTTTTTGTGCAGAAGAAGGAGGGAAGACTCCATTCATGTATTGATTACCGTCATTTGAATGACATCACACGGAAGGACAGGTATCCCTTGCCCTTGATTCGCAATATCATGGAATCCCTTCATGCAGCCTACGTTTTCACTAAATTAGATTTCAGGCGGGCCTATTTGGTGCGGATCAAGGAAGGGATGAGTGGAAGACGGCCTTTAAGACTCCATCTGGGCATTACGAATAGCGGGTAATGACATTCGGCCTGTGTAATGCCCCAGCCGTCTTCTAATGCTTCATGGATGACATATTCTCTGATCCGTGCCTTGAAACACTTGTGTATAGGCGTGGTTTAAATGCCATATCCTATCATATCATTTGATTGGGGTGACTGTTTGGTACCTACACGACATCCTTATTTTTTCCACGAACCTGGAAGAACACGTCTGCATGTCAAGGAAGTGCTAGAAAGACTGTTTCATAACCATCTGTTTGCTAAGGCAGAAAAGTGTATTTTCCACTGCAAAAGGATATGATATGATATGGCATTTATAACACGCCTATACACAAGTGTTTCAAGGCACGATGAGGCAGGGGAAGGGGAACAGAGGGAAGACAGACAACGATCCTACTAGGCCAGGTGACATTCATATCGCGGAAGTGCGGTGGGGGAAAGGGTGGGGACAGTGCAGTACATGGGATAAAAATAAATAACAAGAGTAAAAGTATGGCCAGCAGGTGGCAAGTGCAAGGGTAAGTGCAGACATCAGGTGTCAGGTGCTGATAGTGGGACTGTAGGGATACAGAAAACAGTCCCCAAGTGCGGAGGTTGCCAGGAAGGCAGTGCAGGAGTGTGACTGGTGGGGGAGGGGACCTGGTCCCGAGATCAGAGGGTGGCCAGGTAACCAGTGCAGTTTCAGTATCAGCCAGGAAGTCAGCAGGGGAGAGGAGGAGAAAAAGAAGAAGCAAAGAGAAAGGTTTGGAGGTGCTTCTGGAACCAGAGAGGATTCTCCTCAAGTTTCAGGGAGGCAGGGCGGCTGTTCCAGAGGGAGGCCCCAGCCCAAGAAAGAGATCTACCACCAACTCGTTGCTTGGAGAAGCGACTGACCCTGAGGGAGTTGGAGGCGGATGAGCTAAGAGCTTGAGAAGGAAGATATTTAGGAAGAGAAAGTTGAAGGTATTGAGGCCCCAGGCCCCAGAAGGCCTTATGGACAATGCAGCGGGGTTTGAGCTTAATCCTCGCAGCCAGTGCAGAGATTTCAGTCCTGGAGAGATATGATCCCTGGGCTTGAGGCCAAGGACAAGTCTCGCAGTCCAGTTCTGGATGAGTTGCAAAGGGCGGAGAGAAGAAGCAGGCAGATTTAGAAAGAGGCTGTTGCAATAGTCCAGTCTAGAGAGAACCAGAGCTCTGAAGACAGTGAGCTTCTGGGGAAAGGAGAGGAAAAGAAGAATACCTCTGAGGAGGTGCAGCTGGTAGTGTGACTTCTCAGAGACATCAGAGACGTGAGGAGAGAAGGAGAGTGTGTAGTCGAAGATAACCCCAAGGTTTTTAGCCTCACAGGTGGGAGCAGGAAGAGGGTCAAGAGAGGCCGGCCAGAGAGTGACAGGAAAGGAGGGAGCGGGTGTGCCGATGGGGAGAATCTTGGTCTTACTGGCATTAAGGCAGAGATCATTGGCGGCACACCACTCCTGGATGGCGGACTGAAAATCAGAGATGAGATAGGGAGAAGAGGTGGCTGAGGGTAGCCTGAAAATGAGATGAGTGTCATCCGCATAGCACTGGAAGTTGGGGCAGAGCGCGGCAATGTGGTGGGCAAGAAGTGCCAGGTATTGGTTGAACAGCCAGGGAGAGAGGTTAAACCCCTGGGGAACACCACAGGTAGAGATGGAGATAGAGGAGAGGAAGGACCCAAGTTGAACCTGGGAGGGTCGATCAGAAAGGAAAGAAGTCAGCCATACCAGGGCCTGACCGGTGGTCGCCAGGTTGTCATGGAGATGGTTGAGCAGGATGGCATAGTTGACCGCGTCAAAGGCAGAGGAGAGATCAAGCAAGATGAGGACACAGAGGGTGTTGGAATCAAGGTTGGAGAGCAGGTCTTCACAGATGTTCAGGAGAGCAGTTTCCGTGCTTCCGGCAGCTCTGAAGCCAGGCTGATGATCCTGGAGACAACCAACAGATTCAATGTGAATATTGAGGTGGGAGATGGCCAGCTTTTCCAAGCGTTTGCACAGGCAAGGAGTGATCGAGATTGGGCGATAGTTAGCTGGGCAGTAGGGGTCGGCAGAGGGTTTCTTAAGAAGAGGGTGCACAAGGGAGTGCTTCAGGGTGGTAGGGAAGACTCCAGTGGTGAAGGAGTGGTTGCAGAAGTCGGCCAGGGCAGGAGCCAGAGAGTCAATGTGGTCCTTGATGGTTTTGGAGGAACAGGGATGAACCTGTTTTGACGAGACTTTCATAGATCGGACTTGTCTAGAAACCTTGTCTGGCGAGAACAGGGGAAAGGCAGAGAAGGAGGGAGGAGAGGTGGGCGAAGAAGGGCCAGAGGAAGAGCAGGGAGTAGAGGGAGGAAAGGGAGAGGAGGAGAGAGAGGACAGGATGTCCTGAGTTTTAGAGATAAAATGAGAAGCCAGTGCCGTGCAGAGGGCCTGGGTGTCATGCCACGGTACTCGAGACAGTATTCAAGAAACTCACGGATTGCCAAATACCCTGGTAAAACTTATCTAGCAGGGAAGAACGGCCTAAAACACCAAAGGATTCGGCTTTTTCCCTACAGTAGGGGTTGGAGGTTACCTTGGAAACTTTGGAAGCTGTTGTCAAGGGGAGGGAGCCGGCATCCAGGAAGTGAACGCTAGTCACATGACCTGCTCTTTTTTAGCTCCGCTTGGTCCAGGATTCAGTGCTTCTGATTGAGCTTTTCTGTCTTCTGGTTTTTTCGTATTCCTTTGTATTTCTGGCTAATGTTTCTTGACCTGCTTTTTGGATTATCCTTGTCTGTCTTTGTACCCTGAACTTCCAGGTTATTAGAATTCGGCTTACGTCCCTGGATTGTCTTTTGCCTGCTCCTTGGTCTTGACGTAGCCCGCCTGTGTTTTTTTACTTGGACTGTTTTCGACTTGCTCATCGCCTGACCCTTTGTATTTTTGGAATCCATACTGAAACATTAACTTCTTGTTGATCTTCTGCTTATTTTCTAATTTTTGTGTTTGAATTACTTACCTTCGTACCGCGAACATTTTCAGCCTCAGCTGCGCCGCAGGATTCAGTCAGCATCCGCTGCGACGTGGGAGTAGTGTTCCAGCCTCACCTGCTCTGTGGGATTCGGACAGCATCCACTGCAGCGTAGGAGCCGGACTCAGCCTCTGCTGCGACAAGGGAGTTTTTTCATAAAACTATTCTGGTACGTTAACTGAGTTATTCTGTCTTCAACTCCTTAGTTCTGGTTCGGGTGGGTTTTTTACACAGTAACATTCGCTTAGTGTATAGTATCTAGAGAAACCCATTAACTCAAATTTCTTTAGGTCCTAGTGAATTGTTACTCCATCATACCGTTTTGTTTAGTCTTTTGTCATTTACCGTTACTCATTCTGTATCACATACGGTATTTCAATATCCAATTATTCTGTCTTGATTTATGTTACAGGAGCTTTCAAGACTACTGACTAGATTCCCATTCTTACATCTTGGTTTTGTCACTAGCCTCACAGGTTAGTGTTATTATTTCCCTTGTACGTTTATACTACGGTCTTGATTCAAGATATTAATCATACGTGTCTCTCTTTACAGCCACGGGTTCTCGAGGGAATCCAGTCTTTCAGTTAATTGATTTCTCTGTATGTTTATTCATACATCCAGAGGGATACATTAGTGGGAAGAATTCTTCTTCTACATTACAGGGTCAAGTTTATGAAGGAGAATTCTGACACTGGGAAGGGACAGGAGAGGTAGAGACTGTGGCAGGATTGGCCAGTTCTTTGCAGATTTTAAAGAGTTCAGCCGAGTTGTTAGATGCCGCAGAGACGCAGGCTTGGATATGAGCTCTCTTCTTGGTGCGGACAGAGATCCGGTATTGCCTTTGGAGCAGGCGGCAGGCCAGTTTGTCAGAGGATGTACATGAAGCACGCCATTTTCTCTCAGCCACCCTGAACGTGCGTTTAAGGTTGACGAGGTCTGAGTCGTACCAGGATTTGCACTTGGCTTTGGGCTTCAGGCGGATCCTCATGACAGGGGCAAAAACATCAAGAGTATCAGATATAGTAGAGTGGAGCATGGAAAGGGCTGTGTCAGGGTGTGAGTCAGCCAAAGGGGGGGGGGGGTGAGCAAGTGGCAGTGAAAGCCTCAACTGACACGCGCTTCATGGGTCGGATGACGGAGAAGGTGGGCGACAGTGATGGAGTTGGCTTGGCCTGAGGGGTAGAGAGGGTGAGCTGGGAGGAAAGGAGAAAGTGATCACTCCATGAGAGAGGAGTGGTGAGAGGGATAGAAAGGGAAAGGTCTGAGGAGATCAGAGCATCCAGAGTGTGCCCTGCAGAGTGAGACGGGCCAGAGGGGAGAATAGAGAGTGAGAGAGTCACAAAGGTCGCAAAAGAGTCCAGAGGAAGGACAGGAAGCATCCAGGTGGATGTTGAAGTCTCCAAGAAGGAGGAGTTGAGTGGTCGAGACTAGGAGGGAAGAGGAGATGTCGGCCCACTCAGAGAGGAAGGAGGAGATCTGACAAGGTGGTCGGTAGATAGTAGCCACAGTAAGGGAATGGCTAGGACAGAGAGAGAGTCTGCAGACGGGGCAATCGAAAGAGGACTAGGCCTGCATAGGAATGACTGAGTCAGGAATCCACTCAGGGAAGATCAGGGCTACACCCCCTCTGGAACGGTTGGACCTGGGCGCGGAGAGGATCTTGTAGCCATCAGGGAGGAGAGTGCCAAAGCTTGTGACAGAGTTGGCTGTGAACCATGTCTCGGTGAGACAGAGGACATCGAGGTCAAGTTCCTCCAGAAGGCGGCAGATGTCAGAGGAGTGTTAAACAGCTGAGCGCGAGTTAAGAGTGGCAATATGGAGAAGGTTGCCTTCCTTGAAAGACTTCCGGGGAGGGGTACAGTTCAGAGGTACGCCCTGCGGAGGTGTAGAAGCCTGAGGGGGGACAGAAAGGGAAGGAGCAGAGGGCAAGGTAGCCAAGGAGGAGGCAGCAAGGGGAGGCAAGGAAGCCGTGGAGGGGGAAAGGGGACAGCAGGAGAAGAAAGGAAATTGATGAGGCGCGGGAAGCGTCTATCGAAGAGGAGAAAGTTGGCTTGAGGTCCTTGGACCAAGACGGTACCATTCAAGTAAACATTAATGATGACCTTAGAGGAGTGGAAGGAGGCCAGGAGGGCCTCCCACCGGGGGCCACCATTAATGGGAAGAGAAAGGAGAGAGCACCAAGACCATATGTAGGGTCCATAGGTAATTTCAGGGAACTACAAAGTGGATGTCGGTGAAAGTTTGCCTGGAGGAGGCACTGGTGTAGGTGTCAGTGATAGGGAGGCCTGGGTTGGAGACCAGGATGTCCTTTTTAAACTTCTTCCTACCAGATTCAGTGAGGAGAGTAGGATAGTCGATAGAGAAGCAGTTAGAGAAAATAGGAGAGACAGAGAGCACCATAGAGTAGGTATGGAGAGGAGGGAAGGGGAGAACACTAGGGAAGGACACAGGGCAGGGTGCAAGCAGACGAGACAGAGAGAGGCGAGACAAGTTGGAACAGTTGGACAAGACGACAGACACTCAGATTTAAAGGACAATCCCAATGCAATTCTAAAACAGGAGAAAAAGACACCTAAGTTTGAGAGTCCTGAATAGAGGGAAAAAGGCCTAGGTTTCACAATATGGAATTTCTAGGGTATGTGGTTAGCAATTCTGGTGTCCATATGGATCCGGCCAAGTTTCAAGCTAGCTAAGATTGTAAACAACCACATGACCGGAAGTCTCTTCAGCGGTTTTTGGGTTTTGCCAATTTTTATATGCGTTTTATACCAAACATCTCACACCTGGCAGTGGTATTGTCTCGTTGAAGCAGCAACAAGATACCCTTTCACTGGAATTCCCAGGCTGATGTGGCCTTCAAAGAACTAAAGGATGCCTTAATGACAGCACCCATCCTTCAACATCCTAATGATGAGATACCATTCATGGTTGAGACAGATGCATCTGATTTTGTGGTTGGGGCAGTGTTGTTGCAACAGGATCCAGATACCAGCACCGAACAATCTATCGCTTATTATTCTCGTAAACTATCCCAGAGCGAACGGAATTACGCTGTGTTAGAAAAGGAACTCCTGGCCATAAAAACTGCATTCGAAGAATGGAGACATCAACTTGGGGGAGGTTTCCGGTGGAGGTACGCACCGAGGAATTTGCAGTATCTATGTTCTTTACAGTGTTGCACCTCTCAACAGGCTCATTGGGCCTTCTTCTTTTCCCATTACGACTTTGCAGTGACCTACAATCCCAGTGTGCAATACCTGAAGGCTGATGCGTTGTCGCGCAATATGGAGAATGATGTTGAAAGAACTGATATGGGTGCTCCGTAGATCGCTCCAAAGCATTACTTACTCACTCTTACACCTCATCTATGAACTCTCTTGCAAGACACTCTGTCAGACCCAGCTAGACCAGGGCTATTAAGCCAACCCGACGTATGTGAACGTAACAGACTGGTGTTTTTTCGGGAACAACTGTATATTCCCTCTGCCAATCTTCGGACTGCGATTTTACATGGTTTTCATAATTCCATAGTCAGTGGTCACCAAAGAGTAAAGGCCAACCAGGCACTGATTGCCAGGCGGTTCTGGTGGCCAGGATGGGCCAATCAGGTGAAACAGTATGTGGAGTCCTGTCCCGTTTGCGCTCAAATCAAGATTCCAGGTAAAAGAACCTTGGGGCTCCTTCAGCCTATGGAAATGCTGTCCTATCCGTGGCAAACCATGGCCACCGATTTCATTGTCAACCTACCACCTTTCCGAAGGACACACTTGTATCATGATGGTTGTGGACTGTTTCACAAAGATGGCTCACTTTGTTCCTTTCCCCAAGATCCCCACTACTCTCCAGATGGTTTGCAGCTTCCTACATGAGGTATATCGTCTCTGTGGATTACCAGAAAAGATACTGGCCCTCATTACGACCCTGGCGGAAAGTGACTGACCGGACCGCCACAGCGTAAATAGCGTTTCCGCTATTGCAAGAAGGAGCAAAGTGCGGCCCATTCCGACCCATCGGGCACGAGCACCACGGCATGGCGGAAGTGCAAAGTCCGCGATGGCGGAAATGAACCCAAAACGGCCCACACGCCGCCGTACGGCGCCCTAGGTGCAATACCGCCACCCATCACAGCGGACACCGCAGTGTGCGCCTACCGTAAAGTACGGTGACCGGAAATATACGGAAACGGAAGTTAAAACACGGGCCCGGAACGGGAAACAACCCGCCGTACACCTATAAAACCACTAAAACCACACAACCACTAAAATCACTACCCTGAGACACAACCCAACCCGTCATCCACCCTAGCGAAACCAAGAAAAATGGGAAAAGTAGCGAAGAAAGCGTGCGACCGCAAGCGGCAGGTCCACTTCTCCCGTGAGGAACTCACCGTGCTAACAGAGACCCTCCAGGAGAATGCTGCCGTCGTCTTCTCCACGCAAATGACCAGGACGGCACTCGCAAACAAGAAGGCCATATGGGCTCTGGTGGCACAGCGGGTAAGTGCGGTGGGGACCGCACCCCGCACCCCACAGCAATGCCGTAAGCGATGGGACGACCTGCGGATACGCGTCCGCAGCATACTCTCTGCCAACCGCAACATTGCCACAGCCACCGGGCGAGGGTCGGAATCACCCATCAAGCTGACCCCCTGGGAAGAAATCTGTGCCTCCACCATCGGAATGGAGAGCATAGAGGGAGTCGGAGGGATGGAGAAAGGAGTGCAGACATCCGAAGAATCAGGTAGGTGGGCCTAATGAAACAATGCCAAAACCACAAAGTCCATCCATGTGAAGCACCATGTGTCCCCATAGTGCAACAGAAACACATGTCCAGGAGAACGTCCACACACATCGTCCTGATAGCGCACGTTAAAACCCACAATAAATACATAAATAATTAAAAACCCCTAAAACACGCACTACACGTGCAGCAGGCACACCCTAACTGCAGGCTGCCAAACAACTGCACCCTCACTCCACACACAAATGGAAGCACCTCCAAGGCCCCGACCCAAATCACCCTCAGGTACCACCCCAATGCATGTGATACAATTCCATTCCAATTCCCACAGACCCACCAATAACCCTCGCCCTCCTTTACTCCACCACAGGGTCCGATCCAAACGACGAGCTGCAGGACACCCCTACCAGCACACCTGCAAAGAGGGCCAAGACCAACGGCCAAAGACCCTCCACCTCAGCTGCACGCATCAAGACACGGCAGCAGCACAAATCAGGTGGCAGCACACAGGAGGGAACATCAACAGGCACCCCAGCAGCCAGCATGCCCACAACACCACCACCACAGGTCCCCCCAACGGATGCCACAGAAGGCACTGCCTCCGGTGGCAGCAGCACCATAGGTGACACCCCATTGATGGCAGCATGCTCCGACACAGAAGACGGGGATGTCGAAGTCAGATCCATCCATGACCTGTCCCAATCCCCCTGTCTGTCCCATCCCGTACTACATGAGGATACCACGCAGGGGCACCCACAAGACGACGACTGGCCATCCCCCACAAGCCCTGTGGCAGGGCAACATGAGGACAACAGCCCCTCTGTGACACCCCCGCAAATGGCCATGGCCCAGCAGAGGCAACAGTCCCTCGACCAGTTAATAGTGCAACAGCAGCAACTGGCCACGCTCCTCAAGGACCATGCCGATGAATGTGGGGGCACTAAGGCAGACATAGAAACATCAACTGAGACACTTAGGGCAGAAATGGAGAGAGGTACAGAGACACTAAGGGCACAAATGGAGAGTAGCACCGAGAGCCTGAGAGTCCAAATGGAGAGAAGCACCGAGAGCCTGAGGGGGGAACTGCATGCGACGTCCAAAGACGTATGTGGTGAACTTGCCGCAGTGCGCCGTGTGCTCACTGAGCGCTCGCAAACCCTTAGGGACATGCATGGACGTGAGCAGGCAGAGACATCATCCGTTGCAAGTTCCGTCCAGGGCAGCCCCCAACGTAGATCTGGGAGGAACCTGCGCTCCACAGGCAGGGGTGCCCCTGATACCCGCAGAGGGGGCTTGCAATAGCGACTGCCCACTGACGATGAGCATCTTTGGACACTGGTGTTCGGGGGGGAGGTGGGAGGGTGGAGGGGGTGTGTTGGGCTCACTTGGGTGGCGGGTCGATAGGGTGTACAACATGATATCACATATGCCATAAAAAGTGCACGATCAACCAATGAGATGTGTGGACATTGATCTTTGTGTACGAGGCCATCATAGGCGTACAGTCCATATTGTGCATGTCCCAGACACACACAGTGCCACGAGTCCCGTGTCCATGTATCAGCCACCAGGCGTGAGTGCTAGAAGCATACATCAATGAGATGCTGACGAATGTCACGGGCCTCCGGTGCCTCGCAGACTCCCTGAGGTGCTGCCACATCCCCACCCTCATCATGACCATCTTCAGGTGCTTGCAGTTCTGCGTCAGGGGGCATGGGCACATTTCTACGTACGCACATGTTGTGGAGCATGACACATGCCATCACCATCTTTGCAACCTTCTCATGGCGGTACAGGAGTGCCCCGCCAGACCTGCTGAGGCAGCGGAAACGAGTCTTCAGTAGGCCGAATGCCTGTTCTATGACTACACGGGTACGTGAGTGGGCATGGTTGTAGTCCTCCTCATGCTGGTTCTGTGGGTTCCGGACTGGTGTGAGGAGCCATCTCTTCAGTGGATATCCAGCATCACCTGTATGTGGACGATAAACGTATGATGTGGAATGCCATTGCTACGTACGCACACCCCCCCCGCCCCCTTCCTGCCAGGTCATTGCCGCATCACATACCCCACATCATCATGCATGAAATGAGACTCACCGAGTAGCCAGGATCTGTTCCCTGCGTGTCGCTCCATGTAGCGTGGTATTGTAGAGTTCCTCAAGACCATAGAATCATGGGTTGATCCAGGGAATCGGGCACAACAATGTGTAATGATCCTGTTGGAGTCACACACCATTTGTACATTCAGAGAATGAAATTGTTTTCGGTTGCGGTACTGGGCCTCCATGGCATGTGGGACGACCAATTCCACATGGGTGCAGTCGATGGCACCAATGCAACCCGGTATGCCGGCAAGTGCATGGAATCCCACTTTTGTGTTGGTAATTTCCAGCTCCGAGCGTGGTAGGGAGATGTAGACGTCTGCGTGCTTCAGGAGGGCATCGAGCACTTGCAATAGTGTCCGTGAGAACAGTGGCTGAGAAATGCCATGCAACTGTCCGACTGTGTGCTGGTAGGTGCCTGTGGCCAGGAAGTGGAGTACAGACACCACCTTCAGTAGGGGTGGGATGGCGGTTGGGCTATCTATCATGCTGACAAGGTCAGCCTGTGTCATGTCCACAATGGCGGTTATGGTGTCCCGGTCCAGACGGTAGAGGGTGTGGATCTGCTCATCAGTGAGGTTGAACGGATGTGCTCGGAGGCGTGGGATTGCGGGCTGCCTGCGTGGTGGTAGTGGCTGTGCTGGCGGCCCTTGCTGGCCCTGCCTTGGCCTCCTCCTCCTCCTGCGTCTCCTCCGTGCGGCCGGTTGTAGTTGGTGTTCGTCTTCTTCTTGCAGTTGGAGTACTTGCAGTGCTATCAGGTCCCCCAGGGCCAACATCGCGAGTCCTGCCGGTAGCATTTCGGAGTGGGTGTGGTTGTGGGAGGAGACTGGGTGTGCAATTTATGTGTTTTCAGGCTGAATGGCCTCCACCTGTGGTGATTCATTCCACCTGTGCAAACTGCTCTCCCCTTTGGCCGAGCACGTCCCGCGCACAACGCTGCAATTCGTGGAATGGCATCTTGCTATTGCAATCTTGTATTTGTACCCGATGGCCGTGTAACATTGGTTGATATGTTCATTCTGCTGTGGTCCCATTGTTTCACATACTATCTGTGCAGTCGCGAACAGAGTTGTGAAGGGTCAGTGGAACGTAGTACTCGAGTAACGGTGGGCCCTCATTCATCACTGTACCGAGTTGCAACGACGGGCGGGGCGTCCCATTCGTGGGTGAAGGCAGTTGCCATTTTCACACACAGCCGCACTCGATGGATTAATTAGTGTTTTCAAACGGCCACAGATGCCTCTTCGACGTGATGTTGCAAATGAGGAATTCGAAGGGCGGCGCTTTCGGTTTTCAGCTGCAGGCGAGGAGATGCCCACAGGTCTGACTGCAAATATAACGTTCTATTGTTCAATGTCCTTGGGACAGGGGCCATGGCGAGAATGCTATGATTGATATGAATAGTATGGGATGCGCAATTGCGTAGTGGACGATAAGGCAGGACGTTCCCAAATACATGTTACTTCACTAGACTGGAATTACGTGCTGGGGCACTGTGGATTTTGCAGGCTGCATAACGCACAGACTCAATGGATATTTCTAATGTTATGTGAGTAAATATTCAGGCGTTTTCATTACGGGATGAGGGAATGATGAATGGATGCATGGGCAGGTGATTTGATACAGAGTTTGCCATGTACAGGGCTTCTTGGGATCTGTCCGCCCCCCCTGCGCTATGTGATGCAGGGCTGCCATAGTGGGACCATCGTCTATCTGGCCTTGTTGAGCCCTCCCTGTCTCGACGCGCCTTCAGACACTTGTGTCCATGCACGTTACCAATCCCATCTGAAGGATTCTGTTTTCACAGACGCATGCACAGGTACACTCGTTTGTGATGGTGTTTTCACCTCGATATAGATAGTTATGATTCGCAAGTGGTTTTGGGGTGGTGATGATCCTTTGGAGTGGGCTTGCATGCATATGGCTGTGGATCTAGTGTGATCATTGAAGTGAGTTGTTCGAATGTAGTTCTGATGGCCATTCTATTCTGTTTCTTTTCTTTTGGTTGACAGGTATCTCCTCCCCTTTTGCCACTGCCATCTGTATGCCACTCCTGCAGATGGGTTTTACTCCCGACACCTGCTGCTTCGTGTTAATCAGTGGAGCAGCATTACGATCTTATGGGACGATCGCCAATGGGCCACATGCCCTTACGCAGTACTGGTGGCTCGGAGCAACATTTCGGCCTTTCAGCTGGACTAGTGCCTCCCCATTGGGACGGCCCTGCGGTTCTGTGCGCTTCCATGTTGCCTTTTCGTACGTGAATGTGGCCCTGTGTACCATGAAGGAACAGGGCGTCACACAAGTAGTGGCTGGTCATTTCTTGCGGATGCAGCCCACAATGGTGAAATGTGTTTTGGAGTTCATGGCCTGATGGCTGTATGGGCTTGGTGATATTGATGTGCATTAAAATTCTATTCTGATATGGGCCGTGTAGCGTTCTTCTTTGCAAGTGATGTGGCATATTCCTATTTGGGGAGCGATGTATTGTGAGGGGATCTGCATTGGGTTCCAGCTTCGGAGTTTTGTTGCGTGGTCCTGTACTGGGCGCGTTTGCCTACGAAGCCCGTGAGGTCAGGGATGGGGGCTGCCAATATGACAGTTTGAATGTTGTCATGCTCAGGGGCGGGGGATTGGGTTTTGTGTGACAGATGCCGGTCAGCCAGGTGGACTGGTGGAATGTTGTGATTTTCTGAATATTGCTGGTCACAGGTGCCTGTGTTTGCGTGCGTTTCTTGGTGGGGGACTGTGGTCATGTCCATTGGGATGGCTTCTGTATTCGTGCCATCTGTGCCCTGCAGCTCCCATTGGCCCCTCTTGAGGTTCATTTGTTCGTTGGCATGCATGGGTGACTTGTGCATTTCACTGGTTGCATTGTGGCTTCGTTGCACCTACGGGGAGTTGTACTTTGTGGGCAGGGAGCGGTGTACGGGCAGTCAGTGGGGCCGTTTACGGTTGATTCGCGATGCCGTACTTCTCACCATGGCGGAATGGTGCATTCCGCCATGCTTGATGGCGTTAGGTACATGTCCGCTGGGGTCGGAATTGGCGTACCGTTGCGCCATGGTGGTGTTTACGGTTTGGCATGGCGCGCGCGCGCGTGCTTGGTGCAGTTAGCGTTGGCGTTCACTACGGTGTCGCTAATGGCATCGTACTTTGCGGTGACGGGTCATAGTCGCACCGAGCGCTATTCGATGGCGGTATTGCATTTCCACCATCGTTTTCCGAATTCCGCCAGGGTCGTAATGAGGGCCACTGTCTGATCATGGCTCCCAGTTCATCTCTTCCTTTTGGAACCAGTTGTGTACCCATCTTGTCAGTACACCCTAAACTGCTAACTGTCCGCCCGGCGCTACCCAGTGCCGTTCCATCTGCTGATCACATGGTGACTACCATCCGAGACAAACACAATCTGGCAGCTGGTACCCTTGCGGAGGCACGTGAGCGCATGAAAGTACAGGCTGACAAGAAGCGCACCCCCAAGCCTTTGCTTAAGGTTGGGGACAGGGGTGGGTTGTCCTCCAAAAACCTCCCTGTGCGCAATCTGCCTAGCAAACTCGCACCCAGTTATGTTGGGCCTTTTAGGACCACAAAGCGTTTGTCTTCATTGGCGTTTCACTTACAACTGGCGTATCCACCCAGTGTTCCATGTGTCCCTTCTGAAGCCCTATGTGTCGGATACTTATGGTCGCTCTTTCCCACATCCTGCTTCTATCAGTATTCAGGAGTTTGAGGTACAGGAGATTTGTGATTCACGGATCCACCGCAGGGTGCTCCAATTCCTTGTGGATTGGAAAGGCTTCCCGGCTTGTGATCGCACCTGGGAGCCTCTCAGTTATGTGCATGCCCCTCGTTTGGTTAGTGAGTTCTTTCTCAGACATCCCTGGAAGCCTGGGTCTCCGCGCCTTCCTGGAGGGGGTATGGTGTCAAGCCACTCACCGGAGTCAGCGGGCGGGATCACCGGGCCCAGTGGGCCTTGACTTGGAGGGTTTTCTACTGCTTTCCGGTACCTTCCAGCACCCCTGACTCACTCTCCATGCTGTTCCTAGCTGATGCTTTTATACTCCTAGCTAGAGTTAATTGGAGTCAGGTGTGAGTAGTTGTCCCTCCCTGCCTGACTCTTCCTGACCTTGTTATCAGGACAATATGGTTACTGCCCATAGGAATCTATTGCCCATTGATTCCTATGGGTAATCCTCGTGACTCCCATCTCCCTCTTCCTCGTCCCAGTCCTTGTGGATTTCAATAGGGGAATGGGATTATGGGAGTTGTAGTGTTGTGGAGAGGTACAATTCGTATTGGGTTTTAGAGGTAAGTTTGAGTTCCCCCGTTCTTTTCGCTGTCTTTTCCGTAAAAGAAAGTGCTGGGGGGTGGGGGGGGAATTTTGGTGACAACATCCCATAAAGACTGCTGGGATATCGGGTAGGGGTACACTGGAAAATGTGGGATACCGCATCTCGTCCAAGGGTGCTCCTCTCGCATTCTCCAAGGACCCCCTGCCCAGGTGATCCTCCCCCGCTCCTCCACCCCCAGGGTTGGGATACAAAAGCGATCACCCTCCCCTGGCCACCTGAACAAAGGATCCCTGGGAATAACCTGGGAGAATCACCTCAGGTTTCTCACATACCCTTCCCCTATAACACTGTCTTTCTGCCCGAAGAACATTAGTGGAAGGTTGTTGAGGGATTTTATTAAGAGGGCAATCTTGTGCCCAACCTTTCTACAGGAAGTACACAGTCTAGACTCAGGATTAACTGGTGATGGCTTCCCTTGATCTGATGGATCTATTCGGGTGAAGAGCAGTTCAACCGATAGAGGATTATTTTCTCTTTTATCTCCTTCTCCTTTGAAAGGTATTTCTGAGGGGAAAAAGTCCTCTGGTTTAGATTTACTCCATTCAGCATCCCTGGAGGATTCTATTTCTAGTGAGCTTTCGGATGGCCCCCCTGGGTAGGAGGATCCATGTTCTTCCTGCTCTAGGCTGTATTGCTTTGAAAACTCTTCCTCTTCTTCCTCCAAGGAATCTATCCTATCTCTAAAAAGATTCGATGGTGTAGGCAGCCCTCCAGATAAGCTGCGTATAGGGCCATTTTACGCATGTAATTATGGCCTTTACGGAGCATTTAATTTTCTTCTGCGTACCGTTTACGCTTTTATTTATTTTCATTAAAAAGCCTACTTTCCTCCACTAGATGGCACTAGAGTGCAAATGGTGTCTTGGATCTGCACTAACAAACACAACTCTTTTATCAGTGGCAGAGCCTTTCATATGCATGATAGTTAAAGTGAGCAACACAAAGCGCCCATTTAATTATGTGTTTATATTAACACTCAGTAAATGGGCACTTTATATATCTATGATGTCTGCTAGATTGACACGCAAATAAAAAAATAAAGTTGCTTTAAGTCACTAATCAAATGTTTTCAACATCATGAATAACAATGAGCTGGAGGTTTCTTGCAAAGAATCTCCATATCTGAGTTTATTATATAACATCTTTTATTACATGTCTTAAATCACTGAAAGTATTGTGGGGTTAACTAGATCTTTCAGGTTGACATCATCTTACATTCTGGGACTTATAGTATACCATTCAGGACGTGAAATGATATTCTTTTGGCTTAACACGTAGCTGTAAGGATTTACATGTTGTCATGTGGCGTTATTATGCAATTTGTGTTTTTTGTAAGTAAACTCTATACGACATCATTACTGTTGGCCTTGAAATCCAAACTATTTGTACCAAGTAAACCTTGGAAGCTATGCGGTCAAATTTGCAGAGTGGATTAAAATCCCTGCTTCACAGTTCAGGCAAGGTTTGTGATCCTGGTCCCGTCCCGCACTCCCCCCTTGCCTACCCGACCCATCTGTCTGGCCACCCCACTCCCTCCTTTTTGGATGCAGCCAGAGTACCAGTAGTTCCTTTTTTTCCCACTTCCACCACTCTTTAATCCCCCTGATGTGATTAGCGATTACGGGCTAAATTGGCTGTGATGCGTGTCATGCCAGAGATGCAGATTCTTGACTATCTTGGAAGAAACCTATCGGGCAATCAAGACTGCTGTTATGGACTTGATGGTCGTGCAGAGTATAAATACCTCCGTCCCCAAGTACCCCACAGACAACACCAGAAATACTGCCTGTGCGGTCTTTGAGGCCACAGGTGGAAGTCCGTCGAGCCGATTTGGGAACAGCCGGAAGAACCCCTTGAACGCTGTAAAGCAAAAGGTTAGGCAGTTATGCACAGAACAGGAAGGGCAACTAAAGACACAGGTAAGTCGGTGCTGCTTACCTAGGTGGCCCAGGGATGTGAGGAAGGGCTGAACCCCGGAGCAGGAGTTGCTGGAGGCTAGGAAGGCGGATAGGTAAACACCTAGAGTGGAGGCCGGAGGCCAGGTTACCAAGCAGACAGACGTGATCCGTAGAGTATCCAGAGACGAAGCCGAGGTCGAGTAAACAAGAGGACCAAAGTTCGAACAGGAGGGCGAGGCAGAAGCAGTCCGTGGAGCAAAGCGTGATTCGGTAACTGAAGATCCAAAGTAGAAGGGCAAAGCGAGGCAGTCCGTGAAACAAAGCGTGGTCGAGGAAAGAAAACAATCCGTAAGTTCCAAAGCGTCACGTGATCCAGGAGGAAAACAGCTGTGAAGCAACGCTCCATGATTCCGGAAGTCTTTTATATCCTTTCAGGGGTCACGTGATACGTGACACGGGAGCGTTGCTGCGTGAAGGGCAATCACGTGATCCGTGCCGCGCGGGTCTCCGTGGGCAACGCTTTGCGTTGTAGCGAGATGTCAATCTCCAGTTCAGTTGCCAAGAACGGGAGGGGCGATAAACGCCGGGTCTGCCATACAGTGATCTAACAGGATGGTTGAGGGTCAATGGGTTACGTGGACCCAGGTAAGTGTGTGGGGTAGTGGGAGTCGTAACAACTGCTCACCTATGATGGAAGTAGAAGATGGGGCAAGGTACAGGCGAGTTATTAATACTCGGAGTTCATGTGAATTTATATTAAAGAAGCAGCAAGGAGTAAGCCACAAGACATATACACTTTGGGCCTAATTCACAGAAACCTTTTAGAATGGCAACAGCCCATTGGAAAACGCTCAATGAATTAGGCCCTTTCTCATGTGCATTATATAAATTGCCACTACTATTAATTGTATAGTTTAAACAGTGGAAAATGGGTCAGTCAGGCTTTTTTGAGTAGTAACTAGTTGGCAATAAATCCCTTTTTATAGACCTTTCTGTTTTTGCTAAAAAAGGCACAGTAGCAAATAAGTTGCCCAGGATCACACACTTTAGTGTTGAAGCAAGGATTTGGGACCAGTCTGCAACTTATGCACTTGTCTGCATTTCTTCCCAACTGTAATTGCCAGAATCATGTTTTTGGTTTTGTACACAATGTGGGGATCCACATTAATTTCCTGCAGCAGACAGCAGGGAGGGTAGTTTAGCAGGTTGTGACTGTTGCTGAGATTGTGTGCAAGTTCCTGTAAGTAAATCATATGCCAACACTTGCTTACTCGCACTCCCTCTGCAAGCAATACATTAGTCTCTATCTATAGTAGTTCTTAACAGAGTTTCTAGGGTCCAGAATTTTGAAAATGAAGCTGTGTATGTAGCACGTACTTACAATTTATTTTATGGCAGAATATTTTCCACAAGTGTAATAAAATGGTTAAAGGCAAGCCAGACATCTTTGATCTACAACTCTTTTGGTCTACGGGTCCGATTTCACAGGTCTGATTTTTACGTATGCATTGGGTGTATGTTGGATACGTTTTACTCTCTTGCAGAGGAGAAAACTCATTTTTACTCTCTTGAAATTGCATTTACTCTCTAATTTGAAAAATCATGCGTAAAATACTCCCACCTCAAAATCCTATTTGGAGCACTGGGTGTAGGGGAGGGAATGGGATCACAAATGAAGTAATCCTGTTTAGATGGCATAGTGGGGTTAGGTAAGCCCTATGGAGGTTTCAAGGTATGGTTCTGGTGCCTTATCAGTGACCGAAGATGGAATAGGGTTGCCTCTGTAGAGGCACTGGAGGATTCTGACACCCTGGGGAAAAAGAGCTCTCCCTTTTGGATTTTATTAGTTGGAGAAAAAAAACTGGGTTGTGCTTTTCGGTAGACGGTCTGAGGGAAGAGGGATGTTCCTAAGATTTCATATAGTAGAGTCCCTAATAACTCACCCCGGTTGAGTTTCCTGGGAGTGGAATATTTTTTTAAAGAGACCAATTTTAAATGGTCTCCATAGGATACCAGGGGTAGTAGTTCCAGATTTCTCTTCCGGTGGGGTATAAAATATATGCACCAGCCACCCGAAAGGTTAACTCGTAGGTCTACTGAGATAACCACTTTGTCAGACTCTGCACCTCTTAGACGTAGTGTGCAATAATGTGCAGCAATGTAGAAAGTAATTAGCACTGGCTTGTTCTTGCTTGACCTCCAGGCGGTCCTTCTTGACTGCCAGTCTGTCCTGATGAGCGTGGAACTAAGCCCTGGAGGCCTCTACTGTTTCCCAGTAGGTATGGAGTCTAGGAGGTGCTCCCGGGGCCAAGCCCAAGCCCAGAGGGAAAAAACCCCATAAGGGAAAAACCTTGTATAGTTCTTTCCTGAGTAGCAGAAATCCCAGTAGCTTGTGTGAATTTACAATCCCACGTAGCTTGAATTTAGATTGCAGATGAAATCCCAATAGCTTCCGAGGAGTGTCAGACAAGTAAGTAGAAAGAACAGATAGAAAGGGCTTGTAGAGAGATAGTGGAGGGATGAATAGGAATTATATCAGAGCGCGTAATGCTCAAAGGATTAGCAGGGGAATGAGGAGGAGCCCCACCACGGCGTGCTACAGGTGGCTGTGGAGGAAACAGCCGAATAGGAGCAGCCTGTCCAGGAGGAGCTGTGAGTAGCAGAATGTCACGGAAGACAGCAGATAAGAGTGTCAGCTGTGCAGAGAGTAGGATACGTGCGGCAAGCAAAATCGAACACTATGGCTCGTGATTAGCGAAGCCATAACACAGAGAACACACAATACCGAAATAAACGGCTCACAGAAACAGGAACCGGAGCCATAGCCAAACAGAATCCCACTGTCGGAGTAACGACTGAAAATAGACTTAACACAGATAGAAGGACATTTCGGAGAGCAGGAAGGCTTACCCAGCGAAGAGAAAACTAGCGTTCAGCTCCGTAACGCAATCAAGAAGTAACACGCTGAGCAGCTAGTCCTAGAGCCTTATGAAGGAAACACCTGCTCTTGCTGCCTTCTAGTGGCATGACTAGAATGATAGTGTTTGGTAATACAATGAGGTCCCAGTTGCCGCCATCTTGAGAAGGTACATATCTTGTATGAAGGTTTTCGGCGCCAGCGCTGCCAGAGGGACCAGGAGGCTACGTTTCTCCTAACACACTTTGTCTCTACCTGGCACCATATATCCACGGGGAGAAAATAGATGGTACATGTTTATCTCCACCATCTTCCTTACCGGTTGAAGGGCTTGGGGGTTAGAAGATGGAAGGTGAGCCCCATCTCACCACCGGGATGTTCTAAGACATAAATGTCTTCTGACTTAGAGAGAAAAGATGTGTTGGTGGATGGGAGGATATCAGCGGGTTTCTCTTCGCTAAATTTGGCCATGGGACTGGATTTCAAAGGTTGTTGTTTTCTAACCTGGTGGGGTCCCCAAATAGTATCAATTGAGTCACATCCCACTACTGACACCATATGTAGGGAACTCATGGTGGCAACAGTAAAGACAGACACAAGTGATCACGATTCAAGGGTGTTTATTTAAACAATATGCAGGTTGAAAAAACGCCTAATCTAACCTAAATCTAAGATGGGAGCAACCTTCAACCATCAAATGAAAAATAAGGCAGTCCTTGTGGCATCTGGTCAAAGTAAAAGGGCCTATACTAAAAATAAACTATTGCCCGTCCTTACAACTAATATAGAAAGCGTGTGGGATGGGGTTTTCAATAAAAAAACAAGTGTTCTCAAATAATATGTAAGGATGGGTTTTAGCCAGGGGTCTTCCTTCCCCATGTTTTGAGCAAGGGATAAGGTGGCAGTCCTGTGCACAGCAAACGCTCGAGCTTTCCCAAAACGAGCTGACAGTTCCTTTGAAAGTATCAGGTTTTTCCTTGGGTAAGTCTCTTCTCTATAAAAAGTCTCTTGCCTCCAGGGACCTGATGGGTTCCTAAAATAACAAAAAAAAGTTCCTTTCAAATGTTCGGTGGGTGATGCCTTCACCCCTGGTTCTCCCTCTTCCGGGCGCAGACCCACAACGAGTTTCTAACAGGATCCCTCCAAGATGGCCGTTCTTTCGTTTTGTTTGCCATTTTGAGGAATATGTGATTTGTTTCCTGCTTTGGTGGGCCAGCCCCTGCCCCCTCTCCCATTGGTTGCAATTGGCCCCTTTAGCCAATGGCTGCAACCGGGAGGCGGGAGCTGGCCGCACCACCTAAGGCCCACAACAAAGGCCCTGTCTACCGCTGTCCACCGTGGTACGCCGGATCGCAGGCCCCCCTGTGAGTGCCTGTGTTCCCCCCTCCCCCTCCGTGAGTGCCTGTGTGCCCCCTGCCCCTCCGTGAGTGCCTGTGTGCCCCCCTGCCCCTCCGTGATTGCCCGTGTGCCCCCCCGCCCCTCCGTGAGTGCCCGTGTGCCCCCCTGCCCCTCCGTGAGTGCCCGTGTGCCCCCCTTGCCCCTCCGTGAGTGGCCGTGTGCCCCCCTCCCCCTCCGTAAGTGCCTGTGTGCCCCCCTGCCCCTCCGTGAGTGCCTCTGTGCCCCCCTGCCCCCTGTGAGTGCCTGTTGTGCCCCCGTGCCCCTCCGTGAGTGCCTGTGTGCCCCCCTGCCCCTCTGTGAGTGCCCATGTGCCCCCCTCCCCCTCCGTGAGTGCCTGTGGGCCCCCCTGCCCCTCTGTGAGTGCCCGTGTGCCCCCCTGCCCCTCCGTGAGTGCCCGTGTGCCCCCTGCCCCTCCGTGAGTGCCTAGTGCCTGTGTGCCCCCCTGACCCTTTGTGAGTGCCTGTGTGCCCCCCTGCCCCTCCGTGAGTGCCTGTGTTCCCCCCTGCCCCTCCGTGATTGCCCGTGTGCCCCCCCTGCCCCTCCGTGAGTGCCCGTGTGCCCCCCGGCCCCTCCGTGAGTGCCCGTGTGCCCCCCTCCGTGAGTGCCTGTGTGCCCCCCTGCCCCTCCGTGAGTGCCTGTTGTGCCCCCTGCCCCTCCGTGAGTGCCTATTGCCTGTGTGCCCCCTGACCCTTTGTGAGTGCCTGTGTGCCCCCCTGCCCCTCCGTGATTGCCCGTGTGCCCCCCTGCCCCTCCGTGAGTGCCCGTGTGCCCCCCTCCCCCTCCGTGAGTGCCTGTGTGCCCCCCTGCCCCTCCGTGAGTGCCTGTTGTGCCCCCCTGCCCCTCCGTGAGTGCCTAGTGCCTGTGTGCCCCCCTGACCCTTTGTGAGTGCCTGTGTGCCCCCCTGCCCCTCCGTGAGTGCCTGTGTGCCCCCCTGCCCCTCCGTGATTGCCCGTGTGCCCCCCCTGCCCCTCCGTGAGTGCCCGTGTGCCCCCCTGCCCCTCCGTGAGTGCCCGTGTGCCCCCCTCCCCCTCCGTGAGTGCCTGTGTGCCCCCCTGCCCCTCCGTGATTGCCCGTGTGCCCCCCTCCCCCTCCGTGAGTGCCTGTGGGCCCCCCTGCCCCTCCGTGATTGCCCGTGTGCCCCCCTGCCCCTCCGTGAGTGCCCGTGTGCCCCCTACCCCTCCGTGAGTGCCTGTGTGCCCCCCTGCCCCTCCGTGAGTGCCTGTTGTGCCCCCCTGCCCCTCCGTGAGTGCCTGTGTGCCCCCCTGACCCTTTGTGGGTGCCTGTGTGCCCCCCTGCCCCTCCGTGAGTGCCTGTGTGCCCCCCTGCCCCTCCGTGATTTCCCGTGTGCCCCCCCTGCCCCTCCGTGAGTGCCTGTGTGCCCCCTGCCCCTCCGTGAGTGCCTGTGTGCCCCCCTCCCCCTCCGTGAGTGCCTGTGTGCCCCCCTGCCCCTCTGTGAGTGCCTGTGTGCCCCCCTGCCCCTCTGTGAGTGCCCGTATGCCCCCCTCCCCCTCCGTGAGTGCCTGTGGGCCCCCCTGCCCCTCTGTTAGTGCTCGTGTGCCCCCCTGCCCCCCATGAGTGCCTGTTGTGCCCCCCTGCTCCTCCGTGAGTGCCTGTGTTCCCCCCTGCCCCTCCGTGAGTGCCCGTGTTCCCCCCTGGCCCTCCGTGAGTGCCTGTATGCCCCCCTTCCCCCCCTGAGTGCCTGCTCCACCCTCTTTGCTCTACGTTCCACCCCCCCTTCCTGTCTCCTTCCCTTCCCACCTCCTCACATCCATCCTCTTCTACTACCTTCCTACTCCCCACTCCTTCTCCCTCCTCTCAGACTTCCCCCTCCTAGCACTTACTCCTATCATTTGTTCCGTGACTCTCGATAGCAGCTTGTCTGTCCCCCCTCCTCCCCCCTTGTTCTCTTCCTCCCCCCTCCCCTACTTTCAAATTTGTCACCGACATTTTTGTTCAGTAGCGTGCCTTGTTCTCCTTTCCCCTCCGTACCCTTTCCCCCCCTCCCACCCCTCCTCTTGTTACCACCTGCACTGCGTAAATTGTCGTCAGACATAGTAATGTTACTGCTTGCTTTGTTCTCCTTCTATCCATTACCTCTTGCCTTACTTGTTCTATGCACTTGCACTATCAGAAATGTCGACAGGCCTATTATGATAGTTATTTTCACATTCTGTACTGTTTCAAGGACTTTTGCTGAATGTAACTGTATTTTCCTTTGTTCCCCTCCCTCCCTGAAGCGCTTTGAAACACATTGTGTATAGGCGCTATATAAATAAACTATCATATCATATCATATCATATCATATCATATCAGGACCTTCGGGGTTCATCTATCTTGTGATTCCGAGGGTCTGATACAATCAAACACAAAGTCCTTTCTCGATTACACTCGGGTGGTACTTCCTCACCCCTGGGTCCCCCTCTTCTGTGCTTAGACCCGTCTTGGATGTTAGCCTCCTTCCGCCAGGTTCACTCTGGCTTGTATTCCAAGATAGTTTGGTAACCAATCTTCTCTGTTACATTCACCATTTTTAATGTCCTTTTAACCAGTTCACGGTGAGCCTCCCTTTCTTGGGTTCACCCTTGGCAGCACAAATGTTCATTGAGGTATCAGACTCCGCCCCTTCTTATCGGCATCCCTCTGTCAGGTCAAAGACTTTCGACTGTACAGCGGATTTTGCTAAACCTCTGTACGACCACTTTGACATTCTTCTTGCGACCCTCGCATGGCTTTCTGGTTCTTGTAGTTTCAAGGCAAAGCAAAGGGCGATCAGCCAGAGTCTTACACACAAGCACACACTTGGCACCAGACCACTCTGCAGCTGGTTTTGAAGGTTTTACTTTTGTCTTTTCTTCACCACCGGGTCTCCCTCTGTCGGGCTCAGAACATTCTTGAAGTTCCTCAAGGTTCTCCCTCGGCTGGGCTCGGTCCCCTTTTTAGGTTCACAAAGGCCTCCCTCTTCCGGGTCAGACCCTGCTTGCAAAAGTCACAATTTTAACTAAAAGGTGTTGGGACTTCTAGTCCCAGAATGCATTGGGCTGATTTTGCTCCCACTTCATTGCTCCCCGAAATGGCACTTTTTGTCATTGGGAGCTGCAAGAGCCAACCGGGGATGATTGTAGGAGGTCAGGGTCTCTCTGTCACGCGCCTGCGTTCCTGGCGCTTGTGCCATTCCTGGAGGCTTCGCAACCATTGACTGTCCCTTTACGTTTCTCATGTTTCTGCCTTGCTTCCTCTAGCTTCTGTGGACGGGTGCCTGCTTCCCGTTCATAGCCCCGACTTCCTTTTCGGGCTTTGCGTTGCAACCCCACTGTGTTTTGCTTTTGCTTTGGGTCCGACACTTTCAAGTGTTTTCCTCTTGTGGCCGTTGCCTCCTTCTTCCCCGTCTTCCTTTCTCCTGGGTGCTTTCTTGTCCTTCTTTCCCTTCTTCCGGTCTCGGCCGGTTTTCCTTGTCCTTGCTTCCCAGCCAGTATTCGCCGCGGTTTCTGCTCGGTACCGCAGAGTTCTTTTCGTTCCACTTTTCGGCTCCTCTGATTCTCTCCATTTTGCCTCTCCGCTGTCCGGTGTTCTTCTGGACACTGTTTCTTTTCTCAGCGGTCCAACCTTTACGTGTCTGCTGATCTTTTCCTTCTCTCCTTCGTTCTGGTTTTCTCTCTCTTTCCACGGTATTCATTTCTCTCTTGTTTTTGTGCGCTCGCATGCTGTACTTGTACAGCAGCTGCCTGTACTTACCTGCAGACACTTACCTCCCCTTAACTCCAACTGGAGGATTATTTTGTAACTTGAAGTCTCCACACGCCTGAGGCTCCTTTGGAAGCACCTTACCTGTTCCACTGAACTCCAACTCCCCGAATCCTTCAACTACACCACCTACCATCAAGCAACGGGATCCGTACAAGAGGTTTTTTTAGCCTTTGGCTTTTTCCTCTTTTCCCCAGGCGCTCGCGGGCGGGGGTCCTCTGTCAACTGTGCTTTGTACGGTGACATTGTGGTTTCCATCCGAGGGATGCCGTATCTCTTCCAAAAGAAGAGGTTATCACAAAGAAGAAAGGAAAGGAAGCCTGCATCGACTTCGGAAGAATCAGGTGAGGAGAAGGAGGAAGGGGTACCAAGTGGGCAGAGTGAATCTACAGAGAACATTTCTGACAGTTTGCAACGCCCGAACACTACCAATATGGCTACTGCAGGGCAGATTACTGAATTAGTGAATGCCGTACAGGGTCTCTCACAGGAGGTCCAGACCCTGAAGGCAGATAACGCAACATTGCGGCAGATGGTTACAGCCTGGGACCAACCACGTGTGGAACTTCCACCTATGCATTTAGCCTCAGGCAAATATGATGGTCACCCAAGACGCTTTAAGGAGTTTATGGAAGCATGCATCATCCACTTCACCTTTCGGCCTCATACTTATGCTTCAGACCAAGCCTGGATAGGCTTTCTGGTCTCTAATCTATCTGGCAATGCTCTGGCTTGGGCCACTCCGCTCGTTACCAGCGCCAGTCCTATCTCGCAAGATTATGGGGGATTTACTGCCCAGTTTAAACAAGCTTTTGAGAGACAAGAATCTACACTAGTTGCCAGTGAAGAACTACTCGATATCCGACAGGGGTCATCAGATCTAATCACATACATAACCCAGTTCAAGAGAATCGCTGCAGATGCAGGATGGCCTGAAGCTGCTCAATACACAATTTCCAGACGAGGTCTTCGAGAAGAGCTTAAGGATGAGCTGGCACATACCCCCAGGCCTACTGGCTTCTCAGAGCTGTTGACCACCACCTTACAGATTGATTTAGCTTATCTGAGCGAAGAACGGAAAGAAAGAAAGGACGTACCCCCATGCTTCTACCTGATGTCTCTTCTCATCCTCCCTCCTCACCTCGTCTTCCGATGGAAGAGGCCAGGCAGATTGGTTCCACCAGAGGCCCTTTGACACCAGATGAGTGGAAGAGGCGCAAGGAAAAAGGCCTATGTATGTACTGCGGCTCAAACCAGCATTTACTACGTGAATGTCCTGAAGTGCCTCCTCGTCGCCCGGGAAACGGGAGCCCTTGGAACTGAAAGGGACAAGTTACCAAGGCCTAATTCCAAGTCCCTATGTTTCGATCACCGTCTCTTCTGCTGTTCCCACTGAAGACAACAGATTTATGGTAGTGGCTATAAAGTTTCTTGTGAAACAAGAACTGGTAGACACACTGGGACTCATCGACTGTGGGGCCGCCGGCAACTTTATGGATATTCTGTGGGCCAACATGATTGGAATCAACAGAGTGGAAAAAGAAGAGGACCAAAAGGTGGAGGGTGTTGATGGCACAACATTAAGTTCTGGTTTGATCACCCATACCACCATCATGATGGAAATGGAAATTCTAAAACACAATGAGGTCATCCAGTTCGACCTTATCAGAGCAGCTCATTTTCCGGTGATCCTGGCCGTATCATGGCTTCGCAAACACAACCTGGTTATCGACTGGTCTAAGAACAAAATCGCCTTTACTTCCGGGTTCTGTCGCAAGTCTTGCTCCGGTGGTACTGCCTATGAAACAGTAAAGGCCATAGAAAGCACCACAGCTTCTTCATCGACTCTCGGAGTGCATCATATACCCACTGAATTGTGCAGATACAGTGAGGTCTTTTTGGAGAAGATTCCCCAGGAATTACCACCACAACGACCGGAGGATTGCACCATAGACTTGGTACCCGATGCTTTGGTACCGTTTGGGCGAATGTTGTCACTCTCTCTCAAGGAGAAGGAGGAGCTCCGCAAGTACCTCGATCTAAACCTGCACAACAGGTTGATACAACCTTCTTGCTCACCCGCTGGGGCTTCGCTATTCTTTGTTCTTAAGAAGGACACCCTTGAGTTAAGGCCATGCATTGACTACAGGGGTCTTAATCGAGTTACCATCAGAGATAGATATCCCATGCCTCTGATAAAAGACATTCTGGAGGCGGTCCAATCCCCAAGAACAATCACTTGTTGGTCAATCCTGAGAAGTGTGTATTTGGGCTATCCACTATACCTTATCTGGACTTTGTCCTTACCGAACAAGGAGTGGAGATGGATCCTAAGAAGCTGTCTGCAGTTCTTGAATGGCCGTCATCTACCTCCACCAAAGAGGTCCAGAGATTCTTGGGATTAGCCAATTTCTATCGTCGCTTCATAACCCGATTCTCAGAGACTGTCCTTCCGATCACAACACTCTTTAAGAAGACAGCCGCTCTTTTTATCTGGTCAAGCAAAGCGGAAGAAGCCTTCATTCTCCTTAAAAGGTTGTTCTGTTCTGCTCCTGTTCTGTGCCAGCCTGATCAGACTCTTCCTTTTATTGTTGAGGCCGACGCTTCAGCAGCAGCTTTAGGGGCAGCCTTATTGCAAGAACATGACGGGGTGGAACATCCTGTGGCTTATCTCTCCAGAACGCTCAACCCAAGCCAGGCAAATTACTCTGTCATAGAGAAGGAACCGCTAGCCATGAAGACTGCATGTGAAGAGTGACGCAACTTGCTGCAAGGCGACATACAACCTTTCCAACTCAGAACTGACCATAAAGATCTCAAGGTCATCCAACAGATGGAGTGCGTCAACTCCCGGCAGGCCCGATGGGCACACTTCTTCTCCCAATATAATTTTGTTATAACCTATCTTCCAGGAAGTAGGAATATCCTGGCTGATTCCCTTTCCAGAATACCAACACCAGGGGTGTCTATGGAACACTCACCAGAATACAGTGTCCCTCGTAGCAAGATTGTGTGTTCCGTTTCCTCATTTCTTCAGAAGGTGAAAGAAGCCTTTCTCGCTTCCCAGAAGATACCTCAGCTTAAACCTCAGGATACAGTCCACAAACAAGACAGACTTATTTTCATCAACAAACGCCTCTTCCTTCCTGATCCAGTCTCAAGGAAGTTGCCTTGGAATGGTGCCACGATAGTACCCTAGCTGGTCATAGAGGGATTTCATCTACAGTGGATCTCCTTCAGCGACAGTTCTGTTGGCCGGATTTTACCACTGAAGTCAAACGATACGTCGTCTCTTGTCCTACTTGTTGTAGAGAAAAGTACAATACCCAAAGACCGCTCGGTTTGCTCCAGCAGGATAAGCCTCCTACACGGCCGTCGAGTCATATCACCACAGACTTCATCGTTGATCTCCCCGCATCGGATGGATGTACCTGTATCATGGTCACATTGGATGCCTTTACCAAGACGGCTCACTTCTCTCCATTGCCTGGGGTGCCTACTGCTGATTCTATGGCGACCGTGTTTGCTAGAGATGTTTTCAGACTACATAGCTTACCCCATAGGATCACCTTCGACAGGGGAAGCCAATATATCTCTCGGTTCTGGAAGACCCTATGCTGCAAGTTAGGCATAGAAAGAGTTTTTTCCTCAGGATTCCATCCACAAACCAACGGGCAGACCGAGCGTTTAAACTCTCTTTGGAACAGTATCTCTTGCTGTTTCACTAATAATCAGCAAGAGAATTGGGTTTCACTGTTATCTACAGCCGAGTTCTCCTACAACAACTCGAAGCATTCTGCCACTTACCTGAGCCCTTTCTACTGTAACTATGGATTCCATCCTCTCAATCTCCTCCCTACGGACCTGCAATACTCCTCTGTGCCTTCAGTGGACACTGTGTTAGCCCGCATTTCAGAAGTTCACAAGGTCGCTAAGGAAAGTCTTCTTGACAGCCAACGCCGTTACCGGGCCCAGACCAACCCACATCTTCAAGAATCCCCTACCTGGTCCCCTGGTTCCCGAGTTTGGCTATCCACTAAATACTTACCGAGATGGTTATATCCTTCAAAACTGTCACCCCGTTACCTGGGTCCTTATCCAATCCTTAAAAGGATCAACCCAATGGCTTACCGGCTGAAACTGCCAAGTAGCATGAAGCGCATTCACCCTGTTTTCCATTCTTCCTTACTCAAGGAGTACCATGCAGATCCGTACTCAAGGGCGAATTCGTTGGCGCCTCTACCTGTTGATACTACACCGGATGAACATGAGGTGGCAAGAATTATGGACTCCAGGTACAGGAAGGGGCGTTTAGAATATCTGATCCATTGGAAAGGTTACTTGCATGCAGAAGATTCCTGGGAACCTGTTTCACAGGTGCATGTACCTGTTTTGCTTCGGCTGTTTCATAGATCGCACCCTGGCAAGCCGGGTAGTTCGTCCCTAAGAGGAGGGCATACTGTCACACGCCTGCCTTCCTGGCACTTGTGGCATTCCTAGAGGCTTCGTCGCCATTGACTGTCCCTTTACATTTCTCACATTTCTGCCTTGCTCGCTCTAACTTCTGTGGACGGGTGCCTGCTTCCCCTTCATAGCCCCGCCTTCCTTTTCGGGCTTTGCATTGCAGTCCCACTATGTTTTGCTTTCACTTTGGGTCCGACGCTTTCAAGTGTTTTTCCTCTTGTGGCCGCTGCCGCCTTCTTCCCTGTCTTCCTTTCTCCTGGGTGCTTTCTTGTCCTTCTTTCCCTTCGTCCGGTCTCGGCCAGTCTTCCTCGTTCTTGCTTCCCAGCCAGTATTCGCAGCGGTTTCCGCTCTGTACCACGGAGTTCTTTTCCTTCTGCTTTTTGGCTCCTCTGATTCTCTCCCTTTTGCCTCTCCGCTGTCCGCTGTTCTTCTGGACACTGTTTCTTTTCTCAGCGGTCTCCTCTTCACGTGTCCGCGGATCTTTTCCTTCTCTCCTTCGTTCTGGTTTTCTCTCTCTTTCCACGGCTTTCCGCGGTATTCATTCCTCTCTTGTTTTTGTGCGCTCGCATGCTGTACTTGTACAGCAGCTGCCTGTACTTACCTGCAGACTCGTACCTCCCCTTAACACCAACTGGAGGATTATTTTGTACCTTGAAGTCTCCACATGCCTGAGGCTCCTTTGGAAGCACCTTACCTGTTCCACTGAACTCCAACTCCCAGAATCCTTCAACTACACCACCTACCATCAAGCAACTGGATCCGTACAAGAGGTTTTTTTAGCCTTTGGCTTTTTCCTCTTTTCCCAGGCGCTCGCGGGCGGGGGTCCTAGGTCAACTGTGCTTTGTACGGTGACATTGTGGCTTCCATCTGAGGGAGGCCGTATCTCTTCCAAAAGAAGAGGGTATCGAAGAAGAAAGGAAATGAAACCTGCATCGACTTTGGAAGAATCAGGTGAGGAGAAGGAGGAAGGGGTACCAAGTGGGCAGAGTGAATCTACAGAGGACATTTCTGACACTCTCCCTCTGCCCCTCAGAGACCTGGGTTCGCCTGCCTGGCCCAGGGGAAGAGTTTAACTGTTGGTACCGCCAGGCAACCCCAGCTGCCCCTGGTCTTGACTTCTGGAGGGACAGTTTCCTCCTCCACACTGCAATCTCCTCTCTGGTAGCAGGGCCAGTGTTTGGGCATTTTTCTCCTTCTCCTCAGGGTCTCCCAGGGTCTCTCTAGCTCACTAGGGCTCTCTCCTGCTCACCGGTACCTTCCAGCATCCCCGACTCGCTCTTCATGCTGTTCCTGGCTGCTGCTTTTATACTTTCAACTAGAGTTGATTTGAGTCAGGTGTGAGTAGTTGTCCCTCCCTGCCTGACTCTGACTGACCTTATCGGGACAAAATGGAGACTGCCCATAGAACTCTATTGCCCATTGGTTCCTATGGCTAATCCTCATGACTCCCATCTGCCTCTTCCTTGTCCCAGTCCTTGTGGATTTCAACAGGGGAATGGGATTATGGGAGTTGCACAGCACACGCTCGAGCTTTCCCAGAATGAGCTGACAGTTCCTTTGAAAGTATCAGGTTTTTCCTTGGGTAAGTCTCTTTTCTATAAAAAGTCTCTTGCCTCCAGGGACCTGATAGGTTCCAAAAATAATAAACAAAAAGTTCCTTTCAAATGTTCGTTGGGCGATGCCTTCAACCCTGGCTCTCCCTCTTCCGGGCGCAGACCCACAACAAGTTTCTAACAGTATCACGACCTTCGGGGTTCATGTATCTTGTGATTCCAAAGTTCTGATACAACAAAACACAAAGTCCTTTCTCGATTACACTCGGGGTGGTACTTCGTCACCCCTGGGTCCTCCTATTCTGGGCTTAGACCCGTCTTGGATGTTAGCCTCCCTCCGGCGGGTTCACTCTGGCTTGTATTCCAAGATAGTTTGGTAACCAATCTTCTCTGTTACAGTCACGATTTTTAATGTCCTTTTAACCAGTTCACGGTGAGCCTCCCTTTCTCGTGTTCACCCTTGTCAGTACAAATGTTCATTGAGGCATCAGACTCCGCCCCTTCTTATCGGCATCCCTCTGTCGGGCTCACTCTTGCCAATCTTCTCTCTCACCAAGCAGGATTCGTTTCCTTGAGCTTTCAATCACTTGCCGGTCAAAGACTTTCAACTGTACAGCGGATTTTGCTAAACCTCTGTAGGACCACTTTGACATTCTTCTTGCGACCCTCGCATGGCTTTCTGGTTCTTGTAGTTTCAAGGCAAAGCAAAGGGCGATCAGCCAGAGTCTTACACACAAGCACACACTTGGCGCCAGGCCACTCTGCAGCTGGTTTTGAAGGTTTTACTTTTGTCTTTTCTTCACCACCGGGTCTTCCTCTGTTGGGCTGAGAACATTCTTGAAGTTCCTCAAGGTTCTCCCTCGGCCGGGCTCGGTCCCCTTTTTTGGTTCACAAAGGCCTCCCTCTTCCGTGTCAGACCCTGCTTGCAAAAGTCACAATTTTAACTAAAAGGTGTTGCGACTTCTAGTCCCAGAATGCACTGGGCTGATTTTGCTCCCACTTCATTGCGCCCCGAAATGGCACTTCCTGTTATTGAGAGCTGCAGGAGCGAACAGGGGATGATTGTAGGAGGTCAGGGTCTCTCCCTCTGCCCCTCAGAGACCTGGGTTCGCCTGCCTGGCCTAGGGGACGAGTTTAACTGTTGGTATCGCCAGGCAACCCCACCTTCCCCTGGTCTTGACTTCTGGAGGGACAGTTTCCTCCTCCACACTGCAGTCTCCTCTCTTGTAGCAGGGCCAGTGTTTGGGCGTTTTTCTCCTTCTCCTCCAGGTCTCCCAGGGTCTCTCTAGCTCACTAGGACTCGCTCCTGCTCTCCGGTACCTTCCAGCATCCCAGACTCGCTCTCCATGCTGTTCCTGGCTTCTGCTTTTATACTTCCAACTAGAGTTGATTTGAGTCAGGTGTGAGTAGTTGTCCCTCCCTGCCTGACCTCCTTATCGGGACAAAATGGAGACTGCCCATAGGAATCTATTGCCCATTGGTTCCCATGGGTAATCCTCATGACTCCCATCTGCCTCTTCCTTGTCCCAGTCCTTGTGGATTTCAACAGGGGAATGGGATTATGGGAGTTGTAGTGTTGTGGAGAGGTAAAATTCGTATTGGGTTTTAGAGGTAAGTTTGAGTTCCGCTGTTGTTTTATCCATCTTTTCCGTTAGGGAAAGTGCTGGGTGCAGGGGGTGGATTTTGGTTACAACATCCCATAAAGACTGCTGGGATATCGGGTAGGGGGACTCCTCTCGCAGTCTCCAAGGACCCCCTGCACAGGTGATCCTCCCCCGCTCATCCATCCCCAGGTTTGGGATCCAAAAGCGATGGCCCTCCGCTGGCCACCTGAACGAAGGATCCTTGAGAATAACCTGGGAGAAACGCCTGAGGTTTCTCACAGTTCCCACCTCCAATCTTGCTCCATCTCTCAGGTACTCTCCCTCCTTGTGCCATCCCGCTTCTGGGCTCTGTCCCAGCCTCTTGTTATTGCCTGATCAGTGCCTTTGTTTGGTACCCTGCCTCCTGAGACCTGTGCCCTGCCTCCAGAGACCTGCACATCATCTTCAGAGATCTTCGCCGTTGTGGATCTTCATCATTCTACTGGATCCATCCTTCCGGATATCGTGTGGCCTTCCCTGTGAGTGCTTGCACTGTCCTGACACAACGTCAATCAGGGATGTGCCGTCCCGTGGCATTGGAAGCTAGTCCAGCCCCTACCTGCTTCAACTTTCAGGAGGGTATTGGGTTGGTTCCCTGCATCGCTAGATCATCACATTTACGTTTAAAGACAGACTGGCTACCTCTTCACATCATTCAACAGGAACATCAGGTACTGTAATTAACTCATGGTGGCAACAGCAAAGACAGACACAAGTGATCACAGTTGAAAGGTGTTTATTAAACTGTATATATGCGGTTTGGAAAAACGCCTAATCTAAACCTAAATCTAAGATGGGAGAAAGCTACGACCATCAAATAATAATAAGGCAGTCCTAGCGGCATCTTGTCAAATAAAAGGGCCTATACTAAGAAAAACCTATTTCCAATCCTTACACTAAATACAAACAAAGAGTGTGGGATAAGGTTCACAGGTAAAGAAGAAGTGTTTACAAATCATAAATCAGGATGCGGTAGTCGGGTATCCCTTCTCCACGTTTTGAGCACGGGACAAAGTAGGACTCTTGAGCAAAGCACACGCTCGAGCTTTCCTAGCAAGAGCTAACAGCTTCGCTCTCAACTATCAGAGCTTTTGGTGGATAATTCTCTTTTCTACAAACAGTCTCTTGCCTCTGAGGATCTGATGTGTTCCAAAATAATAAACAAAAGTTCCTTTCTACTTGCACATTGGTGATGGCTTTTCACCCCAGATCCCCTTCTCTCGGGCTCAGACCCACAAGAAGTTCTTAACAATATCAGGCCCTTTGGTATTCAAGCTTCTCGCTTCTGAGGGTCGGATGGGCTCTAAAGATGAAACCAAAGGTTAACAAAAAAAAAGTCCAGAGGTCTTCTCTGCTTCAGTTTGGGTGATAACTCTTCACCCCTGGGTCCCCCTCTTCCGGGCGCAGACCCTTTTCGATTCGTAGCCTCCTTCCGCCGGGTTCACTATGGCTTTCAACACAATCTTATCTGACATTCACAAATTTTAATGTCTTTTTAAACACTTCATTGTGGACATCCTTCTGGCGGGTTCACACTTGTCAACACACTTTTAATCGGGAATTTTGGCTTCGCCCCATCTCTATTGGCATCCCTCCATCGGGTTCACTCTTGACAACTTTACGATGCAGTATTCTCTTCCCTTAGCTTCACAATCATCTGTCGATAAAAGGCTTTCGACTGTACAGTGGATTTTATTAGACCCCTGTATGACCACTTTGACCCCCTTCTCCCCTTTCTCCCAAGGCCTTCTGGTAACGGTAGTTATACCAACAGGGTCATTGCCCAGAGTTTCTCAAATGAACACCCACGTGGTGTCTGACCCCTCTGTAGCTGGTTTTCCCCTCTCGTATCAAACAAACAGTTCTTTGTACTTTCTTCAATTAGCCGTTTTGCTACTTTTGTTTAAACACAGTTCGGTTTCTTATCGGCTCTCCCCTCGACTCACTGGCTGTGATGAACCGCTTGGGAATTTCTCATCTCTGGAGTCAAGTCCGGTACCACAGTGGCAAGGTCTCCCTTCGGCTTGGTTATCAGCAGAGGAGGGCTTTGTGTACCGTTGACATCTGCTGCAACACACGCTGGCTATTGTTTACGGTCTTAGAATTCCTTCTGTGGGGGTTTCACAGGCCTGACTCGGAAAGGGCAAAGTCGCTTCTCTCCTTGTTACCCTCTCGGTTTGCGCCATCTTTCTCCTCCTCTTGAACTGCCGTGCGGAGTTAGCTCTCTCGTCGTGCGGTCTGCCTTGCTTGTCTTGTGCTCTCGTGCTACACGTTTTATCCCTGTGGGGAAGGGAAAGGGCCGTCAGGTGTGTGCGATTCTGGTCAATTGCCTGACTGTGGCGTTGGGACATGTCAAACACCAAAGACGGCTTTGTTATTTGTCCGTCATCTTTCGTGGTGTGCAAAAGTGTTTGTGGCAGAAATGGGTGCGGGGGAGGGGGGTAGAGTGTTAGAGTATCCTACAGGGTAGGATGGGGAAAAGGTGTTATAAGAAGGGGGATATCGCGTCTCACCCATTGGTGTCCCACTTCTAATCCCCGAGGACCCTCCATCCAGGCAGTCCTCCCTCACTGGTCCACCCCCAGGAACTGGATCCAATAGCGATGGCCGTGTCCTGGCCACCTGGATGACAGATCCCCGGGTACTAGTAAGTGAGACACCTTCAGGTTTCTCACAGTACGCAGCACACACGTGACACTTTCCATAACAATCTGCCAGCCTGTTCTTTTTCAGTCACTCTGGCCAACAAAACTTCCTCCCCTTTTCCATTACAACATGATGTTCCCCAAGGGTCAGTCCTTTTCTCATTCTGTACCTATTCTCTGGCTGATATTAACTCTTTCGGTCTCTCTTCACACTTTTATGCTGTTGATTCCTAGATTTGTCTCTCTTTTTCCTCCTATTCTGACTCCATTGATGCAATGATCACTGCCTGCCTACTTTCCATCTAATCTGGGATGCTCTCTCGCTTGCTTCACTTTAACTTCTCTCAAACTGAAATGCTTTTCTCCCTCTACCACTCATCCTCTTATCCCCCCTTCCTATATTTCTTTCCCACCTTCTACGATTCCCATCTCTCCTTGTGCCCATAGTTTTGGTTCCACTTTCGACTCTTCTCTCTCATTTTCTGCTCACATTTCTAACATTGCTCACTCCTACCTTCTTTCCCTCTTTAAAATTTGGAAAGCTCATCATTTTCTCACTTTTAGTGCCACTAAACTTCTCTTTTCTACCTGCTTCTCTCCCATCTTGATTACTGCTTTGCTCTCTTGTTTCGGTCTCCTAGCCTCCAGACTTGCCCCCTTCGCTCCATATTCAACTCCTCCATTTGCGCACGGTTTCCATTCTCTCCGCCCGCTCTCACATTTTTACTTCCCTTCGATCCATTTCTTGGCTCTCATTCAAATCATGCCTATGGGACCTCTGGCTCGGCCCGCCCACCCCCTGATGGAAGGGTCTGCTATGCTCCTCTGCTGTTCTTTCCGCAGCTCTGCCCCTTTGAGGGAGGGGGCCTTTCGCTCTCCTGTTTGCACGGTGCCAGGTCTGAGTCCACGAGTGACACAGGACTGCGCCTCCCCTGCTTGTTCTCTACTTCGCACTAGGTAGTCTAACTATTATTATTGATACCTCTGTGGGTGCCTAAGTCTTATATGTGTTGCATGCTATTTCCATCATGTTCTGCGCTTAGTACTATGATCTTTACAGTCGCAAACGCTCTTAGCATAGAGATAAAGCACTTAACTGACTGAAGAGCAGGAAAAGAAGAGGAGGAGCAATGAGGCAGGAAGGACTATGGTCACATGACAGGACATGAGTAGGACTACAGAAAGGACATATTTAAGAGGGAAATGTAGTTTTTAAAAAAAAGAAATGTGAAAAGTTAGATTTTTTGTTGAAACTGCTGAAGAGAGGAATAAACAGAAGTGAAAGCATAATGTTCGCCTCCTTGTCTTTCATAGAATCAAGACTCCCAGCGCTATTAGCAGGCGTAATCTTCATTGTATACAAATCTACGCATGGTCTTGCTCCCCTGTATCTCGGGCTCTAGTCTCAATGTTCCTTCCCGATCCTCATGCTTTCAAGATTATCTCTGTCCCTTTTATCTGTCCCTAAACCTCCTTGTGTGCAATTGCGTTTTTGCTCTTTCACCCTACTCGCTCCTAAAACCTGGAACTCCCTTCCTCTTTCTATTCACACCTCTTCCACTCTGTTTTCCGTTCCTCTCTCAAAGTTCATCTACTTTCCTCCCAAATGTAAATCTTTTTTTCTCTTAATGATTTTGTATTGTTTTTACTAAGTGCCTACTGTTCATCATTTGTACAGCGCTTTGTAATCCCAGGACTACAAGTCTGAGATGACAATCAGGAAATCCACAACCACAAGTCCCAGAACACACAATTAAAACCACAACTGGACTACCATTTCCTGAATGGGATATGTTGGCATGTACACAATATGACTTTTAAAATGCAAGTAGCGCACATTGTATATCCAAGTAAAGTCACACCACATGCACAAATCAATCAAATGTTTCAATTTTTCAAAACTGGAATTAGGAAGCATGAAGATAAAAAGGATCAAACACGAATTAATCCTGGGATATAGGAAAGGAAAAGGGGATGTTTGAGTACAGTGTTACATTTTTGAGTGCATTATTTCATTGCCATTTATATGAGGCCCACACTGACTGTTAGAACGTACTTGTATTCTAATTTTTTTGAAAGCAGATTTATTTATAGATAAACCCAAAGGTGAACATTTAAAACATACGTTTTGCCATTTTTGTGCAGCCTGTTTCATAGGAAAAGCTGCCACTGTGTACAATGTCCTTGCATCTAATCGAAAGGGGGTCTCTGAACTTGTAATTGTCTGGGCTGGTGAACTGGGCGAAGAAATTAGGCCGGAGTGTTGGCAGAGGCTGTAATAATATCCGCTTCTCAAGCATGGATTGGGGTCTGAGTGCCTCACAGACTAAAATACTTTTTAGGGCATATTGGTCACCGGAAAGAATGTTTAAAAGAAACCTCTGAGACTGGACGTGCAATCGATCAGTAGGAACTGTGAGCCACTTACTTTGGTTTTGCACAAAAAAACAGAGATTTCTGGGAGGGAGTATTTGAGCAGGTGGGCCTTGTGCTGGAGTGTTCAATCCCTAGAAAGGCTTCCCTTCTCATTCTTGGGGATGTTGCTCTTTTAAAAGGTTTGTCATTTCCTAAGAAAGTGTGGGTATTAAGAGGCTGCATGCTTGCAAAGAAATGATCCTGTGTGTGGAAATCCCCCCAACTGCTTCACCATTAATGACTGGCTGGAGGAACTGCTGACTGTGTCCAGATACGAGAAGGCTATTTTTAAATACAGAGGAGAATCTGATGAATTCAATGATCTCTGGGGCCTGTTCTTGGATACCTGTGGTTAAATGATATGTTACTTAATTGCTTCATGAAATATGCGGAACTTAAATGTCCCTGGTCTAAAAGGATGACTTTAGAGACCATCCTCGGGTCATCTGATGATCATCGAACTACACTAGAAGTCATTCCCACATCATCAGACGTCATCATGCTGGGAAAGTCATCAGCAAATATCTCAGAATGGTGGATGATGATTTGGGGATGAGCTCAGGATGACTTAATGAATATGCTAACATTATCCCCATTTTAGAAAACTCTTTGTTCCTGATGCTTTTAGGATGACCTACTGATCACTTCAAGAGATTGCACGTTTGTCCCTGATGGTTTGGGGATGATTCTGGGATGACCTGCTGATTACTTCAAGAGCATTGCCATGAAACAGGTTTGTTCTTGATGATTTGGGGATGACTTACTGATTACTTCAGAACATCAGAGTTTGTAGGATGATATGCGGACCAATACAGATTGTCATTCTGCTTTTGCTTAGTTGCACTTATGCTGAATGATCCCCCACTGACTGTGTTGGGCCAAAGTAGAAGCCAGAGGCCTAAACATAGCATGCACCCGTGAGAATCCTATGCCATCCCAGTCAAAAGCAGGCACCCATCACCCTCGCAATCCCCAATGTGGCATAGATAAAGCCTGAGACTATGTTGGGCCAGAGTGGAAGAAAAAGGCCTAAACATAGCATGCACCCCCTGGGTGAGAATCCTTTTCCATCCCAGTCAAAAGCAGGAACCCAGCACCCCCACAATCAATACATTTCCATGCTGACTTGTTAGGTAAGAATTGGTGTTGTCCCACTGTGTGAGACTACCCAACACTTATCTGCTTGGTATTAGGTAAGCCCACCTTTTGGTATAGGTCTGAACTACACAGGTTGGCAGTGTGACTGAGCAGCCAGGCCTATCTCAAGAGGGATAACTGTGAGCTGTAGAGCTGTACAAATGAAATCTGTAAATGCAAGTAGCCAAGTAACACTTACACTCAAGGTTTCAGTTATAAATAGTTATTTATTTAATTAACATAAAGTGTTCTTTAGAAAGGCAATTCATGTAACAATGTAAATATACTTTTAAATTACTTTTCAGAATCAGAGCAAGTTAGTGGATAATCTTTGGATATGCTTCATACACAATTGCTACACCATGTGTTACGCCTCGGCAGGCCCGGAGGAAGGTTATTGCCCTCCGTAAGGGTATGCGTCATATTGCAAACCCATTCTACGCCCCCTGGCAACTGCCCTGAAAATTAGTGGCTTCGGCTCACTCCGCAGCACTCTGCGGCAAGTTGGACTACGATTCCCTGCCTTCCGCCTCCTGCTGTCAGCTGAGAGGCGATGATGCGTGAACCTCGGTTTCGTCCAGTTCCGCCTTCTCCTTCCCGATTTAAACCTCGGAACCGGGCGAAACGCTGCTTCTGATTAAAGTTGCATCCCGGTATTTAGAGGTTCCGTCTTCAATCCTACTTTACTTACCTGTGTACGAGACCTGTTTCCTCATTCACGGGCTGCTGGTGCCTGCCGCTTTTGGAACTTTGTGATCACGGCATCGGTAAGACTCTTCTTTTCACCACTTGCTAACAAGCATATCTCCTGTACTCATTGTACCTTGCCGCTGAACTATATCACCTGCAATACTCCAACTCAATTGTGTCCCTTATTGTTGCTGTTACCATCCTCTCCACAATCAGACTTCCATTGGACATTCTTCAGTAGTGCACAGGGACGCTTTGCGGTTAGTGCACCTACCCGACTCTAGTGCGGCCCTCGTTCCGCCCGGGTTCAGTTTCCCTAACTAACCTACCCATTTGTTATTTTACACTTCCGTTTTTTATGAACTCTTTGGGACAACACAGACTCAACAGCACATCAGTGGTAAGGGTTTTCTGTTGTATGATTATCCATACTCCTTAGCAAATCGACCACTATAGTCAGGATAGGTTACATTCTCCTCTCTTACTTGTAGGTGGTTCCGGTTGCCTTGAAACAAGGGGAGGGCATAGCTCAGGTACTACTAGAAAGAAGTATCGAGGGAAAGGGATCTTTCTTAAATTTCCAATTGCTCACCTCTTGTTTTTCCTTTACAGCTGGGTTCTTAGCGGAGTGTCCTCCCCGCCCTTTTGAGCGATCAGTCCCTCTGCCTGGTCCTACCCAGCAGAGGGTCATATCGTTAAAAAGGTCTTGTGCCCTCACAGAGAGGAGGCTAGGTTGGAGGCCCCGACCTAGCTCTTCAATCAATAGTTCAGTCCTGTGCCTTCCGGCCACCGATTTGGTATACTTCCCGTCCGGTGAGTAACAAAATCAGAAGCCATGGAAGAAGCGGATCCGTTGCCCACTCTGGTTCATTTGGTATCCAAACTACGGGCAGACATGACTGCCGCACATGATGCCTTACACCAGCGGATTGACAACATGAGGCCCTTTCCTGCACCCCAGACTCTGGGGATTGATCCGTCCGGTGCTACTGCCTCAGGTTCTGGAGCCCAATCAGCCTCCGCCTCTGGGTTCACCTCTGGCCCTGTTCTGATGGCCACCCAATTCCCATTGGCCCCTCCGGAACGTTTTTCTGGTGACCCAAAGCCGTACCGGACATTTATCAACCAATGCAAATTGCACTTTCTTTGTCGCCCTTCTGCCTTTCCCAATCCCACCACGAAGGCGGCCTTTGTCCTTTCACACCTTGGAGGGACGGCGGCAGCCTGGGCTAATCCCTTGCTTGAATCCAATAGCTATGTTTTGTATGACTGTGACGCTCTTATCAGAGCCATGAATAGGGTGTTTGATACCCGGCACAAGTCACAGGCCACGGACCTAGAATTCTTGAATTTACGTCAGGGTACGTCTTCCTTGTTTACATACCTCACTAGGTTCAATCAGTTGGCAGCCGAGACGGATTGGCCAGAAGAGAAGAAATCTGCGGTATTCTACAAAGGATTGTCTGAGGAGTTAAAAGACATCCTTGCTACTGTGCCAGTAATTCCTACCACATTCAGGGAGTTGCTTGATTTGGTGTTACAAATAGACGCTAGACGATCTGAAAGGAAGGGAGAACGGAAAAATGTGACTCCAGTACCCCTTTCCCTTGATTCCGTTAATCCTCCTTCCTCTGCTTCTTCTGAACCTATGCAGATAGGGGCAGTGCGTGGTCCGTTGTTCCTGCACAACGTGAACACTGACGATCCAACAATTTATGTATGTACTGTGGTTCATCTGAGCACCAACTCAAGAATTGTCCAAAAAGACCCGTTAAGAAGGCGGGAAACGCCAGAACCCGGCGATAGCAGGAGTCCCTACGCCGGGGGTATTATCTTTGGACTCGAATGTGGCAATTACCATACCTGTTAGTCTGCCAGTGGTATTTACCACTACAACTGACTGTTCTTTCTCTTCTCAGGCTATAATTGATTCCGGTGATACTGGGAATTATATGGATTATGACTATGCCATGAGCAATAACGTTCCTGTGGTTTCTAAACCACAACCTGAAGCCGTACATGCGGTAGACGGCTCTTCTCTGGTCTCGGGTCTGGTTACTCAAAGCACGTCTCTCGTCCGTATGCAGACGGACGATGGACATACTGAAACACTCCCATTTGACCTAATTAAGGCCCCCCAGCTTCGTGTAATTTTGGGCATTCCGTGGTTACAACACCACAATCCTGACATCGACTGGGCCAGGAAGGTGGTACAATTTCCTTCCTCTGTCTGTAACGAAAGGTGTTTTCAGACTAGTAGCATTTCCGGTACTTCCTGTCAAGCCCTAATGGCCTCAATGGCCTTGATAGGTGCCATTACCAATGCCATCGAACCTCGCATCCCTGTGGAATACGCTTCTTTTCGGGACGTCTTCGATAAAGGTGGAGCAGACCAGTTGCCCCCACACAGGCCATATGATTGTCCTATCGACCTGGTACCAGGGGCTTGTAACGCTCACCTGATTCTCGCAGAGGCGCCGGTCTTGACTGGGCAACTACCGTATCTTCAAAGGTGATGTGTAGCACCCGGTTGGCTCTTTGGGCTGGACCTCTGTGCACTGTATGCCTGACGTGTAGAGTAAGATGTCTGCAGATAGAAAATATGGGGTTAATGAACTGGGGTTATTGGGGTGTCCCTATCTCTTTCCACTTCTCCTCTCCTGTAGACCCCCAAAGGTTAACGCTCTCACCTTAGGTAAGTGAATGCCGAGCTCTCCATCTGCCTCGGGGCAGGGTGCTGTAACCAGTTTCTTCACTGGATAGGTAGCGCAGGCCTCTTGACTTCAGAGGACTGCTGTCCGTCGTTTACTGCACGAACGGTAAGTTTCGAGTCATTCAAATGTCTTTAAAGTCTTTAGTAATGATGTCTCTTGTTTTGCAGGGTTCCGGCGATGGCGGATGACGGGCTGAAGTGAGTTGAAGATGGAGCCCGTGTGATGAATAGAAGCGCCTGGAAGCACGTAAGTAAGCGCTTGTTGCCTGCTTCACTATGCGCTCTAACTGTCTTTTTATTTTGCAGGTACGAGTTCGGAGCGGCTGCAGGGTGCCGGAATACCCACTGGATTAGATGTGGAAAGGAGTAATGGCACGTGAGTATTAAAGTTCCCCAATGTCTTTAAACGCACCTTGTTTTGTCTTTCAGATGCGGGATGCAGCGCCGAAGGCCTCCGGAGCGTGCGAAGAGTTGGTAAACTTTTGTCTTTCAGATGCCGGAATGCTAACCTGTTCTTTCTTGTCTTTATAGGTGTTGCTGAAGACTGGATTCAGGATGGTAAGCCTTTGCCTTTCAGATGCCGGAATGCTAACCTGTTCTTTCTTGTCTTTATAGGTGTTGCTGAAGACTGGATTCAGGATGGTAAGCCTTTTTCCTTAGGCCCAGGACCGGATGCAGAAGACACGATGAGCGTTCTGCTGCAGAGGTTGCAGAATAACGCAAAGCAAGATTCATCCACCGGGTGTGGTTTAAATAGCCTCCTGTAGTGCTTAGGTGTCTCCTTCCACAGCCACGCCTAAGTAAGAAAAGAGTTCCTGGTAAGAAAAGAGTTCCTGCCTTCCAGAAGAGTTCCAGTGTTCTGAATCTAGGGAGTGGCTCCAGCCCCACCCAACAGGAAAAGTAGTTCCAAACAGAAGAGGATCAGAGGCTCAACTGGCAGGCAAGTAAGCAGCATGGTCTGCTGAAGGTAAGTCCACCCAAGCATTATGAGCCCGGCGCTTCCAGCGCTGGGACTGGGCATATTTATGAGCCTGGTGCCACTGGCGCCAGGACTGGGTCCAAAAGGTCCCAATTGGGACTGGTTGGCACTCGGAACCTGGGTTATGGATCTGCTTCCAAGGGAGTTGGGAAAACCCTGACCTTTTGGAAGCAGAGATCATGACAGGGCTAAAATACCTGCTGGCAGGGTTTATTCGCTCACACTGCCAGAAGACAAAGTGCTAAAAGAGTACATTGACAAGGCATTGGCTACAGGGTTCATCAGACCATCGAGATCACCGGCAGCGTCTCCTCTGTTTTTTGTTCCTAAAAAAGAAGGCGACCTTCGCCCTTGCATTGATTACAGGGCATTAAACGCAATCACAGTTAAGAACCAGTACCCTCTTCCCCTGATCTCTGTACTCTTGGATCAGCTAGGTTCTTCTATAATCTTTACCAAACTTGACCTGCGGGGTGCCTACAACCTAGTTCCCATAAGAGAGGGGGACGAGTGGAAAACTGCCTTCAAGACCCGGTACGGGTTATTTGAATACCTGGTGATGCCCTTCGGGTTGTGTAACGCCCCGGCCACTTTTCAGGCCTTCATGAACGATGTCTTTCACGATTGTCTGGACCGGTTTGTTGTGGTCTACCTAGACGATATACTGATTTACTCCTCATCCAAGAGTGAACAAACCGAACATGTGAGATTCGTCTTACAAAGGCTGAGAGAAAACCGTCTCTTCGTCAAAGCCGAGAAGTGTATCTTCAATTCATCGGAGGTTGAGTTTCTAGGTTATGACCTTACCAATCGGGGCATCCGGATGAGCCAGTCCAAGGTTAAGGCCGTTTTGGAATGGCCTGTTCCTACTACAACCAAAGCCCTACAGTCATGGTTCTCGAACTTTTACAGGCGCTTTATCTTTTCATTTTCTACCATCTCGGCTCCTTTGACGGCTTTAACTAGCTCAAAACAGCCATACCGATGGACACCAGAAGCGCAATCCGCCTTCGAGGCCTTAAAAGCGGCTTTTTCTTCAGCTCCAGTGCTGCAACATCCCGATCCGCTCCTACCCTTTTTGTGGAAGCTGATGCTTCTGGGACGGCCATCGGGGCTATACTGTCGCAAACCTATCAGGACTCGGGTGAGATTCATCCGGTTGCGTTCTTTTCGAGAAAACTGACACCATACGAACGCAACTATCCTATCACGGAAAGAGAATTGCTGGCAGTCAAGGACGCTTTCTCTGAATGGCGTCATCACCTATTGGGGGCCCGTCATCCGGTTACTGTCTTCTCTGACCATCGGAGTCTATTGGCATTCAAGTCAATGAAGTGTCTCACTGCCCGGCAGGCCCGCTGGCACCTTTTCTTTTCTCAGTTCAATTTCACCATCACGTATAGGCCAGCCCGTCTCAACGTTTGTGCAGACGCCTTGTCTCGCCTGCCCTCTCACTCGGAGCAAAGCAAACCCGATTGCCCTCTTCTGCTGCCTTCTAGGGTAGTATGTGCATGTACTCCACGCCCTTTGCTCCGTTCTTTAATCTCGAACTGGGTGAATACACATAAAGAGGAATGTGTAGCCCTAAATCTTGACGTAGTACAAGGACTTCCCTATATTCAGGGCCGCCTGTTTGTGCCCCCGGGGAAAGCTCGTCTCCAGGCCCTTGCTTTGTCCCATGACTCCTTGATAGCGGCTCATCCAGGCCAAAAGAAGACTCTGGACTTGCTCCGTCGTTGGGCCTGGTGGCCGTCTATGCCTCAAGACGTGGTTAACTATTTGGCCTCCTGTTCTGTGTGCGCTCAATGTAAGGTCTCCCGGTCTAAACCTGTGGGTTTGTTGCAGTCACTCCCGGTCCCTCACAAGCCATGGTACATGGTCTCTATGGATTTCATTGTGGACCTGCCACCGGTGGACGGTTTTGATACCATCTGGGTGGTAATTGATTATTTCACAAAGATGGCGCTCTTCATTCCTTGTGTGGGTTTGCCCTCTGCTCCGACATTGGCCTCATTGTTCCTTAAAAACGTATTTCGTTTCTTTGGTCTGCCTTCTATTGTGGTTTCGGATCGCGGACCGCAGTTTACGTCACGTTTCTGGAGGGCTCTGACGGCATCTCTTGGCATTGATGACAGGTTCAGCTCTGCCTTCCATCCACAAACAGATGGGCAAACTGAACGGCTCAACGCTACTCTCGAGCAATACCTACCCTGCCTCACACTTCGTTTCCAGTCCTCTTGGTTGGCGTTGCTACCACCTGCTGAATTCGCTTATAATAATTCTCTGCATACCGCTTCTGGTGTATCTCCCTTTTTTGCACTTTACGGACACCATCCGCGGTCCTTGCCCCTGGATCCTGACCTTCCCATTGACAATCCAGCGGCTCATGCGTGTGTTCGGGACCTCAAGTCCATTCATGGGGTCGTTCGTCAACACCTCCTGCATGCTCAGGCAAAGGCTAAGAAATTTGCTGACATGCATCGGACACCTGCACCCAACTACCGTGTGGGTATGAAGGTTTGGCTGTCATCACGCAACCTGAGAATGCCTGGTAAACTAATGCTCTTACCCAGGTTTGTGGGTCCCTTTCCTGTCACTAAGGTCTTAAATCCAGTTGCTGTGCGTCTTTCATTGCCCTCGTCCTGGAAACAGCACCCAGTGTTTCATGTCAGCTTGCTGAAGCCTTGTCCGGCCAACATGCGGTTGCCCGGTCCACCCACCCCCGGTGCGGGTGGATGGCAATGATGAGTTCGAGGTGGCTGATATCCTGGATTTTCGACTTCGGAGGGGTCGTCCTTTTTACCTGGTTGACTGGAAGGGTTTTGGCCCTGAGGATAGGTCTTGGGAGCCTTTATCTAATATTCATGCCCCGGCCCTGCTTCGCCGCTTTCATGCCCGTAGGGGGGTGGTGCCGCCTTTGGGGGTGGATGCTGTTGCGCCTCGGCAGGCCCGGAGGAAGGTTATTGCCCTCCGTAAGGGTATGCGTCATATTACAAACCCATTCTACGCCCACTGGCAACTGCCCTGGAAAATAGTGGCTTCGGCTCACTCCGCAGCACTCTGCGGCAAGTTGGACTACGATTCCCAGCCTTCCGCCTCCCGCTGTCAGCTGAGAGGCGATGATGCGTGAACCTCGGTTTCGTCCAGTTCCGCCTTCTCCTTCCCGATTTAAACCTCGGAACCGGGCGAAACGCTGCTTCTGATTAAAGTTGCATCCCGGTATTTAGAAGTTCCGTCTTCAATCCTACTTTACTTACCTGTGTACCAGACATGCTTCCTCCTTCACGGACTGCTTTTGCCTGCTGTTTTTTGGAAAACTACTTACCCGTGTACCAGACCTGTTTCCTCATTCACGGACTGCTTTTTCCTGCCGCTTTTTGGAAAACTACTTATCCGTGTACCAGACCTGTTTCCTCATTCACGGGCTGCTGGTGCCTGCCGCTTTTGGAACCTTGTGATCACGGCATCGGCAAGACTCTTCTTTTCACCACTTGCTAACAAGCATATCTCCTGTATTCATTGTACCTTTCCGCTGAACTATATCACCTGCAATACTCCAACTCAATTGTGTCCCTTATTGTTGCTGTTACCATCCTCTCCACAATCAGACTTCCATTGGACATTCTTCAGTAGTGCACAGGGACGCTTTGCGGATAGTGCACCTACACGACTCTAGTGCGGCCCTCGTTCCGCCCGGGTTCAGTTTCCCTAACTAACCTACCCATTTGTTATTTTACACTTCCGTTTTTTATGAACTCTTTGGGACAACACAAACTCAACAGCACATCAGTGGTAAGGGTTTTCTGTTGTATGATTATCCATACTCCTTAGCTAATCGACCACTATAGTCAGGATAGGTTACATTCTCCTCTCTTACTTGTAGGTGATTCCGGTTGCCTTGAAACAAGGGGAGGGCATAGCTCAGGTACTACTAGAAAGAAGTATCGAGGGAAAGGGATCTTTCTTAAATTTCCAATTGCTCACCTCTTGTTTTTCCTTTACAGCTGGGTTCTTGGCGGCGTGTCCTCCCCGCCCTTTTGAGCGATCAGTCCCTCTGCCTGGTCCTACCCAGCAGAGGGTCATATCGTTAAAAAGGTCTTGTGCCCTCACAGAGAGGAGGCTAGGTTGGAGGCCCCGACCTAGCTCTTCAATCAATAGTTCAGTCCTGTGCCTTCCGGCCACCGATTTGGTATACTTCCCGTCCGGTGAGTAACACCATGGGTTCACTTCAATCACAAGGACAGTAATGGCATTTATAGATCACACTAGTTATACTTTGCAGATTCTGAGGTTGCAGAAAGGAAAGGTTTAAGGAATGAAAAAGGTTAAACAGGTTCTCACTATATGTGAGGACAAATACATCTTCCAATGAAATCTAGACATGCCTTTCCGAGCAGTAACAGTCTAAAACAAGTTACCACCTATGAGGGACAAACCATATCAAAGTCAGTGAGCTAGAAGAGTCTGCAGGGACCCAGGACAGCCAAAGTTAATTTGAAACAGTCTATGGAGCTGAGGCACTTCTTAGAATCAAATGTCTTGCACAAAATTAGAGAGTTTGTTAGAAGATCACTTGTAGGGTCGCAAGCTGTGAAAACGGAGTTGGAATCAACTCTAAAAGTAAGCCACTGCAATTCCCAACTGAGAAAGGCAAGGCTACAAGACGGTGAGGTAAGTACCCTAAGTCTAAACAGTACCTCTGGTTTGAAGAAGAGTGGTCCAGCTGGCTTCTGTCCTGCTACAGCGTTGCAGACCCCGTATTCCTGAGCCTTAGTCGTGGGGACAAGAGGGAGGACATCTGTAGGACTCCTGCGGTGGTACTTCGGGGTCGTTGGCGGCTACGGGCTCTTTTCGGTTCTGCAGCACTTCGCGGGTTTCAGCGCTTAGTAAACAGCACTGTTGCGGATCTCTGGTACCGGTTGGGCTTCCTTCACTCCTTGGGTCTGATGAGGGGACCCTAGGTCTGGTCGTCCTGCTTCTGGAGGGTCCTTAGGAGACTCCTGGAGATTCTAGCCGGATTTCAGACATTTCACTCAACTACGGATTACTTCGTCCCCTGGCACTTGGTTCTTGCAGCAATGAAGAAGTACAGCCAGACAGGGAAGATGGTCCAGTGGAGTTCGTCTCTGGGTTAGTTGGTCCCCCTAACCCAAGGGGAGAAGTCCATTCCGGAGCTTCTCTGTCTGAAAAGGGAGTTTCAGCACAGCAGCAGGGCTTCACCAGGCAATTCAAAGGTCCAGGAGGATGCAGCAAGCTTCGTTCACGGTTTCTTCGTCGGGTGTTTCTCCCAGTGGTCGACTCTGCCTCTAGTCCCAAAACCCTCGACTTTTAAGCAGGTTTCTCCCATTCATGCACAGCCTAGGCTGTCAATCACACATCAGGGTCGCTGTCCTGAAAGGACAGTCAGCCAGCCATTCAGGACTGATTGCATTCAGGCATTCCTAGAGACAAAGGACAGGGGAGTTTCGGGACCCTCCCTCACATCCAGACAAACTGGAGCTAGAGGCGTGACTCAGGGCTGAAGTGCGCCAACGGCAAGACAAACGAAGGGTTTCAATCTGTTTGACGCACAGAGTAAAACCCAAGAAAGACCTCACAAACAGAAAATGGCAAAAAAAGAAGACAGGGGCCGTTTTGATAAAATGGTCACCCCTGGGTGCTATACTGCAGCTGAGGGTTCAGCGTGCGGTAGAAAACCACCATGGTAGGAAAAATTAAACCACTACCACTAGTCATTTAAAAGTAGGGAGGGCAACATACAAATGTTACATGAGAATGTAGGATAAGGGGCTACTAGGTAACTCCCCAGCACTCCACATAAGATGGTGTGTGCTGGACCCACAAAGAGAAAAAGGTAAGTAAAGTCATTTTCACTTTACTATTCTTGGGAAAAGTAGTTCACACAAGAAAAGGTATTTTAAACCTTATGAGAAATCTGAAGGATTTCTCAGTGACACTGCACTGAAGTTGATGTATGTCACCATACAAAAAGTAGATGCATTTGGAGTTTGCCAGACTCCCAAAACAGTGAAAACACATAATCCAAAGGTCAAAACACATGATGCAGTGGGAAAAGGGTCTCACTCACTCCAGGGTTAAAATTAAAAAGTCCTACAGTCCAGCAAAAGAGCTGGGGGTCTCTAAGGTTGAAGGGAATTATCACAGAAATGAGAATTCTCCCTAACATGACAGCACGAATATATGCCAGTATTCACATGCACTCCTTCACACAATATTCATGTTTGCTTTGCGCAAAATACAATAATCAACAACCATAACGAAAAGTACCTCCAGGATAAAAATAAAAAGAAAAGGATCCAAAAAAGAAAGAAGCAATAAACAAACGGAACCACAAAATCCCATCAACTACCCACAACCTACCAAATACAAGCAACAACAAACCACAAACAGCAAAAACTAAACCCAAAAGACCATGAAAAACACCAATCGAAGGAGGACGCCGACTAAGGCACACAACCCACGCATCATGCCTCACCACAAGAAAGACAAAGAAGCCAGAAAAGACATCAGAAATAATAAGAAATCCCAAACCACTCGGGAAGGCACGGACCAGCATGATCCCACAACCCCAAAAATCTCCACAAACATCTGAGATGGCCCAAGGAGACATACAAATAACAGAGCAAAGACAGACTACAATGCTCGCTACCTATCCACATACGACAACGTGGTAAACAAAAACAGCACAGCAACAATGAACCGACAGCCAACAAGCTTCACAAATACAGACCCAACCAGGACACCAAACGGATGACAACTAATAAACCATCCCAACCTGGTCTCCACCATGGACAATACCCCAAACAGAACATGGAACAAATTGGAAACCATCACACTCACTCTGCACCCCCTATAGCAACAAGACTGGAACAACAGATGGGTAGCGATCCTATTTACCACCCGGAAACGAACCAACCCCGCCATAAACTGTTATCGGTCTACTCGACAAAGAGACTGACCAACAAAGAACAACCCCACCCAAAAGACTCAACCGGGAAAAACCCACCTGGAACAGAAACCCAACCAACAACACACTGGTCAGAACAAGCAATACTAACAACAACACAAAAGGGAAATCCAGCAAACTACACTGCAGCCTCCTCAACATTAGATCCATGGCAAAACACTCAACAGAAACCAATGACCTCTTAAGCGAAGGAGGCACAGACATGCTCTTCCTTACAGAAACCTGGCTATCAGACAACTATAAAGCCATCGCGAACGAAGCAATACCCGACAATTATAAATTAATGCACGCCAACAGAGAAAACCGAAGAGGAGGTGGAATCGGAATTATACACAAAAAACACACCTGAGCATCTCGAATCATCACAACCAACGCGGAAGACTATGAATCCCTCCTAATCAAGATAGAACTCAACGACCAATCCAACATAGTACTCCTACTGATCTACAGACCATCTTCTTACAACCCAACTTTACAACAAAACTAGCAGACGAGGCCGACATGCTATCAACCCACCACGAAAACCTAGGTGAAAGAGATCCCACCGATACAAACATAGATACAACAGAAGACACACTCAACAATTGGATCACCAAGGCCATTGACCAATTAGCACCAGCTAAAACATTCAAAGCAACACCACCAAAAAAACTGGCAGCAAAATGGTTCACAGAAGAACTGAAAAAACACCAAAAAAACAACCGCAAAATGGAAACAAAATGGAGAGGACAATACACCAGACAAGACTAAATAAAATACCAAAGACAACTCAAATTGTACAAAGCAACAGTCCTCAAAGCAACAACAAAAAAAAACTACTATGCCACAAGAATCGGCAAACAATTCATAGAAAGAACTCCATCACCCCTACACAAACACTTTGTGAATGTCACTTACACCAGAGCAGGGTCTGTGTAGTAGCTGCACAGCAGTTACTGCCTTTTATCGGGCGTTAGCCTGCGCAGGTATTATTATATATGTAGTCACTTACAACAGAGCAGGATGTGTGTAGTAGCTGCACAGCAGTTACTGCCTCTGCGGGCATTATCCTGCGCAGGTATAATTATATATGTAGTCATTTGCACCAGAGCATGGTCTGTGTAGTAGCTGCACAGCAGTTACTGCGTCTGCAAGCAGTAGCCGGCGCAGGTATTATATATATAGTCACTTACACCAGAGCAGGGTCTGTGTAGTAGCTGCACAGCAGTTACTGCATCTGCGAGCATTAGCCTGTGCAGGTATTATTATATATTACAAGGTCTGTGTAGTAGCTGCACAGCAGTTACTGTGTCTGCAGGCATTAGCCTGTGCAGGTATTATTAGATATGTAGTCACTTGCACCAGAGCAGGGTCTGTGTAGTAGCTGCACATCAGTTACTGCCTCTGCGAGCATTAGCCTGTGCAGGTATTATATATATAGTCAATTACACCAGAGCACGGTCTGTGTAGCAGCTGCACAGCAGTTACTGCATCTGCGAGCATTAGCCTGTGCAGGTATTATTATATATGTACAGGGTCTGTGTAGTAGCTGCACAGCAGTTACTGCATCTGCAGGCATTAGCCTGTGCAGGTATTATTAGATATGTAGTCACACCAGAGCACGGTCTGTGTAGTAGCTGCACAGCAGTTACTGCGTCTGCGAGCATTGGCCTGTGCAGGTATTATCAGATATGTAGTCACTTACACTAGAGCAGGGTCTGTGTAGCAGCTGCACAGCAGTTACTGCGTCTGCGAGCCTTAGCCTGCGCAGGTATTATATATATAGTCACTTACACCAGAGCAGGGTCTATGTAGCAGCTGCACAGTAGTTACAGCGTCTGCGAGCATTTTCCTGTGCAGGTATTATTAGATATGTAGTCACTTACACTAGAGCAGGGTCTGTGTAGTAGCTGCACAGCAGTTACTGTGTCTGCGAGCATTGGCCTGTGCAGGTATTATTAGATATGTAGTCACTTACACTAGAGCAGGGTCTGTGTAGTAACTGCACAGCAGTAACTGCGTCTGCAGGCATTGGCCTGTGCAGGTATTATTAGATATGTAGTCACTTACACTAGAGCAGGGTCTGTGTAGTAGCTGCACAGCAGTTACTGCGTCTGCGAGCCTTAGCCTGCACAGGTATTATATATATAGTCACTTACACCAGAGCAGGGTCTGTGTAGCAGCTGCACAGCAGTTACTGCGTCTGTCAGCCTTAGCCTGTGCAGGTATTATATATATAGTCACTTACACCAGAGCAGGGTCTGTGTAGCAGCTGCACAGCAGTTACTGCATCTGCGAGCATTGGCCTGTGCAGGTACTATTTTATATGTACAGGGTCTGTGTAGCAGCTGCACAGCAGTTACTGCGTCTGCGAGCATTGGCCTGTGCAGGTATTATATATATATAGTCACTTACACTAGAGCAGGGTCTGTCTAATAGCTGCACAGCAGTTACTGTGTCTGCGAGCATTGGCTTGTGCAGGTATTATTAGATATGTAGTAACTTACACCAGAGCAGGGTCTGTGTAGCAGTTGCACAGCAGTCACTGCCTCTGCAAGCCTTAGCTTGTGCAGGTATTATTAGATATGTAGTCACTTACACCAGAGCACGGTCTGTGTAGTAGCTGCACAGCAGTTACTGCATCTGCGAGCATTGGCCTGTGCAGGTACTATTATATATGTACAGGGTCTGTGTAGCAGCTGCACAGCAGTTACTGCGTCTGCGAGCATTGGCCTGTGCAGGTATTATATATATAGTCACTTACACTAGAGCAGGGTCTGTGTAGCAGCTGCACAGCAGTTACTGCGTCTGCGAGCCTTAGCCTGTGCAGGTATTATATATATAGTCACTTACACTAGAGCAGGGTCTGTGTAGCAGCTGCACAGCAGTTACTGCGTCTGCGAGCCTTAGCCTGCGCAGGTATTATATATATAGTCACTTACACCAGTGCAGGGTCTGTGTAGCAGCTGCACAGCAGTTACTGCGTCTGCGAGCATTGGCCTGTGCAGGTACTATTATATATGTACAGGGTCTGTGTAGCAGCTGCACAGCAGTTACTGCGTCTGCGAGCCTTAGCTTGCGCAGGTATTATATATATAGTCACTTACACCAGAGCAGGGTCTGTGTAGCAGCTGCACAGCAGTTACTGCGTCTGCGAGCCTTAGCCTGTGCAGGTATTATATATATAGTCACTTACACTAGAGCAGGGTCTGTGTAGTAGCTGCACAGCAGTTACTGCGTCTGCAAGCATTGGCCTGTGCAGATACTATTATATATGTACAGGGTCTGTGTAGCAGCTGCACAGCAGTTACTGCGTCTGCGAGCATTGGCCTGTGCAGGTATTATATATATAGTCACTTACACTAGAGCAGGGTCTGTGTAGTAGCTGCACAGCAGTTACTGCGTCTGCGAGCATTGGCCTGTGCAGGTATTATTAGATATGTAGTAACTTACACCAGAGCAGGGTCTGTGTAGCAGTTGCACAGCAGTCACTGCCTCTGCAAGCCTTAGCTTGTGCAGGTATTATTAGATATGTAGTCACTTACACCAGAGCAGGGTCTGTGTAGCAGCTGCACAACAGTTACTGCGTCTGCGAGCATTGGCCTGTGCAGGTATTATTATATATGCACAGGGTTTGTGTATCAGCTGCACAGCAGTTACTGCGTCTGCGAGCATTGGTCTGTACAGGTATTATATATATATAGTCACTTACACTAGAGCAGGGTCTGTGTAGCAGCTGCACAGCAGTTACTGCGTCTGCGAGCCTTAGCCTGCGCAGGTATTATTATATATGTACAGGGTCTCTGTAGTAGCTGCACAGCAGTTACTGTGTCTGCAGGTATTAGCCTGTGCAGGTATTATTAGATATGTAGTCACATACACCAGAGCACGGTCTGTGTAGTAGCTGCACAGCAGTTACTGCGTCTGCGAGCATTGGCCTGTGCAGGTATTATCAGATATGTAGTCACTTACACTAGAGCAGGGTCTGTGTAGCAGCTGCACAGCAGTTACTGCGTCTGCGAGCCTTAGCCTGCGCAGGTATTATATATATAGTCACTTACACCAGAGCAGGGTCTGTGTAGCAGCTGCACAGTAGTTTCAGGGTCTGCGAGCATTTTCCTGTGCAGGTATTATTAGATATGTAGTCACTTACACCAGAGCACGGTCTGTGTAGTAGCTGCACAGCAGTTACTGCGTCTGCGAGCATTGGCCTGTGCAGGTACTATTATATATGTACAGGGTCTGTGTAGCAGCTGCATAGCAGTTACTGCGTCTGCGAGCATTGGCCTGTGCAGGTATTATATATATAGTCACTTACACTAGAGCAGGGTCTGTGTAGCAGCTGCACAGCAGTTACTGCGTCTGCGAGCCTTAGCCTGTGCAGGTATTATATATATAGTCACTTACACTAGAGCAGGGTCTGTGTAGCAGCTGCACAGCAGTTACTGCGTCTGCGAGCCTTAGCCTGCGCAGGTATTATATATATAGCCACTTACACCAGTGCAGGGTCTGTGTAGCAGCTGCACAGCAGTTACTGCGTCTGCGAGCATTGGCCTGTGCAGGTACTATTATATATGTACAGGGTCTGTGTAGCAGCTGCACAGCAGTTACTGCGTCTGCGAGACTTAGGGCCTCATTACACGGACGGCGGTAAGGGTTAGCGGTCACCGTTAATGGCAACGGTGACCGTTAACCCTTACTGCCGTACTACGAGGTCCCTTTGCGGGTTGGAGGATTTAACGCCTGCTTCTTGCAGGCGTTAAAATCCAACCCACTAAGGGACCTCGGAGCTAATTACGGCACCGCAAAATTGCGGTGGCGTAATTAGCGCCTTCCCCATTTCCATAGAGCCCTATGGGGCAGAAATGGGAATGGGGAAGGGCAATGGCGGAAAGGGGATTTACCGCCCCTCCAACCTTGGAATGGGGCGGTAAATCCCCTTTCCGCCAAGGCGGTGCCGGTATTTTACCGGCATAGCGCCATGGCTCACCGCCTTCCGTGTAATGAGGCCCTTAGCTTGCGCAGGTATTATATATATAGTCACTTACACCAGAGCAGGGTCTGTGTAGCAGCTGCACAGCAGTTACTGCGTCTGCAAGCATTGGCCTGTGCAGGTACTATTATATATGTACAGGGTCTGTGTAGCAGCTGCACAGCAGTTACTGCGTCTGCGAGCATTGGCCTGTGCAGGTATTATATATATAGTCACTTACACTAGAGCAGGGACTGTGTAGTAGCTGCACAGCAGTTACTGCGAGCATTGGCATGTGCAGGTATTATATATATATAGTCACTTACACTAGAGCAGGGTCTGTGTAGCAGCTGCACAGCAGTTACTACGTCTGCGAGCCTTAGCCTGCGCATGTATTATATATATAGTCACTTACACTAGATCAGGGTCTGTGTAGTAGCTGCACAGCAGTTACTACCTCTGCAGGCATTGCAGAGCCTGAACCGTACCGTAAATGAGCTTCGGAGCAGTTACTGTGTCTATGCCAACAACAGGCTGCCCCGTGTAATTTCAAAACCAGATGTTTAGAAAATCACGTACTTATAATATTTAATTTCAACATGTGATGAGTACAATACAAGGAGTTGCAGCTTCAACGTGCATTCCTAGAGGTTGCAAAAGGGCTCCTCTTAACAATAACAACAAAGGGGTGAGAACGTCTAAGTTGATGGATGCTAAAAGAAATGCATATAAAATTCACTACAAGGGCTGGATCGTATACACTCATCTGTTGCTGCCTGTAAAATCGACATGCGCGTTTCCTAAAGGGTAGTGTCTAGTTCCCATTCGAGAAACGGACCATAGCAAGGCCCCGCCCCCACTTCATCACGTGGGCAGCTCTGCATCACGTGGGTTTCAACGTTCACGTCATCATCATTTTTGCAAGAGCTGGAAGGAAAGGAAAGGCGTTGTGGGAGGATTCCTCATTTGCAAAGCACAGGTATCGTTGGTTGTTATTTGATTTCTGGTAAGTCTTAAAGTTGTCTCATGTTGATTGTCAATGTTGGGAAGGGAGTATTTCTGTGTATTTTGGTGGTTTATAATGTGCATCGGGTGAGATGTATTCAAAATACAGGCGGATTGCGGTTTTTTCCGGTGTATTTTTGGGATATGTAACGTGCATCACAGGGGTGAGGCAATATTGGGGAAGGGGTATTGCGTATTTTGGGGGTTGAGATTTACTTAACGTACAGGTGGATTCAGTTCGTTTTAGGGTTTTCTCATGCAGATGTTCGACGTGTGTTTTATGGAGTGGGGCTGGGCACAGTGCGTTCCTCCCGTCCTAATGGGACTTCCACTGTAGCAGTGAACAGTACAGCGAACGGTTAGTTATCCTCCCGCTGGAGGGGGGTTGGATGATTTGGTATGTGCAGCAGATGGGGATATATGTTTTATGCAGACAGACGCATACGAATTTCCAGCATAACAGTTCAGTTCTTTATTTCTCCTGCACGGGGGGCGATTTGGCATTCCCCGGGGAGGGGATTTTTCATTTACCCCTTTGCAATGTGTGGCAGAGAAGGCTAAACGGAGGCCTTGTATTGCTTTCATTTACAATCACACATTTAAAGTCCCTATGAGACCTGCTAGCATTGTGTGTTTGTTTAAAAGTTTGCCGATACTTTCTGAAAAGCCTTTACGGCTTAATGACTTGTTTCTGTGATGTCGTTGTGATGTTTTCACTTGGGATGTCTACGTGCTTAGGAAGAGGATTAGGAGGAAGGAGTCGTCACGGTCAAGTATTTATTTTGTATTGCGCATTTTATAATTATTCATCTCGGAGAAGTACAAGGTATATTTAATGATGTTTTTATTTATATTGCGCGCGGGAAGGGGGGAGAACAAAACTCTGATGGGTTTTGTTTTTTCTATTTTGATTTTAGTTGCACCAACAGCGGATCTTTCTGTGTCTTCTTGGCTGGTATCCTCATCCCCGGCTCCACCCACCCCCAAACAGAAGTGGTTTATGGCCGTGCCGCACACGCCGAGGGAATTTCAGGGCAGATTCGACTGCCGCTGTTCTGTAATATTTGGAATCCCATACCGATCCGGTATCCCCTGTCTTCGTAGATCACAGACCAAAGTAGGAGAGTTCCGAGCCTCGGTAAGTTTTGAGCCTCGGTATGGGATACCAAATGTTGCATAACACCGGCATAACGCCCGAGTTCCATACAGCCACGGTGAAACCTGCTACTTTCCCGTCTCAAAACTCGCTACTTTCCCCTCTTAAAACTCGCTACTTTCCCCTCTCAAATGGAGTGCACGCAATTCCAGGTTGTCTCATCATATCGCATTTTAACACAATAAAAACGTCAGAATCATTACAGATGCAGGGAACTCATCTTTTAGAGCTCTATCCAGGCGCTCTGGGGCAAAATACATGCACATCTCCTGATTTGCTTATGGATTGCACCAACAGAAATTACTTCACAGAAAGCACATTGCAAGGAGCATCATCAGTCTTTGATACTTGGAGGCACCATGGAAGTGACTTTAGAATAAGTTGTCATAAGTAAGCCAAGAGGCAAATAATTTTGTGAGGCAAAATACCTAGAATGCACTGTTCTATATGGAGCAAGTACGGCTTTTTAAAAAAAAAAAAAATAGCATCATATATTAACACATAAGCTTTGAAGTGAATCACAGAACTGCAGATAAGACAGTCTAATTAAATGATCTGCCCAGGATCACACACTGGTTAAAATAGTGAAACCAGGATGTGGACAATTTAAGCAACTGAGCACATCTTTACAGTCATTATTTCATAAAGCATGCAGCATTATGCAAACTTCTCACACCTGATCACTTCCTGCCGTGTACATTTCTAAAGGGACAAAAGTCCCTGCTAATAGTCCCCCTCCCTCCCATCAGTGCCTAATGGCTCGCATTGAAATGCTCTGTTGACACAGAGCAACTTGAGAGCCCCTCTGCTGCTGCCCTGAGCTCCTTGGGACATTGTCCTGCCAGAGGTTTCGGAAAGGGTAAGGTGTCCTGCTGCCAGGACATTTACTGTGCTGAGCAGGAATTACTCGGCACACATTGTCCTGCCAGCGGGACATCTTTCTCATTGGGTACCCTCATTGAGGTGCCGAACGGGACGGGTGGCCCACTGACGAAAGTCCCGGTCAGGCTCTAAAAAGAGCCTGTGGGGTGGCAGCTTGGCCCCCCCACTCCCGCGGCTCGGTACGCCACTGTTACTTGATGAGTCAGCCGAACTGCTTTGAGTTGAATGAAACTTAGTTGGTTATATGGTTATTTGTAGCTTAAAAAATCATAGCTGCCAACACTTAGTGGGTTATATAATTAGTAGCTTGATAAATCACAGCTGCCAACATTGATGGAAATGACTACACAAACTATGGCTGGAAATTGAAAAAATACTCCGGAATACTACCTCCTTAGGGAATTTGACCCGATAGATGGGCTCACTGTAGAGGGTGTGGCGTAGCGGTGCAGTCATCATGGCAGGCACGTAAAACACATACAAATGATATTTCATTTTACAGGGTTGACATGAAATGCAGATAAATCGCACAATAAACCAGACTGACAATATATATATATTACACATCTCATAGCATAGTGGGAGTATTTGTGCTGTTTTCCTTTTAAGAACATGTATTGTCCCTCTAAGGATGTCATGACAGCCTCATACCTGACTGGGAAAAGAAGGAGCCTGCGCACGCACGTGCAATACCACGGCGGTAGACTAAATGTAATGGCACTCTGTCTCCGTGTCTCATTGTGTTGGGCCTGCAAGCCTACCCTGTGTGATCACAGGCCTGCGGCCCTGCTAGTCTGGGTGCCCCCAGACAAGCATGTGTAACCTGGGTGTCTCCAGGCCACTGGCCCGCTGTGTGATCGCAGAGCAGCTGCTTGTCCGGGAGCCCACGCCAGCTGCGGTCTTGTCGTGTTACCACGGCGATCAGGGTAATCCCTGTCAAATTAATTGTGTGTGGGTGCCCCGAGGACCCCTTGGGCTGGCCCAGAGTCACAGTGCACAGAAAGAATTTGTGTACTCCACTACCCAATTCAAGGGATAGTTCAATCAGTATTTTGTTAAATGTTAACCCTCAAAATTAAGGGGATACCAAATATTACAACCCTATATTAGCTGTAATATTTGGTATCCCCTTCAAAAAAAGGATGAGATGGCTTCCAGAAGCTGTCACAGTGTAGGCTTATGATGTACTCCCCTCCCAATGCAAGGGATAGTTTAAGCAGTGCTTTGTTAAATGTTGCCCCTCAACATCAAGGGGATACCAAATATTACAACCCTATATTAGCTGTAATATTTGGTATCCCCTTCAAAAAACAGGTGGGATAGCTTCCAGAAGGAGGCATGGTGTAGACAATGTACTCCCCCCTGCAATGCAAGGGATAGTTCAAGCAGCGCTTTGTTAAATGTTGCCCCTCAAAATCAAGGGGATACCAAATATTATAACACTATATTAGCTGTAATATTTGGTATCCCCCTTCAAAAAAAGGATGAGATTGCTTCCAGAAGTCATTGCCTTCATTTGGCAGTGCTTCCATCTCCTGTTGTGGGAGCTCAGGTGGTGCTCTCTCTGGTTGTGGGCGACTCCTGTCGATGTCTTGCCTCCGATTCGGCCTCCCGTCACCCTCTAGGTTTCTTTCCACCCAGCTCCACGCTTCTCTGGGATCCGTGAAATGCAATGTCGTACGGTTGTGGTACATTTTCAGTTGTGCTGGGAACAGAAGTCCGTATTTTATGTGAAGAGCTTGAAGGCATTTCTTGAGTGGGTCGAAGGACTGCCTCGCTTTCTGAACCTCCCTGGTGAAGTCTGGGGGGAAAAAGGCGATTCTGGGGCCATTAAATGTTATGGAGCCCTTAGTTCTGGCCATCTGCAGTATGGCGTCCCGATCCCTATAGTTCAGGAGATTTGCTATTACCGTACGCGGGGGAGCTCTGGGTATTTGTCTGCCCGTTGGTGAGCACGTTCAACTGAGAAGAATTTTGATAGGGTCTTGGGAGTGAATAGATCCGCAAGCCATTGCTCTAGGAATAGCTCCATGCTCGGGCCTTCAGAGTTTTTAGGCAATCCAAGGATCCAGATGTTGTTCCGTCTTGCTCTGCCCTCACTCTCTTCCACTCATTCTTCCAGTGCCTTGAGGCGTGCCAATGCTCCGGTCATTTGGTGATTTACAGTCCTCAGGCTGTCCTCTGTTTCCGACATGCGGCCCTCTGCTTCCCCGGTACGAGCTGTGAATTTTTGCAGCTCATGGCGCAACAGCGACACCTCAGTACTTATGCCATCCATCTTTTTTTCCGTGGAGGTCCTTGAGTTGGTGATAGCATTCATGATGTCTTTAAGGGACATATTGTCATCCTTTCGGTCCCAATGCATCGCCATGGTGCCCTGCTCCTGCGGGGGCACTTGGGTAGTGATTGTGTACTGCTCCATTTTGCTCTGCGTTGTCGCGTTTTTGCCCTGTCTTTCCCCATGGTGGTCAAGCCAGTGTTGAGTTGCAGTTGCTCCCTTCCCTCTCAGCCTATGTTTGTGTAGCTGTTTAGGTCAGTGGGGTGCTCGCTTCGGGCGCAACGATTCGGCAAGGCACCATCCAGTTGTTGCTGTTGGTTCAGGATCTTTTGGATACTGGTCAAGTGGTTCACCAGAGACACTTGTTCCGCCTTTGCAGGTGCACTGTCCAGCGTTTATTACCAAATGGTGCTGTCCGTGACCACCCAGCTGTGGTACTCCGAAGACGGCAGAGCCACAAGCCTTGGCTTCTATCTCGCTAGGGAGGTGCTGTTGTAATCTCTAACACCTCTTCTCTCCTTTTGGTTTCTCTTACGGTTTATATGCACTGTCCACTTCGTGGTTTTCTTCCCAGAAGTCCGCTGCGTAATCACCTATGCCCTCTCCCTCCTTTGTTTTTGTTGGCCTGAGGATTGGCTTGGTCGGCACCCTATCTTTCGGGAAGGAGGTGTTTCCATTAGTCTCAGTTCAAACGTGTGTCTTAGACTCATACAGTGCAGGATTAGGGGCCGTGTTGCCGCTTCACGCCACGGACAAGCAGGCCAGTACTCCAGTTGCCTCCTTTCCTGGGAGACGTGCTTGTTTCAGTTGTCCACAGTAGTAGTCTTTGATCGGGGCCCGTGATATCAGAATGTTGTTTTGCTCTCTCAAATCCCTTCAGCTTCTGAAGTGCGTGCTGCCACTCAGGTCGGCGCACCGGTTGTGTACAAGCTCGCCTCCCAGCAGGTGGTCGCTTTTGATAATGGTCTGGGCTCACAAGCGATTTTAAGTGTGTAAACGACGTTTATTGCTGCGTGTTATGGCGGTTAGGTGATGTATTCACAGGAGTTTAGTCTTATTGGGTTCACCTTGGACGCTCAGCCACATCACTACTTCATTGGGAGCTCGGAGCGTTGTAGATTCAGTGTGCAGTTCTCATTCACCTTATAACAGCCATGCCCTCAGCGTAGGCACTTACCTTCCATTCTCGGTTGCTTTGTGGAACGTGTGTTGGAATCCACGAGTCGCGTTCCACTTTCAGGGTCCCACTGTGAGCGGTTGGGGTCCAGGGATAATTCTGCTGCGTATCGTTGTTGGTAGGCAGTTTAGCTTTTTCGCACCGTCTCTGGGTAGGAGACGTGTTTGATTTGGTTGCCCCCGCTCACTCCTTGTCGCAGGCGCTGCTCGCTTTGCTGTCGGCCTGGCTCTCCTGCAAC